>NW_028274809.1:130315988-131565988 GCF_037043125.1 Eumetopias jubatus | reverse complement strand
TCTTTATTCCTGTACTGGATTAATGCTGTTCTCATCTGTGTTTTCCCCTGAAGTTTTGCATCTCACTCTGCCCTAGGAGCAGTTTGGGGGACTTAGCTGTCCTTTCTTTGGTGTTTCAGTGTTCAACATTGAGCTAAAGTCATGTGTATGATACATATATATATATATATATTTATATATATATCATATATATGCGTGTATACGTATGTGAATATATATGTATTCATACAGAAATATAGTAAAACGATTAGAAAACACAAAGGGGTTGTTGAAAGCCGAGATAGAAATCCAGAATTTGAAAACTTCTTGATACCACAGATTTCAGAAATAGAATTAATGCCAGGAGTATTTAAAATTTGTTTTTCTTTAGGAGTAAACTTGATTTGCTGTTTGTGTTTCACTTGGCTAAGGAAAAATGCTTAGGCAGTTTCTTTTTCTCCTCTTATGGTGAATATTACTTTCCATTTTTCCTTCATTTTAGGGCAGGGAATGCTCTTATTTCTGGCAGGACAGGAAAATGTTTACAAAGAGAAATCACTTTTTATTGATTATCTTTAAATGTATAATGAAGGAAGGCAACAGGAAGTGAATCTGAGACCCAGAGATTTATGCTCTCCTCTTCAAGCTGTGTACAGATTTTTTGGAATGATACAGAGCTAAATGTTCTATTTTACAGAAAACTCAAGGGGAAAGATCACTGGGGAAGTTATGTATATTTTTAAAAGTAACTTTCCCCCCCTTTGTACATGCTTTTCATGAACTCTGCTTGGCAAGAGTCACTGACATTAAGTTAAGGATATAGTTTATTATTAGCAGTTGATATTCTCTCCTTTCTCATATATATTTCTCCTACCTGCCAAAAGATACTTATGAACGCAAAACCTAAAAGAGTTTTTTCTGACTCGAACCTCTTGAGGGCACAAGTAAGTAAATACATCCCATTACTCAAGATTTAGAGTAAATTTAGAAAGAAAAAATAACTCGAGTTATGGAAAAGGTTTTGAAGAACCTGCCGTTCGTCACTACTGCTTAATGGTAGACGAGTTGAAAAAAAAAAAAAGAAAGCTTCCAAAAGAATTCTTCCTGTTATTCATTCCATAATTGTTTGGGGTTTTATGTATAAATACTTAAGTGGTCAGTAATTTTATTTTATGAAATTTTTCATAAAATGGGCCAGTTTCATAAAGACTGCAAAATACCAAGCCATTGGGTTCTTATGCATTCCAGAGCTGGCCCCGCTTTCGAAATACAGTCAACATACAGTGAACTCTGCTATAAGGCGGATTCTCTTACTAAAAATGATTCACCCAGAGGGGTTATGTTTAGCTAAAGTTAGGGTTGCTCCAAAAACAACAGGAAGCAGGAGAATGGCAAAGTACAGAGGCGTCCTGCTTACCCCCGCCTGCTGTGTCTGGAGTTTGCACATATGGTGTAACATCAGGCAGTGAAGCCCCTGCAGTATGTTGGAACTAGTTAAAGGACAAAGTGTCAACCTTAATTTTGAATTGTCTTGCTATGGTTGGTTAGAGGTTAAAATGTCACCTGCCAACTGGCAGAGCAAGGCAAGACAGGACTGTTGGGTATGACATTTGCCCCCGTCGAGGAGTACTTCAAGGAATCAATGACTCGTGCTCTTCTTGGGACAACTTGTACAGAAACTTCAATTGCCACATCTCCATCTTATGTTTTATGTCATGTTTCTGTCAGAATTTTTTCAAAAACTGGCCTTGGTTGAGTTTTACCTGCCATTGAGTTTTTATTTTTATTTCTTTTATTTTTTTAAATTTTATTCATTTATTTGAGAGAGAGAGCGCCAGTGAGAGAGCAGCAGAGGGAGAGGGAGAAGCGGGCTTCCCACTGAGCAGGGAGCACAACGTGGGGCTCGATCCCAGGACCCTGAGATCCTGACCTGAGCCGAAGGCAGAGGCTTAACAGACTGAGCCACCCAGATGCCCTTCAGTTGAGTTTTTAAAAGGCATGCAGAGAGCCTCAGAGAAATAGAATGTATAATAAAAATGGGTCCATGCATATCGGATGGTGATGGTGCTAGGAGAAAACAGGTTTTCATGTTGGGTTCGTTTGTTGAATATAAAATTATGTGCTTTCGGGCACCTGGGTGGCTCAGTCATTAAGCGTCTGCCTTCAGCTCAGGTCATGATCCCAGGCTCCCGGGATCGAGCCCCGCTTCGGGCTCCCTGCTCCGCGGGGAACCTGCTTCTCCCTCTCCCACCCCCCCCCCGCTTGTGTTCCTGCTCTCTCTCTCTCTCTTTCTCTGTCAAATAAATAAATAAATAAAATCTTAAAAAATAATTATGTGCTTTCAAGTACTGCCGTAGTCATGAAGTCCTTCCACAAAATTTTTAAACATCAGTATCATACTTTTAATGCATGTGTTAGGGAAATGCCTTATTTGCGTGTTCTGTCAATAGAACATGGGGCAACGTTGTGAAGACAGATCAGGTCTGCCTGTAAGTTCTCTAACTGGTGCCTGTGAACGTCAGGATCTGAGTGTGTCCATCTAGTCCTAAGAAACTGCTTGCTGCTGTCATAAAGGGGCACGGAAGGGAGTCCCAAATTTATACTATGTCCCATTTAGCTTGAACGTGCGTCACGTGTATGTATAAAGTGGGTAGTCAGGAGCAAACAGCGACCTCTCCAGTTTGGAAGGTGCTCTGTTCTGAGAAGCCAGGGGAGACCATCTTCTCAACTAATTGATAGTTAAGTGCTGCTGAAGACAGTAATGATGACGGAGTGTTTTTTTGAGCATCCCTTGCTCTGTGTGATGAAGGTATCACTGCCTTTCCAGAGTCCCTTCACAGTAGGGTCCCACCCGAACCTGTCTGTCATCCCTTTAGGATGAGGGCTCATGACTCTCCTTCCCTTGCTCCCCTTTAAACCTGACTTGTCATGTGATATGCCACCTCGTGCTTTCCTTCTTTCTGGCTATCTGTCATGCATCAGGATCACCCAGGACTTTTAAGACACAGATTGCTGGGGCCCACCCAGAACTCTGATTCCGTCCGTTTGGGGAGGGGCCTGATACTTTGCATCTCTAACGGGTTTCCAGATGATGCTGGTTCTGAGCCCCCAGCCCGAGAACCCTGTTCTAAGCTAACCATTTCGTCTTTTAGAAACATGTGACTTCTGGGAGATGGTTTACTTTCAGAAGTTAGTTAACGTTTACTTGTGTTATAATCTGATACAAACTTCTGTAATTGGGCTGTGGAAAGGTGTGTAGTGTCCTCTTGGCTGAGGACATCCTTGTTCCATCTCTTCCTGTTTTTGTCACAGAAAATCATTTTCCTCAATCTTAATACGTACTATATACATGTTATAATTGTCATATGGACATTATGTAATACAGACATATATTATATATATTCTTTCATTTACCATTGCTGTATGACAGAAACAAGATTTTATAGATGGGACAACTCAAAAAAGACCTTCATACACCCTCTGTAGTTTTCATGCAGTGGATTTTCAGTCACAAATTCTCACTGACAGACATGAGGACCATGCTGCAGCCCAGAGAGATGGGTGAAGACAGCCCTTGACCAACTCCATAAAGCCATGTGTGTCTTTTTTTTTTTTAAAGATTTTTTAAATTTATTTATTCATGAGAGACAGAGAGAGAGAGAGGCAGAGGGAGAAGCAGGCCTCCCGCTGAGCAGGGAGTCCGATGCGGGACTTGATCCCAGGACCCCGGGATCACGACCTGAGCCGAAGGCAGACGCTCAACCATCTGAGCCACCCAGGCGCCCAAGCCGTGTGTGTCTTGCAAAAGCAGAATGACCAGGCCAGGAGGACACTCAGGAGCCAGCCAGTCAGAGCTTCTGCCGGTAGGCAAGATGGCACTTCAGTTGGCTCTGACTAAGGAAGGGAGTCTCCTGATCTTAGACATCTCTAGGGAAAAAGACGATGCACTCTTGCTGAAGAGTGGTCCTTTCTAGGGCCACAGACCACTCCTTTCTGCCCAGTCGTATGTCCCACATACATTGCTCATTGAGAAGAACAGGCTGCGGATGGAAGCTAGGCAGTGTGGCAGCGTGAGCGGGGCTTTGGTAGCCAGGGAGGGGCGAGAGGGAGCAGCAGTGGGGACAACCGACAGCGAACACCTCGGGTGCCATCCACTCTGAGCTCTGGACTCGTTAAAGGCAGGGATGTCAATGAATTAGCTGATCTTTCATAAAACCTAAAATACCAAATTTTATATGTTTGTATTTAATGTTTTATTTATTTATTTATTTATTTATTTTTTAAGATTTTATTTATTTATTTGAGAGAGAGAGAATGAGAGACAGAGAGCATGAGAGGGAAGAGGGTCAGAGGGAGAAGCAGACTCCCCGCCGAGCAGGGAGCCCGATGCGGGACTCGATCCTAGGACTCCAGGATCATGACCTGAGCCAAAGGCAGTCGCTTAACTGACTGAGCCACCCAGGCGCCCCTGTATTTAATACTTTAAAATTACATTTTCAAATAGCCATAGTCACCAATTTTCTTTTTTTTTTTTAAGATTTTATTTATTTATTTGAGAGAGAATGAGGGAGAGAGAACATGAGTTGGGGGAGGGGCACAGGGAGAGGGAGAAGCAGACTCCCCGCCGAGCAGGGAGCCCGAAGCGGAGCTCCATCCCGGGACTCCAGGATCCTGACCTGAGCTGAAGGCAGACACTTTACTGACCGAGCCACCCAGGTGCCCCACCAGTTTTCTTCTTTTACATACATTTTTTTATTTTTGCCCAGAAGAACTTGTACTCCTAAGGCTTACTTTGGAAAGTTTTTTATGGTTTTCCAAATTTTCCTATGAAGCTTTCAAGTTCTCCGTATCAATCACTGACATCAAAATTCAATACAATATTCTTAATTCCCTAGTGGGCCTTAAAGTGCCCTAGGAGTTTATTTCTCTGGCAGAGTCCAGCTCTGTCCCAGACAGTCTGATTCGTAGGCAGGTCTGGGTGGGGCCCAGGTGAGGCCCTTTTAATGGACTCCCCAGAGGTTCTAGAACACAGATGGTCCCCAGGCCACATTTTGGGAAACAGGACCCAATTTTATTCACTTCAAACCTCATATAATACCAGTGTTGTGGGCCTAGGCTTACGTCCACCAGTAAGTGAAGTATGGATTATCAATCTCTTTCTATCCATAGTTATTTTGGGGATAATATGATGTAAGCAGCAAAATATCATAACTAATGTAGGAACGGACCAGTTTATAGCTGTGTTCTCCCTGATCTTAGAGATTTTGGGTGTTCACTGGTGGATAGTCAGTCCTGTGTATACGCTCAGAAGGCAGAAGGACCAGATCTTTTCCACACTATGCTTAGATAAAGACTATTTTGATTTGTGACTCCACCTGCAAATTACAAACCTGCTATCATTTCTTGTGCTGTGTTTGCGTCCTTCAACCGGAGAGTGTGTTGTTGTTGGTTTATGTTCTGTGAGGGTGTGCTGGACTCTCTGGTTTCTTTACTGCCAAGTGTACTCGGTTTTTACCTATTTTGAATTATAGGTTTTTTTACTTCCTAAGTTTGTATTTGTGAAAAAAAAATGCTAATGGTAATGATTGGTTAAAATGGTGGAAGAAAGAGTTATCCGTTGCACTTGGGTCTATCATGTGAGCAGCTAGGCAAGACTTTTAACCTAGAATTATTTAGATTGATGTTTTTGACAGGGTCCAAGTCTTCATTTACTTGATGCAGAGTCGAGTCTTTCCAAGAGAGTCATTTGATTTTTAGCTTACTTCCCTTTGTTACCACCAGCTAACATAGCCATACCTAGATACTGCTGAGGCCAGGGTTAGCATGGGTTAGTTAGTTAGCCTCTCTAACACAGAGATTGCACATTGGTTCACTGTCAGGTAAAAATGCGTGATCATTCACAAAGAAAGCGAACTGAGGAACGTGATTCAAAACCATTCCTATTTAAAAAAAAAACCCTCAAAACACACTCTGGAGAGCTTTACATCATTCTCTGTGATACCATGAGATGCATAAAATCTGTGCTCAGGACACAGGAATCATCAGTGCCCTGTAGTACTTGACCTGTCCAGCTACCTGCAGCTTAGCAAGAGTGTCTTCTGGTGTGTGCTGGTTGTAGTCGGAAAGACTACCAGCCTCAGGTTCAAAACTTATTCATGGATGTCATTAAAGTTCATCTTTTTTTTCTTAATATATCACCCTCAGTGCGTTCTGAGGGACCCTGATTCCTGGGTGTACCAATAGATGTTAACAGGAAAAAGCAAACAGGAACAAATAGATTTGAGAAACATTTGGCTGTGGAAAATTAATCCATTTCATTATGGCAAAACTCACAGAGCATTCAGTATGTTGTCTATTACCAATCTCCTGGGAGGAATGGGGAGGGTATAGTATTAAGTGTTTAACTAGTTTATTTAGGCCCAGTGTCCTGAAGGGACCAGTAATCTACAGAACTTACTCCGTTCTCATTTTACCCCATCGAGGCAGGCAGTTTATTCTTTTTCACAGCTGAGAGCACTGAACTTTAGAGAGTGACACCCAAAGTTATCCCATTAGCTATTGTTTGTGCTGTGAATGCTATCACCCACAGTAAGGTAAAACATTTTTTACTGTTCCTTGGTCTTTCGTTTATGCTTGTAGTACGATAAAACCACTTTTAGTAACACGATCTAGCAACTTTTTGCCAATTCTCAAAAAATGCTTTATAGGGGCGCCTGGGTAGCTCAGTTGGCTAAGCATCTGCCTTTGGCTCAGGTCATGAATCCAGGGTCCTGGGATCGAGCCCGTGTTGGGCTCCCTACTCTGCTCGGCAGGGAGTCTGCTTCTCCCTCTCCCTCTGACCCTCCACCTCCGGCTTGCGCACACTCTCTCTCTTACTTTCTCTCTCTCAAATAAATAAATAAAATCTTTTAAAAAATGCATTGCAGGTTAATGTTAATAATGTACTATGCAGTAGAGAGGCCATTAGGGGAGGATGCCAAAACATTTGACCAACGTCTCTTAACAATTATTTAACAGAAGACTGTTATCTTTCATTATTACATGCTGACCAAGTTTTCTCGTGTAAGTGCCCCATTGTTAAGGCTAAAGATAATGTTAATTCCACAGGACACACGTCTTAGATAACAAAACCAAGGACCTTATATCTTTCTATAAATAATATTTGACGTTGTTAATCTTCATTATTAAAATGTTTGTGATAGAAAAAAATAGAGTTCGAGGTAGATCACTGGGAAGGAGTCTAGGGATTTCCCAGGGACTTCTGAATGGTTATTTTCAGAAGATCATGAGGTTGGATTCAACATTGCTCTAGTTCTGGTGCATTGATATTGCTGACTAATTATTGACGGATCTGTTACCTTCTTTATATGGTAGATGTCATACCAGCTAGTGATTTGCTTTTACAGTTCATGAAGCTCAAAGGTAATGTAAGCGCCAGCACTGACCTGCTTATAACTCTAGTAAATAATTTCCCTTTCATGTGTCTCATACTTTCAATAATCAGGCAATACCAGCTACTTTGATGTACTGAAACATGTATAAAAATATTGTTGGATAAAAAGAAAGTTCTATTTTATGGTTCTCTGTTTTTCTTGTATGTCTTATGTCTTCATAGAGCAAGAACTAAGACTTATAATTTTCTTCTAGCCCCACGGTGACTAGGATAGCAAATGTCATCTTATATGTTCAATTAATACTTGATGATGTGCTATTTAGTTTTAATTATTTACTAGCAACAGTTTTATCTATAAGGTGTGACCTTGTTCTTTCCTGTCTCACAGAAATATTTCAGAGATGAAATAAAGTAATACAGCGAATATGAGGACATTTAAAGCAGTGTCTCCTTATGATGTCCCTGCATGATGTTAGTCCTTTGGGAAAAAAGTGTTCTGTGGTCATCTGTGTTGAAATGATGCTGCATAATACAACTCTCTCTTCAAGCACACTTTAAAAGCTCTGAGTGAGCTTTGTTAATTTTCTGCAATAAAGAAACCAGCTGCTATGATCTGAAAATGTTGTCCTCCCCCCCACCCCAATTCATTTGTTGAGGTCCTGATTTCCAATGTTACGATAGTAGGAGGTGAGGCCTTTGGGAGGTGATGAGGTCATGAGGGTGGAGCCTTCATGAATGAGATGAATGCCGCTGTAACAGAAATCAGACAGCAGACAGCTTCCTTGCTCCTTCTGAAACCTCTCGAGGATACAGGAAGAGAGCCTCCACCCAGCCACACTGGCACTTTAATCTTGGACTTCCAGCCTCCACAACTGTGGGAAATAAATTTCTGGTGTTTATAAGCCACTCAGCCTGTGATATTTTGTTATTGCAGCCCCAGTGGACTAAGATACTATCTGCTTAACACTGTGTTTCACAAACTTATTTGGGAATGGCAGAGTCCTACTTACCTGTAATAGGCAATAAGATCTCTTTGAATTAATGGTCAACAGAATAAGCTTTGGGAAATGCTGAGTTAAAATACATTGTACTTCCAGGGAATTAGTGTTTATGGGCATTTAACAGTATTGAGTGCCTATTATATACCAAATAATGTGCTAGCTGTTGGGATACAAATTGAGATAAAATCCCTGCCATTAAGGAGCTCACAGTCTTTTTTTTTTTTTTTGTAGTTTTTTTTTTATTGAAGTATGATTAACCTACGAAGTTATATTAATTTTAAGTGTACAATACAGTGATTGGACAATTCTATATATTACTTGGTGCTCACCACAATAAGTGTAGTTATTATCTGTCACCAAACAACGTTATTACGATATTATTGACTATATTCCCTATGCTGCACTTTTCTTCTTCTTGACTTATTTATTTTATAACTGGAAGTTTGTATTTCTTAATCTTTTTTTATCTGTTTTCACCTATCCACTCATCCATCTCCCCTCTGGCAACCACCAGTTTGTTCTCTGTATTTATGAGTCTGTTTTTGTGTGTGTGTGTGTGTGTGTGTGTGGCTTGTTTATTTGTTTTTTTATATTCCACATATAAGTGAAATTAATATTTGTCTTTCTCTGAATTATTTCACTGGCATAATGCCCCTTAGGTCTGTCTACGTTGTCACAAGTGGCAAGATTTCATTCTTTCTTTATGGCTCAGTAATATTCCATTGTATATATTTACCACATCTTCTTTATCTATTCATCTATCGGGGGGCCCTTGGGCAGCTTCCATATCTTGGCTATTGTAAATGATGCTGCAGCAAACTTAGCAAACTCAGATCTTTTCAAATTAGCGTTCTTGTTTTCTTTGGGTCAATACCCAGCAGTGGAATTACTGGGTCATATGGTATTTCTATTTGTAATTTTTTGAGGAACCAAGGAGCTCACAGTCTTATGGAGGAAACCAACAGATAAGGTTTAATTACCATCTAAAGGACTCGTGATACCTCCACACACGTCCACATTTTGTTGAATACAGCGACTAGCTGGTGATGCTCACTCAGCAGCCAAGCGAGGTGCTTGCCAGCTATTTTCCATCCTGCCCTCCTCCCGCTTGGTTCTGTGTTGCAGGAGTCCACATTTCCCAGAAGCCTTGGCATCTGGCATCTGGGTCGCTTCAGCCAATGGGAGACCCTTTTGGAAGAAGGGAAGCAGGGAGAAGCCAGGGTATTTCTCCCTCTCCAGCTCTTCCTTGGGCAGTATCTTCAGCAGCAGTTCTCTTTTCCTGGAATGCCCTACCTTCTGTGGCCCCCGCTTCCGCCAGGAAGCCACTGGGATGATCTTACCCCAGCCCAGTTCTTCCAGTCCCTTTCTTCCCCCACTATCTCACCAGTCGAAAGAATGGCAGCAATTTCCTGCTGTTGCCAGTTTCTGGGTCACCTCTTTATCTCCTGTTTGGCTTTGTAGCTCTTCCATCCTCTGCGTGACCAATTTCCTATGCTCTTTTAAATTGTCTCTGTTCCAAATACCTTAGGATGGTTTCTGCCTCCCTGGTTGGACCCTTGCTAAAATACAATACATAATTCAAATTCCTACCTCCGGCCAGTGGAGGATCATGTCATACTGTGAACTTTTGGGATTTGCGATGAATAGACAAAAATCACAGACATTTAGTCAAGAATCGCCAAAGTCCATTGGCGTGTGAACAAAATGCTGGGGTTGTGGGGGGCACAGCCTTCAGTCTGGAGGGATCTGCAAAGATTTCACAGCAGAGGTGCTAGTTGAGCTGGGGTCTGGAGAGTGAGCAGAAGACTCCCTGGGCCTTCAGGCAGGAGGAACACCAAGCTCTCAAAGCCGAGGAGTTGTGAAAAAGATCTGATGTGAGTTTAGGGAATGGCCCCATACTGTAAGGAACGGGGTAGGTATGATGTGACAGAGGCTAGAAGTGGACAGGACAGACGGAGTCAGGTTGTGGAAGTCCTTGTTTCTATTCCATGGTGGGGATTCCATACTTAACTCAACTGAAACCTTTGAGTGGTTATGAGTAGAATTGACTTAAGAACTCTCTCATCTGTAATCTAGTAGCCATGAGGAGTAAGACTGATTTGGGGAATAACCAAAACCCAGAAAAGGGAGGAAGAAGCCTGTAACAACAGTCTTAGCCAGAGGTGGTGAGAGCCTCGCGGAAGTTGTTGGACTACAGAGAACAAGAGTTTGAAGACATTTCTGAAGTAAACACGTTTTTAGATGAATAGATGAGAGAATGAATGGATGTCTCAGTAATTTTGTATTTCTATAATATAAGAAACCAGACATTTTCAAAACATTTAAAAGAGTAATAAATATTGTGGTTGCCAGCGAATGTAGATATAATTTACTATACTGCACAATGTGAATCTTTCTGCTTTGGGATTGTTTGCATGTTCATCTGCGTGTAAATGAGGGTTGCATCATGTGCTCAGCACATTTGGGGGCTTCGAAGAGGAGCATTTTGATGGCAGCTAAAGTAACTGTCAGTGTCATGAACTTCGCTAGCCTCTCACAAGCAGACATTTTCCCTTTCTGTCCCTAAAATTGCAGAAATAACAAATGGGTAAATACATAAACAGTAAGTAGATGTGAAATTGATTTTCTACATCTTATTTTCATAAAAATTGTTGACATTTTCAATTATACTTTTATTTTACTTATAAAGAAATAAATGAATGTTACTGTCAACAGGTTTATAACAAAAATTGCTATCAGTTACCTGTAGTAAATGAATCTTTTAGCTTGGAGACCTAATAGATTACTGTCCTGGCTTAGCTAGTCATGTTACAGCTGCGTATTAAGGCAGAGCAAGAATGGAAACTAGGCATCCCTTGGTTATTACCTATGAATTAATATTATCTGTGATTATTGTCTACGTTCCCTGAATCAACTGCATTGAAGGCCATGAAACACAAAATGTAGTTTTATCATTCCAGTGTAATTTATAATTCTTATATATAGGTCATATTGAATTTTTGAAAAAAAAAAAGAAATAGCCCTTAAGCTCTAAAATAGTCTAATTCTGTGATTAAATCTAATCCTCATCTCTAGAATGCTTTTTGGTACAAGTCACTGTGTAAGACGCAGATCTCTACCTCTCTGCTCTAGAGTTTCACTAAAACACATGCCCCTCATGTATTTAATGATGACATTACTCAGATTGTCCTCCCAGCCATCCACAAATGTGCCTTCTGTATGGGCAGCAGATAGCAGTCAATGATGGAATTGGGCACACACAGGAAACACTGGATTCCCTATGGGACCATGGCTTTCCAGCATACATATGGCTGGAAAGGGCAAGTGTTCATGGTCAGGCTCGGTATAGCTTTTCCTTATTCCTGGCCACCATTGGCTCCCCATAACAATCCAAGCTCCCCAGATTATTTCTCCTTCCCTACTATGTGTGCATAGTTGTCTTGGATACGAATATAAAATTTTCCACATTCTCTTCATGTCTAGAAGGGACCTACAATGGAGTTATTATTTTCTACGATGTGATGAATGGTTAGCGTGTCATTTTTGTTGCTCTTTGTTTTGTTTTGTTTTTCCCATTTGGTGTTACATAACCTAATTTAAGTGGAAAATTATAATCCTTAGGTAAAGCCAATTCCTTATACTTTCTATAGTCACTTCTAGGTAAGAATTAATTTTCCCAAAAGTATTCTGAGGAAGAATATCAATTTTAGCCTCAAGGGAAGTTACCCTGGTATTTACAAGGCTTAAAAGTGTAGGCATACTGGATGTGACAACATGAAGAAATATTTACTATATAGTGGTGCTTTTCTCACTCATTATTCAACAAATGATTTTTGAGTGCTTACTATGTGTCAGGCTCTGTTCTAGCTGGAGAAGAATGCTGATATGGTAATATATGGTTCCTTGTCTACCTAGAATTTTAGTAAGAGAGATGAAGATTAATCAAATACTGCCCCAAAATGACTGTAAATCTACAAGCTTGATAAATGTTAGGAAGAAAAGGTACATCATGGACAATCCATGATCTAGATGAGGTGCCAAGGAAGGCTTTCCGAAGGAGAGCAGGTTTGAGTTGAGACTTGAAACACGGAAGAGGAGGAGGGGAGAACATGCCTGTGACGGGACCTCGGGGACGAAGCCCCCCAAATGAGCACGTAGGGTGCCTCTGAGGTGCTCAGCAGAGACCACGAGGGCGGGTGGGTGGATGAGGCTGAAGAGGGAGGCACTGGAAGGATTCGTGCTGAGTATCCTGTACTCAAGATACTCCTGAGATCAGAAGCCAATGAAAAGATGAAGATATTTGTGCAGGGAGATGCTGTTTATCCCTATTACATGTTTATATGAGAACTTTGTTCATTTAAGGCAAGTTACTGGAGAGTTAAGTTGAGAGGTAGCTGGTTGGAAAGCTCCTGGATTCTTTTCACTTAATACCAGTCCTTTTGAGGTAGAGGGAATCATTAGTACATTTTGAAAGGAGAAAAAGTCATTGTGGAATTTCTCTGTGTGTTGTTTGAATACATAAGTAGAACCAATGTCCAGGTATTTGGTTAAGGGACACAACTGTTAAAATTGTGCATCCTTCGAGGGAATGGAATGGAATGAAAAATGAGTGGAAAAGGTACCAATATGCAATCATTGTTTTTTTTTTTTTTCATGTTGATGTAATCTATTATGTCTGCAGTTTTCCTTCATGGCATTTTGTACACTTGTGATTCCTTAATCTTTACAATTATGTGTATAATGTCTTTTCTAATTGGTTGTAATACCCCAAGGGCAGTGGCCTCCTCTCTTTTATTTGCCCCTCTATCCCTAGAGCCTAGCAAAGTGCCTGAGAGAAAATGGGCAATAAGAATTTTCTGTCTGCCTGATACTTAATATAATATGATCTGTTTGGAAAGCTACTATATATGTATTTTTTAAAAGATTTTATTTATTTGACAGAGAGAGACACAGCAAGAGAGGGAACACAAGCAGGGGGAGTGGGAGAGGGAGAAGCAGGCTCCCTGCTGAGCAGGGAGCCCGATGTGGGGCTCGATCCCAGGACCCTGGGATCATGACCTGAGCCGAAGGCAGACGCTTAACGACTGAGGCACCCAGGCGCCCCTACTGTATATGTATTTTTAACCCAGGCAACTTTGCAGCTATTAATCAAGATCTTACTTTGCAGAATGGCACAGGTGCTAGGCCTGTGTTGGATACTGACTTGAGTTTGACAGTATCTAACGTTAAGAAGCACAAGCTCTAATATGAGGAATTGTACTGACAAATGTGACACAGGTGCTGACAGGGTGCAGAGAGATGTTATTTGGTCAATGTCCTCAAGATCTTGCAAGAAATACATGTGGAACAGGTGAGCTTCTGCTAGCCTTCGCTAACCTTGGCTACAGACCCTGAGTCTTTTCTCCTGCGTCTTCATCACTGCCTGTCGGAAAAGTCGAAAAGGGCCAAGCAGGGGTATAATGGGTACTCTGAAACGTTTTGCTACTGATCCAATTCCTTTGTAAAATCTTTTCCCATTTGCTGGGGGTCAGCCTCGGTGTCATGTGATCACTGAATCGCGATCTTCTCCTACCTTGCTTTATAGGATCGACTCTGCCCTGATTTCCTTGTTTCCCTACCCTCCACATCCCTCAGTAAGATAAAGTCTCACCAGACTACTACGCTTCATCTGGTTGGGCCTTAGGGATCTACACAGTGAGGCTCTGGACTCTAGGAAATAATAAGATGTAAAAGATAGGATGAAATATCTTCAACATGATTTGGCAACTGATTGCGGTTGGTGAGAATGACCTTCATTTGTGGCTCTCTGTTTTCATGCCTTTGTGTGTCTTGAACGAGCCTGCCATTAGGAAGAGTGGGATGTCTGTAGGAGGCCTGTTTTGTGGGAGGCAAGGTTATGAGTTTAGTTCTGGACCGTTTGTGGTTCAGGTTCCGGTGGGACTTCAAGGTGGAAGGTCAAGCGGGTGGCTGGAACGATCAGGGTTAAATATATAGATTCATGAAAATATGTCTTTGAAAACCTTCTTAGGAGAGAGTACTACTTCATTTGCTTTTCATAAGGCATGGCTTTAAATCCTGACACTTCCTTTTGCCATGTGGCTGTCCTGGTTAGAAGGCAGGCTTCTAGCTCTGTCTAACTTAATCATTAATTCTAAGCCACCCCTTTGGACGGTGCCGGCTGCTTAGCAGCTGCTATGCTGGTGAGATTATAGAGGCGTTTGCACTTTGTAGGACAAGATTTTATTTTTCTGGACAAAAAAAAAAAAAAAAATCACGAGAAAAACCAAGGTAGGAAAAAACAAACCCATTCTCCACGATGTTCACTACCCAAAGGTGCCTTGTGGAAGGAAGAGTCTAGAAATGACCATGTAGTTAAAAAAAAAAGAAAAAGGAGAAAAAAAAAAGCAGAGGCGCAAAGGGTGAATAGTTTAACTTTTTTTTTTTTTTTTTGGTGACATGCGTAAGATGGCATTCTATTTTGATTGCCTGGTGGAAGAAAGTCAGTTCATGTATCTCATCCACCCACTGGTGGCTATCCTGATTATAGCCTCCTGGTAGGCACCATTTAAAATTCAATTTGGCTCCCTGTGCCCTTGGTGCTCAGTAGGTTTCATTAAATTACACAGCAGCGAGCTCTGTGTGGCACCATTTTATGTACATTTGACTTCAGTGTAATTTCAGACAATTATGCTTTGTGTGGAGTGGTTTTACCATAATTGTCTTACTGTCCAGTTAGGGCCGATCTGGGACTCTGAATCTGATGAGATCTGAAGATGGTAGAAAATATTGGAGGAGGGAAATGTTTTTATTTCTCTAGACTTGCTCTTTTTAGCTTGTTCGGCTTGTAAATTGTGGCAGATTGTTTTTGTAGCATTACTTACAGCGTAAGATTAGAATAACAACAGTTTTCCCCACGTGGGATGCTTCAGAATTTTACATGCAATCAGATCCTAGAAACAACTGTGTTTGTGAGACTGTAAGTAAAATGAAATGTTAGTACTTTTTTCTTGTATTAGCAAATCTTCTGCCTTCCGTTCGTGCGTTCGCATTACTCTCTGGCCATATGTTGTGGTGTGAAGCAAGTGAATGCAGGATCTGGAAGGACAGGGTTGAATTCTGTCACTCATCATCTTCGTGACCTGGGCAAGTGACTGCCTCTCAGCCCCGGTTCCTTCAACTGAGACAAATAGTAGCCCCCATGAGCTGGAGTTGGTGGAATTTAAATATGCATAAGTCATGTAATATGATGATAGAGTAGATGCTCAGTAACTGGTGGCTATTACTCATAGCTCATCTGCTTTAAAATTTCCAACTTAACTTTAACTTAAAAAGCTAATATGCTTCATTCATTACCCACATATTTATTGACTCCTGCTCTGTGCTAGGGAATGTTCTAGCTGTCAGGGATAAAGTAATGAGTAGAGGCAGGTTAAGAAAGAACTATAAAGTGAGAATTTTGGTATACTTCCATCTACTTTTAGTTGGCTATTGTACCCTACTGCATTTCTCCGACCAAGTTTTGAACTAATAATCTTACCTACAGGTAACTTATCATCCAAGACCTCGTAAACATAATAACTGGCTGTATTTGACAGATCATTATTTGAAGTGAAAGAGTTATCTGTATGGGTATTCTCAACAACTGGACAAGTGGGTTCCCTCCCTTCCTCCCCCTTCCTCCCCCTTCCTTCCTTCCTTCCTTCCTTCCTTCCTTCCTTCCTTCCTTCCTTCCTTCCCTCCTTCCCTCCCTCTTTCTTTCTTTCCTTTCTTTCTTTCTCTTTCTTTCTTTCTTTCTTTCTTTCTTTCTTTCTTTCTTTCTTTCTTTCTTTCTTTCTTTCTTTTTCTTCTTTCTTCTTCTAAAGGAGATGCCCCCATATTGTGGGTTTTCTCCATCATGACGATATTTTCTATATCATCTATAGCTTCTGTGACATTTCCTTTAACTCTCCATGTCGTCTCTGATACACCTCCATGTATTTCTAGCCTGATTATATATTTGTCTATATTTTTATCTCTTTTGAATCACCACAGAGACCAACTGAAAGCAAAATTAGTTCTTTAGAGTTCCAAGTCAACTAACGTCAGCTACTTTTAATATGGCATTTTGCAATATGCAAACACTTTTGTGCACATTTTCTCATTTAGTCTTAAAATCCTGCTGCAGCTTTGTTCTGGAAACTGTGATCGCTACTATGGGAAATAAAGAAGTAAATATAATACAGACCTGTGACCTCAAGGAGTTTATAAACTCATGGCTTTTGTCACTCTACTCTCCCTTGGAAAGATGTCATTGTTATTCTATCAACAGCAAGCTTCGGTATTGTGTTATATAGCTAGATCATTATTTTATCTTCACACAATGAGCCTTGCCAGTGATATTTGCAGGTGTGTGTTGAAGTGATGTTCTCTAAGATTAGAGCTCAATACAAGGGTTTTGGAGTTTTCATTTCTGATTCTCAGGGGAATTGAATTGAGCAAACTAAAAAGAAAATATCTTTGATATTTGTGTATGATTCCTTAAAAACTACAAAGTATATTGTAAGAGGGAGATGAAATGTGTTTTGAAATTGAAGATAGAGATGGGGCAGAAGAATATGCCATAACACAGTAAATTATTTTGACATCAGAGGCTGAATCCTATAGAATGATGAGAAATTTTATTGTCTTGAATATACTATGAGAAAGTTAATGGCATACATAACTGTGTGTAACTGAAACATGCTACTACCACAGTCATGATCTCTGAATGATCACTTACAAAGTCATTTGGCATTAAATATTGTTCTCATTCAGTGTTATGGGACACCATCACGTTATTTCAAATGACTCAGAGGACCTGTGCCGGTGGCGAATGTCTGTCATTCTGGGCTCCCTTCCTACACACCTGCCTTCCTCCCATCCATCCTCACGTGACCTCTGCAGCAATCCTCTTGGCTGTGATCATGGACTTTCATTCCTTGAATACCTCAGTTGTTCCCTGTAGGTTAAGGACCTTCTATGGTGTGTTCCCAAGCTCCATTTGTCACATTACCACTCGCTGACATCCTTCCTGTGCATCCCACTTGGACCAAACTGGATTTTGTTGTGTTTCCTATGCATTTTCTATGTAATCCCACTTTTGTGCCTTTGCTGACATTGTTTCCTTCACCTTCTTTCCCTTTTTTCCCAGGCCCAGAATCTGTCTTTCAAGGCCTGATTGGAATCTTGACTTCTTCATACAGTCTTCTCTGGTTGTACAACTTGAAAGAATCCTGCCTTTCTTGAGCTTCTTTGGAACTTATGTTTTTTTGTTTTTTTTTCCTTCCTGGTGGAGGCCTGGGGGAGCACCCTCTACCCTGTATGATTACCAGCTGCCCTGGCTGTCATCTCTCAGTCCTCCCTGTGCCTATCACCATTTTTACATTCATTTGGCTGATGATTTGCTTAAAATCATTGTGGACAATTTTAAACCTAGGTATTCAGTTTGGGGTCTATGACATGTTTGACCTGTATTCTCTGTTACACTGTTATTAATCCTCCCCCTTTTTTGGGGGGTAGGTCACTTCTGTGTTCCGTACTCTCACACCTCATTGCAAAAGACAGATGCTGCGGAATTTTCTGTTTTGGATGCCAATAGCCCTATGTCAAAAATAAAGATCTGTTTAAATGTAAATATTCCTGACTAGGTTAATTTCAAAAGATGATCTCATGGGGCGCCTGGGTGGCTCAGGCTATTGAGTGTCTGATTCTTGATCTCAGCTCAGATCTTGATCTGAGGGTCATGAGTTCAAGCCCCACATGGAGCCTATTTAAAAAAAATTAAAAAGATGGTCTTGTTTTACTTGTTCCTGTTTTAGTTACATTCAAACCAGCAGACAGCGCTAAAATAGCCAGCAATAAAAAATGTTACTGTGAGCTAGTCCACAGCCATTGCTCCATGATGACATGTTGATTTAGGCATTTTTTGCCGGGGATCTTTAGTAGGATGCTTTTGTCCTGCCCCTCCATGATGACTGATCCAGCCATTTACTTTAGATAAAAACTAACTTGTTTGTTCCTCTCCTGCAAAGGAAAAAGAGAAACTGTCTGTGATATGGGTTGGGACATGTTGCCAGTGTGTATTTTAAAGGTGGTGAATGTAGTACTAAGAAACCTTCTCTTTATTTCAATCTATGTTGATGGAGAGCATGTCTTATCTGGCAAGCTCCCAGGACATTCTTGTTTCTGTGTTGCTGACCATTTGTATTTTAAAATATTAGCAAATGTAGCTGTCAATATTGGGATTGTTTGAAGGAAACCCATAAGCCATCAATTAATGTGGATAATATGGTATTTATTGGGGCTGCCCTTCCAGACAGTCTGGTAGATGATTATAATATACCTAATGGGACAGTAGCTCTTGGGAAGACGTGGGACTCGGCTCTTTGGAGACAAGCAGAACACTTGAGTGTGTGTCCATTGAGATTCTTTTCTTGAAGTTGTATTTGGAAGTACTTTGTACTCCTTTACAAAATGCTAACTTTTCAAATGTGTAAAATGATTTCCTGAAACTGCGGGTGACAGTTGGTCCTCAAGTGTTACCACGATTTGCTTGGAGAGGCCACACTTGTCACTCAGTGTGTAGCATGGAGGAGAGAAGAAGGCGCTTCAGAAAACTAAGAGGAGCAGCAAAGTTGGGTATATTCATTGAACTTAGGGCTAGATCCTTTTGAACTGCCACGTGGAATTTTTGTTTGAGTTTTAAATGTTAGTTTAGCATTTAAATATTTTTTCTTTTTTTTTAAGATTTTATTTATTTATTTGACAGAGAGAGACACAGTGAGAGAGGGAACACAAGCAGGGGGAGTGGGAGAGGGAGAAGCAGGCTTCCCGCCGAGCAGGGAGCCCGATGCAGGACTCGATCCCAGGACCCTGGGATCATGACCTGAGCCGAAGGCGGGCCCAAATATTTTTTTCTTGTTTAAATGTTATTCTTTTCCACAGTTCTGTTTTTTCTTTTTCCTGTTAACTCCACGGGGATAATGACTATAACTGTCTTATTAGAGTTTCTCACATCTTTAGCACATAGTATGTCTCAACAAATAGCCACTGAGTGGATGAATTCTGTTCTGTAAGTAGGGAAGGAGGACAACAGATTAGTAGTGTTCACACCTCTCATGCAGGACTGGTGACATAATTTGTAGGGTCCAGTGCAAAAGGAGAATGTAGGCCCCCTTGTTCAGAAGTTATTAGGAATTTCAAGATGGTGGTAGCAGAGCATTGAGACCAGGTGTGGCCCATGCAGTTCCACAGGCTGCACTCCATGAAGCTGCCCCGCTCTAATGCAGAGAGGAGCCAGAGGTTTGAAGCTTATGAATTAAACATATTTTATTCCCTCATTTCTGGTTAATAGTATGAAAGCTTTGCTTCTTTGATTCCTAATGAAATAGGAAGAACAGGTGCTTTATACAAGTACCTGTCACAGCACAAATTTGAACTAATGCTTAATTTACCATCTTTGAAGTCAGCCCCTGCCAGTGTTCTTAGCATAAAATTTAAAGCAGCAAACTCCACCAACCTGAGTAATCTGTTCTCATCCACAGCACTAGTATTTTACTGACTTCAACTGTTTTGCACTAGTAAATCATTCTGACCCAAATCTAGTCTGTATGAACTCTGGTAAAATGATTATAAATTAGAACAGTGAAAAGTGAGCTTATTTCCTCTGTAGCTTTGGAGACAGAGGGACAAGTT
This sequence comes from Eumetopias jubatus, assembly GCF_037043125.1. Lineage (NCBI taxonomy): Eukaryota > Metazoa > Chordata > Mammalia > Carnivora > Otariidae > Eumetopias > Eumetopias jubatus. Next base: position 131,545,903 of record NW_028274809.1, on the reverse strand, counting down.
TAAAATGGGATTACTGAAGAGTCACTCGTCCTGGGAAGAGGTAAGGGAAACCTTTACATCTAAAAAAATCCCCTGGGGTAGGTTTAGTTTACAAGCGAAATTGAATTCTAATAAAGCAGAAGGAAGAGGGATCTCCTCCAGGCCTACTTGTACACTACATAAACTTGAATGGAAAGTAAATGCTAACTCCTCTGCGGTCTCCACAGATGTACAAGTAAATTGGTGATTTCTAATCACACTTGTCAGCATAGATTATCCTTCAGCTGCTGAAAGTAAATCTGAAGATCAGGAGCTGCCTACAGTCTGCACCATGGCTAGAGATGAGCCACCAGGAGAAACTGTGTGCAGCCGGGCAGAGGGAGCTGGACCTGCAGAGGCAGGTGTGCACTCTCTCCAGAGCGGTTCCCCCCTATACTCCTCACCTCCCACCTTGAACTTTTGGAAGGCCAAATTGCTACCAGTGTCCTTCACATCTTCTCATCCCTTAGTTGACTGCCTTTGTGCCATGTCACTTATTACCAAAAGATAAACCTTTTGGGGGCACCTGGGTGTCTCAGTCAGTGAAACATCCAACTCTTTGGTTTCCGCTCAGGTCATGATCTCAGGGTCCTGGGATTGCCTCCCCCCCCCACCCCCGCCCGTGGGCTCTGTGCTCAGTGGGCAGTCTGTTTGCGATTCTCTCTCCTTCTCCCTCTGCCCCTTCTGCTTGTCTGTGTGCACATGCTCTCTCTCTCTAAAAATAAATAAACAAATCTTAAAAAAAAAAAGAAAGACTTTTTGGAATTAAAACGAGGCTAAAAATAAGTCTGGCCACCGATGCTTCTTGATTTCTGGGCATAAAGAATCAGTACTGAAGGAGGAAGATGTGACCCCAATGATGTGTCATGACTATCTGTGGATTTTCATTATACTAGTCTTTAATTTATACAGATAATGAAGTGCTAGTAGACTGGGAAAAATGTGTTTAAAAAATCACTACTTCACCATATGCTAAAGTGTGAAATGCAAGTAAGTACACCAGCAGCTTCTGAAATGATTGTCCTGTGGGCATTAGCTGGATCACAATCCGGGCTTTATTAACACATTACCTTTCTGCCTTTGCCTCTATGCTCTGTGCTCGGCTCCTTCCGGGAGAGGTAATATAGCTCTGGTCACCCACATATGTGATCATGAGTGTGTGTTCTCATTTGATGAAGCAGAGCAGGGAGGAGGGAATAGAAGTAAAACTTGTTGGACCCGCCTCCCTGCCTGAGAAAGGAAGACACCATGTCTTGAGTCCTGCTTGTACCTTCTCCCCACTGCTCATTCAACAGTCTCAGTTAGCAGGACCTCAACTGGGCATCCGACTAAATACTGATGCTAGATCTTGCTCTGCAGTGGAGCTGGGAGGACAAGATTTAAGCACACAAACATAGATGAATTATCTAAATAATATGAAATATCTATTATATACCCACTGTTGGCGGGACACTTTTATTTGTAATCTCTACCACATTTCTGTAAGGGAGGGTTGGCCCTATTTCACAGATGGGAAAGCTGAGGTTTAGAGAGGTCAAGAGCATGGAGCAAGCTAGTGGCCAAGCTGAAATTCAAACGTGAAGCGGGTGAGCCCCAAACTCTTCCTCTCCCCGCGATAGCATGTTCCTTCCCTCTCTGTAACACAGATGAATTGTGGTAAGACTGTTCCTGTTCTGCTTGGGAGGTCCCTCAATTTTCCCTGGGATGATCAGAGAAGGTGATGGACCACGTACCGGTTTTGAATGAGGCCTGGAAACATCTATGACTTGAATAATTAGGAAATTGAGGAAAAATATTTCAAGGTTCCTTTTTTATATTTTTTATGTATTTCCTATCAGATATCAAAAAGATTAACTATTAGCCAACTCATAACTATTAGTATTAGAAAGGATTTACTAGATTCAAAATTATTACCAGTACTTTCTTGTGGGGCAAAGTAGAATAAAGATACACCAGCATTTAAAAACTTGTAGATTTAAGGGGCACCTGGGTGGCTCAGTTGGTTAGGCATCTGCCTTTGGCTCAGGTAATGATCCCAGGGTCCTGGGATCAAGCCCCGCATCGGGCTCCCTGCTCCACGGGAAGCCTGCTTCTCCTTCTCCCGCTCCCCCTGCTTGTGTTCACCTTTCTGTCAAATAATTAAATAAAATCTTTTTAAAAAAAAACCTTGTAGATTTAAAAGTATTTTGTAAGAGGTTATGTAAACATAGACCTAATAAAGTTCTGACCTTCAAGCCTGGAAATTTTTTGTTCATGACTGTGATTGCTTTTCCTTAGATGCAGATATTCATTCTTAAATTTAAACTGTTTTAATAATCATTGCTTTCTTAAAATGGTCTCCTTTGTATTTTATTAAGACCTTCTAAATATTTCTTAATCTTTTTTTAAATTTTTTAAATTTATTTTTTATCTAAATATTTCTTAATCTTAAAACAACCTATGTGTGAGCAATTCTTTTTAAAAACACATTTAAAAAGATGTCTTTATCTTGAAGGCTAAGATCTATGATATATATATACACTCATATTTAAATTGTAAAGTAATCTACTCCAGGAATTAATATGTTTCACCTACTTGTTTTTTCTTAGTTTAGGAGTAATAAGAAATAATGAATCTTTATTCTTCATTTTCTATTTTGACAAGAAAAAATCTGTATCTATCCCAAAATTATTGCATTTAGGATTGTATGCCGTACATTTTTAGAAATCTCCAAAAACAGAAGATAAGGCTTTGGTTAGATGAAAACAATCTGCATACAATACACTTAGTTTCAACCCCGGTTGTTTTTTTCTTTTATGAGAGGGTAAGCTAAGAAATTTGCCATCATCAGACATCATCCCCCTCCCCAGCCCCTGCAACCACCATTCTATTTTCTGTCTGTGATTTTGATTACTCTAGGTGCCTCGTGTAAGTAGAATCATGCAGTGTTTGTCTTTTGTTTTCATTTAGCATGACATCCTCAGGATTCATTCGTGTTATAGCATTTGACAGGATTTCCTTCATTTTTAAGAATGGATATTATTCTGTTGATGGGTATTTAGATTGATTCCTCCTCTTGGTTACTGTGAATAATGTTGTAATCAACATGGATGTGCAAATATGCCTTTGAAAGATTCTATTTAATCCCTTTGGAGATGTACTCAGAAATGGGCCTACTGGATCATGTGGTAATTCTGTTTGTAATATTTTAAGTAATATTTTAAGAAAGCTCCGTATTTTTTGTAGCAGTTGCACTATGTTTCATTTATCCACATCCTTGGCAACACTTGTTCTTTACCGTTTTCTGTTTATTTATTACATTTATAACCTTTTACATATATGTTCACAAACTTTGATTCTTTAGCCTGATTTGTAGTGGGAAGCATCTCTTGAGAGTTCCTAAAAAGAATAAGCTTGGCTAAAATTTGGACTATCTGAAACAGTTTTTTGTTGTTTACATTTCGAATGGTTATATGGTTGTCCTAATGGGAATTGAGGCTTCTTGTTTACTGAATCTGACTGGATGAGAAGATAAAGACTGTAAACCATGAGTAAAAGAAATTATAGGGTTTTTTCCTACTTTGAACATTCCCCTTCAAGAGATAGTCTCATTTATTTTAGGCTATGGTCTGAAACACTTAAAAGGAACACACCACCATCACATATGTAGACATGCACACACACGCGCGCAGTTGTTACGAGACTGATAGTTGCTATGATTTAAAATGAAACCATCTTATATCTGCCATAGCTTCAATCTGCTTAAACTGTGGTTGCCACAAACACTAATTGTGTAGTTATTTTCCTGTTTAGCTCTTTGATGATCATTCTGTCATATAAGGTTCCACCTCTACCTCCTCTGTTCTTGACATAGTATTTATGAATCCTGCTGGGTATTTAAAAATTATATAAGTCTTCTTAGGCATGAAGTAAGATTTCAGTTCTCTAGATTTTGTGAGTTTGTGGTTTGGAATGTAGAAGAAATCATTGTGGGAAGTATGAGTTTTCCTTTTTTCAAGTCCCCAAAGCCTTCCAAGAACATGACAGGGGAAGGGAGATGCAAAATGAAGAACGATTTGCTTGCGTTTCCTGCTGATAGGTCCTGATACAACTTTGGCTCCCTGTATTCTGTTCCTGAAGAAGAGTTGGCAAACACAGTATAGCAATGTGGCATTTTGGTTGAAGAGGGCTTTGGGTTCAGAGTGCCTTTAGGTTGTAACACTTACTCTTTACTGTATAACCTTGTGAGCTTAACTCAGCAGATGTGGTCCTCCTTCAGGCTGTTTTGAGGAATTTGAACTTGAACTTGATATGATGGGGAGACATTGAAGGGTTTAAGAAGTGTAAAGTTATTGTTATGTGTGTGTTTCAGGTAGACCGCCTCCTGTAGAGTAGATTTATAAAGAGTTATGATTTGGGGTAGAGGATCACTAGGAAACTAATGGGAGAAAATGTGAGGGTCTAAATTAAAGCAGCCTTAGAAGTTGAGAAGAGGACTTGGATTAGAATCTGTTGAGGACATGAAATCATCAGGACCTGGTATTGGGAATGAGTCTGTGGTTGTGTCACCAACTAAAATAAAGAGTTCATGGGGTAAAGGTATATTGAGGGATATTGGTGATTTCAATTTTGAACACTGTTGCGTTTGCAGTGGGGATGTCTTGCAGGCGGTTGGACATGTTATGGTCACATGCGAAGGAGACATCATGACAAGACATAAGTTTTGTACTTGTCAGTATTCAGTGATGTTAAAGCTTGCGAGAGCAAATGAGATTGTTAAGAAAGAAGGTAAAAGCCCATAGAACATTAAGCATAGTATATGCCAACTAAGATATGCCTTGTAAGACTTACAAACCTGACATTACAAGAGTCCAGGAAAAGTCAAGGTAAAAAATATTCTTTTGGGTGGACAGGACGAAGAAAAGTTTAAAGATAGCTTGTGTATGGGCCTTTGGCCATGAGGGGAATTTTAATAATGGAAGAAAATTAAAATATTAATATAATTAATATAAAATATTAAAGATATCCTCCAGGAAAAGAGGGAAGAATCTGTGAAGGTGGGAAATTGTAGAATGTGTTTGGGAACCTAGACACAGTATCATTTTGCTGGAGTGATAAATACAAAAGGAGCAAAGAAAGATTACACTTGAAAAGCTAAACTGGAGACAGAACCTGCATATATGGTTTCCCATTATGCCCTTGTTCCCCTTCTATATATAGTCTGTGTTCATAGACTTATGGAACTTTAAAGGGAAAGACACCTAAGAGTGGATTTATCTCTGGCCATTATGAGTTTTCACTTCTAGACAGAGCCACTTTGTACTTGAACAAGTGTGAAGGCTTCTGAAAGTTATTCCACTCATTTTACAACCTTTCTGGTTGTTAGTGTTTTCATTATTTCATTTAAGCTTGTGCTTTCCTCTCATTTCTGTTGTTTCTAGTTGGACCTCTGTACATACAAGAAGATTAAGATGCTAATTAATAACGTTCCTATTAATCATTTTTTAATCAGTTTGAATCCACTTTATTGTCCTGCCATCCAATCTAGACTTCTCCATCTTGACCCTAAGGAATATTAACTTGTCAAATATCCTGCAAAAATGGAGACACGTTATGTCTGTAGCATCTTCTTAACTCATCAAAACTAAAAATGAGGTGAATTTAATAAGTTTATTCTTAGTGATATAGTGTTATTTTCTGATAATCTTCTTTCTCTTGAGTAAATCTTTTAGACAATTTGGTTAATAGTTAAATCTGTAGTTTTTTGAGAGGTTCGCAATATAAAATTACTGATCAGCATTTCCAAAAATTAAAGTTTTTCCCTTTTGAAAATGAGGGCAATCATTTGAAGGGTTTTAAGATCTAGCCATCTAGATTATGCTTGTTGAAATCCCTGTCATCAGTTTATTGGTAATAGAGTCCTTACAATTATAAACTCCTAAATCATCATTATTCAAAAAAATATGTTCATAAAAACTTTTGTGGCTTAACACTGCGTAGTTTGAATAACCAGCACTATTCTAATGTTTGCAGTTTGCATCCACCCATCCATTCATCCATCCATTCACCCGCCAGCAGTATTTACTTTAGTTATATATACTGTGTGCCAGGCATGGAGCTAGAGGCTAAGGATCTTGGTGAGCAAAGCAGACATGATCTTTACTCTCACGGATTGTACTTGGCTGAGGTTTTCAGTTTTAAAGCAGTAATGAAAAGCAGTATGGAAAATGGTTTCAAGCACCAATGAAAATGGTTAACTGTTCATGGGGCGCCTGGGTGGCTCAGTTGGTTGGGCGACTGCCTTCGGCTCAGGTCATGATCCTGGAGTCCCTGGCGAGTCCTGCATCGGGCTCCCTGCTCGGCGGGGAGTCTGCTTCTCCCTCTGACCCTCCCCCCTCTCATGTGCTTGCTGTCTCTCTCATTCTCTCTGTCTCAAATAAATAAATAAAATCTTAAAAAAAAAAAAGAAAATGGTTAACTGTTCAGGTTGAGGAGAATGGGTAAGGGCTCAACAGAAAACCCTTTGCGCTTGGTGAATCTTCTAGCCCTGCCTGATTGCAGTCACTGGATAAAGTCAACACAGATTCCGGTCTGTTGTTGGGCAGCAAAGCAGCAGCCCTTCCCTGGAGGTTGTATTGGCCTCCACCTGCTCTGGACAGAGCAAACTGTGGCAAAAGGCCTGGCAGAAGAGCTAGAGCCTGGAGCTTCTGAGCTGGGCCAGAAGGCGTTTGGACTTCATGCCATCATATGCAGAGAAAGTGAAATGCAAGATAGGAAAACAGTTTCATAGCGCATTCCAAATTTAATTTCTAGGATAAAATATTCTGTTTATAGAATTGAGATAAAACTGGCTAGTTGGTATATGTAGCTTTTGGAAACGATTTGATTTGGATTCGATTTTTGGATTCATATAGGCAATATGTATGTATAGTGCTTTTGGTTTATTGACGTAGGTTTATAGTTTTTTTCTAGGCTAAACTGAAATTGAAGCAACATTTTCAGAACTGACCAAGTCATTGTCCTGAGTGAATTGAGCAACTGCATTCTAAACACTAGGCAAGCTCACCCAACATTCATGTACCGCAAAAGGGTGTTTTTCTTGCCTAAGTTTATGTTGTATATCCTATTTTGGGCTTTTGGACAGGCTATTTCAGCTTTGTATTGCTTTCTTTCAAAATTTCCTAAGAGGCAATATTTCCTATTCTCTATTGTTACAAAAACTATGAAAATACTTGCCACCCATTTAAAGCAACAAATAGGTATCTGGAAATTTTCTCTACCCAGTGCTAGTTTATGTATAAAATTTAGTATGTTTTGGCTTTTATGGAGTTTAACAATGGGGAAAAAATGTCTCAACAAAGTAACGAAGGCCATTTGTTCTAGTTCTTCCCATAGTGGAAAGGAAGAGTGAAAAGTTATATAAATGAAGAATTCTCATTACTCTAGAACAGAGATTGGCAAACATTTTTCTGTAAAGGGTCAGAGAGTAAATGTATTTGGCCTGTGGGCCCCTGCTGTCTCCATTAAAACTACTCAAGTCTGTCTTTGGGGTGGGAAAACAGCCTGTAAGCAATTCGAATGGCAGTAATTGTGTCCCAATAAAACTTTATATAGAAAAGCAGACTGCAGGCAGGATTTGGCCTCTGCTGTTGTTTTCCCCGATCCCTGCTCCAGAACCAGAATTGGAAACGGCCTATGAGCCAAATCTGGCCTGAGGCCTGTTTTTTGTATTGCCTTGAGGACCAGAATGGTTTTCACATTTTTAAGGAGTTGTTAAAAACTGAAGGAGGAGGAGAGGGGGAGAGGGAGAGGGAGGGAAGAGGGGGAGAGGGAGAGGAGGAGAAGAAGTGAAAGACCTTATGTGGCCCACAAAACCTAAAAGTATTTACTGTTTGGATTTTTATGAAAAACGTCTGTTGGTCCTTACTCTAAAAGTCTGTGTACTTTTTCCTTGGTAATTTCAAGTTATGGATTGGATTTTGTGCTCATTTTCTATTTTCCTATGGTTTAAGTCTTAGTAATATGGAGCAAGGAAGTTTGCTGGATAAAAATGCAGAACTTAAAATTTTGATAATACTTTGATGAAAAAATAATACTGATAGTTTTCTTTGGTCACTTCCATTCTTCTAAAATGCAAGACTTTACAAGGAATTTTAAAAATCTGAGTTATTCTCTAATCCTAAAGATGTTTTTAAGTGGGAATATGGAACACCATTACTGCGCCTGAAATTTGGAGTTTTCTAACCTTTATTTGGGACCAAGTATGCTCTCTCAATGCCAAGACCTTTTCAATAATTGAAGTGTTCTCTGATGACAGCCAAAAAATGATACTAGGTAACATTTATTCAGTGCTTACTATGTGAAAGGCACCTTGCTAAGTGCTTAGCATACATTTTCTCACAAAGGTCCTGAGAGATGAGTGTGATTATAAACCCCACGTTTGAGCCTGAAGAGATCAAGACCCAGAGAAGTTAAGCACCTTTTCCAAGATAACACACCAGCTAGTGGCAGATGTTGGACTTGAACCCAGGTTTTGGACAACTTCCCCAAGTAGAGGTCACTTTCAATTTTCCTTCCGTGCCCTTCATTATTTATTACTTTATTACTTCATCAGTCTTTCATAAAGCTTTCACATGTGATGCCACAATAGATAATATATATTGGGAGTTATTGAGATACTACTTCTGCTTTCTAAGGATTTATTCTCTCAAAATGATGCTTGAGGGATAGTAAGTAGAAAAACTGGTTGCCTTAATAGAATGTAAGGGAAAAGATGAGCTAACCAATTAGCAGTCAAAAGTTCCTTTGTTCCTGTCTCCAGCTAAATACAAGTTCCTTCCTTTAAAAGGGATGGCTCACACTTCCATCTGAAGACTTCCTCCTCTTTCTACTCTTTCCAGCAGGTTAAAATCATGCCTTGACACTTTGAACTTGAGAGGCGTAAAGTTGCTATAAATATCATTCTCAGTTTCATGAGTTTCCAGAAGCTCTTTCTTGCATTTGTTTGAGTTTGTGTCTCAGTTATATTTTGGGGTGGAAGAGTTTAAAAATTGCGTTAAAATATAAACAAAATGGCCTTCTGGCTTTTCTTTGATTTGGCTTTTTTTTTTAACTTGGCAACAAGCGTTCTCATTGTGTTTCTTGTGCCCCACAGGACTCCTCTGAGCTGGTTTCGCCCTGGAATCCCCCCATACAGTGGGCTGGAGCTCACTGGCTTGGGAGCCCCAGTGTAGGTGGCAGAGGCTGGGAGTCCACAGGACTGGAATTTGCTCACTTCAGAGTGATAATTCTCATGCAAATAGTTCTCAGATTTTCTAAAAGAAGGGCTTGTCAGCCTTAACACTTTCAAATTGACTCTGCCAGGAATTTACAGTTTGACTAGACTATACGGACTGTTCTTTTATAATAATCACATGTTCATTCAGAAATAAGCCAATTAATGCAGACCGGAAAAAAAAAAAAAACAACATTGTTCCCACTAAAATCCATCCCAAACTACCCCTCACTTCTCTACTCTATTTCTTTGGTCACTTTCTCCTCATTCAGTAGCTTGTTTTCTGCTCTCGGTCATAGTGTGCCAGCATTTCATCTTATTTTAACAACTACGCAAATATAAAAACCACAGCAGCAAAATGATAGTTGGGGCTTCCTTTTGCACTTTTTAAGAACTGTATTGTCATATGTAATTCGCAGTAAACTTGAACTCAAAACAAACAGAAAACAAAAAACCCCCCAAAACAAAAAGCGACTCTTTCTTTTTTGACCAGAGTATTTGGAAATGATACTCTCTATGACATAAACTGGATTGTTTTCTTAAAAGAACACTTGATTACTCTATGATGGGCTATCTTGTAGTTTAATTTAATGGCTCCTCCTCTATCTTTTCTTCCTTGGCTTATCTTCTTCTGGGCATGGGATGAGCTGGATGGCATACTTATTTCAGGATAGTTTGTTTTTTTATTCTAAGTAAATGGTATCTTTTAAGTGGCATGGGTCATTTTGATCTTTGGAGTTATTCTTAGAACTTTGGAATGTGGAAGAAATGTTTATAGTTTGGGATTGCCACTCCATCCAGAGGATACAGTCTTTACTTTATTGCCCTTTATTTTTATTTTACTTATTGAGGAATGCTGGCTGATACATCAACATATAAAAGGTATATAGCCAGGTTTTCCAGAACCTTGCCCCATCAGCATTTTTTCACTTTGTCACATAAGAGTTGGTATATTGTCCCAGTTTCCAGAGGAGAATTGCTCGCTGGCAGAGTATGGAAGTGGTATTGTTAACCCTTTGTACACAAAGGCTTTATGTTTAAATAAGCAAATTTAATCTTTATCAGTGTTTCTCTTTCCTGGTCCAAACTAAATTCACTTGCCCATGGTTAGATGCTTTCAACTTGTATATTTCCCAAAGGCCACCAAAGTAGTATAACATAACAGTGTAGTTTTTTTTCCAAAGATTTTATTTATTTATTTGATAGAGAGAGAGAGAGCACAAGCGGGGAGGGGGGGCAGAGGGAGAGGGAGAAGCAGGGTCCCTGCCGAGCCCACCTCTAGGTGGGGCAGTTACAGGTGATGTATTACAAGTGAAATCAAGGACTATTAGTCAGTGCTGTTAAGTTTGTACTGCATGGTCCACTTATCACTGTTGAGACATTTGAAGAGGCATGGATACTTGTTGCTCTGTCCCAGTCTGGATGACACAGTCTAGATATATAGACAGATAAATATTTAATATTCATTTTTTCCTTCACTGCCTCCATTTGGAAGGAGTCCAAAGAGGGCATCTCATTTAACCCTGGCAGTAGACTTTACCATTTTTATCAAATACTCTTCGTTAAGCACTCTATATTTATAATGGTGTGTTAGGTGCCCTATTCAGAGTGCACTAAATAGAGTTTATCCCTGGACTTGGCAATTTATCTACCAATTTGGCTAAACCTGTACTGTATTTCTTTAAAAAAAAAAATCTCTCCAGAGGAAAACAGCTCAGAATTTCCTGTATTTAATGACTCTCGATGGCAGGAAGCCTTCCAAGGCAAGAATAGCAGCCCATGTTTACTGAGGGCTCACGATGGGCCTGGCCTGATTCTAGGAGACTCACATCTATATCATACAGTTTTGGTTGCCCATGGGGAATATACAACGAATGTGTGTTCTCTTACTGGACAGCCCTAGGTGATGGTGTCTATTAACCTTGTTTTACAGGGGAGGAAGCAGAAGCTCGGAGAAGTAAAGGAGCATGCCATTATTTATTCCAAATTTGGTTTCCAATCCCCCGAGTTAGCTGTTACACTTTATGACCTGAGATCATGGCCATAATCTGTTACCCTGGTAGGAATAATAAAATATGGAGACATGATGGTGGATTAATAAGGATCTGATGAGGAACAAAAGTCTCCCAATCATCTTAAGAAATGCTGCTCCCAGGAAAGTAAAAATGATGTTCCAAGTCCATACCTCTACTTTGCCTCTTGTTTTATTATGATGAGACAAGAAGGCATTAAAATATGTAACAATGCTGCTCTTGAGAATGCTTCCATCCTGCTGACTTGTAGGCTTTTACCCTCCAAGAACATTTTCGGTCCCTCGTCTAATTATCTAACACCTATATGGAACTGTATAAGTCACTTATCAACCTGCCAGACTCATTTATTCTAGTCACTTAAGAATGTGTTTGCTTTTTCCTCCTCACAAAGATACCTTCCTTTATTTTGTTACATTCATCAACAGATTTAGTGACTTCGGGAGAATGGAGTCTCCCAGAAGGGGTTTTCTTACTTGATCCATCCTTGTACTTCTCTGGGTTTTTTATTTGATCTTTATAATTTAAAGTTATTGGAATTTCTGCTCCCTTTTCATTTCATCCTGATGTTTATTTTTAGTTTATTTAGCCCTGTTCTTAAAAAAGCCATTTTTTTTGGTCGTTGTTACATTGCTGGAGAATTTAGAGATATTGTATGTGTGTGTGTGTTTCTAGTATTGCCCTGTGATCTTTATGACTCATTTGACGAGGAATTTAAAAAATTATTATTACTCCTACTGCATTCATTATCAGCTAGCAGTCATCAGTCTTCTGCATAAAATATTTTTTTTTCTTTGAATACCCTCTATTTCCCCTCTGTGAGGAATTTATTCTCCCCTTGGTGCGTGGGGACAAATTATGTTCATAACAGCCATTAATGATAATGGGAAGAGTGTGTAAATCTTTGATGCATTGAAAACCGAATGGCGCCCTGGTGGGTCTTTGTCTCTATCTTTCCTCACCAGGTTTTATTTGGCAGCATGTGCTATAGGCTGTTTCAAACGCCTTTCCTCATGTTTTCCCCTTTACTGTATGCACATGGCATACACACGCACACGCACACACACGCACAAGTGTGGTCTTGGAAAATTAAGAGATAAATGAAACAAACACAGTTTTAACATGGTATTTTTTTTTTTTTTTCAATAGACAGTCCGACCCTACGTCTGACTTCTGGGTCTTTCCTTCATGCTTGCCCTGCATCCTGGACTCTGGGTCTTCTCACATTGGATAAGGAGGGCTCTTTAATTGTTGCTGTCTGCATGAGGGCACAGACTGATTTGGTCACGTCTTTCATTCTGACTACACTGCACGGCCCACGGTGGCTGGTCAGTAAGACTTTACAGCACAATAGTGAATGAATGAATGCGTGGATGTTGAAAGCAAAGTGTCTGCTAATCTCACCTGGGCAGTATCCTAATACTGAAATCAATGTCCTGTGAAATATTAGATAAATGCTGGTTCTTATTTATAATGCATGGGGTATAGTAGCATAGGGAAATGAAAATAAATAAGAAGATGTGGACCTCATCCTGTAATCACTGGCTGTGTGAGTTTTAGGAAATTTTCCTTTTCTTCTTTTTTTAAATATTTTATTTATTTGAGAGAGAGAGCAGGAGCAGGGGCAGAGGGAGAGGGGCAGTGGGAGAGAGGGAGAAGCAGCGCTGAGTACAGAGTCTGCCCGGGGCTCGATCCCAGGACCCTGAGATCATGACCTGAGCCAAAGTCAGATGCTTAACTGGCTGAGCCACCCAGGCATCCCTAGTTGTGGGAAATTTTCTTAAATCCTCTACCCTCAGTTTTCCCATCTGTAACATAGAGAGAGTAGCTCCTATCTTAGAAGGGTGTTGTGAGAATCAAATGAGATCATATATTCACCTTGACTTAAACATTTACAGAGTATCCACTCAGTGCTGGGTCTTGTGTTGAGCTCTGAGGATACATAAGATTCCACTCATCTTACCCTGAAATCCATAGCCTGTGAGAGAATTTCTTCTCCAAGTCTAAAGTGCATCAGAGTCAAAGAGACCTTGTTGGTGTCAACTCTGAGGCTGCGGGTTTGCGGAACACCAGAGATCCCTGGGAGATGTCCGCACCGCGGGTGCATGGGTCACACCTTGATTAGTAAGGCTTTCGGGAGAGGTTGGAAGACAAGTATTGATGCAAGGAAGTAAGTGCAGCTATGCTGGCATTCTAAAAGTGAGATGGAGGGAGCAGTCAGTGCTGGGGAGTGGGGAGGAGGCAGGTGAATCTTCTAGATGTGGACCATCTGGGTCCTGAAGAGCTGAGGCCATTGGTCAGGCAGAAAAGTGGGAAAGGCCTTTGGTCAGAGGAAGCCACATGGGTGTGGACAAGTGCTGGCTCGAGCATAAGAGTGAAGAAAGCAGAGGGAGGGGAAGGATGGCAAGAGAGGAGGCTAGCATGTCACCAGGGGCCAGCTGGTCAAGCGTCAGTCGAGTTTGCCAAGCTAAAACCTTCGGCTCAATGCTGGAGCCAACACAGAGTCATGGGGTTTAACGTAGCCGTTACATGATATGTGTAAAGCTGCTTTGAAAACAGCCAAACGCTATACCATGTTAGGTAATTTCCATAACAAACTAGATTGTGCTGGAGTATTCCCAGGTAGTAAACAAAAAGAAGTCTGTATGTAGATGAGAGGCAAGCTTGTAGACATCCACAGTTTGGAGACAAACAGCAGGAATTAAATTCTGGCTCCCCTAGAAGGATTTTATCTTCTAGTTATATAACCTTGTGAAAATGTATGTACTTTCTGAATCTTAGTTTGCTCATCTATAAAGTGGAGGTAATAAATACTATCTCAGAAGAATTGTGGAGATGAATCATTTATTCATTGCAACACCATTTAGACAAAGCATGCGGTTTGATGCTAACAGAAGGTGTTTGCTAACTTATAATGACTAATAATGTTGATTTTGAGCTCATACAAACTCTTGCCCAGGACATAACCTAGTAGCGGATTTGCATGGCAACCGTGTTGATAGATTTTCGAGGACCGGTTCTCTGCGTGGCATCGTGATGCCTGTGTAGACCAGAAGCTCGGTTGGTCTTTGTGGCAGAGATCACCGGTTGAATAATTCCGCAGTGCTCTGAGAGAATTCAGAGGGCATTTTGGAAAGAATGGGAAGGATTTTCTTAAATGTTTAATGTAAGAGAGTCAAAGAAATGTTTTCTCCCGAGGGAAGAGAAGATAAAGGACTAGAGGACTGCCGTAGTAATTGTCCGAGGATTTAGTTCAACAAAACATATTGAATATATTTGAGGAGGTTTTCCTGACTTAACCAGCTCGAGGTTAGATGGCTTTTTCTGTGTCCTGCAGCATGCGGTGACCACCTGCAACAGAGTTTTCCTCATGTTTTGCCTCTTACACTGGATTTTGAGCTTCTTAAGGCAGAGACAGTTGTCCTCCTCGGTTTTGATTTCCCACTGCCTGGAGCAGGGGCACAAAGTTGGCTTACAGTAAATGGCTTTCATCTTCACAATTATTCTGTGGTATATATTGGGTTTGCTAAAAAGGAATGATGCTGGAGGAGGTGGGGTTTAAGGAGCTCCATCCCATTTGCTTTGGGGATCTGCAGTGTCCTCTTCAATTAATCCAGTTCTGACCCTGTGCCCTCTTTTAGATACTGTTTTTAAGATCCAAGTGCCCATCTTGAACCCGCTCTGCATCCACATCTTGTTTCCTGCTCATTAGGCCAATTACGTTGGGAAAAAGATCTTGTCTCCTCCATAAATCCTGTGCCCAGAAACCAGAGACTGTCTCTGAATCCCAGTCTAGGGAACAGGGCCAGTGGCTGTCTTCTATGTGTAGCTTTCCTGGGAAGGCATCTCCTCCTGCCCCTAGAGGAGAGGCACTGGGTGCTCCCTTGGCCTTGAAACTGGTATCACTCTTGCCACTCTCCATCACTGAGACTTCTAGTACGTGCCTGTTATCATTTCTTTGGATGCTGTGTTTGGTCAGATAGATGGGCCTCATCTCAGCACCTAGAGTGACACCTCTCCAATGGGAACTCTGGTTCCAGGCTCTGTCCCTCCCTGTCTGTTTTGTCCAATTAAACTTACTGGAACAAGACCGAAAGCATGATTACATTAAATTAACAGGAATTTCATCGAAAGGAATGCTTTCTAGAATCTTCCTCTATTTCAAATAAAGATGTTAAAAGCTCAATTCTGTTTAACTATATGCATAGAGAGTGGCATTTAGAGATCAGAAAACACCGTTAAGAAAATGATAGATTCTTCATTTCCTGAAATAGGATATCCTGCCTAGTACTGGGGAGAGTTAGGATGATCAAGGGTTTCTACTCTCTATAGTATTTCTATTAACCAAAGTTATTATCAGATATTCCCTAACTTTATTTCATATGCCAGCATATGACTGAAGCCCAAACTTGCGTCAGATTGTTTTTATGAATAAATTTATTGTGGCTTTTAATGGCATCATCAGCCTAGCCTGCCATCTAGTAAACGGGAGGATAAGTGACTTTGAAGCAAGTGTTATCTGTGAAAATAAAATATTTTAGCATATGAGAGCATGTTGAGTAATGAAAAACAATAATAAATACAGTGGAGAGGAAACTTCTAATCATGCATGTACTGTTGAAGTGCTCTTGAATTTTCTTGAGGATGGTGGAGAAAGGGAAATTAACATTTATTTGGTATCTGCTATATTCTGGTCACTGCATGGACATTATCTCATTTGATCTGTACAACCTCCAACGAGTCAGGAATTATTCTCCCTATTTTTCAGACAATGCAATGGAGATTAGATAACTTGTGTAAGGCCCCACAGCTCATCTCCAAAGCTGTGGTGGTTCCATTCTCAAGACCAGTGTTTTAATATTTACAGTAGTACTTGGATTAACTTGACTGTGTGGTAGAAATGGATTGTTCTTATTAATTGAAATTTCTTTTGCTTTCTTCTTTACGATTTTATTTATTCATTTGAGACAGAGATACAGAGAGAGAGCCTGAGCAGGGGGAGAGACAGAGGGAGAGGGAGAGGGAGAAGCAGACTCCCCGCTGAGCTGGGGGCTCCATCCCAGGACCTGGAGATCATGATCTGAGCCGAAGGCAGATGCTCAACCATCTGAGCCACCCAGGCGCCCCTGAAATTTCTAACTAATTGAAAGCCATGAAGGGCTCCTGGGTGGCTCAGTTGGTTGGGCGACTGCCTTCGGCTCAGGTCATGATCCTGGAGTCCCGGGATCGAGTCCCACATCGGGCTCCCTGCTCAGCGGGGAGTCTGCTTCTCCCTCTGACTCTCCTCCTTCTCATGCTCTCTGTGTCTCATTCTCTCTCTCTCAAATAAATAAATAAAATCTTTAAAAAAAAAAAGAAAGCCATGAAAATACTCTATTTTTCACCTTTAAAAAAAAACTTTCAAAATTATAGTCGTGTCTTTTGCTATCTTTTAAAGTATATTATGCATAATTTAATACTTGAGATTTTTATTATTGAAAATCTTTCATTCCCTTATATTCATTATTGTGAACATTAGTTTCAATAAACTAATGTTTCAAAAACTCACTGAGGGGCGCCTGGGTAGCTCAGTCGGTTAAGCATCTGCCTTCAGCTCAGGTCATGATCCCACCGTCCCAGGATTGAGCCCAGCATTGGACTCCCTGTTCAGCGGGGAGCCTGCTTCTCCCTCTGCCTCTCCTCCACCTCGTGCGTGTGCTCTCTCTCTCTCTCTCTCTAACAAATAAATAAATTCTTAAAAAAAAAAAAAGCTCAGTGAAGGGGGGCCTGGGTGGTGCAGTTGGGTAAGCATCCGACTCTTAGTTTCCGCTCTGGTGGTGCTCTCAGGGTCCTGAGATCCGCCCATGGGCCCACGTCGAGCTCTGTGCTCAGTGTGGAGTCTGCTTGAGATTCTATCTCCCTCTCCTTCTGCCCCTGCTTATTCTCTTTCTCTCTAAAATAAATAAATAAATCTTAAAAAAAAAAAAGCTCACTGAAGTTTAGTTTCAGTCACTCATTTAACAGATGAGCAAATAGGGACATAGAGGAGTTAAAAGACTTTGCTCAGAGTCGCTGTGTTTCTTTTTAGAGGGGAAATGTACGTGTGATTATAGGATTCTCTTCTGAAGATAATATATGCCTGACAGTAGCTAGTGCATGAGTCTTGATACCAACTTATTTTCCTTCTTCACTTCACAGCAGCATTTAAAAATAAATGGTTTGCTTAGCAGAGAGCTCTGTTTTTCAAGGTTTTACTGTATTTACTGTATTGAGAAGTTACCCTTCACTTATCTGATTCTGCCAAATATGCCAGACAGACAAGGGTGAGAATGGATAGAGATTATAACACTTATGGGTCCTGATTCTAAATGAATTTAATATAGTCTATAGTTGTCAGTTTCCTGAATAGGAGTGAAATAGCTGATGGTGTATTGTGATATTGAAGTTTAAAATTTTGAAGGAGTCAAAAACTAACTTTCTGCTATGCATAACTTTCCATTTCTGATCAGGGAGCGAAGGGATTTATTTGCCCCACATCTAGATTTTTCTGTTGGCCAGAAAATTAAATTCGCTCCAAACAGTTCCTCTCCTTCTGAGACCCCAGGATCCCTAGCATATTACACTTGACATATTAAGCATTGTGCTGGGCATATGAGGGGTGCAAAAACTCACGTACCATGCTGCCAAAGAATTTATAACCTTCGGGTATCCAACTAAGCATAGATTCAACTGTAATGAGAAAAGGACTGTAATAGAGGGAGGTGCGAGATGTTCAGCGGAAAGGACGAATCCACCCAAAGCACTGCTGGGACGGAGGTGTGAGTGGAGGGGACCGCAGAAGAGTGTCAGAGAGTAGTCAGCCGTGGGGTTGGTTGGGAGTTTGATGGGGAAGAGGGGCTGAAAATAACATCATGAAGGCACAGAGATGTCAAAGGGTTTGGGTAATAGTTCCAGCTTGATGGTACTGAAGACGTGTGGAAGGAGGCAGTGGGGAGTGACGAAGAGGGGAGATTGGGATCAGATGACGGAGCATCTCGAATCCCATGCTAAGCTGTTCAGAACATTCTGAAGGCAACTGGCAGCTGTTAAAGTATCGGAGATGGGGAATATGTCCTGACATGTGTCTTACTAAAATAATGATTTCTATTTAGTAAAAAAAATGACTCTGCTTTAGTGACTAAAGAATGTATTAAAGAAACAAAGGAATGAGGAAAGGAAATCTTTGAGAAGACAAGCGAAGGACTTTTACCAGTGGAATGTGGAAAGGATGGAGAAAAGCAGATGGATTTGAGACCCGCTTCTTGACAGAAGCTTTAAGACTAAGTGACTGATCACAGGAAATATGAGAGAGGTCCAAGTACATTGAATAATCAAGAGTCATAGGACTAGCGTTGGTGGGAGTGGTTAACTGAGAAAACACAGGAAGAGAGAAAGATACAGAATGAACTTGAAGTTTCTTACTGTACTTGGAAAGGTAGGTGATTGTATCCGCGAGCTTGTCCTGAGTAATGAACCATCCCCCAATTTCATGGCAAAACAAGAACCATATGTTAATTATGCTCATGAGTTTATGTGTTGGCAGGGTAGTGCAGCAGGTCTCCCCCGTTCTCATGTGTTTGCCATCTGCAGACAGGTTGCCTTGTGGCAGGTTGGTATGGGATGGTCTCAGCTGAGATGGCTCTTCTTTATCTGTTCTGCATCATCCAACAGGTCAGCTGAGGCTACTTTTCATGACAGCAAGGCAGAATCCCCAGACATGCATGGCCTTTTGAGGTCTAGTCTCATTACTGCTTTCTTTTGGCCAAAGCAAGTCACAAGGCCAGTCCATCTTCAAGGGGTCAAGCAGCAAATTTTCATTTCATGGAGGGGAGATATAGGAACGAATGAAGAATGGGGCTATTATTTTAATCCATTTGCCACAGTGATTCTGACCATCATGATTATTAAGCGGTTATCAAAAGAATTTAAAATTGTATTCCATTAATTGTATTCATCTGTTCCCGATGAAGATTAAAATGAACAGTTTTGTCGTATAAGCATAAAAATGTTGGTATTTATTGAAACTACTCATTTTTTTCGAGTTATAGAAATATTATTCCGGCTTCCCTTTGCTTGGTTCGTGCGGCTTCCTATTTCTGCCATTTAACTCCATTCAAAGGCATTCATAGAGTTTTCCCCTTTTACTTAAAATTATCCACAGAAACATAATAGTTAAGTATACAACCAGGACGGCAAGCGTCAACCCCACTCTTGGTCATCACCTCCCAAAAAGCACCCATTAAATAAAAAGAACTCGACTAAATGAGTAACTGCGCCCTCACTGTCTCTGGAAGCCCTTTGTTCCGCATGCTTCCAAAACTGCCCAGGCTGCTTTGTAAGATGTCACCGTTGGCAAAGGTGTGCTTGTCTCTGTAATTCTTCTGTATCCTTCTTGCGAATGATGTTTTGCTAGCCCCATGCAGACCCTTTGAATAACTTTCCCAGAAAGGACCACCCACAGTGAAAGTATTAAGCCTCTCCAGTGGACTTGAATGTAGGCCTTATGAAGTGGAATCTTTATGTAAAATAGACACTTGGGAAGCAATTATTATTAATTACAGGCCCTTTCATCACAGCTTTTGATCTTAGGCCTACACCAGTACTCCCCACTGCTGGTCCTGTTGGTGACAGTGGGAGAGCCCAGCAATGGTTTCAGTGCCATTAAGAACAAAAGGGACTCTTCTGAAAAATATTCAGTTAACCAATTGCTGTCATAAACATGGTCTTTGAATGTGATCGTGTGTGTTCCTCTTAGTTCACAGATTCCTCCTTATGTTAATGCTGGCCCCTGGATCTGACAGGCTTCGAGGGTCCATGTTTAAGCTGGCTTGTTGACGTTGGGGTTAAGTTACCCATGTGTATAATTTATTTTGATCAAAAAACTTTGTGAATGAGATAACCGCATGCTGTTTCTGATCCATGAAGGGAATGGTAGCTGGCACAGAGGGTCCTGATTTTTAAAATTTTATCTTCTCATGAGTTTTTTCTGATGTTTGGGGAGTTGCCCTGTCCAGCAAAAAGCTCAGGCCAGCTATATTTACCTAATTCGCAGATATTAAGGAACTTAACCAAGATATTTTGAGTCATTATTAGGCGGAAACTTTGAAGTACAGAAGGCTGTCATTACGTTAGTAGCTGAAAGTTTAAAAATACAAAAATAAATTACTTTTTATCCATGTCTTAAGCACATTCTTTAATGTGTCAAAACTTGACTTTGGGGAATGGAGTAGGGGATAGGCAGTGATGGAAAAGAGGATGCCAGAAATAGAAACTGAATTTCCCCTTAGAAAAAAGAAATCAAAGACCTACATCAAGGGAGAGACAAAATATGTCCTTGGCTGTTGGAAGAGTCAGTATTGTTAAGGTGTCTTTTATCCCCCAGTTGACCTATAGATTCAGCACATTCCTAATCAGATTCCCAGCTTGACTTCTTGTAGATTTGGGGGAGCTGATTCCAAAATTTAAATGGGAAGGTAATGGTACTAGAGTAGCCAAAACAATTTTGAAAAGAAACACCAAAGTCGGAAGACTCATGCTATTTGATTTCAGGCTTTAGTAGAAAGCGGCATTAATCAAGTCAGCGTGATTGGGTTGGTCAGAGGATAGCCACATAGGTGAATGTAACAGTCCAGACAACCCAGAACTAGACGCATATATATGTGAGAACAAATGACAACAAACAGGATAATAGGTCAGCATTAGGTAAATCTGGGTAAGTGGTAGGCAGATGTTCTATGCACTGTTCTTATTCTTGCACATTTTCCCCATGTGTGACACTTTTCAATATATAAAAAAAAAATTCAACTTTGCTATTTGAAAAATCCAACATGCTTTAAGAAAGTTTACAAGAATGCAATAATTTGATTTTGGAACATTTCTTTTCAATAGGCAATTAAATTTCCCTCTGCATATGCTTTTTAAGACTATAAAGCCCATCGTTAACATAATAAGCACGTGTAAACTGAATTTATCTTATTCCTAAAACGATAATAAATAGACCCAGAGGTAGTTAATGCTTTATAATTGTGTCTGGAAATGCATATTACTGCATTACCGCTTACATTTATTCAAAAATGCTTAAAAAGTGGAATAACACCACTTCAGTGATAAAAAAATGTAATGACAAAGCATATATATTCGCAGGTGTTATGTTTGTGACATACCACTGATAATACAATATGTGGGAGAAGGTGAATAGTGTTGTCATTCTAATATATAAATTAAAACCCACAAAAGTAATGACTATTTTTCTGATAGGAAATACAGTTGCATTTTATTTTTAACATCAGGTTTATTCAGGTATTCTTCACTTGCAGTAAAATTCATCCTGCTAACTGTTGCACGAGTTTTGACAAACACACACAGTTGTGTGCCCTCTACCACAAATCAAAAGTTCCCCCAAGTCCTTTGTAGCCGATTCCTCCAGCCCAGCCCCTGACAACCGGTGATTTTTTCTCTGTGCCGATAGTTTCGCCATTTGTAGAACGTCATAGAAGTGGAATTATATAGTATATAACCTTTTTTACAAATCAGCTTTATTGAGATACAAGTCACATGCCATACAGTTTACCCATTTGAAGTGTACATTTCAATGGCTTTTAGTATATTCAGAGTTGGGCAGTCATCACAGTCCATTTTAGAACATTTTCATTACTTCCCCCCTCCCCCCCCAAATGCCAATACCTGTCAGGAGCCACTTCCTATTTCCCTCCAACCTTCCCAGCCCTGGGCGAGGGCTTTTTGTGTCTCATGCAGCCTTTTGAATCTGCCTTCTTTCACTTGACGTAATGCATTTGAGATTCATCCATGTTGTTGCCTATGACAATACTTTGTTTCCTTTCATTGATGAGTAGTATACCATCTTATGGATGTACCATTTTGGTATTATATATGCTGGTTGAAAGACTTACTTTATTTTATTTTTTCGGTTGTTAGTGGTTATGAATAACACTACTATCAGCATTTGCCTGAAAGTTTTGTATGAACATACATTTTTATTTCTCTTGGGTAAATGACTAGGAATAAGATTGCTGTGTTGTATGTATATGTGTGCTTAACTTCATGAGCCAAACTGTTTTCCAAAGTGACAGTACCATTTTGTGTCCCATCAGTGGTATATGAGAAATTCTGGTTCCTCTGCATCCTTGCCATCACTCTTTATGATCTGTCTTTCTCATTATAGCTATTCTTATGTGGGTGTAGTGGTATCTCATCGTGGTTTTTGTGTTGTATCTAAGAAATCTTTGCTTAACCCAAGGTCACGAAGATTTCTTCCCTGTTTTCTTCTAGAAGTTTACTGTTTTAGATTTGACACTTAGGTCTATGGTGGAAGTGAAAGGGTTTGTTGTTGTTTTCATATTGACACACAATTATCTCAATATCATTTATTGTGAAAATTACCCTCTCTCCAATGAATTGCCTTTGCATTTTGGTTGAAAAATCAATTGACCATACATGCAATTTCAATTTGCACTCTCCTAACGGTCAGTGAGCATTATTTCATATGCCTAGTTGCCATCTATGTATCTTCTTTGATGATGCATCTCTTCAGAATCTTTGTTGATTTTGTAATAGGATTGTTTTAGTAGATTTTCTTGAGAGATTTCTTATATACTGTGGTTAGAAGTCCTGTATTAGATCTGTATTTTGTAGATATTTTCTCATTCTGTGACCTGTCTTTTCATTTTCTTGAATGGTATTTTACAAAGAGTAGAAGTGTTTTTGATCGAGTCTAGTTTCTCAGTTCCATTCTTTACATATTGTGCTTTTCATGCTTTCAAGCTGGTTCCTGCATCCTTGTGACATACACTCATCTTTTTTTCAATTATTTTCTTTCTTTCTTTTTTTTTAAGATTTTATTTATTTGAAAGAGAGAGAGAGAGAGCACTAGAGAGAGAGAGCAAGCATGAGTTGGGGGCAGAGGGAGAGGGAGAAGCAGGCTCCCCTCCGAGCAAGGAGCCTGAGGTGGAACTCACTCCCAGGACCCTGAGATCATGACCTGAGCTGAAGGCAGGCGCCTAACCAACTGAGCCGCCCAGGTACCCTCTTGTTTTCTACTATAACAAGATGTCCCAAGTCTCACCTTGGACTTTTCCTGACCACCCTGGAATCAGCCGTCTCTCCAGACAATCCCTGGTTTCCTCTACTGAGGCATGGTAATAGGGAGGCAGAATTTTGGTGATTTATAAAAATCTCTTTCCTCTCCAAACAC
This sequence comes from Eumetopias jubatus, assembly GCF_037043125.1. NCBI lineage: Eukaryota > Metazoa > Chordata > Mammalia > Carnivora > Otariidae > Eumetopias > Eumetopias jubatus. Next base: position 131,522,373 of record NW_028274809.1, on the reverse strand, counting down.
ACACTGTAGATTTCTGAGTAACTCTGTGTAATAATTTTGGGTATGAATTTTATTCTGAAGTTAGAGAACGTGACTTTTCCCGCCAAGAAATAAGGAAAAAAGTTTGTTAGTGACCGTGAATTAGTGACTGTGATCTTAACACAGATCCTAATATGTTCCATAGCTAATCTACCTCAATCGCTAACTATGTAGAGATGTGAAGCATCCAAATAGTGGGAATACAATAGAAAAGATCACTGGTCCTTTCTATATTTTAAGGACACTCAGATGATTCTTTAAATTGAGATTCTACTACTACTCATGGAACCTCTTGTTTCCAAAGCTTTTCTTCTCACATTGTCAGAAGAACAATAATCAAACAGACCATAAAGGGACACAGTCTCTGATTCCTAAATTTGCCCATTGGTTTGTCATTGGGAAACAATGCTTCAAATTTCCAATGTATATTCTATTGTTAAATCTTTTGAAGTGGGTAATTTCCTAGTAATGTTCCCATAGTATTCTGTTTAATTGAATTGAATTAAATTACCTGGATGTACTCTTTAGAAGCAATCTTTTGTAATAGTTTGTGAATATTTCAGCCTTTCTTATCTTGCCTTGGAATTGTTTTATCTGCGAGCTAAATTTTTGTTCATTTTCTGGAGAGTGGGGTGGAATAGGGTGAGGGTGGGTATATGTAGATCTGTTTTCTCCCAAAAAGAAAATGGCTTAAGTTTATGCTAAGGCATGGGATTACATAGCATTTCTCACTTTGGGGCATTTTGGCTTTACTTAACCTATCAGTTCTGATAATTGAAATAATTTATATCAGAATATTGCTTCATTCTTTTTTTTTTTAAGATTTTATTTCTTTGAGAGAGAGTGAGCATGAGCATGGGAGGGGCAGGTGGAGAGGGAGAAGCAGGCTGGAGGGTTCGATCCCAGGACCCTGGGATCAGGACCTAAGCCGAAGGCAGACACTTAACCAACCGAGCCACTCAGGTACCTAGAATGACGCTTCATTGTGAACAATGTTAGAAAACAAAAGAAAGAACAGATATTGAAAAAAGAACTTGGAGTCATTAGGGATATTCTTTGATTAGTAAAAAAAAATTGTGGTTTCAAAGTTAGCTGAACCTTCTTGTCCATGGGTTTGTTTCAGTTTAGCAGCATCCAACAGAGGAGCTTCGTTTCTCAGTTGCTGGTACTGCTCAAGCTTGCTGTAGTATCTCACTGTTTTGCAAAATGCTTGAGAAATGTCTGTATTCACTGTTTCACTAATTTAGCTAATTTGAGCATAGTGGCAATGAATTTAAGACCAGTTCCTTGGACGGACTCTCTACATAGAGAAGTACCTGGCCACAGATGGCACCACCCATCTCAGCCAAAAACAGAGTAAATGCTTGTTATTGGTGGATTAAATAGTTCAGCAAGTCAATTTTTGTCTCTTTTTGTGCTCAAGCACTCTGCTAGGTATTGGGGACAGAAAGATGAACGGAGCAATGAGTGGATGAAACATACAGGAAGACAGGCAGACAGAAACACAGAGGCAATGTGTTGGACACCATGGAATGAAATGTAACTCGGCCTTGGGAGAAGAGAAAAGAGTGCTTGGAAATGTTTTCCAGAAAATAAGGAAATTAAAGTTGAAGAACTAGTCAGAGTTAGCTAGGGCAGTAGAATGGAGAGAGCAGAACATGGGGAGGGAGCAGCAGGAACTGAAGTTTAGAGGTGGAAAATAGCAGAATTTGTGGAGGAAACTACTGAATGGCTTCACGCCGGTAGGGCGGAAAATTAGAGGCCGGGGATGGCATTGTACAGGCTGGAATGGCGGGCAGAGTCAGAGTAGAAAAGGATTCACACGTCATGCTGAAGATGTTTAGCGGCCAAAGCCATAGGAAGCCACCGAAGGGTGCCAAGTTGGGAAGTGACACTGGTCGATTTGCAGTTTTAGGTACAGCTCTGGATTGGAAAGTAACAAGGTTTAAAACGCAGTGATTTGGTAGGAGGCTCTTATGGAAGTCCAGGAGGGGGAGGACTAGTCTTGGAACAGAGACGCAGAGGGAGGGACAGAGAGAGCACAAAATGAAATAAAGGAGAGAGATGGAGTGGAGTCAAGAGTGACCCCAGGTTTCTGGTGCCTGGGGCTCTCAAATAAATAAATCTTGTAAAAAACATGCAGATTCCTATGCCCTAAGATTAATTGAGTTTCACTTTCTAGGGGTCAGCTCAGGAGTCTGCATTTTTTATAAAGACCAGAAGTGATTTCTAACGCGGGTGAGACCATAGACCACATTTAAAAAACAAAACAAAACACTGGCCTGGATTAAGGGTGATCTCTAGAGGCAGCCAGACATGGATTACCAACTGGTCATTTGCCTTCCGTTTTCTTATCTGTAATCTCATCATAAGATTTCACAGTCTAAAAGCTAATATTTATTGTGGGCTTACTATGGGCTAGGCTCTGTATAATCACTGGTGTTCAAGGCTCTCCACATGCTGTCCCCCATCCGTGTGACATTTATGTCATCAATTATGCATAAATGCTAATGCTAACCATATTTACAGTATATTATTTTATTAAAGATTTTCCAAACTTTATAAAGTAGGTACTGTTATTATTCCCACTGTTGAGGAGATGGAACTGAGAGAGGGTAGGAACTTGCCCAAGATCCCAGAGATAAGAAATAGATTCATGCCTATCTATAATTACACTGTTCAGAGTTACTGAGTGTTTGCATGGTGGATAGTTCTTGAGGGTGTGAGGACTGCCATCCTGACACTGGCATGCTGGGGCCTTTTTGGAAGGTGTAGGCCGGTGGCGGGTGCTAAGGAAGCTCTATGAAGTGACCATCCAAGCAGAAATGACGCTGCTGTGTGTGTGTGTGTCTGTGTGTGTGTGTGTGTCCATTGTTGCCATGTTTTTAGAGAAAAGCAGCCTTGTATATTTTTTGCTGCTAGTTCATTCATTCATTTCGTCCACTATACATATATATGTATATATTTATAGCTCAATACATTTTCAGTGTGTAAATACCACATCCCATACACCATCCAGGTGAAGAGTTAGAGAAGATTCCCAGCACCCCAGGGAGGCTCCCTGATCTCTCCTTCCATTCAACCCTTCCCCCACCACCTGCCCATGGTAACCTGTTTTGTGCATTTTAAATGGGCATCTACTATGTGTCAGGTGCTATTCTAGACACTGGAGCAGATACAAAGATGAATAAGGTGATCTGTGCTCTCTAGTAGATCAGAGCTCAGATGGAAATAAACACATCAACAAATAATGGGGTCACTACTCCAGCTGATGGATGTAGAAGGGGCAGTGAGAGAGAAGAAGATCCACATGAACTGGAGTAGTTAGAAAAGGCTGTGCATTAGAGGTGAGAATTTCATTGGACTTCGAAAGATAAGGGATAGGATTTGGAGAGGCAGAGTTAGATGGACGCCTCCAGATACGGAGAACACTGGGAGGTCAGGCTCAGAGGCAGGAGTAATTGTGGCAGTGGGTTATAGAGGGTATAAAATCCTCGTGACTGCATAGTTGATGACACAAGTGTCATACGGGTGGGGGACAACATGTGGAGAGCCTTGAACACCAGAATGATGAAACACACCTGCAAAATTTAATTTGTTAATTTTGGGGTGGTCCAAAATTTTTCATCAAGAGTAAACATCAAAGAATGGCAGGATTTGATTTGTGTTCAAGCTGTGTCTTTGTAGCCACCAAAACCACACTCCCCCAGTGTGGTTGTCCATGTGATCCATCTCCTCGGCAATGGCCCAGCTGGAGAGGGGAGACGGAGGGTGCTCTTAGGAGCAATATCGGGTTGCCCAGAGACAGCTGAGCTTCCCATGCTGTGAACCTTGATGGTCACCATTAACACAACCTGCTAACCTACAGCAAGAATAAGCCTTTCCTAATCTTGGCAGATTTACTCATCTTGTAGAGAAAGTATACATCCAGTGTAACTCAGTGACAGTACTTACTATGTATTAGCCATTCTTGTTTCACTTTAAACTTTTATTCAGCATTGAAGTGCTGAAGGGTGTGTTTTAGTGTCCCTCCCTGTTCATTTGTGTTCTAATGTTTGGTTGAAAAAAACGGTAAATGCATTTGTTTACTTCCTGGCAAGCTGTCCTTGATCTGAGTTAATAATGAAAGAGGTGATCTCAAATTAGCTGAACAGAGATTGGGCAATTTAAAATACTTTGAAAGGAGTGTAACTTTGTTATTTCTCCATTGAAAGATTTTTTTTTTCAACTTTCAGGTAAATTCTGACCAGTGGAAGCCGATCTTGCAGAAGGATGCAACTGTTTTACAATTATGATATTAATTGCTCACCCAAAACACTCCATATGGCTGAAAAGTTATTGTATTAAGTAGATCACATATATCCCCAATGATTTTATGTCTCATCAAGAAATCCTTTCTGCTGGGTTAGAGCAGAGATAAATCTCCCCTCCTGTCAATACATTTACATAAATTTCAGGGCACAAATTATTGTGTAAATCCAATAGTGTTTCTAATAGTGTATGTATTATGTTCTGGGTGAATACCATACTTAGAAGCAGATATTTTAAAGACAAATAACATGTTTCTATAAACAACTTTCTCATAAGACTTTACAGTAGTAATTTCGTTCTTCTATCTTTTCTTATGCTAGTCGATTTAAATTTAGAATGTCAAAATAATACATAGTATTAATTAGAAGACTCTAATGTGTTTCTTCACAAGTCTCCTATTTAACTGCCCAGTTTGAACCATAAAGTATATTACCATGAAAAATGTGGTCCTATATATAGCTTTGTATTTTATTTCAACTACTTTTATGACCTTGAAACTTGGCAGGGATTCTACTCCTCCGCCCCCGCCCGCCCCCCATTTCCAAAGAATTTATAGGCTATCTTAACTCCGTAGGTTTTTTTCCCTCAACATTTGAACCAGGATTTAGGTTTCTTCTTATTAATAGAGAATCTATAGAACATGAATTTTCTCTCAGTTTTCACTCATCACCTCTATGAAACTCCTTTAGGAACTAAATCCATTTAAACTTCATGACATGCCATATTCTATAAAAGTTTATTACATGCAGTTTTAATGGCAGAGCACAGAGGTGGACAGACTAAAGCTTTCCACTATAAGTAAACTTTTAATAGGCAGTCTGAACCAATGGTGCAGACTTAATTAATTCTCTACATATTTTACCCTGGCTTCTGTATTTCTAATGTCATCTTAAGAAGATATTTGAGTCTGTGGGAATCATTCTTTCTTGAAGGATTGCTCATTTATGAGCATCCTGACAGACAGACATGTCCTTGTATTTGAACCTGTGCCTGCCTGGGGAGAGATACTGATCTCACCTATGCGGTGCAGGTTGAGTCTAGTTTTCTCAGTGGCTTTATCCACTGATGGTGGTTTACCCAGACCATCAACACGGAAAACTGTGTTTACTCTCCCACACCACTGGGCTCGTGCAGCATACCGTACAGGAAAGTTTGGATTTGCTGTGTAGCCAATATACCAAGGAACTGAAAGAGTGAATTTAGTTTCAGTGATGTAATGAGGTGAAGGTTCCAGTGACTATTCCACTTGTCTTCAAAAGCTGGTCAAGGGTTAATCAGTTCGAGAGCCGGAGATCCCCGGTTGAATTTGGCCCATAGGTTAGGAGAAGCTTCTCAGTTGAATTTTCTTCTGATATGGTTATTTTGCTTTATAGGCACATTGATTTTGTTTTGTTTTTAATGAAATCTCCGAGTCACATGATGGAGAAGAGACTAGCTGCGTAGGAAACCACTTGCCAGATATAATGGATCTCAAAAGAGAAATATATACTGCTGCTGTTCTAAGTGCAAAGGGAAAGAGAACTAAAAGACTAAGGTAATGCCGTGTTTGTACATTGTGGCCAAGGATTGTACTGCTTATGAGCCCAGCATCTGTTTTTAAATGAAGGGGGTAGATCAGGGGTCAGGAAACTATGGCCTGGAGGCTCCTGTGTTTGTAAATAAAGTATTGAAACATAGCCACACATGTTTCTTTATGTATTGTGTATGTTTACCTTTGTGCTACAGCAGTAAAGTTGAGTAAAAGCAACAGTGTCCGTATGGTCTGTGAAGCCTGACATATTTACTCTTTTGCCGTTTACAGAAGAAGTTTGCCAATCCTTGGGGTAGATGAATAACTGTGTGGCAGATGAATAGATCACATCTTATGCACAGATATTTTAAAGTAAATTATAGATATCCTCTAATTTCTTTAGTGGATACCTCAAAAAACCCCCACATTTTCTGTATAGTCAGTTTAAAATTATCATGCCTCACAGAGTTAATAGTAATTCCTTAATGTAGTTTGAAACCAGTTCATACGAAAAATTTCTGAATTGTTTCTAAAATATCATTTACAACTTTTTTCCCAAGCCAGGAGCCAATCAGAACTACACCTTGCATCTGATGTTTGTGTCTTTCAAGTCCCCCTCACTCAAGATATGTCCCTTTTTTCATGACACTGACTTTCTGAAAAGGCCATGCTATATGTCCAGTAGGATGTCTCACCTTCTGCAACATATCTGATTGCTTTTGAGGGCTATCAACTATTATGTTCCTGTCTGCCCTGGGTTTACTGTCAACTGAAAGTTAGATCTCTCTTGAATTCAGGTTAAACATGGTTGTCCAGGAATCATAAGAAGTGACCTCAAATATGCATCAGATCTGAAAACTTGTGCCACCTCTGGTCACCCTGAGATTGACCATCAGCTTAGTCAACAAGTTATTTTAAAAATAAGAAAAATGGCGTCTCAGAAGTGTAAGAAGCAAAGTGCAAGAAGCAAAGAGTTAGAAATGGAACTTGCAACCTACCATTGATTTTCTGCTGTCTGTACTGTGCCGGGCTGACCCTTAGTATGGTCACCTAAACTTTACTCTCCATTGCCTTTTTTTTTTTTTTTTTTTAATTTTTAACTTTATTTCCAGTAGAGGTAACATATCCATTGCTTTTCAGAGTGGTTTTTGTCCCTGGATCCCATTCTGAATCAATGAAGTTCTTTGGTGATGGTTTAATAGAGTGGGCGTCGCTATATTTTCTTGGTAGTTGTGTCTTGTTTGGGTTCTGTTTTGTTGTGGAGGGCTTTGATTTTGTGGCATTTCTTCCTTTGTTTTTAACTGAAGTAATATGAGAGAAAAACAACAAAGTGGGTAAAGATTGTAAAGACTGGTAATGAGATGTGAAGGAAGTTGAAAGGAGTTGTGATTGAGATTTAAATAGATAAAGAGGGAAACCCAAACCCTAAGTTAACAGTTGCTTTTAAGTAATTATAACTATTTAAAAATTTCAATGCAGTTTTTAACGCATTGAAGTTTCTTAACATGGAAAATGGTAGAAGCTCCTTCTCCGGCGTGAAATAAACTGGACGTGTAAGGATAAATCTGCCTAAGGCTGACACAGCTGGAACCTGTGACCTTTAATGCTGGACTTCCATTGTGTTAGTCTAAGTTTCCTATTTTGCCTTATAACTCACATTTCTTTGGTTCATGGACTTGTGTTTTATAGCCCAGGTCTAGTATTTTGTGCATCTCAGCTAAAATCATATAATATCGTTTGATGTGTATGTTTTGAAACTTGGAGCTCCAGTGACCTAATCTGTCCCATTATTTTTAGGCAGGAATGCATTTAGGGGTCTTGCAAGAGGAGGGATAGAGTGTGAGGTAGAAAGACACTGTAGAGAACGGTGAATGAACTTTAAAAGTTCCCAAGGGGCTCCCATCAGTAGGAATACAGTTAATCAAAATGACAAATGCAGCAGTGTAAGCCTGTCAGAGGGAACAGGCTCAATAGCCTTGTAATGACCTCAAGAAAGTGTCCGAGCTTCTCGTGGATATTGAATGTATTAGAATAGGCATGGAGAGGAGATAGCTAAGGATAAGGAGTTGAAAAATAATCATGCTTCATTGTTTTAGGACAAGTGACTGCCTAAAAAGAAACCATTACCTGCCCATGAAGTCCTAAGTAGACAAAAAGTCAATCAGAACTGGATTCATTACTGATTGTTTGATTCACTTCTGTACTAGTTTAAGTAGAATGTGAACTTCACTCTGCTGGTCGAGCCTGCAAGAGAGCTGAGTTGGTAGGGGGAGGGAGGGAAATGGTGGGGAAGGTTAAAAAGAGGGGGATCAGGAGAAGGTGGAGAGAGCTCCCGGACTGAGCCTAGGTCTGATGCCCGTGAAATAGAGGAGGGAGGAAGAAGGGTTGGATGGGGGCGGAGAGCTTCAGACTTCAGTATAGTTCTGAGAAGACCGCACTGAGGCCAGTGGGAAATTTTCCATTAGAAGAACACTGAACTGGGTAAGAATGTGTAGTTAGTATTATCCTCACAATGCTCAATCATTGGCTGGGAGAACCCTGGGGAGTCACGGCTCTGGCATTAGGTCAGAGGGCCTGAGGATGGCAACTGGCATCCTCTGTTGACCCTACTCCCCTGTGAGTGTTGCAGCTCCATGCTACAACAGACAGGATTGTCCATGAAAGCAACCTCTTGTCACTCCTTCCTCTCTTCACTCATGGTTTCCATGTTCTTGTAGGATTGCTTGGTTGTATAATTTAACAAAGAGAATAACACTTTGCAATGTATATTTCTTTAGCATTTTAGAGATTGCTTCCATGTTTCGATAATGCAAGTTGACTACTTTCTGCTTGTAAACTTCGGGTTGTGCCCTGACAAACAGGTAGATCTTTGGCTAACTGGATAATCTAGAAAGAGAGCAGCAAGATTACTGTGTTTCATTTTCCCTTTCCTACATAGTGTCAAGGAGAGGGCTGAAGTAGGTCATCAATTAATGCTTTGTGAATGGTTGAGTAAATTTATTCTGACCTCTACTTACTTGAGTTATTTATTTTGAATGCTGATGGTCTCTGTCCCACCTCATGCCCCTTCTTTCTTGCATCCTGACCTTAATTGTTTGTTCAGTGTAATAACTAAGAACAGGTGATCGTGACTCAAAGGAAGAGATAAAATCATAGCAGAAGAAAGGTGTTTTTGTCTCTAGCAAAGCTCAATTTAATTCTTTATTTGCTTCAGTTTAGCTATAAAATATACAGCATACCTATCTGTGTAGGTCAACTTCAACCAGGTAAAAATTGATAGCTAGTAAAACAGAGGGTGTGTACTACCCCTGAATTCATACAGTAACCTGATCAAGTGCCTGATACTCTGGTTTAGTGTTATATAATGACCTTCTTTCCCTATTAATATAGCTAAAACACATCTACCCTTCTGTTCTTTGGAATTTTTACTTAAATTTCTTCCACCAAAAGATGCATTTTCATTTTTACAGTGCCAACCAAATCTTAAAGGAAGACAAGTGATCACTGGAGTCACCCAAGCAGTCTGTTGTGTTGAGCTCCGACCAAAGAGAAGGGGCCGAGAAATGAGGTCTATAGAATGTAATGGGTGATGATGTAGATTATGGTAGTGTTATGAGTTGACTGTGTCCCTCAGAAAGATCTGTTGAGGTCAACCCCTGGTGCCTGTGAATGTGACCTTGTTTGGAAATAGGATCTTTACACATGTAACCATACGTCTGTAAAGTTAAGATGAGGTCATACTGGACTAAAGTGGACCCTAATCCAATATGACTGATGTCCTTATAAGAAAAGGGAATTTTGGGTAGACACAAACCCCTGAAAATGCCATGTGACCGTGCAGAGATTACAGTTATGCCACCACAAACCAAGGAGTGCCTGGGGCTACCAGAAGCTGGAAGAGGAAGAGAAAGACCCTCTCCTAGAGGCTTGGTAGAGAGCATGGTCCTGCCAACATCTTGACTTCCAGAACTACGAGAGACCATATTTTTGTTGTTTTAAGACACTCAGTTTGCAGTATTTATTTGAAATTGATGCATGGATATGGTTCACAGTTATAAGTGAGGTGAGAGATATAGGCTTCCAGGTATGGAATGAATACGTCACGGGGATAAAAGGTGGAGCGTGGGGAATCTAGCCAATGGTATTGCAGTAGTGATGTCTGGTGACAGATGCAGCTACACTCGTGGTGAGCACAACAGAATGCATTGAGTTGTCAAATCACTATGTTGTAATAACCTGAAACTAATGGAATGTGTGTCAGCTATACTCAAATACACACAAATTTTTTTTTTAAAGATAGTCAGAAAGGAAGGTAAAGTGGATCTGTCATTAAATGACTTTTTAAGACAGTTAAAAAAAAGTATAAAAGCATCTCTTGCTGTATGGCTCTGACACAATTTCAAGGTCTCCTCTAAAGGACATCCACTGTTACCACTTTCTTGGGCATCATTCAGAAAGTGTGTAATGCATTTACATGCATAAAAGAATATCTACTTTCCTTTCCCATCCCCTTTCAACAAATGACAACATGCTTTTTACACATTTTGAACCGTGTTTATTATTTATAATATAACTTTGAGATCTTTGCATATCGACACTTATAGAACTCCTTTGTTATAAGAAATATTTAAACTTGACTTATATAGAATTCTTTGTGTATGAAACCCAATAATTATTTCTGTTACTGTTACTTGTTAGTGTAGCACATAATCATATGTGAAATGCTTAATACTACCCTGTTTTGAAAACTATGATGGGCTACATACTGTACAAGCTGATTTGCATATTTTATTTAACTTGAGTAGAGGTAGGATTAACAAGAAAGCTTGTATTTCCTTGGCCTAAAGGACATCAAATAAATGTTTACTGTTAGAACAGGATCAAGTTCCATTTGAACTGTAGGCTCCTGAGAAGGATAAAAAATGGAAATTTTTATAGGTAGTCCTGATTACTGCCAAACTGCCTCAAGGTTAGTTATATGTTAAAAGTCTTATCTCTTGTCTTTTACTTGTCATTACTAAAAAAAAAAAACATTACTTCTTTGGTGCCATAAATCTGATTTTTCTTTGTACAGAATTTATGCTCAGCAAAGCCGAGCCTGGTTTTGATTTTTCTGAACGTTCTTTTTTTTTTTTAAATATTTTATTTATTTATTTGAGGGAGAGAGAGAGAATGAGAGAGAGAGAGCACAAGGGGGGAGGGTCAGAGGGAGAAGCAGACTCCCTGCTGAGCAGGGAGCCCGATGTGGGGCTCGACCCTGGGACTCCAGGATCATGACCTGAGCCGAAGGCAGGCGCTTAACAAACTGAGCCACCCAGATGCCCCTGATTTTTCTGAAAGTTCTTAACTAGGATCAAAGCAAGGTACATATATATTTTATACTGAGATTGTGAGCCAGTTTTTTTTTTTTTTTAAGATTTTATTTATTTATTTGGGAGAGAGACAGAGAGAGCATGAGTGGGGGGAGGGTCAGAGGGAGAAGCAGACTCCCTGCTGAGCAGAGAACCTGACATGGTACTCCATCCCAGGACCCTGGGATCATGACCTGAACTGAAGCAGACACTTAACAGACTGAGCCACCCAGGTGCCCTGTGAGCCAGTTATATACAACCCACTGTGTCATCCTTAGATTACTATGAAGATCACTACTATCCTCAGTTCAAATATGGATTCTTCATTGGAAACTTGACAGCCAGGAATTGGAAGGGTGTGGAATGTTGCCTGTGACCACAAAGAAGTGGGGAAGTATCTGTGGCGTTATTGTCCTCCTTCAGACATGGAAATGGAAGACTGTATATCTTCTAATCTGCTGTAGACATAGGATAAATAGACCAGTACTTCTGAAAGCACACCCAAGCATCCCCATTCTTGGTACAGACTCCAACAGTTGAGAGGAGTCCCTTCTGTTTTAACTAGTGATATCTTTGCTAGAGATATGTGGTGGCAGAGATTGATAGTTATCCATCAACACCATAGCAGATAGCCAAGTTGTGTCTCGTCAATGGATATAGACAGAAGTGATGTGGGGTACTTCTAGTCCCTTGAAAGGAAGGGGTGTATATGCCTTTCCTGTTTCATTCACTGCTGCTCAGATATGCAAGTGCTGCTGGGATCTGGACCTGCCACCTTGGACTCAAGAGGGAAGCCACATGTTGAGGATTTGAGGATGGCGGATTCACCCTACCACCACAGAATATTCCTCAAGGGAGAAATAAACCACTATCTTGTTTCAGCTCCTGTATTTTGGAGGTGCTCTTTGTTTCAGCATCTTAGATTGTGACCTAATTAATATACCCATATTCCCAATTATTGGTAAACAAAACAAAACAAAATAAAAAGAAACAAACTGGCCACCCACATCTTTTACCTATCTTTTGTATATTGAACAAATTTTAGAGCAGCCTAGATTCCAAGATAATTAGCCTCATTTCCTTTTAATTTTGTGTTTTAGAAATGTCTCCGACATGAAATGAGACTAGTTAGTATTGAGTTGGTTATAGTGGTATTTTCCAAGCTTCTTTTCAGGAAACCTGTATTAATGGGTTATGGATTCAGTACCAAATTACAATGTGAAGGATGGGTTCCCCCACACCGACAACCAATTCTCCAACACCAGATGAGTGTCCTACAATTCAATTCCATTCTGACACTATTTACCCAGAGGTAGCATCAGTTTCCATAGGTAAAAGGCTCAGTCCGGCAGGCCTGCCCTCCACTGCAGATGCCACTCAGAAGCTTAGGTTGTTCCCTATGCTTCTGACTGACTGGCTAGAAATCAGATGTTCCCATGGCCCCCTCCTTGAGTTTGATTAATTTGCCAGAGCAGCTCACAAAACTCAGGAAACCCATTTACTCACTAGCTTGCTGGTTTACCACAAAGGATATTAAAGGATCTGAATCAACAGCCCAATTAAGAGATACATAGGGCGAGGTCTTGAATGAGGAACTTCTGTCCTGCAGGAGTTTGGGGCCCGGCGTGGTAGCTCATGAAAGCATTCTGCTTCCCCAGCTTGGAAGCTCTCAGAAGCCTCTCCTTTTGGGTTTTATGGAGGCTTCATTATAAAGGCATGATTGGTTATATCACTGACCACTGTCAACCTCCAGCCCCTCTCCCCTCCCTGGAAACCAGGAGGTGGGACTGAAACTGGCTCTTCATGGTTGGGTCCCCTGGCAACCAGCCCCCATCCTTAGGTGCCTTCCAAAAGTCACCTCATTAACAGAGACCCACTTGGTAGTGGTGCAAAGGTCTTGTTATGAATAACAAGACACCCACTTCACCTTTATGGCTCTGACACAATTTCAGAAGTGAGGACAAGAGACCGAATATTATAACAAAAGATGTTCCCATTGCTCTTGTTGCTCCGGAAATTTCAAGGGTTTGGGGAGCTTGTGAGACAGGAAACTTGAGTGAAAACAAAGATCTATATTTATTATAAATCACAGTATCACATGAGTGTTCTTCCGAAAAAGGAGTAGGGGATGATTTGGAGACCATAAGTGTGAAACGTAGTGGGTCAAATAACTCTAACCAGTTTCTCTAATAAGAAACTAATACTGTTGATCTGCCAGCAGGATGATATATTATGCAATGTTTTCCAATGTTATTTAACTGTGGATCTCTTTGTTTGGAACACGTATTAATGTTTTGTAGAACCAGTGTTCTTCTGTCATTTGGCTTGAAATTCCAGTATCACACGGTTTCCAACTGTCTTGTATTTTACTGGGCAATAAACCATCGGTCTCTTTTAAAGACAACTATGTATCTCATCCATTTTGGGTTGATTAAAACTTTAACTCATGGATGGCAACCATATTGACTTCATTTTCAAAGTCCGGAGGAGTTCTTCACATTTGGTCCCAGGAGCTATGTACAAGTAAAAAGTTTCAGTATTTGTCTTCATAAAAAGAAAATGATATAATATGAATATGTAAAATGAATATGTTCTAATAAGAAACCATTGTATCCCCTTCATATTATTTGGATTATGTGTAAGATTTTATTGGGATAAATGGTTGGGCTGCAGCAAAGATTAGTTGTAAAACCGTTGTTGGTGTTAGTAGAAGCAGTGGTGATTGTGAGGTTGGAAAACATGAGGTGGGGCTGTACAGTGGAGAGGTGACCTTATATTTAATTTGGGAGCCACTGCCGGTGTCTGGTCTAGGCAGGAGCGTAATTAGTGTTGTTGTTTAAGAATAAAAATCTGACATCAGAACAAAAAATGGTTTGGGTTGTCAAATGCTGGAGGGAGGCCAGGTTATCAGGCAGGAAGCCGCCACAATCATCTGGGGCAGAGGGATGGAAGGAATTTTCAGAATTTCCATGTTCCACAATCCTTCTGTTGATACTAGATTTTTTAGAGAGCTGATATGTGGGCTTTTAGAAACAAAGTAATAATAAAAGATCAAAAGGTAGAAGCACACCACTCCACCTGGGACTGTAGGAGCCCTGTCTGTTTTCCTGCTTGGACAGCTGCTGATGGAGTCCATTGCGTGGCGCTTCACAGCCTCAGCTTCTGTCCTGCGACCTTTTGTCGCTAAGTCTCTTTTCTTGGGCCCACTGGTGGCAGAGGGGGTTGAGTTATGAAATTATGTTCTGCAAAGTGTGATTTGTTCGGCACAAGTTATTTATTCTTTAGTCGAATTTCTCATGCTCTTAATGTGATGTTTGAACTTCTCTTAGGAGATTTGCAAAGCCTCCAGGCCACGCATAGCCGCAGTTTGGCGGTTGATGGAGAGCTGTGGTACTTGCAAGGAATCCACAGCAAGTCCAACTAGCTTCTCCACCTAAAGCTCAGGGTTTCTAAATTTCTGCTTTAAATGTGGTACTTCTGCGTGATACATTTTTATTTCCAAATGTATATGTTTGCTTTGTTCGCACAGCAGTGTTTTGGTTTGAGTCGTCTGGAATCTTACCAGAGCTTCCAAGTACATTTTGTTAATTTAAAATAGCCTTTTCCATTTTATTTAGGTGTGCTCTAATTTTTTTGTTTTTAAAAGGCTGTGTGTCCAAAGGGAGACAGAATGTGAGCACAGTGATCTACACAAAGATGATGAGATTCATTCATTCTCATTTGCATGAAAAACATTTCTACCAGGGTAGCCCCTTCTCCTATTACAAACTAGATGGAATTTATCCAGAAAGAAAAGGATGTTTCCTAATCGTATGGGCCATGTCTAGATTGTTTCTTTTTTTTTTTTTAAAGATTTTATTTATTTATTTGACAGAGAGAGACAGAGCGAGAGAGGGAACACAAGCAGGGGGAGTGGGAGAGAGAGAAGCAGGCTTCCCGCCGAGCAGGGAGCCCGATGTGGGGCTCGATCCCAGGACCCTGGGATCATGACCTGAGCCGAAGGCAGACGCTTAACGACTGAGCCACCCAGGCGCCCCTCTAGATTGTTTCTAATACTGGTTCTTAAGTTAGGCCAATAAACTTTCCTCATGGAGATCACTGGAAAAAGCTGTAGTGTGTTCATTAGCTATAATACATGAGCCTGGCATGAGTTAACTTGCAAATGATTTGTGCAAAATGGAGGCAGTTCAGTGTCATTTGCTTGTGATCTGTAGGTATCTCATGAATGCCACCCTTATGACAATTTTTAATTAACCGAATGTCTTCCTGTCTGTAACAAGCAGGAGACAGTGGTTTCAGGTGGAGCTTCTGCTGAAGTCTATCACCAGCGCTATAGTTTTGACAGTGAATGTCATTTGAGGAACCTTCTTTGTCTCTGATGTTACGTAGTTGGAAGTTTGGACTCTGGCTGCGACTTTTAGGCTCTTTTCCTTATGCTCTTTCCCTCGGTGCGGTCGGAGGTGTGTGGTATCATTCATTCATGTCCCTTGTTAGGATTTCCATTTGCCCAATTCCTATAAATATGAAGAGGGTGATGTGCTTTGGATTTGTGGGATGGGAGGATGCTGATCTTGATTCCCCGCACTGTAAGCTTCCCAGTGGTGGAGTGCCATCTCATCCCCGGTGGGATTCAGTTCAAGGTCTTCAGCACAGGCCAGTGCGATGCTCCATGGTCTGCCCTTGCCCATCCCTCCAGGCCCCTCTCTTCCTACTGCCCTCCTCACCTTCTCCCAGCTTCGGAAGGGGAGCTGGGATTTTCTGAGCTCTGCATACCCATACATAGCTCTGCTTTCCTAATGCTTCCCCCACTTTGTGTTCCCTTAAAGAGATCCGACCTATTCATTCAATAATTCAGCAGTTATTTACTGAGGACCTACTGTGTGCCTTGCATTCCGAAGAAGCACATAGAAGTGCTGAACTGTAGTCTGGAATTGGGTAGATTAATCCTTGGAGAAGCCTCAGCGTAAAATTACCTCTTTTTCTGGGCCCTTTGTACAAAACTTCCTATAAATTATCACACTGATTTCGTTTACATTGTGTTGTGGTTGCTCAGTTTATCCGTGTATTTTTTTCTCTCTAGACCGTGAGTACAAGTTATTGTTTTTTATTTATTTCCCAACAAGTAGCTCAGTGAATTGGGAAGAACAAAAATTAGAGTAGAATAGACCATTTGAATTCCAACCCCACCTCTTACTAGCTGGGCGAGTTAATTAACTTCTCTAAGTCCTGGCTTCCCCATTTGTGTATCAGAGATAAGAAAATCAAATTAAATCAGTTCAACAAGGTTTATTTGGTTTTACTGTGTCCTTAGACTTTAAATGAGAACATGTTTGTCCATGCCTGGTTCAGCGCCTTACGCACTGAGTATGAATACACCAGGTGTCTCCCAGTAGGAATGCTCTTCTTCCCCCTTAGGGGGGAACATAGTAGGAACTCATGAATGTTTGTTGAATAAATGGACAAAACACACAGGGTATCTATCACTAAATATTTTACATAGATATTAGGGAATAGGCATGAATTCTCTGCATTATTTCTTGGCTGTTGTGCCTTTCTGCTAAGTAAGGGTACAGGCAGATAGCGACCTTGCCCTCCAGCTGTCCTGAACAGAAACTAACTGGTGCTGGCTTGAGTGAGGTTTCTGTCTTTCGATAAAAGAGAGCAATTATTTGAAAATCTAGTCATATACATTTTTCCCTTCCAAAGAGTGTAAGCAACACAATAAATACATTTATTATTCATTCCCTGTTAATTCTTCTTGTCAAAGAAGAAAAATAATTTAAAGGGAATTCCTGGAAGAATATCTGGGGACTTAAAATAAAAGTCATGGTTTTATTTTAAGCTTGTCAACAGGGGTGACAAGTGCAAGATTTGTAGCTCAGATGTACGAGAAGCAGCTCATAAATTCCATTTCTCACTGTGTTTTATCTTGCCTTCCACTTTCCCTAAAATGGAGCTAATTTTTAATATCATAGAGAGAGATGGGAAATCTTCCACTTTGATTTGTAAAGGTGACACTATGGTGAATGAACATTTACAGAAACACTTGTCTATTTTAGTGTCTGGCTTTTGGGACAGAGGGATGCCCTCCAGCCTGGCACTCAAGCCCTTCAGGATGCTACTGGGCCTGCCATCACTGTTCCTCTCGGGGGTTTCCAAGCTGCTGTTAAGGGCACTAAGAGGTGATGTGGGACCCAATTAGAAGTCCTTTAATTTCCCTTGCTAAGTCAGCTTGTACAAAGTTCAGAAGCCACATTCTTTTCAACGAGAGGGGAGAGGAAGGATTTGTAAATTGAGGGGCAGCAGTAAGTGTCCTCTTTGAGAAGCTGATTCAGCCCGTTTGTGGGGACAGGACAAGACTAGAGTATATCAGTGAGTATAGAGCCGGCTTGGACTTTGAGGCATAGCCTGGAGAAGGGGCCACATGGAGCTTCTGTCTGAGTTCTGGCTTGAGTCATGGCGTGGGCCACTCGGTCCTTCTCCTTTCCCTCAACAAAACCTTTTTTGTAGGGTCATCTCAAGTGGAAGGAGATGAGAATCTGTATGATTTAGAAGTAGAGCACAAGCTAGCAAATCTGTACAGAAGAGGAGACAGGTCAGATACAAATTGTCTAGCCTAAAGTATTTCCTAGCTTAAATTTTTACAACCGCAAATCTTATTTCTAACAGAAGTAACTGGAAGTTCCTAAGTCTGGAATTCTGAAAAGTGGGTCAAACCCCTGGCATGTGCAGTAAAGTTTCTGGGCTGTAAATAAAGACAACTATGAGAATATGTCCCTGTCTTACTGATTTTATAAATATAAGACTCAAAGCAACCATTAAAGCTAAGTATAAAGGATACAGGAAATAACAACTCTAAAACTAGAAACATGCCTCAGTTTGATACCAACATGGGGAAGCTCTTGGGTTCAGTTCAGAATTTGAAACCTGACATAATCTATATACACTTTTCTTTTTTATAACAGTTGGAGCCATGTTGTCTATAGTTTGAAGGTGGACAAGAGAAATTTCTTATTAACATGAAGTTATTCATAACTGAAACTATTTATTGTCTCTTCCCTAAGTACTCTCCTCGTGTCCCATGAAGCTGCTGTTGCTTATTGCATGATATTTATTATACTTATGGAAAGCAGACCACTTTGGGCAACAGGACGAAGGTCAAAGGCTTCTTTGCTAAGAATGGACATGAGAATATGGTGGGTTAGGGATTAGTCGAGAGAAGGAAGACCCTGGGGAGGATGCATACAGCCCCCATTTAGTAAGAAATGATTGGACAAAGGAAAATATGAAAGCTTTTAACCCAGAATGCTAATTTCTAGATAGTTATGCTTTTTAGTATATCAAAAGTCATTGAGCCATATAAGTACTAGCACTTAGTAGAATTTATTGAGTACCATTATATACTAGTCCTTGTACTAGGGACTTGGGATACAATTGTAGCTAAGCTCCTGGGGCTTCCATCAATCAATATGGGCGTGGTGTCTATTGGACAAGATTATAGTTAGATTTCTGTATGTTTGATGATATAATAATGCATGTATTTATTCCTGACCAATACAAAGATAATATTATGAAACAATGTTAGTGGACAAAAGTGAGAGTCTTCATTTTAACTGGAAGAACTTGGTTCTATCCAGAATGCTGCATTTGTTAAGGGGTAGCACCTATTAGATAAGATTCTTTTTCTGTGACTGATCAGAAGTATTTCTTTTAACTTTTCTATAGCATATGCTGAGTTTTAAGCAAAATGAGAAGAAGTTGTTATTACAAATTAGAAACCTTGAGACTTTTTATGAGGATTATGCTTTTACTGTGTTGGTGCTAATAAAGCCTTTTGCATGAGTGGTGCTCTTGTTGCTATCATACAATTACGAGATTCTCCTAAGGGATCAGCTTAAAAAGAGATAAAGGTTCTTGGATACATGTCCTTAGCTTGGCCATCCTTATTTTATATTGTCATTGTTCTTCAGTGTCAAAGTGTGTAAAGAAGAAGATGCAAGGTGATGTAGGCACTTAAGGAGGCATTTAGCTATCACCCTCCTTTTCCAGTGGCTCGATGCTTTTTAAATCACTCTTTGAGCAGCTCGTCTGGAATTAGTGCATAGCAGTAAACTTACTATGGCTGACATGAAGGCTTAAGATAATATTAAATGCAGAGAAACTCATTACCGAATTGGATAATATCCTTCCAGAAATACAATACTATGACAAAAGATTTCTTATGGAAATGAGTTATTTTGTTATCTCCTTTAATATAAAAATGAAGTCAGAAGGAGAACTATGTCCCAATGCTTTTCACTTTTGAAATCCAAGTTTAAAAAGACAATATCCTTTGTTAGTCAATGACCCCAGAAATAAACTCATGATGAAGATATGTAATGAAAATGACTTTTAAAAAGGGTCTGAGAGGCAGAACTATGATTCATGTCTGAAAAAAATAAAAAAGGAAGCAGGCCACTCAAAAGGTTATATCAAAAATGGAAAGAAAGCAAATGACAGCTCCTTTGGCCACCTCCTGTCTGTGGACTGTGACTCTTCTCTAGCTCCTGTGCAGAACTCAAATGCCCTGAGCATTTACCAGAGGTGGTCCACAAATGCATTTTTCTTTTTCTGCCAGTCAGGTTCTCTTGCATTTCTGTCAGCTGGGCTGACAGTTTTCTTGCCATAATTTTATCAGCAGGGTAGCAAAGTTGCCACATCTGGTAGATAATAGAATTTTATTCAAGAAGTTTTGTTTCCTTTGCTGATTTTCTCCTCATTCCATATATTGCACACTTGGACAGAACCCCCAGTTATATGCTATGTTAGTGCCCCTTTCTCCTTATTAATGACATTTCCCATGAAAGTAGTTCATTATATCTGTGCCTAGCTGTGTTAAGGTCCACCTCTCCTGATGGCCATGAGAACAGGGGACCCATGGTCTCATTTCCCACTAAACCCACTGTTGCATAATAGGTGTTGAGAAAGGCAGTCAAGATGGCTGGTGTTTATGACATTCCTTCCAAGTGCTCTTAGCTCAAAGAAGACAGGGGTTTTCTAAAAGTCAAGGTACCTTTCTCCCTTTGTATAAAGGTACTGTCTACAGGTCAAAACAGTAACTGCAGAATGTTCCAGAAGGTTGAATCCAGGTCTTGTTCTCTTTCCCTTCAGTGAACCTCTGAGTGAGGCAATGGTACTGTCTCCAAATATGCTCAGTTCCTATAAATTACATGACCTAAAATTGTAACAAATTTTGAAAGGTGTCCTAATAAATGTGGTTCCTATGGAGCCACCTAGAATCCCCCCTCCCCCCACGTTTCCAGCCCCTGCTTGTGAATTGCATCTTTCCTAAAGAACTGCTGATTAAACTATACTTATTTGGAGGAAAATCCAGTCTATATAAAATCAGTATAGACTGGATTTTCTTTCATAGAGGCACTAAAGAGTCATTTGCTGAATATTTAATTCTCCAGGATGAAATGGCATTCCTTAGGCACAGTCCCTTAGTTTCTTTCTTTTCTAATCTAAGCTTGTGGAGCGCCTGGGTGGCTCAGTCAGTTGAGTGTCTGCCTTCAGCTCAGGTCATGATCTTGGGGTCCTGGGATCAAGCCCCACATCAGGCTCCCTGCTCAGTGGGGAGCCTGCTTCTCCCTCTCCCTCTGCCACTCCCCCTGCTTTTGAGCTCTCTCTCTCTCTCAAATAAATAAATAAAATCTTCTAAAAAATCATCTAACCCTCTGTTTCATGTTTCATGACATCAGTACGTTCTTTACATCTTGAAGTATCTTTTTGTATTTCAACCATCCCATCGTCAGCCTTTACTTTTTATTATCGTTTATTTGGACATGTGGCATCTTTACCTGTTGTTCCCTAATATGACCATTCAAACATCCTTTCTTTTCAGTGTAACGATAATGTTGATGCTCCCTTAAATTTCACCCAGCACATTTATGGAGTTTCTCTTTACTCTCAAGATTCAACTCCATGAAGCTCTTTTCCGTCCTTCTCTCATTTTTTTCTAATACCTGCCTGAATTCTAGAATTTTTACTTGCTTTTTCATCTTTTGTGAAATAAATGGGCTCTATATTTTTCTACCTACTTGAGAGCAGAGCTGCTGTGGTAGCAAACGATGAAAAGTAAATTCTATACCTCTCTCTCAAGCCTTTTATGTTTTCTTTTTGACATTACTGTCGAATGTTCTCCAGAATCCAGTCCCACAGCCAAGTTCCCTGACCAGTGAGGAGTCCAGTTGGCTCATTCCTCTTATGCTTTGGATCTTCATATCTATTAATGTGGCTAAAGCCTGCACTAATTTTTAATAATCATGTCACATCATTGGCTAGTGTTGAGTTTACAGAAACTTAAATCCCTTGTGGTATAATGACAATCATAGTAACGAGAAACTGCATACTTTCTGTGTAACAGGAACTTTAACATGTATCAGTTCCAAAGCATAAGATTATATAGAGGATTAAATAATGGCTTAAAATGATTATGTAAATTGTCCAAGGCGATGCAATTAACACGAATCAAGGCAGTTTTTTTTTTTCTTTTTCTTTGCAAAGACTCATGAGGTTCTGCTTCCCTCAACCTACATTTTAACACTGCTCATTCCAGGTCTTTATACTTATTCATATGATATTCCAATTATGTTAGTTTCAACCTATTCTTTGAGGTTGATTTTATCATGTTATTGATTTTCTTTTTTTTCCTTTTTTTATTTTTTAAAGATTTTATTTATTTATTTGATAGAGAGAGACACAGCGAGAGAGGGAACACAAGCAGGGGGAGTGGGAGAGGGAGAAACAGGCTTACCGCTGAGCAGGGGGCCCGATGCGGGGCTCGATCCCAGGACCCTGGGATCATGACCTGAGCCGAAGGCAGATGCTTAACGACTGAGCCACCCAGGTGCCCCCATGTTACTGATTTTCTATTCCTCTCATATTTTTGCATCCTCCAATGACCTGATAAATATTCTTTCTTTTTCTGCCTGAAAGTTACCAATAGGACCAAGTCAAGACAGGACCAAAAACATAGGAAAGTTGTCCACCACCAGAAGCTTCCTATTAGGGTGACTGTCCATTAATGGACACATTTGGGTTAAAAAGTGATTAACAGTTTGTGATTTCATTTAACCATACTGTCATTCAGCCCATATTTCTACATTGTCTATAAGAATTTATGCAACTGAAATCAATAAGCATGAGGAACTACATTAGATCCTGTGAAAAGGACACACAGAGAAAACAGTCTTTTTGTGGTTGGAGGGGAAGAGATAACAGACATGTATGCAGGTAATTATAAGTAAAACATGATTAATTTCCTCTCACCTAAAGACCTAGTGAGATTTGAAATGGGAAAGAGTAGATCTTGCTTGGGGGAAGAGATAAGATTACATCTAGATGGGGATATGCCAGCTGAATCTTAAAGGTGATGTAGAAAGCTGTGTTGGCCGAGAGAATATCACCTGTACATGTGGAGATGGATGGGTGCAGGCCCTGTGTATGGAACAGTAAGTCATCTGCTTTCACTTGGGAAGCATGGGGTGCATGTTGGGGAGGAGTGTATAATAATGTCGTAGAGGTCGGTCATGGACTGTGTTGGGGAGAAAAAAATTTTCTCTACTTTGCAAGATTCTTTTGGCTGACCTAAGAATTAAATTGACGTGTGATGAATTATAGGAGAAAATCTAACTTAATTACATACGTACGAGGGCTCCATAAGAATATGAGTCCCACAGGCAATTGAAGCGATATGTTATCCAGAGGTAATTAGAAGCAAGTAGGGATCTGGGACTTCAAAGGGAAGAAAGACAATTCATAGGAAGGTGGAAAACAGTAAATGTTTGGTAAACAAATGTTCACTGGGCAATCCAGAAACAATGAGGCACAGAGAGGACTCTAACAAACAGGCTTTGCTACATTCCTCCCTGTCTACCACAACTCGTTCACATTATACTATAGTTAGCTATGGTGACAGCTCTCTTACTGGAGCAGGTCCCCCATCTAAATTCTTTTAGGCAGTTGGGGGGAAAGTCAGAGTTTCTTCCTGTGAACCGTCTGTTTCTTAAAAATAACCAACCTAAAATAATCTGCATTACAAAGAGACACAGTTTAGTGTGGCAAATTTTGCTCCCCTACAACTGACATGGGGGACTTTTGCCATGCTAAAAAGCTTGCACTTGGCCATGCTAACAGCAGTGTACTGGCCAGGAGCACGGAGTCTGGAACCAGACTGTCTGGGCTTGAATCCTAGCTGTCTAACTTTAGGTAACTTATTAACACCTGCTGTGCCTTGGTTTACCTATCTGCAAAGTGAAGTTAAAATGTCACCTACCTTTTAAAGTTTTTGTGGGATTAAATGAGTTAATATTTGTTAAGCACTTACACAATGCCTGTCAAATGGTAGATGCTAAGTGCTTGTTAAAGAAAAGAAAGATTTCAGTCTTTGGAGGAGGAAAGTGACATGACAAAATTTGGATGGCAAAATGCTCACTCTGGTGGTGGTGAGAGTGTTGGGTTAGTAAGAGGCTGTGTGTGTGCAGGAGGTTGGGGTAAGGGAGAGGTTACAGTGAAAACAATTAGAAAACCAGTGGAATGGGCAAGAAATAATGAGGGAAGGTCTCAAAGAGAATAGTGAGAGGGCCACTTCATTCAGTATTCCATTCATTCCCCTTCACTAATTGGCTTGTCCTTGTTGCTTGGTCAGAATTAAGTCTCAATGAACCAGCCCTCTTCCTTCACCTTCTGAGAAAAGAAGTTATCAGCAAAATCAGTCAACAGTCAAGAATCCTTCGACTGCCCCGCAGTGGGCACAGTAAGACATGTTGTCGGTATTTGGAGAGATGATGACTCTTTATCACGACTATATTTTACTTCTATAATTCAAGGAAAGCATACAGTTCACTGCTTTCTGTAAACATGATTACAACACACACAAAAACTCCAGCTCACAGCATATCTTATCAGCAGTCCCATTGTTATGTAAAATCCTGTGTCTGCTACTGACCAAATGATATGAACTTGAGACAGTCAAGCCAGAAATTCTTCATATATCGTAAAGAAATTTGTGATTCTCATTTTTTAACTTCTAAATGCTTTTTCATCCCATGAGATATACATGAAACACACATCCAGCGAATGATAGGTTAACAGTAGAACCCGGCTGTACATAATGTGGTATTTCAGGACACTCTGAAGTTCTGCTTTCTAAGATTCAATTCAAGATAAAAGGAGCACAGAAGTATTGTAACATGCAGCCCTGGATAGTGAGGTAGTTTAAAAAGAGGGAGTCTTCAAACTTGGAAGAAGTATTGATCAAAGCTCTGAGTGGGGACTTTTGTTTCTGTGTCTGATTTGTCTAATGATCTGTCTAAAAGGCTGTAGGCACCTAATGCTACCTCAGACCTTTGAAGGTAAGACAGTTGTTAAAGGAGCAGAACCGGTATCTGTGTAAACACAGTTTTAGGATTATGTAGAATTTGAATATGGGCTTCTGGTTTTAGATCCTGCCCTGGGTCCCAGCATGCTTTTGATTTTGGGTCCAGTTGCCTTTTCTCTATAGCTGGCACTGCACATGCCCCACCAGTGCTCCTTTCCAAGACCTGCAGTCATTCTCAACCTTGGCTGCACAGTAAAATCACCTTGAAGGCCAAAAAATACCAATGCTCACGATCCATACCCAGAGAGCCTGGTGTGATTACATTGGTAGGGGGTCCAAGTATTAGTGATTCTAAAGGGCAGTGAGGGCTGAGAATCTCTGCTTTAGAGACCATTTACAGCTCATGCAAGAGGAACCTAGGAGAATGAGGTGAACGTTCTTTGGCTCAGAAATGCCACCGTTGTTGCTGTTGTCTGGCCTTGATGTGGCTACATTTTTATTTTTATTTATTTATTTATTTATTTATTTATTTATTTATTTATTTATTTATTTATTTATTTTTAAGATTTTATTTATTTATTTGACAGAGAGAGACACAGCGAGAGAGGGAACACAAGCAGGGGGAGCGGGAGAGGGAGAAGCAGGCTCCCCGCCGAGCAGGGAGCCCGATGCGGGGCTCCATCCCAGGACCCTGGGATCATGACCTGAGCCGAAGGCAGACACCCAACGACTGAGCCACCCAGGTGCCCCGATGTAGCTACATTTTTTTTAAAGCTGGTTTCTTTACTAGCATCAAAGACCCAAATCCCCTTTGACTCTACTTTTAATAACAAGAGTCCTGCTTTCTCTCCCTGTGGCTGAGTTCAGACATCGTTAATCTGCCCAGTTCATCACAGTTTCTGGAAGACCTAAACTTTTTACTTTTTATTTTATTTTTGCCCTGGGGGAATTGGAGCTTTGCTTGGTGAATTGCCACTAGAATTACCTGGTGTCAACTAGATGTTCCAGATAGTACTAAAACTGAATGCCCCCTCTCAGTATTATGTCTCCTAAGATGCACTCTTGCTCCCATTGGGTGTCCCAGACATGGGATCTGAGCCAAAACCAAGAGTCGGACACTCAACCGACTGAGCCACCCAGGTGCCCCTGCTTTGGGTAGACTTAACAACATTTCAGCTTCTTTTCTTTGTTAATCATACCCAGAGTGCTTCATATATTACCTTATTTGTCCTCCAGAAATCTGTTAAGATATGAGGATGCTCACCTTTTTGACACAGAAGAGGAAAGTATGAGGCTCATCTGTAGGTCACAGGAAGAGCAGGAATGGATTAGAGCTTCCATTCTCAGCCTTGATGACATATTTCTCATGTTTCATGCTTAGCTTCACAATTCTAGCTGCTGGAAATGCTTAGAAAAAACTCTCTATTTGTGTTTGATAAGTAAGGATTTTTGTTTGTTGTTAAAGCCACTGAATGACGGTAGTCCCGGGTCTAACTGATCTGACATCAATTGCAGATGGGATGTGGGGGAGGATGTAATGTTTGATAACTCTTTTAATATTCAGAGTGTTAGGGACTTTGATGCTGACCTCATCAGCAATTTGAGGAGAGTCCTTGCTGGCTCCATTGAAAAATTCGTATGTTCAAAAACCACACTTAAGACAAATAAATTAGTGACTCTTTAGAAGTAGATTCATTGTAGAACTTCTGTCATTAGCAAACTCCTCAAACACATTGATATTTGAATTGGACTTGCAAAATTTGTAACTTTGTGTATGTAATATTTCTATGGACATGTTTATAAACTGTGGTTCTGAGGCAACATAGAAACATAACGACAATATTTTCACTTTGATGAAATGTTGCTGGTCTTCCAAGATTTGACTATTTTATATTAAGTGGTTTTTATGAGTGGGTTTCTTTTGGTTATTGTAATTGGTTTGAAGGGAATTAGACAGAACCTGGTTATGTTATAGTATCCCCAAAAAGTCACTGAATAGCTTTGAGTGCCCTTTCTGAGTGAGAGCCTCCTTTTATTATAAAATGCATTGATTTGAGAAATCTTTTGACAGGCAGGTTGAACTGTGACCCTGGTGAGAGAAACACGTAGTTGAATCAGCTTGTGGAAGTCATGAGTTAGGGAGAGCTGGGATTTGGGATTCACTGAAAGCTGACACAAGGGAGGGTTATCAGACTTCCTTTTTTTTCTTTTTGAAATCAAATA
Organism: Eumetopias jubatus; assembly: GCF_037043125.1. Classification (NCBI taxonomy): domain Eukaryota; kingdom Metazoa; phylum Chordata; class Mammalia; order Carnivora; family Otariidae; genus Eumetopias; species Eumetopias jubatus. Next base: position 131,495,600 of record NW_028274809.1, on the reverse strand, counting down.
GCTTTCAGTAGTGTTTTGTTTTATGGTAACTCCTTTTACTTTTTGGCAAGAGGAAAATGCTTCTGAGAAATTTGGCTTTATGGCTAATGATTTATAATACTCACATTTTTTGAGGTCTTACAGGGTTAACTATTTTGACCATAATTCTTAGCCCTAAAGAAAACAGAAATGTTAGGAGAATAATGCAAGTGAATGCACTTTGGCCTACCCCTCTAGCTTTCTTAATTATGTGTATTTATCCTACAAATTAACATTGCTGGTATGCATGAGTATGTCCTTAAAGTTTTCCCTGGACCAACTGCATCACTAAAATAAAATAAGTGAAACTGTATGGATCATACGAAACTTATATGTTCAAGATAGAAATCCAGTTTGAACTCAGCATCTGCTTTTCTCTTAACAGCTTTTTATGTACACAAATTAATAATAATCTTATCTCCACTGTGCTCTTAGCATGTATAGGGGGCATAATTTTAGGATTGTGTAAATTTGACTAGTTTGGATAGTATGAAGCAAGATTATTAGAAATAAACCCCAGTTGTAAAATATTTACATATCGGGCTTAACACCTGATTTGTTAATCCATTCTCACGTTGAAACCAAATAAACCTTGGTTCTGCTTATTTGCCAGTTCTCTGGGTATTCTGTTATGGATTGGATGTCACTCAACATTGTCCAACCTCACGGAGCATCAGCAAACATACCTGTCTGGGCCTCATCTCTGGAGATTTTGATCCATTAAATCACAGGTGGGGTGTCTGAGCGTCTGCATTTTTGAAAAACTCTCCAGGTGATTCCAATGTATCTCAAAGCTGAGACACCTTTACTCAGGTAAATACCAAACAGGTATGGACTTTAGAGACTTTTCCAACCCTGAGATTCCCTATAGACTGGCCCAGTGTGAGGTGTCAGACGGCTTTAGAAAGATTTGGAGAACCTGTGAAAATGAGAAGTTAATAAACAGAAAAATACACTTTATAAGAGATTTCTTTATCATGCAGAAAGATTTTTCTGCAGAGCTATTTCAAATAGTAATCTTCTCTAGTACATTCAAAATTAAAGGTGTTTAAACAAAATAAGCTATTAAAAATATGAGAAGACTGACATACAGTTTTTAAAACACAGCTACTGGGGATAGTAGCCAGATTGGCCCAAATCTCTTGCCTTTTATTTACCAGAAAAGTTCTTTGGGACCTGACATGTTGGCTCATCAACACCTCAGAATCTGGGAAAACTGACCCTAAGTTTGCATTATCATTGTTACTGGGGTGGTTCTCAGATAGTTAAATTCAACCAACATGTAATACATTTTTTCAACAAAAATGTAACAAATATGCAAAAAAAAATTATTATTGTTCTCTCCTCTCAGTTACTACTCTTTTTTGTTTAAGCAATTTTTTTTTCAATTTGCATCACTCCCTACCTTCCCTCTTCAGCATTCAAGGGTTGGTGTGGCTGGGAAGACCACATTTTGTTACTGAATAAAGTCACTTCACAGAGGACTTTGAACTTCAGTACTCTAAAGGATTCAAGCTTTATTCTGAAAGTAGACAAAGCCAATGAAGGAGGGAGGTGACCTGATTAGATTTTCGCTTTAGAAAGATCCACCTGTACTGGATGAATCAGAGGAAGGGAAGGGAGATTGTATGCCCAGTTAATAGATTATTTCAGCAGTCTGAGCTAGAGACAATGATGCAGGCCTATCTCAAGCTGGGGTGGGTGAAGGGAGGAGGTGGGGAGTGTGGATGTGGTGTGATCAAAGTAATTTATCCTTCCAATCTGGACCATTCTGAGAGAAAAAGGAAGCACTATTAATAATTACCCCAGGACAGCAGGCATCGACTGGAACTATCCCAGACGAACATACAGTGGTACTAAGTGTGGGGAGAATAGAAACAACTTCTAGGGATTTTCAAAAAGTTGAGGAAAGTTGGACAGAAATTTGGATCTGGAAAATGTCTGGGCTGGAGACATGTATTTGGGATCTTCAGTATAGAAAGTAGTGATAAAGGTTAATGCCTGGCTACCTTGAGGTTATTTCAGATTTTGAAAAAAGAAAAGAGAGCCAAAGACCCTGTATCTGTTTGTGAAATCAGTGCCAAAAAACATTTTTTCATCAGATCTTCTTGAAAGTGTTGAATGCTTAGAGCATGAGCGGATAGGATCCTTGTTTCCCACTGCCCCTCCCCCCCCACCGCACCATGCACGTTCACCTGCTTAACAAGTGGTATCTTCATTTATCCTCTTTTTTGTACTTCATTATTTCTTTCCTTTCCAATCAGAGAATTGCATTTTAAATAGTCTTGGGTACTCAGGAACTAATTATATAATGTAGAAGTGTGAAAGTTCTCATTACCCCCCTACAGTCTGCAGTGTTTTTCTTTGGAACCCGCAGAACACTTGGCAAGCCTTTCCCTTTAACACCATGGTAGGGTTTCTTTCAAGCAATTTCTAGGAAAAGGTATTATTTTTGGATCACATAGGGGAGATCAGGATTTTTTTTTTCAACCTCCTTCCCTCCTTAAAATTACATGGCACACTAAATTTCCAATATGGAAGATTTAAATTGCCGCCCTGGCATGCGCTTTACGTTAATAGAATGCTATGCAGGCTGATTTAAGAGACTTTGTGTAATATGCTGGATGGTTGAAATGACACAAATCCCTCCCATGCTGCCACTTTTGATGTTTGCTTTGTGTTTTGACTGTTGTCTCTGAGATTGTAAATTACTCCAGGAAGCTCATCAGAGGAAATTAAAGCCAACATCTCATTTTCATCAAGGTTTTTGTTTTATCCAGTTTTACTGTTCAGCTAATTGAGGCTTACCGAGGTCAAGCGTCTTGGCCAAGTTGTCCAGCATGTCTGCTGCGTCTTAGCTCCTGATGAGTTTGCTTTTAGTCCCCGTTCATTCCCACATTCTATATTCATCAGACTGTTAATTAACATCCAAGTCATCCTTTTGCTGTCCCGAACTGGCTGTGTTTAAGGGCCCTCAACACTAGTGGGACTTTATGGGAAGTCTGCATGCTCTTGAGCTATCTTTTATCTGCGAATGAGGAACATATAGAGATCAGTTATGCTAATCTCCTGCATTGCAGATGCAGCCCTCTAGGGATTTGTCACCCCGTGCCAGCGAAATCAAACTGTGGGCTGCTCAGGCTCACCACTAGGATGCCTGTGTGCGGTGGGATGATAAGTCATGTGCTGTCTGGTATTTGAAGCTGGCATGGCAGAAGGCAGAATGGCCTGCAAATAAATTACTTCATTCCAGGGGCATGGAGCCTTTGCCAGGAGAGAAATGTTTTGCATTCATTTCCTAGAGGCTGCTGGAAGTGTGGTATAGCTGTTAGACTTTTGTTGTTGCTGCTGTGTAGGGCTTTGTCTGCCCAGATACCAAATGTGAAGCTCACAGGAATCCAGCTAGCCGACTGTTCCAAAAGGATTAGACAAGAGGAACCTGTAATTAGCCTCCACAGTTTTGAGTCTTCTAGGATATGCTAGAATACAAAAACACTTTGAAAAATTCCTCAGTTGGAATTTAATTTAAACATATTAAGTGAGTAGCGTGAATAAAGAGAATGGTATACTGTGATTATGTACAACTCTTGAAGTGTGAATTCATCTAAAACTAGACACTAGCTACAGTTCTCTCCTGTGAAACTATACTCCCATAGTATTTTTTTATGAAAGCAAATGTTTTCTGTTATTGGTCTCCCTTCTCCATTAATAACGCTTTTTATTTAAGCAATTCCTTCAATTTGTGTCTCTCCCGACCTTCCCCCACTGCCACTCCCGTGTTGGTGTGGCTGGGAAGACAATGTTGGCGTTAACAGAGGGGCGCTCAGTGAGCCTGTTAATCACCTACCTCCACATAGATAGCTGGGGAACTGCTCTACTGTAGGGTAGAGATTAAAAATTAGAGAGGGAGACAGATGATTTAAAGCAATACTTTCAAATGGTTATCAAACAAAGGCAAGCATTTAGGAAGCTGTTAAGCCAGAGAGAAATTCCCAAGAAGGATAAGGTGACAGCCTTTATCTTGCAATAAGGGCAAATGGTAAAAATAAAGTGTCAGCCTCGGCACATTTTCTGTCAATTCAAGTGACTAAAGGCCAATTTGGCACAGCATGTGTTTGGATCATATGTGGCAAAACACATGACCTTGCTTCCTGATGCTGACTTACAGGTTGGTGTGCTTCAAGCTTTATTTTGCCTTCTGGAAAAATCCTGGACCCTTGATGGAAAAGTGGGCAAGACCTGAAGTGGCTGCCCAAGTTTTAGGACACATGACTTCTTGAAGGCGGCAGGGCTCCAACCCGGTTTGGATTGCTTTATAAAGTGGAGCCAATGGAATAAGACAGCATTTTGTCAGAAAAACCAGAAAAATGTAAAACAGAATAAGATCCTTTGCCCGTGAAGTGGACAGAGCTGTTAGAGGTGGAACCACTCCATTTAAAGGGGTTTCAAGTCTCATCAGGATCAGATGAGTGAAGTTCAACAGCAGTGGCTCAGGCAGCCCTAAACAGAATGTGTATGTAGGACGGCTTTGGTAGTTATCTACTGATTTTTCTATTCCTGCAAATGTCTGGAAAACTCCCATGTTCATCTTGCACATGCTTTGAGCTTGTTTCAAATTTGTGGCGTCCTTATCCGGTAGCACTTGACTGTTTTTCTTTTGTGTTTTGGCTGGCTGGAATTAAATATTGTACATCCATCGGTTGTGTCCTTGGTTGATTTCTCCAGCTTTGGGAATATTAAATTCTTTACTGTGCCAGTGTAGAAATGCATTTGCATTTTAGTCGGTGCCTTGCTGCCCCTGGTTCTGGAGCTCTGCTGAGTTGACAAAGTGTTATGCCTTTCCCTTCATCCATCCCTTGGCACTCAGTTAACTTCACTGAATGATAATGAGCTACTCAGGCAGGTTTTGTGGCTTGCCTGTCTTTGGTAAATTTTGTTGTCACATGTAGCATCGTATTCCAGCTGAGATTATTGTGGCATTTGTAACAGGTACAAACGGTGTCGATGTGAGACCTCTTCCTTTGTCAGTGTCAACAGTGAGTCGATGGATCAGACTGGATGAGAGAGGTCACCAGTCATTGCCCTGCGGGGGGGGGGGGGCAGGTGCAGCGAGGGGAGGATGAGACGTGCCTTCAGAGACGCCCTTGCACTTGGAACCCTGTCCCTTGTGGCTCCACCCCTTCCTTTACTCCCTTTTTCAGTCGCTTCACAGTCCACTGATGGGACTTGACAAGCCACCTTTCCAGTCCTTCAGTTCACAGAGGAAGGAAATGACCCTTCCTACTTTAATTCAACCAATTTAAATACTCAGTGTCTGAGGCTGGACCAGAATGTGGGTCTCCTGACTCTCGGTCTAAACCATCCTTCAGTAATTACTCCACTTCTCGTGGAGCGGAGTCTAACCAGGAGTAGGGATTATGAAGATTAATGGTTGGGTTTCAAGAATCAGGTTGGAGAGTGGGCTCAGGACGGGGCCATCAGTTGTTTGTTTGTTTGTTTGTTTGTTTTTGACTAGTTCTCAGAGTTGGAAAGAGGGGAGCACTCTTTGGATATTGCACGAGGCTTGAAGTCGTATTCTTTGTAACACTTTTCAATTGTGCTTTGGAGAAACCTGACCTGTTGCACTCATTATTAGTTGGGAGACATGTTCTTGGACAAGCCATTGATTTTTTATTTGCCTCAGCTTCCTCATGTGTAAAATCAGAATAATAGTACTCATTACTACTGGTAAGAGATGATATGAGCCACCCTCTCTGGCCTAAGTTTCTTTTGTAGGAGGCTGTGCATTCTGGGGCTGATCTAAATCAGTGGTTCTCAAGGTGTGGTCGCCACAGCAGCAGCATCCCTTGGGAACTTGTTAGAAATGTAAATCCTCGGTCCTGTCCCTTAGCTGCTGTGTCACAAACTCTGTGGTAGAGTCTAGTAATGTGTGTTCTAATGAGTCTTCCAAGTGATTTTCATGCACACTGAAGTTTGAGAGCCCCTGACCTAAACAATTCTTTCTGCTTTCCTAAAGCATAGATGATAATTGTGGAACTCAAAGTTAAAAGAAAACACCTACATGAAAATAGACTAATAGTCACAGATCACTAATCATGATTTAAACTTTAGGAAGGAGGAAACAAATGTTCTGTAGCTCTATTCTGTGACTTTATTATTAGCTGTATTTGGGGGGGAGGGTGAGAATCTGTATCTATAAGCTCTGCAAGGCAGGGGCCACACCTGGCATGTTCCCTATTTTTTCTCCAGCATCTGTCACAGGATCTGGAGCACACTTAGGACTTAATATTCTTTGAAGAATGAATGAGTGGATGAATGAATGAATACATCTTAAGAATGCACTGCATTAAAGCATGTAGAAGAAGCATAAAATTGGATAAGGGAAAATTTCAAAGTCCAAGTTTGATCCTCTTTAGCTGGGTAGATTTTATTGAGTTGCTTCCTCTGGACTTGAGGGTCCTCATCTATGCAAAGTAAGATTGAGCTACAGTTGCTTTTGGGAGGAACCCTTTTCCCCTCAGACAGTGAATCATCTGTTAAAGAAGGTGCAAGGGCAAGGTGAGTATAGATGAAATCTTAAGCTCCCTTAAGACTTACTTTAGTTAGCCCTTTACTCAGGTGTTTCCCACATCTCCATCAATCCATCAAGACTTTCCTTTTCCACTGTATTGATTCTGTTTCACTCTCTGCTGTCCCCTGCACTCCCCCCAATTTTTTATGATTACATGGCTCCTAATTGAAAGAAATGGAATATATTCAGATTAAAGCTGATGGGGATGGGGATTAACTGCACATATTATTTATCCCACAATATACTAGTACAGTAGGGATCATAGAACACATAATAAATACCTCTTGAGTGCAGTTGGAGAAAGGCATTACTGGAACTAATGAGGGCCACATACCTGTCGTGATTGTAAGGGCCAGGATCTTAAAGCCCTGGGTTTAGATCTTGATTTGGAAGATATATGACCTTGGGCAAAGAAATTATTCTCTCTGAAGTTCAGTTTCCCACCTGTAAAGTGGATATAATACTTTATAGAGTTATTGTGAAGAATACATATGGTAACATGAAAGCTTCCACTATAGTGCCTGGCACATAGTGGGCTCTCAATAAAATACAGTTTACCTTCTTCATTTTCACATTTCTCCATGAACTAGCTTTCTAAGCATCCATCCAGTAGAACATGGACATTCATTTCTCTACTCTCAGAACTCTCTATCTTTAGGTACTTTTAGTCCTTGATATTTTCAAAGACTATTTTGAGAGATTCAAATAAAGAAGGCCACTGGAAGACGTGGAAAAGAAATATAACCGAGAAGCAGGACTGTGTGTAGAAGATGATGCAAACTTGGGAGTCTAAGGGATGGGGACTGAGAAGACTTACCTTGATGATTAAAATAAAAGAGTTACTTTATTTTTTTTTAAAGACCTTTATTTATTTATTTATTTATTTATTTATTTATTTATTTATTTATTTGTCAGAGAGAGAGAGAGAGTGAGAGAGCACAAGCAGGGGGGAGAAGCAGGCTCCCTGCTGAGCAAGGAGCCCGACATGGGGACCTGCAATCATGACCTGAGCTGAAGGCAGATCCTTAACCAACTGAGCCATCCAGGCGTCCCTAATAAAAGAGTTACCTTAGGTCAGAATTCCATGAATGCCAGAAGAAGCATCATCCCCTTCTACTTCCAACTGGGAGTCATTTGATTTGATCTAAAATGCTTAAAACATTCTCCCAACCAATATTTCCAGGTAGTAAGTTTTTAAGCTTATTTACTATTATTCAAAAAATGTCCTTTGAGCTTCCAAAGGAAGATATTGGGGTCAGCGAGGGGAAGGCCAGTAAATAATGAGGGTATTTTTCTCTAACAGCACCCAGCACATTTTGGCCATAGGTCTTGATAAATGTGGTCTCTCTAGTGGCCCAAAGCAGAGAAATGAAAGGCAGAACGATGCAGCATATGACTGGGCAGTCCTTTCCAACTCCTGCCTGCCACCTAAACCCTGCAAAGGCAAGGGGTAGTTCTCAGAACAAAACTGTCAGGAAGAGAGCCTGCATTCTTATCTCATCTTCTTCCAGATTCCAGACATCCCAGGCTAGTCAAGCTACCCTGACTGTTTTTAGAATTGAAGAGCAGTTGGAAGATACGAGTATTTTCCAAAACAACTTCACAGAGTAAAATAGAGAAGGAGGACAAGATGGGCTTGATCATTTTGTAACTGATGACAGAGAGAGGAATTTGATTTTATCTGTTTCATATTTTACGTACTATGAAAGGAATGAATGGAAGCGCCTACCTGATGCGCAGGCAGGGCAACAGACAGCCACAGAGATGGAGCCGTTAGCGTGAGATGAGAGGTTACATGAAGCCAGGGCATTAAGCATGAAGGAGAAGGTAAGGACTGAGAAGCTGTTGGAGTCATAGATAAACATTGAAAGCTTGATATGTTCTTTGTATTATGTCTTCAAATAAAAAAGCATTTTAACTACTCATCTCACGTCAGAACTGGAAAACAGGTATTAGTACATGGTCTCAGGGAGAGTCTTGAGAACCCCTTGTCTGGAGAAGGAAACAAGGCTTTCTCAAGGACAGTTCTATACCTCTTTCTGTTGCATGAGGCAGATACCTAACAGTAGACAAAATCTTACTATGCAGCACCAGAAAAATGGATAGCAAATACCTTCTCAGTATAACTATAGATCCAGAGAAAATCAGACTTTAAATTACTGATAGATTCCAAAAAGTTACCAAAATTCAGACAAAACAAAATAGGTTTTCATTATTTTCCTAACCTTTGTCTTTGCGTTAAACACTATGGATTTTTCACAGAAAGAAAATAGCCTGGCTTGAGGTTATTCATTTTTCATAAAGCAAAATTTCTGTAATTATTCATAGAGTCAAGCTCATTGGTCTAGAAAGTTCAATTTTTCCCAGTCTTTAGGTTGAACACTTTGTTTATGCCTCTTATTCATTTGTCAGGAATGGTTATTACATTTTCTTTTTCTTTCTTTCTTTTTTTTTTGAACGAATTTTAATCAATTGTTAGAGGTTAAGAACAAAGAGTGCCATGATTGATTACCAATGCCTGTGGAAAGTGGGAGGAAGTATATTTTTTATGCCTTGCAGTTTATTCTTATTTGTCAATTTTTAATCAAGAATGATTATTTTAATAATGTATTATATTAAGAAATAAATGAGTTTGGTAAAATGTTAAGATTAATAAATTGGGAAGTGGATAGAAAAATGTGCATTATATGATCAAAGACTTAAAATGTCCATGATTTTTATTATATTTGAAATATTCAGGAGAAAAAATTTAAAAAATAATAATCAAGGATACCAGTTCCGGTAATTTAATTTCAGGTTTAAATTGAGTATTTTAAATTGATGCTTTTCTCTTTGATTATTGTTTTGTTTTACTTAACTTTTTCTGCCCAGGAAGAAAAGTTACCAATTTCTGTAAAGAATACTTACTTTCAACTAATTTCTATGACCCCCAGCTTTTACCTTCTTCCCCATTCTATCTTTCCCCCCCTTTTTTTTCTGGAAAGATGCATGCTGACCTCTTGATTAACATAGGGTTCGGTGAAGAATTTAAGGTACAGATGCAATGATTTCAAATCTATGTAAAAGATACAGTTCCGAAGTGCCCACCATTCCCACCTCCCAGTGTTAAAATTAGAATCCTGGAGCAGCAGCAGGATAAACAGTCTCTTCTAGATTTTGAGTCTCTAGTGACCCACCCCTGGGAAGGGACAAGGCAGTGTTCTTGGCAGTTACTACAGACATTTTCACTTCAGTCTACCCCAGGACAAAAGTAGCATTTCTGAACACCAGTGTCATGTAAAGCAGGGTCTTCACGTTGGAAGAAAAAACAAAACAAAGATAAAGGAAACTGGAGAAATATTTATCAACCAGCGCTGCTCAGAATGTATAATTTGATAGACTGAACTCTGCCTTTAATGGATGTTATCTTTAGTTTTTCAGTTTCCAGTGAGGTTCTCTGATTGTATGGGACTTCAGAACAGAGCATATTAGCCTTCACTTTTACTACGTGCGGGACCATTGGTAACCCCCAGCAGATGGGCTTCAGCCTCCTCTCAGGATGCTCCTCTCATAAAGCCTATTCAATGTCTGGTCACTTCTTAGTTGTTACTTCAATATTGTCTGGTTTATGCTATTGACTATCTTTAAAATCTCTTGTTTATTTATCGTCTTGGCATTCCTAAAGAAAAAAGATTGCTAATAGAATTGGAAGAGAAAGATGCTTTAAAATAGTGAAAAATAAAACATTTTTAAATCTCGGGGTGCCTGGGCAGCTCAGCCAGTTAAGCGTCTGGCTCTTGATTTTGGCTCAAGTCATGATCTCAGGGTCCTGGGATCCAGCCCTGTGTTGGGGAGTCAGTGGGGAGTCTGTTTGAGAATTTTCTCTCTCTCTCATTCTCCCTCTGTCCCTCCCCCACCCTCTGAAATAAATAAATAAATCTTAAAAAAATTTTTTTAAATAGTCAAATATAGAATAGCAATATAAAAGTAATCAAATAAAAATACACATGCAATAGAGAACTTCAGCCCACACCTCATACCATATGCAAAATTAACCCCAAACATATTCTATTCCTAAATGTAAGACCAAAAACTATATATAAAACCTCTAGGAGAAAACACAGGAAGAAGTACTTATGACCTTGTGTTAGGTTAAGATTTCTTAGATACAACATCAAAACCATGACCCATAAACACACACAAAAAATGACTAAATCTGACTTTGTCAAAATTAAGAATGTTTGTTCTTTGAGAAACACTGGGAGAAAATATTTGTAAATCACATATCCGATAAAGGACTTGTATCCAAAATGTCTAAAACCACTCAAAATTCAACGGTAAGAAAACAAAACAGTACAACTAAAAATGGGCAAAATGTTTGAACAAAGAAGATATATGGATAGCAAATAACCACATGAAAAGATGTTCAGCATCATTTGTTATTAGAGAAATGTAAATTAAAACCACAATGAGATATCATTCAACACCCCTTAGAATGAATAAAGTTAAAAAGACTAACCATAGCGAGTGCTAGTGAAGATGTAGATGAACTGGAACTTTCACACTCTGCTGGTGGCAAAGCAAAGTGTTACAGCCACTTTGGAAAACAACTTGGCAGCTTCTCAAAAAGTGAAACATACACCTGCCATCTTTCCCAGCCTTCCACTACTAGATATTTACCAAAGAGAAAGGAATGCATATATTCATAGAAAGACTTATATATGAATGTTCATAGCAACTGTATTTGTCATAGCCCCAAAGTGGAAACAGTCCAAATGTCCATCAACAGGTGAATGGATAAACAATTTGGTATATCCATATATTGGAATATTATTCAGCAATAAAAAGGAATGAATTTATGATATGTGTGACAACCTGCATAAGTCTCAAAATAATTATGCCAAGTGAAAGAAGCTGGACAAAAAAAAGAGTGTATACTGTATGATTCCATTTACATAAAATTAAAATTCAAACTAATCCATAGTGCAAGAAAGCAGATTAGTGGGGGCCTGGGTGGCTCAGTCGGTTAAGCATCTGCCTTCCGCTCAGATCATGATCCCGGGGTCCTGGGATTGAGTCCCATGTCGGGCTCCCTGCTCTGCGGGGAGTCTGCTTCTCCCTCTGACCCTCCCCCCACCTGTTCTCTCAATCTCTCTCTCTCAAATAAATAAATAAAATCTTAAAAAAAAAAAAGAAAGAAGATTAGTGGTTGCCTGGGTTGCGAGGGTATAGAATGGGGACAGGGAGGCATTAACAAAGGATCAGGAGGAAACTTGATGGGCTGATGGATATGTTTATTATCTTAATTATGGTGGTGTTATTACTGTTATATACACATCACAGTTGATAAAGTTGTACACTTTACATAAGTTCAGCTTATTATGTCTCAATTTTACCTGAATAAAGCTATTAAAAAGAAAGAAAGGGAAAGAAAAGGAAAGGGACAAGAAAGACAAAGGAAAAGAAAGAAAAGAGGAAGGAGGGTGGGGCACCTGGGTGGCTCAGTTGGTTGAGCGACTGCCTTCGGCTCAGGTCATGATCCTGGAGTCCCCGGATCAAGTCCCGCATTGGGCTCCTTGCTCAGCGAGGAGTCTGCTTCTTCCTCCGACCTTACCCCCTCTCGTGCACTCTCTCTCTCTCAAATAAATAAAATCTTTTAAAAAAGAAAAAGGAAGGAAGCTGGGATGCAGGAAAGACTTGGACTGAGAGCCCAAGACCTGGGCTGGGGTCTCGGATCTGTTACTTACTTGCTCTGTATTGCAATATGCCAAAATTTTCAATAGCTGTCGGGCATTATTATGAATATTATTGGTAATACTTACCAAGTAGATGCAGCAATTTGGGGCATTTCACACCCACTTTGGGAGGAAATGTCTGGAGTCCTCTGGGGTCGGAGGGATGTTAAGATGGGTGTGGGAAGGAGAAAAGAGGCAGGTATGTTCATCTTTGGCTATGAGACGGAATATAAACTCTGAAACTTGTTAGACCGCCCATCACACAGGAAACATACTGCAGCTGCCCTCTTGTTTAGGGTCTACAGGTCCCAGCATGCAATGCTCCAATTTAATGTGGGCCACGGAGCACTGCTTGTAGGGACTTGCAGTTTCTGTGGGCTACCCCCAGTAAAGGAGCTGAAGCAGAGACGGGCAATAAATTCTTAATGCATTGCACACATTATGCATCATGTTATTTTTAAACAAAAAGCATATCATGTTTTTTCCCTGTAAACTAAAATACATTTATGCTTACCAAAACGTGGCCACTTACTGCTTAGATAATGTAAAAAGCTTTTATAAACATAAAATGTTTATAAAGAAATTGTTTAGAAACGTGCATACTGTTCCAAAAAAAAAAAATTGTGTGGTTTCTCTTTCTATTAAACATCTATTCCTTGGATAGCCCAGGGTGTGGAAGTAAATGCAAAGCACTAGGCCACTTAAAATCTAAATCAGACTTTAATAAGGGAATGTCATGTTTCATTTAAAAGCTTCTCTTCACCTTCTTTTCTTGTGCTGTCAAGTGAAAGAAAAGCTAGCTTTATAATTACATGGCTGCCTCAGCTCCACATTATACGTGAGGTCTCACATTATTTTTCGACATCTTTCTCTCTCAGTTCCTATCCCAACCTCCTCCCTTCTCTGCCATGCGCCCCTCCCCCAGCCAGGCTTTCTCCTGCACACTTCCTTCCGTCCTAAGGGGCTGACGGAATGATGGAGTTCTGTTGATTAAGCTGCTGAACGGTGGGTGGCCCTTATTAATTTAGGGGTGACGAGCAAAAAATAAAGTCAAATAAAATATGACGATTTTGAAATGTGTCTCCCTGTGACCATCCTCCTAGCCTAGCTGGGTAGAAAATTAGGTGATTTTGGTTTCCCCTGCTCATCGGAGCATGAAATCAGATGGAACTTAACTTTGACAGATGTTTACCCTTTTCCATTCGGAGCTCCCACCCCTGAGGTTGGTTCTCAAGGTTGGGCTTAGTATTCACCACTGAACATGAGGATCCTCAGCCCTCGTTAACTTGGCAAAGGTAGTAGTAGCAGCAGCCACAACAGGCCCCCTTGCAAATACATGGTACAGTAGCCTCTTTCCCCACCTAGTCACAAGTAACTGCCTCGTTGGTCACAGTATAGGAATATTAAGTCCATGAAGCTATCACATTGTTCCCAAGAAAGTGGTATTGTAACGAAGGTACCATCTAAGATCACAGTGTAGAACGGAGCTACATTATTTTAATTCTATTTCCTGCACTAATATACTTGGGGTCGTTTTTGTCTGGGAACCTTAGTGACAAGGTGGTCCGTTTTGATTGTAGGCTTGATCCGAATTTAGTGGCAGGGGATAGAGGGAGAGATGTGTCACAGATCCTTTACAGTGACTGGTAAGAAGTGAAGAAATTATGGATAATTCCACTGTTTGGAAATGCATCATTGAATAGACGATAGTATTTTTATTTCTACTGTAGACAAAATATTATTTCGACAATGCATAGAAGTAGATGTCTATCTGTCTGACTCTATCACTGGAAGCCCATAGAGGGAATGAACCTAATGGGAGAGTCTCAGGTTTGTAAGGAACCAAGGGAGTGGTTTAATTCTCTCCCTGACACGTGAATCCCTCCACGCACCCTGAGCCTTCCTTTTGAATATATTTGGTGAGAGGGAACGCACTACCTCAGTGTTACTAGACAGTTCTGTTAGACAGTTCATCTTTCTTGCAGCCCAAAGCAGCCTCTCAGAGTTTGAACCATTTGATCAAACTCTGCATTCTGGAGCCTCTGAGAATAAATTGAATCCTTTTTCTGCCTGCAAGCCCTCAAGTCTTTTGGACAGCTCTTCTGTCTCCACCAAATCTTTAATTCACCTAGTAAAAATTCCTCACTTCTTCCAGTAGTGTCTTGCTAAATCTCCTCTAGGGTCTTGCACAACTCCTTGCACATAGTAGGCCCTCAGGGAATGTTTGACTTGACAAAATTCTCACACCGCTTTGTTCTGAATCCCACTGAGATGCTTCTGACAACTGTATTCCATTCAGAGTCCACGCTCTATGTAATGTGGAGACAGCAGTGTTTCCTAGGATGTTTTGATGCCGAAGCATCTATACACGGTTGATTTTAAACCTCCTGTTTTCCTCCTGGATTGACTGGCTGGCGCTCCCTCAGATGGATGTTCCTCTCTCTTTTTAATTTTCACCAAATGCCCAGAGAAGACTGTTAAGGAGAAAAAAGGTGTCTGTGTAAACCAATCTAAAATGAAGTATCTCGGAAGAAAGCCCAAGCTTTGCATAGAAGTTCTTTTATTCTCCCTAGTTGATGAGAAAAATGAAAAATCTTAGTTGTAGTTAAATTAACTTTAATTAATTAATTTGTATTACTAGCCAGTTCATTTCTGTTTATTATTTTGGGGATGTCACGTACATTGAATGTGAAGTTGTGTATTTTTCTTTTGGCTTTTGGTTGCATATATGACAGCAGATGAAGATGCAAAATAATACGCTTATTCCTGAGTAGGTTGGATTAGAATCAGAAACGTAGGCGGGCTAAATTGTGTTTCCCCCAAACTCATAGGTTGAAGCCCCAAGCTCTAGTAGCTCAGAATGTGGCTACTATATTTGGAGTTGGGGTCTTCGAAGTTAATTTTAATTCAGTTAAAATGAGGACATGAGGATGGACCCTAATCCAGTATGACTGGTGTCCTTATAAGCAGAGGAATTAGGACAGACACAGGCAGGGAAGAACCCATGAGGACATGGGGAGAAGAGAGCCATCGCTGGGGAGAGGGGCCTCAGAAGAAATAAAATCTGCCAGCGCCTTGATCTTGGACTTCCAGCCTCCAGAGGTGTGAGAAAATATGTTTCCATTCTTTACCCATTCAGTCTGTGGCGTTTTGTAATGGCAGCCCAAGCAAACGAATATGGTGGAGAAATGCTTACAGTGTCAGTTCTGAAGCACGAAGCCAAACTAAGGCGAAAGAATACTTAAGACCCCATAAGATACAACTACAAATAATAATTGGTGATATCGAGTCGACTAATCTTGTTCATCTGAAATAAAACCAGTCCTGTCCTTTTAACAGTTTTGAAATGAAAATTCACAAAACATGGTGATTAAACTGTAGGTTTAAAAACGTTCTTTGTGTAACTAACAATATAATTTGGAACATGTTAGTGTTCCTCTTGCTGACTCACCCATGCCTTGCCTACTATCCTCATGTATTTCTCACAGCTTTGCTCTGTACCTTCAAAGCTAAGTTAGCATTGTGTCAAAGGACTCATATGCCAAAACTTCTGATTTTATCATCTTAGCATCTTTCTTATTTGTGCATGGACTGTTATCATGTATAGTTGTTTCCTGCCATTATGGTCATTTACCTTTGGGGGAGGCTTTCGTCTTTGCTGGTCAAGTAGCACATTGGGAGAATCGGGGCCCTATCTTGCACCCAGCAAGATATTGGCAAACAAAGCAACAGAATTTTAATTATGTCAGTGTTTTTCACTGGCCAAGTCGTGAATTATACCCAACACTTGAATAAAATACGTTAGAATAGAATTGGATTGGCTGCATCAGAGCACAGTGATGGAGTAAGGTTAAATGCTGTTGTGTGAAGTTTTGTTTCCATTACAGTCATTAATTCAACATGCATTTACTGAGCACCTGCTATATACCAGGCACTGTTCTAGGTGCTTGGGATACCTCAGTAGACAAGCAAAGATCCCTGACCTCGTGGTGCTTACTCTGTGGGAGGAGATGGTGACTGGATAAGAAGCATAATAAGTAAATTATTTGGCATGGTAGAAGGGGATAGTGTATGACAAAAAGAAAAAAAGCAGCAGAAAGTAAAGGGTATTAGGAATTACAGGAGCGGGGCATGGTTGTAGGTTTAAGCCAGGGCCATCCTTACTGAGCCACAGTTAAACAGAGACTGACAGCGGATGAGGGAGTTGGCTGTGTGCGTATCTGGAGGAAGAGTGTTCTAGGCAGTGAGAACAGCAAGTGCAAAGGTGCAGACAGGAGTTCCTGGAGCATTTGTGGGATGGCAAGGGGCCATGTGTCCAGAGAGGAATGAGTGGAGGAGTGATAGTGTCCAAGAAATAAGAGTGGACCAGAACACAGGGCACTTGTAAGCCATTATAAGGATTCTGGCCACTGTGCTGAGTGAAACTGGGAACCCCTCAGAGTTCTGGGCAGACGACTGACATGTATATGGACTATCATAGAAATGAGTCGGGGTCTCTGAGGAAAAGACTGGAAAGAGACTGACACGTCATGAAAGTGTAAAGTTCCCATGCAATGGACTTTCTGTTTTCGACGTGTTGGAATAAAACAGAAAGTTCCATAGACGGTCTCTTAAATTTTGCAATTGGTTTACCAAGCCTCAGTGAAAGTAAGAATCACTTGGATCCTTTTAAATATCCTACTTCCCAGCCTCCTTCCAGACCTACTGGACTCATATGTGTATTATTATTAAGCAGCTCAGGAGATTTTTTTTTTTTTTTAAGAATCAACATTTGCAAATCACTGACTTTTTGAAAGATCTGAGTTCAAGTCCTGCCGCTTACTAGAAATGAGGCTTGGTCAAATCACGGGAGCTGGAGCCCCAAAGCCCACCTGGGAGGGTCGCTCTGAGGTATTCTTGAGCAATCTGCAAGACGCAGTAAACACTCAGGAAACGGGAACTATGTATGTCCTGAACATTTTCTCCAGTGCAACACTTCCGACTGGGAATAACTGGTAAAGGACTCAGAAGGGAGTGATTTATAAGAAAATGAGTTCTGCTTGTGAACAATTAATTAGTCACACTGAAGGTCTACAGTACTGTTTGTTAACTGCTCTCAGAGAGTGAAGCAGGCCTGCTGAAATCTGTAAGCCCAGGTCCCCTTTGATCTGCCTAATTATAGGGAAGCATGAAAACAATGTTAATTGCTTGACTCTTGGCTCCTGCTTTCCTGAGCATCTTGCTTCTGTGCCCTGGCTCACTCTGGGCCAGCCCCTTGTCAAGTTTCTGAACACATGGTTGATGCCTCTTCAGAAACTCCATGACCACACTAAGAGCAAATTTCCTGCCTCTACTCCATGGAGTGAAGGAAAGAGAGCAGGAGACAATGAATCTTGTTTTCCTCTTGTTTCTGCGAAATGCCACAAATAACCATTCTTCTCCACAGTGCTAATGTGGTAGAGAATTCCATAGATAGAGTCTCTGGGAAGCCTTAATGTATTTTGTAGGAAAACCGTTAATAATTGTCAGGGGGTGAGAAAATGGGGGCTATTTTAGGCCCAGAATCTAATTTGTTTTAATGCACAGACTTTCTAAAAATGGAATTTTAACTGAACGAGGCTGAAGGAAAAAGTACATTTTTGTGATGGAAGGAAAAAAATATCTGGGCTGTTCAAAGAAAGATAATTTCCAATATTGTAATGGAGCAGAGGAATAGCATGAGGTGGGAGACAGATAATATTAGAAGCTGTGCTGTAGTGAAAGGTAGATTCACCTAAAAGAGATGGAAAGTTAAAAAATGTCTGAAAGGGATATTGTTGAGTGAAAAGAATCTCGGACTGGGAACCAGAAGACAATCAACCTGCTGTGTCAACAGTGATGACGACACCCCTGGTGGTAACAGTCAGAATTTACTGTGCCCTTACTATGTGCTGAGCCTTGTGAGAATCACTTCATTTCTAACCCTTGTGTGTGAGGCAGGGACATAACCCTTGTGTGTGAGGCAGGACACACACCTTGTGTGTGAGGCAGGAAACATAATTGCCTCATGATACTCAGAGAGAGTGAGGAATTTGAGTGATCAGTGTCACCCGGCAACATGGCAGATCTGGATGGTCATGTCTTCTGTGTGGCCACCGAGTTCATACTCCAAGCTCTGCACTCTGTTGCCACAGATCATAAATTCACATGGTCTTAGAAAGACAGAGATGGAGTTCTGGATCCAGACCTCAAAGACGTGCTCTTTTCATGTACGGAATGGAGGGAGGAAGGAACATGCCTCCAGCACAACCGTTCTCAAAAGTGTGGTCCTCAAACTAGAGCCTCAGCATCACTTGGGAATGTGTTAGAAGTGTACATTCTCATGCCCTACACAAGACCCACTGAAAAACAAACTCTAGGGGCTGGGCCAAGCAGTCTGTGTTTTCCTAAACTTTCTAGGTGGTTGTGATGTTCGCTCAAGTTTTGAGAACCACTCGTCTCAGGATACAACCCAGATTTCTTGTCCAAGTTGAGTTTCAAAATGCATATTTAATATTATACCAAATATTGGGTTTGGTTTTGGTCACCATATTTAATTTGTTGTGAAATTTCAGATAAAATTAAAAGAGCTGTGGAATTTTTAGTTATCAAAAAGAATAGGGTAGATTTCAAAAGGTTTGAGAACACTCATTGTACAATTCATGGACCTTAAGAAATTTCTAATTTAATTGAGGAATCAGCATCTCCATTAATCTATCATCAGGTGCCTGATGAGAGAGTACAGGGAATGAATGTGCCAATGGGAGGTGGCAGGAAGAAATCAGTTGAGTTCTGAAAACAGCCCCCAAAGACGCAAAGGACTTTTATTTGGGAAGGGAGACAGTACAAGGGTTTGAGGAAATCACTGAGCCAGGACCTAGAGGGTCAAGGCAGACAGGAACTGGCGTATATCTAAAGGGAGCCAAGTGGAAAGAGAAAAGTTTGGAAGAAAGAGTATACCAGTTTGTACATTGCAGGCAAGTCTGCAAGGATGTTGAACCAAACAACCCAGGAGAAGAGCTCTCAAGTAAGAAGGCCTGGTCAGATGTGTGTGGGATTGATCACTCAGGATCCCTTCAGCTTCAAGTGACGGAAACCCAATTCAGACTGGCCAAATCAAAAAGGAGGAATTTATGGACTCCTGTCACTGACATCTAAGAATAGTCCAGGGGCCCCAGCAAGGTCATTTCTGATGGGTCCCCTTCTTGCCATTCTTTGTGCCAGCCCTTTTCTCAGGGAGGTGCCCTTCTTGGGGCAATAAGTTGGTAGCCAGAAGATTTGGGCCTACATCAAATCCCCAGAAATGCAGTCTATGTCCTAGAATTGAGCTTTGGGTTCAGATCAGCTAGAGCAGGTGCATGCCCCTCCTGGAAGCGGGGTGGGTAGAGCCACTGACCCTCACACCTCGTGCACTGCACACAGCAGTGCGGGTACTGGAAAGGGGCTGCCTAAGTCCTGGGCAGAGGTGTGTCCTCTCTGTAGGGATACTGAAGTGAGGAAAGTTCGAGGAAGGAAGGTCAGCAAGGAGGCTCTTGCCGGGACTCAGGTACAGACTGATGAAGGCCAGACTCGGAATTGTTTCTGCAAAATCTCTTGAAGAGAACAGACTCTGACCATCACTGGAAAGAAACAATCATCATGACTTTAAACAGGGCAATTAAAAAAAAAAAAAAAAAGGCACTTCCTCATCTTGCCGGGAGCATAGGAAAGAGATTAGTTGGTGCTCTTAATGGCCATAGTGGAGTTAAGAAGTTCGGAGAAATGGCAAAGCCTCACGGTCTTACACCGGGAGGTTTGTGTAGTTGCTGGTGGGAGATCCAAGAGCACCTGTGTGCCATGGCCAGAGACGTCAACGGTGGTCATTCGCTCCTGTAGACTTCCTCCTTGAATTCTTCACCCAGAGAACTGGTAGTGCTTATGTGCCTTTTTGTTTCCTTTGTTAAACTAGGTATTTCAGGACTTGTTTATCCCCTCCCGATGTAGCTCTAAGCTTTGAGAGCCAGGCTATGTTTTGGATTCCTAACTGCACTCCAATGACTCAGACTTGCAGTCTGTACTGATTTTCTCTCCCTGATTTTCATCTTTGAAATAAATAAATTTCAGGAGGAAAAGTGGCCAATAGGACTCCCTAGAGATACAAGTATCCCTGATAGTCTGAGTTCTATATGTAGATGAAAAATGTGCAAAACGTCGGAAGCACTTTTTTAACAAATGGAACGTGATGAGCTCAGATTAGCCAGGTTCCGGCTCAGCCCTCCACCACATAGGTGCTTGTAAATGCGTTTTATCCTAATGGAGCTGTGGACTAGGGAATGAAGTTTTCAGCAGATTCTTCAGAGGGCGTTGGATAATTCTGATTTGGGGAAAGTCACTTAACCTTGGTAGGTCTTACTTAGGACCCAGACCACTTAGTTACCTTTTATGGGGTGGTTTGGAAGAATGACCAAAAAAAAACCAGGGTAAAACACTGGAAAATAAAGTGATACTAAATATTAAATATGCCGTGGGGTAATAAAATTTTAGAGCAAAACAGGGATGTTCAATGGTTTTTAGGTTCACAACTGACAGGCACGCTACCTGGGGTTGATCTACCATGGTTCACTGCAGAAGCTCCGACAGTAGCAAAAAGGAGCAAAGCTTCACAGGTGTGTGCTGGCACTGGAATCAGGTAGTGTCTTCATTAGAGTCTTAATCGCAGTAGAAGTTGGAATTAAACTTGGCAACATGACAGAGAAGCTGACATCAGAGTTATTAAATTGAAAAGATTGCCACTCAAATCAAATCAGATAATGGTATTACTGTCATTTCCAGTGCTCTTAATGCTGTAAAGAGAGTGGAGAAAATAAACCCTAACTTAAACAGCTGTGTGCTCTCTCCCTATCTTTGGGATTGCTGTCAAAATACCAGAAGATTAAGTATGAAATCAAAGCAGGAAGGCTTGTGACTCATTGACTCCTATACAAATATTAAAAATTCATTAGTCACCAACGAATTTTTCCCGCGGCTGTAAAAGTGAAAGAAGAACATCTTATTGCGTGAGCGAAGTAAATTATGCCAGTAAATTTTCTTTAAAAATGCACACTTGGCTCTTCTGAGGGGTATGTTCCTCATGCCTGAGAGCATCTCTAGGGATGACATGAAATTTCTCCTGGGGATGTCATTAGAGTTCCTGTAAATACGTGCGTTCTCTTTTCATTTCTCTCCTTCAATCAGGGTGAAGTCAGTAAAATTAGAGCCCATGTATCAAGAATAAAATCAGTTCTTTCAGACCTCTCTCACCTTGACTTTTTCCTCTCTTAGTGTTTGCAGTCAATGCCAGTAACTAAAGCCCTTGTGGTTTAGCGATCACCCGATTTCCTACCTCATTTTTGCTTAGCATTACCATAAAACCTGACCTAGTGCCCAGTCTGCCTCTTGTGGAGACGGCAGTAAGTGGGGGTTTGGCTTAAAGCCCATTAGTAGATTTAGAAAGTAGTTTACTTGCTCAAGATCATGGGCATTCAGAAGGGCACGTGATGTAATGAGCACTGGGTGTTATACGCAACTGATAAATTACTGAACACTTAAAAAAAAAAAAAGATCATGAGCCTAATCATCTATCACTAAATCCATACTCCCGCCTGAAGTTTAATTGTTCCATCTTATTTTTCTAGCTCCACGATTTACAGCCAGCTGTTGGATTTGGGATAAGGGTCTGTGTTTGGGGTGAGAAGTGTTAGGATTCCAGCGAGTACATAGGTTTCCTTGGGCCACCTGCAACCTGCACGGCAGAGGTGCTGCCATTGTTGTGCCCTTTGCTCCTGAGGATTGCACTACACCCGGAGGTCCTGGAAAGTAACACCTGCACTTCATGCCCATCGGTCATTGGAAATGCCTGTGGCACGAAAGACCCCTGGATCTCTGTAGTGGCCAGCGGGGCAAATATTTTCAAAAATGGGATGTCCTTAGCCTTTTCTCTAATAGCAGATCGCCTGCCTTCCTGGGATGACTGGGTTGGGTCTGGCTGCTCACGAAGTTCCATACTCTTTTCTACAGCTCTCTACTGGTGAGTTCACCAGTCTGCTGTGTGCAGGAGGGATGTCTTTCTTTGGCACTCATACACTTGGTCTTTCTCTGCATTTGGGAGGTGTAAGTGACACGTATGTATGCATTTCTGAGGTGCTGGGGTGGAAAGAGCATGTTCTTTGGGGTCTGTTATATCACGTTTCATAGCATTCATCTCGTCAAGTATCAAGGGATTGAGTTGGTTGAGCTCTCCTTTTTTTTTTTCCCCCTTACTGCCTAATCTTTCCTTCCCATAGAGTTCCTATTAATTGAACCATGTGCCAGACACCTTATATCCATGCCCTTATTTTCCCTATACGTTTGCCCCGAGAGGTTGTTTCCATTGGCTCTAGATAAAGAAAACGAAGCTCGGAAGAATAAAATGACTCTCAAGGTCGCCTGGCTGGTAAGCAATTGTGACAGGATTTTAATTCCAAGCGCTTGGTTTCTTAAAGCCTGGGCCTTTCCACAGCACTGTTGGTCCCAACTTTGGACGTACAGCAGCATAAGCTGGCGAGCTACACAAAAAAAACCCTTGAGTTACATCATAGGCTTTTCCTATTCTGAGCCCAGGCTGGGGACCTGGCACTTAGAAGGCACACTGCAAATATTAATTTGATGTCCAGCAATTCTTGGCAGGTAAGAAGCAGTCTATAATGTTTGAGTCATGGGATAACCATATACTTACCAACAAATCCCAGTATGGTTGTTGAAAAGAGATATGTCCTGCTCCATGTTAAGACCACAACCCTCAGCTCTTCACTCCCACCCCCTAAAAGGGCCATCATTTCCTTTTATGTCCTTAACTGAAATGCTACGATCACTCAACAGATGCTTTGGAACTCTAAAGTACAAGACAAACAATATTCTTCTTATAAACCATAATTTCCTAGATGCACTGAATCCTATTAAATGAAATCACAGGTCAGAGGGCAAGAGGTCATAAACTAGGAATGTAGCCTAGTAAAGAGGTTCTGGGAGATCCACACCCTGAAATCTGAAAAGATCCATCAACTTGAGATATATTTTCATGTTAATAAAATGTGTTAACAAGGTCTCATGAATACAGTGAATGTACGTGGAAAACAGCCTTCTGGTTGGAGTCACAACGTCTGCTTCTGAAGGCTTCTTTTTCTTTCGCGTCTGAATGTTGATTGAGTTCAACTGTTTTCCATCACTCCCTTCTCTAGACCAACAGATATGAACGTGGAGAGCGAGGAGAATTTGGGATGGGAGAATGCAGTGCAGTCATTTCACGTTCTAACTAAACACCTAAGGATGACATGGAATGCGGTGCCGGGAAGGTACAGCAGTTCATAGTCACAGAGCTAAACGACTTTCCTGCTTCCAGCTCAGGTGATCAGTGGTACAAACAGTGGGCTAATAAAAAATGGACAGTTCTGTCCTAATTAATTAGAAGAAGAATGCCCATGATCTCAGTCAGAGAACACTTATTTTGGCACTAGACAGTCTTTTGTGAGTGCCGTAATACAGTAAGTTTGGCCAATTTTATTCAAATTAAATCTTAAATGACTGTAGAACCTAATTCAAATGAACTGCTCCAGTGAATCTCTGGTTTTGTGAGCTATATCTATTAAAAGGGGGTTCTGTGAATTATTATTCACTTTGATGTTAGTGGGATAATTGTTCACATTAGCTAGAAATGGCTTACAAATAGGTAAGTATGTAAACTTCATTTTGATTATGTAAACAGTGTTCAGAGCAGAGGTTAAGAGCTTGGTGGAGCTGAATAGGGATGAGAGAGAAAGCAGAGGAGCCAGGCTCTGGAGGCAGACTGCCTGGGTTGGAATCCCACCACTGATGCTTGTTTTTTTTAAAGATTTTATTTACTTATTTGACAGAGAGATAACGAGAACAGGAACACAAGCCGGGGGAGTGGGAGAGGGAGAAGCAGGCTTCCCGCTGAGCAGGGAGCCCGATGCAGGGCTCGATCCCAGGATCCTGAGATCATGACCCGAGCCGAAGGCAGATGCTTAACAACTGAGCCACCAAGGCACCCGCTGATGCTTTTTTAGTAAAGGACCTCAGCCAACTTACTTATCCTTTCTACCCTTCCAAGTTTTCCATATGTAAAATAGGGATATTAACAAGCTCTTAATTAATATTTCTTCATCTGCAAAAGGGTGGCATGAATGATGAAAAATAAAGGGAACTGCTTAGCATAGCGTCCTCCTTATGGGTAGTGCGTAAAGGCCACACTGGTAAGAGTCCTGCAAATGGTAACAGTGGTTTTGGAGGCCATTATGCTTCAGCCATACTTACTGCCTTTTCACACGGGAAGCTGTTCCAGCACAGTGGTCACGACTGTGAACAATACCACCTGCCCAGTGTGTTTGAACGGTCTTATGGGAGACCCTTGGCAGAATCCCTTGCATGGGACCTGAGACTCTTTGACATGGTAACACCATGAGTTTTCTTTCTAATGGGAAGCAGATGAAATTAACATGCTATGATTGTTGTTCAAGGTTTTCAGCAAGGTCACCAAGTCCTTGTGCCGCTCTCGGAAGAGGGATGAGAACGTGCACTGTGGTGAAAGTCCCCAAGTCTCCGTTTGCTTAGAGCTCATGCTCACTTGCTTCTCTCTATAGGAACAGGGACAAACTTGTCTCACAGTGTTCTAAACAACCTAAGTAAATGACATGGATGTCACCATGGTGTCTTCTTTGAGGACATGGTGACGACAACATCAGAGCACTCTGAGGTCTTAACCACAACACTCGATGGACTCCTTAACAGACAATTACATCTATTACAGAGCTTTTAATGTGTGGAAATGTTGGGGATGGAAGTAAATATAATTACTGCCCGGTCTCTCAGCTAAGGATAACCATTGCTAATATTTCTGTATTGTACACTTGGAACTAGGATAACACTGTATGTTAACTATACTGAAATTAAAAAGAAAAAAAAAAACCTTGTGAATATTTTTTCTATGTGTTTCCCATGCTTGTTTGTTTGTTTGGTTGGTTCTCTATGCATAGGTTTTGGTTTTGGTTTAAAAACTGGTGCCTATACTACCTGTGTAATTCGATATCATGTTTTTCACTTACTCTTATAAGTATTTTTGATCTTATTTCAAAATTTTCAAAAACAACTTTTGTAAGTTTTAATATTCATGTAACATAATTTACTAATATTCTTTTGTTATTTGATGTTAAAGCCTTTTAGCAGCCTTATAATATTATAAATAATTCTTTGATGCCCATGGAGGACTATTTCCTTAAGATATTTTCCCAGAAGTACTTACTAGCTATTTTAAGTAGCTTGATACCAATTGCCAAATAGCATTCTAGAATATTGGAAACAATGTAGATGACCAATAGTAGGGGTATGGTTGTATAAATTATGGCATTTTCACATGACAGAATATTATGCAGCTATTAAGATTGTTTTAGAAGAATGGGGACATTGTTCATGCTATGAAGATTTGCCTTATTTGGAGAAAAAGGGTAGATAGACAGATACAGAAAAAAGACATAAAGGAAATATAATATCCCAACAGTGAATGCCTTTGTTATAAAATTGTGAATAACTTTTATTTTTTCCTTTATTATTTTAATGCATTCCAACGTTTCTATAAAAAGCATGTATTGCTTTTATAATCAGGAAATTTCTCAAAGCATTAAACTAAAGGTATCATGGTGTTAAGGTTCTACCATTCTTATGAATCCTTCGACTCTTTTAAAGCCCTTGAGCAAAAATAACACTACCAGTTTCACTAAGAAAATGAAACTTCAGTTCTTCCAGCTGTTCAGTTCATACACTCTAGTATTTTGATTTTTAGAGCAGTTAAGCAATGAAGTTACAGAGGTAGTCGACAGTTGCTACTTCACCTATTAAGATGTTTTCCTAAATTCAACTCTTTGAATGGTGGACTCCAAGCTGCATAGACACTGTGTTCATGCATTCACCCATTCATGTATTCATTCCAAATTCTTTACTTTGAGTACTTACAGTGCTTAGGACTAGGAAATAGAAAGAGGAATGAATATTCCTGCCCTCTAGAAAGTCACTGCTAAATGTCCTTCAACAGGCACGTGACTCATGCCAAAATTTTAGGAAAGCTATCAAAAGTAATGTGAATTTCTGCCTTGTGCTACTTAAACATTTTTAATGTTATTTCTCTTGATTTCTTTGACAACTTACCTGTGCGATAGTTGTTAGTTGGCAACTGGCCTGTCCATACGGTAGTCACTAGATATATGTAGCTCTTTAAATTTAAATTGATTACAATTAAATAAAATTTTAAATTCAATTTCTTTGTCACACTACCCACATTTCAAGTACATATTGGGTATATGTGGCTGGTGGCTACTACATTGGACAATGCGGAGAGTGTTTCCATTATAGCAGAAAGTTGTATTGGATGGCCCTGTTATAGAAGGAAGTATATCACTCTCCTTTCCCACCACCCCCACTCCACAGCCTCAGCAAGCCCTTCTTATGCTTTCATTATAGCCCCCTACGAGGACTCCAGGGATTTCCCTCACAAGCCATCCTGCCCATCCTCATCAGATAGATAATCCTTCAAGGGCGTGATGAACTATGGCTCCCAAATTAAAAAACAAAAACAAAAACAAAAACAAAAAAACTTGACTTATCTCTAGACTTTCAAATAAATTCCAGACTCTTCAAGCAAGTCTCCCGTAACCCATCCTTCATCTCCCTCCATGGCCATATCTGTGACTTCATCTAGTGGCCACCATTGCCCATCTCCCAAGCTCCTTCTGCTCTCACCTGCCTCTGACTTACCCGTCATGCTAACCCAGCTGTTAGAAATGTCATTTTCCCTCATTGTCCAGACTAAGAATCACTTCAAATGCCACCTCTGCCATGAGTCTTTCTTTAATCCCCTATCAGAAGGCAGCCTTTTCCCCTTCTTGCTTATGGCTCGGAGTCTGTCCCGCCTACATAACATTATTTCTTAACAGATTGTATCATATGTCTTGCTCATTCCCTTTTTTCTCGTCTAGACTGTAAAGTGTCAGAGTGGTTTAAGTGTGCCGTGGTATGACTCACAGATTTTTGTTGACTAAATTCAGAGGCACACAACAGGCACTATATTTTAATTGCTACGTTCAAGTGTGTTAAATACCCGCATGACCCTCATCCCAGTGAAGTTTGGGTTGATTGTGCGTTTTAGAGAGCTAATATTTTGCTCACATGCCTAATGTAATTGGAAGTACTGGGATTTAACACCGATCTTTTTGTAGGACTTCCAGGAACATCAGAGTTCATTAAACATGGAGGAGAATTACATTAACAATAGAAAAATTTCGAAAGCCAAATAAATAGGAAATAGTAGGGAAAAGCTGTATCTTTAGCAGCTGTACTCTTCAACCTTACTTTCCAAATAAATGAATAATTAAAGACTTCTTAAGGCTTTGTAGTGTTATCGTTTTAATTGTTGCTGTTATCGGTTTACATATCAGAGTTGCAATCTCGTGGCAGATACTTGGCTTCACAGCTAATGACATGGCCACAGATGCGGCTGTAATTCCAGCATTAGCGACTGTCTGCTTCCCCAACCACTCCAGCAGAGCTGCATTCGTTGCATCCCGCATCAGGTTTTTCCAGCGTGGAGACGGAGTTAACACAGAGATAGACACACCTGAGAAATACCCTCCCACTGGCCAAACCAGGACTCTCTCTCTCCTTTGGGCATCCTATTAAGGCTTATCCATCCATGCACCCATTTAGAGACTATGATTTTGTCCACCCTGCTTTGTTCCCTAGCTGGCTTTTCAAGTACCTATTCCCTTCCTGCTTTGTACTTGTATTGGCTCTATTCTCTCTATTCAGGGCATAAAAAATACCGAAACAGTTCCTGCGTCTTTTGGGATCAGTGAATAGGAAGGAGAAAAGTAGAAGAAGAGGCTGAGTCCCCCATAGAAACCCCTTTATTCCATTATTTTATCTGTTTTTTTTTTGTTGTGGTTGTTGTTAGCTATTGCTCTTTTTTTTGTTGTCTCCAGCTTTCCAACTTCTGGTACAGAAATAGCAGTTTTTATTTTATATTTAAATTGGTGCTTGCTTTTTAATTTCATGTTTTATTTATGTGGACTGATTTTTGTTGTTGTTTTGTGAATCTCTAAATAGAAGTTTATTTATTTTTTATTTATTATGTTCAGTTAGCCAACATATAGGACATCATTGGTTTTTGATGTAGTGTTCAATGAATCATTAGTTGCATATAACACCCAGTGCTCATCACAACACATATCAGTGGAAGTTTATACTTTCCAGCTCTCCAAAGGTTGCATGGAATATCGTAATCATTCTTTCAGAAAACCACAGAATTCTCCATTCCTTTAGTATATTTTATTTTTATTTATTTATTTTTCTTATTTAAAAATTTTTATTTTTTTTTAAGATTTATTTATTTGTTTTAGATGGGGGAGGAAAGGCAGAGGGAAAGGGAGAGTGAGAATCTCAGGCAGATTCCCCACTGACCATGGAGCTTGATTGGAGGCTCGATCTCACAACCCCAAGATCATGACCTGAGCCAAAATTAAGAGTCAGATGCTCAACTGACTGAGCCACCCAGGCACCCCCTTTAATATATCTTTTAAATACATAGTATGAAAAGTCATGGAATAATATTATTATATATCTATTTTAAGATTCATAGGGAGCTAATAGATCATCAAGTTCAACCCTTTTGAAGAAACATTGGCTTAGGGAACTGAAGTACCTTGTCTAGTACCCGCTCCTGCTCAGGGGCGGCACTGAGACTAGAACACAGGTCCTCTGACTTTCAGGTTAGTGCTCCATCATAGAGATTCTTTGGCTCTAGAAATAGAAGAAACTATCAGCTTTGCAAAGCAATTCCTCACAGTTGTATAGTAGTATCCTAGACCAGTCATTTGTGTTCAGGTCTTAATGCCATTGTTCAATGACTTCTGCACACCACTTATGATGTGGGCGTCAACCACAACCACTTGAAGAGATGCCACAAAGCCTTCCACAGCAAAGAACAGATCAGGACTTCACAAACTTGCTGGCAGTTCTGTTTCTGTAAGAAACAACAAAGAGGGGTCTTTATATGGTACTGTGCAGATCACTCATGAGAGATGGGGCAAAAGGAAAGTAAACTCAACAGATCAAGGAAGGTATAGGAGCCACATAAAGTGAACAGATTTCCATTAAGGAGGTGTTTGCCTACAACTTCCGTGTTCATGATGAAGGACATAGAATCTGAAATGGTCCACAAAGTCACATGTGTAGAGTCCAAGTAGTATGTATTTGTGACAATGTACTTTTGGAAACCTTGTGCCATGATAAATATCTAGACTGCTTAAAAACTAATCAGCGCCATTCATTGCATGGTCCCCGAACTGAGAGTGCTATATTCGGTGGATGCTACTCTTCAGGAAGTGGGGGCCCAGGGCTTAGCACCCATGCTAACAATCTAACAGGGTCATGTGTCAGCATAAAGTTCATCACAGTTAAGAATGTATTACATGATCTAACAAGACATAATTAGGCTGCATTTAGTAGTTAAGATTTCCTCCATATGGATAGAATGATAGAAGCAGGGTTTATCTAACCCGGAAAGTCTGCTTAGAAGTTTCATCTTTGTTGGGAGAGAAGAATGTGAACTGGTGGAGAGTGAGAGAGGGCATGGTGACAGGGTGAAGGGTGGGATTGGGACAAGGAACAGACTTCCGGGATAACAGGAAGAGTCACCTCACTGGCCATCCATTATCTAGTCTCAGAGCTCCCATTAAAACTATCAGAGGCTGATTTTTTACTTGGATGCTTTTATAATCCTCACTAAACTGGGTAAGATGTTTTAAAATTGCTTTTTTCCCCTGTTCCTCCCTGGGGTAAATAGCGAGAGCAATTGTATTTCTTTTAATGTTACCTAATGTCTTGCCCACAAAGTAAGCTGCATGCACTTACATTGCAAAACCTCTCGGGTAATTCTGTGGACCATATATGTTACATTAATGTGGGGATTTGGTAACTATTGTCAAATGCTTTTAAAGCATAAAAGCCCCTTCCAAGCCCAATATGATGAATTCATGAAACACATCAGTGAGGTGCGTAGGTGCTAAGCCTTAACATTGTTGTCATTATCTTTTGCATTTCACAGTTGGACACACTAAAATGCAAGAAGGTTAAGTGCTTTACCCAAGGTCACTTAGGAAACCAGTGGTGCAGCCAGAGCGGGACAGGAGAGCTCCAGGCTGAAGCACAATCCTTTGTCTACTAAAAAATGGAGAGGTTGCTCTTTTTCTACTAAAAATCAAGCCCAAAAGGTACTATAAAGTTTTTGGAGAATTAAAGAATCTATTCCATCTCCATCTGTTTCTTTAATAATGTCGGAGGGGTGCATAGTATTGCCCAAATGGATGGATGGTCCATTGGTCATTTTTAACACTTTTTGCAAGAAAGCTTTCCAGAATGACCCTTTCTGCGGTGTGATAGTTTCCAAAAGCTTCCAAGATTTTATGTTTCATTTCTGAGAAACAGTTCTCATGTCACCAATCAGCGAGTTAAGGTAAACATGCATTCATTGAGTTGGGTGTTGACCCTTGTCTCGGCCATGTCTGCCTGTGAAGATAGTAGCCTTTGTACTAAAGTCTCTGCTGTGCGCCAAGTAAGAATCATTGAATAAATTAACAAGAATACTCAAACAACGTTTCGTATTTTTGTAAGCAAAGACACAATTTCAATTTTTTCTTTGGGACTACCCACTTGTTCTAAATTATTGAGGCAGAGTAATCCAGGGAGGAGCTACGTTGTTTTCTCTTTTGAAATTTGACACCCTGGTATGTTAGCATTTCATTCTATTCTGCACAAGGGGCTCAGAGTGACCCCTGCATTTCAAGCTGGCGAGATTGCCTTTCCACTTGTAGTGACAGATTGAGATGCCCGTCCCCCTGACAAATCCATCTTTAGAGCAAGACACTCTGACCATAGTCGTCATGTTGGCAGCCAACCTCAGGGACCACTTGGGATAATGCTGCTTACACTCCTGGGTCTGTTCCCGAGGGTCCCCTGGGGTGGATTTGTATGTATACTAGACATTGATAAGTGATAGCACAAGGTTGTGATACATTAAAAAAAAAATCTCTTCTGTTGGTCACAAAAGCACTCATACAGCAACTGCATTGTTGCCTTTCTAGAGAAACAAAAATGTTGCCAAAACAAACAAAAATCCCCAACCAAAATGGAGACACAATCAATAGTGCTTATTGAGCATTGTGCAGGAAACAATGAGGGATGCAAAGATATGGGACTTCTAGGTCCTTGTCCCCCTAGGGACTCCTCTTCAGTCTTCCACTGGATGCTTCCAGTCTCATTAGGAAAGAGAATGTGACCTGTAAATGGTTACACCTGCCATTGAGAAAACTGTGTGGAGAGGGTTTGGGGGTCAGCCAGTTTTGGGTCCAACCCTTATGCTACCACTGATCCAGCAGACTTTGTGGTATCGAGCACATTACTGATCCCTGAGCCTTTGTCTTCTTGTCAGTAAAATGGGAATGACAATACTGGGAAGGGTTGCTATACAGATTAGAAACATTGTAAGGTGCCTTACGTAGCCCAGAACTCAGTAGAAGATCAGTAAATGCCAACTGGTATTGTTACTAACAGTAATAATGGCACAAACTAGCATATGCTAAGTGCCAAGTTGGTAATGTAAGTGTGAGTGCTGGAGGAGGTCAAAACAAATTGAATTTCTTTCACTACAGTTTCTAAATTGTTAAAATTGGGCTCATTAGCCATTTCCTTTAGTTCCATCCCAATTTGTTGATCCCGGAAAATGTACTGATTTTCATATCTGCCTTGGTCTTAGCTAGCTCTCGATTATTCACCGTGGTGGAGGCCAAGGAACACGTGCATACAAGAAGTTCCGAAGTAGAACATGGGGAAATCTTATGTTAGTCTATTTTCCAGTCCAGTCTTGCGTTTACCAGAATTCTATCAGAAATCTAGGAAGCAACAAAGTGAGCTGTTTTAATCCTCTTTTCCCTGTTTCTTTCCTGTTGTCCACAGCACTGTTAATGTCTGCTGAAATGAATAAATAAGGACTGTTGGGTGGAAGAAGAACAGATTTCCCTTGAATCATTTATAAATTAGATAATTAATTATAGAACACTTGAAATAACCCAACCCATTTCTCTGAATTGGACATGCACATAAGATTTTTAGAGAGCATTGAAATGCTTCCATGACATTGTTCAGTTACAAAGTGGTGGTGCTGATAATACAAACTATGAGATACATCCCAAATATTACTTTTTGTGTTTTGTATGCAACATGGTTTTTCCTTTTGATTCATCTTCCTATATATTTTGCTTAATCTGGTATTAAATATAGTTGGTATTCCCTGAGCAGTAACTGACTATTGAGGGGAGAGTGACCCTGAAGGATAGGACGTATCAGTGGAAACCTTTCTGGGATTGAAAATCGGCCATGGAAAATCCACAGGCTTATAAGAGGATAATTGTGCATTGACTCTAGACGAAAACTGCCATGTTTGGTCATTTGTCTTCATCACTGTAAATATCAGCAAGTTTTCTCTTGCTGTGCAAGGAAGGAGTGGGGAGGAAGCCCATCAGTCATTCTGACGGGTAGGGTGAATGTAGGCCGTCACGTATACAAATCTCAAGAGAACTCGCCTCCCACACACACAGGCCTTCACCCCCATCAAAGTGAGAACTTCTGCATATAATAAAAGATAATCTTGAGAGTAGTCTATCGCAAACGCGGGTGAGGTGAAGGCTGGTATTTAGAACCCTCATAACTGACTATAGCCTCTTTCTAGGACGCTTTGTTTTTTTTAGAGGAAGTTCACATTTGTGGGGAAAAAAAAAACCCAAAAGGAAAATAAATCATCTCGGTACATGAAAGGAGGGTGGGAAAG
Source organism: Eumetopias jubatus (assembly GCF_037043125.1). Classification (NCBI taxonomy): domain Eukaryota; kingdom Metazoa; phylum Chordata; class Mammalia; order Carnivora; family Otariidae; genus Eumetopias; species Eumetopias jubatus. The sequence continues at coordinate 131,462,359 of NW_028274809.1, read as the reverse complement.
AACATAAGGAAAGGGAGAAGAAAGGAGAAGGGCTGCTGGTTTTCTGTCAGTGGCTGCCTTCCCCCAGAAGATCCGCCCTATTTATAATTCAGGATCATGTGTTCATGGAAGAGATGACTTGTCTGACCAGCCAGGGTTTCTTCTCATTAAAATTTCTAACAACGACAGCAAACTAAAGTGAAATTTAGAAAACTATTTGTGGAAAATAGAACTGAAAAGTACCTGTGTAATTGTGCTCCTCCAAGTGAATCTTTTCAAACTGGGAACAATAATTTATTACTCAACTGAGAAGATAACTAATAATGCTTGTGGCTGTGGTCAGTAATGTTCTCTTCCTTATGGTATGCCAGACTTTAAACTACCTTAAACATCTAAAGTCTCTTATAAATGTAAAACTGCAAATTTCCGTGAGTGTCAAGCCACTTCTTTCCATGGCAGGAATAGGGTGATGGATACTCACAATAAGTGATGGTTGAATATCCTAGCCCCTTTCTGCTTTTTAGTTAATAAGTTGTATATATTGGCATCTCCGTCTTTTTCCTCTCTGCTTTGATTATTTTGGTGCTATTGCAAAATCCTAGATTGGGTCTATTTGGATTCTGAAGCCAACGAAGAAAAGGGCATCACTATTTCATCTAAAAACAATTAAAAGGAAATAGAATCTATACCAATAAACTGTGTGTTTCATGACATCATAAAATGCTTTTGCCTGAGGCAGAATTGAATGAAAAGCAACAAGATGTGATTTTGTTAAAAAATTGTGACCAGGCAGACGGGGGTTTGGGATAATGTAGACCTATTTTCTTTTCTTTTCTTTTTTTTTTTTTTTTTTTGTATATGTGACAATTTTGTGTTGGACTTGAGTTAGCGACAAAGAAAAGTTCTGTTTTCTGGTTGAGTTTCAGAGTCACAATACTGGTGCGTTTTCTTGAGCCCTTGTCCCAGACACAATTCATAGAAACAGATAAAGAGGGAAGTGTATTTGATCGCTAGAGAGCTGGAACAGTGCAGAGATTATGCCATAAAAATACTCCCTCTTTTTAATGTGTGTTCAAATAAATCTCTTATGCAACATAAATATTTTTAAAGTCTTCAGATGTTTCTAGTGTAGTTTTAAGTTTCATTCAACATTTGGTTTATAAGTAATGTTTGTTTGTTTGTTTAAAGATTTTGTTTATTTATTTGAGAGAGAGAGAGAATGAGAGATAGAGAGCACGAGAGGGAAGAGGGTCAGAGGGAGAAGCAGACTCCCCGCTGAGCAGGGAGCCTGATGCGGGACTCGCTCCCAGGACTCCAGGATCATGACCTGAGCTGAAGGCAGTCTCTTAACCAACCGAGCCACCCATGCGCCCAGTAATGTTTGTTTTTATTCTGAGTGTGATATATATTCATTAGAGAAGCTTTAGAAAATACAAAAAAGAAGTGTTGTAACACCAAAATAAAATTCATCAATAATCCAGCCCATCAGAGTTAACTACTACTGGGATTGGAAAGATAAAATGTGGAAGCTCCTGCACTCATCCCCTACAGTGTTCACCAGCTGACCCGCATCTGTCCCACTACACTGACTTCCTTTTTGCTGCAACAGATGAAGGGCAACCCGTCCACTTGAGCGAGCCCTGTGTCTAATCCCTTCCCCTTCAGTCAGCTTTCATGCCTCCCTCCTTTAATGAAACCCTAAATTCCCTTCCAACTACTACTACTTCTTTAACTTTCATACAATTGAGTTTTCTATATTTGCTCTTCTTGCTTCCTTCTCTCCCATTCTTTCCTCATTCTGCTCCAAATGGATCTTACTTCTTCACCATTGTATTAAAATTGCCATTATCCAGGTCCCCCATGACCTTAATGTTGCAAACCCAATGGTTAATTCTCTATTCTATTTTATTGGACCTCTCTGCAGCATTTGGCACATTGATTATTTCTCCTTCTTGAAATAGTCTTTCAGGTCATCTTGCAAGATATCATCTCCCCCTGGTCTTTTTGATAACTTACTATTCTTTTTATCTTCTCTGCTCTACCTGTTCTTAGGGACAGGATCAATTCTTCTCAAATATTCTTTATTTTCACTTACTTTTTTTGTGATTCCATCCAGAACTATGCTTTTAACATCATTCATATACCAATAATTCCTGTTTTCACCAGTCTTATCCTCTTCACTGAGCTTCAGATACCCAGCTGCCCACCAGGCCCTTCATTTGGCATGTCCAACAAAACATGGTGAGAATGAACATTTCATTCTCTAGATCCACATTCTACCACCCTGAGATGTGTCTCTCTCTTAGTTAACCTCACAGTATGGCATCACCATCTAGCCGTAGCTCTACATGTTTGGGGTCATGCCTGATGTCTCCTCCTCCCGCCAACTTCACCTCTACTCCATCAGCAAGTACTCAGATGATGTCATACTTCTGTTTAAAATTTTACAATGAATTCTCATTAATTAAAATAAAATGCAGACTCATCACCCAGGCCTTGCATGATCTCACCCTTGCCTACTCCTCTCAATGCATCCTATACTAGTCTCCCCACCTTCTTGCTCCCTGTGTCCCAGCTCTAAAAAGCTCATTTCATGGAGGGATCTTTGCCCTCATTATTACTTATTTCTCTGTGTCCTTACATCTCCACATGCTGGTTTCCCTTACTATTTAGGTTCCATCCCAGATATCTTTCCCCCACGCAGCAATCCCTAACTGCATAGTCTAAAGTAGCTTCAGCCCTTACACTTAACTTCCATTACTATGCCTGTTATATTTTCTTCACAGCATTTACCTGCATCTGTAAAGATCTTGCTTTACCACTCAATACTCAGGGAATAGAAGAGTGCTTGGTATGAAATAGGTGCTTAATAAATATGGGCTGGATGATTATTGAACAAATATTTTGAAATATTTTCCTCTAGTCCATTTTTACTATGAGTGAAAATACTATTTTTAACTATATCCTATATAGTTTTTCATTGCCTGTCCCCAATTGCCATCATAAAATTATCCTTTTCCTGTGTTATTAGACATTTTTTACGAGTATGTTTTTATTATAAAACTAATACAAGTTAGGTAAACTTAAAAATATATAAGTAAAGTTAAATAAAAAGGAAAACTGACCCCTAATACTCATTAATACATATGCATTCACATATGGACTTATAAATATTTAATAAATTAAATTATTCATGCTAATAAATACAATTTTTATTTTTTATTTTTACTTAAAAAAATTTTTTTATTATATTCAGTTAGCCAGCATATAGTACATCATTAGTTTTTGATGTAGTGTTCAATGATTCATTAGCTGCATGTAACTCCCAGTGCTTGTCACAACACATGCCCTCCTTAATACAATATTTAAAAGCTAAATAGTGGTTTGTCTGTATGACTATGACATATTCATTAGTGTATGTTAATTCCAGGTTTTTGATACTAAGAAAACAATGCAATATGTAGCTTTTTTAAAGTTTATCTCTTTTTTTTTTCATAAGATCTACACCCAACATGGGACTCAGACTCACAACCCCAAGATCAAGAGTCTCATGCTCTTTTGACTGAGCCAGCCTGGTGCCCCAATGTGTACCCATTTTTTAACCTTTAAAAATAAGTTTTAATTCTGTGATTCTAAGATTTGTTCTTTTAATAACATTGGTAAGAGATAAGCTTATAGTTTTGTTGAGTTTACCCCTTCTATTAATCATAATATAATGATACCATAGTTGCCTGATTCTGCTTTGATTTACCATGTCCAAGCCTATCTTTCCACTGAAATTTTTCTTGAGTGAAAAAAGGTAACCTCTTAAACCCAAGGAGTGTCTGTGAATGTGAAGGACTTGAATGGCCCTCACAAAAATAGTCCTATTGTGGCATTTTCTCTAAGATCTGTTCACAAGCTACCAAGACATTTCTTCTGGGTAAAAGTAAATAGCCTTCATCTAAATGGGTTCGGCTTGGTATTCCTCCTTCTTTTCTCTTTTTTCTTTTTTTTTTAGAGAATGAGAGCGAGGGAGAGAGCACAGGCAGGGGGAGTGGCAAGCAGAGGGAGAGGGAGAGGCAGGGGAAGCCAATGCAGGGCTTGATCCTAGGACCCTGGGATCATGACCTGAGCCGAAGACAGGAAGGCAGACGCTTAACCTACTGAGCCACCCAGGCGCCCGGTATTCCTCCTTCTTAACAATGCCAGAAAGGACCCTTTATCATGGGACAACAGTGGACAAATGACAAGGCCAACTGAGAAGAATTATAGTAAAAAAATGCTGTGCATGAATTTTATATATATGTAATATATATATTATAAATATATACATAATAAAATTCAGATGCAACTATCATTATGTTTTAGGGAGTAAGTACTTTCACTTAAATATACATAAAAACCTTTATCCAAGAGGTTAACATGATGTGTCTCATAGAGTAGGTCTAATTTCAGATTTCTTTCTTCTTGTATTTTTCTGATATTCTTTTCTTTCTTGAGACAAGCCCTTCTTTAAATTGGCACCTTTGACGGGGCACCTGGGCAGCTCAGTCAGTTAAGTGTCTGACTCTTGATTTCAGCTACAGTCATGATCTCAGGGTCCTGAGATTGAGCCCTGGGCATGGGCTCCCCACTTTGCAGGGAGTCTGCTTCTCTCCCTCTTCCTCTCCCTCTGCTCCTCCCCCCGCTTACGCACATACTCTCTCTCTCAAAAATTAAATAAAATCTTCAAAAAAAAAAAATAAATTGGCACCTTTGAAAGAATCTGTGCAAAATATTAATGAGGGCTTTCTATGCTTGTGGAATGATGGGAGGAGTTTTCCCTTCTTTTTATTTATCTGTATTTCCTAGTTTGTCAAACTGACTTGTTTGCAGAGTTTCCAATAACTTGGGAAAATGCTAATTTTATACCATAGGTTAAAAAAGAAATCAGGCTATTGTAAGAAGCAGTATATACATGTGCTGGGATCTGTGTTAATGGGCTTTGGCTCTTTAGTAGTCTGCCTTGTCCTGGCACTTATGTGTCAAGTGAGGTCAAGTCAGTCACAAGGGACTGTCAATGTCAGTCTGCCCTTAAAATACATTTTCTGACCCCACTACACACGGTGCTGATTATTGTTGATGGCATTTCTGTTACATATTCCTATTTTATCCTTTCTTTTTATCTGTCCCTGTTTTTCTTTCTTTTTTTTAATTTAAATTCAATTAGCCAACATATAGTACATCATTAGTTTCTCGTGTAGTGTTCAGTGATTCATCAGTTGCATATAACACCCAGTGCTCATCACATCACGTGCCCTCCTTAATGCCCATCATCCCCCACCCCCCTCCCTTTCCACAACCCTCAGTTTGTTTCCTGGAGTCAAGAGTCTCTCACTGTTGGTCTCCCTCTCTGATTTCTTCCCATTCAGTTTTCCCTCCCTTCCCCTATGATCCTCTGTGCTGTGTCTTATATTCCACATATGAGTGAAACCATATGATAATTGTCTTTCTCTGCTTGACTTATTTCACTTAGCATAATACCCTCCAGTGTCCCTGTTTTTCTATTCCAAATTGTTATCACACCATAGTTTCGCAGTGACCCCGACACAACTCTGGAAAGCTCTGTAGTCCCTGCCTTACATTATGGCTGACTGAACTCCTCTGGGGACGGGATCAGAGACCTCTTCTACGAATTTAGATAAAGTTCTTCCCAGTCTACTTCTGCCTAGTTTACCCAGTACTCAGAAGATGTTTTCAGGATTACTTCCTCTCTCTCTCTCACTCCAAAAAGACATTTGTGTGGAATTGCTATTCTCTGTTTGTGACCACTATAGGTTTTAACTAGGTAATTGAACTAGATTTTTTAAAAGACCAAATATTCACACAAAGTACATTTAATGTGTTATTAGTATGCAAGTAATGGAGTGACGCTTGTGCATTCTTAGGTCCAGTCTGGGAGTTCGTTCAACTGTTATTTTATTAATTATTGTATTTCCAGCATTTAGCACAGTGCCTGGCCCCCACAGAGGCTCAAAGAATGTGTATAGTTTAGTTCTGGTTACCAAAGGAAAAATCCAATAAATATTCAAGGGACTCCACAAAGCCTTCTGTGGATATCCTAAATTCCGTTTAGGTACCACTTCTCATAACTTCCATTAATCATGGGATTGAGCATGCCCACTCCTTGAGGGGAGGGATATTCACTTCTTAGAAGCCCCCTCCACTCCCTCCTCAGAATGGTGCTGCATGTATAGTAAGTGCTCAGTAAACACCAATCCGTCTTTAGTTTGGTTTTGAAAATGGGAAGACTGTCCTCATTTTGGAACTTTTTTTAGTTTAATTCCTCTCAAAACTAGACATTGTTTTCCAGGTCAATGCTGTTAAATTGGCATTGATTGGCTTTTATCTTCATAATTTCATCAGTTTCTTTTTAGATAAGTTGATCCATGACTAACTTTTAGGGAAATCAATATATAGATGATTCACGCTTAGTAAGACCATCATTATTAGCTACCTGTTGTCTCCATGACACCCTACTAGGGTGCTTCTCATAAACCATAAGAAGAGCTAGAACTAGAACCAAAAAATCATTTGGTCTTTCTTTTCTTCTCAAAAGTGCCACTTTCTTTTCATTTAACCAGGCAAGCAGAAGACAGCATGTTTCATCTAGGGATGGACTCTCGTGTGCTATGAAAGTGCTCTCTGGTTCATATACAGAATACTCTTTCCTTCTGGACAATGTCCTACGGTCTGGGGAATTTGGTAGCAGGGTCATGTTCCTCTTTACAAATCCTCCTTGGGACAAAGATTTGTAGGCCCAGTTCTACTGCTAACAATATTATTCCATAGTTCCCATGGTAGATTTAAAACAATTTTTAAAAATACTTATGAATAAGTCCCAGCCTATGAAATCTACTCAGAGAGGCAGAAGCATATGAAGTACTATCACAAATAAGCAATGTAGTGCTGATTAGATACAACAGTGGTTAGGAAAAGGGGAGAACCCACCCAAGATGGAATCACTGGAACAGGCTTTGGAGTCACGGGGATAGCAGGTGGGGAAGGGGGTCTGGGCGTGAAGTGCATTATCAGCTTAGAAGCAGGGGCTGGGTCGGGGGCAGCTGCTGAGGGTGAGGTCAGGGGAAATGAGGACATGGTTGGGTTGGCTGGACAGTGAGAAGGCCAGATTTTGAAAGCCTGGTATGCTTGCTGGGGAGCAAAGGGAAATGCGATTGAGTTTTTAAAGTGCCAAAACCTCTCTTTAACTACCCATGTTTGATGTGTTTGATATTTACAAATATTGTCAGCAGCTAATCCAACATTGCCTTTATGTAACTGCAAAGACAATACAGAGCACCCTCTTTGGCACTGGGGCAATGGGTCTCATATTTAATGAGACTCAAAGACTGTGTATTTTGGGGCACCTGGGTGGCTCAGTCATTAAGCATCTGCCTTCAGCTCAGGTCATGATCCCAGGGTCCTGGGATCGAGCCCCGCATCGGGCTCCCTGCTCAGCAGGAAGCCTGCTTCTCCCTCTCCCACTCCCCCTGCTTGTATTCCCTCTCTCTCTGTGTCTGTCTCTGTCAAATAAATAAGTAAAATCTTTAAAAAAAAAAAAAGACTGTGTATTTCATTAAACTGAGCTTAAGAGTCTTTGTTTGCCATCATCTTGAAGGGAAGAGGTTCCCCCAGGTTCTGGAATATTGAGCACATAGATTCATCAGTTGGTTTATAAATTCTGCAGACCTGCAGTATTTTTTTTTTTTTTAACCAGACTTATGTTCCTAGCGATGCTACAGTTGATATAAATTATATTGGAGGCCGGAGGAAATGCATTAAAAATGCACTTTGACCTCAACTTGGTTTTTATTAAAATTTTTACTTACCTTCACCAGAAGTCCAGAGTCCTTAGGCTCAGTTACTTTGCCAAATGCTTGCTAGATCTTTAGTAGGAATTTAGAAGTCATGCCAAGGACCAAACAACTCTTTGGCACATGGTATCTTATTTTAGTTGCAAGCCTTTATTCAAATTGTAACAATCTAATTGAATTTAAAAGAGAACTTATTTTTTATTTTGTAATTCAAATTTTTATTTCTTTTTTTTTTAAAGATCTTATTTATTTATTTGACAGAGAGAGAGACAGCGAGAGCAGGAACACAAGCAGGGGGAGTGGAAGAGGGAGAAGCAGGCTTCCCGTGGAGTAGGGAGCCCGATGTGGGACTCGATCCCAGGACCCTGGGATCATGACCTGAGCCGAAGGCAGACACTTAACGACTGAGCCACCCAGGCGCCCCTCAAATTTTTATTTCTAATTTAATTAATGCATGTTTAAATAAAAGTAGATGTTCTCCTACAGACAAAAAAAAATAAAAGAGAATATATGCTCCATTAGGTTAAATACACTATTGATCATGTATTTTTGCCATAATTCATTAATAGAAATAGTAAATTATCAGTTTATGGAAAAAGGTAATTCATTTTTTTTTCCATTTGTATGAAATTTTAAAAGTTACTAGTAATCTATAGTCAGGACACAGACATAAGTACACACCATTCCCGCCCTGATTTTTCATTTCTTGCATTGTGGAACTCTGTCCTGTGAGATAGTTGCTCCCCTGGGAGGTGATGCAGATTCAGCCCTTCATTCCTGGTGGCTGTGCCACATGCCGTGTGTGTGCTCCCTACATGGTGTGGGATGGATCATCTGACTTCCTTACTGGGACTGGTCACTGGTGATGCTTCCTTTATGCTTTGATCATGGTAACCTATTGCGGCTACTCTACGTGGGGGCCTCCCTGTGATGCTGACTGACCCCTCCCAGCTGTGGTCTCATCCGGGGCGCAGGGACCCATCATGGTGCCATCCAGAAGGTGGGTGCTCTTCTTGTGCGTCACTGTATATGGTGTCTGTGGTATTCAGGGGCCACCTGGCCTCATCTGTCAGGAGATGGGCTGCCACTGCGGTCCTCTTGCAATTTTGGTGGGCACTTTAAACCACTGTATTCCGACGCGAGTGTCTGCATTAAAAACAACAACAAAAAAGGTATTTCTCATTTCTTCATGGTTTTATTTTTTAAAAAAAGGATCAACTAATCAAATTGAAAGGATTGATCCTCAACTTTGTTACTATCATGAAAAGTTAAGTACATCTGATCTTATTTCTCATTTTTTTTTTAACACTGAGATTGATTCTCCATCACATTTAGGATCAAGTTTATGCTCTTACACATGGTGAGCAAGGCCTTCATGGTCAGGCACCTACCTACATTTCCATCTTCCCCCTCAAATTTCTCAGTCGCTCCATGCCCGTGCGCACTGCCCTGCTTGTATCTCACAGATGGTTTCTCCTGCCTGATCTGCCACCCTTACCCACACCACCTCTCCCCATCTGCCTGCTTTATGATTCTCCAAGGGTGGTCCTGGGACCACTTGAATCAAGATCAGATGGGAGGCTTATTAAAAACACAGATTTCTGGGTCACTTCTGGGACATATTTTATAGGGTTCTCTTGGCAGAACAGAGTTGGACTCTATTTTTAACTGGTTCAATGTAAAATGTGAGAACCACTGATCTACAAAATAAATTCCTTCTTTGAAGAATCAGTTGCACTATTGTCCATTTAGGAGGCCCTTCCCTCATTGTCAGGATCTCTCTTCCCTGTACTCATGTGGACATGGTCTCTCCTGTCCACTCCCTCCCTTAGCATCATGTGGTGTGAGATGCTTTACTGCCTGTGGCACCTGTCTGTCCTGCCACAGTCAGCGAGCTCCTTGTGGGCTGGGACATCATCTGAGAGCTCCCTTTGTCCAATACTTAGCACAAGGGGTTGTGCAAAGCACAGTTGACTAAGTGCTTATTTATTTGTTCATTGCCAACTCAGGATTAGTGTGCTATGGCATTATATTAACCTAACAGTATTCTTTAAATTGAAGTCACACTGACTTCTTAATTAGACTCTAGAAGAGTAAGAAAGAAGGTAAAGAAATATTATTTTCTCCTTTTTTAAGAGAGATTCTGTTTAAACAAGTGAAGGAAAAATAATACTATATTTTAAATTACAAAGTAAAAACCAAGTATGAATGAAAATAAAAAGTTGTTACCTCTTTGTCTTGCTAAGTCTCTTCTTTGTGTAATTTGGCATATGGACTCAGATCTGGAAAAATGAAAAAATAAGGACCAGTGAAATTGTCTTCATGAAACTGAAAAATAATTTGCATTGTTATTTTAAACAAGCCCATAAAATAGAAAAGCTGTATTATTACAACAAACAAACAATTTGTTCCTTTTCTTTCTAAAGTGACATTACTAAACCTTTTTTATTATATTTTCGCAGATCACAGATACAGAATGTTTAATACAGGGTCATAAAAAGGCATACCCATAAAATATCTGTAAGCAGGGGCTTTGCGGCAGAATTCTGGCGTTACGATTGCAGTTTTGCTCAGGAAGATAAACTATCCAACATTGCCCTCGGATCAATGACTGTGTGTTCTGTAGTTACCCTTTTTTCAGACTTTGTCCTCACATACTGAGGACATTTTGTGTAATTGGAAATTTTATGTAATATGGTCATCAAGTTCTGGGAAATTTTTTTCCTCTCCATTTCTCTTTTTGTTTCTCTAGAGGAGCAGAGAAAGAAATGAATTGAATTTAACATGCTCCTTAGCCGTACAAAAAGAATCCAAGGAAACTCTGAAGTAGCACTGACGGATTTAGTCAGCTTCCAAGCTGCTCTTTGCCCAGGCTCTAAGTTACATATCTAGTTACAAACTTGTCTCTGTGAGAATTTGTATTGGTAAAGGAACTGGCCTGGGAGTGACCTGTTGATGTTTACATCCTCATGGAAATACCATCCCCATTTGGAACTGTCTTCTTCATTCAGGTTAATGCCTGAACTTGGACATCTCAACCATCCCAAGTATTCTTTTTGTAGAACACTAGCACTTGTGAATGATTTCGAATTCTGATATAATGCCATTGGTATTTACTCTGTAACTGGATACAGTATCTGGCTCTCATAAATTCTAAATAATATAATTATTCTGTGTTTTACTTTCTACCCCGTCCATTGAAAGGTTGTTTCATACTGAATATTGGTGTGTGATGGGTTCACATCAATGACTCAAGAAGAACTTATATCAATGAAAGGAGGGGCACTGTGGTCAATGGGCCTGAAAGAGGATTTCAGTGAGCTCCACTATGTCAAATCTTGTAGATTAACCTAATAGAAAAAAGTGAAATTGGACACATTCATATTGAAAGAAATTCAATTAAGCTTGAATGGCATTGTAGGGAACAGAAACAAGACATCCTTCACCTGAACTATCATTGGCTTTCTTTCCTTCACTCTAGAGTTTCTAAGGAACTCAGTGATTGCCTGCAAGTTTTATAATATATGTCTCAGCATGGCATGTTGGACAAATACATTTTGTGTTTAATTTGTGTGTGTATATGTGGTGTGTGTGTAAGAGAGAGAGAGAGATCTTGTATCTTTCTGACCTTATTCTGGAAGGGTTGGGCATTTCCCTGAGACCTTAAGGCACACCTGTTTGAAGGGGCAGGTGAAGTGGCATCAAGGCCCAGCTGGTGTGTCTATGGAGAAGACCCCAGCCATCTTTAGAACTCTAGTTTGAAAGGAGAGCTTGATGAAACCCTCCATTTCCCACTGAGCATCCCAGAGCTCTGCCCCCTGCCCACATATCCGCATACCGGATGGTGTGAGGGTTCCACTGCGCTCTGTTACCTGGAGATACCCATCGCAGCTTTGCTTCAGCTCTCCCCTCCGCTCTGGAATCACTACTCCCACAATGCAGAGTCATCACTAGAGCGCTAATACCTTCAAGGAATTTTAGCTACAGTTGCAGAAAGAGCTGTACCAGTGCACGGATTACTGTTAATAGAGAAGGGGGGGAAAACTTCATTAAAAGAAAATAAAATGTTCCCATTCTCACTGCTGAGCCTTGGCATATTCCCCAGGAAATAAAACAAACAGAAGCTGTACTTTGTTTATCAGACTTTAAAGTATGAGTCCTGCAACAATGAAGATACCAGGAGAAGGACAGGTAGGTGGCCCCACCTCTACTGTGGGGAAGAGCTTTTGGAAAGCCAGCGGAAGAGGAGGTGGTGAGGGTGCTAGTAATGAAGAAGGGGAAGGCATGTTAAAGTGGATTAAACTAATCAGTGATTTGAGCTACCGTCTGATTCTTTTCTCCTGTGCAAATGACTGAAGAGTACGTATCTGGGCAAGATGCATGGAACTGCAGGGATCAGGCGTGTTTATAAACTACGAAAAGTCCAGGGTTAGCACAATGAGATGAAAGGAAAATGAACTGAGAGCCAGAAGGCCTGGAAGTCCCAGGTTCAGTCTCAACTCTGTCACCAAACTGCTGTGTGGTTTTGGGAACACCACCTCACCTGTCTGGAGCGTTTATTCCTTTCCTATGATACCAGGTCAGAGGATAAATGCATCCCAAGTATTCCATCCACATCATTGTTCTGGAAAGGATAGAATCATTTGGTGGTGAGTTGCTCAAAATTTAAAATAAGTCCCTTTTTATTGAAAATAACTTTGGATGTTGCTAGGATGACAATGAAAGAGAATGATAATCATGTTTGTATTAATTGAAAGCTTTATTTTACAAGAATAACTTCTAATCCCTAAAAAGCAAATTCTAGTCCCCTGGTTAATTTCTCTACAAGGTTGACCATGTGGTCCCCAGTGACGTACGTGATACATATGGCGTCATACCTGCATAATAACAATACATAACAAAGTCAGCCAAAATCCAACTTAGTAGCAGATCAATATGCGCCCTTGATAAATGTATATATGGGGGTTCAGAGCTGAGGCTGGAAGGCAAGGAGGCTTGAGAGAGTCTTGGAGGCAGTGGGACCAATGCAGTCACCATTTTTATAGGACTTCCTGGATGGGCTGTGGTATGGATAAAGGGCCATTAAGCCATCATTGCTGTCTGCCATAGTACAGTGACAACTCTCTCCTCTCTGCACTCATTGGGTCTCACCTTATCAGGGTATCTGAAGTCCTCTAGGGAATTCATTTATTAACGTCTTCTAGGAGAAAATGTGGAAGGCCTGAAATAATGCAATGACATCAAGGATGGAGAGAATGCATTTCAGGGTTTTCAAGGTAGAAGGGTGGAAATGATAGAAATTCATGCTTCCTTTACCTGAAATAGCCTTCTCTCCTCCTTCTGGCCAACATGTTCTCATCCTTCAGTCTTTCAAAATTCAGTGCAAGCACCATTTCCTCTAGAAAAGTTTCTTACTGTGATTGGATGTTCTCCCAACATCCAGCTTCCATTTTGCACGGACCTGAACTATAGTTATTGATTTTCTGGGTGTCCCTCTGACTGGTTTCCAAGTCCTTCCAGGAAAAGGACTCTCTTGGGGCGCCTGGGTGGCTCAGTCATTAAGCATCTGCCTTCGGCTCAGGTCATGATCCCAGGGTCCTGGGATCGAGCCCCGCATCGGGCTCCCTGCTCTGCGGGAAGCCTGCTTCTCCCTCTCCCACTCCCCCTGCTTGTGTTCCCTCTCTCGCTGTGTCTCTGTCAAATAAGTAAATAAAATCTTTAAAAATAAATAAATAAAAGAAAAAAAAGAAAAGGACTCTCTTATTTTACTTTATAGCTCATGGTGCCAAGAATAGAGCTTTACTAGTTGTGGTTTCACAATGACTATTTACTGAGCAAGTGTCTGAAGGCCTGAATTGGAGAGGGATGTTCAGGTTTCTGTTTTGGATCACTAATTGAAATTTTACTATCTCACTACCTTTACTCTTTTATGTAATTATTTATGACCTTTACTATTAATTGTGTAATAGCATTTTACAAATTGAAAGGTGTTATCTAAAACCTGAGGAATTATTAAACTTATTCTTTTTTAAATTAATGTTTAAGTTTAGAAAGTTGTTGGACTAATAATCAGACTCCTAATGCATGATTCGATAGGTTTAATTATTATTTATTATAAATTCTTTCATCCATTTGTCATAGAATATGAATTCATGGAAGTGTCCATTCCTCTGCTTAGTAAATTAGAAGCGTGTGTGTGTACCTGAAATGCAATTCATTAAATCCCAAAAGAAGTTCTCATTTTGATTTATTGAGATTTTTTTTAAAGTCTGCATTTGTTACTAAAAGAAATTTCCTTTTCGGTTTACTTCTTAGCACCCAATGTTTAATTATCCTATAGAAAAACTGACACAAAATGGTCATTAAAAAGTTGACAGTGTGGAAAAAAATAGGATATAAACTAAGAGTAAACTGCTAAATATTAAAATGCAATTGAAGCTCACCTTTCTCTAAATTTGAAAGGAACTTTCTTAACAAATTAGACATATGAGATGGTTTTCCTTTTGCACTTCTTCAAACATACCCAGCACAAAATATTATACTTGAAATGGGAGATGTAGAAATGGGAAATGGGTTCATCTTGCCCATTTAGTTCAGCAAAACTCTGCCACAGGAATTTTCCATTTTAGCTAGCCTCTTATGACTTTGATTTATATATATATATATATATATATATATATCTTAAAAGTAAGCAGAGAGGTGAGATGGTTACCTTGATTATTTAACCCCACATGCCATCTCACTTAGAGTTCTGGAGATAACTATTCCATCTTGTAGGACATTCTAAGATTCCTTCAACTCTTCCCCAAGGCATAGTGAATTGCTGGTGATCTGTGCTCCCGTAGTGCTGGACATGGGTTTGCACTGTAGTAGTGATGCCCTTGTGGTGGGATCACGAGTGTCTGTGTCTGCAACTCACCAGGTTGGAAGAGCCTTGTAGAAAGACACAATGTGAAGCATGTCTATCTTTGGTTTCCCTAGAGCCTGGCACGGCAGATATTCAGCAAATGCTTTGTGAAATTATTCTTTGATTCTGCTTCACTATGGTGAGGAGATAGATTTAGCTCACTTGGTCAATTGAAAATCACAAATGTCTACTACAAGTTTACTCCATTAGTCTATTTGGTCTTCCAGAGATAGGGCTTATTATATATTTTGATGACTTACTCCTGATTTATTTTCTCAGCCACCTTGGAGGAGGAAAGAGCCAGAGGACCATGAACTGTGTTGATGAAGAGGGCAAGAAGGTGGTGGCCAGTGGTTTGCATATGATAAAGTGGGCCAGGACAGAGTTATGAACTGAATGACCGTGAGAATCTGAATATCAGGAGTAATTTTGAATGTTAAATGACCAAGAAGTCATTGTACCAGTGATTACATCACTGGTAATGTAAAGTGTGTGTGTTGTAGAATGGAGGGTGTGAGAAAGAAAGGAAAAAAGCTATCGGGGAAGTCAGGAGATAAAGGACAAAGTCTGACTTGAAGTACTTTGAGTACAGCTCTCCCCGCAAGAGTTAACGAATGTCATGCTGCAATGACTGGTATCTTACAGTTGAAATCTTTATAAATATGATTTTACTCCTGGAATAGCCAGTGTTCTTCTAGGCTTTACACAGTGATGCTAGCCTGAGGCATACAAACTTAGTTAAAAACATTTCTAGGACAGCAAACAGTGCTGAGGTGTTTACTTGAAGGGAATGATGAATTTTGAACTTATTATAAGTTCAAAATGTTTTTATTCTTACACTTTGGCATTTCCAACTGTACAAATTGAGAAAACAGAATGCTAGTCTTAACATTAATTCCCTCATGAAGTCAACATAAAACTTTTGACAGCGCCTGGGTGGCTCAGTCAGTTAGGTGTCTGACTCTTGGTTTTGGCTCAGGTCATGATCTCAGGGTCATGAGATGGAGCCCTGCATCCAGCTCTGTGCTCAGAACAGAGTCTGCGTGAGGTTCTCTCTGTCCCTCTCTTCCCTCCCCCTGCTCATGCTCTTACTTTATAAATAAATAAATAAATAAATAAATAAATAAATAAATAAAATCTTTTTAAAAAAGAAAGATTAAGTTTTTGATGAGAAGAAAAGAAAATCTAAAGCTGGGCTCTCTCTGAGAATTTTTATCATGTGTAGGGAAGTCCTAAGTAGTTAGTAACGAGGCTATAAAAGGATAATGTTAGATATTTTTGATATAGAAGCTGTATTCAGATCATTTCCTGGGACTATGAATAATCCCAATGAACTTCAGAGTACAAATCATGACGTTATGTTTAGGATATGGCCAAGGATGAAGAGATACATCATGGAAGCATTACACTGGTGACAGAAGTGTCAAGATATTCTATGAATCTTGGCCCAGTTCAAGAAATCAGCCAGCATTTTTTTTTTCAGGAACCACTCAATACTGGATCTGCTTGGTGATTGGAGCACAAGAGCTAAGCCCCAGTCCCTACAGCCCTCACCAACTCACTGTTTGGAATTAAATGACAAAGGCCAAGCAGAAATGCATGATCACTTTACAGCAGCTATAAAGGGATCTGTTTAATGTTCATTGTCTATGATGGGAAAATGAAAGAATAAGTAAGAAGAATGAATGAAAGAATAAAGAACTTTCAGAGAGGCGGTAGGAGAAAGGCAATAAGGGTGTATCAGAAACAAACACTTGCACAGATCTGCTAATACTAATCAAGAAATTTGCACTGTGGGACATAACTGTGAAGATTCAGGCTTATGTGGATTGGTGGAAAAGACCTGAGTGAGGTGCCATTTCAAGAATTTCAAAGATGGCAGTGCTTGGGGAAGCCTTCAGTGTCATGGAATGTAAGGAATATGTAACCAAGAGGAATGAGTGCTGCATTAACATGACAGGCAAAAAGAGTCCTTAACCCCATGGACATGGAGATGCCTTTCATAAATTATGAGAGATGAATGTTGAAAACAGTTGGGAGAAAATTTGTTAACTCACTCATTCAACACATGTGTATGGAACACTTTCCACGTGTCAAGCGTTGTACGAAACATTAGGAATGAAAACACAAATAAGACATGATATCCAAACTCAGAACACTTGGAATCTAGAAGTGCACTAGGAATCTTAGGTGAATAGAGGCGATGAAGGGGAACGGGTACTATAGAGTGTGGACACCAAGGAGATGGTGAGGAGTAAACCCAGACTCCCTCTGTAAATAAGAATCGTAACTGCTCGAACACTTTGTCTGATTTTATCAGAACTCACCTTTTGTTCTTTTAGCATGGTAGACCTCTAAGTTGTCTTCGTCACTTTGTCATGAAGTAGCAAGGCCAGTTTATAAAAAATAATATAGGAATTACAGAATAGAGCGAATAGATGAATAGATAGAGTGCATAATTCCTATGTTTATCCCTTATCTATTTAATATATGGTTACATAAAAGTTATAAAAACCTGAATAAGAACAACAAAGGTAATTTATTCTGCAGTGTCATCATGTGATAGATGTTTGAGAGATTTGGTCAGAAAAAGTGTTCACTGATGAACCATGGAGTCTTCTATGACCCTATTTGTTATTTATTTTTACAGAGAAGTGAACAAAGAGCAAAGGCTTTCGTTACTGATAAAAGATGCTCCAAAATGAGAAGATATTTTGAATCATCTAGGGTCACATTATTTGTCACAGACTGAGTCTTATTTCAGCCCAGGCCAAATGATGCTGAAGCCTGAGCTCCAAACTACTAATTAAACACTTCCCTAAAAAAGCACCACACAGGGGAGGGTACTCTAAGTATTTTCTTATTTCTCTTATTTCTCTTTGGACTGTGTGAAGGCAGGCAGTGTGTATGAATCATACTCATAGGTGCTTTGCATCTTCTGTGCAAGATGATAAAGTATAAATACAGAGAAATGTTCATCCCTGCTTTTCTCAAATGCCCAATGTATAATTAATATTTGCTAACTTGCATTTATGCTGATATCCAAGTAAAGGTGAATCTGAATGGGATAGCTTCCTCTTCTCTCCTCTTCCTCAGTCTTTGTGACTGAGTGTTCTATTTTTCTCAATTTGGGAGTGTCTAGAATTATGTGGCAATATTGAGGGAGCCCTAGGAAAATCCATTAGGCATCAGTCAAATTCAGATACAAATATTTTAGCTGAGCAGTTTAAGACTTTCTAAAAAGGTTTCCAAATCTCTCTTTCTAGTGAAGGGAACAGAGCTGAAGAATGGAGGGAAGTGGCCTTTCTCCATAAGAAAGAGCCCACTCAGATCGAAAGGCTGGCATTCAAGAGGGAAATAATCTTTCAAAGAGCATAGAAAGCAGAGTTCCAGGCAAGGGCTTGAGCGTTCTACCCAGCAGCACCACACTTTATAGAGGAAGCCACGGATTATAGAGGAAGCCACCATCGAGCTTCTCCAGCCAAGTCTTCTGAGTGATGGGAAGCAATCTTCCAAACAGACATCTTAGTATGTCATTAGTGGCCTCTGCTAAACCATTTTTCAGTGAAAGGAAACCTCTCGCCATGTACGTGACTCCTCCCTTCTTCATATTGATTCAAACTAGCATCCTTAAAATGCAATGTCTCTACTCGCTCAGGTCACCCTGAAATTCTACCCCTTGAAACCAAGTAGAATAGCTTTGATCTTTTTTTCCCCCTACAGAGGAACATTTGAGATCTCTTCAGACAAGGATTATGAAGTAATTTCTCAGTTTGTCTTTTCTGGAGAGGCATTCCTAGTACCATGGTGTGCTCAACTCCTAAACATTCCTTCTGGAGCTAATTGGATGCCAGGATGGGGGGCAACAATATGGGGGATATGAGCTCAGGACAGTGGGACTCTCATTTTCTTTAACCTAAAATTGCATTATTTGGGTAAGAGCCACTTTAACCACTGAATATGTTGGGTAGTTTCTAAATTAGGGGAGTGAGTTCTTTAGTAGCCACAGAGGTAGGAAGACTGTAGAATTTTTGAGCTTTCACTCATGTACTGTCCAGAAATCACCTCACCAAATGTCCTCTTAATTATAGATTGGGATGCCCCTTGCTGTCACAGGTCACTCTAAAAATTAGTATTGGTAAAGCCATTTAAACTCTTCAGAATAGAAGTGGTTGCAAAGTATTATTATTTTATGGTTACAGTCAGTTACTTGATGGGCAATTTCCCTTCGTGGTTTCTGATTTCTGTGAAATCCCCTAAGAATAAGGAATTGTTCAGGTGATCAATCTTCAACCCTTCCTTTATTGCCATAGCAACCACATCTGTCTTCACTACTCAAATTAGTTAATCAATTATGGTCCCTGATTTATGTTGTTTGACAGCAGCTATCCCTGAAGATTATTGCCTTTTTGTTCTTCTTTAGCTAATAAGTGCCCCTTTTAGAAGAGAGTATTCCCAGATATAATAGACACTGAATTATCTGAAGGACTCCTTCAATACGGGAATCAGAGATCTCATTCTGGGATAATTAGTTTGAATAGCAATTTAACAATTAAGGCCATGTTTCCCCCATTGTATGTTACTGATTAGGGAGAGAAACAAGTTCACAATTTCCAGTTCTCCAGAAACAGGTCATATACTTTATTTCTGCAGTGACCAAACATTCAAAACTCAAATTCAAGAAATTAGGTCTAAAAAAAGACTGTTTTTTTCCCCCTAATATTTGAATTTATTTACATTGAGCCTTTCAAATGTTACAGAAATAAAATCATACTTAGTTACAGCTTTAATTAATAGATTGTTGAATAGAATAAAAAAGCTGCCTTCTTTATGTTTTTTGTAGCACTTTGTTTTAAAACCTTTTTTACATCCATTCTTTCATATGGAGTCAAGTACTACAGTTCCTCCAGAATTCAACATTAATTGTCTTTTTTTAAAATGATGTAAAACATTTCCATCCACTTTTTAAAATCTTTTAATTCCAATATAGTTAACATACTGTGTCGTATTCGTTTCAGGTGTACAATATAGTGATTCAACAATTCTGTACATTACTCAGTGCTCCTCTTGATAAGTGTGCTCTTGGTCTCCTTCACCTATTTCACCCATCCCCCACCCACCACCCCCTCAGTTTGTTGTCTGTAATCAAAAGTCTATTTTTTGTTTGTCTCTTTTTTGTTCATTTGTTTTATTTCTTAAATTCCACATACGAGTGAAATCATAGGGTATTTGTCTTTCTCTGACTGATTTATTTCACTTAGCATTATACTCTCTGGATCCATCCATGTTGTTGCAAATGGTAAGATTTCATTCTTTTATGTAGTTGAGTAATATTCTGTTTTATATATATATATAGAATATATTTATTCCATTGATATTCCATTATATATATATAATATTCCATCCCATATATATTCCATTATAGTCCATATATATTCCATTCCATTCCATATATATATAAATATACATATATTTTTATATATATACCACATCCATTATATATAACATCCATTCATCTATTAATGGCCCCTTACTTCCATAATTTGGCTATTACAAATAATGTTGCAATAAATATAGGGGTGCATATATCTTTCATACTCTTTGGGTAAATATCCAGTAGTGGAATTACTGGATTATATGGTAGTTTTTTTTTTTTTAATTTTTTGAGGAACTTCCATACGGATTTCCACAGTGGCTGCACCAATTTTTATTCCTATCAGTAGTGCAAGAGAGTTCCTTTTTCTCTGCATGCTTGTCAACACTTGTTGGTGTTGCTGAGTTCCCTAAGTCTCTTTTCATTTATTATCATTTTTATTTTCTCTCTCCTGTTCAGCTTGATTGCTTTCCATTACCCTGGCCTCCAGGTCACTGATCTGTTCTTCTGCTTCCCCTAGTCTACTACTTATTCCATCCGTAATTTCATTTATGGAGTTCTTCAGCTCTGATTGGTTCTTTTTTATGTTTTCTATCTCTTCATGACGGGTCTCAGTGAGGTCCTCCACTCTTTTTTCATGTCCAGTGAGTATCTTCATGGCCATAATTTTAAATTCTCTAACAAGCATATTACTTACATCTGTTTTGCTTTAGTCTCTTGCTGCGGTTTTGTCCTATTCTTTCATTTGGGGGCCAATCCTCTGTCTCCTCATTTTGTCTAACTCTGTGTCTGTTTCTGGGTGTTAGTAAAGTCAGCTCCAACTCCTACTCTTGAAAGCAGTGGCCTTATGAAGAAGAGGTCCTGCAGTGCCCTGCGGTGCAGTGTCCTCTGTTCCCCAGAACCTGGTGCTTCAGGGGTGTCCCCTCTGTGTGTTGCATGTGCCCTGCTGTTGTGGCTGAGCCACTTTAGCCTTCTGTCCAATCATCTGCAATGGTTCTCTTTGCCTGTTGAGGGCAGGGTTTGGTCCCTGTATTGTTAGTGGGCCAGTCTGGGGCCACATTGGGCTTGAGCTGAGTCAGACCAGGTTTGCCAGAGATGCAGTGGCACCAAACTGCAGGAGAACGGGGGGGGGGGGGGGGAGTAGGGGGGGTTGGGCAGGGCACGTGGTGTTCACAGTGTGTGTGCAAGTCAGCTTGGGAGAGCACCTGGAGTAGAGGCCGATTGGAGGGGGTATGTCTACAGAAGAACACAGGGGTGGGGAACACCGTTAGCAAGTTAGGTAGCAAGTGTTGGCACCATGCCGGTTCCCACAGGTGTCTGCATATCCAGGCTGAGGGGGAGAGAGGGAAATGATATGCCCCAGCTCCTTTGTTCCTGGAGAAGTCTTCCAGTGATCCCTGCCTCTCTAGTACACACTCTGGAATAAGTAAGCAACTCTCCCTCTTGTATACCCCAGGGATTTTTTGAACTGCTGCTTCTATGCTGCATCTCTCTGGGGCTATATATTGTGTTGTCTTGTTAAGCGTAGGGACTCAGTCTCCTCTTGTTCTTCCTGCTTTCCCACGAGCCTGCTGATTTTTAAAGTTCTAGGTTTTAAGCCCCACTGATGGTAAGAATTTGCAAAATTCAGCCCTTCTGGTTTTCAGTGGTTTTGAAATCATTTGGTCGGACTCAACAGCAGCAAAAAGGAAGGGAGGGCAATTAGCCTTTCATAATCGATTCTGTACTCTTGTCATGACCCAGAATCTTGTCAACCCATCACTCTTGATAGCATCTCTTAATCTGCGTTGACAGTTGTGATGGAAACCCATTTCCTGTCGCAACCTTAGATGGCTTTGTGGGGGAGGTAGAGGGCACCTGTGTAGGATGTAAAGTTCCCTTGGTGGCTACTTCCCCTTCCTGAACATTCTCATGAGACCCTTCTTGCAGAACCAGAGGGCATTAGCCAGTAAGAACTTATATTATTGCAGCTTGGTTTGGCTTAGCTTTTCCTTGAAGATAACCATGATAACACCCCCAGCCCTAACCTGAAGAATTATCACAAGCCTTTCAGTAGTGACTCTCACCTTGACCTCACAAAACTTCAATTCCTGAGGCTTTTGAGGGTCAGAATAAGCAGAGGAAAAGACACCAGTGGAACTTGGAGTCACACAGACTTGGGTTTGATTCTTGCTTTCACCATGTGCCACTTGTGAGATTTACCTGAATTTGTTTCCTTATCTATGAAATAGTGACAGTAATATCCACTGCCCATTTCATAGAGCGACACAGTACTGAAAAGTGCATAGTCTAATATGTGACATTTACTTCTTGCTTAATACAGGTTTGTTCCCTTTTCCTAAAAGTCCTTGAGTAACAGGCAACATTTTAGGGATAGGATGGCAGAATTTGGGAATATTTGTAGAGAGAAATGATTTTTCAACATGCTGACAATTATGTGGGCGAAAGCAAAGGCCAGATATTTTCTGTTCACTAAACTTTCCCAAAGACACGGTGCATGGGATATAATAGGGCACATTTGGCGGCAGGGGGCAGAAAAGCCAATCAAAGCAAAGGAATTTAAACTGTAGGGCAGAAGCTCTATCCAGGGAGCAGTGTTTTGTAGTGACGTTTTGATAAATAAATCCTTGGGAGAGTGTTTCTAAGAGTTGAGCCATCTCTTCTCCTTACTCTAAGGGAGTGTTAGCACACTGTTATCCCCAGGCTTTCTAAAGGGGGAGATAATGAGGGAAAAGTGTCTGCTCCATCCACAAAGAGTTACAGGATGCAAAATTAGTTCAGTGAGGGAAGGCTGGCCTCTAGGCAGAAGGGCAAGTTCCCTGATCCTCTGAGGTGGGAAACTCTGAGGCGGCCCCACCTCTGCTAAGCACAGACCTAACATAGAGGACTGACTTTGCATGATCCCCAGATGACAGACCCAGCCACAGGGCTTTTTCCCACAAATCCTGCAAATCCTCGTCTGCTCTTCTGTTTGTTGTGAGAGTTCTCAAACTCTTTTTTGAAATTTCAGGGATTGCAAATATACTAATGGTTGATAACATGACAAATGTCTATAGTAAGCTCATATTAAGGGAGGAAGAAATTCCAACTGGCTGTGCCATTGTATGCTGGTTGGGGACTATTTATTTATTAAAGATTTTATTTATTTGAGAGAGAGAGCAAGTAGGGGGGAAGGGGAGAGGGAGAAGCAGGCTCCCTGCTGAGCAGGGAGCCCGATATAGGACTCGATCCCAGGACCCTGGATCATGACCTGAGCCGAAGGCAGAAGCTTAACCGACTGAGCCACCCAGGTGCCCGGTTTGAGACTTTTTAAATACTTATCCTTCAGCAGCAGGTTTCCAGGTAGATTTTTATATTGGTTTTTGCTACCATCCCTCCACCCCTACCTCCTCAGTCCCTTCCCCTGGTGTAATTAGCTAAGGGTCATTTTTTTTTCCCCTTCTGGGCACAGATGAGCCTAAGCATCTCTGAATACAAACCTCAGCTATAAGGAAAAAATTTCCCCGGGGACAGTGACTTGTGGATGTTCAGGTTCTCCAGATGGGCTGTTGACTGTGGAGTTATGCTCCTCCCCCACTCCTTGCGCATGTAGCGGTAAACACATACAGATGAGGACATTTTGTTTTAAAGCACTGGCAGGACCCCAGAGAGTCTTTTCTCCCCATTAATATTTCTAAAGAGCAAACTAAGTATCTACTGCAAGGGTGCTAACTCCTACATAGAGCATCTGTTAAGAGTTTAAGTCACTTAGGAGCACGACTCTCAAAATAACCAGCACTGTTTGTATTTGTTTTACCATCAAATACAGTGTATTAAGTGCCCACAAACGTTGTCCTAGGTTCTGTACCAAGTAACTGAAAAGAACCCGCTCTTGCTCTTTGAGAAACTCATAATTTAGAATTGCTGAAAGCTGCTGTGAATCTTGAGGTAGCTGCTTGTCTGTTGTGTTGCTTTCTCTTCTGTTTTCACACTGGTGTGCATGTTGTCTTGCAAGCCTGCACCTTTAATATTTGCACCGTGGTTCTTGTTGAATTGTCTCCTTTTGAGCAATCATTGGAAAACCTAGGAAAAGCTGGAGAAGGAGAAGCTCTGAGATAAGCAGGGATGTCATCTTTGACCCAAAGGAAGGGATTGGAATTTCTTATGGATTTCATCAGAAGGTTCCTTGTGATCTGATTTTAGATAATCAACCATGGGACTCTTGAGCCTTGACTTGTATAAAGGTAGACGCAAGCTTTACTCTTTCTTGAGCCCTCCATGGCTTCCAGGGTTGTATCAACTAGACTACCAAGCCTCCTGTGTGAAGGTGTGCTTGAAACACCTGCCAGTTAACAGAGATCAGTTAGTCATCGCATGGGAAGCGAAATGTCAATAGGTGCTCACGGGATTTATTGAATGGCACAAAGTAAGTTAAGAAGAGAGGGGATTGAGATATATTAAGGTATATTATCTTTAAAAAAAGATCCTTATATCACATTCTTTCTGATCATTGTGGGGATCTAAAAGAGTTGAAAGGTAGGTTGATATGCCAACGCCAGTTTAGCGTATTTTCAACCCTACTTTAAGTGATTTCTTGCATATCAAATTCTTGGCTGAAACGAGGCACATTTTTTCCTGAAAATATTTATGTTTTAGGTTGTCAGAGCCTTTGTTGTTGGCGCAAACGATTATCCTTAAGTTCCTACAATTGTGTTTGCAGCCTCAACTCTGCAGGACCCTCAGGCTCTCTTGTCAGGCTGAGCTTTAAAATCCCATGCTGAATTATGAAGACATGACATTAAGGAAATGGGGAGATAAATAAGAGTGTATAACTAGAAAATTGCTGTATCCAAAATGGCTTAAATTCCCATAGCTAAATAACATCTTACTTTTATACTTAAAAGGATTAATGTTGGAGGATAGAACAGCCAGTGGTTGCTTCTCCTTAATATTAAAACACTGAAAGTGACTGATAAATTAGTTCTCTCCAGGCCAGTCCAAGTCCTGAGTAGAGCTCAACCCGTTGTGGTTTTGTGTCCCCAGTAGCTGGCACAGTGCTCAGCAGAGCCTGTGCTCAGTATTCGATGGAAGATAACAAAAGAAGGGAAGGAGAGAGGGAGAAAAGATAAAGGATGAGATGAAAGACTGGGGGAGGGAAGGAACAAAAGAAAGAGGGTAAGGGAGAAAGAAGAGTGAAATAAAGGAACTGGAAGAGAGTTTGCTTTGTTAAAACCCATGAGCGTGTGTACGTGTGTGCGTGCGCTCGCGCGCGCGCGCACACACACACACACACACACACACACACACACACACACAAATATTAAGGGACTTGTCTAACTCACATAGTTGCTCACAGACCTGGAACCAGGATACAGGTATGTCTTTATACTTTATTTCCTTCCTGTCTCTCTGAATGACAGGGAAGTTATTCCATAAGCATTTTTAATTCTTTGAGCAGAATCACAAAAAAATGCATAAATTAAAATACCCCTGGAAGAGAAAGCATGCTTTAGGTTGAGTTATTTAAGTTTAAGGGAGCCAAATAAGATTTCGAAAGGCCCCCAGAAAGGTTCTATTTCATAGAAGGGAAAAAAATATGTTGAGAACATCTGGAAAGAAATTCAAGTTATTTCTCTGGTATTTCCTTGAAATATTTGAATTTTACAACAAAATAATACACTGGCAGGCTTAGATCTCACATTCCCATCCAAATGTGGACTTCTTATCCCTCCTTCATTTCATTTTTTTGTCTTTCCTCCTTTGTAGTTTCCATATTTTTCTTTTTCTCTCTGTACACGTTCTGCTTGGTTTCCAACCCTGCTTGCTTTCATGTGCCTTGATGCTCATTCTCACATCTCTTATTTTCCTTTGTGCTTTTCCTTTGCTATCATGTAGCTCTTCCTCTGCTTTTCCCTCACCTCCTTTCACTTGGTACTTTTCTACTGGTTTATTCATCAGCTTCCTATCTCTGGTTGGCATTCATCTCCCCACCTCTGGCTTTTTACTCTCCAGTCTCCAAGGTTTACGAAGGGCAGACTGTCACTGGAAATTGGAAATCGGAAGGAGCTCTTTCTCCATTATGTAATTTAACATAGCCAGAAACAGCTGTATTGCTACTTTTTCCCCCCGATGAACATTTTTGCACACACACACAAAATGCTACTGGATAACGTTCATGGTGTTGGAAGATATTTTGCTTGGATCTGGATTTCTGATCACTTTCTTCTGAAAAAATCTCAGCCTCATTATGTTATTTTGTGGTAGTTTTCCCTGGGACTGTGCCATTTGCTTTACTAAAAGACAGCAGATAAAGAGAAATATTTACATAATTTTAATTTTATTTATTAAGGTATTTCATACAATAAAATTCACCCATCTTGTAGGGATGACCTGATGAATATTGCTAACATTTCCCTTTGTTTCACCACTGCCACTCTCAAGAAACAGAAGGAGTCCCTCATCCCAAGAAGTTCCCTTGTGCCCTTCTATAGCTGATCTTCACCCTCTACCCCAGGTCTGCTTTTTGTCACTGTGGTGTTGCATTTGTGCAGATGGAAGCTTTCATTGCTTTTGGATAAATTTCTAGGAATGGATTTGCTGAGTCAGATGATAAGTATATCTTTAATTTTGTAAGATATTGCCATACTGTTTTCCAAGGCATCTGGACCATTTTTCATTCTCAATGGCAGTATAGGAGGGTTCCACTTACTCCACACCCTTTCTAGCACTTGATATTGTAAGTGTTTTTAACCATAGCCCATCGAATGGGGGTGGAGTCATAGCTCATCATGGTTTTAATTTATATTTCCCTAATGCCTAGTGATAATTGAATATATTTTAATGTATTTATTTCCCATTTGTATACCTTCTTTTGTGAACTGCTTGTTCAAATATTTTACTTATTTTTAATTGGATTGTCTGCCTCCTTGAGTTGTGAGAGGTCTTTATTCTGCAAATATTTTCTCTCAGTCTGTTGCTTGTTATTTTTTTGACTATATCTTTCAAATAAAGTTTTTAGCTTTGATGAAATCCATTTTAGCAATGGACTTCATCATTGTGAATTTGTGCTTAAGAAATCATTGTTTAAGAAATCTTTGCCTAACCCAATGTCACAAATATTTTTTTACTATGCTTTTCCTAAAATGTGTAGCTGTTATTTTTAGGTCCATGAACAATTCAAGCTTAATTTTTGAATGTTATATGAGGTTCAGAGTCAAGGCTCTTTTGTGTGTGTGTGTGTTTGTTTGTTTTGGGTTGTTTTTTTTTTCCCCCTTATAGATATCCAGTTGATTTAGCATCATTTGTTGAAAAGACTTTTTTTCTCCCATTGAATTGCCTTAGTGAATTACATTAATTTCCTTACATTTCTGGGTCATGATGGGGCCCTGACTTGGTCGTGATATTTTATACTCATTATGTATTTTTGATTCATTTTTAAATATTTTGTTAAGGATTTTCTTTCTATTGGTCTTTGGCTCTATTGGTCTTCAGTTCTCTTGTAATGTCTTTGGCTTATCAGGCGTCAGGGTATTAAAAGTTTCATAAAATGAGTGGGGACGTGTTCCGTCTTCCTTTATTTCTGAAGGAGTTGCTTAGGATTGATATTATTTTGATCTCTGTTTTCAAAATGTAAAGATAAACCCAAAGAGAATGATATACTGAGTGTAGATATCCACATACCCTCAACCCTTTACATCTTTAGGCTTGTTCTAGAATTTTAGCTCAAAAGTGCCATGTAAGGAAATACATTGATCTCTTGATTTTCGCAATTTGTCAAAAGTAAAAATTTGTATTTTTGTTATCTAAGATCATCTTTTTACAGATTTGGGAGTAAAGTCAAACCTCTGAATCATAGTCATTTTTGAAATAGTCCTCTGAAGTTGGGAAGGGTAAGTGTATCTCCAAAAGGGCTCAGTTTTCTGCCAGTCACAAGTTATCCCCAGGAAGACTTGGCTATGGTTGGTTAATAAGCATCTTTAGACACTGACACTTGTCTACATGCAAGTCCTCATATGTTAGAAATGGCCTTTGCTCTCAGGAACTTGTGTTCTCCTCTTGTCACTAGTAGATTGTTCTTATTTCTTTGTCTACCATGCTAAGTAATTCATTACAGCTTTTGCCACATTCTGCATCTGGCAGTCAGAGCTCTAGGAATCAACAATCTCCTTGAATTTATTTGTGTCCTTCATAGAGTGTGTAGGAGATGATGATTTTTGCCCTACTGTGGATTTCAGAGGCATCCGTATGTACACAGACACAGTATGGCTCTTCATAAATTTGATCACATTTCTACAATCATGTTATTTTTCATGTGTTTTATTTAAACAGCCACACTGGTAGTGTGATTTTAATGTGATTAGAAAAAAAAAACAACTTCTTTTTCCTTATTCTCTCACATTGGAATCTTATTTGCTATTGATGACTATAGCAGATGAAGTAAACACTTCATAACTTTTGATAAATACATTAACATCTACTGTGAAAAGTAACAAGAGATTTGAGAGCCTTGCTCCCTAGTGAAATAAAATCAGATTATTGTTCTCATAAACCATTTCTCTTCCTTAGGCTTCTGAGCAGGAGTCATTGCTGCTGTGTTGAGCATGGCTACTCTTTCTGGAACTAATTAAACTATTGGTCATGATTTTTAATAAAATGGAAAATAAGGTTTATTATCCAAATAATTTAATTAATTTTACACTGAAAATATTGATGGTATGTGACAACAAAGGCACACCTTTTCTTCTTTGATGAGAGCAGAGTATATCTTTGTATTCAGTTATTTCGGGATATGCTGTGTAAACTGCAACTTCTCCACCTTCTGTTTTCTTCGGTGCCTAACCCAGGTTGGGTTGAGGGATGCTGCTTCTCACCCCTTTGTAGCAGCTGTAGGCGGAGAGTTCCGCCTATCTGCTCAGTTACTTGTATTAAATGATTAATCATTAAAAAACTGAAAACCACTTGACTTTTACTAACAGAATCTCCAAAGGTACCACAATGAGAAGAAAAAAAGTGAAGGGCACTCTGTAATGATACAATGATTACATTTATTTTTCCAAAGGAGTTAAAATGCCAGCAGTGGTACACGTTGTGACCTTTCAGATGAAAATATTGTATCTCCATTCTCTAAACAGTGTCACTAGGAAGCCAAAAGTGATGAATATGTATAATAATAAATTCATTCTGTCTACAAAAAGCAGCTGTTTAAAGTATTAATGTTAATCAGGTGGTTCCAAAAATGGAATTATAGAAAGAAGAACTTCAGTCTCAAAGTGAACCCAACTCTTAGCGAGGGATCCCTTGATTGCAACTCTTAAGGACACATTATAGAGAAAAGATAGAAGTGTTACCAACCCAGGAGACTAAATGACGTTGGGTTATGTTTTAAAGTTTAACCATAGGTCTTGATAATCTTGGTTTTATTATTCTGGGCTCTTAACCTGTCCTACAGAGGTATACTTTTTTATAACAGAGACAGATTAGAAGTTATACTGGTATTTTGAGATCTAATATTTCTTGATTTTTTTTAAGATTTTGTTTATTCATTTGAGACACAGAGATACAGAGAGAGAGAGAGAGAGAGAGCATGAGCAGGGGAAGAGGGAGAAGCAGGCTCCCCACTGAGCGAGGAGCCCTATGTGGGGCTCGATCCTAGGACCCTGTGATCATGACCTGAGCCGAAGGCAGATGCTTAACCATCTGAGCCACCCAGGTGCCCCCTTAAATTTTTTTTTTTAAGATTTTATTTATTTATTTGACAGGGAGAGAAAGAGTGCACAAGCAGAGGGGGCAGCAGACAGAAGGAAAGGGAGGGGGAGCATCAGGCTCTCTGCTGAGCAGGGAGCCCGATGCGGGGCTCGATCCCAGGACCCTGGGATCATGACCTGAGCCAAAGGCAGTTGCTCAACCGACTGAGCCACCCAGGCGTCCCTAATATTTCTTAAATTCCTAATTTTACATTAGTTCTTGAATATCTACAGGGATGGAGGGAAGCTGGGTTGGCTTATTCAAAGCAGTTGACAATCCAAAATCAATTGCATTTGCCTGGGGGAGGCGGTAAAAGAGCTCAGTGGAGGTGTAGCCTGGCCTGCACATGAAGACACTCAAAACCTCTGGCCCTGACCTTGACTTTGGCCTTTTCCCAGCTCTCTCTGGTGCTGATGGTTTAGTGTTATTGAAAAGAAGGTTGGGGGGGGGCGCCTGGGTGGCTCAGTGGTTGGGCGTCTGCCTTCGGCTCAGGTCATGATCCCAGGGTCCTGGGGTCGAGTCCCGCATCGGGCTCCCTGCTCGGCGGGAGGCCTGCTTCTCCCTCTCCCCAACTCCCCCTGCTTGTGTCCCCTCTCTCGCTGTGTCTCTCTCTGTCAAATAAAATAAAATCTTAAAAAAAAAAAAAAAAGAAAAGAAGGTTGGGTTCTTCCTCTCTTCAAATATATCACACACATGATTTACTTGTTGAGTTCTTTCTCCAGTCATGATGAAAGCTTTCCATCTGTCTTGTGCAAACCATAGCCCTGGAATTGAATTTAAGAATGGGTGAGTGGACTGCCACCTCAGGGATGCTAGTGCCGAGGCAGAAGTAGAAACAGTCCATTTCCAATTGTGTAGCTTGCTTTCCATGTAGTTTCTTTGTACATCATTTTGTACTCTTTAACAGGGGATAATAATACTTGATTTGCCAATGCCACATGTTTTAATGAAAATTAAATTATTAATCTAAGATTTTCCTTTTTAATTCAGCCCTATAAAAAACATGCTACATGAAAGTTTTTATTTGCTTTTCAAGTTAAAGTGCTCTGTATTTTTAGAGGAAATGCACTGCATGAATTTAAATGTGCATCATGATATACTTCAAGGCTTATAATAAAAATACTACATATGTAGCTTAATTAATCTATCCTAATTAACCTGAGGCTGCCTTTTTACTGCCCCCATGTACATTCAATGACATGTTGCATATTTTACTTGGATAAGCCTGATCTTAAACCGTAACTACAATGCTATCACTTATTTAAATGTAGTTCTTCGAGTAGAGCTATTCAGTGAAAATTGTGTTCTCTTAGGTAGAAGAATGACCTAACTCCCAGGGTAAAACCAAAAAAAGAACAGCCTTGTGTGTTCCTCTGCCTCTGTGTATGTGGGGGGAGCGAAAGTCAGCAGGCTTCTCTTTATCTTAAGTGTCCATAAAAAGCTTTTGAAAGGTCAGGATTCCAGGCAGACTTCTTTGTTGCTGGCATCTCCATTTTCCCCAGGCTGCCCTTGGCACATGCATGTCTGGTCTCTGCAGAGCAGCAAGAAGGTTACACTCTCTGGGGAGAGGAAACTGGGACAGATGGACAGAGCCAGACAATGGGTCAGAATGTTAGAGAACAGGGCCAGGTCACCAAGGAGTGGGCGTTAGAAAGAGAAAAGGACCAGGATGTCCTGTATCGTAATTGAACTGCCTTTCCAGTTGATCAGATCAATGGGCGGCTCTGTTTAACTTCTCCCACATGTATGCATGGGCCGCCATTCCTGCTGCTCTTCCTTGAGCTTCAGTTACAGTCTTCCACACGGTGACTCCCGTATTTGATGGGGAAACTTAAGGAGGCAGCAGAAGAAAAATGTGTGCGAGACGCCCAGCGTGGGGGCATCATAATGGCCACATCAAGCCCTGTACAAAGTCCCCCTGTCACCCCCTTCCAACTGTGCATGACAATAGTGGTGTTTGTAACAGAAACACGTGATATAGAAAAGAAACACATGAATTTTTTAGTAAGTTTGACCGATTGAAAGACAATGTCATTGTTTTTTTTATTAGGGGACAGTATTTACCATACATGTGAATAAAAACATTTAAATTTAATCATTGTTCACTTTGTTATAAGTTCCTAAGTTAACAAGTCCTTTATTAATTAATCAGACAAGCTTGAGAAATTTTTCCTTTGAATATATAATATGGCTTTTTTTAATCCTAAAGAATTATTGTATTGTCCAAATTTTAAAGAAAAACCTTAAAAATCTGAATGCACTAAATATATTAAATTGATTATATTATTTGTAGTATTTGAAATAGTTTTTCTGCTTAGTTCTAAAGTAAATATACTTTAGAAAATAGTAAAACATTTTATTTTGATATTTCAAATAATCTAGTGATTTAAGGATGAAGTAAATATTTTCGAAACATGATTATTTTGCTGTAGTTGTCTCAATTATTTTGATTGTTTATTCATATGATAAAAAAGATGTAATGATAATCAAGACACTCACTTATGAAAACTAATTTATATATTAAAAAAAAAAAGAAAGAAACAGAGGAGCATTTCCCTCACTGCTTGACCTTCGATTTTAAGACATTATTCTAATATCAGCAATTGTGCTTTTACTTTTGCATTAACTAAAATGTATGACACCCTTCCTCTTCTCTAAACTGAAGGCTGTATTTCTGAATTCAGGAATTTGTATCCAAAGCCCGGGCAAACTGGCTTCTATAAGAGTGTCTCTTTGAAGGGCAAACATTGAACATTATTAAAATATTAAGTTCTGTTAGTACTCCGTAATCTAGGCTGGCTGAAGATTTGTTTTCAGCACAATTCACCATGTGGGTTTTCTTTCTCTGTGAAGCTTTGCCTGGATTAAATCTCAGGTATCCTGTGGAGTGCCTCACTTCCCTCCGCAGCCTGGTAGAGAGTGGGACCAGCTGGTGTAATTCGATTGACCTCTTTTACACTCTCTGTTTCATACTCCTTTTTTTTTTTTTAACATGTTGTAGCTGTACATAACAAAATTTTTATGGAAAGCTTTTGTTCTTTTAACATGCAGGAGTCTGCTTGGGGCTCTGTGAGGTCAGTGTTCATTCGTTCATGGCCCTGATCCAGAAATATTTCTTAAGCCCATCTATTCTTAAAAGAGATCAGCACACACACACACACACACACACACACACACACACACACACACGTCCTATCGTTTCATGCTTCTGCTTTCTGTATTACTATTCTCTTCTATTATGATGCTTAGATAGGATTTATCTCCCCAAATTTAACAGGAATGTTTGAATATACTCAAATCTTTAGGAATATGAGTGAAGGGTGTAATTTGATAAAGCTGAAAACAAGCAAACAGGAAAAGAAAACCTATTTGGTTTAATTCTATGAGACTTGTTGGAAAGAGAACATTAGCAGTAGGGACATATGCTAATAGACCATGGTAAGAATTAGACTGCCGTTATAATAACATGCTTGATTATAAACTGCTTTATGTGCTTTCAAAATGTACTTCTTCTTCTGCATACTCTGCACTTCAGTACAAAACAAACTCATTTCATAGTCTACAAACAGTATGAGCGTTTGGTATAGAAGAATTTTACCAACACTTCTGTCTTTGGCTAAGTTGTATGATTGGTTGAATACAGGTCAGTTGATCAATATTTATAAAGATGATCATTTATTATAAATCTTGATCTTCTTAAATCAAAAAGCATATATCAAGTTAGGAAAGAAATTTACCTACAATAAAATCATAACGCCATTTGATGTGGTTTTTTTTTTCCATTGACAATCAGCCAGTATCTTAGTTGCTGCAGAATAAACCCAAAGTATTTTGTGTTACCAGAGATATGAGCAAACTTAATAATTTCTCCCTTTGGCTCTGCAAACTATGTATAACTACCCTATGCCCTCACTAAACACATAAACAAAATGGATCTCAGACTTGGAGGAAAGCCTAACAATTTCCAGTTCAGCTTTGGTGCAAATTTCCTGGGGGATCCTAAGCCAACAACCAGCCATCTTCTGGATAATAGGAATAAAATAATATTAGTGTAAGTTAAAATTAAATTCTTCGTGCTGGATTTGTGGTAATTGAATGTCCTAATATGTGACCTTTCAGATACCACTTTTTTTTGTTGTTTTCATCACCATGGTTTCATTCCAGGGTCCCTACCACTATCCAGTTACTTTATGTTTACAATCTAATCTAATTTTATAATTGCCTAAGTAAAATAGAATATAGAGAAGATAACAGGTCACAAAATGGTCCATAATGCTTTGAAATGTACCCTATTAGCCTTACAAACTTGCTGATATTTGATTGATTTGGACCTATAAAAATCCTTTTAGATCACGCCCCACTATTTAATTGTTCAACTTAAGAAAGCACCTACTGAGTGTTTCCAGGACAGAGGTTAGTATTGTGATGAGAACATGAACTTTGGGGTAAGTCAGTCCCATGTTTCTGTCAGATTCTTGTCCTAGAACTCTACACTTTGGCCAAATTATCTACCTTTCCTGACCCCAGATTTTCATTGAGAAAACGGAGATAGTGAAGACCTACCTTTCTCTGCTCTTTTGAGAATTAAAAATAACAAATGAAAAAAGCCTACCATAGTATGTAGGACTTTATCAACTAATAAATAAGATTTGCTTTCTTTTTGTTATTACTTCTGTATTCCAGACACTGCTAAATATAAGAAGTGTGTAACTAATTAAAAACTGAATTCAGGAAAAATCAGTTTGAATTTCTAAGAACGTAAGCATCCCTCTCAATAGATAGGTAGATCTAGCCACCCATCTACCCACACTTGCACACATACGCACATAACACAGATACCGTTTTAAGCCTTTTAAATGGATACCTTTCTAAAATGACATAACACTCTCATGACTCGTTAAATGGACCAACCAAACAAAATATGAACTTTTCTGAGTGAATGATACATCTGACAGGCCATCAGCTCTGTCACGTATATAATACCGTGCTGTCAGCAGGACTTACTGGGTTGTGGTAGATCTTATTGCAATCTTCCCAGAATAGTGTGCTTTTTATTTGCCAGTTTTAGTAGATTGTCTATTCTCTCTACTATTGTGGCCATTATTTCTCTGCTCTCCTAGCAAGTCCCAACCTCACTTACTTTTGGCTTCTAGTATTCTTTGGATATAGAAAGTAGGTCACTAGGTCCATCATATTTTTAGGTAAAGTATAAAATCAAATAAACTTTGAAGTTGGTGGTATAAGAGGCTTTCCTCCAAAGCACAGTAAGAGACCTTTGTGGCTTGTATTTTGTGACTTAACTCACTGATTCTCAGTTAGGCTCCAAATATGTGAGATTGCTAGATAGATATTTGTGGATAAGTGAGACTTCAGAATAAGAGACCAGGGATGGTAAATCTGATGCAGAGCTGGTAGAAATTAAAAAATTATTCCATTTTAATTTGAAATTCTTTTTTATTTTTTTCATTTCATAATCAGTGAACCTTTAACTGTTAGCCTTGAGTGGACTTAACAATTGAATCACAGACAGTTACTACCCCGAGGTTGGCATAGTATCATTCAGTTTTCAGTGTAGCTTCTAATAGTGTCTACAGTAATAAAAAACTTAGCTGTTTGACTATTTGGCTCATTATCTATATATCCCACTTATATTTTGTCCTAAAAACAAGCTCCACCATATAAATTAAAGATAGGGCAGCATGTTACATAAATTTAGGCTCATTTTTAATTCTAAACTTTGAAGTGAATATTAAAAATTTCATACTCGTGATATTTTTTAAATGGCAAAATTGCAAATCAGCTTTTGTAAATAATAATGTAGAAACATTATATTCCTTGGAACCTTGAAAAAAATACTTTTCCTTCAACATTACTTTCCCATAATCCCTACGACTATGTTCATTTACACTCTTGACTGTGGCACATCAGGATATATTGGTTATAACTCTAGCCCTTGATATAAGTAAAAATTTCTTTAGGAGCTTATCTGATTTAAAATTAGGTGTTAATTTCTTGGGTTTGACACTAAAGTACATTTCAAACATCTAGGCGCTTAGGGCATGTTTAAATGCAACTATCATGAAATACAGTAAGGGACATCACAGCTCATTCAGCTCAGTCTCTAATTGACCTGGACTTCTGTTTCTATGAGCAGTAGATGCGTCAAAAGCCTTTGAAAAGCTTCTCCCTCTAAGTGTGAGGTAAGTAGCACCTTCTTTGGCTCTATTAAAACTGCAAACCAGAAATTGGGTTCCATTTTTGCATCCACGTGATTGAAGCAGTTTTAGGAGGTATGACTATGTTAGCATCAGTGTTTCCCAGATTGGATCACTCCTAATGCGTCCACTTACATGGTTTTGCCAGCTCCACTGGCCAAGTTCCCCTCAAGCTCCTTTCATTGCAAATCCAATCTTATTAGTTGTTTCCCCTGTCAGAAACAGAGTTTTACTCTTCCTTTTTGTCCTGAAATAAACTCATTAAGGAATTTATTAGAGCCTTCCAGTAAATGATTTCTGTTACAAGCAGTTTAAATATTTCCAAACGACCTTGTCAGATTAACGTAAGTAAATTAGAATTCATCACCTTTCTGGATTTAGAGTTCTCTCATGAATGATGGTTTAAATAGCCAAACATTCCATTAAAAAGAATTATAGCCATGTGATTTCTATTAATAAGGCTTACCCATATCTGAATGTAGAGTAACCATCAGACATTATGGTAGCAATTTTGTACATAAAGTTGTATATTGTTTATAGAAAATGAAAGTAGAGATATGGGAGGAAATGATGAATTTCTAGTGTTTGTAATGACTGGTCTTACTTTCCATCATTAGAAAATTTATTCTGTGTGCCCAAGTCTTTAGCTAACATCGTTCCACCCTCTTCTCAGTACATACTCCATTTTGCACTCTTCCTCATTTTTCTACCTGATGAATAAATGTGCACAGTGCAGTATAGGCAAGTCTTCAGCACAGAAACTCTGGAACCCAGAATGTTATGTTATGCTGTTTAAGATCTAAATCCAGCACACAAAAGCCTATTTAAATCAGAATGCACCCTGAATAAACATTCTATCAAACCAAGTCATCTTGAAGAACATTATTTCTATGAAAAGACAGACTTCTAAATTAAATGCAACCAACAAATCTGGTCTTGTTGAAACTCTGTAGCTTTGAGATCTATGCCTTCTTACCATTCCTGAGAAGAGGTGCCCACAAATCTGAAGGTGTAATTGCCTGGGCCTGCTACAATGGAGGAGATTAGGCATTTGGTAAGAAGGTAGTGCCAGGAATTACAATGAAGACGGGAAGATGTCGGGGGTTTGGGCTGAAGGAGGAAGAACGGAAAAGCAGCCCCAGAGAATTTCCCTTCGCTTCCTTTCTTCCTCCCTCCCCTTGATCCTTTCTGTTTCTCACTTTCCAGCGCTTTCAAAATTATGGGGAGTTTATGGAGGGTGGATAAGAGCAATGGTCCACCCACTGTACCAGGTGGAGGTTGCCGCTCCCTCGTCTGGCTTCCTTCTCTTTTCCTCCTCTGCCCAGCAAGAACCCACCCCTGAAGTGACTTTTAGAGATGAGAAGTGGATGGCGAGGACTGAGCTTGTGTGGAGAACATGGTCAATGTGCTGTTGAAGAGGCCTGAAGTCCAAGAGCACCAGGTTCAGGGAAGGGGCGTCCTTTGTCAGGCTTTCTGAGCTTCCGGATCTTAGCATTTGTGGGCACGGGGCTATTGCTTTCCATTGTGGACACCCTGTGTCTTTCAGGGATACTCTCCAACTCAGGAATTTGAGGTCTGATTTTGCCTATTGGGTGAAATCTAATGAATCCTATGAAAAATGGCACTTAGACTATAATTATTTTAAAGACCATGATTCCTAGGTTAGATATAACATCTTCAAAGAAAAAAAAGTAGCAAAACATAAGGCATTATATAGGCATTATTATTTCAAGAGAAGGTCAAATAAGGTCAAAATAAGATTATGGTTTTCTCTTGTAGTTTCATGTGTTTTAGGATCCTCAGAAGGCTTGAAGTGTGCTAAATGGGAACACACTCAGAATCAGTGCACGTTAACTCTGTGCTCCTAGAAAGGGTCAGCTCAGATTTGTGGTTTGAAAGGATTTGGATCCTAATTTGTTCATTTAATAGGCTGTGGCTAATTAAGTGACTTGGTTAGAAATCAGCCCTCAGGAGCTGAAGGTCGAGGGTTGAGTTTCCCTGCGGACCAGTTTATCTTCTCTGTTTCATGGTCATTGATTACACTACTAATCCCTTATTCGGGTGACTTACAAAGTTATGTTATTGATTATGGAGAATTGCATATAAATGAATCAAAGCAAAGCAAAGCTATTACCAGAGCAAAATGATTGTGTGTAGTTGGCAGGTCAAAATGGCCCACTAGTTATGATCGTGACATTTACTGTTGGGCAGGACCTACATGAAAACTGTCCTTTGTCACTTTACTATAGAGTATTTGAGAGAGATGTTTCACTTCTCTGAACCTTAGTTTCTCTATCTACAAACCGAGAATGAAATCAGCCTCACAGGGACGTTAGGAAGAATATCAAGATGTTAGCTGCTATACACAGGATAAAATCTGATCCTTGTTTCCCCTGGCCTAGCTCTCCTGGGGTACGTTTTCTTCCACACCCGATGTCCTAGGGTCCCTTCCCACCCCTCCATGCTTCACTGTTCCAGCCCTGCACCCTAACCTGGTTCAGGCACCTGCTGTCCTAAGCCATAGACCAGGAGAGCTTGCCTCTGAGGGCAATTTGTTCAGTGATTTCATTTATCTAATAGCACCACGTGGTGGGAGTTATATAGCACAAGGAGACCATGGGAGTCTCATGGAAAGTACCTAAAGGTAAATCAGCCTATTCTGTTGGAGGAAATTGCATCAAGGGACTCAAAGCTGCATCCAAATCTCCTCATTTCTTCCATGTTATCAGGGCTATCCGGTTAGTTCTAGTCCTAAAGTCATTTTCAACTTTGTGCTCCTGAGGAACTACACTGCACGTTTCCTCATTTGTAAGTTTGTTCATCTTCTAGGAGAGGTCGGAAGTAATAGTGACCATAAAAAAGACTGCGCACACAAATTATAAATAGGATCAATAAAATATGATGGAATGATGCTTTTTAATTCTCCTTCTAAGATTATTAGCTCTTTTTTTGTGTGTGGAGAGAAAAATGCAAATGTGGTGCTAATTATGAAGATCCATCTGTTATACTTAAAGTACCACAGAAAAAAGCCTAAATTTAAAGCTGTTCTGCAGTACCTTGCCATCTTTGAGGAGCCATTTTGGAGAAGCTGTTTTTCTTTCAAACAAACTTTGATGTCCTCTGAGGTAGCCGGTTTCCTTGAAGTACGCTGAGCTACCATTTGGAGAGGCCAGGTTATTCTGACTGGACCACTTTTTGTTTGTTTTATTCTGCAGCAGATATGTGGGCTGGACCAAATATGTACTTACTGGATGACTGAATAACTCTTTGGAAAGGCCTATCAAGTAAATTATAGAAAGCAAGTATTATAATTACCATCCCCTGAGTACTTCCTTGGATTATTTGTCTCTTTTAATGTCCCACCTGGCAGGGATTCCAAAGAATACTTTTTAACAAAAGTTTATTTACGTCTGCTTGGCCTTGGGACTGGGCACTTTCCTGTTAATTTTGGTAAGGTCCACTTTAGTAGCTGGGCGGGTAAAGAATCCAACCTCTCCCATCTTATGTTTTTAGTTGGCAAAACTGGAAAAGTTATTTTCAACAGGTCTTTAAAAAGGCCTGAGTTAAAGAATATTTCTAAGTACTGTTAAATCCCCAAATTGTCCTATAACCCATGTTCATTATGTGATGTGACATCATTAGGCCTAGAGATAGAGATTTGAAAGTACCAACGTAGGACTACCAGTGAAGACACTAGGAAAGGTCACCTATTTGAAACAGGGGATGAGGAGAGAGTGACCATGCAGGAACTGAGTCATGAGGGCCACCCATAGTTGAGGACAGGAGTCTGTGGAGTGAGACCCTGAGTTGCCCTCACAATAAAAGCCAAGGAAGGAGTTTTCAGAGGGAGATTGTTGCCCATGGTGCCAACAATGCAGGGAAGTCCAGGAGGGTGACACAGCAAAAACTCACAAAGCCAAGAAAAGAAATTAAGAATAGAATTCTAGAGCTTAAAGACACCTCTGAGATCTTTAATTCCAACCCTGTTGTGTTACACACATACTGAAAAAGTAAGGTCAAGAAGGGTAAGGCACTTGGGCAAAGCCACACACAACCGATCAGCCTCAGATCCCAGATCAGTGCTGTCTGTGGATTCCCCAACCCTGTGGGGTTTCTGCGGCTTAACTGCCTGCTTTGCTTGTGTGGCTGGTTGGTGCCCACACTGACCCTTCTCATTTCCAAAGTTTTGGTTAGAATGATATTTTAACGTGACCGCAAATCTTCACGGAAAATTTCTCTCCACATGGGAACATTTGTATTTTGTTGCTGTTGTTGTTGTCAAAATTTGCCTAAGAGCTTCTTATAATTGTAGAACTTCTTCATAGTCTCTTAATGCTTAGAGGTGTGTTTCCAAATAGGAGATAAGGAGAATTTGGGATAACAATGATTTAAACAGTTTAATAGTATACTTCCTGAAATTTTCAAGTTTTGTCAGTTTGTTTTAGATGACTCTGTTCTCTTCCCCAGCCTCGGAAGACTCTTTGATATTTGGTGAAAGAAGTCTCTTTTTTTTCCCCAGGAAACCTAAATTTGGTAAATAACAAAATTTAAGCAATGTATTGGGAAGGGGAGATGTTTGGGGCGCCTGGGTGGCTTAGTCGTTAAGCGTCTGCCTTCGGCTCAGGTCATGATCCCAGGGTCCTCGGATCGAGGCCCACATCGGGCTCCCTGCTTGGCGGGAAGCCTGCTTCTCCCTCTCCCACTCCCCTGCTTTTGTTCCCTCTCTCGCTGTGTGTCTCTCTCTGTCAAATAAATAGATAAAAATCTTAAAAAAAAAAAAGGAAGGGGAGATGTTTTTCTTCCCATATCACAAACTTCAAGTCGGGGGAAAAAGGCATAAAATCAACTGCCTTGGACCTATAATTTCTATTTCAGCCAATTTTAAGTCCCTATGGCTATGGTGGGCTCGGGTTCCTTTTTTTTTTTTTTAAGCCTTTTCTAACTTCTTGATGAAATGATAGCCTAATAACCAGTGCATTTAATCAAGCAGATATCAAACACCAAAAAGGGATGTAACTGGAGATTGTAAATAAAATGAAGAAAGGGTTCAGGCATCTGCCCTCTGTTTTTGAAACAAGAGTATATAGTGTACTCCCCAAAGCTCTGATTTCAGTCAACCCGAGAGACACTGTGGAGTTGGCAGAATTTGTCCACAAGCCTGCCCTCCCCCACCCCCCCCAACTTGGCCCCTTGTATTCACCTCTTTTTTGTGAGGTGGGACACATCCCTGCAGTCTGTCCAGGTTGCCTTCTCAAATATCTCATCCAGCCTACAGATGATGCAGTCTCTGTCCCTTCTCTTTTAAGCCATGATGAGACTTCACCCCTTTAAGCTCTATGTATTCACTGACGCATGTGAAAAGAGTTACTGAATGAGGTTGGACTGGAAGAGAAATTAACCACCATTACCTACTCAAATGATGTCTCAGGAAAGCAGGACTAAATGGGGAGTTAACGTCTAGGATTATACCAGTAACAATAATACTAATAGTATAATAATAGAAGCACAGCAGCTAACATTTTCTATTGTAATAACTCTGTGATGTTCCTCACTTTTTGGATGAGGAAACTGAGGTTTAGAGAGGTTATAAGAGTATGCAGGAGCACAAAACTGGATTTTATCCCCATTCTGTTGGACTCCAGCAACCTAACCATTGAGCCATCACGTGGCTAAGTGGACCCAACATGGAAGTCGTTCTTCTCACCCCTTTCTACCATTGTTGGGGCCACAGCTATATTTTATAGTTTTTTTTTTTTAATTTTATTTGTTTTAGAGGGAGAGAGAGAGCACAAGCTGGAGGGGCAGAGGGAGAGAATCTCAAGCAGACTCCGTGCTAAGCATGGATGCCGGTCTCAATCCCAGTACCCTGAGATCATGACCTGAGCTGAAACCAAAAGTTGGACGCTAAACCGACTGCATCACCCAGGCGCTCCAGTTTTTTGCAACTATATTTAAGTGGGCAGTGGGATGCTGAAATTCATACTGGCTCAGGAAATTATAAGATCAACACAATTGGTTTTTAAGTTTTTATTTAAATTCCAATTAGTTAACATGCAGTGTTATATTACTTTCAGGTGTAGAATTCAGTGATTCATCACCTCTGTACATCACCCAGTGCTCATCACAAGTGTACTCCTTAATGCTCATCACCTATTCCCCCATCCCCCACCCACCTCCCTTCTGGTAGCTGTCAGTGTGTTTCCTATAGTTAAGAGTATATTTCTTGATTTGCCTCTCTCTTTTTTCCCCTAGAGTCATTTTTTTCCTTAAATTCCACATATGATTGAGATCATATGGCATTTGTCTTTCTCTGACTGACTTATTTCGCTGAACATAACACCCTCTAGTTCCATCCATGTCGTTGCAAATGGCAAGATTTCATTCTTTTTTTATGACTGAGTAATATCCCATTGTATATATATATATATATACACCACCTCTTCTTTATCCATTCATCTGTCCATAGACATTTGGACTTCCATATTGGGCTATTGTAGATAATGCTGCTCTAAACATCAGGGTGCACGTGCCCCTTCAAATCAGTATTTTTGTATCCTTTGGGTAAATACCCAGTAGTACGATTGCCGGATCATAGGATAGTTCTATTTTCAACTTTTTGAGGAACCTCCATACTGTTTTCCAGAGCGGGCTGCACCCATTTGCATTCCCACCAGCAGTGTAAGAGGGCTTCCCTTTGTCCACATCCTTGCATGACCAGCATAATTTGACATGCAACCTGCAGTACATGATTGCAAAAAGCATAGTGTCCCTGAGCCTTGTAATACATAAGTGTAGAAAACAGTGACTTCAGGATTTGTTGAAATTCTTCAGGTGAGAGGAAAGGTTATTTTATAAGATAAAGTATCCTGGGGCCCTGAGGGTTGGGAAACCCCAATCAGGGTAGGGGCTGTG
Organism: Eumetopias jubatus; assembly: GCF_037043125.1. Taxonomy (NCBI): domain Eukaryota; kingdom Metazoa; phylum Chordata; class Mammalia; order Carnivora; family Otariidae; genus Eumetopias; species Eumetopias jubatus. The sequence continues at coordinate 131,419,414 of NW_028274809.1, read as the reverse complement.
GAGAGGAAATGGAGCATATCAAGAATTGATTGCTAGACAGAAAGAAAGGAGAGGACTGAATAAAAATGAAGAGGACAATGAAGAAAGAGAAGTTGCTTTCTTAACTAAAACTACGATCTAGTATGACACAATTCCCTGATTCATTTGTTAGTTTGTTACAAGCTGTACTCGTAAAGATTTTAACAGAACATTAAAGACAAAAAGAAATAAAATTAAAATTTTACCACTTACAGCTACTGTCAACACTGAAGTACATCCTACTTCAGTCATTTTTTGGATGCCTGTTGTATTTTATCTGGGGATCTTTCTGGCCATAAACTCCTGCAATATTCAGTGCCTACATAAAATTCTCTTACATCACTGGCTTTCAAATGATTTGGTCTTAGGACCCCTTTGTACTCTTAAAATTATTGAAGACTTCAGGTTATTCTGGTTTGAGTTACAGCTATTGATATTTACCTTGGTAGAAATTACAACTGAGAAATGATTAAAATATTTATTTATTTATTTATGATAATATTAAACCCAATACATGCTAACGTAAATATATTTTCCCCAGAATAAACCAACCAAAGAAGAAGTTATGATTGGCATTGTTTCACATATTTATAAGTTTCTTTAACATCTGGTTTAATAGATGACAGGTAGATTCTCATGTTTGTGCCCATAGTCAGTTGCAGTATATTGATCTGATTGACTATATGAAGAAAATCTCTGCTCATGTAGATATGTAGCCATAAAAGAGAACAGTATTTAATAGCATTGTCAGGTAGTTATGGATATTCTCTTTTGAAGCTACACCAAAGTTGACAAGAGATGGTTTCTTAAAAGTTGGTTGAAATGTGGAGAATTCCATGAATTTTTCCTATTCTGTTCATTAAAATCCATCCTCTTGTCTTGCATTTTGAATGGAGTCTTTACTCATGTGTAATTTTTGTAACATTATACATTAGTCATTTGGAAAAATTGACTTACTGAGTTACGTACATCTTCCAAATATTGATGTATTTCACTTTACTATATGTAAAAAGTTGTATTTATTAATATCACTAACAACTTCATATGAAAGGCCTTTCAGTATTGAGAAGATGTCAGGTACACTATGACAGAAACAAGTATCTCAAAACTCTTATTTTTACCTGAAAGCTCAAATTTTATCATTGGCACAAGATGCTGCCAGCACTGAGTTCCCTTTCCTTGTCATAGAGAAAACGTCTGCCAAATCCTCAAGTCAGAACAATACTTTGTCATTTGTTTTTTCAAGTAAAAAATGAAGCTAGTTCAGCTTGAAACTCAAAATAACCAATCACACAAGTGTTTTAGCTCCAGACAACCATCATACTTGTGTGGGCATCCTCCCCATTTTGTCACACAGAATATTACAAAAACAAGTACTCAAGGGTTGATATGTAATAAAATTAATACATTTTAATTCTTCATCAAAGATATTCTTAGTGACACTGGCATTTTTCTTCCATTGTGAGGGGGTAGTGAGGAAGACTATCTGTGCACACACAGTATAGTGTACATTGATGTGGCTGTGACCTTGACTTGGGCTCAGATGCCTGCAATTTTAGCTGTATTTTTGTACTGTCAGTGCAAATGTCAGCACAGTGAATATGGCTCATAACATTTTAGTGTTATTGTAAAAGAAGATCTGACCTCATGAATCCCCTTGTCAGTGCCACACTTTGAAAACCATTACAATGGCAATACATTGAAATTTCAAAATTAATTCCATCAGTCTCCTGCTTTGGGAGCACACCAGTTATTTCTAAAACTGTAAAGAAGATTTTCTTGGGGTACGTTTCTACAAGTGGGATTGCTGCATTGAAACAAACACTTTTCAAAACTTTTGAGCCACATTATCAAATTGTCCTTTAGGAAGATATAGACAGGCATTAATAACATACTTGTGTACTTTATTTTTATATGGCCTTTCTATAATGGTATACAGTTTCCATGCTTAGAAAAAATTTCACTGGGCACGGAAATGGTTAAAATATTTCCATCAATTTGACCACTATGTAATATACAAAGGGGAAAATGACATTGGATTCACCCATGCTGCAAATGCTTTACAGAGAAACAGTGTGTCAGAGCAGAAAGCATGGTGCCTTGTTTGTATATTTATTAGCTATGTGACTTTTAACTTCTCAGATCTTTCGTCTCTAAAATGTCAATAATAATGAATTTTCTCACAAAGGTGCTGAGAGGTCTCTTAGCTGGACCCACAGCTGCCTCTGAGAGTACAAATCAAAGATCCCATTGGTAGGGGCGGTGGCAGAAGCTGGGATGAGCAACGGGAAGCAAAAAGCCTGATGCTAGATTCGTAAGAGTCACCAGAAAAAAAAGAGGTCGGGAATAGGGCCAGAGAGCCTGGGAAACTGGCGGGGGGGGGGGGGGGGAGGGGGGCAGAAATCGATGTGTTGAAAGCAGTAGAAGAAACAAGGTTTAGACCAAAGGAGGCCCCTGGTGGTTGCTGGATTATCTGAGGTTTCTGTGGCTGCGGGAGCTGGATTATAGGACCAGAGCGAGACAGATAGAAATTCCTGTACTTTCAGGCTGAATGAGAATTTTCTTGCCAACATGACAGCCTTTAGCAGCAATCGGCTTCAAATTTTCATAAAATCCGAGGTCACTCAGTTTTCACTTAAGTTGCCAGTTTTGTTACTATCTGTAGTGTCATTTTGGATTTTTGGTAATAATCATTTATCACTGAATATCAGATTGACACTAATTCTTTCTCTAGGGTCTTCTGTACAGATCATTGCCTTTTGAACAGATGTGCATGTCCAGATGTCTGTAATCTTGTCAGGAATTTCCACTGGCCTAATTGCTGCTTTTTGTTATTTATTAAGCACTCCTCGACAAGATGGATCACCAAAGGTCTATGCATATTACACACTCTTTACTCCGTATAAAGTATCATCAAGGACAGAATTGTGCATGCACATGTATTGTATAGTTCTGAAATTCTTAATCACAAGAAATGCCAGTTACTTCCCATGTTCATCTTTGGTAGGATTTCTTTTGTTTTATTTTTTAGTTTACTGTTAATCTTGTTAGCTAGAGTTAAATATACTTCATAGTGAAAGTTAGTTGCCATTTGGAGGGAAAAGGATTACTCACCAAGTTAGCTGTTTCTGAAACTTAATTATCATAGCATTATACTAATTTCAAGGTGAGAGAGCGTAGATGGCCGGTTCCCTAATATTACAGATGAAAAAAACTCCTATCAGTGGGAAAATGACAGTGTAAGAGTCACAAACTATTTACCATATCTGCTTATCTTGGCATGAGAAGGCAAAAATCTTAGTGACTAGATAATTTGAATGGATTTTTGCAAATGTGCTCCTTTGCCTCGTGGAAGGATACGTTGAAAAGGGCTTACTTTCTCTTTGGGTCCATGTCTGTTTATTAACAAGATATATATTCTACATTTCTACATTTCAGCCATGGAAATTAGGGTAAAACAAAAATATATTCAGCCACTGTCAGTTGATTGGCAGATTGACTGATTAATTGCCTCATTTAACAACCATGTATTGATTGTTTATCATGTGCCAGGCTGTTGTCAAGGCCCTGCAGAAACAATAAGTAAAACTGATAAAAAATCCCCAAAATCATGGGGTTTAAATTCTGGGAATGGGGTGTTCAAGAAGGAAAAACTAATAAAACTAGAAAGGGAAACAGGAAGTACCAGGGATAAGGCTGGGTTGCCATTCTAATGGAGCGTTGAATTTGAACAAAGACTTGATGTAGGCAAGAGAGTAAACCCAGCAGATATCCGGGAGAAGAGCCTTTTAGGCAACGGGACTAGCCAGTGTGTGCGAGGGCCCTGAGGAGGAACAGCAAGTAGAGGGTGTGAGGTTGGAGGTGGGGGGAGAGTGGGAGGGGATAGATGAAGGGCAAAACCATTAGGAAGTTTGAGCGGAGAGTAATCTGCTATGTCTTGTGTTTTAATAGAATTATTTTTTCTTCTGAGTTAAAATTAGACTGTAGAGGGCAAGGACAGACACAAAGAAACAAGTTAGGAGGCATTGCATTTATTTCAAGTGAGAGAGAAGGATGGTTCTGGCCAGAGTGATAGCTTGGAAAGGGTGAGGAATGGCTAAAGATTCTGAAACTAGAGCCAGCAGGTTTGCTGACAAATTCAATGCTGGAATATGGGGAAAAAAAAAAAAAAGCCACCAAAATTTTCTCCAGGGCTTTTGGCTCATGTAATAAGTAACTGGAAGGTTGGAGTTTCCATCAACTTAGATGGGGAAGACTCTGCGTGAGATAGTTTTGGAGTTAAGTGAGGTGAATGGTTTAGGCCAAGTATTTAGTTTTAGATATTAAGTTTGAGATTTCCATTAGACCTCAAAGTGATAAGAAAAAAATGCAAAGTTGAGAAGAAAGATGGCTACTTCAGTCTTGGGGTTCAGATGAAAGATATGTGCTGGAAATACAAGTTTATAGATGTCAGCATTTGGATGATGTCACATGTCAACTTTCCTAAGAAGCCAACACTGAGAAGCAGATTTGCACCAGAAGTTTATTGACAAGTACTCCTGGGATCAGTAACTGTGAGAAGTAAAGGAAGCAAGATTGTGCAGAGGGAAAAGTTAGGTGGTAATAAGATCACAAAGAAGTGCTTCCACTGGGGCACCTGAGTGGCTCAGTTGGTTAAGCGTCTGCCTTCGGCTCAGGTCATGATCCCAGGGTCCTGGGATTGAGCCCTAAGTCGAGCCCCACATAGGGCTCCCTGCTCAGGGGGGAGCCTGCTTCTCCCTCTGCCCGTCCCCCTGCTTGTGTACATGCATTCACTCTCTCTCGCTCTTTCTCTCTCAAGAAAAAAAAAAAAAAACCTGCTTCCCCTAATCTTAAGTAAAGCTCCAGAGTTGACATAATTTATTTCTCCTACATTAACCAGTCACTAGATGCCCAAGAGTGTGATCCTGAGTGAATCAGCTCTCTTTGATAAGGCAATCCCTTGGTGGAGGTAGGGAATAAGCTTTGAGGTGTCAATCATCAATACCCCTAGCAGGCAAGGAAATGAGTGCTGCAGTCGTAAAGAGCAGGGGCGCTGCTACCAACACCCACTGCAGATAGTATTTAACTTGATGAGAAGGATGAGATCACTAAAGAAATGAACGCAGCTAGGGAAGATGTCCAAGGACCGAGCCCTGGGTATTCTGAAGTTAAGAAGTTGCGGTGATAACGTAGAAAGGGCAAAGGACCCTGAGAAGGGGAAGTCAGGGTTTTCCAGTGAGTGCAAGGAGGTCCTACAAGCATACTGTAAAGAAGCATACTGCAAGGAGACAGTGATCTCCTATGTCAAATGCTACAGAGAGATCAAGTATAGAGAACTGACAATTGACCTTGGGACTTAGCAAGACAGAGGAAGTTGTTAACCTTGACAAAGAGTTGTTTCAGTGGAGTGGTAGGAATGAGAGCCAGACTGAAGCAGGTTCAAAAGAGAATGGAAGAAGAGGATTTGGAGACATCGAGTCTATACCATTCTTTTGAGGAGTTTAATTGTAAACAGAAACAGAAAATTCAACATCAGTAATCACATTGAGGGGTGCCTGGGTGGCTCAGTCAGTTAAGCATGTGACTCTGGATTTTGGCTCAGGTCGTGATCTCAGGGGAGTGAGATCGAGCCCCACATTAAGCTCTGCGCTAGGCGTGGAGCCTGCTTGGGATTCTCTCTTTCCCTCTCCCTTTGCCCCTCCCCGTCACCCCTCACTCCCACATGTGTGTGTGCGCTCTCTCTCTCTCTCTCAAAAAAAAAAAAAAAAACACATTGAATATAAATAGTTTAAGCTCTCTAAGTACAAGGCAAAGATTGCCAGATTGGATAAAAATAAGACCCAGCTATATGGTGCCTACAAGAAATGCACTTTAAATATAAAGACACAAACAGGTTAAAAAGATATGCCATGTTAACACCAATCAAAAAAAGCTGGAGGGGCTATATTAATATCATATAAGTAGATTTCAGAGCAAAGAATGTTGTTAGGGAACAAGAAGATCATTTTCTAATGATGGAGGGGTCTGTTCATCAGGATGACCTAACAACAGTCTCACATATTTATGCACCTAATAATAGAACTTGAAAACACGTGAGGCAAAAAATGATAGAACTGTAAGCAGAAATAGAGAAGTCAATAATTACAGGTGAGAGATTTCAATACCTTTCTCTCAATAATTGATGGAACGAGTAGAAAGAAAACCAATAAGGATATGGAAGACTTGAACTGTCAGTCAACTGGACCTAATTGAAATTTTTATTTATTTTTTTAAAATATTTTATTTATTTATTTGAGAGAGAGAATGAGATAGAGAGAGCATGAGGTGGCGAGGGTCCGCGGGAGAAGCAGACTCCCTGCTGAGCAGGGAGCCCGATGCGGGACTCGATCCCGGGACTCCAGAATCATGACCTGAGCCGAAGGCAGTCGCTTAACCAACTGAGCCACCCAGGCACCCCCTAACTGACATTTTTAGAATACTCTACCCAGCAACTACACAAAGAATACATTTTTTTTAATGCAAATGGAACATTTACCAATATATACCATATTCTAGACTATAAAACAAGTTTTGATAAATTTAAACAGATTCAAGTTTTATAATATATGTCGTTTTAACACAATGGAATTAACTTAGAAATAAATAACATAAAGGTATCTGAAAGTTAGCAGTTATTCAGAATACAAAAAGACATTTCTTAATAACCATGAGTCAAGAAGAAATAAAAAGGGAGATTAGAAAGTATTTTGAACTGAATGAAAATAAGGACAAATATATCAAAATTTGTGGGGTGCTGGTAGTGCAGTTATGTAGTGGGAAATTTACCCTAATAGTATATTACTCTGTTAAAATAGAAAAGCCCCAAATCAGTGACTTCCATTTCCACTTCAAAAACCTTAAAAAGGGATTAAATTAAATCCAAAGTGAAGAATGGGAATAATAAATACCAGAGGGGAAATCAATGAATACAAAACAGACAAAACAATAGAGAAAATTGCTGAAATCAAAAGCTTCTTCTTTGAGAATGTAGATAAAATTAATAAAACTCTAGCCAGACTGATCAAGAAAAAAAAGAGAGAAGACGCTAATTACAAATATCAGGAATGAGAGACATGTTATCACTAAAGATTTTTATCTGTATTAAAAGAATAAAAAGCAAATATTATGAATTATTTCATACCAACAAATTTGACAAATGAAATGGAAAATTCCTTGAAAAACACAAACAACCAAAGGAGAAATAGAAAAGATGAATAGCCCTGTATCTATTTTTTAAAATAAATTTGTTGTTAAATACCTTCCCTGTAAGGAAACTCTAGGCCCAGTTGGTATCACTGATGCATTCTACCAAACATTTAGAAAAAATAATGTTAATTTTATAAATTTCTTCCAGAAAATTGGATAGAATAGAGTACTTCTCAACTCATTCTATAAGGCCAGCATTATCTGTAGGTCCTGACAAAGACATCACAGGAAGAGAATACAGTTCACTATCACTCATCCACATAAGTGCCAAAGGTCTTTAAAAATTTCAGCAAGCTATATCTAATAATATGTAAAAAGTATAATATATCAGGACTAAGTGGGATTTATCCTAGTAGTGCTGGGCTGGTTTTAACACTCAAAATCAACCAGTGTAAATTACTGTATTTTTAAAATTTTTTAAATTAAAGCATATGATCATTTCAATAGAGGCAATAAAAACTTTTGACAAATCCAATATCCATACCTGATAAACACTCTCAGCCAACTAGGAATAGAATGGAACTTCCATTGCCTAATAAAGATCATCTACAGAAAACCTGTGGTTAACATCATTCTTAATAGTGGAAGACTGAATGCTTTCCCTGAAGATCAAAGACAAGGCATAGATGTTTGCTTCCTCCCTTTCATTCAACGTTGAACTGGAGGTTCTAGCCAGTGCACTAAAGTAAGAAAAAGAAATATGAAGCCTCCAGATTCGAAAGGAAGAAAGAAAACTGTTTTTATCCTCAGATATCATGTATATCCATGTAGATATATGTATATGAGATACACGATCAGAGGGAATCCCCCCAAAAAACTTCTTGAACTAAAAAATTAATTTAGCAAAGTTGCAGGATACAAGATCACTATACAAAATGCAATTTTATTTTTATATATAAACACATACATGGACAACTGATTTTTGACAAAGGTGCAAAAGCGATTCAGTGGAGAATACAGTTTTTTCAATAAATTAGGCTGGAACAATTGAATATTCATATGTAATACAATGAACTTCAAACCTTACATCACACCACATACAAAAAATTAACTCAAAATGAGCCAAGACCTAAATATAAAACCTAATACTGTAAAAATTATGAGCAAAGATAGGAGAAAGTCTTTTTTTTTAAATGTTTTATTTATTTATTCATGAGAGTCATAGAGAGAGAGGCAGAGGCAGAGGGAGAAGCAGGCTCCCCGCCTAGCAGGGAGCCTGATGCGGGACTCGATCCCAGGACCCTGGGGTCATGACCTGAGCCGAAGGCAGACGCTTAACCATCTGAGCCACCCAGGTGCCCCAGGAGAAAATCTTTATGATCTTTAGCTAGTCAAAAGTTTCTTAGGTATGACACCAAATACATGATGAATAAAAGGAAAACATTGACAAATTAGATTTAAGAAAAATAAAAATTTTTCTCATTAAAAGACTGTTAAGGAAAAAATATGGTATTTATATATGGAATATTATTCCGTCATAGAAAGGAAGGAAGTTTTGATACATGGTACATGGGTCGGCCTTGAAAATATTGTGCTAGATGAAAAAAACTGGAAAAAAAAGACAAATACTATATCATTCTACTCACCTGAAATGTGTAGAATAGGGAAATTATAGAGTCACAAATTAAATTAGAGGATACCACGGGCTGAGGGAAATGGGGGGGTGGGGAATTACTGCTTATGGTTACAGTTTCTGTTTGAGGTGATAAAAAAGTTTTGGAAATAGTGGTAATGATTGCATAGAATCTAATCAATGTCACTGAATTGTACTCTTTAAAAATGGTTAAAATAGCTAATTTTATGTTATATATAGTTTACCACAGTAAACATAAAAATAAGAAAAGACTGTTAGGAAAATAAAAAGACAAACCTAGACAGGAAGAAAATATTTGTATATCATATACTGATAAAGGACTTGTGTCTAATATATAAAAAAACTCTCAAAACTCAATAATAAGAAAGCGGGGGTGGCTGGGTGGCTCAGTTGGTTGAGCATCTGCCTTTGGTTCAGGTCATGATCCTGGAGTCCTGAGATCAAGCCCCCGTGTCTGTGTCGGGCTTCCTGCTCAGCGGGGAGCCTGCTTCTCCTTCTCCCTCTGCACCCCCCGCCCTCCCCCCGCTCATGTTCTCTCTCTCTTTCTATTTCAAATAAATAAATAAAATCTTTAAAAAATTAAGAAAGCAAAAAATAGATAAACAATCCATTAATAAAAATGGAGGAAAGATTTGAACGGACACTTCGCCAAAGACAATATATGGACAGAAAATAAGCAGATGATACGATGCTCCACATCATTAGGCATTAGGGGAATGCAAGTCAAAACCACAATGAGATGCTACCATGCAGCTACCGGAATGGCTAAAGTTAGAACGATGGACCCTAAAACATGTGGGTGTGGACGTGGATGCACTGGAACTCTCATACGCTGCTGGTAGAAAAGTATAATGGTAAAGTCACTCTGAAAAAACAGTTTGGCAGTTACTTAAAAAGTTAGCCATATACCCATCATATATGATCCAGTCATTCTATTCTTAGAGATATTTTCCCAAAGAAAAGTAAGTATCTGTTCATACACAGACTTGTATGCAAATATTTATAACACCTTTGTTTGTCACCATAAAAAATGGAACCGACACCAATGTTATCAACAGGTAAACGGATAAGCAATCGTGATATATTCATACAATGGGTTATTACTCTATGATGAAAAGGAATGAACTGCTGACATATGCTAAAACATGGATGAATCTCGAAATAATTCTGCTGACAGAGAGAAGCCAAAGAGTGCATACTCTATGATTCCATTTATATAAAACTCTAGAGAACACAGACTGCCCTGTAGTGACTGAAAGCCCATCAGGTGTTGCCTGTGGGAGGAGAGGTGCACGGGGAAATTTTGGGGAGTGATGGATATGCCTGTTACCTTGATTGTAGCCATGGTTTCATGAGTATGCCCAGGCCTAAGTTTATTAGATTGTACATTTTAAATATGTGGAGTTTATTCCAAGTCACTTATACCTAGTAGATCCATCTAGAACAATTTAAGGGTACAAAATAAAACTTTAGTAGTCAAAAAAAAATGCTAAGATACTTCCCCTTATTAATTTTAAGAGTTCTGGGAAATATTCTAAGAATGTCTGGTCCCCTGTCTTCAAATTTCATGCTAATTTATTACAGATAGAATTGAGAAATGATAGCCACATAGACTCCAGATCTCGGAAATTATACCAGGACATGGTCATCATTTCGAAAAATTACAGTAACATTTTTTTTAACTTAGTAAAAATCTCCATAATTTTAAATTCGATGCTCTCTGGCTACTTATTTATGGGAATGTAAACTGGCACATAAGCAAGTGATTTGTTTTTCTGTAGTTCTGCTTTGCCCTTTCCTTTACTCATGTGCCCTTGGACTTCGCATTTGCATAGTATGGATGTTCCCTTCACAGACCACATGATTGTTAGCAGTGTGATGAGGCTGAGCTCGTGATGCAATGTTGACAGCCTGTTCATAACTGCGTGGTGCTTCTCACATTCACAACTTCCATTTATTTAAAATTTCTTAAAACTTTACTCCCCTCAATTGTGGGGTTGAGATGAAAATCTGGTGGGTTTTTTTTTTTTTTCGAATTTTCATTGAATTTCCAAATCTAAGATCAAACTATTTAAAAAAAACTTCTCGTTTTATTATCAAATTTCACATAATTTTGTTTCTATTTTCATGTTGATGCATAAGTCACTTGAGGAAAATCCATGATTTTAGGTAACTATTTTACACGGAGCTCTTTAAAAAAAAAATCGTTGTTTACAGAAACTCTGTACAAAGGAGAGTTCACTTACTTCCCTTCTACGGCCTTTATTGTAGGTCAGACCACTCTCATCCCTGGATTACTCCTATAATCCCCAACTAGTTTTATTAGGCTTCGTTTCTACTTCTAATCTAATTTTAGCCAGAATGAGCGTTCTAAAATGTACTCCTGCCCCAGTATGCCTGGAATCCTGCAACTGCCATTGCTTTTGGAAAAAGAATGCGGACAGTGCACCATGACTCATATCAAGGTCCCGCGTGCCCTGCTGGCCCCGCTCTATCTCGTCTGTCCCTCTGTTCCCTGTCTCTTACTTGACTCATTCTCTGTTGAAAGTCCTTCAGGTCTTTTTCACAGATACTCTGTCCTGCATCTGGGATCACTCCTTCCCACCTCCAGTGCCTACTTATCTCTTGTGTCTCAGCTCATACATTACTTTTCCCCAGAAGCCCTCCTTTTCCCAAGCTGGCTTTGCGCTTCTCCTTTGGGCATCTTGAAGCACCCTGCGTTCTTCCTATCAGAAGCTTTCTTAGAGTGCTTGAATACTCTGGTAGTTGCTTCTCGCGCTATACCATGATCTGTGTGAAGTTGGGGACTCTGTCTTGATCACCATTTTATCCTCTGGGCCTGCCTAGCATAATGTCTGGTATATGATAAGGGCCAAATGACCAGTGAATTATCTTGGGAGGTGGGGGAGGGCACCCATAATAAACTAAATGGACTTGTGATCATTTTGGAGCAGAAAGTGAGGACTTCTGTTTTCTATTCAGAATTAAAGGTATCCAAGCCAACAAAAGGAAGGCTACACATAAATAAAAGCCAGCCTAATTAGCCTGATGGGTTTCTTTCTTGAGATAAATAATCATTATTCTACTTGTGCCTTTTAAAATTAAGCCAACCTAATGCCACTTATACGAGGTATCTAGAATAGTCAAATTCACAGAGATAAAAAGCAGAATAATGGTTACCAGGGACGGGGAGGAGGGGGGGAATGGGGAGCTGTGGTTTAATGGGGACAGACTCAGTCTGAGATGAAGACAAAGTTCTGGAGATGATGTGATGATGGCTGCACAACAATGTAAATGTACTCAATGCCACTGAACTGTACACTTAGTGGTACATTCAGTCTTAACGTTATGGTCAATTCATTTTCAAGTTTGAGAGAGGAGACAAGAAGGAAAATGGAAAACACAGAGAGACGGTCATTGAGAAATGCGAGGCAAAGGAGTTCCAAGGTAAACAGCTCAGGTCACTGAGTTTCTTTAGACAGTGTGTTCAGAGAGCCGCAGCATTTGAATTGATTATCTCAAATTACTATTTTCCTCTCACATTTTAATGTGCTCTTAACACCTAGAGAACTCATCCATATTAATTAGGAAACCACATGTCTTCCCACAGCAATGATGCACAAGCAGATGGATGAGTTGTCGGATGAGGAGAGGACAGAAATTTTGGCCCTGATGCTCTGATAATGAATTAGACACTGAGAGTTTCCGTCTTGTCCACAAGACTACAGAGGATTCTGTGGTTACCACCAGAACATGGGATAAATTAAAGGAAATAAGATAAACAAAGGTTTTTTGCTGATATAATGCTCAGCTATAGAAATTGGCATTTGTGAAATCCCATGCAGGCTGCACTTTGTGACCTACAGCCCATATAACTTTGAAGATTTCATTGCATTGTGTGTTTGAAAAGTATATGCTTCAAATATTCCTGAAGCAAGACTTAACTAAAGTCATTTGGCATCCTGAAGTGGTGTTGATATTCCAACCCAGTAAACTTCTGTATCATATTTGATATAATCTAAGTACTGCAAAAGACCTGTTGAAAATTACACATGATGGAGCATCCTTTCATTGATTCTTGGATCCAGTAAAAGACAACACAAATGAAGCTCCTGACCCAAAATAAATTGCTGAGGGAAAGGAGCTGAATTGAAAGCTTTCCAGATAAAAGAGTATATTTTTATATGCAACCTGTGGCTGTCACCCACTGTATTTTCTTCTTGTACACAAGCATCATTTTTTTTTTTTTTTAGAATTGATGCCTAACATTAAGCACACAATGTTGCCTGCTGCCATTTATATAAAAAATAATGGTAGAAGGGACACCTGGGTGGCTCATTCAGTTAAGTGTCTGCCTTTGGCTCAGGTCATGATCCCAGCATCCTGAGATCTAGCCCCGTATCAGGCTCCCTGCTCAGTGGGGAGTCTGCCTGTCCCTCTGCCCCACCCCCCTTGCCCCATCCCCTGCTTGTATGGTCTCTCTCGCTTTCTCTCCTCAAATAAATAAAAATCTTAAAAAAATAATAATAATAATGGTAGGAACAGAACTTCTTTCATAACTTGCCATTTCTTGGTACTTGGTCCCAGATTATTGACGGCGATTATCTCTGACAAGATCTGCCAAAAGGGACATAAGACAAGGTCATCTCTTGAAGATTCATAACAAACAAACAAACCCAAACCAATTTTTATGTTTACTCCATCTTTTAAATTATTATACCAGTCTACCTGATTGTCCTCTCTGAGAGGTCAGATTCCTCAAATTGGCTTTGTATGTATGTATTTCTCCAGGTAAGGGAACAGAACTCGAATATGTGATAGAAAAGGTTTTGTTTGTACAGCCAGCCTTCAAATTACAGCGTTCTGAAACCACTTTTCAACTTTCCTCCATCCTCCCTCCAAGGTCCTTTTATTGGACTGCTTTGGGTTAAGTAGAAACAGATGACAGTTGTGAGTTTCCAAAATGGCCCCATTAATTTCTCCATTGTTTACCAGCAGGAATGCAGTTGGGACCTTGAAATTGTCAGTCCATTAGTATGGGATCTTGCCAAGTGAAACTTCCTTTGGAAATGATGATAATATTGATATGAAACATCTGATTTCATACCTTGTGAGACAAAAAGTGGAACGGTGGACTATCATTCACCCAATGAAATCATCTAAATGACACTGAGAATAGTTTTTAAATTCTTTCAATATGTAGGATCAGTCATAAAGCTGGAATCTATTTCATCACAGTATATGAGTGATTGGTATGTTATGAACCTAAGGCTTAAATGTTTGCAAATTCAACATTTAGTAACATTTGTAAGAATAATTTTGAATTATTAATTATATTTGGCAAAATACTTTTTTTTAAAGATTTTATTTATTTATTTGACAGGGAGAGAGCAGGAGCAGGGGGAGCAGCAGACAGAGGGAGAAGGAGAAGCAGGCTCCCCGTTGAGCCGGGAGCCCGATGTGATGGATGTGATGCAGGGCTTGATCCCAGGACGCTGGGATCATGACCCAAGACGAAGGCAGACACTGTAACCTACTGAGCCACCCAGGCACCCCGGCAAAATACTTTTTAACACAAACAATTTTATCATTAGGAATTTTAAACCAATAAGCAAATATGAAGTCCAAGCATTGCTTTTTTGAAGTGTGTTTTGAAGTTTTACTTTAAATCTTTTGGCTTTTCTCCGTGATCGACAGCCTGTCTGTTGGGGATCTTATAGGAAAGTAAATCGGCACCCACATTTGTGATACGGTTTTTTGTGTGTGATCTGATAGACATTTTTAGAAAACAGAAATGATAAAACACAACTCCTTCGCAATTCTGTTACCAAATTGTTTCCTAGTTTTGAGAAAAGAATAAGGGAGACTCTGAATTTAAAGGTGAGATACTAGTGTTTGTCCAAACTGTACTGTAGGAAAGGAGGAGAGTTCTCTGCAGGACAAATAACATCAAGACTACTGATACAACTGAGAAGTGCTGGGCAGATACAGAGTGTAGAATTCAGGGCAGTTTTTACCTTGCTTCCCACTGTTTACAGCAGTATACCGGGAACATTCTCTTTCCCTGACTCTCACCATGTTTGGCTCCCGCAAGTGTCTCTTCCAATGAAAGTGGTAACACCATTCTGCCAAGCCTTTCAAATAGCCTTTTGAAAGTTTTCTAACTTTTGACAAACCCCACCTTCCTCTTGTTGCTGAAAGTCCGAAGGCGTTCTCTCCCCTACCCAATGTCACAAAGCTCACCTCCCTTGGTATTCACAAGCTAATTCTTGGTGGGCATCTTGGGTTATACTATGTATAAAATAAATCCTGTAATTTTGATGATTTAAGAAAACTGATATGGTGGGTCCCAGCTTCCGGTTGTGAGCTCTCTCCTCTTTTCTTCCTTTAGCACAATTGTTTCAAATTGCAAAGTCTTATTTTCCTCCCATAATGCTAGCAACATTAATTGCTACTTATAGAAGGGAGACACAAAGGTTGCTTCTTGCTAAAGAGGTTCAAGTTGAAGTATAGATTACATTTTGATAGGCAAAGACATACTCTGTATGTTGAGAATTTTATGATAACCCAGACCCATAGTCTTTAGACACTCCAAAGCCTTTGGGAAATAAGTCTTATTTCTGAAGGTGCGGTTTGCTTCAATTAGGAAGAGAGCTGTAGGAGAACAGTGGGTACAGACTCCAGAGAGCTTAATTTGAAGAAGGCTTGCCTGATAATATAAAGGCTGGGGCAGCTGAGCAGGTGCACAGACAGCTGGCGATCCAGATCTTCTAGGAACACACCAGCTATTGTGCTGAGTATTTTCCATAAAATCTCTTTGTGCCTTTGGTCACTTTATTGAAAATCATCACTCCCTTCATTTTTAACTTATATAAAAGAAATAACATGTCTTAGTAACAGTAATAAAAAGTACTTGGATATTTTTAAGTATCTCTAGAAACATTTTAATTCTAACCTATATTGGTAAAGCTCAACTTGGGAAAATACCCTCAAGAAAAAAAAAGAAAAATGGTTTCTGAACTCTTTGTAGGCAGGGGAACATGCGTGACGTTATTTTAAATTTGAGACTGGTATGTACAAAGCTCATAGTGATTAAAAATTTTAGTAAAAATTAGGATTCAGAAGGAATTATGAACTTAAACCACTTTGCCCAATTAGGAATGTAGCAGCTTTGGTGGAAGTTAAAACATTTAAATTGGTTTCAGAAGACTCTTATTTTACACACAGTGAATGAGGAGTTTATTAGTTGTAAAGCTTTCAGATGAAATAAAATAGCATCTATTTTTATTATTTTAAAATAATTCTTATTTTAATTCTTTAAGTAGGAATTATAATACTTTATCTCACATTTTCTTTCCAGAGGAGAGGATGGGAATACCAAATATGTGTTGAAACCATTTCTCCAAACCAGCCTGAAAATGTTCCTCTCTTTCTTTGTTCACTGATATAAAAGACGTTGACCTTAGACCACTGTGGTCCCACCAATGACATCAGTTTCAGTTTACTGTTGAGAGGATATGGGATTGTACTTGTACTTTACCAAGAAGCAAGAAATCCCAGCGTAGAGAAACATCCGGTTATTATGTATCATTTATTTCACATTTAAGAGTGTGTGTTTGTCTTTTGCAAGCAAGACTGAGGTCAGTCCAAAGGGAGTGCAAAGCGTTCTTGATTTGTGGGACCCGCTTCTTTAATGAACTACCATTTAAAAGGTAGACTGATTCACTGTTGACAAATTGAAAAACTTAATTCACCCCCTATTTCTTTAAAAAGGGGGAATGTGTCATATTGTTGAAACATTTCAGAAAAAGTGAATCTGTTGAATCTTTGTTCTCATCAATGGGCAGCACCTTCCACCTTTACTCTCCAGGCAGCTGGGAATGAATGTTGACTGTTGATATGCTGTAAAGTCCTCAGGGCTGGTTTGCCACAGTGAATATTCTATGTTAATGCCAGAGATTATGAGAGCATCAAATAGGAAAGGCAAAGCTGTTTAATTTCCCAAAGATAAGACAATATGGCGGTTTCTGGGAACAAATCAAATATTTTATTTCTATAATTGAAGAAAATGCATAGCTGCTGTTTGGAGCTTTAAGGAATTCTGCCTTAATGATGAGGGTCACACAGACGTCTGTCATTTAAAGTGTATGATAATCATCAAGGGCACACACGTTCAAACTAATATTAGCTTCTCCAGTTTTTTAATATGTGGCCACATGTGTTATAAGGAGATTCCTGGATAAAATGTAAAATATGCATAAATCTATTAAAAATAAGGGAGCAATACAAAAATAAGACATGGCCAGTTCTTTTTTCTCTGATATTAGTTCTACCGCATCCTAAATAAACGAAAGCTTTACTCTTTTCTTTAAATTTTTATTTTAGGAATCAGAGTATATTTTGAGCCAATCACTTATTTAGTTTTGAATCGATTATACTCCATGTGGATAAATGAGAACACCTAAATTAATTTGTTCTTTAAGTTCACTGAATATTTATATGTCCCTGCAGCATTTTTTCCCCGAATCTCATAAAAAAAGAATCGGCAGTTAATTCAGCCTTTGCCCCTACATTATTCATAAGGAAAACAAATAATTATAGACAAAACCAGTCATAGTCAAAAATGGCTAGTTTATTCCGTTCATTTGTTCCTTCGGTCATTCATTCATATGCTTATCTTGCCCTGACAGAGCAAAAGCAAGAGGTGAGGTGGGAGGAGTAGTTGTGGGTTTTGTTTTGTTTTGCTTTAATTTGAGCTTATTTTAGAAGATGCTGTGTAATGCCGTTGGCCTTCTTTTGGAGCGGATCCGCCTGTGCACTGGGGCCTGGGGCCCAAGAATAAATCCTCTTTCTCTCCCTTCATAAGGCTCTAAATCTTCCAACAATACTGACTGAATGACTCCAAATCCCATGCCTTTTTCCTCCTTTCTTTCGTTTTCTAAACATGTTTGTGTTATGAATCATACTCAGACACAGGGCCCATTGGAGGGCTGGGCCTGGTTTCCTTGTCACCACCTCACTGAATTGGAATGCAGCCCACAGCCTGGCCCCTGCCCCTGGCCCAGGAGCTCCTCTGGGGCTGGGCGAGAGTTCATTGATGTGCTGAATATCACAAAGACTTAATTCTGCACTGAAAGGTTAAAAAGAAAGGGGGGTGGGGAAGGGAAAGGAGAGAGGAATAAAGATGAACTCTGTGGAGAATGGTGGATTCAGCTAATGGATTTTTGCAGCAGGGCTCACAGGGAAGAATTTTGCAGAGGGAAACTTTATCATTGATATGACTCCTTCCCTTCTCTCTGCCCTTTTTAGGGGGAGGAAAGTTAAAGGAGCTGCTGGTGAAAAGATAAGTGGGAACAGAAAGATACACTTAAAAAAAAAAAAAAACAGGAAAAAAAACTTTGACTTAGCTTCCAGTACAGGCTTTGAGGAATGTAAGCCTCTGGTGGATTTGCTGGCGCAGCCCTAAGCATTAACACAGCTGCTATGACCTAATTTAGCCTTGTTAGTACGGGTCTCCCAAGTCCAAGGATTCGGGGCTACCCACAGCTGCTTCTGCACCGTGGCTGCCAACAGCACCTTTGGGAGAAAGGCTGGGTAGTTAGTCTTTATGGTAAAATCCAGTCTCCTCTTTCTGGAGGGATATGAATAAACCAGGGTGGTTTCAAGGCAGAGATAAGACACTGATAAGAAGTGCAATAAAGGGGGTGCCTGGGTGGCTCAGTCATTAAGTGTCTGCCTTCCGGGTCATGTTCCCAGGGTCCTGTTCCCAGGGTCCTGGGATCTAGCCCCACATCAGGCTCCCTGCTCCACGGAGGGTCTGCTTCTCCCTCTCCCTCAGCCTGCTGCTCCCCTTGCTTGTGCTCTCTATCAAATAAATAAAATAAAATCCTTTAAAAAAAAAAAAAAGAAATGGAGGTATCTAAGTTCCTCTTGCCCCAGAAATTGTTCTATTTGAGGTGAAGTGAGAAAATGAAAATGATTTACTATATCATCAAACTTTTACCTAATTAAAAGTTCATTATTGGGGCGCCTGGGTGGCTCAGTCGTTAAGCATCTGCCTTCGGCTCAGGTCATGATCCCAGGGTCCTGGGATCGAGCCCGGCATCCGGCTTCCTGCTCTGCAGGAAGCCTGCTTCTCCCTCTCCCACTCCCCCTCTTGTGTTCCCTCTCTTGCTATCTCTCTCTCTCTCTATCAAATAAAATAAATTAAAAAAATAAAAGTAATTAAGAAAAAAAAAAGAAGTGCAATAAAGACAAACTCAACCTCTTCCACCTATGTTTCTTTCCGGAGTTCAGAGTGTCCGCTTACCTTTGGGCTCTTAAAATTTGCGATAACTTGAATGTATAGGCAGGAGAGAAGAAACCTGCAAATGACATTTTAAAACAAAAATGTATTCATGTTTGCAAAAACAACCCTATGTGATTGTACAAAATGAATTAATCCTTTAGATGCCTGTGACAAATGTTTATAGGCCTCCTGGAGGCGACAAGATTAAAAATAGATGCTGGGACCAGCAGAACTGAGGTTTTAACAACTTGAGGAGGAAAATTTGATTTGCATGCCATTTACAAATAATTTCTACCACCTCTGACACCAGAGTTATAAAAGTTTAAAAAACGGCACAGTGACTTTACGATTTGCCTATGTTTGATTTATGGTCACACAAACTGCCAAAGAGAGGAAGCTGGAGAGAAAGCTGGGCATCTTCTCTTTCTCACAACTAAATAATGCATCGGTGCATTAAGCCGATGAATCCGATTTTACTGTTCTCCAGCTTCGAACTTTGGACTCTAGTGCCCAAATAACAAGAGATTGTATGGAAAAAGGAGCCCAAAGTGGGCGAAGAGAGAAAACCTTTTATTCTCTATCTTTTTACCCTTTGAACTGCAACAATCATTTGTATCATTGAGTAACACCACAGGTGAACAGAACCATGATCTCCTGCTTTCAGCTGAGAAAATGTAGCGGCAATGAACTGGCCAACGAATGCACCTAATATAATAGAGTTTAATACCCTCCTCTCTCCTCTTTTTAATTTTAACATATTAAGGTTAATTCATTCATTCAACAAATAAGAACTGAGCATCTCCAATGTGCCAGCCATTGTTCTAGACCCTTGGGATATACTAATGAACAAATGAGGTAAAGACACCAGCCCTCTTGAGGTTTTATTCTAGGATAGAATCTTGGTCTCAGAACCTGATTTGAATGGTTCAGATTTTCCCCCCTAAATCTTCTCAATGTTCTTAATCCTGGCAAACCCTTCAGTTTCTATGAATTTTATTTGCCATTCCCACTGCAGTGTATGTATGCTCAGTGCTCTGCTTTCAGATGGTACCCAGGGAAACCGCATAATCTCATCTTTGGGACATTTCTTCCATCTATATCCCTTCTGTTTCTCATTCAACACTTTCCTTGGCCAGAGATATAGAGAGGTGATATCTGAAGGGTTTTTCTAATCCTCATTCTGTATATACCTAAGTATCAAATATCCTCACAGGCAAGGTAATATATGTTTTTATTTTTTCTGCCCTCATTTCTTAATGTATTTACCCAAAGTCAAGGAGATCACTTGATTGCAAGTAAGAAAGGCTTGAGAAGAGTCAAACTCAGCACTGAGACTATGAAGTTTGGCTGTTTGTTGTACTTATTCTCCTATTGACTCATTCATTCATTTATTCTTCACCCAGTAGACTTTCGGTTAGTATGAGCCACTAAGCAGAGCAAGGATAAACCAGACAGTCATTGCCCTCTGGAACTCAGTCTGGTCGGGGACCAAGATGTTTCTTTGCAAACTCAATTCCTGACCCCAAGTCATGAATGATGTGAGCGTCTCTTCGACTGGCTTTTCTAGTTTTTTGATATCTTTGTGGCAAAGTTGTCTTTGCCATCAGAGGAATATACCATGAACATACCGATTACTGATTTGAGTTGTTTGACATATATGTGCACACACATCACATGCACACGCATACACACACACAAACACACACACACACACACAGAGATTTATTTTTCCTCAGTTTTGCTGAACTACCTTATCTTTAGCTATCTGGCACGGCAGTACGGTGATATACAAGTCTTTCAGAAATCCAGTGGGATTCATGCCCAACTGAATTATTTCATTCTGCACTCTGTGTCAGTTCCTGGAAATTAACAATAGACCACTTCACTTTGGTCTTTGATCCCACCAGCTCAGTCAGGGTATTTTTCCAGATGTTTCCGTCTTGGATTGCTATTATAAAAAAACACAACACAAGTTAAGCCAGGCCAAGTTGGCCTGCCCTTGGGGCTGAGGAATGTGCTGTTCCCCAAACAACTTGGTCAGGGGCTACATAAGGGTTAGAAAGAGGGAGAAACCCAAACTTGAAAATCTGAGCGATCCCTTGAATTATAAATGTTCTTAAGAAAAATACCATGCCCAGTGTCTTCACAAAGACATTGTTTCAGCCTGGTTTTAGTAAATTATTTATGTTTTGAAATAAGTTAACATGCTGTTGTTTTTTTTAGTCTAATTTACCCTACTCTCAAGAGTTTAAGTGCCGGTAGACACGGAAAAAGTCTTTAACTGCCAAGGGATTATGCCATTTAGGTGTTTGGGCAGAGATAAAACAAATAACTGGCATCATTATGCCTTCTATCAAAGTTTCATAAGCAAAAATTTCATAGCATGTTTTAACACAAGTGGCAAAAAAATGAGCCCACAGCAACAGGAACTTGAATCACTCTATGTGAAATTAACTTGATTGCTCTAGAAAAAAGAATAGGAAAGTGAAAGAAGTGCTCCAAGAGAGATGCCCCAGAGCAGGGCTCCGTGTTCTACCTGCACTCCGGCCAGAATGGCCCCCGAGAATGTTTTTAGATGTTTTTAAATGCTCTGATGCACATGCCCTAAAGCTTGGTGTGAAATCTTAAGAGCAGTTTCTTGGAAAATGGCAACAGTCCCTGTGATAGGCTCCTCTTGAGCTGTGGCTAAAATCTGACTCTATGGGCCCCTGGGTGGCTCAGTTGGTTAAGTGTCTGCCTTTGGCTCAGGACATGATCTCAGGGTCCTGGGATCCAGCCCTGCATCCAGCTTCCTGCTCAGCCAGGGCGTCCACTTCTCTCTCTCTCTCTCTCTCTCTCTCTCTACCCCTCCCACTGCTTGTTCTCTCTCTCTCTCAAATAAATAAATAAAATCTTTAAAAAACAAAATAAATTAAAAAAATAAAATCTGACTCTGGAGTTATGTATAAATGTTGACACTTCTCAAAAGCAATGCTTATTTTATTAGTGCTTTCTGATTTGATGTGTGCTATTACTAACACATATTATTTACTGAGCTTGATTTCCAGGTAGGAAATATCTTTTGAAATGTCCATATATTCTCTGCTGTAGCAATTCCAGTCCCGCGTATATTCAAAACAGCAATATATAGATATGTGAATGAAAAACTGTATATGTGGGGCGCCTGGGTGGCTCAGTTGGTTAAGCAACTGCCTTCGGCTCAGGTCATGATCCCGGAGTCCTGGGATCGAGTCCCACATCAGGCTCCCGGCTCGGGAGCCTGCTTCTCCCTCTGACCCTTTCCCCTCTCATGCTCTCTCTCTCTCTCTCTCTCTCCCTCAAATAAATAAATAAAATCTTAAAAAAAAAGAAGAAGAAAAGCCGTATATGAGAATCTTCACAGAAGCATTTTTTGGTAGCAGACAAAAACTGGAAACTATTGAATGCCTATCAATGGGAGAGTGGATAATATTGTGATAGATTCACACATGGACTGGTATGCAGCACTGGCAAGAAACCAATTATAATGACACTCAGCAATAGGGATGACATAAACATTTCACAAACATAAAGTTGAGTGAAAGAAGTTGTAACAGAAGAACACATAATTTATGATTCCATTTATATAAGTACAAAGACAGGCAAAACCAATCTAGTCTGCTAGAAGTTAGGATAATGATTACACGTGGGGTAGGTGCTGACTCAAAAGGAGGGGAAGGAAGACTTTGGGGATGCCAGTCACGTTTTGTGATCTGAATAAAAGTTACATGGGGCATTCAGTTTATGGAAATTCTTTGAGTTGTACCCAGATTATGTGCACTTCTCTAATATACATGTTAGATTTCAGTACACTGGTGCAAGTGCAAACATGTGTTCATTTAGTAAAGAGAGTAGCATTAGAAAAAATTCATTTAAGGCGCACCTACTTTTTAAAAAAAGTAGCTCTCGGTTTGAAGTTTAAATAGAAACAATTTTGTGAATATTCAGATCTTGTTTTCTAACTTTAAATGGTAAAAGATTTTCCTGATTGCATGTCAGTGTGGGTATATTGTGTAGTTATTATTTGACTAGGAACTCTTCGAAGAGTTGGCATAAAATGGTGCTCCATAAATGTACGTTGAATTGAATTAAACAACAGATGCTATTTTCCTTTATAAAACATTCTGAATTTCTTTTGATTAGACATTATCTCTCCCTTCTTTGAAACTCCACAATATTTTGTATTCCCCTTAAGGGTATGTATACTACCTTGTATTATACTTAATTTTCTAAATTCCTTGGGGCAGGGTCAAGTCTCTTATTCATCTTTGAATCTTCTGTGATATTCTAGAGACAGTCAATATAGTGGTGAGGTTAAGAGCTTGTATACTGGTGCTAGACTGCCTGGGTTCAATTTATAAGGGGCAGAGAGGGATTGCCCCTTATAAATTATATATAACACTTAACCTCTCTGTACTTTAGTTTTCTTCTTTATAAAATGGCACCTGTTGGGGTGGTTATAAAGATTAAATGAATTAGATGCATAACGTTATGAGAATAGTTCCAGAAACATAGTAAGTGCTCAATAATTGACAGTTTCTATTTTTGGTCATTGTCATATCATGATGATTCTTATTTTGATTCCTGAATAAGAAAAAGAAAAGACACCGTAAAAATCTAGCAGTAGTGGTCAGTCAAGTCATATATAAAATGTAGAGGGGTGCCTGGGTGGCTCAGTCCATTAAGTGTCTGCCTTATGATCCCAGGGTCCTGGGATCGAGCCTTGTGTCCTCGGGGGTGGGGGGGGAGAGTCCCTGCTCAGCGGGGAATCTGCCTGCTCAGCGGGGAGTCTGCTTCTCTCTGTCCCTCTGCCCTTCACCCTGCTCATGCTCTTGCTCTCTCTCTCACTCATGCCTTCTCTAAAAAAAAAAAAAAAAATCTTTAAATTTTAAAAATAAACTGTAGAATTGTTTGGTAAAGATTGTGTCTGCTGATTCCCAACTACAAATTTTTTCTCAGATATTATTCAAATACAGTGTGTTGCTCTCCTTGTAGTTAAATGTATTCAAACTATTCTAAATCAGTTTGGTCATACACACTTATTTAGGGTTATTTTTGGCGAATATTGGTGGTCTCCTGATTCAGTTAAGAAGACTAGACTATGGTAATAAATAGGTCCCAGATGGATAACTTTGAAAGGCAATGAAAGTTTATTTCTAGCTCACATTACAGTCCAAGTAAATATTACTGTTCAGCTTCCACGTGATGGTTCAAGGACCCAGGCTCATTCCACGGAGGCACCATTCCCTGATCCTCATCCTTGTCTATATCCAGCTGACAAAAGAGGGAAAAGAACCTGGAGGTGCTGCATCTACTTCTTAAAACCCTGAAACAAAACGGCACACATCATGTACCCTCACATTCCCTTGGCCAGACTTCAGCTGCAATTGAAGACTTCCCATGTATTTGAGGAGAGGCTAGTAAATGGAGTTTCAGTGTGTGCCCCAGAAGAAGAAAGTGAGTTTTAGGAACAATTCGCAGTGTTTGTCAGTATAAAATGAGGTAAGTGAGGGTTATCACTTTTCTCCCGGACAACCCCGATACAAATACAGAAGCATACTCAAAACACTTTTTTTCCACATGTACACTTATTAACAACAGGCCCTAACAATGATAGTGTCTTTCCTGAAGCTCATCAGAATCCCAGCTCTCTGTCCTTTTAGGTGTTTCAACCACAGCTGACATGAGAGAGTCCTTCTGAGATAAACGCAAGACTATTCTGGGGTCAGGACTTAAGTTAACCTGAGTGATGATTCCATCTGGCAACCACAGTCCTATGAATCATGTCAGAATACAGCACTCTGCTGGAGTCAAGTCTCAGAAGGCATTCAGAGAGTATACACAGCTCACTAGACTCTTCTGGTATGAACACAGAAGAGTAGAGATATCTCGATATTCTACCGAGTCCCCATTCCTGCAGCACCACTAACTTCATTAACCCGAACCCTCACCTCTTACGTCCATGTTGCCAGTTATAACAACTTCTCCCATCCAAGTACTAACCAGGCCCAACGCTGCTTAGCTTCTGAGATCAGACGAGATTGGGCGCGTTTAGGGTGGTATGGGCGTAGACTAATTATAACAACTTCTAAGGTTAGTGTGGTGATAAACACAACTAAAGCAAATCTGTAGGGGCACCTGAGATGTGGCCTTTTGATGAAACACTAGCTAACTACAGTGGAGGTGTATATTCCTAGTTACAGCAACTAATTGCCCTAGGGTAGAGAGGAAACAGATGACTCACACTCACCTGCTGCCCACGCAGAAATATGTTTATGATAGTCAACATACCATTATGAAAAGGAAATTTAGCCTTTTAGTCAAATATCCCTCTAACAGAGATGCCCACCTGGGAGGGTTTCCCTGTAATGAACCACTTAGTCATAATTCTATGGTTGCACATGTAATGCTTATTTGAAATATGGAATGTTGATTGGAAGCCAAGCAGCTGTGCTGTGCTATGAGGAAGTTGTAGATTCCTGCCATTATTTTTTCTCTCTTCAAAGATTAATAGGGGACAATGACTTCCTGATTCAATAATCCTCAGAAAAGAAGGAAGTAATGAAATGTTAACATTCTTCAGTGACTTTGCTTTTGGAAAACCTCCCAAAGCCACTGTGCGCTGATTGATTGTCCCAGCAGGGGTGTCCTCTGGGTGGTTTTGTACAAAATACTTGCGTTTAGATTGTGCTACAAGGAGCTGAACCTCCCTAGGATGTGGGAAGTATCTGTAGTGAGTGCTACTCATACATGTTTTCAGTTATGGGAAGAATTCTTGTCTTTTCATGATGGTCTTTTGTTAGTTTTGTATCTCTGTTGCTGGTTTGATGGGGAAAAGAGGATCTTTTTCCCCCAAATGGTATTTGAAGTGATGTTTTCTAGATTCTAGACAGAAGGTGTGTTTCTGAATTGTAATATTTGTTTCCAGGTTCAGTGGTGGTGGCCCAAAGGGATGTTGGAGACTACCCCAGCTGTGCTGGGGGCCACTATCTTCATACTCTTATGGTTTTTCACCATGGCAATGGGAAGAGGATTTTCAGCTCTCTGAGCTCTTCGGCATTCTTAAGTAAGCTTGCATAATACTGCGGGGGACAAAGCAGTTGCCCGCTGAAAGCCGAATGAATGAATAAATTTGACCTCAGGATTTTTGAACTGTTGTGAAAGACTGTTTTGTGTCATGAATTTTTTTTTTTAAAGGCAAAAAAATTTGTTCTTCAGATGATATCGTTGTTATCCAAAATGTGATGCACAATTCATATCGGTGCAAATATAGCACATAAAAGTTATAGGTAAAGTATGTGGATATCTGAACAATGATTTCCAGTCTATATAGTCTTTTAAGAAATTTTATCTTACATAAAAGCTCCCCCTTTAAACATTTGTCTGGCATTTGGTGCTGAGCATGCTCCAGCACAGGATTATTGTGTCTGGAACAAAAAATGATAAACTCTGTAGAACCTGGTTTAGAGATCTTGCCATACTATTGACTAACATTGAACACTACTGAATTATTCTTGTTCTAGAAGAGAGATGCCTGAGGCCAAAAGGAACATGTTCAGTTATAGAACAACTTATGTTGGATTGATTTTGTTTTGTTTTGTTGTTGTCACATTATCTCTTTCCTAACCAAGTACCAGTTTTAACTACCGTTACCCAAAGACCATTCTAAGTTTTATCCAAATAACTTAATGGTTACTTTAAGAAATGTAAAGAGTTATTAGTGTATGTTGAGCTGTGTATGTTAAACTCAATAAAGACTGGTTGGCCCAGAGACATATATGAGTCTCTAAAGTGCATCAAGGCTTAGAACACTGTGATGACCAAAAATGCCTATCATTGTCGGTCATGCGGAGTATCTCAGTGCATCACAATTTGAACTGTAAAGTATCAAGAGGTCTGGTCAGATGAGCCAGGGAGTTATGTCTTGAAGAGAAAACCCACTTAGAATTGTGAATCTAGCCTGTAGATCTAGGTGATGTTGTCAAGGTCAACTTCTTCAGACCAGGAATTTCTTATATTTTACGGTACACTAAGCCACTTTCCCATGATGGTGCACAAACACACAGCTACTTCTGTTGTTGTGATAACATTCAGGTTGCTTTGTATGGATGGAACAAGCCAAAGGAGAAGGCCTTATTTTCTTAAAGACAACCAATTTAGCCAAATCAAAAAATAATAACTCACACTTCTCATTCCTTCCATTGCTATTTAAAATATTTCTCTAAATTATATTTCTGGTCATGCTGCTGGAAGCTCCAAACTGGACCTGCTTCCTTTTTTTTTTTTTTTTTAAGTTGGCAGGCAGAATGTCATTTGATGGCATCAACTAGTTGTCTTTCATGGCCCGCTTCTATTTGAATTTGATTTTTCTTTTTCTTTTTTTTTTAAGATTTTATTTATTAAAAAAAAGATTTTATTTATTTATTTGAGAGAGAGAGAATGAGAGATAGAGAGCACGAGAGGGAAGAGGGTCAGAGGGAGAAGCAGACTCCCCGCCAAGCAGGGAGACCAATGCGGGACTTGATCCCGGGACTCCAGGATCATGACCTGAGCCGAAGGCACTCGCTTAACCAACTGAGCCACCAGGCGCCTGATTTTTATTTTTCAATAACTCAAGCCACAGCAGTTTCAATCTGATCATAGGGTTAAAGGTAAGGAATAGTGTTTATTGTGTATTTGGTGCAAAACATAGGAAAGCACCATCACAAAAATAGAACGGGCCCAAATTATGGAAGGATGCATTATTTATTAAAGCATTTTACTTGCCTGTAATGAGAACTGAAAAGTCTCTGGGTATTTATAATTGGTTATATGCGTGCAGTAATACTGGAAGATTCGCACAAGGATCAAATAAATTACACTTAATTAAAGTGATTATGCTAGGAACTTTGTAACACTGTTTTTAATTTGAGGATGAAAAGTTATCTTCATTACTATGAATAATTCCCTGGCCCTCTGGTCTGATAGTGTGGGGTAAGGGTTTTGTCTACATTAGGGTAGTTTAGTCTATAGGTTATCCCACCAACAAATAAAATAGCAATCTCAGTTTATGTAACTGACTTATTAAGAAGCTTACTTAAAACTCAGCTATTTCTCAGCATAATTGAATAGCTTGTTCAATAGTTTTTGGTATTTCTAGGATTGCATATATATTGGGTTTTTTAATTACATAATTAATTTTTGTTTATTTACTTATTTTTACTTGAGTAAGGTTGACACACAATGTTACATTAGTTTCAGGTGTACAACATAGTGATTCGGGAGCCCTATATGTTACGTTGTATTCACCACAGTGTAGCTCCCATCTGTCACCATACAACGTTATTACAATACCATCGACTGTATCCCTATGCTGTGCCTCTCACCCTTGTGACTTGTTCATTCCATGGCTGGAAGCCTGTACTTCCCACTCCCCTTCACCTGTTTTGCCCATCCCCCTACCCCACTCAACTCTGGCAACCATCAGTTTGTTCTCTGTATTTATGGGTCTGTTTCTGCTTTTGTTTGCTTATTAATTTGTTTTCTTTTTTAGATTCCATGTATTAGTGAAACTATATGATATTTGTCTTTCTCTGTCTGACTTATTTCATTTAGCATAGTACACTTTAAGTCCATCTGTGTTGTGCAAATGGCAAGCTCTCATTCTTTTTTATGACTGGGTAATATTCCATTATACACACAGACACACACACACACACACACACACACACATACATACCACATCTTCTTTACCCATTCGTCTATTGATGGGCACTTGGGCTGCCTCTGTATCTGGACTATTGTAAATCATGCTGCAGTACACATAGGGGTACATATATCTCTTTGAATTCGTGTTTTCATTTTCTTTGGGTAAATATCCAGCAGTGGAATTACTGGGCCATATGGTATTTCTATTTTTAAATTTCAAGGAACCTCCATAGTGTTTTCCACAGTGGCTGCACCAATTTACATTCCCCCTGATGGTGCACGAGTTTCTCCACACCCTCACCAACACTTGTCATTTCTTGTCTTTTTGACGTTAGCCATGCGGACAGGTGTAGGTGGTGTCTCATTGTGCTTTTGATTTGCATTTCCCTGATGATGAGTGATGTTGAGCATCCTTTCATGTGTCTGTTCATGTACACATAATGTAAATATATGTTGTTTTTACTTATTTAATTTCCACTGTATTTTGTAAAGGATTTGAGATAGCTGAGTATAAACATCCTGCTTCGTATTATGGCAGGTACAAAGATAAGTAGTCTTTGGCATCCGTTTTCACTCCTTGGTTATTATGCAGAAGGAAAGCACAGTGCTGGACAATGTGTCCCAGACAGGCATCTGGCACCTTTCATGAGATCTCAGAAGGGAAATGCCTGTTTCTTTCCAAGGAAATCCAGTACTGTTTATCTGTCCCTAATAATTGGTTTGATGGCTAATTAAATCAGCCAACTTTTGTAAAATGGTTTGTGAAAAAAAAATTGATAGATCATAAATCAGTTTAATAATCATGGGCAAAGTCATATGTCCTGTGTATTTATATATGTGAATGAATCAGTGAATATTAAAGTATAACACCCTTTTAAACAAATATTTTTTATCTAGAAAAGCATCACCTTCATAGCTCATGACATTTATTTACTATTTGCCACCCAGATCTTTCTTTCTATTGCAAGCAGGTATTTTCTAAAGCTTTTTGGAATCATTTTCCTTAGCAAAGTTTTGATGATATGACCTAATTCTTCCAGTTTTCAATTTCTGCTTGGCCCATGCTCCATTTGGCACTTACCTGAGGAGGATCAAGAAAAGTTAGTGAAGATGTTTGTAGATAAAGGTCTGGAAAATGGAAAACTTGCATGCTGGAGAGTAATGCCTTTGCCTGCACCAAGGTGAACTTCATGCTGAGCTATGTCTAGCATATGAGGTATTCAGGAAGTTGGTCTGGAAGAACCAGATTCTACCCCAGAAATTCTCAGGCAGAAGATTTTAACAGTAGTGGAGACACTGGAAAAATCATTAACTACTTGGTCAGCAGACTTTTTAAATTTTCTTATTTTTTAAATTATTTTTTAGAGGGGCAAAAGGCAGAGGGAGAGGGAAAGAGAGAATCTTAAGCAGGCTCCAAGCCCAGCACATGAGCCCAACACGGGGCTCAATCTCATGACCCTGAGATCATGACCTGAGCCGAAATCAAGAGCCGGATCCTTAAGCAGGAGCCCCCCAGTACAGCCTTTTTTTTTTTTAAAGGGAAAGGATTCGTAGAATCCAATGAAGAAATTAAGTATCTATGAAACACAAATAACCACAAATAAATACAATGGAAACAGTGAAGAATATTAGTTTTGGGCTTAATGTGGGTTGCCAAATTCTGCCAGTAAAGGAAAATCAAATAAAGATACGACTTTAATCCGGAGATCTGGGCTACAAGATCGCCTGTTTGAAAGGCATGGTCTTGAGATCCATGTTGGCCTAGTGAAGATCAAAACAGAACTTCCTTGGCATGTTGATGGCAGTAGAGAGAAAAATTACCCTGGATCTCTTGCAGTCCCAGAGTTTACCTCTAGGCTAAAAGCTATAGTTGATATTCAGTCACTCCCAGGAGAGAATGCGGGCTCACCTCTCGGCTTGTCAGCATGACCACAAAATTGTTTAAGGTGACTTGGTTGTCTTCATGAGATTCAAAATTAAAAAAAAAAAATGTACAATGTCAGAGAATCATCCCACAATATTAAATGTTTTGTGTAAAGAAATCTGAATGTGTTTGGCATCTTAAATGTTTGAATATCTCCATTGAGCCCCGTGATTAAATTGAAAAATGGGTAACTGACGATTTTATTCAGGCTTGTGGTTTTAAGTTGAAATACTGATAAGTTTATAAACAATATTGAATCATTTGATATAAGTTAAGATTCACTGTGTTTAAGGTTTCGTTTGTTATATTTACAAGAACTGGTTATGTATGTGGTGGAGTTCTCAAACAATTCAAGGAATTAAGGAAATTAAACATTGTAAATTTGTAAATGTGGTTTAAAATGTTTAAGAAGTTTGATTAATAGGCGCGCCTGGGTGGCTCAGGTGGTTGGGTGTCTGCCTTCAGCTCACGATCTCCAGGTCCTCGGATCGAGCCCTGTGTGGGGCTCTGGTGGAGAGTCTGCTTCTCCCTCTGCCTCTCCCCACTGCTTGGGCTCTCTCTCTGTCTCTCTCTGTCTCTCTGAAATAAATAAAATCTTTAAAAAAAAGAAGTTTGATTAATAAATGAGAGTAGTTATTGATCAAAGATCCCTTGAAAGAAATTGTTAATAGTTGCTAAATTTCTCAAGAGACTAAAAAAAATTTACAAATTGGATTGAGACACTTCAGGAATATTTATTTTTTTTTTAGAATAACTTCTAGATAATCTTAACTGTGCACAAAAACCACCCTGGGGGATACTAAAACCACACACATACTCATCTGACACAGTTCTTCCTCAAATGGTATATTGTTTATTGGAAAGAAAAGGCACCCACTGGACAACATTTTACCTAACAGTCTCAAGCCTTGATTGGGAAAGAGTTTCTGCGGCCTTTCAGGACACAGGACTGAGCCGGAGCCGAGTGAAACTGTGCCAAACGCCTTATTACCATTTCCCAGTCATCCTGAACTCCGGGGAGCTCAGTGACAATGCCAAAAAATAAATTAATGTCAGTCACACACACGAGGCCTCTTTAATGTTACCCATTGCAAAAACAGTTTGGACAAATTCCATCCTTTGTTTTAATAGGATGAGTCCCCCCATTAACTCAGATTTAGATTCGAGAAAGGGCTGTTGTTGTCTCCAAGCAGCTCGGACTAATCTTGCATGTCTTCCATTAGTACTTCTACTACATGCCTTCTTTCATTCCAGAGCTCCCTAGAAAGTATTCATCCTCTCTCTCTGATATGGTCAGTGAATGTTACCTTAATTTGCAGCACTTGCTTCTGTTATGAGGCAAAGGGGCCTGAGAACTTCGTTTGGTCTGTTTGTTTCTGTGTCAGCTTGTTGAAATTAACAAGAACATGTATTGCCCCCTGCCCCCAATTTGGGTTCTGGAGTTATCTATTCAGGCCAGACGCAGAAATTGTGGTTTGTAGAGACAGCCCCAAAAGTGTTTACATCATCAAGGATTTGGGTGGGAGATAAGAATACGAATGTGAGAAGAATAAATAGTTTAGAGCTCATGAACAAATCAGTTTCTGCTAACACAGCTCTATGATTCATCAGGCTAATCATTTAAATATCATCCCAAAGGCTTGATCAAAATTAAATAAAGATGACAATCAGTTTTCAAGATGGAGATACTTCTTTCACGTTTTATGAGTGAATCTAGTTTTCTGATTCACATAAACAAAAGGCTGCTGATTTCAGCAAATGCTGCATAAAGTTCAGGAAGATTTGCCTCGTAATAGAATTCAAAAATCTGAGCAAAAGGAAGCAAAGTTGGGATGGATGGTGGCAGGCTGTGCTATATGACATAAGTTTGACTATCTGTGCCCAAATTCACTCCCAGAAGTCTGGGAGAACAAATGGCCATATATCTGTGTTACGCATCACCTTGCATGCACTGGCACTTTCTGTGAGCCCTTGTTTTTTATAATTCTGCCTTTTTCACTTCTCTTATGGTTCCTTTGCATTAATCCTATTTCCAAATAGATTACAATTCCCTCCTATCATCCCAGAGTACCTGTTAGAAAACTAATAACAGCTATCACTCAAATGTTTGGTTAGTTGGTTCATTTTCATTGGGGGAGACAGTTTCAGTGAAGTGGCAAATATTGAATTCATTGATTCATTCATTACTGACAGACAGATAATGAGCACCTCCTATAGACCAGGCATGGGACTAGCTGCTTCAGATTCTGAGATTAGGAAACCAGTCAAGGTGTTGGCCCTCGAAGGACATCCCATCTAGGAGGCAGGCAGCACCAAAACAGAAATGGCACAGCTAATGATAACATAAGAAAATGTGGAGAAAGCTCTAAGACACGGGAAACTAAATTATACAGGAACCTAAATTTAGGGGCAGTGATTAGTAAAGTCTGTGCTAAGAAAAATGACATTGAAGCCAGTGGTTCCCAAATGACTACTCAATGGAATCACATAGGGAATCGTTAAAAAATACTGATGCCTGGCTCCCACCTCCAGAGGTCCTGATTTAGTTTGCATGGGGTGTGATCCAGGCTGTGGGGTAGGTTAGGGGCTGTATGGGTGATTCTAATGCACAGCACAGTTTGGGAACGAGTGATTTAAGCTGAGACCTGAAGCGTGCATCAGAGTTGACCAGATGAAAAATGGAGAGGGGAAATCACATGCCCTCAAAGCAGGAAGGATTGCACTCAAGGACTAAAAGAAGGCTCTTTGCTCGATCAGGGTGAAAAAATGGGGCAGTTGCCACCTGACCTAAGCCAGTTTGGCCATGCAGGGCACTGGAGTTAATTTTGTTAGATCAGAGTAGTAACTAAGAAGTCCTAAGTAGGTGAGGGAAAAGCCGCTGCCTTATCACCTGCCTACCAGATTATAAAACAAGTAGATTTCAAACAAAATTTTATCACACGCTTGTTTAATAAAGAGCCTTTGGTAAAGCAGGCACAAAACAGCCCATATACTTTGTTCCTTAAGCTCTATAAAGTCTCAGCTCTCTGTATTTCTAGGTGCACTGACCTTGCCTTAGAGGAAAGGTGTACTTGAGACAGAAACAACAGCATTTACAAAGTGGGATTCCAGGCTTTCTACTTGGCATCAGAAATCAGAAATCCTTCTACACCAATGGCTTGGCACAAATCCAACCAGGAATCAAGCCACAGGCACCATTCCTCCAAGAGGTGCAAGAATCAGGCCTAAGGGATACAGGATATAGGATACAGGCCAAGCTGGATTCTTGTACCTTCGTGCAACAGTTGGGGGCAAAGCTAATCTATTTTTTCCCAAGCACATATTTTGGATATCTGAAATGTCACCTAATGAGATCATGTTATTACATCTATTAAGCTAATTAACAAAACATCACTTTCACCAATAGAAACACACTGTTGATATTTATTTGGTATTGGCCAAGTTTCTACTCTTGATTGATATATAGATAACGGCAGGGCTTGTAACTACCTCTAGACTGTGGCTTTCTGATTGGAAGTTACCTCTCACTCTGACCTGGGCACTCTTTGTAGCACGTTAGCTAATGACTTCTGGGCATGAAAGTTTAACCCAACTAGTATATGCACAGTATCACACTGATTATAATGAAATAAGGTACAGACTTTGTAACAAGGGAGGAATGGTCATCTCTAAGCCTGGAAAGATTGGAGAGGAGGCAGAGATAAAATTTTTCTTGGATGAGAAACCTGACACCGATTAACATCCCTTCCTGCCTATTTATAGAACACAAGAGCTTATTGAGTGCAAGGACAGAAACGTGGAAATAGAAGAGGCTGAAAGCTGGTTGGATATTCCCTCTTCTACACTGGCAAATGCCTTCCTTGTCTGGCTCTGTGAATGATTGAATTGCCACTTGAGAAAAACATTTCTTCTCCCAGGTCTTACGATGTATTGATCCCTAATTTTCCTTATTTCTCAATATCTAGGGACTTAGATATTATTCAGAAAACTCTTGGATGTAATTATCAAATTATCATGCTGTCTCCCTGGGTCATTGTATACCCCCCCTGGGGAAATTCCTTCCAGGAGGCTTTGGCTCTTTTTCAGTAATGAGGTGCCATCTTTGATCAAGAGAAATCAAAGTGAGGATCTGAGTACCTCGGGACTCACGGCGCCAACCTCTAGCAGATTGTGGGAGCTGCTTTCCCACAGTCCGTTCGAAAGACAAGGCAGGGATTTTGAAATCTGTGTTTGATTTCTTTTTGATACTGCTAGATTATGTAGCTTCAGCTGCTGGCTAGGCCTTTATGTTGCTCTCAGTAGTGGAGATATTTATGATGCCTACTCCAATTCCAAACACTCATCTGCTTTTGTTGCCAGAAGAATCTTTTGCCTTCAGAGCAGATAATGTTTTAGACTCACTTTTCATGAGTCAGCATTTTCTAAGCCCTTTTGTATTACAGAAAGAGCCTGTGATCGTGGTCTGTGCCATCAATAGAAATATAATGTGGGCCACATATGTCATTTAAAATTTTCTGGGGACTCTCTTTTGAAAAGCAAAAAGAAGCATGAATTAACTTTAATAATAATTTTTTTTGTAGTCCAATATATCCAAATAGTGCCATTTCAACATGTAATTGGTATAAAAATTATTAATGAGGTTTTACTTTTTTTTTCATATTAAGTCTTTGTAATGCAAGTGTATTTGACACTGTTAGCATATCTCGGTTGAGACTAGCCACATTTCAGGTGGCTCCATAGCTCCATGTGGCTAGCTAGTGGCTACTATCTCCGACAACAGAAGTTTATATAGTATCACCAAGAAATCTGTTATCTAAATAATCCATTTCCCATTCAGCTTATCATTTGGATTGATTTTTTTTAAAGCACATGTTTGGATCCTTCCCTATTTTCCCGGTGGTTCTCATGACCAGTGGTTCCTATTTTTGAGATGACAGGATGAAGGCAATTGCTAGAAGCAAACTAATTGGCCCTGTGGAGTTCAAACATGTTGCCCTTGAAGTCTTTAACCCCACACCCTAACCATTTTTGTTAACCGTTCACAGCAATATAAAAGTGATAGAAATCAGACTGATGGCTCATGGTGGCAGAGTACTGGCAACCCAGGAAAAGCATGAGAATGATTTGGCATTAGAACTCATGATACTACTGAGAAACCTAAATTTTAAAAAAATTCAGAAAAAAAAGGCTATGCAGGTATGTCTCTAAAAAGCTGAGATTTTCATGCTGCTAATCTTTCTGCTTTAGCACCAGTCTAATAATAATGACCGGAAAGAACAGGCACACATGGAGAATGCCCCCCACTGCACACCTTAACTGAATCTGACGGCATGAGCGGATGAGGTCATGTTCCCCTTCTGCCTCCAGTCTCCTTTATCTGTGTGATCACGAAACTGATGAATTTCCCTTCTTCAGTCCGGGCAGTGAAGTCCTCAGTGTTGAAGGAGGAGGAGGAACAAACTGTATTTGTTTTCTTCTTTTCTAGTTTCTCCTTTCATTCTTGCTTGTATGAGAGGGTTCATGCAAATGACTTTGGCACTTGTGTGCACTTCTCTAAAAGTCCAAATAGATGTTGTAAAATCTCCCATATTTGAGAGGACTTTGAGGGCTCTATAATTCTTGGATTTAAAATGCTCAGGGTAAAAAAAAAAGGGGGGGGGCGCCTGGGTGGCTCAGTCGTTAAGCATCTGCCTTTGGCTCAGGTCATGATCCCAGGGTCCTGGGACGGAGCCCCACATCAGGCTCCCTGCTCGGTGGGGAGCCTGCTTCTCCCTCTCCCACTCCCCCTGCTTGTGTTCCTGCTCTTCGCTGTGTCTCTCTCTGTCAAATAAGTAAATAAAATCTTTAAAATAATAATAATAAATTTAAAAATAAATAAATAAATAAAATGCTCAGGGTATCTGCTATGACCTTTGCAGTTACACTCCACATAGTGGGGAGGCCAGAACTTAATGTCATATAGGCTCCACGAAGGAATAATCCAACTTAGTTTTCTATATATTAATTATAGGACAGCATTTTATATGTTTAAATTACCTTTTTCTATAATATTTGTTCCTTGTTTATTTCCTTGGTAGTTAAGCTTGAAATAGGTGAAACTGAGACGTAACATTGAAAAAGAAGGAAAGAAGTTTAGGATGGACCCAACAGTTGATGCTGACAGGCATTTTGGTGTTCAGAAGATACAGAAGGGTCTTACTAATGCCAGCCATCCCCAGAGTAGTCTGAAAGGTATTCCTTCTAAAACAGCGCTGTCCAATAGAACTGTCTGCAAATGATGAACATGTCTTATATCTGTGCTGTCCAATACAGTTGCCACCAGCCATGTGTGACTAATGAAGATGTGAAGTGTGGCTAGTATGACTGAAAAACTGAATTTTAATTTACATTTGATTGAACTCAGGCCAATTTTTTTTTACAAGTTAACAGGAAGAGAAAATACCAATTGAAGCAAAAGGTGTCATGCTGAGGTACACATTATGGCCATTCTACTTTTTAAATTTGACTGTTATTAATTCCACATCACTTTGGGGTTGCTTTCACGGATCAGATGTTAGTTTCTGTATTTCTTTATTTTAATCCTGGAAATCAACATCCTCTGATCACCAGAGTTCCTCCAGCCCCTTGCAGGTGCTGGTAATGATGCAATTTATCTTACCCAAGATGCAAGAGGCAGCATTAGGCAATATTAGCCATAACATTTTGACTCAATGAATTTCTTTCTTTTCCACAGCTTGATCTTTATAGAATTCAATCCTTCTAAGACCCCATGCTTCTCCCCCTTCCATAAACAAGAGTTAATAATTCCTGCCTCGCCTTCTCAGTTTTGCTGTCTTTAGCTGCCAATCAAGATACACCTACATACATGTTTTTGATAAGAGTTTGGGAAGAACTTGGGCACCTCCCTTCTAATTCTGGCTCCTTCTTAATGGTCACATTTTCCTTCTAATAAATGCTAAATGATATAGATTTCTTGATGATTTAGAACTTTACATTTTAACATCCTTCTGCTTAAAGAAGCTAAACTCAGTTTTTCTTCTGAATCTTTCAGACCACTTTGAGCTGAAATGAATATACCGAAACCACCTTTGACTGTGATTTCTCAACTGTCTCAACAAGATGGGTGCAAGTAGTATAGAAATGTGGTTAGTTACAGATTTTAATATAAGCAGCAGAATAAAGCAGATTGGGTGTGAAGCTGTTTTGGCTTGCAAACACTTGCGTTGAAACTTTGAAGCCTTTGGTTGGAATTTTTATAGCGTCTGAGAAACGATAGGGTTTTAAAAAACTGGAATTCTCACACTAGTTATTGGCTCGACAAGAGACTTCGAGTCATAGGGTGGGTTGGCCGCACACATGTCCAATGACTGGAGAAGGTGCTCCGCTATATTAGAGGCTGGTGGCTCTTGGCTAAATGCCATCAATCCACAACATCCAAGAGGGCAAACTAGTATAGCAAAGCTTCCAGGTTGGTAAAATGTAGCCCTTTGCTGAGTTGCCTCAAATATGGGCTAGTAAAGATTGAAGTGTCTTACTCCACCCTGGACAGAAGAGCTTTAGCCCTTAGCAAATTGAGAGATATAGATATTAACATTTCTCATTATGGCAAATTAAAGGTAGAGCCTCCCAGGTCAAGTCCCGAGAACCCAATGTTACATAGCACTTTTGTTTTTGTTTTCATTTTACTAACTTCTTTCTCTAAAGAGCTCAAAAAAATCCACTGATCTTTCTTGAATCTTTGCCTAAGATCCATGAAGATGCTCAGGAGATAGAATTGCTTACTCAAGAAGCTCGATAAGAAAACAGGCAAAGGAGAAACAGCCCTGTTTAAAATAGGAGCTGGGGCTAAAGTTCTTTCTCCTTCAGTTTCCTTGAGTATTTTTCGTCCATGTCTCCTAGCCATGGCAATCCTGGGAGGAGTTGCAATGGAACACAATCTGAAGACTGACCAAAAGAGTTGCAAAAGATATATGTAGTGATGAGGTGTCTGCTGAGATGCTGAGATCCCGCCTCCAACCCTAAAACACTTTTTATGGCACTGTAATGCCACTTGGCAAGGCTATTACTCCTTTCTCTACACACACACATACACACACACACACACACACACACACACACACGCTCATGCACACTGAGTCTCCTAAGCCTCAAGATAATCCAAGAGTACAGGCTTCAAGTAAATGGTGATTTCAGAATAGATTGGGTCTTTCTGAGCAGCCACTCCCCCCCCCAAAAAAGAGGTGGGGGTGGGGGAACAGGGATAATTTTCTTCTACCAACCAGGAGCTGCCAGAAGTAAGGTTATATGGGAACATGAACACAGCTTCAAAATAAAAGTCTATATACTGGAAGAAGAGAAACTCGACAATGCTGAACACAGGACTAAAGAGGACTACGAGTGGCCAACCTTGAGATGAACCAGAGCAAAGGGGGAGAAGTGAATGACCTTTCTTTACCTTCTTCATGGATGGCTTGCAAGGATTAATTAAGTAAAAGTCTGTAGATTTCTTTGAGCCCTTCAGAGAAAGAAGTTATTTAAATATCAATTATGATTACACAGCTTGCATCTCAGACCTCAAGCATGCATGGTTAACTGTGCCTGATGCTTCAGCTGTGCTTTCTCCAGATGGGGATCCCTGACTGACCTGAGTTCTCTGACTCAGTGGTAAGGCAGAGATTTAGGCTGTTACATGTGGCATCTGAGCGCAGTCTCCCTCCTTGAACCTCAGCGTTGTGCTTGGAGAAATTGGAGGCATTTTTCTTGAAGAGATATATGCAGTGGGGGGTGGGGGATTAGGGGCCCAGAGTTGGTTAGTAAACTGAGAAAAAAAACTTTCTTTTCTTAAAATGTATTTTCCTTTATCAACATATTGCCTATGAGGGTAAAAAAAATTAAACAGTGAGACAAGAAAGTGTTTTTGACTGGGCACATTAGTTTCCTAGGGCTGCTGTAAGAAAGGATCACCCGCTGGATGGTGGAAAACAACAGAACTTGATTCCCTTGCAGTTCTGGAGGCCGGAAATTTGAAATCAAGGTGTTGGCTGGTCTGTGCCCCTCCTCAAGTTTCCAGGGAGGAGCCCTTCCTTGCCTCCTCCTCACTGCCAGTGGCCCCAGGTGTTCCTGGCTTGTGGCAGCCCTACTCCAGTGTCCACAGCCATCTTCACGTGGCTCTCTTCCCGCTGTGACCGGGTGCCTTCTTAGAAGGACCCCAGTGAGATTGGATTTAGGGGGCTGCTCTACTCCACTATGACCTCATTTTAACTGATTACATGTACAGAGACCCTATTTCCAAATGAGATCACATTCTGAGGTACTGGGGGCTAGGACATAAGTCGTTGTGGGAAAGGGGACATGATTCAGTCCATAATACAGGTTAAGGTAGTTTCAAAAATATTTAGGAGCTGAACCCTTCCCCTCATAAAAGATCATATGGAAGTCCAGCCGGAGAGCAGGAAGAGCAGCTCCTCCCCGTGGAAGGAACGGTGGAGCCCAGGGCCTATCTGTTCACCCCTCCAGAGCTCCTGGCCCCTTCCCACCCTCCCCGTGTGCATGTGCATGCTGTAAAGACACTAAGGAGAATCCCCCCCCCGACCCGAGGGCTTCCAGGGGCACAGCATGAAAAGCTATGGAAGTAGTTCTGCCATTGGGTTCCTTTCTCAAGTAAAATCCCATTCCTGTAAAGCAGCAGCTTTCAGGACCACACAGTCTAAAAATAGTCTGTTTGCAAAGCTTGTTTGAAAGCAGTTGCATTTCCTTTGTTTATTGATTTTAATATAAAGGAAATAGAATCTGCTCAGAAAGCACACCTCTTCCAGGGTCACCTTAGCATTGTCACCAGCAGCCATTCAACCAGAGTTGGGTGAAAAACTTAATACAGATGTGGGGTGGATTTTCTTTTGCCCTGAAGTTGAACATCCACATAAAATCGTGGCCTGCAGTTCACCCTCCAGAGCCTAATGGTCACCTTTCATAAAACTTGGGAAAGTAGAAACTCAACCTTGGAATGATTGAAACCGACTGATTGGCAGCTAGTCCCCATCTATGGGGTGGCACCAGGTCCACCAACAGAACCAGCTACTCCCCAATCGCAGCTAGTCGCCATCTGTGGGGTGGCACCAGGTCCACCAACAGAACCAGCTACTCCCCAACAGAAACCCTGATGGAGGCTCGTGCTGCATCCCACCCCAATGAGGGAGCCCCTTGGGAATAGTTGCCCAGGCTCCTGGGAAGAATGCAGACCCACTTATCAGCCTTTGGGAGGCTGCGATCTCCTTGGCAAGGAGAAAGATTGTGTTTTTTGGATGGCTAGATGCTGCTGGAAGAGCAGGCTCTGGGAAAGAATACACAAAACAGCCCAAGGGGAAAGTCCTAATGTTAACTCCATAAAAGGAGGCTTTAAATGGTCTCAGCTGATCCATATTTTTAGAAAATTGTTTTGACTCAGCCTGCCTGACTATAATACTATTGCCAGAACCAGCAATGAAAGAGAGATAAACACGGTGTTGTGATTTTTCTTTTTATGCCTCCCTGGAAGCCCTTGGTAGTACAAATCATGCTTGACAGCCTTTGATTAGCACCTGCTCAGTTCCACTAGGAAAAGGAGACATTTGTCTGAGGTTCTATTCTCCCTTTGTGAATAGGCTAGAAATTTCTATGTGGGGGATAGTTCCTCTGGAAGAAGCTTGGTCTAAGCCATCTCTCTCACCACACGCGAGCCTGCCCTGAGGGAGACAATGGCTGGCGTGGTGGGTCAAGATGGCATCTTTGGGGCCAGCCGGGGAAGTCTGCGTCTCGCTCATAGGGTAGTGCTGGGTGAGGTGCCCTGTGCCAGTCAGATCAGGTGCTTTCTTTTCTGTGTTAATAGTGTGGTATTGCAGAAGAGAGTTTTGGACAGAGGGACAAGAAATATTGCATTTCTGATTCCTTCGCTAACTATGACGTTGAGCACATCACTTTATCTTTGTGAGCAGAAGCCTAGATTCATTCTTCCAGCTGAGCTCCACATACACTGTGAGGGGAAAGGGTCGTGCACTGTGCATCTTCAAAGGCACAGGGTAAACCCCAAATTTCTTTTGGAAGATGGACATCTTATGCCATTTTGGAGAAAGCAAATTTTTTATACAAAAAAATTAAATTATCTGTGGAGTAGACTGGAAAATCCCTTGATAATTTATCAAGCAGAAGCAAGGAAGCCCTGTTTCAGAGGAGGACCGATTTAAGGTAGGACCCCTGACTCCATACGGTATGAAGTTCTCACCTCTTCCTTAGGAATGTTTTGGTGGAAAAGTTTGAGAAGTACTAAATTAGATCATCTTGATGGTTCCTTTCAGCTCTTTCATTCGGGAGCTTAATTCACAACTGTAAGGTCTCTTTGCTCTCTTAGTAAAGGCCAGCTTCCTTGGCGTAGAATTAATGACCTTCTGCAAGAGTCACTGACCCCATCCTCACTGCTTGGCCATCCCTGCCCTCTTCTCCCTGATTCCCATCTTGGTCGATTTTCATCTTCCTCAGACTTGCACCTGCCCGTCTTCCATGTCCTTTTCTTCCCCAGGGATGACTACATCCACTTACTAGAGCCCCTCCCATCCTGCCAGTGAGTTCCAGCCAAAAACTGACTGATTTCAATGGCAATTATTGCTTTTGCTGCTAACATGGCACAAATACAAGCTTAAAGTGTTGTTTCCATGTTACTTTTCTCCATCTCAGATGCTACAGTGAATGGATCTTATCTTCAGATTTTTTAATTCCTCCATAGCAAAGAACGCCATGCTTTGCAGAGACGCCAAAGCCCACCAGCTCAATTCATGAAGAGATTAGTTTTATTCTGTGTGTGTGTGTGTAGAATTCCTCTTCAGGTAACTAAATCAGCAGGCTAAGAATGAGAATTCTGGATTCTATCCTCTGTGAGTCCTACTCTGCAAGATGCAGCATTTACCCATGTGGGGGTTTGTTTCTATGTTCATTTTATTAAACCTCTTGGGATAATCTATTTGAAAAAGATATGAGTGACTTCATTGTGTCTGCTTATGATGGTATTTTAAATACTTAGTGTTTTTGTCCATTGCAAAATACTTTGTAATCATGTTTCAATTTGTGTTTTTAAGTATTTTGTATTTTCTAAATATCAAAAAGACACTTAAGACAGAATGTGGTACTTTCAAAATAGAATTAAAGAAAAAAAACGGTATTAAGTTGACTGGAAACAAATTTTCAAGTACTTTCTAAACTTGTTTGGAGCTGATCAGTAAATCACAGATGGAAAAGTAAAAAGTTTCAGTTATCCTTGACATTTCAAGAGGGAAAGAAAACAGAAAAGGAAAATCATTATAGTTGTCTCGAAAGAAATTGCTTCCAAATTGTTGTCTGTCAGCTATTCCAGATGGCTTTACTGTTTTTTAGTGGAATTGATGGTATTCTAAAAAGACCTGAGGAAAATAAATGAGGTTTTTCTTTCCTGATACCCAAGAAGGTAGATTAAAAAAAATCTTTAAAGAAATGTCTGTCTGAAGTCCATTGGCCACC
This sequence comes from Eumetopias jubatus, assembly GCF_037043125.1. NCBI lineage: Eukaryota > Metazoa > Chordata > Mammalia > Carnivora > Otariidae > Eumetopias > Eumetopias jubatus. The sequence goes on along the minus strand of NW_028274809.1, from coordinate 131,376,118 downwards.
TGTACTCCTCAATGCATCTATTGATGATTTTATCATATATTAATACTCTCCATTTTTTTTTGGTGGTGAAAAAGGTGCTTTGATGAGTATATAAGTAGTGAAAATAACATATATTTAAGCCAGAAAGTTAGTAGAAACCTGTTATAAATGCCTTATAGTCTAGCCCAAAAAACCCACATGTGTATATATAACCTGTATATATTATACTCAAATGACAACATAGGCTACATCTGTAATTATATATGGCTTGTGTATGTGCATACATGTGCGTATATGTAGGCTTGTGTATATAGGTGCATATGTATATAAAATAATCCTTACAGCAGCTCTATGTATGGATTTTATTCCTATTTTACTGATGAGGACCCAGGATCTCAAAGCCAGAGGGGCACATGGTCATCTTCCAAGGCTGCGCTCTGAATTGCCTTACAACACGGTAGCAGTGTTTATGGAATATGTTCTCACTGTGGCAACAAAACCAGTTGTAAAGACAGAGATTTTTAAGTCTAGTCTCTGCTCTGGTAGTTTGTCAAGACAAAACATCTGGACAACTCCAGGCTTTCATTTTTTGTTGTTGTTAGGAAGGTAGCTGGTAATATCTAGAACTTAAAGAGAAAGCACTGCATGGTAGTCATGTCTTCATTACTACATAAGATTTTCCCTTTATGCTCCCTCCATTACATTTTCAAAAGTATTTTAAATACTCTTCGAATTTGCTTGGGCTTCGAGCCTTCAAGCAGCTCACTGTGGCAGGTTATAAACTGCACAGAGGCCTCGTCCCTCTCAATTTGTAAGAAAGTCTTTCACTAACTGTTCATTTCAGCACATGTAGATTTTACTACTTTTTAAAAATATGCCTGGCATCTGACTTTAGTGTTGTCGTGGGGCCCCCGATTGAAGTACTTAAGGACCTTAAAAATAAATAGGAAGATAAATCATTCTTATCCTGACACTTTTTTTTTTTTTTTTTAAGGTCAAGTAGAAATAAATGAACAGGGTTTGAAGGCGTGGAATCTGTCTGTTTGTGGGCACTTGATGTATTGGTGAAGGAGAGAGGTTTTACTCTGCCTCCTAAATATTGCTATGTTAGAACTGAAACAGGATCCTAAAATAGCACTTACAGGGAAGCTGAAGGAAAAGCCCCAGGGAGCTCATCAGTCCTTTGGAGTTCTCCACTATCTTGGGTAATTTTATGATATTAGGATGTCAGAATTTGGGAGGGTGATATTTTCCTCCAAACACATTATCCTCCCTGTGGGCTTACCCTGAGTGATCTGCAGGGCACCCTCCCCTGTCATGTGCAAACCTGCCAAACCACCCTCTACGGGAGCAGCTACCATGCCCTGGGCAACTGGCGTGCATTTCTTGGGTCATCATGCCATCCCTGAGAGGTGCAGGGGGCTTTATCCACACTGGCCGTGAGGGAGACACTGAGGCTCAAAGGAAGTGATCTGCCTAAGCCACTCCAGCCGGGGCAGAGTCTGGCTCCACCATTCCTCTTGTTTTCATAGAGCCACTGTTGTGGAAATAAATACAAATGTTTGGAATATTACCTTCCCCTTCTCTTTCCTCATCATTTCTTTTTTTTTTTTAATTTTATTTATTTATTTGACAGAGAGAGACACAGCTAGAGAGGGAACACAAGCAGGGGGAGTGGGAGAGGGAGAAGCAGGCTTCCTGCCGAGCAGGGAGCCCAATGCGGGGCTCGATCCCAGGACCCTGGGATCATGACCTGAGCCGAAGGCAGACGCTTAACGACTGAGCCACCCAGGCGCCCCTCCTCATCATTTCATAAGAGGAATCTACTTTTATATGCCCTGCACTGTGCCAGGACATTATAGCTCATCCTCTGGACAACTCTGTAAAGAGGTACTGGTAGAGCCATCTTATCAGTGAAACTCTTGGGGCTCAAGTGTAAGAGCCTTGCTCGGTCAGAAACTAGTAAGGAGCAGACCCAATATTCGAGGACAGGTAAGACTCCAAAGCCCTCGTCCCTAACAGTTTTACTACCCGAATATTTATCTGACTGCGGTAACCACCGTTTGCCGACATGAAACTGACCAGAGTCTGGTGTGGAATTGGCATTGCATTTTCAAAGCAGGGATGGACTAGGTTAAGTTTGCAGTGTGAGTTGACTTACAGCCAGGTTGTCTGTCTGTCTGTCTGTTTGTTTGTTTGGTGTTGACAGGATATTGCTGGAGCCTAGTGCAGCACACTCAGGACACTTTCATGTTGAAATGTGATCATTGTTCTTTCCTTTTTTCTTCTGTAAGGGGGATCAGGAGTGATACAGTTTGTACAAAACAGCAGTGATCCTTAGGAGAAAACGTGTCCACTGAAAACTCCGAGCTGAGTGGCTGCGCTGGGCTGGAACTCTTTATGTTGTTGTCGTTCTGGGCTTTGTGAAATGTCTCGTGAAGTTCTTACAGGTATTTCTGGGTCAAACAGCAAGCCAGCCCTGTTTTAGGTTGTGAGGTGATTGTTTGAGAAATGTGAACAGCTTATAGGTCTTCATTGCTCTAGATTTATACGTAAATCCCTTCCGCGCTGCTGGGTCCTCATTTAGAGGCATCAGGCCATGAGGATGTCGTGTTGCGTCAGCTGTGGCTCTTGAGTCAGACTTTTGTGTCTGCCTCCTAGCTCTGTGCGGGCTACTGGCTCCTAGCTCTGTGCGGGCTACTGGCTCCTAGCTCTGTGCGGGCTACTGACTCCTAGCTCTGTGTGGGCTACTGGCTCCTAGCTCTGTGCAGGCTACTGGCTCAAGGGAAGAAAGAGGCTAGGGGATGAATAATGAAAGAGGCGTCATATGGACTGATGCTTGAAACCTACCCCCCCAAAAAAGATGAATTGACGGATCAATAGAGGAATGGAAAATGGATAGATAGGTAATAGAGCAGACTTTAAAACATGTTAATCATAGAATCGAGATCAGGGGTGTATGGGCATTCACTATACAATTTTTCCAACTTCTTTGTAAGTCTGATCATCTTCATAATATCATGTTGGAGGAGAAAAAAAGATATAATTACTCTTAGTGATAGAGATGTGGTTAGTTTCAGAAGAGATATTTGCTGTGACATGAGCAAGCAGTAAGGCAGAGCCCTCTGCTTTTGAGTAGTGTTTTTATTTATTTGTTTATCTGTTTGATGAGCGCCTATAGCTGCTCATGAAGCATCTGAAACTGGAAGCTCCAGTAGAATGAAATGTTTGCAGTTCTAAGACAGCAGGTCCAGCGGTACAATATCAATATCAGTATTGATACATATCTTATGCCAAGCACAGAAGTGGGCACTTTTATTAAGCCATTTATTTCTAATAAAAATGTTAAAGATATGGGTACCATTAGGTCTGTTATGTAGATGAAAAGCTGAGCTCAGAGAATTCAAAAGCGTGCTGCTCAAGGTCACACATCTGGTTAGGGGGTGTCAGGATTTGCACCTGACGTGATCAACATCAAAGCCTGCTCTATACCCACTCGACCCTCAGGGCCCACAGTGTGGTCCCATGTCTGTCCCACCATGAGATGCTTGCAATCACAGGAGACCCGGCCCCACCCCAGAACTATAGAACCAGAGTCGACATTTTGAACAAGCCCCCCAGCTGTTTTGTGTGCTGGTCAGTCTGCGAAGCACTGTACTGGGCCACACAACTCTGGAAATGCAGGACTGTGTCTTTATTCCTCTCCTGCTGTAACACTGCAGAACACCTTAGAGTCAGTGAAAATTAGCATTTTTGTTTATTTCAGAGGTATAGCTGCAGCACTGAGCACTGTTAGCTCCCTTCTCATAGTGTCAGAGTAAAGACACTGAACCAAAGCAGAGAAGTAGGAGTCAGTTATGCTGAGGTTGTGGCCCAGCTCTGCCACAGGTTGTCCACTTGATGAAGCTCAGATCTCCCCACCTGTCTGTGACTCCATTCCTTCATCTGCTAAATGGGGACGCTGGTACTGGCTCTACCTACCTCACAGAAAAGCCAACATTGTCTTTAAAAGTAAAATGCAACAAAAACCAAAGCAAAATGGAACAGACAAAAATATTATTAGCCTCGGTAGTAGCATATGAATTCCTCGCCTAAATGTGAGGATTATCAGGCTATTTCATTTGTTCCTAACTGAGGTTTACATGGCAGATAGGACTTTTGGGGCAAGTGATCGTGGCTCACCATTCCAGGAATGTCCTTGCTGGAAACCGTGCCCTCCTTCCGTCTAAGAAGAGGACCTTCTCTGAGAGCAGAGGACTGGAGGACTCCATTTCAGGAGATGGTGTACAAACACACATTGGCTTGAACCAAATCCTCCAGCCTCCCTCCACACGTGGCACAAAGTCTAAAGCCTGACAATAGAGACCATTCGTTGTACCCTTACTGTAAGGCACTGTGCCCCATGCTTTACGTGCACTATCTCATTTAATCTTTGCAACAACTCCAAGAGGTAGATATTGTCCTCATTTTATAGATAAGGAAAACTGAGCCCAAAAGAAGTGAAGTGGTAGAACCGGAATTTCTTAACTACTAAGGTTAGAAAGATCATGGCTTTTAAGCTCATGTAATTTACCAGAAATCTGTCACATAGAAATGGCAAAATGTCCCCCAAAATTTCATTGTTTGAAACAGCTTGCTTTCTACCAATGATTGCCTGAGACTCTAGAAAGAGCAAAGATGACAAGTCACTCATGGCTGAAATTAGTTTGAGAAGTTTTTGCTTTGAGCAAAGAAGCAGGTATTCTGATGCATGTCTTTCGTGTCTTCTGACCCATGAACTGGAAAAGGAGAAGAAATAAGAACCAAGGAGCCATTCTGAAAGCATTTTAAGAAAATCTAAAGTATGTTCTCTTCTGCAAGATGTTTTCAGCAAAGAAAGAGTCTTACTGTCATTTGTAACAAGAGTTTAGATAGTTCCAAAATGGTCATATTTCTATTTTATATTTTAGTGCTATGATAGGATATGCTTTCCTAGGCTAGGCTTCTGATGATAAAGAATCCATTTTTCATCTGTATGCCTTGATGTGCTCTTTGTGTGCTAGAGCACACATCCAGGTTCTCCTTCCCTGGCACGAGGGGAAGCGGGAAACTGTAGGGCTCTCAAGAACCCCTACCTTTGCATACAGGTGGCAATAGAGTCAATCCTAGAGAAAAGATCTTGGCCTGCAATCCTGCTTGATCTTCTGCTGGGTTCTTCATTTTCCATTTGTATGCAGGGTTCAGTACATGTGTGGATGTAGGAGATAAGCCAGAGCTGGAACCATGAACACTTGGGGACTTGGGAGGCATTAGAAGGTAGAGTTTAGCAATATTGGCTTAGAGCTCAGACAGACCTGAATATAAGTCCCTGCATGACCGCTTAGTAGCCTCATGAGCATGAGCCTGCTTCTCTAAGCCTCTCCTCCTTTGCTAAATGAGGGCAATGATATATTTTATATGATCTATTCTATAAGTATTTTATAATTATGCTGAGGCTTTTGTAAATACTAAATAAATCATATTACTGCTATTTAACATTTAACAAATATCATGAACCAGTGAGTTAGACGCAAGTAAACATATGGTAAAGTTTTTGGCTTTCCGGGAGTTGTAATACTTGTGAATAACTATAGCAAGGTAGTAAGCCCCAGATAAATGATATACAGTGCATCTCAGTAGGAGCTCATGGCTCTGGTCGGGGGGTGGTAAAACCTGTAGCTCCCTGTTGGGGTGGCCAGGGCAGGCTGCGTGTTGAGGCTTCTGGACCTTAACAGCTAGTATTTTTTTTTTATTATGTTATGTTAGTCACCATACATTACCTCATTAGTTTTTGATGTAGTGTTCCATGATTCATTGTTTGCGTATAACACCCAGTGCTCCATGCAATACCTGCCCTTCTTAAAACCCAACACCAGGCTGACCGATCCCCGCCTGCCGTCCCCTTCTAAAACCTTCAGTTTGTTTCCTGGACTCCCTATCTCTCATGGTTCGTCTCTCCCTCTGATTTCCCCCCCTTCATTTTTCCCTTCCTTCTCCTAATGTCCTCCATGGTATTCCTTATGTTCCACAAATAAGTGAAACCATATGATAATTGACTTTCTCTGCTTGGCTTATTTCACTTAGCCTCATCTCCTCCAGTCCCAACCATGTTGATGCAAATGGTGGGTCTTCATCCTTTCTGATGGCTGAGTAATATTCCATTGTATATATGGACCACATCTTCTTGATCCATTCATCTGTTGAAGGGCATCTCAGCTCTTTCCACAGTTTGGCTATTGTGGACATTGCTGCTATGCACATTGGGGTGCATGTGGCCCTTCTTTCCACTACATCTGTATCTTTGGTATAAATACCCAGTACTGCAATTGCTGGGTCTTAGGGTAGCTCAATTTTAACTTTTTGAGAAACCTCCACACTGTTTTCCAAAGTGGCTCTACCAGCTTGCATTCCCACCAACAGTGTAAGAGGGTTCCCTTTCTCCACAACCTCTCCAACATTTGTTGTTTCCTGCCTTGTCAATTTTTGCCGTTCTAACTGGTGTAAGGTGGTATCTTAATGTAGTTTTGATTTGAATTTCCCGGATGGCTAATGATAATGAACATTTTTTCATGTGTCTGTTAGCCATTTGTATGTCTTCTTTGGAGAACTGTCAGCTAGTATTTTCATGGTGGAACCCGAGCATGAAGTAAGGAGTGAGAGTATCTCAAAGGGAAGGGATTCAACCTTCAGAGATAAGAAAATTCAAGACATTCCAAAGAACTGATAGTCCGCAGTCAGAAATGCCTTTGGGACTGGTCAGGGCCCGTGAGCCACATAATGGGACCATCTTGACTTGGCTCTGTGCCAGCTACCCAGTCCAGGGTGGGCACAGCTTTCAATGAGACCCATGAAATATGGAGTTGCCGGCGAGAAGCCCCACTTAGAAAAATATGATGTTGGTGAAATCCAACACAGCTGTGGCTGTACTTGGGTAGCAGGTGGCGAGTGTGTGACCTTGGAATGGCCTGATGTGCAAGCAAGCATTGGGATCATGATAGGTGGAAAAGAGCCCTGGTCTGGAATCCAGGAGCCCTGGGATTGATCTGGGTTCTGTGTCCTTGGACGATCCTCTTTCATCCTCTATACCTCAGTTTCCAGAAAGCACTTTGAAGGGAGGTTTATGAGCCTGCATAAGCCTCCTTTTTATAGGATACTTAAGTGCAGTTGACCCTTGAACAACACAGATTTGAACTGCATGGGTCCATTTATATATGGACTTTTTTCAATAAACACAGTGCAGCACTGTACATGTATTTTCTCTTCCTTATAATTTTCTTAGTAACTTTTTTCTCTAGCTAGACTGTAAGAATACAGCCTATAATACATATACAAGATATGTGTTAATTGACTCTTTATGTTATCTGTAAGGCTTTTGGTAAACAGTAGGCTTTTAGTAGTTAAGTTTTGGGGAAATCAAAAGTTGTACACAGATTTTCGACTGCACAGGGGGTCAGTGCTCCTGGCCCCTGTGTTGTTCAAGGGTCAACTGTAGCTTCCCTGTAATGGTGCTTTCAAGGTCCGAAGAGTTGTAATACTGGTCCTTGCTCTTATTTCCTCCCCACCAGTGGATTTGTTTTGTAAAGGGACAGTTATGTAAGGGGTGAGAATGGACGAGAATTGTGTACATAAATTAGCATATGGAGACTTGGAGATGGAAATGTGCCAACATCATCCAAAGAGAAATCCAGATAACAGGCCCTAAGACTGGGCAGCTTGCATGAGAAGAGTAAAGAAAACAATTTCCCTCTGTGCTTGCTACAGAAAAGAAGATAAAGGAACTGGAGGATGGATAAAATTATCCAAAAAACATAAAAGATGAAATGATGGGAAACACTGGTGTGACCACTGAAGGGGCAATAAGTGGAAAAAGTCACGGTATAAAAAAAAATAAACTGTGGAAAAAGAATGTAGCGATAGTCATGGAAAAAAGTGAGATCACATAAAAACTTTCAAGAGTGCCTGGAAAAAATAAGGCTTTCTGAGTCTAACATGAGGACTCTATTCTTACCACCTGTGGAGAGTAATTGGCATTGGCTGTCTAGAGGTTTGTTTTGCCTTCTTGGCAGGAGCCAAATTGTTATGTTAATATTCCTCTGGCTAAGTTTTAAGTACCAACTTTGAATAGAAAGAGTTTTGCAGAAGGGAAAATTCCCAGAATCTGGTTCTCACTTTGACCACTGAGCTCTTTACAAACTTCAGACTTCACACTTGAATTCTAAGAAATAATTAGTATCATGGCAGATATTTCCAGCATTGTGTGAAAGTGAATAGAGTTTCCACTAGGAACTCTCCCAAAGGTTGTTTATGGGCAGGCAGAGTTTTAGGTAAAATTTAGGTACACGAATCCATTTGGGGAGAAAGGTAGATGTCTTTTATAACACAACATCGCAGCACAGCTCCTGATTGCTTGCGTCACATTTATCTGTGCTGTCTCTTCTCCATTAACACTGGCTTCTCCTTGGATGTCATTCCACCAACCTGGCTCTTTAACTACTGTAATTGTCTTAAACAGGGTGAGACCAAAACCCTAGGGCATTCAGGTTGGAATGGCGTCATAGTCAAAAAAAATGGAATTTTTTTCATTTAAGTATTATTGAGTCATTTCTTGGATTATTATTTCCATTCTTTGTGGGAAGCAACATCTCTCTAAATTTCTAAGACCTCCTACAAACTGACCTTCATGATCTCTTGCCCCTGGATAGCTGATTTCAGCTAGGTGCCAGGTAAAAACTAAAGATTGAGCTAATGTATGCTAATTTGTGATTTACTCACGACCCCTTAGGATTGTAAAAATAGATTGCTTCTTAGTTACAAATGAGCCTGTAGCTGCAAATGATCTCAGACCTCCTCCATCCCCCCTCCCCTCCGCCGCATTACTACCTTCCTCAGGTTGTTGCCTTGCAACAACAACTCTTTCCTCACTTCCACTCCTATAGGCACAGATTTTCCCAAAATGTGATAATGTGACTATTTTTTCATGACATCTTTTTATGGCAGTGACAAAAGGATGTGGTTAAAATACATAATTAAGCTCTTGAAGTTTATAAACCACTAGATTTATAAATCTAATAAAGAAAATCCATGTAGATGATACAAAAGTTTGTGAGCCAGAGATTCTCACTGAGCCGTTTGCTCTCCAGGAGTGAATTAGGCAACAAGATCTATTAAAACCTATTAGGTCACTAAGATATCATTTGGGCAACCACCTCAAGTTCCAGAATATTTTCTGAGCCCCATTTCAGCAGGCAGCATAACAACTAAGAGGTGTCTAGTTCAGGGATTTTCAAACTACACTTCCCTGAAACATTGATTTCTACAACATGGTCTAAGGTTTAACATGTCTAAAACTGAAAAATGACAGATTTCTTCCATTAAAAAGATGTTCTCAGGGGTGGGTCCAAGATGGCAGCATAGTAAGACCCTGAACTCACTTCCTCCCACAGATACACCAAACCTACACTAACATATAGAGCAGTTCCTCCTCAAGAAGACCTGAAGTTTGATTGAACAGCTTCTGCACAACAAATGATAGAGAGACCACATATAGAAGAGTGGGAGAGACAGAGACACTGCAATGACAGAAACCCCACCTCCAACTCAGTGACCTGCAGAGTCACTGAGGGATAATAACACTGAGGAGCCCATGAGCAGACTCTCCCACCTTGGGGCACAGCAAAAAATAGTGGCTTAAAGAGCAACCAGACTATAAGTGAAAGAAATCCATTTGCTAACCTTACAGCATCCACCAAACAGGTGAGGAACTGCTGGAACTGTCTCTAGGGTTGGAGGACCAGTGAGACCATTTTTCATATCCCCTCTTCAGCTCGATAGTGTGGGCAGAAGAAGGGTCCAGGCACTCTAGCTGGCCTGCTGGCCTATCATGTCCTGGGCCCCTGGCTCACATCAGCTCCCGCCATTCCCCCAAGGTGGCCCTGGTGTCGCATGCCATAGGCCCCCACTCGCATGCCCACCTGAGCTTCAACTATCTTATCAAAGTGGCCCTGGTGCTCTCGCCAGCCCTAGCCCTCCTGTCACCAGGGACACTACTGTCTCACCCTGGGACCCCTTCTCCACCTGTCTGTGTCTGTTCCTTCTCCAGCCAGTTTGCCAAAGCCACCAGGCACATGCAGTCTACAAAGGGGTTGTTTCTATACAAGGCCACTCCTTCAACATCGGAGAAGTAGCCATTCTGCCTGATTCATAGAAACAAACAGAGAAGGTCAAACAAAATGAGACAAAGGAGTATGTTCCGAACAAAAGAACAAGATAAAACCCCAGAATCAAACCCTCATGAAATGGAGATAAGTAATTTACCTGATAAAGAGTTCAAAGTAATGGCCATAAAGACAGGTAACAAACTAGGGAAAAGAATGGAGGAACTCAATGAGAACTTCAACAAAGGATTAAAAAATGTAAGTAAGAACCAGTCAGAGCTGAAGAATACAGTAACTGAAATGAAAAATACACTAGAGAGAATCGACGGCAGATTAGATGATACAGAAGAATGGATTCACAGTCTGGGAGACAGAAGAGTGGAAATCACTCAATTGGAACAGAAAGAGAGAGAGAAAGGGAGAGAGTTTTAAAAAATGAAGATTGTTTAAGAAACCTCTTGGGGCAACATCAAACATACTAACATTTGCACCACTGGGATCCCAGGAGGACAAGAAAGAGAAAGGGTTAGAAAACATATTTGAAGAGCTAATGGCTAAGAATTGCCCTAACCAGGAAGCAGACATCCAGGTCCAGGAGACACAGAGAGTCCAAAACAAGATGAATCCAGAGAGATCCACACAAAGGTGTTCAGAATTGAAGGAAAGATAAAAAGCTTCCTAGATAAGCAAATGCTAAAGAAGTTCATCACCATTAAACCAGCCATAGATAAATTCCTAGAAACACACAACTTTCCAAAATTATGAAGAAATAGAAAAATTGGAATAGACCTATTACATAATAAAATTGAATTAATAACTTAAAAATCCCCAAAAAACAAAAGCCCAGGACCAGATACCTTCGCAGGTGAATCTACAAACATTTAAAGAAGAGTTAGTACCTATCCTTCTCAGTTATTCCAAAAGAATTTAAGAGGAAGGAATGCTTCCAAATTCATTTTATGAGACCAGCGTTACCCTGGTACTAAAACCAAACAGAGATGCCACAAAAAAAGAAAACTATAGGCCAATATTCCTGATGAACACAGATGCAAAAATCTTCAACAAATTATTAGGAAACTGCATTCAACAATACATTAAAAGGATTATACACCACAATCAGGTGGGATTTATTCTAGGGATCCACAGTGGGTTTGCATCTGCAAGTCAATCAATGTGGTATACCACATTAATGTGATCGATCATGTTAATAAAACCAAGGGTAAAAATCATATAATCATCTCAATAGATGCAGAAAAAGCATTTGACAAATTTCAACCTTCATTTTTGTTAAAAACCCTCAACAAAATGGGTATAGAAAGAATATACCTCAACATGATAAAGGGCATATGTGATAAACCCACAGCTAACATCAATGATACTCAATGGTAAAAAGCTGAAAGATTTTCCTTTGAGATCAGGAACAAGATAAGATGCCCACTCTCCCCACTTTTATTCAACATAGTATTGGAAGTCCTAGACACAGTAATTAGGTAGGAAACAGAAATAAAAGTCATTGAAATTGGAAAGGAAGAAGTAAGCCTATCACTAATTGCAGATGACATGATACTATATATAGAAAACCATAAACACTCCACCAAAAGACTATTAGAATTAAATGAATTCAGTAAAGTTGCAGGTTACTAAATACAGAATAGATACAGAAATAGACTGTGTTTCTACATACTAATAACAATCTATCAGAAAGAGAAATTAAGAAAACAATTCCATTTACAATTGCATCAAAAATAATAAAATATTTAGGATTAATTGAGCCAAGGCAGTGAAAGACCTGTACTCTGAAAAGTATAAGACACTGATGAAAGAAATTGAAGATGGCACAAGTAAATGGAAAGGTATACTGTGCTTATGGATTGGAAGAATTAATATTGTTAAAGTATCCATACTACACAAAGCAATCTACAGATTCATTGCAATTCCCATCAAAATACCAGAGGCATTTTTCACAGAACTAGAACAAAGAATCCTAAAATTTGCATGGAACCACAAAAGACACCAAATAGCCAAAGCAATCTTGAGAAGGAAGAACCAACCTGGAGATATCACACATTCTGATTTCAAACTATACTACAAAGCTGTAGTAATCAAAATAGTATGGTATTGGCCTGAAAATAGACATATAGATCAATAGAATAGAATAGAGAGACCAGAAATAAGTCCATGTATATATGGTTAATTAACCTAAGACAAAGGTCAAGAATATACAAGAGGGAAAAAACAGTCTCTTCAATAACTGGTTCTGGCAAAACTGGACTGCTACATGCAAAAGAATGAAACTAGACCACTATCTTACACCATATACAAAAATAAACTCAAAATGGATTGAAGGCTTGAATGTAAGACCTGAAACCATAACATTTCTAGAAGAAAACATAGTAAGCTTTTTGACATTGGTGTTAGCAATATTTTTTTGGACTAGTCTCCGCAAGCAAGGGCAACAAAGACTAAAATAAGCAAAGGGGATTTTATCAAACTAAAAAGCTTCTGCACAGTAAAGGAAACAATCAACAAAATGGAAAGGCAGCCTACGGTGTTGGAGAAGATATTTGCAAATGATATATCCAATAAGGGGTTAATATCCAAAAATATATAAAGAACTTACACATCTTAATATAAAACAAAACAAATACAGAAGCAAACAACCCAATTGAAAAATGGCCAGAGGACTTGAATAGACATTTTTCCAAAGAACATATATAGATGGCCAACAGGCACATGAAAAGATGTCAGCATCACTAATCACCAGGGAAATGCGAATCTAAACCACAACGAGATACCACCTCACACCAGTCAGATTGGCTGTTATCAAAAGGACAAAAAATAACAAATGTTGGCAAGGATGTGGAGAAAGCAGAACCCATGTGTGCTGTCGGTGGGAATAGCCATTATGGAAAATAGTATGAAGTTCTCAACAAATTAAAAATAGAACTATCATACAATCTAGCAATTCCATTTCTGGGTATTTATCTGAAGAAAATGAAAACATTAATTCAAAAAGATATATGTACCCCTGTGTTCACTACAGCATTATTTACAATAGCCAAGTGTCCACTAATAGATGAATAGAGAAGATGTGAGATATATACATATATAATGGAATATTACTCAGCCATGAAAAAGAATGAAATTTTGCCATTTGCAACAATATGGATGGACCTAATGGTTATTATGCTAAGTGAAATAAGTCAGAGAAAGACAAATATCATATGATTTTACTTATATGTGGAATCTAAGAAAAGAAGACAAATGAACAAACAAAATATAACAGGAACAGACTCATAGATCTAGGAAACGGACTGTTGATTACCAGAGGGGGAGGGGAATGGAATGGGAAAAATAAGTGAAGGGGATTAAGAGGTACAACCTTTCAGTTATAAAATAAGTAAGTCATGAGGATGTAATGTAAAGCATAGAGAATATAGTCAATGATATTGTAACAACTGTATGGTGACAAATAGTAACTAGACTTATGATAGATCATTTCATAACATATGAAAATATCAGATCACTATGATGTACACCTGAAACTAGTATTGTATGTCGGTAATACTTCAATAATAAAAAACATGTTCTGTCTTTTCTGTTTAATTATCTCTAACTTTACTTCACAATATAGTACTTCGGTATGGACAATAAAATGCTAGTTGACTCCAGTTGACAATCTAGGGGCAGTGGGTGAACATTTGGAGTATTCACTTCAGAAACTCACACTCCAGCGAAGGTTAATTAGCATAAATTCCCTTAGCCACAGACCACACCACAGAGGGTTACCAGAAGCCTTCTAATATCAATCTATACTTGCTGAGGTTTAGTAATCAGCATAAGTTGTATTAGAGAGAATTTTTCTTTCTTTTTTTAAAGATTTTATTTATTTGACAGAGAGAGACACAGCGAGAGAGGGAACACAAACAGAGGGAGGGGGAGAGGGAGAAACAGGCTTCCTGCCGAGCAGGGAGCCCGATGCGGGGCTCGATCCCAGGACCCTGGGATCATGACCTGAGCCGAAGGCAGACGCTTAACAACTGAGCCACCCAGGCGCCCCTTAGAGAGAATTTTTCATCGAGAAAATGGACACTGTACAAATTATAGGGTAGAAGAGAAAAACCTGTATCAGCACCAGTCGGGCATGTCCCAGCCAGAGTCTGACCAGTGAAAGAAACCACCACAGGTATTTCAGTTAGGAAGGGAGGTAGCCCAGGGATTTAAAGTTTCACAGACCTATTAGGTCTGGGGAAGTGAAGGGCAGAGAAGAATTCAGGAAATCAGGACATGCAGGGGTAGAAAGAATCTATAGCTGAGGATTTGCTCTTAGTGGGTGAGGCCGTGGAGACTGCCTGGAAGCCACTGCCCCAGTCTCGTCTACTATCTACAAAAAGGCATGCCCCTGGTTGCAGCTGCCAATGGGGAAGTGGTTTACTTCTCTCTTTGACCTTCTGAATCCCACATGAGAGCTTCTCATTAACAGACATGAACCAGAATTTCTGCCAGCAGAAGAGATTTGAAATGTAGTTTCTGCATCTCTAGCCCCACCTAGAAAGGGAGAATCTAAAAGAGCAGAGATGATTTTGATTAACAAGAAGTACCAGGCTTAGGATTTAAGAATCTGTCCCACCCAGCATCCTCCTGAAGTAGTGTCTTAGGTCGAGAATAGCTTTCTCCAGTAGCACTTTCTGCAGTTGTGAAAATGGTCTCTCTCTGCCCTGTCCAATATGGTAGCCAACAGTGCCATGTGGCTGTCAGGTCCTTCAAGTGTGGCCAGTGGAAATGAAGAAATGAATTTTTCGTTTAATTTTAATCAACTTAAATTTAAGTTTGCTACATGGAGCTCATGGCCACTGCGTTGGGCAGGAGTAAACTCTCTTTGGTCTTTAGATGGAAGACACTGTCTGGAGTGTCTTCAATGTGCCGGTTGAATATTTGTTGTATTTATGGTATGTTGATGGCACTTGTTAGAATGACTATGTGATGGATTTGGGGAGGAGGGTTTCACTGAGCTTACAGAATTGGTCATCTGGGACGCCTGGGTGGCTCAGTTGGTTAAGCGACTGCCTTCAGCTCAGGTCATGGTCCCGGAGTCCTGGGATCGAGTCCCGCATCGGGCTCCCTGCTTGGCAGGGAGTCTGCTTCTCCCTCTCACCCTACCCCCTCTTGTGCTCTCTCTCTCTCTCTCTCTCTCTCTGTTTCAAATAAATAAAATAAAATCTTAAAAAAAAAGAATTGGTCAGCTGGCTGCTTTCTGTGCCAGATGACTAATAAACATCATTGTATATTTGGCTGAATTTAGTCTAAGACTTGCTTTCTCCATAACATACAACGGTAGAAAGATAGTGGGAGGCCACCAGTGGTTACCTGTGGGACCTAAAATTGCAACAGCCAATTAGACTGATCAGCTTGTGACATACATTTTTCTCCCAGAAATGTTTCCCAGACCTTTATCATCTACGGTAATTTTGCTGTTAACAAACATTAGCAAAAGACAAAACAAAGGCTATATAAATATTAATACAAAAATCCAGATAAGCTAGTTGCCCTCCCCTAACACTTTTTTTTAATGTGAGCTGTGCCCATGGTATTTTTTTTTAAATCATACAAATAACACAAATTTCTTATGTACAAAATTTATTCTTCATTTATACGGTTGAATTTACATTTCATTGTGTCACAAAGACACCCCATTCTACAAAGGAATCCTGACTGCCAAGCATTCTACCACTTAGAAAACCACAGGTCAATGTGCTCCGTATATAATCTCCTTTCTATTTGATTTCCCAAAGTGCCTGGCATCATCCTGGACCAAAACAGCCACTTTTCTGATACATGACACATTTTCCTGCCGTCTGAAATGAGACTATTTAATCACTTGTTTGCATATCAGAAAAAGAGAAAACTGATGGTTTAAATGTTACTATTTTTTGTTTTTCTTACATTTGAAAATTTTCTCTTTCTGCATTTGTCATCATTAAAAAATTGCTCACAATTTCTCAAAAAAGCCGTGTTACTTATTAATTTAAGAACTGAGTATCATGGTAGCGAGACCATATTATTTATAAAAACTTCATGGAATTCAGTTTGCATAAACTTTGGCTTCCTCATTATCTCTTTACCTGATGGTGGATAACACGGGTTTAGAGTTGTCTTCAGAATACTATAAATTCTGTCCTAAGGGAGGAGCCTAAAGAAATCAGTTACTGGAGGCATTTGCTCAATCAGCAAAACCTTATAGGGTTGCTTTCTGGGTTATTCTTCAGCCTCGACACAATTCATATTCATCCAAGAAGGCATCCTGGAATTCAGGATTTGCACTTTCAGCGATTCTTTGTAGGCATTCCCTCGGATCACAGCGCCTCTGCATTAAATGGTTGTTTTACTGTTGACCAAGGGACAGACTGGAGGAAGGGGCGCCAGGGTGAGAAATCTATGTCAGTTCACGGGGGATGTCTCTCCACATAGCTCAGCATAGAGGTTGGGGAGAGTATGGAAAGCAGTCCCTCCTTAGGTGCCTGTATAGAAAGAGACTACTTATGTGTGGGGGCTGTAACTGCAAGAATCATCTGCTGGGGCAGAAGTCCGGCAGACCTGTGGCTACGTTCCCGCCAGAAGAAGCAAAACGGGAACAGAAAGGAACTCAATACAGAAATACTGAAAGTCTCTTCTAAAGGCACTTGAGTAGCTGTCATTCTGCCTCAACGTTACCACCTTAGTAGATTTTTTTCTCATTTCAGCGCTCTCTCGTTTAGCGCTGTAGAACACACATTCTCTCAGACTGGGCTCGTGTTCCCACCCATCAGACTGTGTTTGTGTGGTGGTCCTACTCGCTCAGCACACTTGTGGAACTTACAGACGAGGACAGTGCTCACTCCCTGATAGGACAAGATGTTACTTTCTGATTAGCCCTCGGATTCTGGTGGTGAGTGCTTCAGCCTCATTCAGCTTCTTGTCGACCCACATTAGGCTTTGAAGCAACACTGAAGACACGCCTATCAAAAGCCGTCCGCTCAGAGTGCTCTGCCATGATAACTTCATATATTAAAGTAAAATCGTCACCTTCTTCAGTTTGGTCATCAAAACTTTTGGTCTTAGCTGCAAGGAGGACTTAAATTATATAAATGTCCGTCTTCTAGAATATTTCTGAGATGAAGCAACGCTCCCTGATTCTCAACTTTTCAACGGAGTATAATAGCAGGTAGTACAGTTAATAGGTCCAATTGTTGTGTGCCAAAGTGGTTCATGAAAATCTTTGTTTTCTCTGCCCCTGGTAAAATTGAATGATGCCAAAACATTCTGTTTTAATTCTTAAATTGGAAAAAAAAATCTAATGCACGATGAAGCATAACCTATTAGGCACTTCTGCTTGCTCTTGATTTACTTGTTTACATGGACTGATGGAGGAATTGGTTGGATTTTTACAAGAGTGATTTAGAAAGCTTCTGAATCGTATTTCCTAAACAGGGTTTGCAAGGCTTTTAATGCTTCACAAGGCAAAGTTGGAAGCAAACTGCGTTGTCTATCAGTGTTTTGTTGTTTTTTCTTTCCTTTTAAGCAGACTTGAAATTGTTCATGGAATCAGACTGACCTTAGATTGCTTACAGGAGCTGTGGCTGGGGCTTTCCAAAAAGCAGACACCATGATCTGTTATATTGCTAATATCAACCCCCCTCCCCCCAGATGCTGCCTTTATCTAGTGATGCAGAGGAACACGGGTAAAGCCTTCTTGGCTTCTCTCTTCGCAGGCTTGTTGATTGGTGCTGGTTGTGCCCTCTACCCCTTGGGCTGGGACAGTGAGGAAGTCCGGCAGACCTGTGGCTACGTTTCCGGCCAGTTTGACCTGGGTAAGTTTTCTTCATTGATGGCACTCCTTTTAGAAAAGAACCTTATCTGACCTTTCATAGAAGCAGAGAGTAGAAGAGACATGAGGAAGAGAACCATACAGCCAGCAGTCACATGTAACCATACACAGACCTTCATTTATCTGTTTGTTTAGTGAAGTTACTGGCATACTATCGTTTGCCTGGACGAGGGCAAGTATTGTGGAGACAAAGATAAGAAATAGTCCCTGCTGTGAACAGTTTATATTCATTGATCAGTTCATTCAGAATCATGTGTTTATTACTTATTGCATGTGCTAAAAATAACTCTGTGGAATTTACAGGCTGCCTGAGGAGATAAAGCAAACAAAACTGTCCAGGGCTAAGAAATCCAAAGCGATTTCACTCCAGAGTAGCAGACAACTTTGTTGCAGGGCTGGGTCTTGAACACGGTGATGCATGCGGGTTGTCTGGGAGTAGACAGAAGCACCTAGCGAGCCAGGAATACAGCACAGCAAAAGCACCAGGGAGGAATGAGAAAAGCCCATCAGGAGACCCCGTAGACATGTGAGAAGCTGGGAGAGATGTGATTGAGTAGTCGGAAGTTCGCACACTGGTGAAGAGCACCTCATGACTTTGGTTTTGTGTGTCCTGATCAGGAATTTTCACTTGTAGTTATAGTGTGTTCTATTTAGCAATCTACAAAAAAGGTTGCAGAGTACTACATGGTTTGCATCATTATAATCTGTACTAATTGGATTATATTTCACTTGGTTGTTGAACCTCCATTTCCTTAAACATATCCTTATTTCTTTCTAGTTGGGTATTTCGTCTAGTCCAGTTTTCTGTGATTTTGAGGCATATTGTAATGAGAAATTTAATGAAAGGAAGTCTTTTCTTTATTGAATTACTTTCTGAGGACTTTTTTTCTGGAATTGGTGTTACTACATCAAAGACAATTGCCGAGCAAATATACTCTCCCTTAATATAAGGAGAGACAGATTAAGTTTTTGACCTTTAGTGCATAGTGAGTTGCTAACTTAAACATTCACTTTTCCCATTAATTACTTCACTCTAAGAAGAAATGTTCGAGGGAGTTGGTCTAATGTCAGTTGGTCTATCCTAAATCATCATTTAAAAATTCGACATTAGAACTTCTGTGAAAAAAATTCCTGTCAAATCTTGAGAAAAACGGACAGATGTGATACCACATCACGGTTTTGTGAATTTAAAAATAAAGCAATTTCTGTTTGACTCTGGATGACAAACACCCTGCTTCCCTCAACATAATACTAGTTCTTTTGGTGGAGAAGCCCATACAATTAACTACTACTAATTTGCATGGATAAAAATAAAAGAGATTTCTGACTGTGCTTCCCTCCTTATGAAGACTTTCCCAAGTCTGGATGCGTTTGTGATTGCTGAAAACGCAGAGAAGGGAAAATGCCAGCACAAAGTTGAGTGTCAGCTTGGTTTTGTTGTTGTTGTTGTTGTTGTTGTTTGTTTTTGGTTTTGGGGTGTTTTTGTTTTTTTTTTTTTGCCTTTTGGTTTTGGTGGGGTTTTTTCGTTTTGTTTGTTTCTTTGTTTTTTGGGTTTTTTTGGAAAGCAAACTGTGTCCACGGGAGATATTTTAACACAGTGTTTTGCATTTTTCTTTTTCTGGTGTTTGGGGCATTCTTGGCTGTTTTCACACACGCCTCAACTTGATTAGAATACTGTTCTTGCTGATCTCTTGCTATTGTGTGTTGCTGTATTAATTAGCAGGTTATAATGAAACTCATATCCTGTTTTTGCAGTTTTCATTACTGCATCCCAGTAGTTTATATCTTCTCAGCATTGTGGATTAAAAATTTGAATGTCAAACTTAAAAAAAAAGAAAAACCTTGCCTCTTTGCTGGTGGTAATAATGTCTTTTGTGATTAAACTCACCAAGACATTTTAACAATTTAAAAACTACGGTGTGTTAATTTTTGCCTGTTTCTTTTTAAATTTCTCTTAGTTGGATGATGAGGAAAAAATAAAACTGGCATTATTTATAGATAAAATGAGCTCTAGGTCCTGCAAAACCATCCTACAAAACTGCTTCTGTTTTCTATCTTTAAAAAATTGTTACTGGGCGCCTGGGTGGCTCAGTTGGTTAAGCGACTGCCTTCGGCTCAGGTCATGGTCCTGGAGTTCCGGGATCGAGTCCCGCATCGGGCTCCCTGCTCAGCAGGGAGTCTGCTTCTCCCTCTGACCCTCCCCCCTCTCATGTGCTCTCTCTCTCTCTCTCTCTCTCTCTCATTCTCGCTCTCTCAAATAAATAAATAAAATCTTTAAAAAATAAAAAAAAAATAAAAAATTGTTACTGTTCCCCTGAATGCTGATGAAGGCTGAACTTCAGCAAATGAGTGAAGTCGCAGATTATGGTGCTAACTTGGGAGAGCCTAGGACTGGAGTTGGGAGCCACAGCATGTGTGTGAGGGGGAGCATTCTCAGGAAGGATGGCTCCGGGGCCCATGGTTTTAGTGGTACGCGTGCTGGTTGCCACAGACACACTCTGCCTCTACCACTTCTGAGAACCCAAGTTCATTGCTGCCACCTCTCAAAAGAGACAGTGAACGGGCACATCTTCCTCCCGAGGGTTGGGAAATGTTAATGTCGTTAAGGTTCGTGTTTTCTTTATCGTGGGGCGTGGGTCACTTTCTTGGCGTTCCGTTACTGAAATGTTACTTCCTCTCTCTAGAGCATATCCTGAAAGAAACCATCGCTTTTGGTTTTGTATGGAGGATTGTTTAAGGAGTGCACTCATTCAATTATCCAGCCAACGAGTATTTATGAGGTGCTTACGGTGCCCCAGGCCCTGTGCTAAGGTGCTGGGGATATGCCATCATCAAGACGTTTTAAAAGACCCTGTTCACTGCCCTCAGGGAACTAAAAAAAAACCCAGCAGGACAGGCAGATGTTCAAGAAGATCATATCCCTGGGATGTGTGTTAGAAAGGAAGGGTGTCGGGCACGGCAGTGGACCTCATGGTTGCCTTACCAATATTATTCCATGCTGGTTGGTGATTCTAGGCCAGAGGCTAAGAAACTGTCTCTGTAAAGAGCCAGCTAGTGACTGTTTTCCGCTTTGGGAGCCATATGATCTCTGTTGCAACGATTCAGCTCCACCGCTGCAGCAGGAAAGACGCTCCATGTATAAATGGGTGTGACTATCTTCCCATAACATTTTGTTTACAAAAACAGGTGGTGGGGGTCTGGTCTGAGGACCCCTGATTTCAACCAACGCATACCCCTGACACTCCAGAAAGAGGTTTATTTCAGATAATGCTCCTTTATTGATCCCTTCAGCCGCCGGGATGGCTGGTCAGGGCCCAGGGCAGAGGCTGCGCAGAGCAGCCCCATCCAATTATCCTAATATGCTGCACACATACTACACTTTTCTTGTTGTGCTGTGTTATGAATAGGTGGCAGGCACTCTAAATTAATCTTGGCCATCTTACCTCTTAACACTAGCTTGGGACGGGAAGGTCTGAAGCCCGTTTGGACCAGGGATTACAGCAGGAGATGTGTCCAGAGCTTTTGGGGAAAAGGGGGTCACATGCCTAAGGGAAAGGCCACCAGAAGCCATGCTCCCCCTCCCTCTGGGAGCCAGGTAGAAAGGCAGGAAGAAGCAGCCTTGGGGGGGGGGGCGGCGGCTGGGGTAGGCAGAGGAACCAGCTGAGGCTCAGCCACCCCTGAAGCAGGCCTTCCCTAGGAATTTTCAACCTCCTGATACATAGTAATTCATTTCCTTATTGGGTAATGTTAAAGGCATCTTTTCTCTGACAGCTATTTTATTTAGTTGCTATATCACAGTTCAAGCCGACTTGACCTCCCCCGGGGGCATCCTAAGGAAGTATTATTTTTAGCTGAGCTTTCATTCAAGGCTGTAAAGGGTTTATGTAGATAAAGGGTGAGTGTGGGTGTGTTTTAGGTTGCAGGGTGGGCAGGCAGTAGAGCCAAGAAAGAGCCCAAGTAGGCACACTGGAGGAGGTCGGAATGGGGGGGGGCGGGTAGGAAGGGCCTCCCAGGTTAAGAGTATTTAAACTGGGTCCAAACACATGAGTAGTAGTTAGGCAAGTAACAGATTCTGTAGAAACTCACGTTTGTGGTTTTAACGTACTGTGGTAGAAGTCTAGTAGAATCTAGTTGTTAAAAATGCCTTTTTTCCTTAGCAAGGAGATTTGGGGAGAATTTTTTTATGTGCCTTGAAAACAATTTTATAAGGCTATTGATTATTTCTCAAGCATTTTAATATGTTGTGAAGTGCAAAGCTTTGCAGCAATTTTGCAAAAATACCTGGTTTTATAAATCAAAGATTGTTACTGTTTACCTTTGGATCCTTCTTATTTATGAAGAAGCCAGGAGCATGTTTGAATACACACATTTTTAAAACAGGAAAACAAGAGTACAAACAGGTTGCATAATGAATTCCTAAATGACCCAAGTAAAATTGCACAGTTTGCCTTGACAGTAGCTTTCAGCCTTTAGCATTAAAATCAGAGGTAGACTTGTTTCTCTCATTGGTGTTTTAAACAAATATGCCAGGTGATTCAGGTGCCAGGGATCAGCAGCCATACTTTGAAACAAAATTACCCTAATTGATATAGAAAATTACTATTTTTTAATTTTTTGTTTGAGTATAGTTGACACACAATATTACATTCGTTTCAGGTGTACAACACAGTGATTCAGCATCTCTTTATGTCATGCAATGCTCACCACAGGTGTAGTTAACGGTCTGTCACCATCCAACACTGTGACAGTACCATTGACTGTATTCCCAATGCTGTGCCTTTTATTCTCATGTCTTACTCATTACGTAACTGGGAGCTTGTATCTCCCACTCCCAAACTCCCATTTTGCCCATCCTCTAACAGCCTTCCCTCTGGCAACCATGTTTGTCTTCTGTACAGAAAGTTAATTTTCTGTACTTTGCTAGAATGCCATTTAACATTCATTTTGTTTATATACATCAGGGTGCTTTCACTTTAGGTTACAAAGATCTGACTCCAACCAGCTGAAACGAAGGTATTTACACCTCTTACCATAGGAAGGCCAGAGCTAAGGTGAGCTGCCGACTTGACTGATCCTGGAGTTCCAGGATGTTGTCCAGGGCCCAGGATTTTCCCGAACAGGAGACCTGCCACTTGCGGGTCAACCTTGGCCCCACCATCTTAAGTTCAGCTTCATCTTGAGGCTAGTAGTTTCTTCTCATTGGTGATTACATTTGGTACGTGTAGCTTGTGTTCATGTCAAATAAGAGAGGGTGAGTTTCCCCTTGTCCCAGTAACGGAATAAAAGTCTCTCTCCTCAATCTAATTGGGCCAACTTGAATGAATAGCTGCTGTCAGGGGAAACCGTGTACAAATTGGCTTCTTGTGGTGGAGCTTGGATGTGTCCAGAGCTTTACAGAACAGATTTTACTGAGAAGTAGTGGCATTTGTAAGTGGAAGATGAGGCTAAGAACAGAAGAGACATCTCAGTCTGGTTTTGTTGTTGTTGTTGTTGTTGGCCTTGGTGCCCTGTGTTCCTTCCATCATGAAGCCTGTGGTTGTGGACTAAGGGTCAATAATGGCTTATACTGTGTAAGTGTTAACAATGGTGAATTTATTACTTTTTAAAGAGAACAAAACAATACAGGTGATAAGAATTATATGTAGTGTAACCTAGTATCTTCACAAAATAAAAATCCAGTAGATGTTTGCCATTGTTATTCGTGTCATTTGTACAGGACCATTTTTAATAAATATTTGCTGATTAATCTTTTCTTTTTCTTTTACATTCATAACAGTAAGTTTGTATTTACACAATAAGCATAAGGTCTTTATAATCAGGTTGTCCGGTTGATTTAATTCATGCCTCAGAGATATTTTCATCCACCCGACTTTTCTAATTATATCCTAATGATAAAAAGTAGTGTTTCAATTAATTTGTCTTGCTAATTTGCCAGGTAAATTTGAGTAACTATTGCTTTCATTTTGCTATTTAATTTGATTAAGAAGCCATCGTGTTGGGCGCCTGGGTGGCTCAGTTGGTTAAGCGACTGCCTTCGGCTCAGGTCATAATCCTGGAGTCCCGGGATCGAGTCCCGCATCGGGCTCCCTGCTTGGCGAGGGGCCTGCTTCGCCCTCTAACCCTCCCCACTCTCATGTACTCTCTCTCTCTCTCTCTCATTCTCACTCTCTCAAAATAAATAAATAAATCTTCAAAAAAAAAAAAAAAAAGAAGCCATCATGTTTCCTGTTCTCAAAATTATGCTCTTGGCTTCTCAAGAACAGTACCATAAACTCTGAAAACTCAGGAACTCTCAGTGTTGAAAGAGATGAGAGTCTGTTTCCTCCACATTTTCAGTCCAATGAAGAAATCTCTTCCAATCTGAGCAATGACCATGTCACGTCTTTGACTCCTGACTCATGTTTTCTTTCCTTTCAAATCTAATCGCACTTGAGAAAAAATAATTTGCAGGTTATAGTCAGTGGAGAAAAAAATGGGAACAAAAATAGAAAATTTGTCCCAAGTTGCTAGAAGTCATTTGGAAAATCCAGGAGGAGGAGCCTGTATTCCCTCATGTAGCAGGCTACCGCAGGAGGACGACAGGAAAACAGAGAGGCTGCTGTGAGCTAAACCAAGCCCCAAACTGGGTAGACCAATGGGGACTCGTGGGAACACTCTAGAATGTGGTTCCGGATGATGCTGGGAAAGTTCCACAGGCAGAAGGAGCTCCATGTAGCCAGTAATGAAGTGATGGAGCAGGGTCCAGGCACCTCCAAAGGAAAAACAACCAGCTTTGCTGGTCGCTCAGCCTTCTTAGGGGCCTCTTTTCATGAAGAGAAGGGTTTTCTGAATTCATTCTGGCCAGTGAGGAGAAGAACCACTTCAATTTGGGGCCGTGAATACCAGTGGGACCATGACAACACATATCTGCTTTAAGTTATAGCTTAGTAAATGCCTCTAGTCTTGCTTTAGGAAATAGTACCCCCTTCTGTATAATCCTAGATCTAATTCTGTCTGCTTCCCTAAACACATCTTTGTAGGTTCCACATGAGCCTATGGGACAGGAATTTTGCAACTTCAGGGTCTATCTCAGTGTTTCGCCCAGAGAAGTATTCAACAGATTTATTTACTCAATGGATATTTATTAAGCACGTTTTTGGCATCAGAAATTGTGCCACATACTTAGGATGAAATTATGAATTAAGATAAACATGATCCTTACACATGTCACATATCTGCCACCCACTGAATGGTTAAAAGAAAGGAGGGAGAAAAGGAAAGGGGGAAGGGGGGGATGAAGGGGGGAGAGGGAATAAAGAAGAAGGGGAGGAAGGAAAGAAGATGAGAGGGAAGGAAGGAAGAAACCCTGCTGCTGATTTTTCACCTCTAAAGAAGCCGCCATTATGTTTCTGTAGATACTTGGCCACTGATATCCTGGTGAGATTATGGCATTACTTTCTAAAGGAATATGGCTTAACCATCTTCCAGGAAAAAAAATCAAGTTCAGGGTCATAGTTCAAAGAACAAAATGCCCTGAGAGATGAAAAAAAAAAAAAAATCTCTAAATTCTTTCCTTCCTAAGTCTTTTTGGTTTGGTTATTTCAGAGCAGGATCATCCCCAAGCCTGTATTAAGCCTTCTTAAAACCTAATTCAGTGGCTTACAGTGATTTGCAGCAGTGAAATTCAGTGATTATAGAAAAAGGTAATTCTCTTAAAAAAAAAAAAAAGCCTGTGGGAAATAATATCTCTTAAGACATGGCTGCCACACTATTGAGAAGAATAGTCTTCTTTTTAAAGATTCTTCTTAATTTTTTCAGTGTTATCCCCTTTATAAAAACAAAAAAAAAATAAATATATCTGAGTGGCATGCTATTTTAGATATAGTGTACTTAAGGAACTTTAGGAAATTGAACTGGCTTTTCTAATTATTCTTTTGTATTAGGTGCTCTTAACTATTTCTTAGTATGTTCCACTTGGGTATTAATCTGGCAGTAGAAAAGCACTCATTTTAAATTTAACTGTTTTTGATGTTTCAGATCCTCTCTCAGGAATGAACTTTGTTCAGCTGACTCTATCAGTGATGTCTGTAAGAAAGGGCAATTAAGATAAATCAGCCATATGAACATCATCTTGAATAAATCTGTAGGTTTTACTAAAATTTCCTGGTAGTTAAGGATTTGGGGAATAATCTGTTAAGTAGGAAGAAGAACTTATCCCCTCCTCCATCCCGAAGTGCACCCCTTTTGATGATGTAATTAATGCAGCCCCCTTGAAAAGTCCCCTACCTGCTCCCTGCCCTCAAAGAAATTATAGTTGAGAGGTTTATCACAGATTTATCTTAGAACATTCTCTTATTACATAGTGACACTGAGGAAAGACCTTCCAGTGCTGTTGCTGGGAGATTTGTCTATATGAACATTAAAGTTCTTTCAAATCTTGATATTATCATTCTTAATCTCTGAAGAAATATTTCTGCCCCAGAATTGAGAACTCATCTGTTTTGTGCCCTTACTGTATATTTTTGCCTTTGTTCTACTTACCCTCCTTAGTGGGTCTTCTGTTAAGAAATGGCTATTTGTAAGCATTATTGATTAGTAACATACCAAAAGTGTTTTAGAATAAAACCAAAAATGTAACAAAGTCATCAAAAGGCTGATCTGACTTCCTTCTTTTTTTTTTTAAGATTTTATTTATGTATTTGTCAGAGAGAGAGAGAGCACAAGCAGGGGGAGCGGCAGACAGAGGGAGAAGCAGGCTCCCTGCTGAGCCCGATGCGGGACTCAATCCCAGGACCCTGGATCATGACCTGAGCCTAAGGCAGTTACTTAACCGACTGAGCCACACAGGTGTCCCTCATCTGACTTCTAATCTGATTTTTAATCTGGTGGAATGTTGACAAAAACTAATTAATGTAGAGAATTTGTAGAGCAAAACTCATTTATGAGGTCTTTTCAGAAAATTTCATATGAATGAATTGTTCCAGAGTACTGAATTTTCCCCTTAAAGGATAGTTAATGGAAAAAGCGTGGACTGGTTTCAATCCCAGTTTCACTCTCTTTTAGCTGGACAGGTTATTTAGCCTCTCAGAATTTCAGTTCTTGAGTCTCTAAAAGGGAATGACAATCCCTCCTTCACAGGCCCACTGAAACGATTAAATGTGATGAGAGTGGAAGGTGCTTTATACATGGAAGGTCTAGTGTAACCATTAGTCCCTCCTTTCTGCCTTAAAGGCCGACACACGTCCTATTTTAATCATGTTGAAATAGTTTGAGAATGTAGATGTATTATAGCCAGAATCCATCATTTTAACCAGATTATATGAAACATAAAAAAAACATAAGCAAGTCTAAAAAAACATCATTAGCAGTTATGTTCTCATATGATTCAGAAGGAGTCATTCCTAAGAGTGAAGGACGTTTGTAGAATGATTTGCCTTTACACTAAATAACGAAGAGTGAAAAAAAATTTGAGTTCTTTCTTGTTTTTTGCTGTTGTTTTGCAACAGTTTTATGTCACACTGTCAGCAATTACTTATTGCAGTTATTAATTATGCTTTTCTCTCCGTATTCCCTCACCTCTGATTTGTGTCCTTTCTAATCTAATCATCATAAATCATCTTAAAATCATTCTTTTAAAAGAATACAGTTCAGGGTGCCTGTATGGCACAGTCGGTTTGATAAGAAAAATCTGTGTCCCAAGATGGCCGACCGAGCCAGCGAGAGAGTCCCAGTCCTTGGCCCAGGACTCTTCTGGGTTCTTCTCCCTGCTCTGCTTCCCGTGCACACCAATCCGGGTTCTTCTCCCTGCCCCGCTTCGTGCACGTGCCAAAAGTGCCAAGTATGCTGAAGTAGAGTGTATAATTGCCCCCTTTGTTTGTGCTCGGGGCTCAGACCTTTGGAGATGGCTCGCCTCTGAGCCCGCCGGCGTTGAATAAACCTCCTATCCTCCAAGATCTCCGGGTGCCGCGTGGTTCTCCCATCGGGTGATCCAGTCCAGGTTCCATAACAGGTTAAGCATCCAACTCTTGGTTTTGGCTCAGGTCATGATCTCAGGGTCGTGAGACTGAGCCCCACGTTGGGCTCTGTGCTAAGCGCAGGGTCTGCTTAAGACTCTTTCTCCCTCTGCCCCTCCTCCTGGTTCTCTCCTCTCTCTCTAAAATAAATAATCTCAAAAAAATAAAGGAACACAGTTCAACTCTGTTTCTGTGCACCGTGTATCTTTAAGTACTGATTTTTGTATGCACTGGACAGTTTTGTTTTGTTTTGTTTTTTTCCTTACCTCCTGATTTGGGGTCCTGTTTTGGATAGCCAAGAATGTCAGCTACATGGTATCTGGATAGGAAGCTACTTGGGCTTGGCAATTGGATGTTTTGATGACACTGGTAAATGAGTTTGAGGTTACAGGAAGCCTTGTTCCAGGGATTGGTGTCTCCGGATCATTCAAGGGTCCAAAGTCCGTTAATAGGCTTCAGAGATTTGTGACCCCACTGAAATTCTGTGCAAATTTTATATGCCTGTGTGTCCATGCTGTTTTCTAGAGAGTTTATGCGTAGCTTTTATATGTATTCCAATATGTTCCTGACATCAGAAAACTTAGAACCCCTGGTAATCCACATTTGGAAGTCTGATATTAGGAACCTGAGAAACTTGACCTCTAGAGTTTACCTGCCAACAATCCTCAAATACCTCCCCCCTCCCCCGGAAGCTGGAAAGCCACTGAACCCTTTTGACTTGATTTCATTATCTGTAAAAGTGTTTGTCGGGGGGATGTTGTAGAGCAAAACATTGTAGTTACAATATGCATTATTGCAAATAGATACTCCCAAACACCAATTCTACTTTGAAATCATATCTGTGAAAATGAGTGTTCAACCTTCCTAGTGAATTGAATGTTTCCACTTAGACTGATGGCCAGTTCCATTGGTGCCACTATCAGGAGACAGTTCTCCAGCATGTCCCGAGAGCTCTTGGTTCTGAACTGTCTTGTCAAAGATGTTTGTATACCGAACAGCCTTGAATCCTGCTGGAGCAGAGGACAAGTTTGTTTTTTGTTGAGCACAATAAAGATAATGTCTCCCTCTGGGTCAAAATTTTGGCAGATTTGTTTGCAGCCTATTATAAAAAATTGGGGTTCCCTAAGCATGGGATTCCTCAACTGTGACCCAAACTCACTGAGTTTGCCACCTGTGCAGGGTGGGAGGCAAGGGGATGGATGCAGACGGGAAGCTCAAGCTGCTTGCTGAGCTGGGAGTGATGCACTCCTCCACCTCTGACCTGGGAATCTCCTGGCTTTTCCAGCATCTGTGAAATGTGGCAATTGAATTTGCTAGTTTGCAAGTAGAGTAAAATCTCAGACGCTTCACAGTTCTTGACACCACTGTCATAATGCCTGTGATTCCTTTGAAGATACTTCAGGATAAACAGAGAGAGAGAGATGTGTCTCAGGGGAAGTCACAACTCAGGTGCCTCCTCCAGAACAGATACTCAAGGCTGCTAGCACAGTGTTCAGTTATCCGCAACTCAGCCAACATCAGAAGCTTGACTATTAGGATCGCCATGTCAGAAATGGATTTTTATTGGTGGAATTAGCATCTTACTGATTACCACGATGAATACTAAAAATGGATTCCCTATCCTTGCATGAAGAGATTTAAACATCCGTCCAGGCATATAGCCATTATTCTAAGTCCCAGTGATATTCAGAATCTCTAACAACCAGATTTTCATAGGCCCTGACCAGTCCAAACTGAGATAAATCTTGGCCACCGCCCTGGAGCAGACTCCCAAGGAACCCTGCTCTGCCAGGCACTGACTCTTGGGAGTTTCTGGGTTTCTGGACATGAGGCTAGGATTCTCTGGAGTTCTCAGAAGCAGGGAAGGGACAATGGGACACTTGGGGAACTTGGAGAAGTGGATGTTTACCCACCAGTACCGAGAGGTACATATTTTAGTATTTTAACAAGTGAAACAGCTTCACTGAAGCATTCCAGCTACATGTATGCTGCCCTCAGGAATGGCAGCCAAGGCGTGATCATCCCTAAACAGCTCAATTCCCAGTCTTTCTTTGGAGGGTTTCCGGTTGTTTGTTGCCAAAGGGAACAGAATCCTGCCCTAGAACATTGCTCGGGTGGTTCCTTCATGCAAAGTGGTATTTCCAAACTCTTAAAGGATAGAGAGCTAGGGTTTAACTAGCTCCCAGACCAGGTTGATCACCTGGTTTGTGCCTGCTTCTTGATAGCTGTTTGTTTAATAAGCGTCTGTCTGTGTAGCAGCATTTGGTCTGAGACTCAAGTTCATTATAACTTGGAAATGAGATTGTAGGAGAGTGGCTACCGGGTACCATCCCTCACACTTTTTCAGCAGTTACTGTAATTTACCAGAGAGTCTGAAGGTTGTGCTTGACCAAATTGGATTAGGCTCGTCCCCAGCAACCACCTTACACAGAAGGAAAACCTCTTAGATGGAGGGCAGCTAACCAAGATCAAAGCACTGCTTGCTGCAGCCCATTTCCATTTAAGTGGTTACCGAGAGTATATTCAGAGGCTGCTTGGTGGCCAATGGAAGCATGACAAACAATGGGAGGAGGGCAGATAAAATGCCAACAGGATGGCGTGCAGCACCTCTTCATGTGGGTTTGCTGGAAAACTGGCTGCAGCCGCAGGCTACACGGACGACCAGCAATTAGGCACAGTCTAGGTCCCTTCACACTCTCTTTTGTGGCCAATTTATAAGTCAGAAGAGCTGAATTTCAGGTCGTTCCAACCTTTATAAATGGCAGCGATAGAAAGAAACCAAAGGATAATCTGTCAGCATACAGTGAGTGAACCCCACTGGTGATCTCAGCCTCCCCCACATGGAGATCGGATTCTGTGTCGGTTCACAGCGTGAACACAAAGGCCATCAGTGTACATTGTGTATATAGAGCCAGCGTGTGAGCCTTATCACCTTAACAGCGGCATTATCTCTAGTGACGCTTGTAGGATGGATCCGATGCTAAGGGGCAAGGATTGGTAACTGTGCTAGCAGAGACTCAGCCGGCCAGACGGGACAAAGGGGAAACCATTTTTCATGTGTAAATCTTGCAAATGTGTATCTTAACAAAATTATTTACTGGGCCACGGAACAGAGGCCCATTTGATTGGTGTGATCATAAGAATTCAGATGCACTCACCCTACTTTTCTGACACTTAAACTGAAACTTGATTATATTTCTGGAAGCACCAGGGTAGTTTTATTTTCTTTGGCCATTCCTTTGTGTCGCGGGAATGCTACGTAGGCAAAGCATCTTTGCCACCTGTTTCCCGGTTATGGGGCTTTTACCAGAATTCAGGATGGGAGGATGCAGGACCTTGAGTCAGTGTAGAGTTTAAGAGGAAGGACCCAGAATGGATCCGATGGGAAAGAAAAACAATGAGCAGGCTTGGTGTGGTAGGATCAGGAACACCCCTGACAGCCTGGGTGTGAGAGGAAGTGAAGCGTCTTTTTCCTGTGCAGCCACACCCAGCAAAATCATCTGAATGTCTGTTTTTCGCATCTTCTTGGATCCATTTCTCTGACGGACCCACTCTACTTTGTTTTCTACCTCCACGTAACACTGCTCCTTTTTTGTTACATTGTGCCAAAATGTATGTAACATAAGACTGATCATTTCAACCATTTCTAAGCATGCAATTCAATGGCATTAAGTGCATTCACAATGTGCGTCCATCATCACTGTCTGTTTTCTATTTCCAGAACTTTTCCATCATCCTAAACAGCATCTGTACCCAGTAGACAATAACTCTCCATTATTTCCAACCACCAGACCCTAGGAACCACTGTTCAACTTTCTGTCTCTATGAATTTGCCTATTTGAAGTACCGCCTACACATGGAATCCTGCAAAATTTGTCCTTTGGTATCTGCCTTTTTTCACTTAGCATGATATCTTCAAAGCTCGTCCATGTTGCAGCACATGTCTGAACTTCATTCCTTTTTATGGCTGAGTAATATTCCATTGTATGGATACACCACATTTTGTCTATCTGTTCATCTAACCCTGCTCATTTTTTATCTAGAGATCTAGAATTGTTTTCACACTGGTGATTTATTTATATTGACATGAAGTACATCTGTTCACTGGTTTATTGATAAAAGAAGTTTGTTTTTTTCCTCATAACTTTATAATTATTTGCTTTGGCTTTGTGAGGTTAACTTTAAAAGTCAGGTAGGTAATGATGTGGCATACATACTTATCACCCAATTACTCAGGACTAGATTTTTGGTTAAGAATAACCCAGCATCAGCACCCTACTTTAGACTGGAACCAGGTAATTCAATTATAAACAAAGAGAAAGACTCTCCTACTGGACATTTGGGAGACCTGGGAAGGTGACTTTGGTCTCCTGAGCTACAGTATCCTCACTGGCGAAATATGGGAGATGACCAACATCAAGGGTGCGAGCACACCATGTGACAAATCTGTCCTGCTTGTTTTTTCACGTTTTACTGAAACACAGCCATGCTCGTGTGTTTACTTGGCATCCGGGGCTGCTTTTGACCTAAAATATTTACTACCTGGCCCTTTTCGGAAAGTGGTTGCCAACCCTTGCCTAGATGATCCTTCTCGAATGTCCCTTTGCTCTGAAATCCATGATGCTGTGATAGGCTAGGTGAGAGCTGCAGGAGTGAGGAAAAGATAAAGTCCCAAGGACACAGAAACGGAGGTGTGATGCACTTGTTCTTGACAAGGCTTAAAACGGAGGAAAGCCTCTGACCCGTGCAGGCTGGATTCCTTACCGTAGCCCATGACCCTGCGTCCTCCCGACTTGGCGGCCCCGCGCG
Organism: Eumetopias jubatus; assembly: GCF_037043125.1. Classification (NCBI taxonomy): domain Eukaryota; kingdom Metazoa; phylum Chordata; class Mammalia; order Carnivora; family Otariidae; genus Eumetopias; species Eumetopias jubatus. The sequence goes on along the minus strand of NW_028274809.1, from coordinate 131,343,302 downwards.
ACTGCTCACAGCCAGACCCACCAGGGATGACTTGGACGGCACGTAAACCTCCCGGGGTTTTTTTTCTCAGGGAGCATATGCTTTGCTCCTGTAAAATCTATCAGCTGGAAAAGCCCCTCTCCTTCAGTGGGAAGTGTTTCCCACGGGGCGTATGTACAACCAGTAGCCTGGAGGCACTTTGTGGAGCCAGAGGGACCCTTTGTGCCTCAGCGCTGCTCCGGCCTCCGCCTGGCGCCTCCAGGACAGGATGGACTCTGGGCTCCATTTCCTCCTCACCTGGACACCTGCGTTCTGCCCACAGACGCCCCTCCCTTAGCGTTTCACACTATGTTATGATCAATGCTAGAATGTCCCCTTTCTTTAGGTGAGTTTAATTTGTGGGCTGTTCGCTGTGGCCTGCTCTAGCGGGCCGTGGTTGGTGGCAAGGGGAGGAGGTTTTGTGGTATGTGGGGTGCAGCTAGAGGGCGGGGATTCCTCAGACCCCCCCCCCCGCTGAGTGCTGTACCTGTGCAAATGGAGTGGAAGACAGTGAATGCCTCTTTTCATGAGGAAGATTACACACCAGAAATCGCCATTGTGCAGATGTCTCGTTTTGCATGCCGTATGACCAACATATTTATTGAGTTCTGTTTTTTTATATTTACAAGCATAAAAGCTGCCCACTCATTTTATATGTGTGTGTGTGTGTGTGTGTATATATATTTATATTTATATATGTGGGGGTATGTATATATATATATATATATACACATACATAGTTAAATTTTTATATTCATTTAATTTTGATTTTGAAATGAGCTCAGATTTCTAGAAAAGTTATAAAAATAGAACAAAGAATTCTCATATAATCTTCATCCCGTTTCCCTTAATATTAACTTTTATCATATTTGCTTTATCATTCTCCCCCACCCTCTTGCTCTATTCTGTCTCTGTCAGATACGATGCCCCTCCAACCCTAGATGCTTAAGGGAATAATTCCTAAAAGTAATGTCCTTTTCCATAAAGTACAATTACCAAAATTAGAAAGTTAACATTGATGAAATACTCTTATCTAATCTATGGCCCTTACATTGATATATTTTAAGTGTAGAATTATTATGCATGCGAGAAATTGAATTTATTTGCTTTTCTCATAGTGGGTATTGCTTGTTCTGGATTATATTTCTGCTATGTGGTTTTCCATTTGCAGAAAATAACAAATGCAAGGTAGTATTTGAGGTCTCCAGATGCTCAAAAAAAAAACAATGCTTGCTGTCCAAGCCTACATTATGATATTAGAACATACTAAGATTTCAGAAAAGAAAGAATATATTACTAGTGTTAGTAGTGGTAATAACAGTAAATAGCAATGCCCTTTGTTCCTGATGTGTGTTTGGGCTCAGGCTACTGAACTTTTGGTCAAGTCCAGCTACCGTTCGTTCTGGGAGTCCAGACCTTTTGCAAATGAGTAGCTGTGCAGATATGAGACCTCAGATAGGTATTTTCTGGTAAATCCCTAAGTGCACGATGGTTAGCACCATTTGCTTGGGGGATAGTACAAAGTACTTGGGCAAAACTCTTCTTTTTTCTTCAGCTCCTCACCCTAAAGGTCAAGCTAAAACACTTGTATGGGGACAAGAGAGACACAACAGAGCAAGTTAAAATTATCGCTTTTTAGCAGAATTTTTGTGGGGTTTCAGAAGAGAAATTTATACCATTGTGATGAGCACTGGGTGTGATACGCAACTAATGAATCTTTGAACACTACATCAAAAACTAATGATGTACTATATGCTGGCTAATTGAATTTAAATTTAAAAAAAAAAGAATTAATTTGTAATTCAGAAAGATTTTCCCCCTGCAATCTGAGACCCAGATAGCACATAGTCCTATTTGAAAATAGGGCTTGCACACCAGTCACTGCCCCTCGTGGACTCCTCTGGAGACCCCTCTCCTCACTCCTTCTGCTCCAGCTACAGAATGAATGAAGCTGGACAGGATCAAATTTACAAGGCTGACATATATTTTCCTATCAAAATTCACCCATAACATATCTTCTTAGACCTGGTGCTGTTAGGGGCTCTTTGTAGATGCCCTATCTTATCTTTTCCAGAGAGTAAATCCCTGCTCTCTTTGACATTCACGGTTGTGAAAATACTTACTAATGCCATAGCTTGAGTGTGTCAGTCCTTACCAATGGCACTTCTGCATTTTATATTCTTTGTGTGTGGGGGGGGGGGGTTGGGGGCGGCTTTAAGTTCTGATCCAGTTTCTTTCTTTCTTTATTTATTTGCATTTTATATTCTGATTATTAACATCTTGGTTAACTCTGTGAAGAAAGTAGGGCAAACCAAGAAGGTAGGGGGAATATTTTAAGACATTCTTGCCTCCTCTTTTTTGTTGAAGTGGTTCCAGTGCTCAGAGCTAGATCATCATTCACTGAGGCATGCTCTGTGTTTGGGGGAAGAGGTATCATTCAACTTCCAGAGACTTCAAATCCCACTGTTCAATATCCTGAACTTGGGAATGAGGGGCAGAGCAGGTCGGTAAAGTCAGCCTACCATATTTGAGTCAAAAGCCACGGTCCTTGAGGAGAAACACTGGGGCCATGCACTATGGTGCTGCTCTAGAAATTTAGAAGGCATGAACACATCCACCCCTTGCTAGGGCATTTTGGGACATGCGGTGCTTAGGATTCGAGGTTTCTACCATGACACATACCTCCCCACTATCTATTTTTTCGGGAAGTACTAAGAGGGGGCATGCCTGCTTGTAGAAGGTACCTCCTGGAGCACATCCCTACGGGGTACAAAGAATACAATACAACTGGGACCCTGATTACCTGGGTGGTGCAGTCGGTTAAGCATCCAGCTCTTGGTTTCCGCTCAGGTGGAGATCTCAGGGTCCTGAGATGGGGCCCCGTGTCAGACTCTGCATTCAGCACAGTCGGCTGGAGATTCTCTCTCTCCCTCTGCTCTTCCCGCTCGTGCTCTCTCTCTCTTTCTCTAAAATAAATGAACAAATATTTTAATAAATAAACAAACAAACAAACAAACAAATAAATGGGGCCCTGAAGCTGTGTACAGGAGAGTTTATTCATCCAGTAATGACCAGATGGGCACCCGCCCAGGACCTTGAGAAAGACCCACACTTCATGTATTTTGTTCCTTCAGTCTTTTTACCTCTACATTTTGTACCCAGCCACCAAGTTTGGGTGTTCTGCTCTTCTCTTTTCAGACGTAAAAGGTATCATTTTAACCACTTGTTTCATTAAACATTTGAATTAAATAAAAAAAATTAAATAAATAAGTGAATTAAACATTTGAATTAAATTTAAACTTGTTTCTTTTTTACTAGAGACACCTTTGTTCAGTAACTTCACAAAAGAACAAATGGAATTGGTCCAGCGATTGATTCTTTTCATTCTTCGTTATTTTTGTTTGTTTGTTTGTTTTAATGCATATGCAGACAAGATGGTCTGAATATGAAGAGACATGAAGGAGTTTATTCAAGAGGAGAAAGACCTATCCAACTTTTGTCCCTGGTACTTAAGAGGACAAAAGTTTCTGTCTCTCCACTGATCCTTCCACCTTCGTGTGCCCTCATTATTTATCCAGCAAAAAGGATGATATTGAACATGTCTGCTTCTTTTCTACACAGGCTTTGCATTTATATCGTAGTACGGTGAACATTTTAAAAATCACAGAGGAAAGGTATTCCACCTTGATAAAGTCAGTCATCTTACGATATTTGGACTCAGGCCCTTGTGGCCACAAGTCTGGCAACTTGGCAGTGACCTAGTGAAAAAAGGAGGAAGCTGGGAATGGGTGAGGCTCAGGTTCAAATGCAGAGCCCGGGGAGGCCAACACACGTGGAGTTTTGTCAGAGGGCATGAGTGAGAGGGCAGGGCTGCCTGAGCTGTGTGTTGGGAGAGAGTTAAGGATAGTGTAAGTCTCTAAGGAATTTTGGAAACAAGGTTTCCAGGATCTGGAGGGGGCTAGCTATTGTTGGGGAAAAGTCATTTATTACTGTCTAATAAAACCCTAGTCACGAGACCCTCCAGATGTGTATCAGTGGGTCATATGCTTGGGGGATGATTGCCAACATGTGTCTTGGGGAGTAGAGATAAAGGAAGTTTCCAAAGGAGTTTTTATATCTTAAAAAAGACTTACAGGATCCTAGGGGTTGACTAAGATTGCCTTTTGCCCTTAGCAAAAAGTATCAACATCAAGGCAGCTGAGTCCCTAGAGGAATGTCACTCTGCCTGTTTCAAGGATTTGTCAATGGGCTCTAGGTAGCAAGGAAATTTAATAATTTTTCTTTTTCCCACATCAACAAGTACTATCTTAACACATGGAAATGGGAAAAATACATTTGATGTAGGACATCCTAATACATTATCAGGAGCACAGGAGAAAGTTCTGGAATCAGTTTGACCCAAGTTCGAGTCGAAGCCATTTATTTGAGATACTAGGCAAATTACTTACCTTGCATATAACACAATTTCTTCATCTTCACGATGGGAACCATGCTGAGAAAATATAATCAGATTTGTTTCTCTAATTTCTGGAAAGCATCAGAGGCAAAAATAATAAAGTGAGAGATGCCACTTGCAAACTGTCCCACACCTGGCTCACAGTTTATATACATGACGGCTGTTATATAATTATTAATTTCAGATTCCTGTCCTCAGCACAGTGCCTCTTCTCAGTACCGTGTCTGATACTCATTCCTGCCAGGAACCTGTATTGATCGTCCGCTGTGGTGCAGGCGTTGTACTGAGCACCAGGATACCAAAAGAGACCAGGCAGACACAGTGTCAGATCGTAGGCTCTGAAATGTTAATGAGACCAATTAATGAAAAAGCAGAGGTTAAACTGCCATTTCCTCAAAAGATGAAAAGATCTCTAGAATTCCATTGTTACTCTTAGTATGGCTGGATTCTTTGTACTTTTTCTTCTGTCTCTATTACTGATGTAAGCTGCACCAAAAACTAACTTGAGCCTCCCGGAAAAAACCAGCCACACACCTCTCGCACCCCATCTCCTCTTCCGGCCTGCCCTGGATCGCCGCCACAGCATCTTTTTCCATTGACTTGGCAGGTGACGGTGGTTTGCTGCTTTTTGTCCCATTAACCTCTATTTTATCTGTCAAGAATAGTATTCCCCATTGTTGAAAGCAGCAGTGTGCCAACCAAGCAAGCTTGGAGTCCTGTCTGATGGAGCATTACAGAGAGCAAAAGGGAAAGTTTAAACAGATTTGCTTCTTTAATTTCCTGAAAGGATCACAGACGGAACTTGCCCTCTAGCAAAATGCTTTTGGTTTGCATTATAATAACAAGCATTTATTGCCTTGACGGGGAAGAGAGAGGCCTTGGAAGAATGGCCCTGCATTTCCTGGTTTCCTTTAGTCCTGTTATTACTACTCAGGGACCACCATGCCATTTAAAACATAAAAACTTTCTTGGTAGCCTAATGTACTCAAAAACACTTTTTCCTCTTATTATTGTAAAACATGGTGCTAATTTCTTATTATTGCATGTGGGTTTGAGCAATGGGATCATGCTCAAAGAGGAAAAAAAAATCTCCTTTTCTTTCTCCTGTGGAGAAGTTCAAGGTACAGGGTGTCTAGTGTGCAGTTGGAAAGTCACAGAACTCTCACGAACTCTCGATATTTTGTATTTGTATTTATGTTTCATAAAAAAGAAATCCCTCTTGTATCTGATTAATTTCATCCGACTGAACTTCTGCAAAATATACGTGTAAAATATACAAGGGATGGTTTCAAAATAATGCAAGTGATGTGAGCGATCCTTGAGAATCGGTCTTACTAGAACATAAACTTTGTTAGGCCAAAGACCCTTTCTGTCTTGTTCGCTGCTGGGTCTCCAGCTCCTGTAACATTGCAACACATATAATAGATGTTCAAGATTTATTGACCAACGTTGAATACCTTACATTTCTATCTACTAATACAGATGAAAATTCTGGAGAGGAAGTTTTTAGGCTTCAAGCTCTCAAACTCTGGACGTGGTCACACCCAGCCCCCTCTCTTGCTTACACCCAAAGTGGCGTTCATTTCTTTCTTGAGCAGTGCTTTAACAAAACTTAATTTGCCCATATTTCTCCTTTCCCAGCACCCAAGTGCAAGTACACTCTTCTCTGGCCTTTCATATTTCCACTTGGCTTGCTCCTGCTCTTCTTCCAGGGCTCAGAGTGTATTTCACTTCTAATTTAAGGCTCACCTTCACTGATCTAAAGATCTAAAGATCCTTTGTGATTGGCTGTCTTAGCATCCTGAATTTTTTTTCTTCAAATCACACGTCTCAATTATCATTATATAATAATCTGCATAATTATTGTTTCATACTTCCTTGACCCAGACAAAACTCCTTGATAGCAAGGACTATATCTATCTTGTTTCCAATAAGATCCTCGGCACCCAGTGATTCCTAGTCAAAGTAGGCACTTAATAAATATTTGTTGACTTGATGAATGAATTGAGGGAGAGAGGAAGAATGGGAGGAAGGAATCAAGAATCAGGGGTTGGATGACTTAGTGTTTCTTTAGATTTGCCTAAATCCTATTGACACATGTTGATCTTACCAGATTGACCTTCGCCATTTCCTGCTTCTCAAAAGGTACTTGTGTGTGTGTATCTGTGTGTGTATATACTTTTTTGTATATCTTTTGAGGGTAGTTTGATGGGCTGGCTATATTTCTAAATAATCCAAAATACCAGAATAAATCCGTATTGATTTAATGATTCTGTATATTATGAATTACTTAGTAAGTGAAAGTCTTCATATCTGAAATAGAGGAATATTTTTCTTCTATATCACACTGAACATTAGGTGCTTATTTTGGATCTGAGCCAGTTGCTGAATTTAAATCACAAAATGTGTAAACTACACACATAAATTTGCATAGATGAGTACTTAGTGGCAATATCTGATGACATTCTCAAACATTTTCTTTTCCTATGGCACACTTTTTAAATAACTTTATTTAGTTTCCTTTCTATTTTCATCTAATAAACAGCTGGTTCGATGAGTTGACCACATGTTTTATGACACAACAAGAAGGGCTCCAGAAACAACAATTATTAGAAATACTTAACAAGGCATGGAGTTGGATTTGCCCCTTGGAAGACAGTAGTGTAGACACCTGCTGCTGAATGATGTAGGAAATGTTGGGGTTCAGAGCTGATGGCTAAGAAAGAATTCCTGAGATGTCTTCAGTGCAAAAAGGTGGTTTTATTAAAGCCTGGAGACAGGACTCGTGGGCAGAAAGAGTTGCCCTGAGGTTGTCAGGAGTGGCGGATTGTCTTCTTTCAAGGTGGGAAGGGGTTAGGAACAGGGTAAATCTCTAAGGAATTTTGGAAGCAAGGTTTCCAGGACCTCAAGGGGGCTAGCTATTGTTAGGAAAAGGTCATTTATCACTGTCTAGTAAAACCCTAGTCCTGAGACCCTTCAGATGTAAATCAGGGAACCATATGCTTGGGGAATGATTGCCAACATATATCTTGGGGGATAGAGGTAAAGGAAGTTTCCAAAGGAGTTTTTATATGTTTAAGTAGACTCACAGGATCCTAGGGGTTTGGGATAATGTTAGCCTAAGGTTGCCTTTTGCCCTTAGCAAAGTATGAACGTCGGCGCAGCTGAGCTCCCAGAGGAAGGTCATTCTACCTGTTTCAAGGACTTTGTCAATGGGCAATAAGTAATAAGGAAATTTGCCTTATTTTTTCTCTTTTACCTTTGTTTCCCACATCACCGAAGACTTTATCCTGTGGGTCCTTCAGTGATGGGAGGGCCTGGGTGGGTTGGGTAGGTGGGTTGTGGGGTTAAGCCTCTGACAACTGAAACCTCACAAAGCTTTATTATGAAAAAGAAAAACCAAGAAAGATTTTGTTCACTTGCTCTCGTGCAAGTGGGGAACTTAAATCAAGTTCCCCAGAGCAGATCCTGAGACAAGGATTCACGTTCAAGAAACCAGTAAGGAAATGGGAAGCAAGGTAGCGAAGGGGTAAATGCCAGGCAAGGGTGCAATTTGAGGTGAGGTCCCGGCCTCACCCTGAACTCACTGAGGCTCTGGAACATTCATTCCACCACAGATTTTGTCTCACCTGGAGGTGAGGAAACCGGCTTTCATACTTCTGCACCAGTCAGTCATTGGCTACTGGCCACACCAGGGGGCACTTAAGCTCTCTGAGAGTTGGGGCAACGAGGCTCCACACTCATGGGTCCTCTGAAGAGGGTCGCAAGGGTAAGCTGTTAGGAGCAGAGCACAATGAGAAGTTAAGGGTGAGAACTCAGGACCAACGAAAGGGTATAAGGGAATTAGGTAGAATATCTATACCATCTGCTACCAGCCTTGCCAGTTAAGAACCCCTATATTCTATTGACTTCCCTGGAGGAAAAAAAAAAAAATCATGCTCTCTCTCCTGGGTCCTAAGTAGTCAATTCTTTAGTAGCTTCTTTTTCATCTTTATTTAATACACATGGCTACTGTCACATGGACTATGTTCAAATAACTGCCTTCACCAGTTACTTTTTCTTGAATAAGTGTCCAATAATTAATAAAGAATTATGCCCTCTGCTTTTCCTGTTAGGTCATGGAAGTGTGTGTAGGTCAATACCTTGTTATTAATGAATGATTGATCGTGTTCCATGTTATAAGCCCTAGGCTGAATGGATTACCCACAAATTTTGCTGACTTCTTGAAAAGTTCTCAACCACTTGCCATCCTTTAGCTATCTATTAATTCTTCCTCCTAGATTTATTTAATCCAGCTAAAGAATAATTCAAAATGGAGATTATTCCTAAGATTTACAAATGGAGATTATTCCCCAGACACATTTGCGGATGGTTATAAGAAAATTTGGTCCACGAAGGGGACCCTGTTACCCTTGAAAAATTCAAACCTATTGAATCTGTGAGTGTTGATGGAGGTCATTGTGCCAATGAGACCTACCCTGAGGTAGAGATGTGATCGTTCAGGATCTGTTAACCTGTTACATTTAACACACTCTGTATGAGGCTGTAAATGCTATAAAGTTGGTTTGGGAACTTCTCTCCAATATTTCTGTGCCAAAACAGGACTAGAGTCGTTCTTACAATAAAATTCCAGATTTACTCTGTTTGTCAGGGACTGGCTATTTGCCTACTTTACTTCCTTTCTTTCTGTTTTTCTGTTACTTTGCCCTTCATTCAACATTTATTTAGTGAGTGCCTACTGTGAGCCAGGCACCGTTGTAGGGGTAGAGTAGGGAAGAAAATATGCAAATATCTCCCCTAATTGAAGCTTTCACTCAGTGGGAGAGACTGAAATTAAACACATGCACTCACGCGCACGCGTACACACACACACATGCACACACACGCACGCAGTATTTACAAAGCATGGTAAGTGCTTGCTGCAAAGGCGGTAAAGTGAGGTAGAGGAATAGTGTGACTTTGATGAAGCAGGTGGGGGCGGGGGTGGGACAAATCTTTACAGAGTTGCCATTTCAGAAGGAGCCAGCTGCCTAATGATCTGGACTAGAACTTTCTGAGTAGAAGGAATAATGAACGTGAAGCACCCAAGCCAACAACAAGCCTCAGGAGGTCCAGAGAGGGTAGCCAGTGTATCCAGAAAGAAGACAAGAGGGAAGTTGGTCATGAGTTTTGAAAAGTAGGCAGATAACAGGCTCATTCGAGTCCTGATAGGCCATTGGAAGGAGATTGGATGTTTGACAATCCATTAGAAAATTTTAAGTAAGGCAGGGTCTTAACAGGATTTATTTTTTACAAGATAGCTACCCGCTGTGCTGTTGGTGATGCCATAAGCAGGAGCAGGGAGACAGGAAGGCAGTGATGGCAGGGAAGACGGCTCGAGGGTGATGGCAGGCACTTGAGGAGTGGTAGTGCAGAAGGTAAATTTTGGAGAGAGAGAGGGAAAGGACTTGCCACTTACTACGGGCGAGTCTTTGGGCAGGTTATTGCATTTTTCTTGGGTTTAGTTTTCCCGTCTGAATGTACCTATCACATCATGTTCAGATTAGGATTAAATGCATTAATACTCACTCCATGTAAAGCTCTTCTGCAATTCAGAGCAAGTAGTAATCAATACATGTTTGCTATGTTTAAATTGTTACTAATATTCGATATGGAAAGGGAGAAGTCAAGGATGACACCCAGGGCAAAGACTGCACATAGCCTGTTGTCTGTGTCCCCAGGTAGTGTCCTCTTGAGATGTGGAGGCCCTTGATTTAATCTTGCTGCTGTTCCTGTATGGTCACAAGCCAGTGACTGACTTGGCTTTGCCTGATCTCCCCTTCTTATCTGTAAATGGGGCGAAGATATGAAGTCAAATTGTATGCTGCACTTAACAGTCTTTGTATTTTTCAAAAGAAAAGTTATTAATGAACAAGATAAAATGACTGGCTTGTTAAAAAAAAAAGGGTATAGTTTTCAGTCTATGGTTTATTGTGTTCAGTGACTGAAATCTAAATATCTGGGTGTATGTATCTAATGTAATGTATAAATGATAACAAAAGAAAAGGGAGGGAAATTGTTGTTAAAGCATTTTCTGATAAGATCGTAAGACTGGCTAAAAAAAGAATTAAAATTAGAGCAGAAAAGACAATGTTCAATGCAAGATATAGAGGCCTTCCATACTGTGCACACAAAAAGAATAATTTGAATGCTGTAAAAAAAATTAGGAAGGGGAGGATTAATGAACGCAGAAACCTATTTTATTAATTCAACTAGGAGATTCTGGGTCCGTGACTTCTTTTTTTTTTTGTTTGAACATGGAACCCAAGTTTGAGTCCTGGCTCTGAAGGGCATCTTGGTTGCTTTAAAGTTTTGGCGATTATGGATAAAGCTGCTAAAAACATCCATGTGCAGATTTTTGTGTGGACGTAAGTTTTCGGCTCCTTTAGGTAAATATCAAAGAGTGTGATTGCTGAATTGTATGGTAAGAGTATGTTTATTTTATAAGAAACCACCAAACTGTCTTCTAGAGTGACTGTACGGTTTTGCATCCTCACCACCAATGAATGAGGGTTCCTCTTGTTTCATATACTCACCAGCATTTGGTGGTGTCAGTGTTCCAGATGTTGGCCATTCTAGTAAGTATGAAGTGGTATCTCATTTTAGCTCGCAATTCCGTTATGACATATAATATGGAGTATCTTTTCATATGCTTATCTCCCATCTGTATATCTTCTTTGGTAAAGTGTCTGTTAGGATCTTTGGCCCATATTTAAGATCAGGTTGTTTTCTTATTGTTGAATTTCAAGGGTTCTTTGTATATTTTAGATAAGATTCCTTTATCAGATATATCTTTTGCAAATATTTTCTCCCAGTCTGTGTCTTATCTTCTCATTCTCTTAACACTGCTTTTCACAGAGCAGAGGGTTTTTTTTTCTTAATGTTAATGAAGTTCAGCCTTTCAGTTAATTCTTTCATGGATTGTGCTTCTTACGGATTGTGTCATATCTAGAGTCATTACCATACTCAAGGTTACCTAGGTTTTCTGTTATGTTATTTTTGAGGAGTTTTGTAGTTTTATGTGTTACATTTAGGTCTATGATCTAGTTTTTGTTAATTTTTGTGAAGACTGTAAGGTCTATGTGCAATTTCCTTTTTTTTGCATATGGATGTCCAGATATTCCAGCACCATTTATTGAAAAGACTATCTTTGCTTCATTTTATTGCTTCTGCTCCTTTTTTAAAGATCACTTAACTGTATTTATGTGGGTCTATTTCTGGGCTCTCTATTCTATTCCATTGATCTATTTGTCTGTTCTTTCACCAATACCACACCGTTTTGGTTACTGGAGATTCATAGTAAGTCTTGAAGTTGAGTAGCGTCCTCAAACTGTGTTGAAATTTGTTGAATTTTGTTCAATATTCTGAGTCTTTTGCTTCTTCATATAAACTTTAGAATCAGTTTGTCAATATCCACAAAATAACTTTCTGAGATTTTGAATAGGATTGCACTAAATCTATAGACCAATTTGGGAGGGGCTGACCTCTTCATACTATCAGGTCTTCTTATTTGTGAACATGGAATATTTCTCCATTTACTTAGTCCCTTGATTTTGTTCATCAGAGTTTTGTAGATTTTCTCATATAGATCTTGTACATATTTTATTAGATTTATACCCAATTATTTCATTTTGGGGAGTGCTAATGTAAATGGTATTATCTTTTAAATTCCAAATTCCACTTGTTCATTGCCGGTCTATAGGAAGCAATTGACTTTTGTATATTACCCTTGTATATCCTGCAACCTTGCTATAATCGCTTATTAGTTCCAGGAGTGTTTTGTTTGTTTGTTTGTTTTGTTTTGTGGATTCTTTCACATTTTCCATAGAGACAATCATGCCATCTACAAAGACAGTTTTATTTTCTTCTTCCCAATCTGTATACCTTTTATTTTCTTTTCCTGCCTAATTGCATTAGCTAGAACCTTCAGTAAAATGTTGCAGAGGAGTGGTGAGAGAGGACATCCTTACCTTGTGGGAAAGGCACAACACAGTACAATAGAGCAGTTTTCCTCTGCCATTTATTTTACCCTGAACATACTAATAAATTATTGGACTTTCTTATTGAAGTTTAATGATAACCATGTCTAAGCAGTTTCATCAAGATCATTGAAATGACAATCCCTCAAAATTTTCCTGAATTTCTTACAGGCACTAATGAAAATTAATCTGAAAATGAAAAGCTTTAAGTTTCTCATCATTAGGTATGATATTAGTTGTAAATGTTCTTAGATATTCTTTGACAAGTTGAGAAAGTTTCTCTCTATTCCTAGTTCACTGAGAATTTTTTTTTAATCGTGAATGGATGTTGGATTTTTGTTAAATCCTTTTTTTTTTGCATCTATCAATATGATAATGTGATTTTTTTTCTTTTAGTCTTTTGATGTGATACATTATATTAATTGGCTTTTTTTAAAGATTAATTTACCCATTTTGGGGGGGGTGGGCTTGAGAGAATCTCAGGCAGACTCCCTGCCAAGTGTGGATTCCTGGTGTGGGGCTTGATCTCATGACCCTGAGATCATGAACTGAGTCAAAATACTTAACTGACTGAGCCACCCATGCACCCCAGTAATTAATTGACTTTTGAATGCTGAACCAGCCTTTTATATTTGGGATAAATTACACTTGGTTGTGTGTATAATTCTTTTTATACATTGTTGGATTCAATTTGCTAATAGTTTGTTGAGAATTTTTGTATCTCTGTTCATGAAAAATAATGGTTGGTAGTTTTCTTTTCTTGTAATGTTTTGGTGTTAGGGCAATGATGGTTTTGGTGTTAGGGCAATGATGGTTTCATAGAATGTTAATGATTTCTGCTCTAACTCATTTATTTTCTTTTTTTTTTAAGATTTTATTTATTTATTTGAGAGAGAGAGAATGAGAGACAGAGAGCATGAGAGCAAAGAGGGTCAGAGGGAGAAGCAGACTCCCTGCTGAGCAGGGAGCCTGATGCGGGACTCGATCCAGGGACTCCAGGATCATGACCTGAGCTGAAGGCAGTCGCTTAACCGACTGAGCCACCCAGGCACCCTAACTCATTTATTTTCTTCTGCTAGTATACTTTGAGTTTAATTTGTTCTTCTTTTTCTAGTTTCCTAAGGCAGAAATTTATATTATTGATTATAAATCTTTCTTCTTTTCTAAGATATGCTTTTGATGCTATTCATTTCCCTCTAAGCACTCTTTCCTTTGCAGTCTACAAATTTTGATAAGTTGTGTTTTCATTTTCATTTAGTTCAAAAACTATTTTTTAATTTCTTTTGAGATTTCTTCTTTGGCCCTGTGTTATTTAGAAGTGTTGTTTAATCTCCACAAATTTTGGTATTTTCCAGTGATCTTTTTGTCACTGATTTCTGGTTAACTCCACTGTAGTCTAAGAGTAGACAGTGTATGATTTCTATTCTTTTAAATGTTTTAAGGTGCGTATGATGGCCCAGAATCTTTCTGTATTTTCCATGTGACCTTGAGAAGAAGGTGTATTCTGCTGTTGTTGAAGTAGTCTGTAGATGTCAGTTATATATAGTTGATTGATATCAACTACATCCTTTCAGATTTTTTCTGCATCTGTCAATTTCCAGTAGAAGAGTGTTGAAGTCTCCAACTATGATAATGGATTTATCTATTTCTCCTTGAAATCTGTCAGTTTTTGTGTCATGTAATTTGATGCTCTGTTGATAAGTACACACACATTATGGATTATTATGTCTCCTTGGAAAATTCACTCCTTTATCATTATGTAATGCCCTTCTTTATACCTGATAACTTTTCTTGCTTTGAAGTCTGCTCTCTCTGAAATTAAAATAGCTACTTCTGCTTGCTTTTCCTAATTATATTTTTAGTATTGTAGGTGTGTTGTTATTACCAGGAGTACTAATCCAACTCTGACAGGTCAGGGCCCATTTGAACCCTTTCCATTATGCTCTCATTTATGACATTTTAATTGAAAAGTGAGTGTTGACCCCAGAAAACCTGGGAATTTTTGTTCTTCAATTCAAAAGGTAAACTGTAAGTCATTCAGCAATTTTATATAAATAGCCGTATTCATTTTAGCATCATCCTTCAAATGGATCTCCTCCTCAGAGTGGTCCCTTTGCAGAAGGACTATATCTATATTTTGATTTTTTTCATTGTGCATATCAGTTTGAATGGTTTCTGTTAGAACTAATACTTTTATCCCCCCATCCTGATTGCTGTCATTCCTCCTTTTCTTCAACCAGAAGAGTGAGCATTGGTGGAAGAGAATAGGCTTCTATCTTCTTAGCTAGCAGGAGGCATGGGCCTGAGGTCCTTCTGAAATGCACACAGCCATTCTTTCTTCAGTATTGAGATAGCTTTCGGCACTTGTTATCTTTCCATTTGAGTGAGTACACCACACTTTTAATGGGTATTTCAGTTTTATTGCAGTACGCCAGGAGCATACACACTGGGAGAAATAACAGAGTGTCCTGAAAAGTCATCCTGATCTCTGCCTGTTTTCTCTCCCTCTCCTGTGTCCCTAGGTAAGTGTGAGATTGGCTGGGCCTACTATTGCACGGGGGCAGGTGCTGCCACAGCCATGCTGCTGTGCACATGGCTGGCTTGCTTCTCGGGCAAGAAACAGAAGCAGTACCCCTACTGAGATGGAGCCACCGGGAGCAAACAGAGGAGAAGATAGGCCAAAGGGGTCTGGAAAGACTGAAACATCCAGCTGCTTTCAAAAGGTGGAATAGTGGTTCTCTAATCCATACAGTGCTCGTGAAATGAAACCCAATGGAATGGTCAACATTACATAATGGCATAAAGGGTTGTGCAAGATTTGCAAAAGAAATGGAGAATATGGAGAAAGAGAGAAGAACGGACCAAAGGCTAAAAATATTGCAGGGTGTTGGGTGTTTCTATTCCACAGAGTATTGTTAATGTTGAACACATACACACACCAAACAAACCTATATATGCAAACAAGGATTTTGGATTGTTTTAAAAGATGAGGACTATGAAAATTAAAAGGGCTAGTGGAAACAGTATTATGTTGGGAAGCAGGGTAACACACAGATGTTCCCTGTAGGTTATGGCACTTCTGAAAGCACATACAGACATATGCGCATCCACACACATGCCCACACACAAACATAGACATTGTTACACAGATTGTATGTGAGGTTTAGCAGTGCATTACTCCTCTGTTTTCTTTTTAATGTACACTTAAAATACAGTATTATCACTTTATAAAGCATACATTAAACCTAATAAATGGACCAATAAGCCACTCTCAGTATTTTGTATATCCTGCATAAACTCTTTATGCCCTCAACATGTGTTCAGTGTTTATGCAGACATTTAGAGTTAAGCCTTTGTATTTCAATATTATTCAAAAATATGGAAGATTTCTTTATCTGAGTAGCTTCTGCTATGATATTCTTATGAAGTAAAGAGGCAACTTCCTGTCCACTGTAGGAGAGAATTCAGTTGAAGGAGTGAGAGTAATGAGAGACATTATCCATTCATTAGATCTTGTTTTCTTTTGTTCATTATTGTACTGCGTTGTACCACATTTATTTCAATATTCATTTTGTATAAAAAAAATTTAAAAGTGCTATTTTGTTTGTATTTGAAAAACCCTGTGAATAAATTCTCTTTGATCAATAGTTAAATGAGTCGTGGAGTGTTAATTCAGTTGCTGGATTTGCTTCTTTAATTTTCTAAATATAGCCTTTCTACTCCAACAGTCCTATAAATTTTCCTTTTCCTCCTAACTCCTCCCATTAATTCTCTCCCTAATCACCCAACCAGGCATTGTTCTGGGCACACAAGGTATTAAAGGTAAGTAAGAGTTCCTGCTTTCAACTGAAATTCTTGGCAACTAGAATTCTAACTACATTTATTTTTTTTTTTAAAGATTTTATTTATTTATTTGAGAGACAGAGAGAATGAGAGAGAAAGCACATGAGATGGGGGGAGGGTCAGAGGGAGAAGCAGACTCCCTGCTGAGCAGGGAGCCCGATGCGGGACTCGATCCAGGGACTCCAGGATCATGACCTGAGCCGAAGGCAGTCGCTTAACCAACTGAGCCACCCAGGCGCCCAGAATTCTAACTACATTTAAATCATGACCAAATTCTTATGAGAGAAGAATTTCAACTCTATTCTGGATTGACTTTGAGAATCTGGACAATAGTCGGACATGGTTTAGGGCAACAAGAGCCATAGGTCATTGTTGGGGAGGTGTCTGGGCCGACAGTGTCTGGGATGACGCCAGTGTCATGACAAGCCACCTGTGACTTGCTGCCACTCCACCTTCAACACGGTGCTGCGTTTCTTTAGTACTTCTGGGCCAGGGACAATTGCACACCATTCTCTTTTAGGGTTCTTGGCCATTGGAGAGAGATTATCTCACATGTCTGCTCCCGGCATAAAGCTTTGACTAAAGGGAAGGATTTGGACGTTTTCATCACCTTGTAGCAGAACCAACACTTTGAGGAGCAAAGATTGCATCCTGGCTAATGGATCTATTATTTTATTAGGCAAGCCTGAGTTATTGCATCAAATCCTTAAAACTTCAGTTTCAATTAGTTTTTAAATTGTGTACTTTTTGAATTGGGGAATTGAGCATTCTGGTTATTTATACGTGTAACTACATTTTCTATTCTTTCTATACATATTTATCAATTGAGCTTGAATATCTGAATGTCACACTTGCTTCTGGTACTTCTAATCACCCAGCATGAGGATTCATGCTGGCCTGGAAGAACAATACAAGAATCTGGCCAATAAAATTCTGGACTTTCTAAGGCTTTGTTGCTATGGAAAAAGTCATTCTGCTCTCAGATGCTTAATTCATAATGGGCTGAATGTCCTTTGATTGTGTCTCATTGTCCGCCAAGCAGGGGTTTCTCCACTTTGTGGTTTCCTGCCAAGAGGAGATTACACTTTGCTTCCTCAATGAGCCCATCATTTTCATTATTGCTGGTGCTTTTCAAATGTTTTTGAACCACATCTTCCTGTCAGAATAGTATTATGACTTCTTAACTCCCATTATCAAGTGGGAGTTCTCTATGGAATTCATTGAGGTTATTTCTTGGACAGATTTAATGATGACATTGTTGCTTTTATGTGACCCATATGATTTTAGACATTAGTGAACCTCACTAGAATAAAAAGCTGATCACTCCAACAGGATGCAGTCAAATGGCAAACCCTTGTATCTCGAGTTCTGACTAGTCATTTGTGTTTTTGGTTCAAGATGTCCCAGCATTTCATAAGGAGCATCTAATTTATTAAGAATTACCAAAAGAAATTACATGTACTTCCTTTCAAATAAAAACCAGGATTCATGAAATAATAACAACAGCATGAATAACAAAATCTGTGAAATGTGTCTATTCACAGGCTGCTTACTGATATACACTTAAGGGGCAGAACCCCCTCATTTTCACGACCTCATAAAGCTTTTCTTGCTTGGACACACTTGTGAGGTTGAGTGGGGAGTTTTCCTTGTTTTCAGAAAATGACATGCAAAAAAGTTAACTGATGAAATGGAACCAACTCTTCCAATTTTCCACACATTCACTTGTGTATTTGGGTAATAAATTGTCCTTGAGCACCTGCTATTTGCTAGGTATCCCACTAGATATGAAGCACTCCATAAAACATGACTCCTGCTCTCAAGTTGGCCCCATGCTTGTGGGAGAAAAGGAAGAAGAAAAATCCATAAATTCCATATCCTGTGATGTCAAATGAATCTCAACACGGGGGAAATTCCTGCTGGGTAAAGAATCCTGCACAGACAAATTAAAAAGGCACAGAAAAAGAAAGATGAGAAATTATAATTTTCTGCTCTTCAAAAGACATCATTAAGAAAGTGAAAAGGGGACTGGAAGTTATGTATTTGGCAAACAAATAATAAAAAAATGAACAACTCAATTTCTTTTAAGCAGATAAAAACTTGAATGGGATCTATCACAAAGGAGGATATACAAATGCCAATAACCATATTGAAAAGGTGCTCAGCATCATTAGTGCAGAAGAAAATGCAATGTGGAGCCACAATGGAACACCACTTAACATACACTAGAGTGACCAAAATAAAAATGTTGACACCCAACATTACCAAGCACAGAGATGCATGGTTGGAAGACCATTAGGCAGTTTCTTATGAAGCTAACCGAACTAATCCTCCTCCTAAGTATTTCCGCCAAAAAAAAAAAAAAAAATCTCCGCCAGCAAAAACGTTATATAAAAATGTACATTTCGGTTTGCTACATAATACTCCCAAACTGAGAACAACTCAAATGTCTGCCAGTACATAAAGAAATTGCGGTATATTTAAATAGTAGAATACTACTCCACAATAAAAAGAAGTGAACTTCTGATATACATGATGACACAGATGAATCTCTGATGTTGTGTTGAACAAAAGAAGCCAGACACACAGACAAAACTACTATATAGTGATAGGAATCAGAGCAGTGATTAACCTTGAGGCATTAACTGGTGAGGACACAGGGAACTTCCTGGGGTGATGGAAATGCCCCATGTGTTGATTAGGATGGTGGTTACAGATGTACACATTTTCCAGAATCCATCCATCTGGCAGCTGAAGTCTGCCCTTTATCCTATGCTCATCATATCTTGCTAAAAAGAGGGGGGAGGTCCTTAACGAGTTCTGGTGCAGTCTGCTGTCTCCTAGGGCTGCAGGGAGGGTGCCTTGGGGTATGGTGGGAGACGAGGCTAGACAGGAGGTGGAAAGGGAAGAAGTGCTCTGTAGGCCATGCCAAGAAGATCACAACTGATCGTGGAGGTGGGGAAAGCATTTGACATGGGAGGTGGGAGGGAATGTGGCCTGACGACAGGTTTGTGTGGTTTACAAAGATCCCCGGAGCTACCATGCTGGTGAGTCACTTCGGGGGCAGAGGTGGAGAGAGGAATTGTTACAATGGATTCATCTTACCAACAGAGAGTCTTGAGCTCCTACTCTGGTCTAAGTGCTCAGGAAAAGGAGGTGAACAAGTAGGTTGATGTCATCAAGTGAGCACCAAGTTAGGCAAAGTTAGTGCAAGTGGAGAGGATGGGACAGAAATCAGAGAGAATAGGAGGCTAGAATCAATAGATGTTGAGATACAGAAAGTGGGAGGGATGAGAGCAGAGGTGGTTGTGGTCTCCAGTGTGGAATGCCACACCCAGAAACGCGATATGAAAGAACATCAAGGTAATGAAGGACTTGGGTGTGAGGTGCCTGTGGGATCTCCGGGTGGAGATGCCTAATGGGTAGTTGAAAATTAAGGCCTTAGGCTCAGGAGAAATAACAGATACGGGCAATATCAGTGACTACAGGCATCAATAAGAAATAATGGGGCGTCTGTGTGGCTCAGTCGGTTAAGCATCTGCCTTCGGCTCAGGTCATGATCCCAGGGTCCTGGGATTGAGGCCCACACCAGGCTCCCTGCTCAGTGGGGAGCCTGCCTCTCCCTTGCCCTCTGCCTACTATTCCACCTGCTTGTGCTCTCTGTCAAATAAATAAAATCTTTTATAAAAAATGAAAAAAGAAATAAATGCAAGAATATTTTCACAATATTTAAAGCAGAAGCACAGCGGTTATGATGTCCTTCTGCATAAGGTTTTTTTGTAGTGTAATGTCTTAATCATAGTCTACCATCAAATATTTTAGGAGTAGCCTTAATGTTTAGATAGCATATTAGCAGCATGCAATAATTATGTCATAAGTTCTCAGGCAGAGGCAGTCTATTGCAAGAACCTTTCTTGCCACCAATTATCCTAGGTTTTCAAGTTGGAAGACTGAAGAGCAACACCAAATACTGTAGAAACGCACTTTGCTCGGTAATACTTGAGTTGTTGCAAGATTATCCATTTGGTTGTGACTCAAGTATTCTTGACTCTAATTGATGGTTATTGCTGTAATAGTATATTGCCTTGTATTTCTACCTCTAGTAATGGGCTTGATGTGCTAGATTTTAATATCCTTGAGCCTGGGCAAATGCACAAGTCTTTTTTAAAAGAAATATCATTTACTTGCACAAAATTGATCAGTCTTGAGAGATCGTTAATGCCTTTGAAGTGGTTTTATGGATGTGAAGCACATGGTGAGAATGAGAATTGGCCCCTCTTGTTTTATTTTATTTTTTTAAGATTTATTTATTTATTTGAGAGACAGAGAGAGTATAAGCAGGGGGAGAAGCAGAGGGAGAGGGAGAAGCAGATTCCCCACTGAGCTGGGAGTGAGACATGGGACTCAAACCCAGGACCCAGAGATCACAACCTGAGCTGAAGGCAGACATTTAACCATCTGAGCCACCCAGGTGCCCCGGCCCCTCTTATTTTAGTATTGAAATGAAGTCTACTCAATTTATCAAGTCATGTTCATGCCCTGATTTTATATACTTGTATCTATCAATTAACCTTGTGATACTTGAAAAAAAAAGTGAATGCAAGGGAAACCTTGGGGAACGTCATCATTTAAAGGATAAGATCCCTGTTGAAAGAGCAATCATGTCACAGACCTCAATGGAAGAGAAGAGAATTTTGAGAGGAAGAAAGTTCTCAGTAGTGTTTATGGCAGATGTCTTGTGGGAGTCAAGTTATATTTATTTTATTGGGTACCTAGAAGGTGAATAATGCCCTCAGAAGACATCAGTTTTAGCAGAGTGGCGGGGTGGAGCTGAAATTGTTAGGGGTGGAAGGGTGAATCAGAGATGAGAAAGAAGGGATGATAATAGAGTGGACTTTCAAGAAACTCAGCTGTCAAGGGAAGGAGAAAATGAAGAGTTGCTGTTCAATGGGTATAAAATTATAGCCCCACATGATGAGGGAGCTCTGGAGATCTGCTATACAATATAGTGTCTGTCTTTAGTTGACCATCCCTTTTTTTTTTTTAAAGGTTTTATTTATTTATTTGGCAGAGAGATACAGAGAGGCAACAAGTAGGCAGAGAGGCAGGCAGAGGGAGAGGGAGAAGCAGGCTCCCCGCCGAGCAGGGAGCCCGATGCGGGGCTCGATCCCAGGACCCTGGGATCATGACCTGAGCCAAAGGCAGCCGCCCAACCGACTGAGCCACCCAGGTGCCCCTAGTTGACCATCCTTAAACATGTGTTAATATGGTAGATCTCACGTAAAGCATTCTTGGTACACACACACATACAAAGGGATACAAGGAAATGTTTAGAGGTGATGGCTATGTTTATTACCTTAATTGCAGTGATGAGGTTATAGGTGTCTGCCTATGTCTAATCTCGTCAAGTAGTATACGTTAAATATGTGCAGTTTTTGTGTATCTTTTTTACCTCATTAAGTTGTAAAAAGAAAAAGAAACCTAGCTGGGAAGGAGAAATTAAATATAGAATTCATTTAGCATGTTTGTTAAAAGCAAAATGGTCCTTGTGAAATTGTTTTTGCAGTCCTTGGTAACTGGAGTGAATTTGTCAGAGCATCAAATGTTCCTCATGCACCCTTCTCTGTTTCAGGCTTTCTTTCAAAACGGAGGAGGTATCTCGAGAGAGCCTTAATGGAAATAAAACCATCAGGTTCCAGCAAGCTCATAGGACTTAGAAGAAATGGCCTGTCACCTCAAGAGGGAACAGGACTGCCCTAATTCCCCCAAACAAGGCAAAAGGATGCCATGAACTGGGTCACTGCACTAACACGTAGCAACAGGGGTCAATGAGAAAATAAGCATTTTTTTCCATGGAGGAATTCACCTAGCGTAGAAAAAGAACAACATTCTTATAGTCCGGGTCTTCTTTAGTTCTGTATTCCAAGTTTTATGTACTTAAGGTGGTTAAAGTAAATATTTATATCTGAAAGTAAATTTTAGGCAGTAGTGAAAAATGAGAATATTTTAATACAAATAAGAACAAGGAGAGAATACCGTGCTATGAGGCCATCTGTGACCACACTGACTATAAATTACTTCCAGCAGCAATTGGATCTGGAAACTCTCCCTATTCTATTTTTTTTTTTCTTAACGACTTTCATAATTGCTGTTTCTCTGGGATCTGGGAAAGGACTGTTGCTTGTCCTATTTCGAAGATTATGCTGTGCCTTCTATGTATGATTGCCTGAAACATTGTTTGGCTCACCCAGAATGCTCTTTTTATGACTTCTGATACCATGGTATTTTTCTTTTAATTATTCATTTATTTAAAAAGTGGTTGCTGATGGACGCCTGGGTGGCTCAGTTGGTTAAGCGACTGCCTTCGGCTCAGGTCATGATCCCAGGGTCCTGGGATCGAGTCCCACATCGGGCTCCCTGCTCCGCGGGAAGCCTGCTTCTCCCTCTCCCACTCCCCCTGCTTGTGTTCCCTCTCTCGCTGTCTCTCTCTCTCTGTCAATTAAATAAATAAAATCTTAAAAAAAAAAAGTGGTTGCTGATCACATACCACGCATCATACACTGTGACACATCTAAGGCTGACATATTTTCTCTTTTACTATGAGCCTTAAGTTTTTCTATTCCTTTAAGTTCTCAAAACAAATATTCTTTGTTGCAGTTCTGTAAGCCTATATTAGACCATAATGCTACTACTACTAATTTTTTTAAAAATGAATGTTTAACTTGTAGCACACACAGAAATAAGCTTCATTAGGAGACACTGTTTATAAGGGCTGTTTTTCTGTACTTACCAAGAATGAATTATTATTTGCTCAAGGCAAGTTATGAAGTGGTTGGTTTCCCAGTCACTTGGCTGACAAACACCCGGTCTCTGAGGCCGCCTTGGGGTTAAGGATAGAGCTAACATAAAGAGATGGATAGGTCAGGGCTAGTTACCGGCAATGGACTTAGATGCTCTAGTTGGGCTAAGATGTCATTTGTCCGTCAGTGTTTAAGAGTTTCTGACTCAAGGTGCCCAAGTTTGGATCTTGATTCCATCCTGCTTTAGTCATGTGAACTTGGGCAAATTTCTTACCCTTTGTTTCCTCATTTGTAGAATCTGAGCAATAATCTTATCTTCTTAGAGGTTTATGAAGATAACCCAAGATCATCAGTGGGGAGATCTTTGTTGTTCTCAGCAGGTGATAAGCACTCAATACATGTTAATTTTTGTTACCAACATTAGTTTTGGGTTTGTTTCATTCCGGGCCTGGAGTTTTGATTAATAGTAAGGGAGAGTCCATGCATTCCAAGTATATGTCTGTAACAGTATCAAGAGAAGTGAGAGAACCTGGGTGGCTCAGGCCGTTGGGTGTCTGCCTTCTGCTCAGGTGATGATCCCAGGGTCCTGGGATCGAGCCCCGCATCAGGCTCCCTGCTCAGGGGACAGCCTGCTTCTCCCTCTCCCCGCCTCCCCCCCATTTGCACTCTCTCCCTCTCAAATAAGTAAATAAATAAAATCCTTTAAAAAAAAGAGATAAGTGAAAGAACTCCGGATTTTATAAGGCGTCTGAAAAGATTTGTTACAAATCTTTTGTAACACGTATATCTTTTTACACATATATCCATACATGATTGTAAAAGCTAGACACAAACACAGTTTCTGATCCTTGGCTTCAGTTTCTCCCGAAGACCCGTTGCTCACCCTTATCTATGGTAAGTAAGGGGATGGTTCTTGCTAATTTAGTTTGTCTGCTGTGTGCTCCACATTGCTTTGTCCTGTGAGGTCTTATATGCTCTAGAATGTCTTCTTCTAAAACACAGATCTCTAGTCTTAAGTCTTTATCAGTTTATTTCTCTACAATGCTTTGCTTTCCTCCACCTGCCCTGAAACATGCTGGCTGTGATTTTGCTGTTGCAGCTGTCTGAGATTCTAAGCTGAGCTTTCTTAGCCTCCATCTGTGTTCTCCTTGGCACCTGCCTCCTCTATGGTCTGCCCTTTGTCATGATAAGGGAGCTTTAAATTCTTTTGTCAGGAAGAACCATTTCAATTTGCACATGTGCAAAATTATGTGTGGACGAGGTTTACACTGAGGCATTTTCAATAATAGTAGAAGTCTGGAAACAACTAAATGATGACCAGCAGGGAACTCTTAAATAAATTATGGTCCATTCGAATGTAGAAAATTAGATGACCATTTAAAAAGCAGCATTTCTGTACTGATGTAGAAAGATATTCAGGGTCTTTTAAGAAAGAAGAGCAAGATGCCCAGGAGTTTGTACTGTGTGCTAAAATTTCTAAGATCATTTTTAAAGAAGAGCCATGTGTTTTCTTTATACAAAAGGAATATCTCTAGAAAGACGATAATGGTTGCTTCTGGATAAGAGACAAAGGTGGGAAGGAGAGTTACTTATGGGACCTTTTGTATTGTCAAACTTGTGACTGCTACTTATTCAAAAATAATTTTAAAAGAAGGCAAAGAACATTTAAAAGTATATAATCCAGAGATGAGATGACAGATATGCCTACCCCTCAAAATCCATGGAAAACAAACACTTCAGGTCCACAATCTATTAACATTCAAAGCCAGCCCCCACATTTCTGCATATTTCTGGGGGAATGTTTTCAGAGGCTACCCCATATGGACCCACAGGCTGCCTTTGTCCCTTACTTCTTTGCCCTTGACCCGAAACTCCTTTTTTGATTTCTAAAAGGAAGAAGAGTACTCACAGTAAGAATTTGAGATTTTTAGGTTTTTCTGAAGCTTTGTCAGGTGACAAGGAAGGAGGGAAGGGTTTACAATGCAGCATCACAAGCAATTTTAACGGAAACACGAGAACCTTCCTTTAGCTGCCCTTCCACTGTGGAGTTCCAATAAACTGGCCAGCCCACTCTCTTCATCGGGCCCCCTTCTCTGTACTCTTCCTTAAATTCTCCTTCTCTCCTGCAGAGTGGTTCTGTGTCCCAATTTTGTTGCTTAAATGTACCACTGACACATATACTCCAGTGCAAGTATTTTTCCAAATAGAGACAATTCTTAGTTGAAAAGCAAATTTGCTCTTGGTTCTAATATTATGTAAAATGCCACATATTAGCTAGAGTGGTAACACCAAAATCTTGATGGATTTATGTGCTTCGGGACTCAGGTTTTACATGTTGCAGTTCTTCAGGGTCTCCTTCCCTTCTAAACCACTCTCTCCCTGGGCAATCTCATGCATTCCCGTGGCTTTAAATACATCGATTCTCAAAGGCGCCCGCAGGAACATCTTCAGCCCCCGACCTCTCATACCCGAAGGCATAGGCAACATCTCTATTTAGCAAACTCCCAAAGATACCACACCCACTGACCCAAACAGAGTTGATGATCTTCCTCCTTAAACCAGCTGCATTGCCAGGGTTCCTTGTCTCTGTGTATTACACGGTACGAACCAAGCTCCTCATGCCAGAAGCCTCCCTCGTCCACATTAAATCCGCCCCTGAGGAAGTTCCACTTTTCTCCATCCCCACACAGACTGTCTTAATCCAGTTAATGGTATCTGACTGAAGCCAAATTTTCCAATCCTGTGTTCAGGGTCTTGTGGCAAGCTATTGCTAGCTTCGGATGTTTGGAGCTTTGTGAGAGCTGTAAATATCCTCCTCCATGAGTGTGCCGCCAGATGGGATGTTACAATTAAAGCAAGTCTCTGACCAGATTCTGCCGCCTGTTGCAAGCATTTGTTTGCAAGTAAGCACGAAAGCTGTCATACGATCTGTCCCACTTAGTTGGACTTTTGGCACTTTGGAAGGTACCCGGGCTGAAAGGTTCCCTCAACTATCTTCTAGCAGCGGGATTTAGCTCTCCTTCTTTTGGATCCGAATCCTCTGTTACAAAGTGCCACACGGAACCAAGAGTCTGGTTTCGAGGGTATGGGCTCCTCCTTAGAAAAATGAGAGAGGCTACAGGGCTTGCGAGATTCTGAGGAGGTAGAAGTGATTCAGAGGTTGGAAGAGATTGTCTAATTGCCCAGAGTCGATTCATAAACTTTGAACGCCTCTCCTTTCACCAATGCAATATTCCTTCTAGCATTCCTATGCCAATGAACGGACACTGTGGGAAAGGTTTACTGGCCATATTTGAAGACATTTGTGCAGCTGCCTCTGGGGAATGGATGTCTGATAAGGGTAAATCGAATGTGAAGTAGCCACCTCTGGGGCAGAAAAAATTTTTTTTAATTTATATATACTTGTATGTAGTTACATGTAACATATATGTTATATAATATCATGCCCATTTGTGTGTGTATTTATATGTAACACTTATAAAGCACATTGCAGACAGCGTATCCCTCCTATCTGCATACTTCTGACTCATCTTCCCATGTCCTCTCTTGCTCTCTGGTAAACCCATTTTCCATATGGGTGAAACAATCAAAATCACAGACCTAATCAGGTCCCTGCCTCAGTGACTTCTCCTGATCTCCTGTGCTGGGCTACATCGTCCTCCCTTCTGTTCCTTCCACTGGCTGAGATGGCAAGTGCCTTGTAGCATTTGCACTTTGTCCTCCCCGTCTAGAACATCATTCTCACCTCTCTGGGCGTAACTAAACCCTATGTGTAATGGAGGCCACAATTTAAAGGAAGCCGTCCCTGACTCCTTGGATGAAGTGGGCCTCTCGACAGACCCTCTTGTGACTGAAGTTGCAATGAGTCAATTGTCTGATGTTCATCACTGGAATGTTGTTATTTGAGGGACAAGGTTCATGTCTTTCTTACTCCTTCAGCACTGTCTTTGTCTCATTGTTAGTGTTCAATAAATATTTGTTGCACGACTGAGTGAATTTAAGAGCTGTATCATATCTGAGGAACTTCAGCCCCAGGCTTACCTTGTGCTTCCTTTTGGAACATGGGTTTGTAGTTATGTCTGGGAATATCAATCTTCAGTGAGATTCTTTGGAAAATGACATGGTGCATTAATTACCCAAGCCGTATTATATAGAAAGAAAGTATAAATCTGATGTCCTTTGAAATCTAAATCCTAAACCCTCTTTATCTGAGGCTTCCAATGATCCTTGAGAAGAGAAACATTTAGAACAAGATGAACACGAATCATTGCATACTACGTTTGGCAATTTCTCCCTCAGTTTTCCTCAGGGTCTCCTGCAAAAAGTATAGCAGGGGTCATAGGTGGGGCACAGGAAGGCCTTCTTTTTAAAAAATTTTTTTTATTAACATATAACGTATTATTTGTTTCAGGGGTACAGGTCTGTGATTCATCATTCTTACACAATTCACAGTGCTCACCATAGCACATACCCTCCCCAGTGTCCATCACCCAGCCACCCCATCCCTCCCACCCCCACCACTCCAGCAACCCTCAATGTGCTTCCTGATATTAAGAGTCTCTTACGGTTTGTCTCCCTCTCCGGTTTCATCTTGTTTCATCTTTCCCTCCCTTCCCCTATGATCCTCTGTCTTGTTTCTCAAATTCCTCAAATCAGTGAGATCATATGATAATTGTTTTTCTCTGATTGACTTATTTCACTTAGCTAATACCCTCTAGTTCCATCCACATCATTGCAAATGGCAAGATTTCTTTTCTGATGGCTGCATAATATTCCATCATGTATATATACCACATCTTCTTTTTCCATTCATCTGTTGATGGACATCTAGGCCCTTTCTAATGGGAGTCAAAAGAAGTTTCCCAGCAAACTAGTTTGGAAATTGTGCTGTGAATTCGCTCCACATGGGGAAATCTTACAAAGGGCAAAATCTATCCGCTCTGTTCAAGCAAACACAGATTCGAAATCTGTTTGTATTGCAAGGATTAGGTTTCTTTTGTGGCATTCTGCGATGTCTTGGAGGCAATGCAAGAGATAATTTATACATTAAAAGATTGCCAATAACCTCTCAGGCATTAAAATCATCAGACAGTTCCCCCCAGCATTGTATTGCTTATTAAAAATACAGTTGGTTGGACCTAAGTCTCAAAGAGTATTATTCAGGAGGTCTGGCCCAGGGCCCCTGAATGTGCTCTTCAAAAAATAAGTTAAGACATTAAAAGCTAGAGAAACCTGTAAGAAAGCATATAACAAACATCCATATTAACCTTATTCACACACATGAATCCAGTTCACCACTTTGACCAGTTGTGGAGAGTCCCATCTTGTTACAGTCCTCACCACCAGAGAGATTAGTGATCTCAGCAGGTATCGGGGTGACCTACTGAGAAAATGGGGTACCTTGAATTTGAAATGGAAGGGAATATTATTACAAATGCGGGAATAGAAAAGAGATATTTTCTTTTTCTTCTACAGGGAGTGATCTACGTTGTCTTTTTAGCAATATCTACTAACACAAGTATGGCTTCCTCATTTCTCTTTATTAGAAAAACCTAAAGTTCCACAAGAGATAAATAATGGATAATAATGTAAGCAGCATGCTTCTCTAATACATTTAATATATGAATATGCCTACAATATTTTGGCTTAAAATAGGAACACACTTCCTGTCCAAAGAAAGGTATGCGCACATATCTATTTTCAGATAAAAAGAACAAAATGTCACCCAGTTGATGATTTTTGAAAAGAGCTGTTATTTAAAAAGTATGACTCTCTCTGTCAAATAAATAAATAAAATATTTAAAAAAAAAACTTTAAAAAAAAAGTATGACCCATACGTTTTGGTAGAGGGTTATGAATTAGAAATGCAAGGGGTTTGTTGACTTCTTGGTGGGCATATAGGCTGAGGGGAGAATATGGAGGAGAAGCAGGAATGGACAGTATTGAAGCGCCAGATAAATAGGGAACGGGGGGATGGGTGGTCAGTAATTCCCTTTATGTACTGAAAACCTTCAGTCCCTCCATAATTGATTTTCTAAAGGTAAGAGTTAAAGGCCTTGAGGATAAACTTCTGGTTTTATTAAGACAGTTTTAGTCACAAGATAAAAATGATGGTCTAGAATTCCGAGCGTCTGCCCCCAGAGCATTTGATCTTTCTTCCTGAGCATCCGACAGCTGTTGCCAATGTGTTTTTCCCTCCGTGGGTCTGGATGGAGACCAGACTGGGGCAGGCTCAGCAGGTTTCTCCAGACAGTTCACCTCTGACCTGGCAAGAGTCCCACTCACTCACTCTCAGGGTCCTGGACAAAGTTGCTCCAACCTTTCTTGTTCTATGGTTTTATATCTTGGGTTTTTTTGTTTTGTTTTGTTTTGGGGGGGGGTTTGGATTAAATCATCCTATTTGTTGTTTTAAACTCTGGCCATGTTGGAGTTTAAAGCCATGGACTAGTAGCAGTCAGAGACCTGTTTTTGTCACTTGCTAGCTGGACAGATGTCCTAATCTCTAAACCTCCGTTCCCTCGTCTGTTAACCAGAGGTGACACTCGTACGCCCGTCATGGGAAACTCACAGCACTGTGCCTGGCAAATAATGAGTGCTCAGGAAATGTTACTATGATTTTCACTCTTAACATTTTCACATTTTGAAGTCTGGTGCTCGGTTATATCTGAAAGAATCTATCAGAACCTCGTTTACCTCAAATTAACATGTGACTCTGAATTGGAAAATTTCTGTCCACGCCTGCTCTACAGTGCTCTGGCAGTTTGTTTCCTTGGGAACCTCGTAAAGCCTGTGAAGCGGTCTCTAGCGGTACCGTCAGGGGCACTGGAGACCTAGTTTATCGGAACCACCACCTAAGCAAGAGCGGCTCTGCCCAGCTCGTCCGTGGACTGATCTTTTTAATTGCACCTCACAATGTTCATGGTGTTTAAATTACATCTCCTAAATGAAGACGCAACGGTTCAGACCTCTGTGTGTCCAGTGAGGCCCCGGAGGAGGAGGCGTGCCAGCCTGAGGAAGGAAGGGCATGACATGAGCACAGTGCACCGTGTGGGGACTAGAGACAGCAACAGGAGGGCTCCACCACCTGCCGTGTTCTCAAAAGTGAATAAGAAGTAGCACAAACCACAGGACCCCAGAACCCATGGCCAGGATGAGCACTTTGTTGTTTCCTGAGTTCAGAACCTTGGGGCTCTCCCCAGGCCCAGCAGGTCTGCCCTCCCCTGAGGCTGGAGGCTGTCAGCGGGCTTGCCCAGGATGTAGGGCTGCTCCCGGACCTAAGGACACTCTCAAGGAGCAATTCCTATGAGCTTCCTCGGCGAGTGTCAGCTCGCTGATGCAGACATTTTCAGTCACTGATTTTTTTTTTCTGCCTCTGGCAAGTGGTTTTGAGCTATTCAGTTAGTAAAGAAAAGGGCTGGGTGCTTCGGGAAGAAATGAGACAGAAGATGGGGCACCTGGGTGGCTCAGTTGGTTAAGCGGCTGCCTTCGGCTCAGGTCATGATCCCAGGGTCCTGGGATCAAGCCCCGCATCATGCTCCCTGCTCAGCGGGGAGCCTGCTTCTCCCTCTCCCTCTGCCTGCCTCTCTGCCTGCTTGTGCTCTCTCTCTGTCTCTCTCTGTCAAATAAATAAATAAAATCTTAAAAAAAAAAAAGAAATGAGACAGAAGGAAAATGTGTTTTGACCTAGTTAAGCAACTGAATAGATTGTTGTGTTTCCATGATTTCTGGTTATACCGTATTAGCTACACGCGTTTATTTTTAAAAAAAAACTGGGGCTGTCGATCGTTCTAGAAAAACATAAATTGTGAATTATAAATGTCTATCAAGTAAAGTATTAGAAACAGCATTGCTTTAGAAACATGCTACATACCATTTCCTTCCTTCTTTGCTCCCTTTTCCCCTCCCTTTCTAGCTTGCATCTTTAAGGGCAAGAAACGTGTTGTATGTGGGGCGCCTGGGTGGCTCAGTCGTTAAGCGTCTGCCTTCGGCTCAGGTCATGATCCCAGGATCTTGGGAGGGAGCCCTGCATCAGGCTCTCTGCTCCTCAGGGAGCCTGCTTCTCCCTCTGCCTGCCGCTCTCCCTGCTTGTGCTTGCTTTCTCTGATTTAAACAAGAAAAGAACAAAGAAAAAGAAACGTGCTGTATGTGAGAGGATATGCAGGACAAATAGAGGTCCCGACCCTCAAGAAGCAGTCTAACAGGGAGGCAGCCATGTTAAGACGTGGAACTGCAATTACACAAGTGTGTAGAGGATCCAGTTAGGGAGACAGCAGGAAGTGGTTATTCTACCTTGTTTTTGAGGGAAAGCAACATAAAGAGGAATTGTCCCCTGAGTTTTTGTTCTTGTTAAAGAAAACCCAGCAACTGCATCGAGCCCTTGTCAGACTTTTAGTCAGGGGTATACACACAGACAGACACGCAGATGGGAGTCAGTGAAGATCCTCCTCAAGAATCTTAAAGTAGAATTTTTAGGCAGAGGAAGTTGTTTACCAAAACCTAGGACTGAATGCTTAGCAAGAATGCTTAACAGATTGGTCTCTGTGTTCACGTCCAGATCTCTGGGACCCAGTTTTGGTTTGGTTTGGCACATGTACGTTCAATTTCTATGAGTTTTGTTCTTGCTGTTTTGTGTTGTTTTTTGAGAATTTTTAGATAAGCAAATTTAGGTAAGGATTAGGATGGTAGCTTACAAAATTGTTAGTAACATATATAGCGGATGTTACTTGCAGATTCTTCCTCGGTACTAGAAAATGAGTAGATATCCAGCAGGTGGACGTGGTGAGAGAAGCAAGAGCAACATGGGCAAAGACAAGGAGGTGAAGGGTAGCTGGGTACTGTGGGGAGACGGAAGCGGTTCATGATGGCAGGAAGGTAGGGCCAGCATTGGATGGGGCCGGTGAGTGGGACAAGGACTTAATGTGCCACTGAATTGCTGATAGCAGCC
Organism: Eumetopias jubatus; assembly: GCF_037043125.1. Classification (NCBI taxonomy): domain Eukaryota; kingdom Metazoa; phylum Chordata; class Mammalia; order Carnivora; family Otariidae; genus Eumetopias; species Eumetopias jubatus. The sequence goes on along the minus strand of NW_028274809.1, from coordinate 131,311,223 downwards.
AAGTGTGTACGTCCAGTCCTCTCACTGAGCACCCCAAGTCAAACATCTAATGGCCGCCATGCTACTTCCCCACAGATATCTAACAACATTCAAGCGAAGAATATCCAAAAGAGAAACTTTCATTTTCTCTATGGTTCTGACTTTTTTTTCCCTCCAATTCTATTCATCTCTGTCGGTGGTAACTTGTACCCACAGTTAATGAAGCTGAAAATAAAAAAAGTCATCTTCATTCTTCATTTTTTCCACCCAGGTCCAAATGCAAAATAAATCACAAATCTGTTTGTCTCCAATGCCACCAGGGTTATTACTCTAATCCAAGCCTCTAAATTTTTCTGTGTGTTTTTGTAATAATTATCTCTTTTACAAAAACATAAATCTGATCTTGACAGTCCCCTACCTTGGACCCTTGACTAGCTTTTCATCGCACTCTGAGTAAAACCAAGTTCTTAAGGGGTCCAGAAAGGCTCAGGCCTTTGCCTCGTGCTTCTCCAAGCTCATCTTGCCCATGTTCTCTCTGTCAGTCTCCAGCTATGCCGACCTTCTTTGCCTCGCCTTCAGGGCCTTTGCTGATCCCTTGGCTAGGTGTTGGCCCTCTAAATATCTGAAGGGTTAACCTTCTCCTATCTTTGGGTCTCAGTTCAAGTACAGTAGTCTTTTCATGATCTCATTCTCTGAAGTAGTTTACAGAGCCACGCCCTTCCCACCTCTCACCCCCCAAGTACTACCCTACCTTTCTGTTTATTACTTCCAGGCTAATAATAACACTCTGGATTTATATTACTGATATTTTGTGGACTTGTGGGTCTGCCTTCCCTGAGTGTAATTTTCTTGAAGGCAGAGACCTTGTCTTTCTTGTGGGTTATTGTTACCTCAGCCTCCAGATCAGTGCTTGTCATTTATTAGATGTTCAGTAAATGTTTGTTGAATTGAATGAATATATCTAGGATCTGGTCCCATTATACTCAAGAATTTAAAGCGACAGGCTAGTTTTTATGGTCTAGCATTTGATTCAGAGAATGGTCCATGTGTCCTTGAGGAAACTATATTTTGCTGTTAGGTGAAGTGTTCTACTGGTGTCTGTTAGGTCAGCTTGGGTTAGAGTTATACAGGTTTTCTGTATCCTTATTGGTTTTCTGCCTAGTTGTTCTATCAATTTTTGAAAGTGGGATATTGAAGTCCGCAGTGATTACTGTTGAATTGTTTATCTTTCCCTTCACTTCTGCCTATTTTGTTTGCGTTAGGTAAGTTTTTCCACATTCTTCATTCTATCCTGGGATTCCCCCTCACTTTCTAAATGATGTATTAAAAAAATGTTTATATATACGTTAAGGTCCACTCCTTGTGCTATTAAGTTCTATGGATATTGGCAAATGCTCCATTCCAACGTCATTCCTGTCAGGTAGAGCTGTGCAGTTCTCCATTCTTACAGCGTGCGCCTCCCCCCATCCCAGATAAGAACCTCAGAGCCCCTGAACCAGAGCTAGAAATGGGGATGGCAGCCCACTTCTCCCAGAGTGACACCTGCTCTGGTGCCTTTTGTTTTCTTGGTTTGCAGTGCTGGTGTGGAACCTCCTCCCTATGAGCAAGCTGTAGCGGAGACCATCGGGCCCCAGGATTCCCAGTTTGTAGTACCTGCAGAAGAACCTTTGCTCTTTGAATGAGCTGGGTGGGGGAAGGGAGTATACCATTTCTCTGCCATGCCTGCTCTAAACAGTGTTTTCCCAACATGAGACTGTGGAGGATGAGCAATCCTAGTGGCTTATTACTTCCAGCTTTAGACTCGATGTTAAGGAGAGCAGGAGACCCTATCTCCCCACTCCCCACCCCCACAGCAATAGTTCTTCCATCACCCAGAATGTGGGTAGGTGATGGTGTGATGGGGGCTGGTCCTAGTTCAAATGCTGGAAACTTTTTCTGTTTTTTATCAAGATTTAGCATAATTTGAGTAAATGTCAGGCTGTTTGCTATACATCCTTGGGGAAATCTCCAGAGACTTTAAATGATTGTTTCTGTTTCTATTTTTACGACTCCCACCAGGTAAATGGTTGTTTTGCTGGGGAAACCATTCCTCTAGGTCCCCATCTAGAGGCTCACGTCACCATTCCAGAACTATCCCCTCCCAGGCCAGTTTGTCAACTTTAAGCCTCAGCTAATAGGCACCCAGGAATCAGACAGTCAATTTTACATAAACGTAAAACAAATGTCCTTGCTACTATTAATGAAGATAATTTAAAGATGATAAGTCCATATTAGTTAAATGGGCACTCTGTCCCAAGTTACTGTATTCAGCTTGATGGTAGATAACATTCAACCTAAGTGAGGTTTAGCACTCAGTATGGTTTGGGGGATTTGTATTCTTTATTTTTTACTAAATTAGAGCAGCTAACTCAAAAAGAAAGCAAGTGACTTGTGAATTTGTTATTTTTCAGGGCAAAGCAAGGACTCAAAATTCCTGGAGTGATCTCTCACTGAAGACTGCTTCTGGCACCGTCAGGTGTAAAGTCAATAGGCTTATGAGTATTTTAGCTTGGGATAAAGCAGCTTACTTTTTCCTCATCCACACTTTGATGACATTCCACTCTGGAAAGTAATTTTTTTTTTTCCATTTCCATTGCCTCCCGTGGAGGTTGTTTTAAACTCTAACCAACTAATATGAAGTCCACTAATTCCTGAGTGAAGTATTTCACATACCTTTTGGAGAAGGTCAGATTCTCGGCAATCAGTCTATCATATCTTGTCTTTCTTACAAAATCCTAATCTTATATCCTCCGAAGCAACATCTTGAAATTTCACCTCTGAAGCGACAGGTTTAGGCTACTCAGAGTTCTCGATATATTGTTGAGCTATGATACTTGAACAGGCTTCGTGAAATTATGGAAATGTGTTTTACTGGCCTTATAATAAAGTGTTGTGATGAGCTGGTTTTATCATTATTTTAATTTCAAAGGCTGATGTGAAGCATCTTCTCCTTTGATAGTCAAGAAATTCAGAAGGAGAAGGAAGCTTACACTTCCAATCTATTTGCACAATAGGCTGAAGATACCTTTATTCTGTGGGTTTGATTTGATTGCCTTAGAGTTGTACCTCTCACCGTAACCCTGACATGAAGATGAGGAGTCATTTGTTGATTGACAATGGCTGTCTCTGAGAAAGTGTTCAGTGGATGGTGAGAGAGACCTTCCCTTGATGAGTCCTGAGCTCACGTTTTGTCAGTATTAATGTTAACACAATTTCTCCCATCCACACCATGGCTCATAAAAGAATCCTTAGCTTAAAAAAAGTTTCCTTTTCTAAATTATCGTTTCAGTGTTGAATAAGTCAAAAAGCCATCAAGCCCGTCTACTCAATACACAGTGGGCACATATATATGCCAAGAGCTGATTCGTACAGTACATTATCACAACTCATTTCTCATACTAACTACCCAGAGCTAATGCACACTCCACAGGTTAAGGGCAGAGTCCCCAACAAGGCTGCCCCACCTCAGATGCCAGCTGCAAATTTCGGAGTCCTCAGGCCACCTAGACTTTTGACCGATTGGCTGCAAATTCAGGAGTTCCCATAACCCCCTCAGCTTTGATAATTTGCTAAAAGGACTCACAGAATTCAGGAAAGCTCTATACTTGTGATTACAGTTTTATGATAAAGGACACTAATCAGGACCAGTCAAAAGGGGAAGCATATAGGGCAAGGTCTAAGACAATCCTGAATGCAAAATTTCCATGTCCTGTTCCTGAGAAATCAGCATATCACCCTCCTCACACATAAATGTGTTCATTAGCCAAAAATCTCAGACAAGCCTCAATGGTTAAAGTTTTCATTGGGATTTCATCACATAGGCACGAATGACTGAATCACTGGCACATGATTAAACTCAATCCCCAGCCCCTCCTCTCCTCCTTGGAGGTACATCTAGTATCACATGGCTCAAAGCCCCAACCCTCTGATTACATCTTTCTGGTATGGCCATCCCTCATCCGCGAACTATCTAGGGACTCACTACGGTCACTCAGAAAATTTCAAAAGTTTAGAAGCTCCATCTCGGAAACCTGGCACAAAGACCAGATAAATCCCCCATTTTACAACATACACCTTCATCCAGATGCAAAGTTTATGCCTGCAGCATGTGTATTAGTCCTTGTCTTTCCCCCTGGTATGAAGTATCCATAGCTCCATTTGATAAAGGCCTTTGGCAATCTGTTATTAGACTGTTTCTCTGAGCTCAAGTTTACTATTATTCATACCTGTGCTTTCATGAAGAGTGTGATGCTGAGAACCTTCAATGGATTTGGACTTTGTGTTTGATGATTGCTAGTGCTTATTGAGTGTTTGCTCTTTGCCAGGCATGGTGCTCAACTCTGTACATACATTTCATCCTCATAACAAATCTATAATATTAGATAAATCTTACCTCCACATTAAACATAAGGGAAGGTGGGTAAAGGGACATTGTGTCCAAATTAATGTGCCCAGAGTCACAAAATAGTAAGTGGCAGAGCTGGGATTTGCAATGGCCCATCTACTTTCAAAGCCTGTGCCTCATTCGACTGTGCTACTTACATCAATAAGAACATCAGCTTTGCACTGGAAAGTTCTGGAGAAACTCGTTTGGTTTCTCATAAAAGCAATTTTTCTTTATTTGATGCAAAAGCATCATTGGTTAATGTCATAATATAACAAGGTTTCTTAAAAGAAAACACACTAAGGACTCATGTTACACAAAAAGACAATCCAATAAAATTCAATGTTCAAATATTTGTCATTCCTTGGATGCTTGTGAAATATCTTCATTTACAGATTTGCTATCCCAACACATGTGGAGTCAAATTCAATATTTACCCTGGGGACCTCTTCGCTATTCTTCATGGTGAAGTTATTCTGAGTTGGAGTATTGTTTCTATTTTCATCCCTATTTTTGCACCTTAACAAGCCACTTTTGAGGTATTGGGATATTTGAAAAATTATTGGTATTAAAATAAAAATGCAAGTTTAAGAAAATTAAGATAAAGCTTACATGAACTAAAAATGTATTGACCAAGGAGCCTTCAGTTCCTTAACGGTAGGGGTAGTCATTCAAGTAAAGTGTTGTGTGGCTTACACAATATATATAACAAATATAAAGTGCCTCCAGGAAGGAACAGTGCTCCAAAAGACAGACAGATCTAGAATCTTCTTGTCAGTGAGCAGGAGCCAGCAGGCCCACTGGAATGCTCCAGGAGTGTCCTTCGTTCCTGCTGTATTCAGTTCTTATTTTGAAAAAGAAAAAACAACTATTTTTCTTTTGTGGATATGGATTGTTATTTTTTTTTTGGCATCCACCAGGAGGGGAAATGTCAGACTAGCCAGTCAGAGAAGGAAGATGGAGTTTTTTATAAGATCTCATTAATGGAGAACAAACAGGGATATAATAGCACCAAGAGCAAAATTGCAACGTAATGAGAGTGTGATGCTCTTTGTTCTTCATTTTTGTTACGTGCAGCACCAGTACTACCTACTTGTCCTCTGCTCGTTCGCTGTCTTCAAACTTGTGTACTTGGAAAATGATGGAGTATTCTTTATTCATTTACACACAGATGCTTTATAAACTCCTTCCACATTTAAGAAAGAAGCATTGAAATTAATTTGGTCATTTTTCTTCATGGCTTTTAATTTCTCTCCAAATTCACCAAGTGGACTGTAATTGGACCTTAATAAAAAACACAGTCTTTTTTTAAACAGTTCATATCCAGTGAGTTGCCTTGATCTGGTGGCTGTAAGTTCTTTTTCAGAAATTCAGCCGTACACATCCTCCAGGGCTACGAGACAACAGGCAAAACCAAGCTTCAGTCGTTGGAACTGTGTGAAGGAGCCCATGACAAGGGCCTTTCATAGCTTTTCTAGTCAGTTTTAGTTAACTAAAAAGAGGGGGTGGGAAATTCCTCCTTTGAACTACAAACATTTAGAGCCAACTATTTACTTATATCTAAAATGTAAATCTTCCCTCAAAAAAAATTTTCTTTGGTCCAACAGGCTGGAAGGTGTGCTGTGTAATTAACTGAATAATTTGCTTTAAGATCACTGGCGGGTGGAGCTGGGCTCTACTCAGAGGCAAAGCTGGAATTTTTAGCCAGCCTCCAAAAGCCCCCCAGCTCTTGGCAACACTTCGTCCTGGGCCTCTGACTTGCTTTTCCTCCTTCTTAGCTGGCTCGTTTTCTGTGAGTGTGTCTGCATCCTTCCCGACCCCTTCCAAAATGTCTACAGATTACCCTCCATCTCAGCAACCAACCCTTGGCTGCATCTACTCAGCCTTCTCTGCTTCCCTTCACTCACGCAAGATAGAGGTCTCCTGGAGCGTGAACCCCAGCCTACCACTTACAAGCTGTGTTAATATGGGCAAATTACTACCTCTATTGGCCTTGACTTCGTCATCTGTAAAACGGGACAGATATAAGTTCTTCTATATTTTAGTTAATTCAAGGAGGTGTGGATGTAAACTTCTTAGCACAGAGTCTACTACACATTAAGGGCTGGTAGCTTTTATGTTAATTATTATTTACTGTACCCAGCAAAGTGAAGAGACCTTTTTTATTTAATGTATGGAGAATGTCTCCTAGCCAGTCATATGATGCCTAATATGACGGATTCAGTGAGTTCACCTCCATCATTTACAGGGCTTGGGGGCAAGAGTAGACATATATGTCCACTCCCACTTTCTTCCCACTTTCAGCTCTGTCCCTCACTGCAAGGTACCTCACCCATGCATGTGTATATATAATACAGCTCTGTCCAAACCCACTTCCCTCCTGCCCTACAAACAGCCATTCTTCGGCCACCTCTCAGGTCTATGAATGGGTCCTCCAGAGACTATACCCATGGAAGAGCTCCTTGCAGGCTGGCAGGGGCTTGAGCCCTTGGATGGAGAATTTCATAATCCTGGCTACGCAGGGTGTGGTGTGGAAGCAGAAGGTGGCATGGGCTTGGTGCTCAGAATTGTCTGCCACAGAAAGGCATAGCTGAAGGGTGGCCAGAACAGGGTATTCCACCATGCAGGACTTGGGGTAGGAGCCCTGGCCATCTGGAGGTAATCAAGTTGCAGGAAATGAACCATGCATTCGAGAGGGTAGTTCCTCCATATTCCACATCTCCAGCCAGGTTGAGGTCCTTGTGTCCAGCCAGCATAGTCACAGAAGTGACATGCCTACTCCTCTCATTAAGGTCTTGACAGCCCTTTGGACCAGCCCCAACGAATGTATATTCCCTTGAGTGCTCAGTTCTTGGTGTTGCAATGTCTGTGCTCGCCTTCCCCAGAGCTGCCTCCCGAGCTGCAACACAGATCCTCTCTACTCCTCCCCTTTGCTAATGTTTCCTTTGTTTGGCATTTGCAGAGTGGACACTAAAGAAACACTGGGAAAAGCTCATCTCAAATACCAGTGAGCTTGGAACCAGGGAGAACCTCAAGACACAGAGGGGGTGAAAGAGATCCATTTGCAGGTAGTAACCTTTGACTCTAGAAAGCCCAGTGAGTAAACCATGAAGGTCAGCACACCCCACTTCCTGAAGAACTGAGGTTATGATCCATCTGTTCCTTTAAAATATATGGTTATGTCTACATTAGCAGCTTTCCTTTTATTACTGAGAGTCTCAGCACCCACATTTACTGCAGATTGCTGCAAAGGACTTGGGGTGAAGCATTAGCTTACTGAGAATTTATGTTGAGGAATAATTTGGCAAGAGAAAGTTATGAAATATAATATAGCAAATGCACACTAAAGATAGAGCCCATGTGGTAGATAGTAAAACCCCCAGAGAAGGAAATCGACGCCTTCAATTAGAAATTGTCAAGGAGTGACGTTTGGAATCTGAGCGGAAGTGCCATGCCTGGAGTGAAAACCATTCAGTTCCAGCAATGGAAGCTTGGCTGGCTTCCCTTCTGAGCAAGAGTGCCCTGCTTCAGTGATCTCAAGGGTCTGATTCCATGCCTGTGGCGCAGCTCTCACTCAGGACCCCATTACTTCAAGAAGTGGGCTCATCTGGTGAAGTATCCTTGTATTTAAAGCTGTGTATAAGGGAAGGAACCTCTTTCAGAGGTTTTTTTGTCTGTTTCTGAAAAAAGAAATGACATATCTGACTCACATTCTAAGTAGTAGGTTGCAGAACATGAGTTTCTTGTGCTGTTAATAGAGATTCAATATCAACAGCATTCTATTTTATTTGAATATAAGCTGAAGGGTTCTACAGTTACCAAGTTTGGGAAATGATGAATTAAAACCAAATCTATGCACATCTGGGTATACACCCAAAAGAACTGAAAGCAAGGTCTCAAAGAGGTATCTGCACACCCTTGTTCACAGTAGCTAAAACATGTGCCCATCAACTGATGACTGGCTAAACAAAACATGGTGTACACACACAATGCAATATTAGTAATAACAAGGGAGGTAGTTCTTGTGTAGGTGACAACATGGATGAACCTCCAGGTCATCATCCTCAATGAAATAATCCAGTCACAAAAGGACAAATGCTGTATGATTTCACTTACATTAGGTACTTAGAATAGTCAAGTCATAGAGACAGAAAGTAAAATGGTGGTTGCCAAGGACAGGAGAGAATGTGGAGTTAGTGCTCAGTGGGGACAGGGTTTCAGTTTTACAAGATGGAGAGTTCTGTGGTTGGATGGTAGTGTTGGCTACAGAACAATGTGAATGTATTTAAATACAGGCATGTTAACACTCCTGAACCACACGCTTAAAATGACTAAGATGTGAATTTTATTTTACGTGTATGTTAACACAATAAAAAATTTTTTTAAAAAAAATCTAAGGATGATTATTTTAACTGCAGGATGTCTCAGAGCGTCTATTATGCTCAAGTGCAATATTACTTGAAATGAGAAGTTGTAAAACACGCTTTCCCAAAATAGGATATACTTAAGAAACTATGAATATAGACTGCTTTTTATTCCTTGATCTTCTTCCTATCCCCTTCCCAGAGAAAATCTTTTAGATATTTAAGTTAGGAATGTTATTTCTTTTAAAACATGATAATTCACAATGCTCCATGGGGTGGGCAAGGTGGAGGGAGGTTCATGAATATTGGGCCCTAGTATCATCGAAAGTTGCCCATGTGAGGAGAAAAACTGGAAAATGTTACAGAAAGTTTCTCATGGAAAATAAGAAGTGAGAGAGCAATTTCTGCGTGGGCTATTCCTTGGCATCTGTGTCTTTTCGGCACCACGGAATGGCTCGGTCTGGGCGAGGACCACCCAGAGTTCCATCTCTATGTCGTGGAATAAGTTTGTTCCCACGCATGCTTCCTGAGTTCTCAGACCTCCTCCCCTAACAGATCTTCTCCTACACTTAATTACTCTTATTAAGCCGGGGCCGGAATTTGGGGGGAAACAGTAGAAAGTTAAGCATTTAGGAAAATACTCCAGTTCTCCCACAAGCTTTTATTATGTACCCCTTACTTTTTCTTTCTTTACTTTGTTCCACAGGGCAGCCTGTAGCCCCAGAAACATCGATTAACCTCTCTGGTGCCATCTGAGGCCTCTCGCCTTTGTCTAATTCAATAGACTTTCAGCTTTAGAGCAGTAGAGGGTGTGATTCAGAGGAAGGCCGGGGCGGAGAAATCAGCCTTGAACGAGCACTAAGACTCAGGGAGAGTTCATGTGCATGCTCTCACCTTTGAAACACAGGGCCTGCCTTTGGACATATACCTAGCTATGAGGAAGCTATCATGAATTCTATAAACATGGTGATCATAGTCTCCAAATCTCAAATTGGGACACATCATCTGGCTAAAGGTTTTTTTTTGTAATTTGTGAAGTTAGTTAATTTTTATAGGATATGCATTCATCTCATTTGGTTATGGATTTCCAGTAATGGAAATCTTTTATTGGAGAAAATAGAATTTTACAAAAATTTTATAAAATCATGACTATACCAGGAAAGCTGGCATAGATGATCAATATATGTGATCCCAATTGGTGTTTAGATTGCAGACTATGCCTAAGAATATTTTTTGTATGTTTATTACCCTTTTAAGGGACTGATCCTTTGTAATTCCTTGCGAATCAAGACCAAGTCCACTCTGCCACAGTTATTTTCAAAGATGGCTTTTATCATTCCCTTTCTCTCAGTGATTGAAATTGCAAGATAGTTTCTTTCTCCTTCAAAACTGTAGTTTTCACAGGGTTCCTGGGTGGCTCAGGTGGTTGCCTTCAGCTCAGGTCATGATTTCAGGGTCCTAGAATCAAGTCCAGCATCAGGCTCCCTCCTCAGTGGAAAGTCTGCTTCTCCCTCTCCCCACATTCCCCCCCCCACCCGCTTGTGCTCTCTCTCTTTTTCTCTCAAATAAATGGATAAAATCTCTAAAAAAAAAAAAAACCTCAAAAAACAAAACAACACCGTAGTTTTCCCACTCTTGGACACTGCACACAGGACTTGAGAGCATGAATATGTCTCAGAGTCATGGGACTCGTTGCTGACCCAGTCATACCAAAACTCATATGTAATGCTGGAGTGGAGAAAGAATCCAAATCTTAAAGCCCAATCTCTGAGTTTCCTGTGGTATTTAATAAAGTGCTAAATGAGCGTCATCCCTGTCTAGTTCTGGTTTGTTCTTAGGTGAGCATACATGCCTACGCATGTCCGGGAGGGATGGCAGAGGGTGTGCTATTGATTACCCCCATCAGGTCCTCATATGTGAGTCAAAGTTGGCTTGCACTTGGAAGACAAAAGACAGTTGGACCTGATTAGATATGAGAAAGTTGGCAAAGCAGATCTATAGTTTCCCCCCTCCCCAACATCTTCCCCTTGGATCACCTTACCCAGGGTAGAACCTTGGCCATAAATCCTTAACAGTTTCACCAGCACAAGAAATTTTAGTTTCCCTTGCTTTGTAAATGACCATTAACTCACTTCCTTGAGCCTTGTAATTTTCACTTCACTAAGGGGAAGTACTGAATTTGACACCTTGGAAACTTTGAGTTCCTTGCTCTACCTGTAACAGAATGTTTATCAGAGACTTTCAGCAGGACCAACGTTTGTCCAACAAATTCTCTTATGGAGAGAGACTAGGGTTTTGATTTCTTATCTGGTGGTGGGCTGGGAAAAGTTTAGCAACTCGGTAGTTGCCATTATCCATGGTGTACACACTGCTGCCAGGGTTGACTGAGTTAGCAGCGGGTCATCAGTGAACGCAGGGCTGGGAAGAGGGATGGGCACAATTAGCTCTTGAAAGCCTATAGGACCTTGAGTTTATCCCCCTAGTATCTTGGCTCCCAAATTTTGGTATGAATCGCTATTTCTATTACTAAAAGTGTAGAGGTTGATTCAGATCTCTGCAACTGAGGCCAGATTATCTACATATTTAACACGTTTTAGGTGATCCTTATAATGCCTTTGAGCTCTGGTGCCTATACTCATTCCTATACAAGATTAGTCTTGTATATGTGGAGTTGCCATTCCAGATCAAGAAGTCTAAGTGCATTTTCATACCACAAAATTTACTAAGATATTATTATGTGTTATTATATTAGGCTAAAGTCCCTAAGATGTAATGAAAATAGATTCTAATATTTGGAATGAATAATGACCATCCTATTCACTTTGATATAATAGTCTATATTCAGCTCATTACTTTTCATTATCCTGAATGTAAAATATGCTATGGAAATCCAAAATCCATATATTTTAGAAATTAGATGAAATCTTTATGGAGCTCATAAATATGCTCATCCTAGAATTATGAGAAATATTTGCATCAGACATTTTCATTGTAAAAAATGATTCACATGACAGCTATCCTTGCTCACCATCAATATTCTTTTATAGGATTGTGCCAAGTGTGTTGGGCATATAATGATTTGTTTATGACAAAAAATTTCAGATAAACATACCAACTTCCTCTGAAAAATGGGGTGATTTTCAAAAAGGCTTTGAGGAGTTAGGTTATTTGTCTTCAGGGATGAATGCTTTTCATCGGAGATGATTTCACTGCTTTAGTGCTGATCTTTTTCCAAAGACTGCATTCAGCCCATGAATATCTCCCAAGACAAATTCTCTACTCTAAAGGAATTTACAGTCTCCTGGGGTTAAGAATTCCTTCTATCGACAATTAAAGAAAAAAATATGGGAGGTATTTGAAACTGTGGCGGGTATTGACCGTGTGTGAGTATTCTGGGTGGTTTGGTGGGAGAGAAGGGCATGTAAATGACAAATGACAAATGCTGGAAGACAGTGACTAAAGTCTCCCTGATGGTTCAGGAGGTGGATCTTCAGGATAGTTGGAAAGGTGGGAGCATAGAAGGCACTGGAGGCAGAGGAATGAAGCCTGGGCACCCGGCTGAACAACAGAGATTTCCAGATTGTTCATTTGAATAATAAGTACTCTCCTACTCCATACACGGAGCTGTGCTTGACCCTCTCGGGAAGGAGAGTAAATGAGGGGCACAGCCCCTGCACTCAAGGCATTGATGTGCCATTTGGATGCCTAAGATGTGCAAATATTAGAGAAGGAGTGGGAAAACCACACACCCAAATACCATGATGCATTACACGTACATGTGGTGTAAAAATGTGAGAGATGTGAGCTGACATGTTTAGGAAATCTTCCTGGGTTAAACGTTTTTGGACAAGAGAAGCATTTAAACAAACAACACAAAACCACCAAGCACACATAGGTGAGAGAGAACATGCTGTGTGGGAGGCAGGAAGGAAATCAGTGTGCCCAGAATAGGTAATGCTGGTTAGCCATGAAGAGGTTGGGGGAGGGCGTGGTGGGAAGCACCTAACTCAGGGTCCTGGCTTAGCTCGGGACTGGTCAGGGATTTGGGAGCAAAGGAAAAAACCTTCTATCTTTTCAGACCTCAGTTTCTTTAACTATAGAATGGGCCAAGAAAATTAACTCACAGGCTTACGAGGAACCAATAAGGCAATTTATGCAAAAGCATTTTGTTAACTGCTAAGTACTCTAAACATGGGTTATTCTCAATGGAGGGGATTCCCGAACAATGATTCCTTCCTAAGAAGCCACGGCCCCACGCCTGGATGCTTAGGCTTTCAGGAATGGCATTCTTCAGTGTGAGGATATTAAGTTGTGTGCCAAATTGAGATCTTCCCACTGAGAACCAACCTCAGAACCAAAGCATTTTAAAGAACTATGTTAAATTTAAAAATTGCAAATTTTAAAAGCAAAACTTGGTTTCTAGTTTCTTTTATTATGTCTTAAATGATAGACTCAACAATTTTTACAGTTTAAATTTTACAGTAACAATATTAAATAATTAATTGTTAACATTTTAGTGATATTAGTGTGTGTGAATTTTCTTAAGTAGGTCATATTCCTAGAGAAAAAAAAAAGGAAGAACTTGATTTATTTAAACTAAAAAAGTATTACTTGCTGATTAATAGCTGTTCTTCTTGGAAACATTGTTTTGAAAGGAAAACAATGCTGCTAATCTTAAAGTGTCCACTGATGACCTGATTTTCTCATCAAGGGAAACACTGTTGGTTAAAATAACTGAGTGTGTTTCTAGGCCTGGCAGACTACAAGGATTCTGTGGGCCGTCCTCCCATCTAGCTACCCAGCTGTGTCCATGAAAGTGACATAAGTACATTAAACACTATCAAAAATTATTGATTTTATACATCAGAGATTGATATTTAAAAAAAAGAAAAATACATTTTACAAAGATAATTTCCTATAACTTCACACAAAAGGGGTCTCCAAAAGAGGTTTTGGTTATGTTTCTCATTTGGAGAATGATATTCTTTCTCAGACATAAAACTTTCCCCCCAACACAGTTTTGAAGTCTTTAGTGCTTGCAAGAAGACACGGAACGTGACACCATTAGCTGGTTCCACAGAACTTCAGCCTCAGCTAAGCTCTGGGCCCTTGTGTCTATTTCAGATCTAACATCTGTTCAGTACATGAGGACTGATCTCACTTCACTTTTCCAATTTAGTTTTACTGCATTTCTTGGTAGAACCACCCACTTGGATTTGCTCAATGACATATGACTGAATTCCTCACCATCACGGGGCTTCTTCCCCTCCAACACATCTGGAATAAAAATGGATTTGAAAAATTACATTTCCACATTTGAGGAAAGGGCAAAGACAGTAGGTGGCTATCACTTTCTATCAAAATACTTCTCAAATGCGGCTAAAATCCTTTATACTTTCAGGTACACTGTACTTATTTCCCTTGGAAGAAGAAAATGCTTTTCTTTCATTCATTTTTAGGTGTAATAAGAATGGATGACTCAGCTAATGTGGTAAATTCTGGAAAATGAAAACAGGGGTATTGAGAATTCCAGCCCCTTTGGTTGTTAGAAGGAACAAGTTGTATTTAACTGCTGCCAAAACAAAATGAAGACAAGTTGGAAAGTAATGTAAACAAACATCATGCAGTCCTAAATTCTCCAATTCTTTGGTTGAATCCAATTCTTGTTGCTTTGGTGGTTGGTTTTAGTGAAATTATTTTATGTATATAAAATAGGGCATGGTAGATTAATGATGGCCACAAATTCTCTGTGACTCCTCCCATTGAGAGGTAAAGACTGGCCTCAAGGGCTCGCTTGAGTGTGGCGGAAGTGACATTTGTATGACTCTCAGGCTAGGTCACAAGAAGTCTCCCTGCTTTTTCCTTTGTCTTTGGAACACTTTCTGGAGTCCTGAGCTGCCCTCTGGTAAGTCCACTTACCCTGGAACAGCCAGGCTTGAGAGGCCACATGTAGGTGCTCTGGCTGACCAACCGAGCCGAGCCCCTTACGGAGTTACATGGGAGTGAAGCTATTTGAAACCTCCGGACCAGCCCATCTAGTCAATACCATACAAAACAATGGAGTCACTCCCCCGAGCCCTGCCTGAATCCCTTAGCCACAGAACTGTGATATAATAAAATCGTTGTTGTCTTAAACCCAATAAATAATCAAACACACAAAAAGGTATGTTCTTTGAGATAGTAACTGGATTCTTAGCCATTGGCCTCTTTGCCTTACCTCGTGCCTATTATAAATGGCATCTTTTTATAATTCTCACAATAATCTTGCACTATGTATATTGTTATCCTCTTATTATAGATGAGAAAATAGGCACCAAGAGAATGAGTAACTTGACCAAAATATGCAAGAGCGTTATAGACAGGATGGAAACCCAAGCCTGACAGCTTTAAATCCTTAGCTATTATCAGAGGGAGAATCTTAGTTATTGCTGATGTGATCACATCATTAAGAATAAAGTTTTTCTGGACGTTTCGGGCTCTAACTGCATGAAACTCAATTAGGGGTCAGCAAACTTTTTTTTAAAGGATGAGAGAGTAAATATTTTAGGCTGTGGGTCCTATGGTCTCCATGGCAACTGCTCTACTTGGCTGTTACACTGTGAAAGCCACCGTAGGCAACATGTAAGCAAAAGATACGGCTGTGCTTTAAAAAATTTTATTTACAAAATTGGCCAGTGGGCCAGATTTGGTTCACAGGCCATAGGTTGCAGACCCCTCATCTACACATCTGAGGTGATTATATTTGAATTTTTGGAAAAGAACCTCAAATTCTAAATGAACTGTTGATGGCCCTTCCTTCCAAGCCAAAATTAAAACCAGAGTTGTAGGTTTTATTAATGTCAAGTCTCAACAGAATATGTGAGAGTCAATGGAATGTGTAAATCAATGTAGAAGGTAGCAAAAAAATGTACTTTTGGAAATATTATTTTAGAGATTCCTTTTGCTCTACTAAGTTACAAATCCCCCAAAAAGGATGGTTTATACATAAAGGTAAACTACAATGGCTTGGAACTTTCTCCACACTCGCATTACATATCAGAACGCGTTTAGTCAATTGTTACTTTAATCCTTTGGAGTCCTAAAAAGATGCTCTTGGTAATGATGACAGAGTGTTTCAGGAAGCATTTTTGCACTATTTATGGAACTCGTTCTCCCTACCACAGCCTGATGACACCTCCTGGCCTCCGTGGCTGATTGTTAGCGGCTTGACAGCTGCTGTACATCCCTGTTATGTGCAAGGTCAGAACAGAATATTACAGAAACTATGTGAGCCCTTGGGGGTAGGGGAGGACTAGGGGTCGTAGCTGAGAACCGCTCTTGGAGCCGGAAGAGTTTGTTCTTCATAAGGGAGTTGGTAAGGTCTTGAAAGTCAAGGTCAAGATTTTAACTTCTGCAAAACTTCTCTTAGTCTTTAATCTTTTAGTGTTAGTTGAACCAGCTCAAGTCATTTTAATCTATGCTGCTTATGAATTCTTTTTGTCTTTCTTGTTATCTTGCACCCATTTGTCTACTAAGTTTGAAATGACTTGAGCGCAGGAAATTTTTTCCTTTTCCCCTTTACATTATCATTTCTACTGCCTGACATATAATTGTGTTTAATTCATTTTGAAATAAACAAATCATAAATCATTCCCACACTTCGGGGCGCCTGGGTGGCTCAGTCTTCAGCTCAGGTCATGATCCCAGGGTCCTGGGATCGAGCCCCACATCAGGCCCCCTGCTCAGCGGGGAGTCTGCTTCTCTCTTTCCCTCTGCCTGCCACTTTCCCTGCTTGTGCTCTCTCTCTCTCTCTCTGTCAAATAAATAAATGAAATCTTAGAAAAAAAATCATCCCCACACTTCCTAGTCTAAAAATTGCAATGTCTTGCTTGACCCTTTTCCCTCAAGTTTTTATTTTTATTTTTTTAAGATTTTATTTATTTATTTGAGAGAGAGAGCATGAGAGAGAGAGAGAGCACATGAGAGGGGGGAGGGTCAGAGGGAGAAGCAGACTCCCTGCCGAGCAGGGAGCCCAATGCGGGACTCGATCCAGGGACTCCAGGATCATAACCTGAGCCGAAGGCAGTCGCCTAACCAACTGAGCCACCCAGGCGCCCTCCCTCAAGTTTTTAAATATCAAATATATATACACATATATACATATGAAGGCTTTCTATATCCAGACTTTATCTATCTAAAAATGCTCTGGACAGAATATGTAATATTACCACCAGTAGCTCCTATTGCTATAATAACATTTATTTTATAATTTGATCTTGTGAATTGGCCACCCATAAAATTTCCAATAACATTGAATTTTTTATTCATTTAGAAGAGATAATGTATACACATGGTACATAACTTTAAAAGGTACAAAATAACATACAGTAGCAAAAAGTCATTTCTTCCCATTTTGTTCAACAGTCCTTGGTTTCTCACAGCTACACTCAGTTTTTTAAGCATCCCTCTATAGACACATCATGCCCACACCAGACACTCATACAGCCTATCACCCATGGGAGCATATTGTACATCGTTTTCTATGTCTTGCTTTTCTCACTTATTATATTTTGAAGTTATCCCATTTTAGTACATACAGAAATGACTTAAAAAAAATATCTGCTAGGGGCCCCTGGGTGACTCAGTCTGTTGACCGTCCGACTCTTGGTTTCAGCTCCGGTCATGAGACTGAGCCTCAAGTCCTTGGGCTCTGCACTCAGCTCAGAATCTGCTTGAGATTCTGTCTCTCCCTCTCTTTCTGCCCCTGCCCCACCTTCTCTCTCTTGCTCTCTCTCTAAGTAAAAAAATCAATAAAAATATCTGCTCATATTTTATTGTGTGGGTGACCATAGTTGACTTAAAAATATTTATCGATGTGCATTTGTGCTGTTCTTAAGAATTTTGCTCTTGCAGGCAGGGTTGTAATAAATATCCTTCAACATATGTCTTTGTGTACATGTGAGACTGTGTGTGAGATAACTTCCAAGAAATAGAACTGCTGAGTCAAAGCAATATGCATTTTGCATTTTATTAGATGTCTTCAAATTGACCTCCATAACGTGCACCGATACACACTCAGGGCAGCAACACATCCCTTCCAGTTCCCGTTCCCTCCACAATGCCTCATCAAACTTGGACTTTTGTTAATTTTATAAGTGAAAAATGGTCTTTCCTTAGAGTTTTAAGTGGTAGTTTTGTGAGTTTGCTGAGGACTAGTCAAGATTTTCACCTAATTTTCTATGTAATTATTGAACTTTTTCTTCTTGATTTGAAGTTCTTTGGATACTAAGGAAATGAGACCTTTGTTAGACGTATGTATTAAAAGATTTTTTTCAATTTTTTTCTTAATATAGTCAATGTTATCAATCTTTTTGGGTTTAGGAAATAGTACATAATATTGTTACATTGTGTAAAAAAGTTCACCCATGTTTTCTTCTCGTACTTTTATAATTTATTCTTTCTTTCTTTCTTTTAAGATTTTATTTATTTATTTGACAGAGAGAGAGACAGCTCTCTGGGGTAGAAACAAGCAGGGGGAGTGGGAGAGGGAGAAGCAAGCTTCCCACCAAGCCGGGAGCCCGATGGAGGGCTCGATCCCAGGACCCTGGGATCATGACCTGAGCTGAAGGCAGACGCTGAACAACTGAGCCACCCAGGGGCCCAATTTATTCTTCTTTTTTTTATGTAATGTTAGATTCACCTGGAAATTTTGTTGTAAAAGATGGACTTCTTTTTTCGCAGAAGCCTATCAAGTTGTCAAGACTCCATTTATTGAAGAATTCATCTTTTTCCCACCTCCATACATTAACTCCTTTATCATGTTATAACTGAATGTTATAAACATGCTTTTTGTATTCTCTTGTGTCTGCATTTTTTTCATTGGAATGGTCCTTTTCTATATACAACATTATTTTATTTATTTTTTCTTTAAAATGTTTTTAACACTCCAGTTTCCTTATTTTTTCTTTTCTAGTATTGTTCTAGATATGCTTGGATATTTACTTTTTCACATGAACTTCAGAATGAGTTAAGTTTCAAATTTTTCTATTTGTATTTTATAGTGGGATAAAATATAATTTATAGATTGATTTAGAAGGAATTGATATGTTTATATTATTAGTCTTCTTACTAAGAACAGACTATACCTTGCTTTATACTCAAGTCCTCTTTGAACTATTAAAATATTTTTCTTATGGATCTAACACATCACTTGTTAGGTTTATTCCTAGAGTTTGCTTGTTTATTTGTTTGTGGTTGCTCTTGTAAATAGTTTCTTTTCTTCCATTTTAGTTTTTCTAGTTGATAGCTGCTTATATATTGTAAGGCTATTGATTTTTATATACTCATTTTGAACCCATTTACAGAAATCTCTTATTGTATATAAATAATTTTTCAGTTGATTGGCTTGAGCTCTTTCTAAACCTACAATCATATCGTTGAAAAGCTAATTTGTACTCACTTACTAAAATGTTTTATCTCTTAGTTTTCTCTTGCCTTGTCTGTTTCGCCCATTACAAAAGAGCTAAATAACTGTGTTAACAGAGAGTAAACTTCCTTATCTTGCTTTTGACCTCAATGAGAATGCTTTTAGCATTTTTAGTATTAAGTATGAGGCTGGGTTTTACTTGAAATGTACGATAAGAAGATAGTTCAATGTATAGATTTAAATATATATTTATTTAAATACAGAAATGTTCCAGGTGTACACGCGCACACACACGCGCGCGCGCACACAAACATAAATAAATGTGTGTATTTATCTAAGGAAATACTTGAAAATTTTCAGCTGGTTTTGTGTGTGCATAGGAACTGTGTATAGGAAAATGTTTAAATGTGTTCAGGTGATTTAATATTTTTTTCCTCTATGTTCCTCTTTGCCTCAGAAAACGTGAGTTTCCTCAGCTTTTTGTCTCGTATATCTCATCCTTTAGTCTCTGGAGCAGGCTTATTGACTATGGCTAAGTAAAAATTGAATCATACAGCCTCCAGAGCTTTTCCTAATTTTACCCCAGGGTTATAGAATTCTCTGACACACTGAATCAGTCATTTGGAAAGAGGCCACAATATTTCTCCTCTACAAGGCATTCCAAGAAGTTTAATTGGATATTGTGAGCCTCACCTACTTCACTAAACATTCAACAAAAAAGAGATCTTAAAACACAAATATGGTGGGGCCCTTGAAGTTGATGAATGGTTGCTAACTTGCCTGTCTGTAATGGTGAATTTTATAGGTCAACTTGGCTGGACCATGGTGCCCAGATATTTGGTCCAACGTTACTCTGTATGTTTCCGTTACTCTGTATGTTTCCGTGAGAGTGCTTTTGGAAGAGATTTAAATGTAAATCGATAGACTTGAGTGAAACAGATCGCCCTCTACAATGTGGATGAGCTTCGCCAATCAGGAGAGGGCCTGAATAGAACAAAGACTAATCTTTACTCCTCACTCCCGCTCCCATCCTGAGCAAGATTTCAGACATTAACTGCAACACTGACTCTTCCCTGGGTCTCTAGCCTGTTGGTCCACCTGGAAGATTTTAAACCTGCTGGTCTCCACAATCATATGAATCGGTTCCTTATAATCTCTCCTCCTTCTCTCTCTCTCTCTCTCTCTCTCTCGACACACAACTGTTTTTCTGGAGAATCCTAACATATTTCTTTTCTGCCAAACTGTGACAGGGAACAGGAAAGATTTTCTTCATTATTTCACTACTTTGGGAACAAATTCTGATACGTTTGATTTACTTTCGTTGGCTATAGGGAGACGAGGACGACAGGAGAGTGAGGTCCCCTCCCAAACTCCAGACATTCCCAACTATGCTGGGGAATGAAAGTAGAAATACCAGAGAAAAACAGGCAGTGATCTGGGCCTGTGGAATTTCTGGTCTGGCTATAGTTCTAGGAGTTTACAAGTTTTGCCAGAAATCTTATCCTTAGACTTTTTGAGTCTTGTTTTTATTGAAAAGTCTTAGACACACACATGGCGCACCTAGACTTTGGGCTACTGCTCATTTTCCTATTTCTATCCTTTCTGTCTTTGTCAAGCCCAGTTCTCTGGGATCCATTGTTTCTCCTTCCTTCCTCGCTAAAAGTAAAAGTAAAATGAACCCAATCAGTGATGTGTTGTTGCACCAAACTGTGCTATCTTCCAGGAATAGATTTCTCCTCCTTCCCCCATCTTCTTCAACTTGAAGTGGGCAGGGCCCTGGCTTTAGAGTCAGAGTTTGTGTCTTGGCACCACCACTTAGTAGTTGTCACATGGTCTCTCACAGCCTCACTTTTCTCACTTGTAAAATGGACACACAGTACCCACCCTACAAGGCTGTGGTGTGGATTAAGTGAAATCACTCATGTGAAGGACTTTGCACAGTTTTGAACACATAAAGGGCCTCAATAATGTTATTTCCTCCCAAAACTTCCTAATTTTTTAAGACCCAGTGCAAATGTGACCTTCTGTATTATAGCAGGCAATCCACTGAGCCGGCTAGAAATAGATACAGGTTCAGATTACAGATAGGATTATCAGAGATGTTTTGTAAAGATACACAAGAATGTAAACAGGAGCTAAGCACCGCAGGGTTTCATTTCTTTCCTGACCAGAACGTATAAGAGGACCTTTCACAGTGAACTGGAAAGATAGCTCTGCATTTGTAGGGACAAGAACCAGAGCTCCAAGAACATGCTTTACCTTGGTTCATCTAAAAGAAAGGGTTCAGTGGCAGTGGCGTGCCACCACTCAATATAGGTATAGGACACCTATATTGTGGTGGTTTCAGAGAAGGTTGTGGTAGGCAGAATAATGGCCCTCC
Organism: Eumetopias jubatus; assembly: GCF_037043125.1. Classification (NCBI taxonomy): domain Eukaryota; kingdom Metazoa; phylum Chordata; class Mammalia; order Carnivora; family Otariidae; genus Eumetopias; species Eumetopias jubatus. Next base: position 131,289,672 of record NW_028274809.1, on the reverse strand, counting down.
AGAGATGTCCATGCCCTAGTCACTGGAAACTTCAGATACACTACTCTACATGGTAAAAGGGAGTTGGCAGATGAGATGAAGATTACAGACCTGAAAATAGATTGTCCTAGATTACCAGGTGAGCCCAGTGTAATTACATGGGCCATTAAAAGTGGAAGGGGGAGAGGGGGTGCAGAAATGGCAGTCAGAGATGCAGGAATAGGAAACAAAAAAGATGCAGAAGCAGGGAAAAGATTTGATCGGTGTTTACTGGCTTTGCCGATGGAGAAAAGGGACCTTGAGCCTTGGAATGCAGGCAGCCTACATGCTGAGAATGCTCCAGCCCACAGCCAATAAGAAAACAGGGACCTTGGATGTCGGCCTGCCGACACCTTAATTTCAACACTGTGAGACCTGTGCAGAAAGCCAGCTGAGCCCCACTGTTCTGAGATTCCTGCTACAGAAACTGTGAGATAAGTGGGTATTGCCTAAAGCTGTGGTAATTTATGATGGCAGTGAAAGCCGATGCATTCGGAGGACTTCCCAAAGGTGCTTCATTTACCTGGTACCGAACCTGCATATAGATGCTTCAGCTCACGCACACGTACCTGGTACTATCGGTTGTAACAAAGCAGCGGTCAGAAATCAAAGCAGCATATGCCCACCCCGCAAAAACAGTGGGTTGGGGCCACTTTGATTAAAAGGTGGCAGTATGGAGCATCTGGGTGCCTCAGTTGGTTAAGTGTCTGTCTTCGGTCATGATCCCGGGGTCCTGGAATCGAGTCCCACATCCAGCTCCTTGCTCAGCAGAGGGCCTGCTTCTCCCTCTCCTTCTGCCCCTTCCCCACACTCATGTTTTCTCTCTCTCTCTGTGTCTCAAATAAACAAACAAACAAATAAATAAATATATTTTTTTAAGAAAGGTAGCAGTGTATCACGGTACTTTACTGACAATGACTCCTTGACCCAGCATAGTTGGAAAAGTCTTCTCTCATCCTTTTAGGCATGACTTGATTGTGCAGCCATTCAGTCACTTAGCAAATACATCCTGAGAGCTGACAAGCAATAATTAATTTCAATAATTCATTCATCCTAACTAATAACTAGGAGTGAATATGATCATTTTGACCCAAAGTGAAGTACTCTCGAGTTTTCTTCCCTGAAATATTGTACCACGATGGCCTTTCTACCTTTCCTGGTTCCCCTGTGACCTCAGCTCTTAAAGTGCAATAGCTAATAATAGGGTTCTTGGTGAGAAAAATACATTCATATTATTAGGCCTCTATAATCATTATTTTAAACATCCTTTGGTTTTTTATTTATCTCATCTTTTTATTATTGCAACCTTAGCCCTTTAATCCTTGCTTGGACGGTTCAATATAAAATTACAGAGAAGTATTATAGACAAGGCAGCCTCTTTCCTGGTTTACTAACATTATAGGCCTAAGCGTGAAACTTAAACCTCCTGTGTTCATATTCCAGCTGTTTTTTTTTTTTAATTGTGCATTCCTGGAGGAAACAGTAAGCCCCAGTTGCCTGTCTGTCATGGCATGCATGTCTTGCTCTTTTAAATCCTAACAACTTTGTCTCTTCTGGACAATGCCATGTTATCCTGACCTCATTCAATCAGGCTTGTTTGGGAAAAGCAAATCGTTTGAAAAGACGATTCCAGTTCTTTGGTTGTCAATGTTATTTTTGCAATATCAGCTCTAAATATTTGATAATTTTTGTAATAGAACACTTCAATATTCCCCTGATTTTCTCATTCTCACTATATTCATTAGCCCCAGAGAGCTTGAACAAGTTGTCAGACTTCTCTCAGAAGTTAAACGTGTGGAAGTAAACAAAGGCCAATTAAATGAGAAAAGCGAAGGCTATTTATTCAGGGCTTGCTACAGCAAAGGAGTCAGCCTCCATCACTTGTATTTGGCAGAGATTCAAAGGCGAGGAGGGGAGTGGGAGAGCTTTATGGTAGCAAAAGGAAAGGGAGCAGGAGTGGAGCAGGTGTGCCCTGCATGGAGGCTGTTGACAAAGGGAAGCTCGAAGCAGGCGAACGAGAAGCAGAGCATCCTGAGTGATTGGTTAGGGTGCATATTTGGCTTTCTCTGCTTGGTCCTAAGCTGGAAGAAGGGACAAAAATGAGAGAAACTGTCAATTATTAATTAGGTCATGGTCATTTGAGGTTGAGTATTACGAAAGTTGTTCAACTTCCTGGATTGTCCCTAGAGATGGCAATCTGGCTTCCTGTATTATGCATGGCAGGCTGACCTCCTGGGGTATTCCTTGTAGTGAAAGGAGTTGGCTTCCTAGGCAGGTAGCTGCAGGTTGTGGGGCAGAGTTATATTTTTACATACGGACTGGCCATTGTCCATTTTTATATTGTTTTTCAAATATATCTCTGAGCTTTTGAGACTATGCTCCTGGTTCTGCACTCTGCAGTAAGCACAAGTCCAAAGCACACTTCCAAAGAATTTTCCTTTGTTAACATTTTAGACATAGGTCTAAAGAAAGATATGAAGCTTGAGATATTAAAAACAAGTACACAAACCTAAATTCTGATGGAAAAATAACCTCTGATTCAAAGAGTTCCTTTATAAAAGAGAGACTTGATGGGCACCTGGGTGGCTCAGTCGGTTGAGCATCTGCCTTTGGCTCAGGTCATGATCCCAGAGTCGTGGGATCAAGTCCTGCATCAGGCTCCTTGCTCAGCGGGGAGCCTGTTTCTCCCTCTGCCTGCGGCTCCCCCTGCCTGTGCTCTCTCTCTCTGTGTCAAATAAATAAATAATCTTAAAAAAAAGAGAGAGAGAGAGAGAGAGACTTGGAGTTTACAATTTCCATGTAATTTTCTTTGAGACCTATAGATGGGCATCTGAAGAAGCACATGACAATTTCTCTTAAAGACCTTGAGTATGAATGGGCATTGAGAATCCACCGAGATGGACACTGCACATGTATACTTGTAATTTTTAACCCTTACAAAAATCACTTTCATGAAAGTAGAGGGAGATCAAGTATTGCAATGGAAATAAGTTTATCATCAAAGACTGTTTCTACTCTTACATAGGACATTATAATCCTACATTTGTTCCACTGTATGTTAACTGTTTCCTAGTCATCAGATCTTGGGGTCAAGCAGGTCAAGCATAGATCACGAGTTTCATAACTATTAAGTACTTATTATCTTAACCCAGGCAAGAACTTGGGAAAAGATGAAAAAAGATCATGTACAGAAAGTGTTTGAGGTCCTCTGATGAAAGATAAGCTACAAACCACTATTTCCTATTTAGTCCTTCTGGCCCCTTTGCTTTGATGAAAACCCAGATTATGTTCTCCATTTGACGAAAGGTGCTATGAAGGGTGAGCCTGGCAGCTGAAGACAGGAAGGTGGAGTCTCCAAATGGACACCAAGGAATATTCTAATGAATTCAACTGACTAGACCCTTAAAGCTTTGAAAATTGGTCCATTTCTTCCTGATTTAACAGTGGAACATCTATTTTAGGATACCAGATAGCTTGCCCTGAAAAATACCTCCCTGTGTTCTTACAGTCGGTGAAGTCTTCCTTACTCATTCTTTTCCAGAAAGCCAGTTCTTTCATCTATTAATTTAGTGGATCAGTCTGCATCATTTTCCTCCTTACAGAAGTTTTCAGAAGCACTCCATGAGAGGACAGATTCCCTTGGTATTGGATCCTGTGGATATTTGCATTTCATTTCTAATTTTTCCCTATAAAGTGATAAAGAGCACTTCAAAATTCTTTCACAAAGGCAAACCCCATTCAGATTTTTTTTTCCTTTTCAAATAATTTAAGGTGGAAGGACCTATTATGCACATACACAAAGAAACATGTGATTTAACATTAACGTTTCTCAATCCTTTTGAGTTTCTGTGTGGCATGCCTCAGTGATCTGAGTTACACTAGAATAGTTATGCCACAACAAAAGAAAATTTTTATTAGGGCTTTGCAGTGTCTTTGACTCTCCCTTCCCTCCCCCCACCCAAGGAAATCTTGACTCATAATAACACGTTTAAAAAAAAACTACTAGTACTAGTAATCTGCTATTAACGTGATTTCTTCCAGAGAACCCCCAAAGATCATGTACTATAAATGACGGCACAGGGTATCTAGATGAACGTAGGGTTTGTCAGTCAGCCTTCTGAAAGCCATGTAGAGCAATGGCTGTCATTCTGTCTGGAAGAAAACACAATTGAGGGTTCTCAGCCAGATGCTATGTGCTGGTGACAATTCGCGAAGTGCAAATGTTTCCCACAAAACAATGTCTCACCATGGGTCCATCATCTAAAACTAGGGCATTGGAAAGACTTCTGGAATAATTAAAGGTACATTTCTCAACCACATGATTGATAATGATTCAGTCAAACATCTGATAAAAAGAACCGACAATTTTGTAAAGGCGATTCCAATTACATTATGCAGCCAAATGACCTGTTTCCATATTGACATTCTGATGACTTGTTTATTTGTTTTTGGCTTTGTTCTAGTTCTTGTTTCGTTCTGATTTGTATTTCATTTAATTATTTATACGATTATCTTTCCCATTCAACTTTTTTTTCTTTTTATGGAGGTAAAAGCGCTTTTTAGGTGATATATTACGGGATGTATCTTTGTATCTGGAGTTCATGGTGAATTTCTCCAAAGCTATCTCTTGGTGGAGGAAATTTATTATTTACAACCATCCAATAAAATGAACCCATACCAACAAAAGTATTTCACAACATGGCTCAAAATGGAAGGAAGAGCTTCTAAGTGTCCATAGCATATAGCTGAGAACATGTGCCAACAGTGTAACATGGGAACACAGGAAATTCCTCCCTCCTGTCTCCTTCTGATCATGTAGGGAACAGTTTATACTAACACTGTGCGTACAGACTCCAGCTTAAAATATAAATTTGGCAAGAAGAACAATGCAAAAGTTTCTTGGGAAGAAATTATGTTAAAAAGCATTCACTCCATTAAAATGGTATAATTGCTATGATTCAGCCACAGGTTACTCAAAAAATTCTTCATGACATCAGAAGCTTAAAATGAGAGAGCCAGCCCAAATTCAACTGAACTAAGCCTTTACACCACTTCACTCAAAAGCTTTTATTCATTCACTCATTCACTCATCCACTCATTTATTTATTCAACAAATATTTATCAGTGGCATACCATGACACACTAGACCCTTTACATAGCTCATATCTAATCTTCTTATCAAAGCTGAGGAGTTCATGTTATTATGTCTATTTTACAAATGAGGAAAGAGCTTCAGAGATTAGCTTTCCCAAAGCCACATACACAAGCAAGTGATAGACTTATTATTTAAAAGGAAGTTTGGCTTTCAAACGCTGAGGTTTTTCCCCTGACATCACTCTATTTCCTGATCAATTATACTTCATTCTCATCAAAAACATTTTCCCAAATCATGTTCCCTGAAACGTGAATCCTATGAAATGTTAGCAATTGTTGTGAAAAGGGGGGAGGGGTGTCCCATGGTCAAACAAGTTTGTGATATGTTGGTAGATACTCTTATTCTCGATTATCAGTGGTATCTTATCCTCAATTATCTACTCTCCTCTTCCTTATAAGAGAAGGATGCACCCTGCCAATCTCTGTGTGATGCAGTGTTTTCTGGGAGAGAGACATCACTTGCCCCACAGCCTTTGGGCTTGGCATGTGACAGTCTTTGGCCAGTGGAATGTGAGCATCTAAGGAGAAGCTCCAAGATGCCTTGGAAGTTTCGGCTAGCCTCCTTGCTCTCATACGTGTTACAAGAATAGCATGATCTAGGCCCTATCTATTCTTTCAGTGCAAGTCCTGGAATGACTAGACACGTGGATCAGAGCTGTGACAAGTCACATCTGTAAAAAGAGACCTTTGCCGTGTTGTAAGCTGCTGAAATTGAAGAGCTGCTTGTTACTGCAGCAAAGCTAACTAATATAAAAATACTGCAAAGTACATCCCCTTCTCAGATATTCACAAAGAATTTCACACTTTTTAGGTTCTGAGAAGTCCTATCATGAAGAAAATGTTTAGAAAACCAGGTGGATCCAACACACGTACACTTATATCTGCTCCATCCTTAACTGCTGTTAAAATGTTAAAGAGATTTAAAAAAAAAAAGAAACCACAAGAATAAAGAAAACAGGAAATAGAAAAGAAGTAAAGAGCAGAAAGGAGATGGCATCAAAGTTCTGAAAGTTGTCAAGCAGAATGGATATTAGTTGGGGGGAAAAACACACTATAACAGAACAACGTGAAGTTTCAAAATTCAGGGAACAAAAAGAACTTCCTAAAAGCTTCCAGAGAGGTTAAAAAATAATAAAAGTTGGGTCTCATATAAAGAGGATTGGGTGTGAAAAGAATGGGATGAGGTACCACTATTTTTATTTAAGTTTGTGGAAGCATCTGATTTTGAAACATTGTTTTCTTTTGTTACTTGATAACAAATACAACTTCAATTTTAAAAAAATTAAAAAAAAAATACTGTTAACTAGCATGCCCGTTTATTTGACCACAATCACTGCTGTCCTGGTTCTTGAGGGAAAAATGCCCTATTAATCTCCTTTTGAGAAAAACTTCTTTGAGGGAGGGGAAAACAACAAAGAAAAACTTGTCCAAGGGCTAAACATGTAACTGTGCTCTTGAGCCTCTTACATATGCGCCAATAGTGCCTAATGAAAAAGGAAGTCACACAGAGTTCAAGTGCTCTGTCCATGACACACTTACATAGTCCCTACCATCTCTGTGCAACTTTCCACTGCTTACAGTTGGGTCAGCAAACTTCTATGGATTTCACTGGGGGGAGTCTTTGTAAAATTTCATCTTGCCCTAGCATACCAACAACTGGTCTTTGATAGTATTCCAAATACCCGAACCATCATCATTCATCAAGGAAATTGCCGAGTTACATTCCTTCACTTTGGAATTTCTGTTGTCTTTGGAGTTTTCCCTTGCTTTGTGAAGAATCTTGTTTCTAGAATTTCTGATGAGGTACCACATTTCAGTAGGTATTATAAAATTACTGGGGTGGGAATAGGGAGAAACTTGATATTCCAAGTATCTCTGACCAGTGCCATTCTCTCTTTGATATATAATACTTTTATGATAGTAGCCACATAGACTTTCTGTAAGCTCTGTTGCACTGTTGCCTCATATTGAACTTTCTCTCAACTTTGATCTAAAGTGTTTAAAACCCTTTTCACACATACCACTGTTAAGCCTGGTCTCAACAATTTTATATTTGGATTCAAGTTCCTGACCTTATATTTATCCATCCTAACTATGGAAGGGTAGCCTAAAGGAAACTTCTGAACCATATTCTGTCACTCAATGCATATTTCCCCTCTCACAACTCCATGTCACCCACAAATTTTATAAACATTCTATTGCTTAAAATCACGAACCAGGTGGGGCCAAGAAAATCAGTCAGTGCTTTTAACAACCATTGATTCATCAGTTTCAAATGAGCTCAGTTGTAACCTTATCCAACCCAAATTTTCCCAGCATGTCCACTGTATATTATGTCAAATGGCTTGTTGAATTCCAGAGCCATTATATCTAGCACTTTCTGCTCTGACCATCTAGTAATCCTTTCAGAAAAAGAAAATGTAGATAATCGTATATGAATTTTAAATCAACACATTGTAGGTTGGTAATCACCATTCCTTCTTCTAAAGATTGCCTCACAAACCATTCTTTCTAAGATATTAATTTTAGAATTTTCCTTAAGATGGTTGTCAAAAGCAAAATAATCTACTTTCTTTTGAAGAATCGAAACCATATGTAGTCACGTACTGTTAGCACTTCATCTTTTCTTCATAGGTTTTCAAAACACATTGGCAATGTCTCATGTATCTTTTTAAAAGTAATTTCAGTGTTCTGAGATGTAATTTGCCCAGGCTATACTATTTTTTGCTCATCTGAGGCTTCAATTTCTACTCTTTACTTCTTTCTAATGATTATTGTCTTATAGCTCGCAGATCAAATAAAAATAAGTTTTGAAGAACATTATGAACTGCAAATGTAGAGAGGAGAGTAAGGATAATAAATTCCGCGATAGTAAGGAGCTATCTTTAAACCCCCAAATATCAGTAATTACATTAATTTTAAATTGATAAAGCCTTTTAGGAAAAGTTTACGATGTGGATTAAAGAACAAAATCCAATTATTTCCTCCTTAAAATTTGACATTTAAAATATGAGGATATAGGAAGTTTGGTGGAATAAGGATGAAAAAAAGATATCCCATGCAAACACTCCCTGGAAAAAAGCAAGTGTATTGATGTCAAAGTAGTCTTTATGGGGATATCATCTCTGTATAAAAAGAAAGGTAGTTTATGATGATCAGTTCACCAGGAAGATATAACAATTCTAATGAAAATGAAAAAAGGCACAAATAAATAATATCAGGAATTTATAAAAAGAGTATCTTTTCATGTTTTGAAAAGTGTCAAAAATTTTAAACAGCTTATTATGAACAAACATATCTCTAAAGTTTGGAATTTAGATAAAATGTAAAGTTCTCAGAAAATACAGCTTATTAAAATGAGCACAAGAATTATAGAAAATCTGCATAAGTCCTGTACCTATTAAAGAAGTTGAATGCAAAATTTAGAACTTCTCACAAAAACACTACAGGCCCATTTACATTTGTCTTCATGTGTGAATTTTTTCAAACAACATAAAGAAGAAATATCACCAATTTTATACAAAGTTTTCCAGAGTGAAGAAAAAAGAAGAAATACACCCTAATTTATTTTATGAGTCCAGCATAACTTTGATACTAAAACTTGGAAAGAACTATAAAAGAAAGAAAAATTAAAGGCTAGCTTTATTAACGTAAATGAAATAATCCTAAATAAAATATTAGCAAAATGAAGGTAGCCATATATAAAGGAGGATCATATTCTGAATACATAAAACCTTGTAGAGATCTGTGAGAGGCAGGCAACCTGATAGAAAAATGGGCAAGAAAATTGAACAGACCTTTCATGAAAGAAATATTTGAATGGCTAATAAATGTATGAAAAGATATAAAACCTAAGTAACAGTCAGGGAAATGAAAATTAAAGACATCGTGTCTATCAGGCTGACTGTAATTAAAAGACTGACTCTAAGACATGAGCTGTTGAGCAACAGGAACCCCCACACTCTGCTGATGAAAATGTAAGTTGGTATAACTATGAAAATCTCTATGGAATTAACCATTGAGTTTAATCATATGCATAGCCTATGGCCCAGCACTTCTACCCACTAGGTATGAATATGCTCAATAGAAACAGATGCAAATATATGCCCAAGGACAAGTACAGAAATGTTTATAGCAACATGTTTTGTAGTAGATGAAAGGGGGAAATAATCCAAGTATCTATCAAAAGCAGATTGGACATCACATATGAGTAAAATCGTATGGTATTTTTCTTTTTCAGTCTGACTTATTTCACTTAGCATAATGCCCTCTAGGTCTAGCCATGTTGTCGCAAATGGCACAATCTCATCCTTTTCTATGGCTAAGTAATATTCTGTAATAGTCCACTATTTGATATTCCATACCTAGTCTTCCTTATCCAATGGCGTAACATATAGAGAAGTTAAGTCATTCTGTTATATACCCAAAACTAATGTAACATTGTGTGTCAACTACACTCAAAAAAAAAAAAAAACTGTTAAAAAATAAAAAGTGAAAAAGGAAGTAAAGCAAAAAAAAAAAAAAAAAGCAGATTGGATACATAAATAGTGGTTTCTTCTACTACTATAGAATACTATAGAGTAAATAGACCAAATGAATGTCACATTCGGCGACATGGAAGAATCTCATATACATACTGTTGAGTGAATAACGCCAGAGACAGTACATACATACTACAGGACTCCATTTATATGAAGGTCAAAATCAGGCAAATCTGTAGTGTCAGAAATCCAGATAATAATTATCATTGAGAAGAAGGAAAGGAAGGGCTAATATTTGGGAAGGGGGAAGGGAGGAGGCTTTCTGGGGCGCTGATAATGTCTTATTTCTTGACCTGTGTGCTAGTTACATAGTTGTGTTTACTTTTGATAATTCATGAGCTATATGCTTATGATTTGTACATTTTTGCACATATATACTTTTTTAAATTAAATGGCTTAAAAAAATTGATGGGGATGTAGAACAACAACAATTCTCACTTAGTGCTGGTGGGAAGGTCAATTCGTACAACTGTATTGGAAAACAGATTGATGTTAACTAATACATTAGAAGAACCATGCTATGATCTAGCAAATCCCTTCTAAGTTGTATACCTGAAGAACCTCATGTAAATCCGCACTAGAATACCTGTGGCATTGTTAGCAACCTAAAAACCACCCACAAGTCTATGGACATATGCATAGCTAAATCATCATGTAGCCATAACATGATTATAACAAAGCAAATGAGTGAACTACCCCTACAAACGTGAATGAGGATGAATTCTGCAAACATGAGGCTAAGGAAACAAGACACAAAAGCACACATGTAGTATGATTTTGCTAATATGAGGTTTGGAAACATGCAAAACTATTGTTTTATGAATGCCATAAAAATTATAAATTAAGGGGAGCCTGAATGGCTCAGTCGGTTAAGCATCTGCCTTCGGCTCAGGTCATGATCCGAGGGTCCTGGGATCAAGACCCGCATCGGACTCCCTGCTTAGCAGGGAGCCTGCTTCTCCCTCTCCCTCTGCCTGACGCTCTGCCTACTTGTGATCTCTCTCTCTCTCTGTCAAATAAATAAATAAAATCTTAAAAAATATATATACATTAAGTAAAATTATAAAGAAAGGACATTATTATCACAAACTTCCGAAGGGTGATTACGCATAGGGGTGGGGCAGGGAGTGACTGACTGGAAGGAGCACAGACACTTGTTTTCTGGGAATAGTGCCAATGTTCTTTCTCATGACCACAGTGGGTTTTCTTGAATTTTTAATTTATGCATATTTGTAAAACTAAAAATATAGGTACTTTTCCATTTCTATGTAATATTTCAAAGCAAAGAAATGGTAAAAATGCTTGCTGAATTATGTATATATTATTACCTGACTTGTTTTTCCATAATAATTATTTTTATTGCAAAATCCTGTTTTTATTCCTGAGGTCAATTATCACTCTCTCTTGGTCGTAGAACATTCAGCATATCTGGACATTATTCAGATGAAATTATTGATGAGGATCTATCTGCTTACTGATTCTGATATTGAAAAAAAATTGAAGAGCAAGGGCTGCAGACCCAGATCTCTTTCAGAGTCTAGGAAAAAACACCAGTGTGGTAATTCTACGGTAATACATCGCAGGCAAGCTCTTATGGCAAACATCTTTAATAACTGCTTAACACACTGTAGAGCCAACAAAACACCCAAATAAAACATATCCAGATAGGAGAGTAGGCAAGTATATTTGATCCATTCAAAGAACATGGCATCTGCCAGGCTCTTTTATATCACACACTCCAATTCTGGGTGCTCTATTGGTAACACATTCACCACCACATGCCAGCCCTATCAATACATCTAATATTTCTGAAAATGTGCCTTCTTTCACTCAAGCTATTACCATCTTTCCTCATTTCCCCTAAGAAATGATGAAGGAAAAAGAATAGTGCAATAAAAAATGCCAAAGCCAACTTTGCAAGGACGTAAGTCCATAAATAAGATCATTGACTTTGTCATTGCTCAGAATGTTCCCTAGTGTTCCACAACTCAGGTTGTTCTTATTAAGGGTGAGCAATTCACTGAGAATGTATCTCTAGACTTTTCCTCAGTTATGCCCATCTAATCTAATTTAGGATTATACAAGACAAAAGGAGAGTTTCCTGGACGTGGCTCTAATTGCTCACACTCATTTTCATTTCTACCATAGTAGCTAGTCTTTTCTGGATTGTATTTTGCTGGACCAGTGCGGACAAAGATTATAAAGCTTCATCAAAACAGATCCCAAGTACAGAGTGGCTCTCAGTGTTATCAAGCCGTTCAACTGTGAAGGCACCTGCAGAGAGCCATTTGTAATGGACGTTGTCATTTTTCTCGCCTGGAATTGCTGAAGTTGAATTACTAGGTACCAGTGTGGTGGGAGAGCAGCCTCCTGCTCAACAGAGTTATTTGGACAAAGGTATGTAGTACTGGGCGTGTGTGTGGTGGATGTTCTCCAGTGATGCTATTTTTATTTGAGGAGGATGATTTATTCATTTAGGGGAGGGGTAACCCAGAATAGCTCTGAAGCTATTGAAGAAAAAAAAAAAAAAACACCATTCCTCTGAATGTCTATTTATGCCTTTCTATCTTTTATTTGATGTCTTTCTTTTTATTTATTTTTATTTTGAAACTTCTATCTAACACCACAAAACAGCACTGCAGAAGTGACACTCCAGTTCACCTGAGCAATTTATTAGTATTTGATGTAGTTAGAAAAAAAATTTTAAAGTTATTTCTTGGCCTTTTTCCAAACGTCTAGAAAGGCCACATTTTCCCCTTGGTGGTTTGCCGGGACTTAGTATTAAAGGAGGAAAGAAGGGAGTTAACAAAGTACAGGCAAGAAAACAAATCCTCAGATTTCTCTAGTTTTCCCCTTTGGCCAACATGACTGCATGTCGGCTGCTAGCCAGCTTCAGAGCCAGCGCTGTTTTCCCTTGATTTGCTCTTGTCTCGGGCCATGATGTTCATCCAGAATTGCTTCTTTTCATGGTACGGCTTTGGTTTGACCTATACCCTCCATAGAACACTACTAGCCATAATGGAGACATTTAATGATTATGGGTGTGGCATATTCGGCTGGTGCCCCAGGGGTCCTATTTGTAGGCTGCAGAGGGGGCTGCTGCTAATCCAGACTCCAGTAGTCTCTGGAGGATTGTTTCTGTGTGTTCAGAGCTTCCTTGTTAGGAGGTGCCTGGTTGCCTGGCAAACTGGTTGGTATACCCTCCCCCACTATCACCCCAGGGGGTCCCAGAGCCAATGACCGACTGAGGTGGGGGGGATACAAAATACCCCCTCTCACCTCTATAGGATAGAGTTGAGGTTTAATTTAAACTTCAGTGTTTCCCCATTTGATGCAGGTTAGCACCGACTTCCTTTGAAGCCACTGTACCTACTTCTTTCCCATCTGACTGCTCTCCTTCCCCAGCAGGCTTCTCCTGAGAGCACTGTAAAGAACTGGGGAGGGCTGGAGATGTGCCAGAGTCAACATTAGCCTGCCACAGTTTCATGGATATTGGAAGAAGAGAGAGTACCGGTATCAGAGACAAGGGACAATTTCTCAGATTTAGCCAATTTGGAGCCAGAGTCATCTTTGTGGCATTGGTTTCCCAGTCCCTGTGCCCAGAGGACCAAATGATGACTTGACATGGAGTGTCATTGCAGGAGAAATCCTCTGAGCTTAGGGATGTTGAACCTTTTATAGCAGGAAGTGAGCAAACCTGCCCTTTGGGCACAGGCTTTACTATCTCTATCTTCCAAAGTGGATCACATGCAAACATCCTTGACAAAGTAATCCAGAACACAGGCAGCCAATTCCTCTGACCACAGAACATACAGAAACATGACAGACCTGAGAAGATTGTCATTCAGCAGTATTCTACTCTTATTTCTACATCTTCTTGGTGTCTGAAAAAAGTCATCCACCATTACACCATTTTGTCAATGACTTCGATTAGCCTAACTAATAGAGGTGGGCACCAAACTGTTCAACTTGCTTCATCTGGGCTAAGGCTAATAGTACTCCAGGATAAGGCCAACCTGCAATATTCATCTCAACTGCACCCCGTGTCTCAGACTCAAGCAGCTGAATAAATCTCATAAACTTGGGCTTCCACCTTAGAAAGTCAAGAGTTCTCTCCTTCATTTCCATATTAACCCTTCCACTTTGCCTGAGGCATTCATTCTGATAATGCAGGATATACTTTGCCTCAGCCCCCAGAAGGAGGTCTAAGGCAATTCTACTACCCCTGACAGCTCTGGCCAATTAGTTGAGACCGATCTGAATGCCTTCAAGTACCAACGTGATGTCATCAATCACTTCAGCTACAGTCAGGGACAAATTTTGTATTGCCTTTTCTAACTGGATGGTTCTTATTGCAGGGATATCTCCTTCAGGGTACACAAAAATAATGACTCAGTTTTCCCATTGAGTGCCACCCTCGCCCGCAACAAAGGGTAGTCTCATTTTAGAAAGACATCTTTAGTTTTCTGAGGACTGTCTGATCCATTTGTGATGTTGTTTTAAACACTTAAAGAGCTCTTAAATCACCAGGTTTTTGGGGGAGGGAGGGAAGTTCATATCTGCCTTCCAGGTAAGTATAGTCCTGAGGGCACAGATGGCACCCTGGGAAAGAAGGTGTTGTTCAGATTGCTGGTGGCAGTGCCTTAGGGTTCCTAGCTCAGTTGGAATAATTGAGCCAAGTCCTTACTTTGAAGGGACTGCCTGGTGTCAAGCTGGCTTCATGCTTCAGCTTCATTTGAAAATGAGACTTGTTTAACCCTTCCCCCACCTTGTCAGTCATTGAGTTCCATGTTGTCCTACCCAAAATAAGAACACTAGGCTGAGAATCACAAGACCTCCACGGGTTAGGCATGCAGTTTTGACAAGATCTCAAAGGCAAGCTGATAGCTCTTCAAAAGAGGTGCACCTAGCAGTTATATCAGGGAGGTAACAAGTCCAAAACCCTATAGGGCATCTCCAAGTGGAGACTACCTTCCTTTACCAGACTCTACTCATCAAAACCATTGGTTGAAGATTTGTAGCTCAAAGGACTCACTAAAGCTGTGAGGTCCCAATGTCACTAAAACTCTGCATGCAGTTCCTCTCACTCGGGAGAATCTGCTCTGGCACTGGTGAGTATTCCGAGTACAAACATGACAAGCACCAACGCTGAGCATACATTCAGCCATGACAACAGTGCAGTCAATCAGCCTAAAGGACTCCTCCCACAAGGCTCTCCACTTTGAAATCTGCCCAAACCCCATTCATTAGCTAAAGCCAGGAGTCCTCCCTCACCAAGAGATCGGGTAGGATGATGACTTGGGTGCTTGCATCCTACAGAGCCATAAAACTTTCAGACCTTCCCCTTCCTCACATTCCCTACATATTCATACATGTGCATATGGCCTTTGTTCATCTTAAGACATCCTTAGAGCAGCTGAGGTTGGAATACAGGGAAGGACAGGATCAGAGCAGCTGTGCACATGTAGGCAAGGTGGGCTCACTTTTGGCTTCAGCCAGCACAGGGGATGAACAAGTCTCAACCAGATGAAGCCCCAGTGTTTTCAGTCCACATAAAGCCCTATATCAGTCAGCAAGCTCATCACTACGGATGCCAACTATTTCAGCTATGGGGGCCCCTGGATCGAACAGCCACAGCCATGTTGTTTCCCATTTGAGGCTGCAGAGTTTACACCTGCTTGCTGACTTGGGCTTGACTCATGCAGTGGCAACTTTGGAAAGGGCACAACCTTAATTCAAGGCATTTACTGCTTGTTGCCTCCATAATATCTCTTACTTTTTCACCTGCTTTTAACATAAGGCTAAGGAGGTTTTTCTGGAAAGAGAGCTCATCACAAAATTTATCTAGAATTCTTCATGTCAGTCTCTCCTACACCAGAGAGTTAGGTTCATCAGCAGTCTAAACCCATTCCTGAGTGGTAGGAGCTCTATTACTAGCCGATGCCACGTCTACAGTTTCTTGAGAGTGGTTTTTTGTTGTTGTTGTTTTTTGTTTTAAATCAGAGAAATCTCCCCAAGAGGGTCCAGCGTTCCTTTATCACAGCCAAGACCTACTGCAAAAGAATTTATGACTTTTTATCTCTGAATAGCTCCAATGTCGGCAGAAGCAGCAGGAAGGGCTGAGTCACGAGATGGCCCCCCGTTCCCATTTGGCCATGCTACCCGTCCCATTCTCATGTCTCAAGTTTAGCAGCCCAAATTATAACAATTCACTTGTTCTCTTTCCTTGAGGTTTTTTCTCTTTTCATCATATACATCTTTGTAACTGTTGTCTAGGGTGTAAAAACTTATGCCACCCACCTTTATTATATTGGTTGTTACAATGGGATGGATGTGAGACTGACTTCCAGATTGGTAAGGAACGCCCCCCCCCACACCTGGAGGGGTGTTTGCAACAATCAAGGCATCATTCTGACAGCTGTGTTGAAACTACTTCCCAGTAGTTGACTTGCAACCACCTTCCCAATTCATCCTCATTAATAGGCAGTACAGTTGAGGACCACATTTTGCCTGGTTGAGCACACAATTTGGCTAAAATATTCACTACAATTTCCCACAGACTTCCTTCAAATTTTGTTAATTGACTCAAGAAATCCTCATTCTTCCTCTTTCAGAAATCACATCCCTATCAGCACCCCATCCTTCTTGCTAAAACTGTCAAGAACTGTGAGGGGTCTGAGATTTTACCCTCCTTGCAAGCTAACCAGGCCACCTGCTACCATTCACGGATGCTGGAAGAAGACAGGAGACTGCTGTGTCGGCGACAAAGGGCAGCTTATGATACAGAGCAATAGCAGCAGCCAGAGTGTCTCCATTTTAACATTGGTTCCCTACACCCTGATTCCCATAGGGTGATCCCAGAGAGCCGGTGACACTCACACAGTAGGGTGCGTTATAAGAGAGAAACTTTGAGCTTAGGGAACTTCAGTCTTTTATGGGGGCAAATAAGCAAACCTATCTGACCTTTGTCCCAGGAGCAAATGTTATCTTTATGATGCTACACAATAAACAAACTGATCTTTTGCTGAGGAAGGAGGCATTATCTCTAGCTTCTAAGGCTCTTTATTACCTAAATAACCTTGAAAAGATAGTTCAGAACAAAGTCAGCCAGCACCGGTGCTGATAAAACAAGTAGAAATATGAGAGACCCATGACGAACTACCTCCCAATATGCATTCTCTTAGTAAATCAATTTTATATGAACCTTTGTCTCTAGTTCTGCTTCTTTGGAACTCAAGACAGGCAGGGAGAAATGAAGAGTTGGAGGTCCAGTTTGAAAACCACAATAATAATGATTATGACTATTGTCTCAGTCTGTTTGGGTTGATATGACAAAATACCACAGACCAGGCAGCTTATAAACAACAGAAATTTATTGTTCACAATTCCGGAGGCTGGAAGTCCGAAGCCAGGGTGCCTGCATGGTCTGGTGTGTGTCTGGTGAGGGCCTGCTTCCCGGTTCATAAATAAATGGCCATCTTCTTGATGTGTCCTCACGTAGTAGAAGAGGTGAGGGAGCTCTGTGGAGTCTCTTGCATAAGGGCATTAATCCTGTTCATGAGGGCTCCGCCTTTATGACCTAACACTTCCCAGAGATCTCCCTCCCAGTACCATCTATGTTGGGCATGAGGATTTCAACATACAAATTTTGGGAGGACACAAACATTCAGACCATAGCAATTACTGGATGGTACCCGATAATTTTGTAGATTAGTTAATGTTGAATAACAGTAAGAAGGCATCTTTTTTTAAAGATTTTATTTATTTATTTGAGAGAGAGAATGAGAGATAGAGAGCACGAGAGGGAAGAGGGTCAGAGGGAGAAGCAGACTCCCTGCCAAGCAGGGAGCCCAATGCGGGACTCGATCCCGGGACTCCAGGATCATGACCTGAGCCGAAGGCAGTCGCTTAACCAACTGAGCCACCCAGGCGCCCAAGAAGGCATTTTGGATGGCCACATGTGTTTGGTTCTCTTTCTTGGTGCTGTAGTTGATCAATTCTAACTATTGAGAGAAAATGGGTGCTTTCCAAGGGAGCAGTGTCAATAGAAACATTTCCAAATGAGAACACGCAGATTAAATGTTTAATTCAGCTAGCTTTGCAAACTACATAATTAGCACAAATTACCTTAAAGGTCTCCCTAGATTTTTCTTTCTAGTTCAGTTCATTGGGTGTTGTTGTTTATTATACTTATGATTATTATTACTGAGCCTCGCAGACCCTATTTCTTGGTTTAGACATTATTCCTCCTGTCAGTCTGTATAACTTGAAAGATGGAGGATTTTGAGTCCCATGATATATAAAAGGAAATGAAGATTTATTAAGGAAATGAAGGACACATGAGTCTTCATAGATATAGATGAAGACCACAGAGATATGTATGTGCTGTGTGTTTAATACAAGTGTAGATTATACACACACATTTTTTAAAAATAAGTTCCATGGTCCATCTGGATTTTTAGGCATGAAGGAAACATTTTCCACTGTTTTATGCAAGCAATTACTGTCCACCTTAGACGTTTAAATGTATGTCATCTATCACAAGCTCTATTTTTTTTTAAGATTTTATTTATTTATTTGACCGAGAGAGAGCTTAATGACCGAGGCACCCCGGCGCCCCTATCGTAAGCTCTATTAATCAGCACTCTTTCTACATCTATAGCACCCTGTTGCTAGAATATGCAACTTGATCAGCACAGAACATACTTAGTCAATAACTGTTTTTAAAGCAAAGTACATACTACAAATCAGCAACTATCCAAATGGCTTTAAAAATATCATTTTCAAGACTTCCATATAAAAAAAGAGAAGGGAGAACAGAATCATTTGAGTAGATATAGTAAGTCAGCAGACTTCTATCTTCTCACGTGAGTGTTACAGATAGATGATGTTACCTATATTATATGAAAAAAGTAAGTGAGTCTCAGTAAGGTTGATGACCTTGTTGAAGTTTCTGACACCCAGGAAGTGGCAGAGCAGAGATGTAAACCCAGGCCTGAGCCTCTCTCATTGTTCTTTTCAACCAACCACAGTGCCTTAAGCTAGGAAAGATTACTCCATGTAAATAGCCTGAAAATGACCTCTCTCTCCATCTAGGAGATTTGCAACTTTAAACTGGGCCACTTAAAACAATGCCCTGGCCTCACCCTAGAGCAACTGAATCAGAATTTCTGGAGAAGAGGAAGTGAGGGCGAACACTAGAGGTTCTGCAGGTGATTCTAATTTGCACTCGTGTCTGAGAACGTCTGGTTTAGATCAACTCCTTTCTCAGGATCTCTTGGATGTTTTGTAATGACTTCCAACTCAAAATCTACAAACCAGATCTCAGACACCCCACCTCCTGACCCTTTCGCCTTTCCTCAGTTTCTCCAATGGCGCCATCACTCTTTCAGGCTTCATTCACCAAGCCTCAAAATTCTGGTTTCTTATTTTTTTCCTAGGGTTTCAGGACAAAGCATAGTTGTTAGTGAAGGGAAGTTAATTCTCTTCTTAGCGGCTCCAGCTCATTCCTATAGTGATTTCTGCTTCTGTTGCCCTCTGCCGTGTCTTCCTTACGCGAAGGGAACCGATTTTTTCCTTCTCCAGGATAAGCTATGGCTTGGTTAAATACCTGTTGTGTTTACATGATTGACATTAATTTACTCTGGGCATTAATTTGCTTTCTTCTTAACTCTTTAATGTCTTTCCAGCGAATGTTTTTTTAAAACAATGCCTTGATGTGAAGAGAATCCTGAATTAAGTAGACTCAAAGAGTACTTTAGATGCCTGAATGTAAAGCAATCCCCGATACAAGGTAATTCTCCCAAGGATAATGTTTTTGACCAACTTGAATATACACATTTTGGGAGATATAGATGAAATTGTTAAATTTCAGCTTGCAGATTTTAAGGTATTAACTTAATTACATGCATATCAATTACATATTAAATAATGCTTAATTAGTACACATTATAAACACAGATAATTTTATAATATATATCATCATTTTGTTTAATTTAGAAATACTGCTGGGGCGCCTGGGTGGCTCAGTCGTCAAGTGTCTGCCTTGGGCTCAGGTGGTCCCAGGGTCCTGGGATCGAGCCCCACGTCAGGCTGCCTGCTCAGCAGGCAGCCTGCTTCTTCCTCTCCCACTCCCCCTGCTTGTGTTCCCTCTCTCGCTGTGTCTCTCTCTGTCAAATAAATAAATAAAATCTTTTAAAAAAAATTTAGAAATACTGCTTTTTCATTCTTATATTTCCTGAAAAAATTTAGTCAAATGCTTTGCATATACTTTCTCACATATACTGCCCTTACTGAGCCATCATCAAGCACATTTTTTTCTTTATGTAATTATTGGTGATACAGAATCCACGTATGAGGCAGTCACTGAAAATTATATCCCAAGCTACATGTAACCATTTATATAATATTTATGCATTTAGTCAACAAGTATTTGTTGAGCAGGTACTGTGGGCAGAGAACAGATCTAAGCACATATCATGTGCTGGGGTTACGGTAGTATCCTTATGGTGTATAAATTCTGATGGAGTTTATATTCTAGTATGGGAAAGACAGACAACAAATATCTCTCAGGAACATTCTGTGAAGTGCTATGAAGACACACAGAGGATAGGAGAATGGAGACAGATGGTGAGCTGCTTTCTTAGGATGACAGGGAAGGCCTCTTGAGGACTGTATTAACAACCATTTCTTTTATTTTCTGTATTCTTTGACATCTGGGGGTCTTCTCAACTCTGTGACTCTCCCAGGGTCAGCCAATTCTTATGGGTAGTAAACAGCTCTCCCATGAACATGTTTTTCAAATTTAGACCAACCAATCCAGAGCCCACCCCTCAACCACTTCCTCTGTGGCTTTGTTGGCTCTCATACTCCGGGCCACTATCCACCTGTTCTGATCACACCAGAGCCAGATATGAGACAACTAGGGACAGGCCCTTTGCTGCACAATCTACTGAAATTATTTAAACTAGCCAATCCTAAACATGCTTATCCTGTCGCTTTAGTTCTTTTCCATGGAAACAACGTAGGCTCCTGCCCGTTGCCCATCCCACCTCCCCGCCCTGCCTCCCGACTGACCCCGGTGTTCCCCCTGCGGTCCCAGGTGATTTGGGACGCTGCCTCCTCTTGGTGATTGCGAGCGGCAAACTATCCTTTCAGTGGTGGTTGTCTCTTGGTCTGTTGGCCTTACTCTACCTCAACCTTGCTACTAATGTACTGTATTTTAAACCGAGGGAGTGACATCGGAGGAGAGACCTGTGGGATGAAGTAACATGGGGTATCTGGAAAGAGAACATTCCGTGCAGAAAGAACTGTGTGTGTTCCTGGGCTTGTCTGAGGACCAGCAAGCTGGCCATGTGGCTAGGGCAGTGTGAACAAAGGCGGGAACATTAGGAGATAAATCAGTTGGAAGGTGGTGGTAGCATATGCAGGTAACTCAAATGAGAGCAGTGCGATGCACCGAATGTTTGTGTCTTCCCTCCCCCAAATTCATATAGTGAAGGCCTAATCCCAATGGGATGGTTTTAGGAGGTGGGGCCTCCAGGAGGTAATGAAGTCAGGAGAGTGGATCCCTCATATGGGGCTGGTGCCCTTAAATAAGAGACTTGAGAGAAGTGATCTCTCTTTCTGTTACGTGTGGTTGCAGGGAGAAGGCCTCCATCTGTAAACCAGAAACAGGGCCCTCACCAAGAATCAAAGCTGCCAGCACCTTGATCTTGGACTTCCCAACCTCTAGAACTGTGGGAAATAAATTTTTGTTGTTGAAGCTACATAGTCTGTGTATTTCTGTAAGAGTAACTAGAACAGACTAAGGTAGGCAGGCACTTGGGGACCACTTGAGGCTGTCAGTAATTGGACTGTCAATGGGAGAGGCAAAGGGAAAGTCTAGACGCTGAAGCACTCTTCTATTTTTTTTTTTTAAAGATTTTATTTATTTGACAGAAAGAGACACAGTGAGAGAGGGAACACAAGCAGGGGGAGTGGGAGAGGGAGAAGCAGGCTTCCGGCCTAGCAGTGAGCTCAGTGTGGGGCTCGATCCCAGGGCCGTGGGACCATGACCTGAGCCGAAGGCAGACGCTTCACGACTGAGCCACCCAGGCGCCCCATCACCCTTCTAGATACTGAGTAATTATTGTCAAAGACTGAGACTGGGACAGGCAGATAGTTCAAATCTCCCATGAGGTGGCTCTCAGGACAAGAGTGACCAATAAATGACACTTGTGGATGACAGAAGAGAAATTCTGTTTCCTTATCGTGTTCTCTGACTATAATGGATTATTGTGCTGAATTATGGAAAAAAGCACTATGTTTCCTAAACCAGAGCATTTGCAAAATGACCTGTTGGATCATCCTCATGCCCTAGATCCTATTTTGCATTTTGAATAAATGAAGCTTCCTTTCCTCTTAGTTTTCTGAAAGTGGGAAAAACTTTAGGTCAGAAGCACTATTAATGGAGTAGGTCAGAACAGTATAATTTCTGGCTAGGATTTATGCATGTATGTTTAAATGCAGGGTTTATTATGCATGCAGTGGACACAATTAGTATGCATGTAGTGGGTGCAAATTAATTAGAAAGTCTTTCTTGCATATCTTCGCACTGCTCTGGGCCTGAGGGAGTTTCAGAAGTTTGAAATCGTGTTCCTCTCCAAGAGTAGTCATTCCGATAAGCACAGATAAAGAAATAGATTTGTAATAAGGAGCAGAATTTTGTGACAGAGATTCCAACTTTTCTGTAAACTCAGAGGCGAGGGAGATAAGAAACGTTGGCATAATGAATGAGAAGCTTGATTTGCATTTTGATTTCGACCTTAGAGAAAGTGTGAGATTGACACTGAAGGATCGTAGAGACGCATGAAGGGAACAAACCAGGAGAGCCGAAGAGAACGTGGAGTGTTTCTGGACAATAAAGGGTTCAACTGGTTGAAAAAGAAAAAAATATGAACAACATATGTAATTGTTCTGGAACTTGAAAATAAGATAAACAGAGTTTAGTGATAACTGGAGGAAATAGTGTATCATTGAGCAGTTCTTTTTTAGAAGATTTATTTATTTATTGTAGAGAGAAAGTAAGAGAGAGTGAGTGGGGGGAGGGGCAGAGGGAGAGAATTTCCAAGCAGGCTCCCCACTGAGCGTGGAGCTCATTGTGGGGCTCCATCCTATGACGCATGAGATCACGACCTGAGTCGAAACCAAGAGTCGGGTGTTCAACTGACTGAGCCACCAGAGGCCCCTTCATTGATCAGTTTTTTGAACAAAGAAGTGACATAATGAGAGTGATATTTAAAGAGGGCTTTTTGGTCAGAATTAAGCTATTTAGTCCATAATAATAAAACAACCACAATCAAGGACAACAGGTGTATTAATTTCCTAGGACTGCCACAACAAAGTACCACAAACCCTGTGGTTTAAAACAATACAAATTTATTGTCTCACAGTTCTGGAAGCTACAAGTCCAAAATCCAGGTATTGGCAGAGGTGCTCCCTTGTAGAGACTCTGAAGGAACATCTATTCCGTGCCTCTCTCCCAGCTCTGGCAGTTACTAGCCATCCTTGGCATTAGGTGGCTTGTGGATGCATCACTCCAGTCTCTGCCTCTGTGATCATATGGTGTTCTCTCCCTGTGTCTGTGTCCAGATTTCCCTTTTCTAATAAAGTCACCAGGCATTGGATTGGAACTCACCTTGACTTCCTATGACCTCATTTTGCCTTAATTACATCTGCAAAGATTCTATTTCCAAATAGAGTCACACTCACAGGTATCAGGGGGCAGGAATTGAACACATCTATTTGGGGGACACAATTGAACCCACAACATGAGTAGTGGGTATTACCATAGCAGGCACTGTGCACTGAATTGTCTCCCCCTAAAATTCATACGTGAAGCCCTAACCCCCAATGGAATGGTATTTGTAGCTGGGGCCTTTGGGTGGAAATTAGGTTTCCATGAGGTCATGAGGGTGGGGCCTTCATGATGGGAGTAATGCTCTTATAAGAAGATAAACCAGAGAGCTTGTCCTCTCTCTGCCATGCAAGCACACAGCAAGAAGAAGATGGCCGCCTGCAAGCCGGGAAGAAAGCTCTCACCAGGTAACTGAGTTAGTCAGCACTTTGATCTTGGACTTCCCAGCCTCCAGAACTGTGAGAAATGAATTCCTATTGTTTAAGCCCCCCAGTCCACATGGCAGCCCGGGCTGGCTAACGCAATAGGCATGAGATGATTCATTCATTCAGTAATTGCCAGGGCCCCCCAAGTACCCAGAATTGGATGCCATGGACCCAGGGGTTGCAGTTGATGCGTTAATGCATTTAGGCACCTAGGTATGTGTGTATATATTTTTCCCTTACTCTACTCCCCAAATGACTCAGGCTAGATGCTTACTTAATAGGATTCTATTAGGAGGAAAAACAATACAGAATATATGGGAAAACAAATAAGATATGATAATTTGGACAGATGAGAATTATAAAATAATACCTGCAACTCCGAGACAACAAATTTGAAAAATGTAGAAGAAATAAAAGGTCTCATGACAAAACATAAAATATCCAAATTAAATTAAGAAATAAAAAAGTGATTAAACCATTGCCATAAAAGAGATTGAACAGGTTATCAAAGAACTTTCATTAAAAAGGTGTTGGCACCAGATGGGCTCACAGCTGAATTTTATCTAACTATTAAAAAAACAGGTGATTCTATCATTTGTTAGACTGTTTTCAACCCCAGAAAAAGGTGGAAAACTCGGTAGTTTCTTTCATAAATCCAGCTCAGGTTTAATATCATAATTTCATAATGATAGTACATAAAATAAACCTATAAACAATCATCTGTACTAAATATAGGTGACCAAATATAAAATACTGGCACATAAAATGCAACAGTGTATCAAAACACCAAGACACTCTGGCGCAGTAGGCTATACTCTAAGAACGCAAGGCTTATTTTCATTGCCCCAAAATCTGTCCACTTAATTCAATTAATTAAAATGAAAGGTTTATAATTAGATGAATAGACGCAGAAAGTTTATTTAATGAAACAGAGTAGGTATTCTTTATCTAAAGGCTCTAAGTTATATGGGAATTGATAAACACTAGTTATGAAAGACAACACATACTTCTCTGAATAGCCAAGCACTAAAGTCAAGAGCCAGTCAAGGATGTCTGGTATTATTACCACTGTGTAGCAACATTTTAGAGGTGAGTAGTAGAGCGACTGCGGAGGTGCCTCTGATGAACCCTGCTTCTGGAATTTACACCTTGTGCAATCTTCTCTTGAGTGTAGGCTGGCCTTACAGACTTGCTCTGAATAAAAAGAATGTGGCAAAAACAATGGGCTGTCGCTGCCAAGATTATGTTGCAAAAGACAGTGATTTCTGTCTTGCTAGCCCTCTCTTACACTCCCTGGCTCTTCTTGCTTGCCTCCTCTCATGAAGTAAACTGCTGTAGGCAGGAAGCCACCCTGTGGAGAAGCCCACCCAGCAAGAAACAGAGGGGAGGCCTCTAGACAACAGCTGGGGAGGAACCCGCGAAGATCTGACTCTTACTATCAACTACTTGAGTGAGCATGCAAGTGGATCCTTCCCCACTTGGGCCCTGAGAGGCCAGCCGCCCAGACTAACACTTTGATTGCAGTTTGAGAGAATTCTTGAGGCTGGGGACCCAGTTAAATTGTGCCTGGATTCCTGACCTACAGAAACTGAGATAATAAATGTTGTTCCTTGCAAGAAAATCAAGGAGCCTGCATTTGTTGCCTAGGGATGGGAGAAGCATTAGTAACAAAACAAGGAAAATATTTTAGGAAAAGGAAATATAGAATGATTGGAACAATACACATATTGGAAGGTTAATGAGTTCGGCTGTCTGAGAAAACGTTGTAATGCATAAGGAAGTGGCAATGATTACTTTGCCTTTATAAAGTGTTGTATTATATTGTACCACTTATTGCAAATAGCATGGATTCCCATTGTATGTTTTTAATCAAATACATAAAATTCCAAAATAAATACAACATTAAAATGTTGAGGGAGGGAGCACTTTTTTTTTCCTAGTGTTCAATGTTTCTGTGAAAGAAGTTCATATAATATCACTTCCAGTTTCCCTCTGCCCCTTTGCTCACCCCAAGTTAAGACGGAGGGTAGAGCTGAGGGATTCACCGATTGGTAGAACTAAATCTTTGAGCACAGTCCAATTCAGCTCTTCTTCCTCTGGGGATAAAATGATATTGGGGAGCAGGCATTCTTCTCTGCACATCCTGGAACAGGTTCTCTCCAAGGTTGAGGGAGAGCCGTCAAGAACTGCCCTGGGAAGGCACTGGTCGAGTGAGGAGCTGTGCTGACTTCCGGACTTCATTAGGCAAGCCCAGTTAACTCGGTCACTAAGCTACTTCCCCATTTTGATCTTCCATCTGCCCTACTCTCTGTTTCTCCATTTACTCAGACTTGGGGCAGAAAGGAGGGATACCATCAGTTGATACCCTTTAAAATAAAACAACAACAGTTTTAATTTGGGCAGGAAAAGTTAGAATACAAAAACAAAAGATTGATTTGTGCATTTTAGTGTGGATTTTATCTAAAAAACACTGTAAACACATGTAGCCTATAGTCAGTAGTTTCGTTTTTCACGGTCGTATGGGTTCGTAATTCTGAAACTGCCTTCTGGGTATTCTCGGTTTAAGCCAATGAGTAAACATTTTGAGGATAATGGAGCCAGGTTTCTCACTCTGGGGAGACACAAATAGGGAAACATCCTGTGTTGTTGGATCAGAATTAGATCAGTATGAACTAATGATTTTTAAAATAGGTAGATAGATATGATAGATAGATATGTGTGATCATACATAAAAATAAAATGTCTTTCATATAACATATATTACCTAGGTCTGTCAGACTAAAGCGCCAAAAGCAATGAAATATCAATTGGAATGAGCATATCTAGTGCCCAGATCTTGGTTTTTCTATACCATTCTCCATTAAAAGGGACTTGATCTTCTTGGAGAAATGGCTGATTCCACAGCTGCGGCATAGTCGGTATAAAATGAAGCTAGAACATCTTATTGCACCAAAAGGAAGGGAGTGTTCAGATTCATGTCAAAAGGACATAGAGGCCAGTTTGAAGAGGCTTACACTGGCCCAATCTGGGACAATTTGATCATCAACATAAATAATGATAGGAATGAACTATAATCCATTGAATAAAATAAATATTCATGAGTTCATATAGATATAAATAAATAAATGCAGAGAAGGAAAATATTCTTCCTTCCAGTCAAATGCCAACTAATAAAAATAGAAAGAAAATGGAAAGAAAAATAGAATATCTTCAATAGGTACAAAAACTAGTGAGTGGAACTTTCACAATTAATATGATACATAGTCACAGAGTATCCTACAACTTACTTATTGATTACCAAGGGGAAAATAGTAATTCTACAAGATAAACCTGTTGACTGCTATCTTAAGCAAGTTATTAAACTTAATATCATCAATACTAGGAGGAAATAACTTCTAATATCATGACCATGTGCCTTTTAATAAAATACCCTGACAAGGACACAACGTCATTTTAAGGACGTTCCTGTTAAAAATCTGGATCTAATCATAGGAAACATCAGACAAATCCCAACTGAGAGGCATTCTGCAAAATAAATGGTTGGCACTCTTCAAAAGCATTAAAATTAAAAAAAAAATAAAAAATAAAAAAACATTGAAAAGCCACAGAACTCTTTCAGAGATGTTAAAGAGACATTTATGACCTGGAATTTAATTCTAAGCCAGGGGAATAAAAAGTATAAAAGGGGCAATTGATAGAAGTTGAATATAGACTTGAACTAGATAATATAATTTTATCAATGTTAGATTTCTTGACTTAACAACTGTTTTTATCTGTAAAAAGATAAGCTGCTTCTCCTTACTCTAAACTGGTTCAGATAAGAATAAATACATACAGCCACAGACACATACCCAGAGAATTATGGAATAAATGGGACAAAATAAATACAACTGGTAAACCTGCTGTGTGTGTGTGTGTGTGTGTGTGTGTGTGCTATATACACATAAATATCAATGATATATGTATTTACCCATAGTATGTATTTCATATTTAATAGCCACACACACTCAATGAGCATCCCTTGTATTATTCTTGTAACTTTTCTTTAAGTTTTAAATAAAAAGTTACCAAACTATTGGGCAATGGTATGGAATAGATCAATGTTGAAGGAGTTTATTTTTTAAGGGAATTTGTGGGGAAAAGTCTATCCATGGTGAGGTTTTGGTAGTGCCAGAATAGGTGGTTTTGGGCTTGTAGTCTATAGTGTGTGGGCAGGAAGTTCAGGGACTGGTGGCACATAGTGGTCTATACTGGGTTGGCGCTTAACTTCTTCACCCAGAAGAGGCTTAAGTTTAGGCCTCATAGTATTTTGCCATTTGACTGTTAACTACAGTTTGGGATGACTTTGTCTATGGGGAAGTAAAAGTTTTTATTGAGGTCCTCACTGGGTCTTAAGCAAAGGGTCTGAGCCTCAGCAAAGTTATATATGAGTCTGC
Organism: Eumetopias jubatus; assembly: GCF_037043125.1. NCBI lineage: Eukaryota > Metazoa > Chordata > Mammalia > Carnivora > Otariidae > Eumetopias > Eumetopias jubatus. Next base: position 131,261,420 of record NW_028274809.1, on the reverse strand, counting down.
AGGTGGACTGAGCTATAGACATCATGGAGGCTGTGCTCATGATGCCAAGTTCAGCCTCTTGCTGGGAGATTTTCCCCCATTTATTGGCTTTGTGGTTTGTGGATTCCACAACACAGGCATTGGCTGGCATCCTAACAAAGCTGAAACCAAGGATGCCTTTGCTTTTTCTCTATCTCTCAGACACCGTTGAGTGTCTGCCATGGCCTTAGAGGACGCTATGTTTTAAATTTGGAAACATAATTGTTTCCTGCTTTAGGGGTTGTGGTTTGGCTTGTTTTCTATATTTGGTGGGTGTAGGACCTGGTAAAATCACACGTCCTATTAACTCTTGGACTCTATTAAAAAAATGAAGCATATAAGAATCTTGATGTTATAATTTCCAAGGCCCCGAAGAAATTACACACATTCCACTTGGAGAAACCTCAAGCTGCACCTGCTAAATAAGCGTCAACTCTACTGAGGCACCAAGAATTCCAAATGCTGGGACTGAGCAGAATAAGGCATGAAAGAGCACAGTTTTTGGTTTTGTTTTAACATGAACTTTGGACTTTAAACTTCTAAGTCCACAGGGCAAGATAATTTAATTTTGGACTGTAATCTGCAGTGGGATGTAGCGTTTAATTCTCTTTGGAAATTTGAAATTATAAGAAGGGTTATATTAAAATCCAGAGTATCTCGGTTGTTATGGGTTGAATTTTGCCCCTTCCAAAATTCACATGATGAAGTCCTAAGTCCCAATATCTCCAAATGTGACTGTATTTGGAGACAGAGCCTTTAAAAAGTTATTACTTGGATGAGGTCATTAGGGTAAGCCCTAATACAATCTGACAGGTGTCTTTATAAAAAGAAGAGATTAGAACACAGACAAGTACAGAAGCAAAGCCATGCAAAGATGGAGACCATCAGCAAGTCAAAGAGAGAGAGAGAGAGACCAACCCTGCTAATACTTGATCTCAGACTTCCAGCCTCCATGATTGTGAGAAAACAAATTTCTGTTCAAAATCTGTGGTACTGGGGCGCCTGGGTGGCTCAGTCATTAAGCATCTGCCTTCAGCTCAGGTCATGATCCCAGAGTCCTGGGATCGAGCCCCGCGTTGGGCTCCCTGCTCAGCAGGAAGCCTGCTTCTCCCTCTCCCACTCCCCCTGCTTGTGTTCCCTCTCTCGCTGTGTCTCTCTCTGTCAAATAAATAAATAAAATCTTTAAAAAACAAAAACAAAGTCTGTGGTACTTTGTTATGGCAAACCTAGCCAACAAGTACATCAGTATTATTGGATTTGTTGCTGAAGTATGCCTATAAATTTTATTATTGGAGTAGCAGTGGTTGTTATTGGAAAGATAGCCTAAAGATGTGAAAGATTGCTGGTCCCCTCCCTATGGGAGCTTGCGAGGTAAACCCAAAGAGTTAAGAGATCAAAATGAGAAATGTGATAAGGAATGTTTTTTCACTACTCTTGATGTTCCCCTTCTGTGAAGGGACCACAATTAAGGTAACTCCTAGCCTCACTGCCTTTTACTCGTTTCACCCCAAGGTGGCAGTGGTGTAGTGGTGGTTTGCTCCATTGGTACCAAGTTTGAATTAAGTTGGTCATATATAAGAGGGCTACCTCACTGAACTACTCTTTTGACTGGGTGGGTGTTTCTAATTCCAGATTCAGCTAGCAGACATAGCAGGCTCTCCAACTAAACTGTTCTCCAAACTTCATTTCAGTTGTAAAGGTGATATTTTGATTTCCCATCTGCCTTACCTTTTTTTGTTCCATTTCTTCAGAATAGGGTTTGGGGGATGAACACCCCTTCAAAAACACCAACAAATGATTCTATGTGTTGTAATTTTCTATTCTAAAGAATTTGTTTTTTGAAAGTGCGGATTGCTATTATTCTTGGACAACTGGCTTGGATTAGCAATGTTCCCAATGTTGTCCCACACTCCAGGAAGGAATGTAGATTAAAGATAGAATCAGTGACTGACCTCCCCTTTCCTGTCGGAGGCTACATTGTAACTAGGGAGAGCCCAGCTTTTATAACATGTATATAACTTATTAAATGTTCAGCCCAGTGCCAGGTCCAATTCAATGCTGATTAAAGAAAAACCTGGATGTTGATAAAAAAATTTAGTCCTTTACAGTTTATAAAATACTTGCATATATATTATCTGATTTCCCCCCAGAAAACTGAATGACTCAGTTTATATAAATTATGAAAAGTTACAATGCAAATTAGAGAAAATCACCCAAGCCTAGCTCTTGTGGTTCCAAGTTCAGAGATCTTTCTGCTCTGTGATGTAGTTGCTTTGTAAAAATTCATTAATCCTGCTGTTTGATGAGGAGTCCGAAAAATAGAGAGCTCTAAATAACCAACAATATGTTCAGTTGCATTTGTACTTAAACTGTGTGAAATAAAATTTAAAAGAATGTAGGAACTGTAATATACCTAAAGCAGTGTGGGATCTTAGTGTTGGAATATTCAACCTTGCTTTGCTGGTTGTAAGGCAAATGAGCATCATTATTTTTTCAGAAATATCTGAGAGTTGGCAACTGCTACATCATTCTTATAGGAGAAAATACTCTGATTACTCCTAAACTGTTCTCCTCTTCCCTTCCAAAATCAGAGAGAAATGGCAGCTTCCAGAAGGTTCTTACACAATTTCTGGTTTGCAGCATCTTGAAGATTCAACATTCATGGTTTGTCTATGCATCTTCCTACTTCCTATTTTTCCCGGCCTTCATCTTTTGTCTGGGGCAGCTGAGGGTGGATCTGGATCAGAAGAGAAACTTTCAAAACCCACTTTTTTCTCTGCAGGCCCGATTCTAGAAAATATTAATGGAAATCTTGTTTATCTCAGTGGTTTTTCTCCATTGGGTGGGGGCCTTGTCTCCTAGTCTCCTTCATCTTTCTTCCTGTTGCCAACCCACCGTGAGTCTCTTAACCCCTAAAAATACTTTCTTCCAAGGTGCTAGTGAGAGAAGGCACAAAGTCCTTGGTCAGATGATATCTACACGTTTGAAAGTGGAGTTTTCTTGGTTCACCATAGCTGATGCAATGGTACAGGTGTCTGCCCTATAAACTTGGTGGTTAGGATCACTTTTTCCAGGCAGGACTGTTCACAGGTTTCATATCATAGTACGGAGGCAGCTTTCATATTTTCCCCTGTAGGGCCGACCCTAGTCCCAGGAAATAGATAAAATAAAACAGAATAAAAATGAAACACAGTATCTCAGAGACCTCAAATAAATGGCGATTTAACTTTAGCACTTTGGAAGAGAAATTGCCTTGTGTTGTGACACATAGAGCCCTTATCATCCAAAGCCCTAAATTTAGAGGGTGATAAAAGTCTTCTTTCCTCTTTGTTTCTATAGCCTTCTATTTTTAAACCCTGAATCACCCAAAGGTGAATAATGAAACCTCTGTGTCTGCAGCTGACATATCTTTATTTGAGATGACATATTCATCCATTTTCATAAATTATTGGTAATAAAATATATTAACAACAATATATTATTATTTCCATATACTTAATCACATTTCTCAGCTATTTTATGAATAATTAAATAGGTTTTAAATAGATATTTAAAGCAAAATATCACTAAATACTTTATCTGTGGTAATCATCTTTCATTAATAGAGGAGGCCAGACTTTTTGGTGGCTCCAAATCCAGTTTTTAATATCACCTTCTCATCATTGTCAAGAAGGTCCTGTTGAACCTCCCCCTCCACTGCTCCCTGCTTCCCTGTCCCCCAGTGCCAGTCTCTGGGCTTGTGCAGACCTAGACCATTCCCTTTAGATTAGGAGCTCCAACAGATCAAAGCATAGAAAGTAAGTCACACATTCTGGAGCGCATCCCCAAATATATGGCTATGTTTCAGACTGTCACCATCACTGAAACAAAGTGTTTAAAAGAGCAAATGTGGATTATTTTGCATATATACATGTAACGCTTCCCTTGCTGGTTAGCTGAAATAAGCGTCTTGAAAAAGAAAGAGGAAGTACCAACAAATCTCATGAATTCAGTGTATGTTGTGTAGAACCAGCCCAGAATACTCTATTTTATTAAACATCCAATACAGGAAATAAATGAAAAAGAGCATTTTCAGATGGAGTTCAGTTGACCTAACTGTACAGTATTTATACGTGTCTTATTGAATAGGGAATATAACTTCCACAGGGAAAAAGCAAGGAACAAATTCCAGGTGCTTATTCTCAGCGTTCTCATTAAAGACAAATTCTCGCCAACACATAGCTGTCGTGCAGGAAAATTTAACTTGGAAATGTGCAGGAAAAGACAATGGCTTTTGGTAAGACCTTGACCCAATCATGTAAAGTAGAATTCATCAGTCCTCTTTCCCCAGAAAACTCTTTGAAATCCTCCGATGAAAATAGAAGTGCAGGCGCCTGGGTGGCTCAGTTGGTTAAGCGACTGCCTTCGGCTCAGGTCATGATCCTGGAGTTCCCGGGATCGAGTCCTGCATCGGGCTCCCTGCTCAGCAGGGAGTCTGCTTCTCCCTCTGACCCTCTTCCCTCTCGTGCTCTCTATCTCTCATTCTCTCTCTCTGAAATAAATAAATAAAATCTTAAAAAAAAAAATAGAAGTGCAAAGTGTACTTATAAATAAGTAAGGATTTTTTACTGCTAGGATCAGCAGAGGCAAGTTGAGGTTTCTGTGTCTCAGAAGTGCCAAGTCCGCAGACTTGGGTGATGTGTGAAGTGTGGCAGCCATGAGAACCACGCTGGTCGCCCCTGGCTGCCGCCCTGAGCCTGTGGGCTCTGCTCAGCCCCCTGCACGGGACCTTCTGTGCAGCTCAGGGGCTCTATTAATTCCGCCGGCTACATTTTAATTACGCTGTCTACACAACAATGGATTCCTTTGCATTTTTATGCTCATCTTCAGCCATTCATACTAAATTGACTCTTGGTGTCACAGGACAACTAATCTGGGTTCAACATCCTCCTACCTCATTCCTTTAAGAATTTTTTAAAGGGGGATGTAGTTAAATTGGAAACAGAGAGGACACAAAGGCTTTACAGTTTGGCAGGAGTGGTTAGAAAACAGTCAGCTGGTCACGAACAATCTCCTCAGAGAGACACCATCAGCCGAAAATGGCTTCCCTCATTCCTTTGCCTCATCTTCCTCTCACCTCCCCATCCTGAGGAGAGATTGCCATCTCTAATGAATCTGCTGAAGTTAAAAAATTTATCTTTCAAAACCTTTGAAAATGTTTTTACCCACAAATCCAACAAACACAAACATAGACTTACTAAGACATTACTGCCTCTGGAAAATTTCACGTTTTCACAGTGTGTTTATAAAGTGTTATTTACACATGTTCATCTCACACATGATCATGACTGGCACTTTCCTGAACTGAGTTGCAATTAATATTAACAACACCGAGGGAAACAGAAGCCTTTATAACAAAATCCTTCCCAGGTGCCATAATCAATAATGAAATTTGGTCGATATTTGGTGATTTGTTTTTTCCAAAAAGTTCAAAAATGTATCTTAAGTAGAAAATATTTCCACAATTGCAGGTAACCACTTCATCTATACTAGCACTTTTTTTTTTTAATATTAATAGAGTTTCAGAGTTTTCTCTCTGATGCTGGCTGGAATATAGCATTCAGCTGAGATGATTTTAGGTCCTGGAATGAAGGTGAATTTCTCTCAATCGGAAATTAAAGACACATAGAAAGATTTGCCAGCTTGACGCTAAAAGTTATCAAAATTGTTAACTAAGAGAGAATTAATTAGCCTCCATTTGGGGACCTCTCTTTGAAGTTTCCAAGAGGTAACCTCTATTTGCGTGTACAGTTTTGTTTTTGTTTTTTTTGCAAAGTGCCCAATGTTCAGAAATGATTCCCGCTAACATTTACCTAGCTCTTTTTATTTGCAAAGGGGAAGGTGGATAGTAGTCTGTAAACTCAGCATCCTGCTGTAGATATTTCTAAAGGTCAAAAGGCATCAGGAATTTCTCAAGCTGATATACCCTGTTAGGATTAAAAAAACACGTTTATCAAAAGATGCTTTAATTTAGTTTAAAAGTTAAATTATGCTGGTTCTCAATAATTGTAAATCATCCTCTAACGATTATAATTCTTCCATGTAACTCACATTTAAAAGCCAATCGACACGCAGACTACAGCTGAGATTAACCTGGAACTCTTCATGAACAGCGAGCCCTGAGTTTCAAAGGCCTCACCCAATAAAGAGTCAATTCTAAAATGCATTCCTAGTCATCCCAGCAAGCTGACCCTGGGTTAGTAAGGAACCCAGGCCCTTAGGCTCGGTTCAGACAAGAACTTTCTGATGGTAATGTATTGTCATAGCCTATTTATGTGACTTCACTAGAAAATAAATTCCAGAAGGGCAAGGATTGACTTATTAGCTATTATAGCACAAGCATTTTGGTAATACCTGGCAAAAAAGACAACAATAATATCGTTGAATAAACAAATGACTATGAGAAACCTCTTGGGAGACCAGTGTCTTCATTTATAAAATAAAGATGTGTCATTAGATGGTCAATAAACTCTCTTTGAGCTGTATAAATCCTCTACAAAATAATAATACTACATTTTTATAAAAAGATGTGTTTCTCTGACAATTTATATATTTATTCATTTATTTGTTTTACCTTTGCCTTGAAAGTAGATTCACTTTATTTATTTATTTTTATTTATTTACTTGAGAGAGAGAGAGAATGAGTAGGGGGAAAGACAGAGGGAGGAGCAGACTCCGCCCGATATGGGGCTCGATCCCAAGACCCAGAGATCATGGCCTGAGCAGAAGGCAGACGCTTGACCGACTGAGTCACCCTGACAATTTATGATAATTTAATATTCTCTATAGAATATCTGGCTTCCACGGAAACCAAGATCTACATACACTCAGAGAGGAGGCTGAAGAGGAAGAGCTCTGTGTGTGGCCGATCCGCCCACAGGCTCTCAGCCCGTCCAGCAGCCTCCCCTCACCACCAGGCTTTGTTGGCAGCTTGGCCCACTGTAGTGTAGAAAAGGATGTTACCAGGGACTCCGCAAGGGACACTGAGGCATCGTAGGGTAGATATCAGATTACCAAAGTCAGCATAAGCCAGATTTCTCCCCGTACTTAGATACACAAAGGAAATAGTTTCAAGAACCCTTTCCACAGCTCTTAACTCTCCCAGCCAGACCAGGGATGTCACAAGGGTCTGTGAGAGGATCTTGTCAGGAGACTGGTAAGAGAATTCTTTGGAGGAAACTGAAGCCGTGTCATGGTGGCCACCAGGCATTGCAGCCAGCTCTGAGTCTAGGGAGGAAAGCTTTCGAAAAACCCCTTAGAGAGCTTTGAAATGTATTCTCCTAGGTAGTGACCTCAGAAGCCCGAGGCCTGATTCTTGCTTGAGAAAACAAAAACCAACTATAGACCTAGGCTTAGTCTCTGTCACCGGGGCCCCTAGAGGGTGAGAGAGTCCTTGCTGCTTAGGTGGTAGACCTGGATGGGGGTGTGGCTCCCTTGGGGCCAGGCTGCCATCCCGGTTTGTGAGCCAGGCAGGGAAGAGACAACGTGGACTGTGTTTAGCCCTTGTTCCTGGAGCTATGAGGAGAGCTTGGCAAAACAAAACCAGCCAGAAACTGACGGATCAAGGAAACTACAAGTGAGATGTACCTGCCAGGTGGCATGAGAAGCCTTCGAAAGATCCCCACAAAATGAGAGATGATCTTTAATCATTTGGCATGACCGGGAGTACAGAGCCAGCACCTGACTCCGCCCATCAGTCAGGCTTCTGGAATGAAGATGCAGGGAGAACACTTCAGGCTAAGGCAATCTTGGGCCAGATATTTCAGTTACTGTTGTGAAGTGACGCTTGCAACAGCAAAGGACTGTTTTACTTGAGACTGAGGAAAAGCGATAAGCCTGCCAAAGTCTTCAGGTTGGAGCACAGGAAGATTATTTAGGGCTGTTTAAAGAGTTGGGGGAGACAAAAATAAATTTCTGTTTTGATTTCAGTGTATGAGTCATTGCTTATACAATATAGTGGTTACACCACATTTGCCTCAGATTGGCTAATTACATGGGAAGCCACTGAATTTTGTTTGTTGCACATGTCTGAAGTTTCATCAGGTTGCATTTCGTCCCTCAAGAGAAGAGAAGAAAAGGTTGTGAATGTGAGACCATTTTTGGAGTTTGCATTACCAGCTGGAAGTGCAGGGGTCTGGCCTGCTGACTGTGAGCCAGTCGTCATGGGATTATGTGCTCTGTAGGGGTATCTGTCTCAGGTCACCAGTGGACAGATGCCATGACGAGGAAGGACCTGATTAAAGAAGGGCCTTTCCTCCACCTGCTGGCTGCGCTGCCAGATGACAGTCTTGCCCTGGGGGCTCTTCAGGGAGTGCCTTGGCCAGCTACAGACAGACCCCTCGTGTAAGTGTCACCGGCCTGACCCCCTGAACTCAGGAAATTTCTAGCAGAAGCTTCTGCTTAACCATCAGCCTTACCTCTTAGAAACAAACTAATGAACTGCTGGGACAGAAAAAGAAACATTGGAGGAAGAGGCCTGAACAGATGAACCAGAAAGTGCCAGAAGTGACCAGCAGTTACCTAGGCCTCCTTATAATGTTAAAATCCCCTTCTGGTCAGAGGGGGAGACGAACCAGGAGAGACGATGGACTCTGAAAAACAAACTGAGGTTTCTAGAGGGGAGGAGGGTAGGGGGATGGGGTAGCCTGGTGATGGGTATTGAGGAGGGCACGTTCTGCATGGAGCACTGGGTGTTATGAACAAACAATGAATCATGGAACCCTACACCAAAACAAATTATGTAATATATGGTGATTAACATAACAATAAAAAAATTTTTAAAAAATCCCCTTCTGAATATTCATCCCAAGCTTTGATAAAAGGAGCTTGCTTTCCCTCCTTCTGGGAGACATAGCTTTGGAAATTCTTCCCCATCATCTCCTTGTTAGTTAAAATATTTGATCTTGTGAGGCAAGCCCACCTGGGGTTGTCTCTATCTGTAAATCACCAAGGAGTGGGCCCACTTTGGTTCAGTAACACAAGGTCAAACCTTCTTTCCAGGTGGCCCATACTTAATGACTAATCAAGGTGGGCATTTGAAGGCTTGGGCCATTTCAGCCCAACTCAAAATAACTCTGATGGATGGTTTTAGGGCAGGCCATGGGGTTGTCTGAGGGCCATTTGGACTGTACTGCAGCTTGCCTCCCTCTGCCCAACCTGTTCCCTTCCCCTACTTCTGCAGGTGTGGATGCCAAGGGTGCTTTTATTTTTTTTTTAAGATTTTATTTATTTATTTGAGAGAGAGAGAGAGAGAGAACGAGCATGAGCAGTGGCGGGGGGGAGGAGTAGAGGGAGAGGGAGAAGCAGACTCTCCGCTGAGCAGGGAGCCCGATGCAGGACTCGATCCCAGGACCCTGGGATCATGACCTGAGCCGAAGGCAGACGCTTAACCAAATGAGCCACCCAGGCGCCCCAAGGGGACTTCCTAATAAACAATTCCACTCACCTAACTCTCTGCTCCTCAGAGAGCCACACTGCAAGAGCGGTCCTCTGCATTAGCCTGTATCCTTGCAATCTTCACTTGTTTCAGATTTGCAGGGATACGCATGCACAGTTCTGTCCCTATAAAGGTGTGGTCTGGGAACAGCTAAACCCGTATGTGTGTGTTTGGGTAAAAATGTGTGCCATTTAATTTGCCAATTAAAATTTGTAAAATATGTACTTGGTAAAATTTAAATCATAAGTTGCAGTTCTTTGAGGATCCTATAGCCTGAGCATGGAGACCACGGTGACGACCCCCGCTGGCCTGCCCCAGAGACAGCCATAGAGGTTCATGCAAAAACTCGTCCCTGGAGCACCACTAAGTTCCACTCTATCCTAAATCCAAGTTTCTGTTTGATTAAAAATATATTAAACATTAGTCATTTCATCACTCTCCAAAGAGTAAAGCAATAAAGTGACACAAGTATTACTCTATGTGCTTTTCCCAAGAAGAGTAGATCAAACAATGAAATCATACACTTTCATCTCCGTTTCGTTTAAAAGGACTGCGTGCACGCTCTGAATTCAAAGGCACAGTCAAGTCCTCCCCTTATTGAGTCTTAAAAACTAACTGGGTTTTTGCTTAGTCTGTACACATTTATTATTAACTCATTATTAAATTGTATTTTCCATTATGTCACAAGGCTACATGAGGCAATCCCTTTCCATTTGGACCCATTAAAAACTTGATAAACACATTTACTAAGACAAACTGGCAGGGGTGAATTGTTCTTTACAGTAATTTGCTCTGCTGCCAGTTCTGTTTCAAATCATGGCTCCTTTAGGACAGAGTGTATTATAAAACTCTGCATTTACTCATAGTGTTTAGAACGGGGTCTTGCATGCAGAGCATGACTCAATACATTACATGCACAGAATTCGTTCAGTGACAAAACTTTTGGCAAAGGTACCTTTTGTTTTGTTTTGTCTTTTTTTCAAATTGAGGTATAATTGACATTTAAAATTGTATTAGTTTGACCTGTACAATATAATTATACACACACACACACCTACAATGTCTAATTAACATCTGTCACCATACATGGTCACAAAGAAATGTTTTTTAAGATCTACTCTCAGCAACTTTCAAATATGCAATATAGTATTATTAACTATAGACACCGTGCTGTGCATGACATCCCCATGATTTATAAATGTACCTATTTTGAGAAGTAATTTTATTATGGGACACCTAGGTGGCTCAGTCAGTTAAGTGTCTGCCTTTGGCTTAGGTCATGATCCTGGGGTCCTGGGATTGAGCCAGCAGGCCAGCTCCCTGCTGAGTGGGGAGCCTGCTTCTCCCTCGCCCTCTGCCCCTCCCCCTGCTCATGCACTCTCTTGCTGTCTCTTTCTCTCTCTCTCATAAATAAATAAATAAATCTTTTTTAAAAAAAAAGAAGTAATTTTATTATGACCTTCCTTCACAATGACTTTATGATTGCCTTTGCACTGGGAAGTCTATGTTGATGGAGTACAAAGATATTTCTACATTTTCTAATCCTAAATTCACTGTCATGCCAAGCTTGTGCCATACCCATCCAAAAAAAATCTGATTTAGCTTCTGGTTCCAGCATTTCTATCCACACTGCTAAGAAGCAACTGAAGAAGTAATAAAGGGGCAAACCAGACCCCAGGCCCTCTTAGTGAATCCATGGGTTACATATGTCTCTCTTGACCCCAACACTACATGAAATGGGCATGCATGCTCACATGTGCCTATGTGTACATACATCATTTCTATGTGTTTTGAGAGATTGTAGTAACATTCAGAGTTCTGCATTCCAATGAGAACACTTTGTCTGTGTACCCTTTGTAGTTATTTGACTTCCCATGTCTGCATGCAGGATTTTTTTCATTCATGGCTACCTTCCCCTATGAGACTTTACTTTCCTTGAGGGAAGACATCCTGTCTGTTTTACACACTATTTTTCCCATGCATCTAGCACAATGCCCAGTGCATAGCAGGCATTTAGTAAATATTGTGATCCAACCTTGGACTTTAGAGTACTCCATGTGGGCACAGTGCTGCTAAACGTTTTCCATTTCTCTTTTCCTTTTGAAAAATGCTTGGATTCCTTACAGCCTTTGCAAATGTTCACCATTCAAGAATGGAACCAGCAGAGTTGTGATTCAGTGATAGGAAATGAAACTTGTTAATGGCATTACGTTTGTGCTTAAAATATGAAGAGTGACTCACAAGACGTACTGAACACATGATCTGTGCACATGATGTCTGTGAAAAGCGGAAGTCACCTTATAGTCATGCTTCCATACTTGTGCCAGCGCACACCAACACACACACACACCAACACACACACACACCAACACACACACACACCAACACACACACACACCATGCACATACTGTGAAAGCCTTTATGTGATCATGTAATCTTCTTCTGCTTAATGTGAGCAGGCCTTAGTCACATGTTTTTAAAAAATAGAATAAAGCAGAAGTGATGGAATATCACTCTGAAACTAAATCATAAAAGACAGTGTAGCTTCTCTCTCTGTCTCTCTCTCTCTCCTTCTCATTACTTTTTCTTGGAAAAGCCAGCTGTTCTGTCATGAATAAACCTACGGAGAGGCCAACATGGCAAGGAACTGAAGCATTTGGTCAATGGCCACAAAAGTGAATTTGGAAACACATCCTCCAGGCCAGTCAGCCCTCCAAGTACAGCCCGAGAGACATTCTCTCTTCGTGAGAGAATCTGAGCCTGAACCATCCAGCTAAGCTGCTCCTGAATTCCTGACCAACAAAAGCTATGAGATATTAAGTGTTTGTTGTTTTAATATCTTGAATTTGGGGTACTTTGTTCAGCAGTAGATAACTAATACATCATACAACCAATATCCATTTTCTACTAAATGCTAAGGACAATTCTAGATGCCAAGGAATACACTATGGCAATCAAAACCAGACATTTTGTTCTCATGGGAAAAGAAACTATTATTAACTTTTTAATATTCATATGTATAAATATCATCCTGAACGTGTAAATAAGGTTTTGGGAGCAGAGCAAATTATTATTATTTACTTACAGCAAATAACAATGACAGGTTTCACCTGCACCTCCATTCTTACCTCTGGAGTGATGGGATGAGAACCAGATACAACCTGTATATGAAGGGGTTGTAGGTGAAGAACCTTGAACAAGATAGTCTGGCTCTTGATTAGGAGGGATGGTTGTCCCTCCTTCCCTTCTGAGAGAATCTACTTGGACACACAATGGGAAGGATTTGGGGTTCTTACCCTGATTTTGTGGAGTGAAAATAAATTTCCCCAGGGGGAGAACATAAGCCAGTATCCAGGGATGTTTCCACTGTCCCAGCTCTCAGCCTCCCTTGAAATGCACAGACATACCTCAGGAAGGAAAATACCTCTAGAATTCTCCCACTATTCAATCATTCGTAATTCCTCCAAGGCTTGCTTTTAGCTGAAATCCCGTTTTAATAAAATTTGTATAGAAAACCCCAACTGTGCAGAAACATAAAAATGTCTTCTCTAGAACCACACAGTTATAAAATGCTCAGCACTGCATTAACCACAAAATGAAAATTTTGGAACAGGTTGAATGCTTTAAAATAATGGGGATGGTAAAATAAATTATGGAAGAGAAATTAAGAATCTATGTATCCAGCATCAGAAAATATCAGATGCCTGGAATAAATCTAACTAAAGATGTACAAGACCTCTGTGTGGAAAACTACAATTCAAGAAAATATAGATAAATATAAGAATATACTATGGAAGGAAGGAAGGAAGGAAGAAAGAAAGAAAAAGAAAGGAAAAGAAAGAAAGAAAGAAAGAAAGAAAGAAAGAAAGAAAGAAAGAAAGAAAGAAAGAAAGAAAGAAAGAGAAAGAAAGAAAGAAAGAAAGAAAGAAAGAAAGAAAGAAAGAAAGAGAAAGAAAGAAAGAAAGAGAAAGAAAATATAGAAAGAAATTCAAGAAAATATAAATAAATGTAGAGAATAAACCACAATCAGTGGCTAAAAGTTTCAATACTGCTAAGGTGTCAATTCTTCCCAAATTGACCCATAGATTTAATGCAATCCTAGTAACAAACCCAGTAGGCTTTTCTATAGAACAAGCTGATTATCAAGTGTTTTTAGAAAAACAAGGGACCCAGAATCAGAAATACAATATTGAAGAAAGGAAAACTTCAGATATCAAAAATTACTATAAATCTATGTACTATAAATCATATACTATATTATCTACTATAAGACTTGTGGTATTGACATAAGGATAGGCAAATAGCAGAACAGAAAGAGGAGTCTATACATATACACATACATATACAGTCACCTGATTTATTAATAACGTTTCATTGAAATTTAATAGGGGAAAAAGATAATATCTCCAGTAAAAGGTGTTGGATCAATTGGATGTCCATATAGAAAGAAATGAATATTGACAGCATCTCACACCATACACAAAACTTCAATATGGGTCAGAGACATCAATGTAAAGGTGAAAACAGTCAAGGTTTTGGAAGATGAATCTAGAAATAGAACAGTCCTATGAATTTGGGTTACACAAGGATTTCTTTAAAAGAACAGGAAAGGGCAGTAATCCTAAAAGAAAGAACAGGCCAATTAGACTACATTAACATTAAGAACTTCTGTTTATCAAAAGCGCATTAAGAGAATGGATCCAGTAAGACAATGGGTAGGCAAGCTATAAACGGGAAGAACACAACTTGCAACACGTATATCCCTCAAAGGACTCTTACCCTAAATATATAAAGACCTCCTACAAATCAACACAAGAAAGAAAGACAACCCCACTTATGTTATGATTTTTGACTGCTGTGAGGTTTAGAAGAGATAAAACTTAAACAAATTAAAATTTTTACAAAAAGCTATTATTATTGTTTTATCATTACTACCCTTCAAAGGACCAAGGGATGTCAGCATAATAGTCTAGTCTCTGTGAGAAGCACCCTCACAACTTCGAACACTTATTGACACCCTTTTTCTATTGTTTGAATTGGGGAATAATAAGTCCTGAAATTTTTATTTGTGTCTAAATAAGATTGTATGGGATGTTTTGACCAAAAATATGGGGCTCTTTAGCTTTCCAACACTGCAATAACCATTAAATATTCAAACTTGTACCTGATTCAAACAAACTGGTCAACTCCATTTAAACCATCAAACTGGTAATGCTTCTGTCAAAGTTCCATTGGTTTGCATTCAAAGGAGGGGTGGGGGCTTAGAGGCTGATGAGACTCAGACCAAACACTTCTTCTGATGGTGGAGTGTGAGACATCTTCAACTGTCTTTAGGAACAGTGTCATTTGCAAACACTATGGTTTCAGAACGTAATAAAGCATCGAAACTTCTTATAGAAGCAGGAAATTAGGAAGTACAGGAGACCTTGGTCTTGCCGATTTATAAATTGGAGTAGGAATACCATGAGAGTCTGAAAAGCCACAGCATAAATGTAGCATGGATCTTCCATGAGCATGAATTGTATTCTTTCCAGTAGAAGGAAAACAGCAAATAACAATGACAGTGATTTAATAGTAATGAATTAAAAACATTCTTATACTAAAAATATGAATACACATACTATATAAAGTATATATGGTACATGAAATTTTCAGATAAAACCCAAGAATTCAAAGACTTTATCCACTTTCTGAGGGGTCTCTTTGGCAACAAGTTCTAGAACCCTGGGGATTTATGTTCAAGTTCTTTTTAGGTAGTGAAGTTTGTGGATCACTGATAGTTCGTCTAGATCAACCCCCTTATTTTACATTTGAAGATTCTGAGGTCCAAATAGGCTGATCCAGGGCCAGATCCCAGGATTTCTGCTACCTCATCTGCAGAATTTTTACTGTCTTTCCAGCCTCCGACAAAGGATGTTGCGTGAAACATTCCCAATACAGATTGGGTTGAAGTGGTATTCAATGGCTTACCAAGACCTTTCAAGAAATACCTTGATGGTTTCTGTTTGCTGAACTGAACTGAATTCACGGATGGATTAGTCTTCATTATTGCATATTTATTAATGAACTTGTGGGGTTAAATAGTGTTCTTTCAAACTCACTTAAATGTAGCAGAAATGCTCTGATTGGGATTCCAGTTTTGAGAACAGTGTGCCTGAGGATGAGCCTCAGGGAGCAAGACAATATGATGATGTGATTTGCAGTGATGACCCATCACTTCTGTGGCCAGGATGAGGCACCGGAAAAAGGTGGGCTTCAATAATACAGCATACATCCATGAGATGACACGTAGTCTGTTCTAGGTAGGTTTGTAATTTTTACAGCAATCTGAGGCATTGTTGTTTATTCTGCTTTTCTTCTGTTAAAGTTATGGAAGTTGGGGAAACAGATTTATGAAATCTCTGCTAATCAGAATTGGATATTCTAATTTTTATGAGAAGATTAATGTTATCCAAGTTTTTCTCTGAGATTAATGACAAGAATTTGAGTGGATAAACTTAACTTAAAAAAAAAAAAAGGTGTGCTAACCTGGGCCCTTTGGGTTTTGCCAAAGTAATTGAGATAATCTGTCAATTTGCTACAGTGGCAATGCTGGTGATGTCTTGGAGCCCATGGAACAGCTGTGGACATGGTGCTCTGGGAGATGTGTGGTGGTCTGTCTCCCTTCCCTCTGCTATGTTGCTTCATTTCATACAATGTTTGAATTTGGTTTCCAAGTCTGTATGTGCGCATGTTTCACTCAGTATATATCATTCCTCCTGCCAGCCATGAGAATATTTCCATAATTTCTACTCATGTTCATTTTGAAAGAAACAACCCTGATTTCAATTTCCTACTTAAAGAACATTCAAGGACCCAGTGCTTTTTTTCTGGCAGTGCATAAAGCACCAGATCAAATCCAGATGTATTTTAAATACAAACTTTTTATTTTATAACAGTTTAAGATTTACAGAAAAATTCTGAAGATGGCACAGAGAGTTCCCATATACCCCACACCCAGGTTCCCCTATTAGTATCTTATCTTAGTATGGCATATTTGCCACAGTGAGCCTATATGGACACATTATTATTAACTAAAGTCCATACTTCATTCAGATTTCTTTAGTTTTTACATAATTTCCTTTTTCTCCTCTAGGATCCCATCTAGGATGCCACATTACATTAGTTGTCATATTTCCTTAGGCTCCTGTTGGCCATGACAGTTTGTCATACTCTCCTTGTTGATGATCTTGACAGATTTCAGGAGTACTGGTAAGGTATTTTGTAGAATGCCTCCAAACTGGGATTTTTCTGATGCTTTCTTCATGGTTAGACTGGGGCTATGGGTTTTGGAGAGGAAGGCCACAGAGGTAAAGTGCCATTCATATCACAGCCTACCAAGGGTACATACTATCAACATGACTCACCACAGTTGATGTGGACCTTAATTCCCAGACTGAGGTAGTGTTTGTCAGGTTACTGAAATGTAAAGTTGATTTTTTATTCTCCTTTCCATACTGTACTCTTTGGAAGAAAGCACTTACTTAACCAGTGGGGAGTTATGCTGTACTTCCTTGAAGGCAGAATATCTACATAAATTATTTGAAATTATTCTGCCTGGGAGCTGTGTCTATTCTTTTATTTATTTATTATTATTCTCAGTCATTTATTTATTCAATCATTTATTTATATCAGTGTGGACTCATAGATATTTATTTTAATCCAATGCTATTTTATTTATTTTGTAATTTAAATTATTCCAGCTTTGGCCTTTGGGATCTTTTTCAGTTGGCTATGTCTCTTTGACATATTCCCATGGTTTTTGTTGTTGTTGATTTAATCTGTTACATCATTATAAGATATTCCAGGTTCATATTAGGTATTTCCTGCCAAGTCCTCAAATCAGTCATTTCTCCAAAGAACCCTGCTTCCTTCTATTGGAGAATGGCATTAGACACCAAGCTCTGTGTGCTTGGGGTGTTCATTTCTACTGGAGTGTCTTTGCTTTAGGCCCTGTGGATTCTAACCTGTGTGTGTGTGCACATATCCATGAGCATTTCTATATGTAACAATCTGTATCTTCGTTAAGCTAAGCATGAGTTCGTGTTAATGTCTTCCCCTCTAATCCATTACTATAAAGATCATTCTAGGCATTTCCCTTTACATATTTCTGACCTCCTATTTCAACAGTTAAAAAACTGTTTCCCACCATCTGCCATCCATTTACTTAATTGTTTCTTTCAAATGCACATGCATAGTATATCATGATTGTTGTGGGAAACAACCTTATCAACCAGAGTCTAGTACTGACATATAGTTCTTTTACCTTTATTCTTACGGACTCTACTCTTTTTCAAAGTTACCTCGGTCAGATTCTTTTACCCCACCTCCTTAAGTGAGGTTATTTCAAACATTTGCGATGCATTTAGATAATTTTGGCACTTTCTGTATTTCATCCTGGAATCCCTGCCCTCCTAAATGATTTTTAAATATTTTAAAAGCTTTAATTCATTCTTTCTTTTGCTGTGAAGTTCTGTAGGTTTTGACATATGCATAATGTCACATATCTGTCACTACAGTGTCATACAGTATCATTCTGCCACCCTAAAAATTATCTATATTTCACCCATTAATCCCCTTTATCTCCTGCCACATCCCTGGCAATCACCAATTTTTATACTATCTCTAATTTTGCCTTTTCCAGAATGTCACATATTTGGAATCACATAGTATATGGCCTTTTTGGATGAGCTTCTTCCACTTGGTAATATGCATTTAAGATTCATCCATGTGTTTTTTGGCTTGATAGCTTATATTTTTATCACTGAATAATATCACATTGTATGGATGTACCACAAATTATCCACTTACCTATTCAAGGACTTTCTTGTTACTTCTAGGTTTTGGTAATTATAAATGCAGCTGCTATAAACATTTGTATGCAGATTTTTGTCTGGACATAACTTTTCAAATCATTTGAATAAATACCTAGGAGCATGATCACTGGATTATATGGTAAGACTGCGTTTCACTTTATATAATAAATTGCCAAATGGTCTTCCAAAGTGGCTGTGCTGTTGCTTTCCACCAACAGTGAACGCAAGTTTCTGCTGCTCCACAACTTTGTTAGCAATTGGTGTTGTCAAGCTACCCATGAGGCCTTCTACCAAATGACTATTTTATCCATCACCTCCTATATCTGCGCCTAACTGACTCATCTGTCAAATCAGTTGCAATATCCTATCTTCATACCTTTGCAAAACATACCAAGAGAGTAAATGTGTGTAAAGTGTATAGAACATAACAGAAAGAAAGGTGTCAATACATTTTAGTTTGGATACAAAAAGTCAACAATAACCCTTCTCCCCCAAGAAAAGAATATCAGTAATGTACATTTCCACTTCACAAAATACCTCTGTTGCAATTACAGTAATTGGATACTTTAAGAACAGCATACTTAGTCTAGTTAGAAGTGGCTGAAAGAATCCTAAAGTCTTTCCAACCAACCAATGGACTTTATTAGAAAAACTACACAGGTGTGATCTGTGTTTTCTTTCTTGTGTATGCTTATCCCCCTCTATCAGGGAAAAGGTACTCTAATTTTGACTAACTGGAAATGTAAGAACGCTTGGGTTTCCCTGTCTCCTGACTAGTGCCCTATGCATTATATCTGGCTGCTCATTCTGGTTACCTTTCCAAATTATGCCTGAACTATTAACAAGTTACAGTAGAGGCCCCTGGGTGGCTCAGTCAGTGAAACGTCTGCCTTCGGCTCAGGTCATGATCCCAGGGTCCCAGGATCAAGTCCCTCATCGGGCTCCCTGCTCGGTGGGGAGTTTGCTTCTCCCTCTGACCCTCCCCTCTCTTGTGCTTTGTCTCTCTCACTCTCTCTCTCTCAAATAAATAAATAAAATCTTTTTTTAAAAAAGTTGACAGAGTAAATAACACTTTGATCATTGACCTCAAGTGGCCGATCAGCCTTAGCGCCACAGGCAGTAGATGCTTGCTTGTGGCGAAGGGGATACTCAGGAAGGTCTGTCCCATTTCAAAATGGATGTGGGAAGCAGAGAGGCTAACGGAGAGGCTCATTTCAGCACTCTGCTGTCCTGTTCTTTGCTACTCTATAAACAAAGACACCTGCATGGGGATGCCTAATATGTTTTCTGGAAAGATAGGAATAGCAATCTTCAGCTTTCCCACATAAATCCACAGGTGTGAGCCGAATTTGCACGGAGGGGCTCGCCCCTTTACCTTCATGTGTTGCGTTTGCATGCTTTTGATAATGTCTAGCATTAGAAAATATACTGACATTTGCTTTTTTACTATCACATAGTCACACAGTCTATGTTAGGAACTTCTTTGGAACCACATAATTTCATATTCAAAATGTACGGAGTGGAAAGAAGAGATGAGAATAAGATGAAAAGACTCGGAAGACGAAAGCCATTAGCTAAGACAGGTGTAAGTGGCTCAATTCATCTTTATCTTGCAGCCCACTAAGTGAACGCAAAACTTACTTTCAAAGCTATGTCACACGTGCTATTATGCATGTATCGAGAAAATTAACAATCCCCCATGTGAATATCTATTCAATTAACTGCTTCTGGGGAAGAAGCAATATACAATAGCTACTGCCCTGGGAACTCCAAGTGCTTTTCCAAATGTTATCAGTGCCATAATTAATGGTCATCACTAGCTAAGTATTCATGGATATAAATCTCTGTAATAGTTTATGCAGGGTCTTCGTGTGAGTACTTAAGCTGCCTCTGTGTTGTGAAATCAGACATGTACAGGTGGGTCTGCATCAACCCACCAGAGGGTTGAGAGGGGCTCCATTTACGTGAGGACAGATAAGTCTCTTGTGGGAGAGGCAGTGATTCAGTGATGGATTGGATGCATGGATGGATTGTCCACACAGCTAAGATTCCCAAGTCAGGATGGCACAGGGGTGACCGAGGAACCTCTCAGGCATCAAACTTTTATGGAAAAGAAATTCACTCCCCGGGGAGCCAAAGGCAGCTGTCTTCACTAAGGCCCGGGGAGTCAGGATGTGAGTGGGCAAGGGATTTTAATGAAGTAATGCACAGAGTCCTGCACCCAATTATGAATAAATAATTTATATTCAGATTTGTGACTCTAGGAGTTATGTATTTGGGTTTTTTTTTTTAAAGATTTTATTTATTTATTTATTTGACAGAGAGAGGGGGAGAGAGTTACAAGCAGGGGGAGCAGCAGAGGGAGAGGGAGAAGCAGGCTTCCCGCTGAGCGGGGAGCCTGATACAGGGCTCCATCCCAGGACCCTGGGATCATGACCTGAGCCAAAGGCAGACACATAACGACTGAGCCACCCAGGTGCCCCTAGGAGTTATGTATTTGGATCAGTCCCTTAGAATTGAATTACACTTAGAGCAATTCATGAAGTTAAGTTTCTGAACATGCCAAGGTGAGGATTTGACCAAAGGTGAGGATATGACCACCTTAACCCCACCTGCTTGGCTAGCCCAAACCCCTCAGAGTTTTAGTCTCTTAAATCAGAAATCAGTGTGCTGGATTTATCACTTTTAACCCCAGATTTATTCTGTGCTTGTCAGTTGCATAGAAATGATGGCATAATAGATGAATTGTGTCATCCATTTTGTTTTCATGTTCTATTAAAGTACTTAATTGTGCACCCACAGCTTGATTTCCTTTCCAGTAGGTCTAATATTGCACAGACTCCAGGACAATTTGCATGTGCTTCAGATTTATCATGTAATCACGTAAACTGCTTAGGAACTGAATTTACTGATCATATGTGCCTTCCAAGAGCACTAAAACAGATCACCTCTGCATGGTGCCTACAAAAGCAGATGTTTTTAAAGAAATATCTGAGATGAATAAGAATAGAATTATATTTTATGGGGCAGCATTTTCTATGGATGTTCCTTACTAGCGCCATGATTATTAATAGTTGTTAATGACTGAAGGGCGTCACGGTCAAATAAGTTTGTGTTATGCTGAGTCAACATTAAACTGATGTCTTTACTCTAGGGCATACCGGTCTTTAATATGCTAATGAGTTATGGATCTCTAAGAAGGAGCCATGATGTGGAGCATTTCCCAGCCCCATCTAACCTTGAAAGTCAGTACATTGTGCAAGTGCTCTCTTGAATACATTTGGAATATTGTTATCCAGAGAGAGCAACAGAAATCTGGCTGAAATCCTGGTAGGCATCTGGGTGTGGGATAGCACCTTGACACTGAATAGCTAACTACACGAGGTGTTGGTGAAATCTAGCCCTAAAGACAGAAGCAGGAAATGATTAAGCAACACTATCTCTGAGCTGTTGTCACTAGACCATATTTACCATGTTATTAAGACGTGTTGAGGGACTGTGGAAGAGACCCACTCTCAGCTTTTGCTCTGAGCTTAAAATCGCTTATCTCCAAAATCGGTTTGAAGATTTTACGTTTCCACCTGGTGTCCAATTCTGATCTCAGCAGAGAGAGCGGCTGTGTCCATCCACAGGTGGCATGGAGAGCCAGTATGCCACAGAGCATGCAGGAGGGGAGAAAAGTCCTCTCACGATGGCGATTCACGAAGATTCAGTGAACAGTGTCTGCTTGTAGCATCTACAATACAAAAAACAGGCACTTTCCGAAATGAATAATAAGAGGTCTCTGGAGCAAGCAATAGATGTCCCATAATGGACAGCTCAGGGGACAAGGAAATTGGGGCTCGCAGGGGGCCATACTGGAAATTGTCTCTTGGTCACCTTACTTAAGAGTTATCACAAAGTTTCTTAGGAACGAACTGGACATTGGTTCCATAATCCATTATATATCCTTTTTGGTTTACTGCATGTAATAACCTTTGTTGAGTGTTTACTATGTGTTAGGTATCATCTCATCAGGTTCTCACAAGTCTATCCATTCCTTTTTTTTTTTTAAGATTTTATTTATTTGAAAGAGAGAGATACAGCGAGAGAAGGAACACAAGCAGGGGGAGTGGGAGAGGGAGAAACAGGCCTCCTGCGGAGCAGGAAGCCCAACGTGGGGCTTGATTCCAGGACCCTGAGATCATGACCTGAGCCGAAGGCAGACGCTTAACTGACTGAGCCACCCAGGTGCCCCAAGTCTATCCATTCCTGAAGCGGAAATTGAATTAAACACACCTCCAGGTATCATGCACAAGACCCTGTACTAGTGATCATTTTCCTAACCATACAGGGAAGAAGAACCACATTTTGTCTTAATGGGCTTAATTCTATCTGGATATATTTAGAGTGGGCACACATCCAGTTTGCCCAGGACAGTCTTGATTTATATGTTATTCTTAATGGGTCTTGCTTTCACTCTCAAAATTATCCTGGACTGGATCAAAACTATATGATCACCTTAGATATATTCACATTATGAAAATACTCTATGCCAAGAAATTTTAAAAATGTATCTTTGAGTGGAAATTAGAATATTCTATAAGGAGAAAATGAGGCAGGAGAAGGTTTATGCCAAGACTTCAGTCCCCTTACCAAATATGCATGGTTGAAAACGGATTAAGAAAAAGAAGAGTATCCAGGTTTACTCAGTATGCTCTCAGATAAAACCCTTACTTTTTGAGCAAAATGCACAAAGATTCCATATTAATATAAGGTGCGATTTTATTTTATTTTATTTATTTATTTTGCCAGACCATTTTAAAAAGATACTTTGTAACATTAGTTTTCTGCTTAAATTTAACCATGTGTATTATCTTAAGTTTATGAAGGAGTATAAAATAGAACAAACTATTCAAAATGGAAAAAAAAAAGAAAACTAAAGGAATTCCTGGCTAGCAGGTATTTTTGAAAAGTATATATTGAAAACCATATCCATATTATCTAATTTTACATTTTTGTTTTTTGTTCCAAATTCATAAAGGAGAAAAAGAAGGAGGGAAAGAGACTAGCACGATGTACAAATACCTTTCCAAGACTGACCATTAAATCTTTAAGATAAAAATTCAACATCCTTAACACAGCCTGCCAGTCCGTCTGTGGTCTGGCCCCTCTTTATCTCTCTAGATGCAGTTTGCTCCATGTTGCCGTTCATCCTCTGAGCTCCAACCTCACTGACCTTCTTTCAGTATCTCAAACCGGCCATGTTCCTTCTCACCATAGAGCTTCCAGTCAAGTTGTTCCTCTTCTGCCTCACTTAGTTCATTCTTACCCAAATCATCCATAGAGTACTGTCCATGAACCAGCGCAGTAAAGCTGGATTTATGTTCAGAAGTGTATCCCTCCCCGTTTCCAAGAGAGGAATATTGCTCCCCATCCATTGATGCTGGGCTTGCTATTGGTTTCCTTTGGCCAATGGCATGAAAGTAGATAACAGGGAAGAATTTTGAAAAGCTCATGCACCATTGGTTTGTCTTCTCATGCCTCTCTCTGCCCTTGCCATGAGAAGAACCCTCCTGGGCTGCCTGCTGTCCAAGAGGAGCATGAAAGGCCTGTGAACAGAGGTACCCCTAGGCCCATCTCAGATCCACTGATCCTCACTGAACTATGGGACTAAAGAAATGGTTACTGTTCATTGGTGCTGAGATATCTTTTGGTACTTGCTATCAGAAACTATTAACTGATAGGGCTGTGTATTTCTCTTTTGCAGTATTTACAACAGCTGTAATTTTACATTTATTAGGGGTATGATGTGATTGAGATGTCTTTCCAGCACTACAGCACACACAGAGTAACCAAGATATTGCTTCACTATCCCCCAGCAGGGTCTGACATAGAGCAGGCACTCAATAAATGCTTTTTTAAAAAAACATAAAGGAACTAAAGGCCCCTCCACAAACAGATACATGAATAATGAAGAAATAAAACAGAAAGATTAAATTTCCTAACTTAAAGTGGTCGAATGGTAAGCAACTAGACTTTTGTAATCTTCTCTAAAAAGCCAGTTCCCTTGCTGGGCTTGGCATTTGGACTCTCCCGTCACCTGCATACCAAAATCAAGAACAAAAGCTGTAAACAATTGCATGTATTTACACCAGGAATCAGTGCTCCTGATGAAAAAGTCAACTGTCAACTTACATGCGGGCGAGATTGATTTTTTTCTCACATTAATCACTAAAACAAACCTATTTCTTCCTCCTCTGTTTCCCTCTCTTCTACCCTACAGGGGAAGAATGAAAAGAAAGGGAAGGGAGAATGTGTTTCCCATGAGTCTCACTGGACACACCACCAGGCAGGCTGAACGTGATTGATGGGGAAAACTACCGAGGGCCAGCAGTGTTTCAGAAGAGAATAAAAAGCCTACTTTCAGGGCAATGCTACTCAGAGCTGCAATTCCATATCAAATAATGTCAATTCTTGCCAGAATCTTGCTCAAAAGAATATACTTCTAAGATGCTCTTGAATGTTTCTTCAAATAAAGATCCAAATTCTGATTCTGTCCTCTACCAATATAAGCTTCTTAAAAAGCATTATGTAAATCGACAGTCACATCTCATGCCCTACCTGCTGCCCAGACTTCAATCAGCCTTCCACGTGTCGTGGAGCCTAATTCTGCACATCATGTGCTCAGCATCTCTTATGAGTCACAGTTAATATCAAAAGTTCCAAGGCAAGGTCACCCGCGAACAGGTGCACATACAATGCAGGCATCCGGAGGCACTGTTCTTGGATACTGAGCATCCACAGTGACCATAGGATACCCACACATTCCTGGGAGGGAGAAGAGAGGTGGGTGGAGGCGTGACAGTTTAGTGGACACTGTGCCCAGGCCTGGGTGAGGGAAAGGCCATGTGGTTCCTTCTTTCAGTTCCTCATTCACTCATTTATTCCATAGTATGTACTCAGGGACTTCATTGTTCTGGGCACTGAGGATGGAAAGATTGACAGTCTTTCTGGAGAAGACAGAGAATGAAACCAGAAGGATCCATACACTGTGCTAAGGGCGGGATAATGGGTGAGCACAGAGCAGCGGGATCACATTGGCGAGAAGCTGACCCAGTTCTCGAATGGTCAGGGAAGCCTTCCTGAATGAGGAGATATTTAAGCTGGTATTTGAAAGACAAGTGGCAATTATCCAAGGTGATCGAGTGGTAGAGAAGCTACCATAGGCATTCAAGTCTGATATGCCGAGGCTGAGAAACAGGACGGAGAGTCTTGGCTTTGGGACTCTGGAACTGTAGCACAAGGCAGGGTTGAGGTGAGGAACAAACATAAAAGAAGACAATGGACGGGGTGCCTGGGTGGCTCAGTCGGTTAAATGTCTCACTTGTGATTTTGGCTCAGGTCATGATCTCATGGGTTGTGAGATCGAGCCCTGTGTCGGGCTTCAAGCTCAGCAGGAACTCTGCTTGAGATTCTCTCTTCCTCTGCCTCTGCCCCTCCTGCTTGTGCTCTCTCTCATGCTCTCTAAAATAAATAAATCTTATAAAAAAAGAAGAAGAAGAAGAAGACAATGGAGTCTGTAGCAGGGGCCAGAGCATCTGAGTCTTTGCAGGGCTGTCCAAGGAGTTTGGGATTTAACCCGAAGGAAATGGGAGGCGCAAAGGGTTTTTACTAGGGAATGGCATGACCAAGTAGGAAAGTTGAGAGGAAGCAGTATGCTGATTTTCCTGGGTTTCTCTTCCATGTCTTATAGTTCTGGACATACAAAGTTAGTTAAATAAAAAAGGAGGTAGTGACTTACTGCCTTGAAAAGGGCACTTCTGCTCACAGAGGGGGCAGGCATGACTATAGATTGCTTAGCGGAAATGTATAAGACCATTTGAAGGCCAAACACAGTGTTGAAGAGTCAGGAAGATAACAGGAGCAATGGTAAGTACCTTACAAAAACTGATGGTATAAAGAGGAATTCTGAAAGGGGACCTAGAAAAGTCACATTGGTGCTCCAACTCTCTCTTAAACCAAAAGATTAAGAGATAACCTTTTGCAGGAACAGTGAAGGACGTGGATGTTAAAAATAATGTTCAATGCTTACTATGTGTTACTACTCTTTGGAAATCAAAAGTCATTTTCATGGGTTTAGAAATGTAAAGACGAATTATATGTAAGTTGTTCTGCCCTGAAAATGAGCTTGATATGTTGAGATGTGAAACATGAGAGGAAGTCCAAACCTCTGGAGAAAATTTTCCTCTGAACTTTCAGAAGAGGCATCAAAAAAAAAAAAAAAAAAAGAACTATCAGAGAGAAAAAGGCAATTTAATGAAATTAGATGATCTCTAGTTGTTTTTAAGCTCTAGAATTCGACTTTTTTTGTGTGTGGTGTAGCGCTAGTATTGTAACCTTTTAAAAGTGTTTTTATGCATGTTATATAATTTAATCTTCAACCATTATCTTTGGCAAATTATTATTTTGAGGCCTGAATGGAAAGATACAACCCATACTGTCAAATAAACAAACATCATGAACATCTTCCTACCCCAACATAGATTCCTCCGATCTGTAGCAACATCCAATTCATTTTTCTTAAATGTCTTCTTTCAAAATTGAATGGCAATTTCAATTACTTCCTTGGGGGACTGGAAGCAATCATTTGGACACGGTAAATATGGGTAAAGAAAATTCCCACAAATCCCTTCATATCCAAGTGCCATCAGCCAAGGAAAGTAGTGAGATCTCTCTGACACCCACAGTGGGGACCTTAGAAAGAAAACAAGGGCAGATACCTTTTAGGGGGTGATTTGAGAAATGGTGCTAGGGCAGAAAGTAGTATTTCTTGACCTGTGCGGGAAGATTCTCTCTCTCCCTCAACAATAACAAGAAAAAGGTTACTAGAGACTAGATGTGTAGGCAGAAAAATAACCCCCAAAGATGTCCACAGTCTGTCGGTATGTTATGTTATAAGGCAAGGGAGAATTAAAGTTGCAGATGGAATTAAGGTTGCTAATCCAGTGACCTTAAAATGAGGTTATTCTAGATTACCCAGGTGGGCCTGGTTCAATCAATTAAAAGGATTTTGGAACAAAGTGGAAGCTTCCCTGAAGAAGAAATTCTTCCTGTGGATAGCAGATTTAATCGTGTTGGCGTGAATGAGATTTCCAGCCTGGCCTTGCTGACAGCCTGCCCCCGACTACAGACTTGCCTCCTCCCACCCCCCGACAACCACAGGAGTCAATTCTTTGCAATGAATTGTTTAATATATATCACCTAATGGCTCTGCTTCTTTAGTTGAACCCTGACTGGTACCAGAGGTTAGGCAGTTATTTGGTGACAGCCCATCAACCATTTTTCAGTAAGAGTAACCCTGTTTTATGAACCAGAATAATAAAACTCAATTTTCAACCCTGTGTAACAAATGACCCTAATATTGTTTGAGTGTCTATAAGAACGTAAGCTGTCTGGCTTCTCGGCAGCATAACCACTAAGATCTCTAGTCCATTATATTTCACCTGCTGAGCAGCTTGTGCAGTACACCTAATAAACAATTATAAATAAATACTGGCTTGTTTCAGAAGAAAGTCCAGGCAGATTTTTTTCAAAACCAATTTCAAAAAAGGAGCGAAGTAATCTTGAAATAAAATCATCTGCTGTCAGAGTTAGAAGTTGGCACTTACACACACATAAAAATGTATGTGCCTCAAATTGCGGCCCCATGCATGGGCTGTGAGTGAGCGAAGGCTGAGTGAGCAGAGTACAAATGGAACGGGAATTGCAGACCAGCAGGAACAGTGAGCTCTTGGCGCATGCAGGAGAACAGTCTTTTTCTCTCATTCTGGTGAAGTTCTGTGAGCTATCACACCGCAGATCTTTGTGAGCTGTGGCAGGTCTGTAGATCATAGCAAAAGTTTGATCAAGGGAAAAAGATTGCTCTCTGGGAGTAAATCCTGTGATCCAAGCTGCTGGCTGCTTCAAGGTTTGAGATAAATTAACTTGCTGATTAGGATTTAGCAGTTATCAGTCACTCGAGCATCCTCAGAATAGTGAAGAGCGGAAGCTACCTCTCTTAGGAAAATCATTTTTCTACCATTTTCCTCTTTCAGCGCTCACCCAAGCTTGCTGGGCTAAGAGGACACTTTCATGGGTGGTCTCCTGAGATGGGCTGGTCATGGCATGGAGAACTACAAAAGATTTCCTCCAAGAATTTACAGCAGATAGTCTTTGAGATGAGCAATAGTCTATAAGTCTGAGGCTTGGGGAAAGTTAGTTTTGCTAAGGGGTTGACAGAATTCACAGAGTTCTAACCCAACAACCAACTGAATGGGGACAATCTTAGTGTATACCAATGGGTAGGTTTCTCCTCGAGTTGAGATGTTGCTATGTTATAATAATGAGGAATTGGAGGGGATCCCTCATTCTTCAGAGGCCTCTCTTTTACAGTGCTTGTATTATATAATAATTTTACCCCTACATCAGAGTGCTGTGAAAATTTAGTTCATATGTATGTCTTGCTTGTGAAAATTTTTAAATAGGAATTTATTTGTATTAACCAAAGTGGATAAATATAGCTTAAGTTTTACCTGCATAAACTGCCTAATATAATAATTTTCACTGAAAGGTTTCAGTGAAAATGTTTAGGTATAATTTCGAGCTGAGATGGTTCCTGGAGAAAAGTATAGAAAACTTTCTATCAAGAAAGAGGGAGCCCAGATTTCCAAGAAGATGGCTGAAGAACATCTACCGAGAGATGAGGATTTATAGGACCACCAAAAAGAACAGGTCTGACAGCGGGGGCTGCCCATCCAGGCAACTGGATGGATGATCTCATTCTTCAGGACCATGCCTAATTGAGTGTACAAAATTTCACAGTAATCTACCCCAAGATGAGGCAACTTCATGGTCCTTTTTCTAACTCAGAACTCTTTAGGATGATCCCTACAGTCCTCTTATTGCCCAGAGCCCAGAACATTGCTTGACCTATCAAACAACAAACATGTTTTTAATTCTGTTCATCTGTAAATTTTTGGGGGGACTATATTAGAGCTCTCCAGAGAAACAGAGCCCATGGGAGATAGGTAGATAGATAGATAGGTAGGTAGATAGATAGATAGATAGATAGATAGATAGATAGATAGATAGATGATAGATAGATAGAATAGGCAAATATTTTAAGGAACTGGCTCATTTATTTTAAGGAATTGGTTCATGAAATTGTGGGGGCTGACAAATCCCAAATTTGCAGGGCAGGCTTGTAGGCTGGAAATCTGCCCCCAGCTTTATTGAGATATAATTGACACCATTATATTGTGTAAGTTTAAGGTGTACAGTGTGTTGATTTGATACATGTATATTTTGCAAAACCATTAGTTAACACATCTATCATGTCACATGGTTACCATTTCTTTTTTGTGGTGAGAACAATTTAAGATCTCTTCTTGGCATTATTCAAGTATATGAAACAGTATTATTAGCTATAACCGTTATGCTGTAAATTAGATCCCCAAACTTGTTAATCATATAACTAGAAGTTGTACCCTTTGACCAATATCTCCTCATTTCTCCCACCCCAATTCCTGGTAAACTCCACTCTATGCTCTGTTTTTCCAAGTTTGGCTTTCTCAGGATGCACATGAGTGATAGAAGATAGCATTTGTCTTTCTCTGTCTGATTTATTTCACTTTTGATGCTGCACTCTTGAGTCCGAAGGCAGTCTGGAGGGAGAATTTCTTCCTTCTAGAGAGCCTTTAAGTCTTTTCTCTTAAAACTTTCAACTGATTGGATGAGCCCCATTCACATTATGGAGAGAAATCTTCTTTACTGAAGATCTATTGATTTAAATTTTAATCACATCTAAAAAATACCTTCACAGCAACATCTAGACTGCTGTTTGACCAAACAACTAGGTACCCTAGTCTAGCCAATTTGACACATAAAATTAACCACCACGGGGGCAGAATGTCTCTAGGAAAAAAAAAAATGAAGTTTTAAAATTGAATTGGGGTTTTTAAAATCCAAGTCCAAGATGTTTGTAGAATAATTTTGGTTTGATAACCAGATAACACACGTTCTGGTACCATTTTAGTCACTTTCTGGCTGTGTGACTTTGGGCAGGCACTTGACCTCTCTGAACCTTGTCTCTGTGATCTGTAAAATCTATAAGATGGACTATATGCGTTCATTAATTCATTTTTTTACATTGATGCAACAAAAACTTAATGCATTTCTAAGATAGGCCCACCTGGGTCTATGCTAGATATTAGAAGTTTTCTAGAGGTCTGCATTATAGAGATAGCTTAGTAAATTATTATCAGGTTAGATTTTGACAAATATAACAACAGTTTTATAGCTGGCCTGTTTTGCCTTTTTTTTTTTTTTTTTTTAAATTTTCCTTCCTGTGTGGAGAGCTTCTATTCCAAGACCTTTCTGCATGAAGAGCTGGAGGCTAGGGTTTAAAATATTGATTTTTGCTGAGTATAGCTCTTGCTCGAATGTGATGGGTTCTTTGGTTAATGTCTAATTAATGACGAGGCAGAGCCGTATGATTTAACGAAAAATATCATTAAAATAATAAAAATGTAAGTGACTTCCTGGCCTTTAAACATCACTCTCAGAAAAGAAACATATTTTATAGCAATTTAAAACCACAAAAAGACTAACCAGACATTTTAAAATGTACTGCATTCAACAATGTACTATATTATATTTCAATATATTGAATATAAAATAATGGACTAAGCCTGTGAAATAAATAAATCAAACTTGGTTGCCATGAGTCCAGTTCTCCTCTTCCACCCAGCTCTTCTGTGAGAGGACTGGACACAGCTTGGAGGCGGACAGGGAACAGAAGGTGGGAAGGAGAAATGGCAGCCACCTCATCTCAGGAAGTAGGGAGAAAAAAGGGGCGGGTCCCTGCATTCCCGGTACTCTCCATGTCCAATATCCTCAGACATGGCCTACGAAATGGATGCCAACTGATGAAACATTCCTGGAATCATGGCTGCTGTCTTGGGATCCCCAGACATTTCAGAACATAGAAAATTCTCATCTGTATTGAAAACCACCACCTAGAACCCCGAGCTGGAGCCAGAGGATTTTAAACTTGCATCTGGACCCCTGGGGCACTGGGGTAGTCATTTCGCTAACCCTTTAATGATGAATCTGTATATTTTAGGGGATTGAACTTCCAGACTCCACGTATGGCATTATGGTGGAGAGGTTACAAGGGCACACAGGAAGAACCCACTAAATAGTAGGTGATATTTAAAGTTTGAACGGATTTAAGAAGTCACACCCATTCTCCCATGTAAATCCCTAAATTTGTCTTAACCTTCCTTTACATCCAGGGCGAGACCTCACTTGACATAAATCTCTTAGATGTAGAAGTGGTTGTAAGAGAGGAGTGTTTTTAAATTCCTTAAGAGTCAAGCTTTGTTGCGCAGAAATGAAATCAAGATTTGAATTCCTATTTTTCAGACATTTGATGATTTAATTATATACAGTATGCAGGCTTTGGGATAGCCCCCTATACATATTCCAGGCCTTGGCACCATGTGAGAACATTACAAGGTCACAGTTCTTTTCAATGCGCAAGTTATCGTAGCCAGAAATTATCTTCCTTCAAAGTGTCCCCTCAGCATTTCTGAGCATTCCCAGGTAGCTGTTTTAGGGGTGATCAGGATCGGGTCCCACACCCTGTTCTCTGTCCTTTTGGTCAAGCCCCTCACACTTGCTTTAATACCCATCACAGTCAAGATGTCATGTTTCTTCTAACACTGTTGTCACCAGCCAGCAGGGATACTATTAAACTCTGGCCTTGGGAGGAAGGGGACCTCTCTCTTGCCTTGTGTCCAAAACGTGAGGCCAACCCCTTCCTAAGTCCCCATAGCACAGCTGAAGCACAGTTATATCTTTTAGTTAGATTTTACTTGGTCGGTGCTCAGATAAAGGAAGAAAAACTATCAAAGAAAAAAATGAAGGCAATTGTCAATTGCTACTGAAAGTGTCCCCTTTTAAATCCCACAGACCCAAATGGACTTCAGGCTCTCTGCCAGCCTGAACTTCAAAAGGCAGGGCTCTATTCCCACCTGCTCCCCACTTTCTGCCCAACCCATCTCATTACTGATTGAAGCATCCCTCTGTCTAAGAGTCCATAGCGAATCCCCCCCACCCCCTTCCTGGCTCTGGAGAGAAGAGGCCATGGTTTTTCCTCACCCTCATATAAAGGCTGTTCTTCACAATTGACTTCTTATAATGCAGACAGTAGGAATATCTTTTGTTTGTTTGTTAGTTGTATTTATTTTCAGACATACTTTGATTTTTTAAATTATTATTTCAGAATAAGCCCCACCCCGGCATGTGGTTTAGTTCTTTGATCATCATAAAAGTCCTACATATGTTCTTTTCCAAAGTCTAGGTTAATCATTAAAAAAAACAAAAACAAAACAAAACTGTCCATTTGGGATGACTTCAGTCTTTTCCTCCAGCATGACATTAAAAAAACAAAATGTCTGCCTCTCTTTATTCTTTTCCTCTATTGTGTCTCCATATTCTTGCAAACAAATGTTCATTGGAGAACACACAGAACTCTACATAATCTAGGGAATTCTAATCCCCCACTTAAGGAAATCACTTAGTTCTGTTAAAACACATACCTAGTTTATATTACTAAAAAGAGCTCCTAACTTCTCAGCTTGGAGATTCACCATTGTTCACTTTCTTGCATTTAGGTGTTTCTCTAGAATGGTAAGTAAGTACTTAATTTTCCTTCCCACCCCCCCCCCAAACAAATGGAGAGTTTTTCTTAAAGGTAAAGTCATCACTTTAAGAAATACAAGCAGCTCGGGGCGCCTGCGTGCCTCAGTCGGTTAAGTGTCTGCCTTTGGCTCAGGTCATGATTTCGGGGTCCTGGGGTTGAGCCCCACATCAGGCTCCCTGCTCAGCAGGGAGTCTGCTTCTCCCTCTCCCTTTGCCCCTCCCCATCACTCTTGTGTGCGCTCTCAAATAAATAAGATCTTTAAAAAGAAAAAAAGAAAGAAAAATACAAGCAGCTCGGAACTTTCAAAATGAAGCTTTTTCAGATTAAAACAAGTATTTAATATCCTAATAGTCTCCTTCCTAAGCATTTACCCAGAGAAATGAAAACAGATGTCCACACAAAGACTTCTACAAGCAGGTTCATAGAAGCTTTATTTGTAATAATTCAATACCAGAAACAACGAATCAGATGGTTGCTGGATAAACAAATTACAATTAATAAATATAAGAGAACACTTCTCAGCAATGAAAAAGAACAAACTACGATTTTTACCCAACAACGTGGATTAATCTGAAAAGCACCACATTTAGGGAAAGAGGCCAAACTCTTTCAAAAAGCTACATACTGAATTTATATGACCTTTTGGAAATTAGGGACAGAATCCTAAATCAGTGGTTGTCAGGGCTGGATATGGGGAGAGACGATTAGCTGATAAAGGGTATAAAGGAACTTTTAGGAATAATAAAAATAGTCTGTATCTTGATCGTGGTGGTGGCTAAACTCATTGAACTTAAAAAGGGTGAATTTTACTGAAGGTAAATATCTCACTAAACCTGACTTTATTTTTTTATTTTTATTTTTTATAATTTTTTTATTATGTTAGTCACCATATAATATGTCATTAGGTTTTGATGTAGCGATCCACGATTCATTGTTTTCCTATAACACCCAGCGCTCCATGCAGTACAGACCCTCCTCAATACCCAGCACCGGGCTAACCCATCCCCCCACCCCCCTCCCCTCTAAAATCCTCAGTTTGTTTCCCGTAGTCCATAGTCTCTCACGGTTCATCTCTCCCTCTGATTCCCCCCACCTTCATTTTTCCCTTCCTTCTCTGAATGTCCTCCATGCTATTCTTTATGTTCCACAAATAAGTGAAACCATATGATAATTGTCTTTCTCTGCTTAACTTATTTCACTTAGCATCATCTCCTCCAGTTCCATCCATGTTGATGCAACTGTTCCTCAAAGAGTTAAAAATAGAGCTACCCGATGACCCAGCAATTGCACTCCTGGGTATTTACCCCAAAGACACAGATGTAGTGAAAAGAAGGGCCATATGCACCCCAATGTTCATAGCAGCAATGTCCGCAATAGCCGAACTGTGGAAGGAGCCAGGATGCCCTTCAACAGACAAATGGGTAAAGAAGATGTGGTCCATATATACAATGGAATATTACTGAGCCATCAGAAAGGATGAATACCCAACATTTGCACAAACGTTACTTTAAAAAACTACTTAGTGCGTACACAATTCTAGAGCACCCCTTTGCATGTATTATATCTTGGACTAGCTCCATTGAGCTAGTGTTGGCAGATCCACTTAAAAATGAAGAAATAGCTTGAAGTAAGTGGCCAGTTAGGAGGTGAACCCACATCTGCTGATTTTCTACCCAGTGCTAATACCATTCTTCCACATTGCACGTATCAGTAGAGGTGATTTTTTTAATTAACGGTTTTTTGCATGTGAAAATGATCACCTTTTGCAAGGATTTAAACAAAGAGAGGTTAAAAAAGAAAGAAAGCAAAAACTCACTCCAAATGTTCTTGTTCCAAAATAATCATTAACATTAGAGGAATACCATTCTGGACAATTCTCCATGTATATTTTCAAAAAGAAGTATGGATGTATCAGTTCTTCCTATTGAGCAGTGTTGGACCAGGAATGGTTCTAGGCCCTGAGGATAGAGTTCAAGACAAAATCTTTTCTTTTGTGGAGCTTGTTCTGAAAAGGGAGATAAAAAAATTGTTTAAAAAAGTTATAGAATATAATTTCAGATAGGAAAAATGCTATGAGGAAAGATGAAAATTGCTAAGAGAACAGAGAGCGATGGTGGGAAGAATTTTAAATGGATTGGTCAGCAAAAGCTTCTCTGTGGAAGCTTTTTCTTTTGAGCAGAAGCGTGAGTGAAGTGATGGAGGGATCCATGAGAACACCTAGGGGAAGAACCTTCCAGGCTGAGGGAAGGTAAGTACAAAGGGTCTGCGGTGGAAATAGATTTGGAAAGTCCGAGGTGCTGCAGACTGTCCCCTCTTCTTAGAAGGTGCTTCCATCCCCCAGCCTTGGGAGGTCTTTCTCTCTCTCTTTTTTTTAATTGTAGCTTTGGACAGAGTGTCACAGTGTCACTAGCTCACTTTAAAATGCTTAAGTTTATCAATGTGATATTATGTATGTGCCAGTTTATGCTTAAACCAGGGAGTAGTGCACTAACTCGCCATTAAGAGCAGCCAGTATACGGTCTGGTGGTCCTCAGCTCTGTCTCTTGGGGAAGCTACTAGTAACCATCTGGAAACCGTATCTCCATTGTAAGCAACATACTCTAGCATACTAAGGGTCAGGAAAAACTAGTGACTTATTACCATGATGACTATTAGAGCTCTCATTGATGAAATTAAAAGTTTTAATGGTAAGTGGATTCACTACAAGAGTTTAGAGTCACCCTCTACTCTAACCTAAAGTGCCTATAAGTACGAAGCTAAGTTTCTGACCTACACTCAAGTATGGTGCCCTAGACTTACCCTTTAATGGTACCCTACTTGGCCATTGGTTTGGGATGGGTTTTGATGGCACTGTGCGGACAAAAAAGCAGAGAACCCAGCCTCTGATGGTTGTCCTGTCTTCCTTAAAAGAAACTTTCAGAATTGCCTGATCTTACAGAACATTTGTATGAATATTGTGTGTCTGTTTTGCTAATGAGTGCTTTGTCTAATAAATGTGGTTGTATCCTCAGCACAGGGCACTATAAATGTTATTAAAAGTGATAATATGGGGGCACCTGGCTGGCTCAGGAGGTTAAGCTCCTGCCTTTGGCTCAGGTCATGATCCCAGGGTCCTGGGATCGAGCTCTGCATCATGCTCTCTGTGCAGCAGGGAGCCTGCTTCTCCTCCCTCTGCCTGCCTCTCTGCTAGTTGAGCTCTCTCTCTCTCTCTGTCAAATAAATAAAATCTTAAAAAAATAAAGAACAAACATTCTTTTTTTTAAAAAAAAAGTGATAATATGTATTGGCTCTATACTATGTACCAGGTATGGCAATATGCTCTGAAGATAGCAAAATGAAAAAACCAACATAGTTACCATTTTCCTGGAAGCACCATTTAGTGACAAGACCAAAATTCAAAAATTTGCACGAGAAATTATTTAAATTAATGAAGTGCTAATATCTGCAGATATTCAGCAGACTGAGGGGGTATAACAGGAGGATAACTGAATAAGGGAATGAAAAGGAAAATTTACTTGCAGAACATAGTTTAAGGTATAGTTATTTATTATTATGTTCAATAGCTAGGAGTCACAGTCCTTGGAAAAATAGGCCAAAGTACAAAACATCTTGTTGAAAATATGAGAAAGAGGTCTAAAGAGCCTTGTATTTTTAGTCATTAAGATATATCCCTTTATAATGCCTCCACAAAAGGTTTACAGAGTGACTAATCTAGGCAGTGCTGACGTGAAGCCAAAGCAAATAAACATAAAATGGTTGTAGCCAGGTGTCTGCTATCATACAGAGAGATTCCATCCATCAAGAGCATGTTTAGTCTGTAGATGCCAGGGAACCAATGTGACAGAACACAAGATGGTATTTTTACTGCAAAGTTATTGATGGATGAGGGGACAGAATAATAGAATGTCAGAGTTGGAAGGGGTTCCAAGAGTATGAATGACTTAGCCAACTTTAAGCCTGTTCGTAGTGGAGGTAAACTGGGCTTCCTGATCAGAGCTTTCCACCCTGCGCTTAACCTCTCAGCAGCACAGTGGAGGCCACAGCCATGAGACGGAGGAGTCTCACTATAACCCAGGGTACACAGGAGAGCCATACACATGGATGGGTCTTGAAAATGGTCACTGCCATCTTGGATAAAGGATCACAAGGCGGTATCTGCACTGCCCTATGGTTGTGGGACTATACTTGAGTTTTTTCTTTGTTTTCTCTATCTTCCAAGTTCTCCATAATGAGAATGTCATAATATTAATAGCTAAAATGTATTGAGATTTCATATTATGCTATTCATTTAATTCTCAAAACAGCCATATAAAATAAAAGGATGTTGTTATCCCAATTAAACACATGAATCTTGCTGAAAGCTAAGAAAGACAAAAGCCCCAAGCTATGGAACCCTTGAAAAATAGAACTTGGATCTGAATCTCTGCCACAACTACTGTATATCCTTCTTTTTTTTTAAAAAAAATATGTATTTACTGAGAGAGAGAGTGCACACAGCAGGGAAGAGCAGAGGCAGAGGGAGAGAGAGAATCTTAGGCAGGCTCCACACTCAGCACAGAGGCTAACACGGGGCTTGATCTCATGGCCCTGAGATCACGACCTGAGCAGAAGCCAAGAGTCAGACGCTTAACCAACTGACCCACTCAGGCACCCCACTACTGTATATTATTCTAAAAAATAAAAATAATTTAATTTGAAAATATTTTGGCTTACAGTTTTTTGGCTAATAAAACTTACTTTAACCAAAATTATTTATGGTACAGGTTTGGTTTCCTTCAGTAGAATGATATATGTTGTGACCAGAGTTAAACAAAACATTAGAGCTATCCAAATTCAGTTATTTTATCTTTTACAGTCAGAGGAAATATATGGTCCTAAAAATGAAGGAAAAAATGTAAAATTTTATCATGTTCAAAATTATCAGCATATAGAAAACATATTCACATCTTAGGAGCCTATTGAATTCAAAAGGGCTTTAGATTCAGATATTTTCTAATATCTGCACATATCCTGAGAAACAAAGAAAGGCAAAGTCAAATCAAGTAATGTATCTCAGTGGTAGTTAAAGACCAAGCCAACTGAGAATAGCTGATGTGTTGGAAGCCATGATGTAAGAACAATAAAAGGGAGCTCCATGAACTTTCCCAAGTATCTTTGCTCAGCTCGGAATCAATGTTAGCAGCAGCAAGAAATCTCCCATGGCCCCTTCCAATCATTACCCCACCATAGATTAGTTGTGCTTATTTTTGGACGTATGTAAATAGAATCATGCAACTATCTACCATTTAGAGACTGGCTTCCTTCTTTTTAAAAAAATTTTTTTAAAGATTTTGTTCATTTATTTGAGAGGGGGAGAGTGAGCAAGCAAGAGAGTGCACAAGCAGGGGGAGAGGCAGAGGGAGTAGCAGAGTCTCTGCTGAACCAGGAGCCCGACAGAGGGCTCGATCCCAGGCCCCTGGGACCATGACCTGAGCTGAAGGCAGACGCTTAACCAACTGAGCCACCCAGGTGCCCCAAGACTGGCTTCTTTCAATCGACATTATGTTTGTGAAGTTCCTCCATGTTATGGGTGTTTCTTTTTTATTCTCATTACCTGATTTCCTCTGTATTAATTTTCTACAATTTATTTATCTATTCTACTGTTGATGGGCATTGGGGCAGTACTGACATGAACATTCTAATACTTGCCTTTCAGTGAACGTAACTATGCACTTTCCCTGACTATACATCAAATAGTGGACTCACCAAGTCATGGATGTGTATACAATTATTTTTAATAGAAACTGCCAAACACCTTCGCAAAGTCACTGGACCAATTTGCAGTCCCCCCAGCAGTTTGTTGAGGGTTCTAATTACTCCACATACATTTTTGTCATTTTTCATCTTTTTTATTTTAATTATGCTGGGGTGTATTGTGGCCCC
Source organism: Eumetopias jubatus (assembly GCF_037043125.1). NCBI lineage: Eukaryota > Metazoa > Chordata > Mammalia > Carnivora > Otariidae > Eumetopias > Eumetopias jubatus. Next base: position 131,222,421 of record NW_028274809.1, on the reverse strand, counting down.
TGGTGTGTTTATTTATGCTTCTGGAGCCTAAGATTGTGAACATCTTTGAATACATTTACTGATTATTTGGATATCCTTTTGTGTGAGGTGCCTCTTCCAGTCTTGAACTCACTTGAAGATTTTATTCTTTGACTCTTCCTTCCTGTTTTCCATAAATTTCTCTCTAGATAGATAGATAAACAAATATATCTATATGTCTCTAACCATATCTATCTCTGTCTCTCTATCTCTCTATCTATCTGGAGAGAATATATCCAAGACTAATATAGGACAAATAAATATTTGTATTATATTATATTTGGATATATATATATATAATAAAATATGTTCCCACTCTGTAGATTCCATTCTCTCCTCATTATTACATTTTTATAAACACAAATTCTTAGCTTAGTTTTAATGTTTTATATTGCATCAATATTTTTTATATTATGTTTAGCATATTTTGTTTCCTATTTAAGAAATCTCTGCTTATTCCAAATGTGGCAAGATCTCTTAATTAGTTTCATAAATATTTTGGATTATAAAAGTAAAAACCAGTCACTGTAGAAAATGTGCAAAATGTGGAAAAGTGCAAAGAACAATATAAAAATAAATAGCAATCTCACTGCCAGGCTGATAATCACTGTTATTATTTTATATCATTTTAGTTTTAGTTTAGTGTGTGTGTGTTTTACATAATGAGTATGGGTGTATGCACACTATTTTTTAAGGGGAAGGTGGGCAGAGGGAGAGACAGAATCTTAAGCAGGTTCCATACCAAACACAGAGCACAGTGTTGGGGGGGGTCCATCTCATGGCCCTGAGATCATGACCTGAGCTGAAATCAAGAGTCAGTCGCCTAACTGCACCACCCAGGCACCCCAGTGTGTATACGCTTTTATCATATTTTTTTTCCACCCATTTACTCATTTACTCATATTACTTAAAATTCTCCAAAAGCCTCTCTTTTTAATGATTATATGTCCTGTAAAAATCACATAACTTATATAAGGAGTCCGTTATAAATTCTGTATATATGATGTATAATTCAGATGAATATTTATCTATGTATATTTTAAGATACATCTAATAAATATTTAAAATAAAATTACTAAGGTCTGAGGTCTAAATATTTGTTTAGTCCCTTGATGACTATTGTAGAATGCCTTTTAGAAAAGTTATAGCAATTCATTATTTTTGCCAGTGTAATGAGAGAACCCACCTCACTACATCCTTGCCAATATTGGTATAACAGACCTGTGACAATTTGATGGCAAAAATAACTTATTCTACTTTACATGTCTTTGATTTTTAAAAGTCTGGGTATTTTTCAAATGTTTATCAGTCATTTGTATATCTTATTTTGTGACTTATATTTATATGCTTCCTTCGTTAACTTTCAGAGTTACAACTTGGTTTATAGGACTCCAACTAATGTTTAACAATAATGTACATTTCTTTGTGTATAAATGTATATATTTAGATACATCAGAAAAGATCTGGAAAATAAGCTACTGAGATTACAGGGGTGGCAAAAGAGATTTCTAACCTTATGTGAAATATTTTAATTGGCTATGTATTTAACTAACGAAAAATGATTTTTAAAAAGAATATTCTAGTTTAGTGTATGATCTTTGCTTCCATGAGACATGAGCGGCTCTTTGTTCTTTGGTGGTGATAGCTGCAAGAGTCAGCAACCTTTCACCCATATCACTGAAATGCTGTAGCTCAGGGAGGTCTGCTCAGTTTCACCTTATGGGCCATCCCACAAGATTTGTAGTGTCTGCCTATAGCACAGAATTGACGGAGATTCTGCGGCTGATGGTTCAGTTATGCTTGTCATGGGGCTGGGGGGCATGAGGAGTGGACAGACAGCATGAGTGCCAAACAGCGATCATCTCTGCTCTAGATACTTAGACTTTAAAACTGTGCTATATTTTAAATGAGTCAGGAGGCAGAGAGAGTAGGGTGGCAGACAGCAAATAATTTAGCACACAGGGAAAACTTTAAAATAAGAAACCCATTCAATGTCATCAAAAACAAAATAAAAAAGGTATGCAAGTGTTCTTAGCTTTTTCGTGATATTCATATTTAATTGTCACTCGGTTTAAATATATAGTTGCTACTTTGTCTAAGTAGTTTTGAGATATTCTCTTCTAGTAAGTCAGTCTCTCCCTGTAACCCAAGATGTCATTATTTTGTTATATGATGACAGTTGCTAAATCAGTTCTGTCAGTTACTATGCCATTAGCTGTACTACTTCCCAGAGTGTTCTTTCTAAGATGAAGAGGGCGTGTTTTACATGGGAATATTCTTTTTAATCACTTCAAGGCTACCACCTCTACTCAACCATGTAGGTGACAAGGAGACAGCTGGAGACACAGGTCCTAAACACTGATAATTTGGATGTGCTTTGAACTTCTTTATGCATCTAGAGATGCTGCCAGGGACAGTGAACTTGAAGAGTCAGATAAGATGCTAGCAATCGTCTTTGAAGCCCTAAGGGCAGGAAAGTAGAGTGGGATGCAATAGATAATTTAACAGAGAGAGCAAATATTTCTGGGCTTTAACCAGAGCAAATGCTCTCAGGCCAGTTTGGAATGATGATTGCTGACCACCACAGGCTCCAGAACTTTGCTGTATTAATCCTTAGATTTCAGTTCCTGTTGTTAGAATGTTGACTCACCAAACATCAACTCAGGCTCTCAGCACCACCACCACCATCATCATCATCATCATCATCAACATCATCAGAATAATAGCTGCAATTTTATTGAGTACTTAGGAAGAGTTCATAAGTAGTAGGTACTATAATTGTTATTCTTCTGTTTCAGGTTCTGTGCTCAGGTCCTTTTATTAAAGTACACTAATCCACACTTTACAGCTGATGGAACTGAGCTCATGGATGTGAAGTGACCTGCTATATGTCATGGGGTTGCAGGTGGTGAGGCTGAGATCTGAACCCAGTTCAGTGGAGCGCAGAGGCCACATGCTTAGGCTAAGTGCTCTACTCTATCCTTGCCCCACTACCCACTCCTCATGCCCTGCTATGGTAGGTAGAATAATGGAGACCCAAAAATGTCCACATCCACATCTCCAGAATCTGTGAATATAATATGTTATGTGGCACAAGGGAATCAAAGTTGCAGATGGAAAGAAGTTGAGTTGAAGACCTCGAGTTGAAGAGATTATCCTGGGTTACCAGGGGGAGTCTAATGTGACCACAAAGAAGAGAGAGGCAGAGAAGGGGTCAGAGTCAAGAAAAGGAGATGTGATGAAGAAGCACTCAGGATGATTCAACGTGAGTCAGCCATGGCTGACTTTGAAAAAGGAGGGAGAAGCCACCAGCCAAGGAAGCTAAGCAGCATCTGGAAACTGGAAAGAGCCAAGAAATGGATTCTCTCTGTGATGATTCCCATTACGTACCAATTTGGGCCACGTTGTGCCCTGATTAAGTATTATTTCTGGGTGTGTCTGTGGTGTGTCCAGATGAGCTTAGCAATATGGCTGGTGGGGCAGGTGGAGTGATGGAACAGTCTTGGGCAGTGGCCTGAGTGACGCTGAAGCAGCAGAGGTAGGGTTGATTGGGAGGAGGTCTGGTGTTGGAGGAAGGAGCACCAGAAGTAATCACATGACATGTGCATATAATGTAAGACCCATGGGCTCTCTGAAAAATGAGAAGAGGAAGGGGCTTTTTTTTTTTAAAGATTTTATTTATTTATTTGAGAGAGAGAATGAGAGAGAGAGAGAGAGAGAGCATGGGGGGGAGGATCAGAGGGAGAAGCAGACTCCCCGCTGAGCAGGGAGCCCAACGTGGGACTCCATCCCGGGACTCCAGGATCATGACCTGAGCCAAAGGCAGTCGCTTAACCAACTGAGCCACCCAGGCGCCCCAGGAAGGGGCTTTTTAAAATTACAAAATTTGGATGTATATTTTTGATGCAATTTCAGCGGTTCAATCAATTGCTCTTGGTTGCAGGAAGATTTTATCTTTTTCTAAGGAGTGTGACATGCTTAGATTTATGTATTAGAAGTGGCTCTCCAGAAGGTGGAGTCAAAGATGCTTCAGAAAGGGGACACATGGTAGAAAGTCACTTAGAAAATGTATGCAAAAGTCCATATGAAAAGTAAGAAGGAATTTACCTTTTTGGGAGATTTTGAGATTTTGAGAGATTCTGAGAGATTTTTGAGGGAGGATTAATAGGAATTGGTGACCTAGAGAATGCAGAGAGACGTTGAGGAAGCCCTCATATGACTGGAGATGCCATTATCTGTCCATGGGGAATACGGGGGAGACAGCAGGTCCCTGGTGAGGCCCTGTCTTCGCAGAGATGGTGAGCGGAGAGTGGGCAGGGACAGGCCAGCATCAGGCCACATTTGAGGGGACAATAGCTGGCACTACAGACTTGAACATTGAACCCATTCTTCCCTTTGCCTTAATGGCTTAACGATGCTGAGCGCACTTGAGTATTTTTGTGCACCTTTCACCAGGGGACCTTGAGACACTCATAACAAGTTTGTGTCTTGGCTTTTCCATCTTCAATCCCATAGTAATGTTCTTGGGTAGAGATTTATGAGCTAATGCTTGCAAAGTCCTTTGAGAACCTCGGTTGAAGGCTCAATATAAATATCTTTATTAAGTATTGATGAATGCTTCCAGTTTGCAGGCTAACCTGAAGAGGGAGAAAGAAGGGGGAAAAGTTCTTTGAAAAGATACCCTTCTCATATGATTGCTTTGGACTGATCGGTGGGTAAGGAGATTTCAAGAAGGGGGAAAGGATGGGGGCAGGGATGAACTCCCTTGGCAAGGCCAGGAGGATGCGTGTCTCCAGGTATGGGTAGCTGGCAGCTAGCAATGAATGTAATGCAGAGGCATCATCCAGGCTTGTTCTAGGGAAGCAGGTTCAATTCTTCTCTATCAGAATGATTTATCGTTTCTGTAAGTACTTGCCTATGTACTTCAAAGGGTTAAAGCAGAACCCCAGGAGGGTAAGACCATCAGGTGCAGGCTTTCAGCACATTGCAGGGCTCACTCTGCTCTGACAGGGACAGAGGGCTGGGTGGTAATCGGAGCCCACAGCTAACTGTTTTAGGAGACAGAAATAGGTGTCCTCAGGCTGCAGAAAGTGGCAGGTAATGGGGGCTCCTTTTTGCTGAGCACTTTTTAAAATGAGGTTAGAAGTGGATCAATGAATCATGAGAGAATGTTACACACAGTGATGAAATGGGGGAGGGGCATAAGCGAAGGACTGGACCATTTACACGTCAAATTGTCTGAGCCTGCTTGCTGTTGGGGCTTCATTTGTCTGTTAACTTGTTAACTTTACCAGTTGGTAGGACTAAAGAGTGGCACCTCAGGCTTGTCATTTTCTTTGATATGCTTTTGGATACGCTGGTGCAGTTATCTTTGGTCTTCATCTCACATTCTGACCTCTCAGATTTTGTTCAAAAGCAGACTTCTGTCATAGGATGTTGGCATTAAAGAGCCTCCTCAAAGATCGCCCTTTTCATTTTATACAGAAGGAAACAGGCTCGGAGAGATTATAGGATGCTGAGTTGCCCAGCAAACTATTAGCAGCCTCTCCTCTCAAAACAGTATCCATTTCTCACTTCCAGACAACACTTCCCGACCTGCTGGACCATGAGCTGAGCACTGGCCTACGTTACCTCTCCAGGTAGGTCACCATCAGCAGGGGACTGACAACCACAAGCCCAAAGTAAAATTCTAATGAGACATTCTGGATGCTCAAAGGAAGCACAGAGAAGACATAAAGAAATGGGTAATAAGAAGGTCAGAGGGAGTCATGGAGCCATGAATGCTCTTGGGTGTGCTAGTCAAACCCGTGGGAAGGAGTCATGCCAGCCCCACTCAGTTCATCCTGGAAGGACTCCAGGGAGAGCCGCAGTGGGGCCCAGCCAGGTGGGCAGGCCCCTGTTGTCCTTCCCAGGAGGCTTCATGCTTCATCCTGGTTCTGTTTACACACCCCTTTCCTCTGTGGGTGCTATGTCTGTTTTCTATTGCAAGTAGGGTGCAATTAGGTAGATGCATTTGCAATAATAAAGTTCTGTCGCAGTCACAAGATTGTGACACCAAATACCTAATTCCCCCATGTTTCTGCAACTCTTCTTGTGGGCTGTGACACTGGATTTGAACAATTTGTTTTTAAGTGACCAAAATGTTGTTTGTAAGACTTGTGTCTTTTTTGGTTCATTTCTGCTGCTCACCAGGATTGCAGAAACTGGTTGGCCTTTTTTATGATTTGAATTTATTGTTTTATTTATTTATTTATTTATTTATTTATTATTTATTTATTTCTATTACCTATCCAGAGTGTAGTCATCCAGCGACAACATATGATCCATAAATTTAATCATGACTTCAGCCTCTGGACTGCCATTTGAGCAGCTAGAATTTTGGGGGTGGAATCCCCTGCCATGCTGACAACAGCTCTTCTAGAGGAACAGTGAGCACATGAGCAATTGGGTTTCTTGGTCCTACGCCTGCACTAATTAAGCCTCCACAGGTTTGGGAGTGGGCCACTCAGGAGGGTGAGAGATGAGCCTCTGAGATGTTCTCATCAGGTTAAATTGATGTCACTGAACAGAGTTTGTTGGTGTGATGGAATAAAACATCAGCACTCATCAGTTTCTTCCTGTTACCACAGCTAGCTAGAGCACTGGAGCCCCAGTCCTATGTAAATCCAGCCAGGTCTCTGGATCCCTGTGGTGATACTAACCTATTCCTGTCCTGATGGCCAGTGGCCCTGATGCTCCCAGTGGAGCTGGAGCCTTGCTGTGACTGCCAGTGGGCACCAACACAGATTCCTGTCACGTTTGCCCTTTTTCTAGTAGCTTCTGTCCATTCTAAATAACAGCTAAGATGAAAAATAGTATCTCTGGGTGAAGTCATTCAATTTCCTGTAGTGGGCAGTAGAGTTTTTATTTAGTTACTCTCAATCATTTTCCCTCTCGTTTGGTCATTTGCCCTGTTGACTCAGGCTGTTGCTCTCTCTATCTGAATGTAGTCTTCAGGTGATGCTTCTATCAGATTCCCTCCTGGAACCATACATTTTCACCTTGATCAATCTCACCCACCCTAAGTCTCTGTTCCATTTCTCTCCCATCTTGGTAAGCTCCTTCCACCTCCTTTTCTGGGATAGATCTAGCAGGCTCCATATGGCTCTGGTGTTAGCTTCCCTGATTCCTAGATTGTGGCTAGGATGGCATGGCCCCGAGGTCATGGACTGTTCTTGCACCTTTTTTATATCCCCAGTCCTCCTGATTCTGCTAGTGGTAGCAATGATCTTGGTGGGCTAGTTCTGTGGTATTATTCTTGGGGTGAATCCTTCAGACTCAGCTTCTAGCAGCTTTTAAAGCATCTAATTCCCATTAAATCCAGTTCTGTTAACTGAGACTAGCCCCTGATTTTAAAAAATTAACATTTTTTAAATGTACATCCACTTAATTTAGAAGTGTTTAGAAGCTATTTGTTGACTGCGAGTTTTGTTCAATATATGTTGTTTTATTGTCTTAAAAGTTGTCATGATTCAACTGTCAGATGGTCCCTGCATTTCTGCCTACTCAGAGATGTTTCTCACTTCCCATTGAGGGGAGTATCCTCTGTGAAGGGCCAAATCATTTCCAAGTAAGTCCTTCTATCCTCCTTAATCTCATCTTTCTCTTTGGCTTTTGAAATCAAGAAAAAGTGCCCAGAAGTACATGAAGTAGAACCCAGGTAATTTCCCAGAAATCCTAATCTTCAGGCGTGTAAATTATTTTTCTAGCAGAGATGACCTTGGCTTGTCCTGCCAAACCCAATTGATCAGGCTCTGAGTCTGAGGCCAGTTGCACATGGAAAGTGACCGTGACCCTCGGATGAGAGGTATCTCCCAGTCTCCCCTCACCAGTGATCACAATTGCCACAAGATTAGCATCCTCAACCGCATTCTGAGAACACTTCATGCTGATGAGAATATCTTTCCGCTTCCTGTTCTCCCAAGCTTCTTCACAAGCTTGGCATGGCTCCTCCCTCCACGTGGTTGGCCACTGTGGTTTCCTAATTTAGGAGAAGTTAGCTAGAGATCTCACTTATGTGTCCCTTCTCATTCATCCACTCTTTTGACCTTTACCCTGGGCAAACAGAAGAACCCTCTTATTCTGACTCATATCCTAAATCTTTCTCACCATCCAGGCCACCACTGAGGGCAGACTCTTCAGAAGAGTTCCCTTGACCTGGTGACCCAGCTCTCAAAACTTTCATCTTCCTGGCTGACTCTGGCTAACCTCTGCAGCATGCTCTCTTTGTTCTGGTCCCCTTGGCTTTCAGCCTTTTCCTCATCAAGTCATAGCTTCTTGTGTTCTACAAATAGGAATATCTCCCCTCCACCCTCTGACCAAGTGTTTTGAAGGATGTGAAATTGTTCCCTCACTTCTGAACTTGGAAATATATAAATCAAATGTAAACTGACCTGGATTTGCCAGCCTTGTCAGAAATTTCTTTCTCTGACATCGTGCCAGGCTTGGGTGAGTCCCCGCAGAAACCAGTTCAAACACCCTGTTCACTCTGTTATGCTGATAACAGGCCCAGCCCTCGGGGTTATGGTCAAGTGGACAGAAATCAAAGGACACAGCAGGCTGTCGGCATTGTTCCAAATACAGGTCCATTCGTATGAGGCACCAGGACAGAGAGTTTTTTCTTTTCCAGCGCGTAATTCTTTCCAAACAGCAGTGCTAATGTGTAAAACAGGTGAGACAATGTGGATATGTGCCTTTGTGATTTATTGCTGTACTAACGGCCAGAGTCGGTAGAAAATTTAATGAGTCAGCAGTACCCTGAAACCCTCTCCACAAGGTCTAACTGACCTATACAGTTCTTCCCAGAATATACTAACTTCATTCTTCTTATTTCTTCGGGCAATGCTTAATATCTTTCTCTCTTTCTATCCAATGATCTTTTAAAAGGGAGCTACCAGATTTCACGAGTGCTGGAAGAAATTTTAACATCTAATTTATTTTTTAGCTGATTTATTTAAATTTTCTTTGATAAACTTTTATACAGTACAGAAATATATTAGCATAGCAGTGTGTGCATAATGATCATAAGGAATACATATTCATTGGGGTGTGTGAGCTCTTTTTTAAACTGATAGTAATGTGTGATTAAAAGCTGAAAAACCACTGCTTTAAGCAATCAACTCAACATGTAATAGTTTTTAAATTTTTGCAGCATCATAATTTATTTTTAATTTAAAAAAATTGATGGAAAAATATAATGAACAATCAAGTTATTATGAATTCAGTAGTGCTTTAAAATTGCAATGTATTTTATCACAGTGGCCTATACACATTTGAAAAATAATAGGTCATATCTGTGTGTGAAATACATACTTTGTACATATTATATCTGTAGATCCTTTGCAATTACTTTACAAACTCCCAGGGGTTGTGTAGCAATGGTTAAGAAGTACTAACCCAATGGGTTTTTCATGTGCCTCATTAGGTCTTAGGTTCCCAGCCTTAAATATATCTGGCAGCTTATTTGTCTAAAAAGAGGTAGAGTCACTGTCTAAAATGAAGGGGTGAGAACTGATAGGTCTGAAGCCCATTAGAGAACAATTATCCCTTTTAGAAAGTTCTCTTTAGCAAACCATTCGTTAACTAGGGGTATCTCTGTGGTTTATAAGCCCTACTCCTTCTTTAGAAGGTGAACAGTGTACTGTGACTGGCTCAAGTATAGGGCAATAAGGATTTCTAGGAAGAGAGAAGTGTCTTTTAAATACCATACACAGAAAATATTACCTGCATCAACTTCGTGCTGCTTTTCTTTTACAAATAATAGCACTGATCCTTATAAGTTAAACTTTAAGTTGAAGACATGTGACATTTATAATTAGGGTCATGTCCTTCCTCTTTATTAAATGATGCTAAGGAAACTATGTCATCACCAGAGTTCCCTTGGGCAACAATCAAACAGAATGAGGTTGACAACCAAAGGCTATCATTTCATTTCTTTATTCAAGGTGAGGAATGGGAATGAAGACAAAATGAATCATTAGCTCTTTCTGATTGTGAAGATTTGAAAGTAATCACCTGCATGGCTTACCAGTAGAAATATTTATATTTTAATTTTCTTATCATCTCAACTTTTCCTGAAGCTAATGGATTACATTTTTGTAACACGGTATACACAGTATATATGGTATTTAGATTTGAAGCATTCTTTGCAGCCCAAGCAAGTCACTTAGATTTCTTTCTCACTTTCTTCTTCAGAATTTAATTTAAGATACTGTCAAAAGGAAAATGTTTACTGTAAATGAGTCACCCTTTGCTGAAATCATTTTGGCAAAAGTACTTACAGTCCAGAAATATAACCCTTACAGAAATATATTCACTGAAATTGTTTCGTATCCCCTGAGCTCCCATAAGTGCCCATCTGGCTCTCATGTCCTGGGTGAGGGCAGAGGGATACATAGCTCATTTCCACCAAACAGTATTCAAGGGTTCTATTTATTCTGCCTGGAAATCCCTCCCACCCTTGTCTATCTCCAGCTAAAACCTACTCACACTAAAGCTTCTGCTTACATGGCACTTCTGTGGAGAAGCCTTCTAATCTCTCATTGAAATTAAGCTCTCCTTACTACCTCACATAGGTCAGAATGGCTAAATTAAAAAGCCAGGAAACAACAGATGTTGGCAAGGATGTGGAGAAAGGGGAACCCTCTTAAACTGGTTGTGGGAATGCAAACTGGTGCAGCCACTTTGGAAAACAGTATGGAGGTTCCTCAAAAAGTTGAAAATAGAACTACCCTAGACCCAGCAATTGCATTAGTAGGTATTTATCCAAAGGATACAAACACAGTGATTCAAAGGGGCACATGTACCCCAATGTTTATAGCAGCAATGTCCACAATAGCCAAACTATGGAAAGAGACCAGATGTCCATTGAAAGAGGAATGGATAAAGAAGATGTGGTATAAATATATATATATCTCACATTTATATATATATATATATATATATACACATGACACAATGTTACTCAGCCATCAAAAAGAATGAGATCTTGCCATTTGCAATGACATGGATGGAACTAGAGGGTATTATGCTAGTCAATCAAAGAAAGACAATTATCATGATTTCATTCATATGTGGAATTTAAGAAACAAAACAGATGAACACAGGGGAAGGGAAGGAAAAATAAAATAGGGTGAAAACAGAGAGGGAGGCAAACCGTAAGAGACCCTTAACTCTAGGAAACAAACTGAGAGTTGCTGGAGGGGAGGTGGGTGGGGGGATGGGGTAACTGGGTGACAGGCATTAAGGAGGGCACTTGATGTAATGAGCACTGGGTGTTGTATGCAACTGAAGAATCACTAAATTCTACCCCTGAAATGAATAATACAGTATATGTTAAATAAATTGAATTTAAATAAAAAATGAAAAGTAAATAAATTAGGTTCTCTTGTTATAATCCCTCTTGCACGTTATCTTTTCCCTTAGTGTTTCAATTTGTTATGATTTCTTACATCTTAAAGCAATTTATAATACTGTGGCTACTTGTATTATTATTTGTTTCATGTAAGGTACACAAAGACAGGGTTTGTGTCTATTATAATATCCACATCTGTATCCCACAATGTTATGTGACTCATAAGAAGGAGCTCAAGATATATTCATTGAATGAATAGATTTTTTTCTACATAATCTTAATAATGTACATCAGAATTGAAATAGAGTGATCCTTTGGAGCTTTATTATAAAGTTATCATTCATTGTTATTCTCAAAGAGAAACTAGAAAACTCAATTATTTCAAGGTATCAGGGTTGTTGAAATATCTCTTTCAGGAGCAAAGTAATTTAGTAAATGATGGTCTGGTTTGCTAAAGAGGCTAAATCAGCCATTGACTTTCAGGGTTGCTGCTTCTTAAAATTTTCAGTAAAAGGTGAATATATATGAGGGGTGATTGGACTACACATCGTTGGCTTGGGAAAGAAAACATTTTAATATTGGATACCTTTAAGATTAGAAGTTAAACCACAATGAAAATCAAGATTCAAGTTGTCACAGTATACCAGTGGTCTTTCCCTGACGATTCTATTAAGAAATAAGGGGAGTTCAAAAGTTGTTCTCAATATTTTAAAAAACCCATGAAGCATCATACATTTATATTCAGTCAGATTTCACAGGATAACTAAAATGTACTATTCCTTTGATTTTAATTTGAATTAGATTAATCAAACATGATTACTCATGCTGATCAGTTACTTTTTTTTGGCTATGAGCAAATGTTACATCAAATTAATCAAAATAAAAATCTATTTATTACTTTATAAATGTAGTTTGTCTGCTAGACAGTGTCTTTCAGATACATAAGGGCTAGTGAGAAAATATTGTAAAAGGAATCCCTGATGGCAAAGAATTTAGGAACCTCATAATCAATGTCATGAGGAGAGGGATAGATGTCTAGCTTTGCCAAATAACATGACAACTTTCTTACTGGAGAGCAGCATAAATTAGGAAATAAATTATGAAAATCAGCACTTACAGTTGTCCTATGAAAAAAGCCTTAATTACTCACAGCTCCTGAGGAGGTCCTTAAGGGCATGACATATGTTCCCCAGAAATATAAACTAAGAACTTCCAGGCAACCTAGGAAATTAATTATTTCCCCTAATTCCCAGTAAATGCTTTTGCTCTCTGCCTTACAGAAAAATTAAGCATCATCAGACAGGAACTTCCTTAGCTTTCCTGCACCATATCTGCAAACTAGCTTGCTCCTACCCGGAGGGGGTGAGCTATCATGTCTCTGTCCTGGACCCTTTCCCCAGCCATCTTAGGACCACTCTGTTGAAGGACTACCCTTCTCATTCCTGCACCTCCCACCCATCCTCTAGCCCTCTGGCATTCTGGCTTTCTTCCATTAGCACCTAACCATAGTCAAGGGTCTCAGCTCTTAAAGAAGAAACACAAAAGTCTATAACCACACAATGTCTTCCAGGTACTGCTCTTTCTTCCTTTTCTCCTACTGAAAGAGTTCTCGCTACTCCTCATCTTCACTACTGTGCTAGTCACTACACCTGCAGGGTGGATTCAACACCCATTCTTCCCCAGAAACAATTCATGCCAAAGTCACAGTAGTGATGTTCTTGTTAGAGAATTCTCAGTCCTTATCTTACTTGGATTCTAGGAAGCCTCTGATAATATTAATGGGTCCTCTCTTCATTCAGTCATTCAGCAAGTATTGATCACTTATGAAGTGACAAGCACTGTTTTATGTGCTAGGGTAACAGTGCTGGAGAAACCAAGTCTTCCCCCCACCCAGTTTTATTGGGATGTAATTCACATATAACACTGTGTAAGTTTAAGGTGTATAATGTGATGATTTGACACACATATGTATCGCTAAATGATTACCAGAATGTGTGTGTGCTGAGAACTCCTAAGATTTCCTCTCTCAGGAAGCCTGCATCTCCTTCTCCCACTCCCCCTGCTTGTGTTCCTTCTCTCGCTTTGTCTCTCTCTGTCAAATAAATAAATAAAATCTTTAAAAATAAATAAATAAAAAATAAATGCTTTGGGAAATATAACGTATTGACTACAAACTTATGACAATAAAAATGAGAATATTTGATGGATTTTCAAAAAGTAAAATTAAAACAATAAACCTCCCTCAGTCTTTACTGACTGGCTTCAGGAGAGAAGTACCTATTGTTGTTTATTGTTGTTTATTGTTACGAAGAAAACAATAAACAAAAATAGCATGGAAGATGGAAACATAAGATCACAGTTAAAAAGTTTCAAGATCCTTATATTATTTACAAGGATGATGTAAATAATTAGGAACTTTATACTTTATCAAATTGTATATTTTTGTTGAAGTATTAAAGCTAGGCATAAGTCAGTAGAAAAAATAAAGAATAACCCATGAATCTAACAAAGAAGAGGAAGAATGGGGGAGAGCAAAGAAAAACATGACAAATAAAAAAACACGACATAATGTGACAGAACTGTCAGAAATATAAGAAACCATAACATTTTAAATAGCAGTCATTAGGGGCGCCTGGGTGGCTCAGGCGTTAAGCGTCTGCCTTCGGCTCAGGACACGATCCCAGCGTCCTGGGATCGAGCCCCGCATCGGGCTCCCTGCTCAGCGGGAAGCCTGCTTCTCCCTCTCCCACTCCCCCTGCTTGTGTTCCCTCTCTCGCTGTGTCTCTCTCTGTCAAATAAATAAATGAAATCTTTAAAAAAAATAAATAGCTGGGGCACCTGGGTGGCTCAGGTTGGTTAAGCGTCCGCCTTCGGCTCGGGTCATGATCCCGGGGTCCTGGGATCGAGCCCCGCGTAGGGCTCCCTGCTCAGCAGGGAGCCTGCTTCTCCCTCTGTCTACCACTCTGCCTACTTGTGCTCTCTCTCTGTCAAATAAATAAATAAAATATTTCTTAAAAAAAAAAAATAAATAAATAAAATAAATAAATAGCAGTCATTAGTTTATAAGAGATTATCATATCAAATATGTAATATTCATGAGATCATAATGATACTGAAAAAAGAAATGTCACTGACCTCCACTGGAGGATTCTAGGAAACAAAATCATTATTCGGAAAATTGATAAATGAAGAGGAACAATAAAGCTTTTACCCTGTCTTTCTAGAACAAACTGAATTTCTGGGTAACTAAATAGTAGGAAAGTTCTTGTAAAATTTCAGCTAGTACATGAAGAACAAATTATAGAATTAGAAAATCACCAATTCTCATATTAAAAATAACAGATCTAGGACAAAATCATCAAAGATGCTAAAAATCACTGGATGAAACATTAGTGAACTTTATCCTGGAGGAAACAAGTTGGACATCATTACAAGTGGAACCACAGACATTCTGTGCCAAATAATATGGTGCAATAGGAGGTATAGCACCGCCTGTGCATGATTATTGCCAAAACATCCACATCTGAATGTAACCAAATCTCTAAATCTAATGATTATAGTAATTATAGAGATTAGCAAAACAAGTTAAAAGCCACCCTGAAGAAGCAAACTACCAAATTTGGAATGTGGGATATTCTACAGGAAAAATGATTTCTTTTTTCAAACAAAACATGTCATAACATGAAAAAAGAATAAGGGAAACAGTCGTTTAAGAAAAGAGACCTAAGAGGCAACAAGAAAGTGCAACAAATGAACCTTCATTGCCTTCTGATTTGAGCAAGCCAATGGTAAAGAGCTTTCATGACAATTGTGGAAATTTTAATATAGACTGGTTATTAAATATTACTAAGAAATTATTGTTTTTTTTTCAGATTTTATGATGGTAATATTTGAAGAAAAAATATCTTCATTAGTTAGCTGTGGGATTTACTTTAAAATACTCATAAAAAAAAAGAGGAGGAGGAGAAAAAGTTCAGGAAAGAAAACAGCATGTGGAATGGGCAGATAAAACAATATGGAAAGAATATCTCTAAGTGTTGAGTCTGAACAGTGGGTTTATGGGATTTATTATACACTAGGCACTCTTTATCCATGGTTTAGTTTTACTTTCTTTCATTTCAGTTACCTGCAGTCAACCTTGGTCCAGAAGCAGATGATCCTCCTGCAGACATATCCTCAGAAGGTTATTAGTGCCCAACGCTGTGTCACAATTCGTCCATCATTCACCACACATCATCCCATCACGTGGACATTTGATCATCTCACATCATCGCAAGAAGAAGGGTGAGTGCAGCACAATAAGATATATTGAGAGAAAGACCACATTCACATCGCTTTTATTACACTATGTTATTATTGTCCTATTTTATTATTGGTTATGTTGTTATTCTCTGGGTGTGCCTGATTTATAAATAAAACTTTATGATAGGTTTGTACGTACAGGAAAAAACACAGTGCATATAGGGTTCAGTAGTATCCATGGCATCCGCTGAAGATCTTGGAACATATCCCCTGTGGTTAAGGGGAGACTGATGTACTTCTTTTGTTTGAAAAATTTCATCAATAACGATCCTATAGGAAAGGGAGTATTTTTATCAGATGATATTTTTAATATCCAGCTCTGTGCTTCATTGTAAGAGTCAACCTTAAGGAAAAATAAGAAATAAAAGTACATAATAAAGGTATGGAAAATGATAGATCAGGGAAATACCCAAAAGAAGCTATGAATACTACTATCAGAAAAAGATGCATTAAAGGCAAAATGATTTCTAGAGTTAAAGACACTACCGATAATAAAAGCAACAATCCACCAAAATATATGGTTATCATGAACGTGGATGCATAAAGCAAAGTCAAACAGATGGAAAATTGATAAATCTATAAGTCATGTGGAGATTTAAACACATATCTCTTAGAAATTGAAAATTTCTAAGAAAAGAAATTTCATAAAACACCGGAGATATGAATAATACGAGTCCCAAATGTGATCTAATAGCTGCCTATAAGATCTTGAACTAGTACATGGAGAATGAATATGCTTCTCAATCACCCATGGAACAGTTAGGAAAACTGACCACTTTTTAGAACACAAAGGTCCAAAGAGGTGATAGCCTATAAATTGTATCCTTGACCATAATGCGAATAGATTTAATATCAGCAATAAAAGATGATAGAGTCAATCACAGTGGAAATTGTGAATTTATTAAAAAATAATTTCTAGGGCGCCTGGGTGGCTCAGATGGTTAAGCGTCTGCCTTCAGCTCAGGTCATGGTCCCAGGGTCCTGGGATCGAGTTCTGCATTGGGCTCCCTGCAGCTTGGGAGCCTGCTTCTCCCTCTGCCTCTCTCTCTCTCTCTCTCTCTCTCTCTGTCTCTCATGAATAAACAAATAAAATCTTTTTAAAAAATAAAATAATTTCTAAAGAAAAGTTTTAAAAACTGGTAGGATATAGCTAAATGGTGCTTAGGGAAAATTTATAACTTTAAAGACATGTATCAAAAAAGACAAGGAAGATCAAATGTGAACAAGCTAAATAGTCAACTCTAGAAGCTAGAGCAGACAACAGAGGATATTTAGACATAACTAACAATGTAAAAGAGCTGATTCTTTGAAAAGACTGATGAAAAGATTAGTAAATCTGTAAAAACGTGTCAAAAAAGGAGGAAGAAAACACTGTTAGAAATGTAAATAAATTCAATATAAAAATATGCAATATTTTATTATGAGGCCAGACTAGTTTGTGTTATAGTAAAAAATCAAGATGAAGATTTCAGTGGCTTAACAAAATAAAAGCTGATTTATGCTCACAAAAGTGAGCATAATATATATCCAGGTGACTCTCCAAGGTCCTTCTGGAGGTGGCTCCTCATTCTAGGGTGCTTTGATCTTCTGAGATTTGCTTTCATGATCACCCCACACTGACTATTAACAATACCCTGGTACTTGGAGGTGACACCCATCACTTCCTGTCACATTACACTGGACAAACCAGGTCAGATGCCAGGCCTGACATCAAGGGAGTGGGAAAATGTAATCCCCCAGAGTGCTTCCTGAGAAGAAGAAAACAAGAACCATAGACCAGCATTAGGAATATCTACCCATATTATGAATAGCATTGTGGCAATAAATGTAAACATTTACGTGAAATTGAAAATTTTCAAGAAAAACAGAAATTACCAAAACTGACTCAGGAAGAAATAAAAGACCCAAATATAACCAAAACTATTAGAAACACTGAAACAGTAATCGAGAATCTCCTCTTCTACACAAAGACCATGCCCAAAGATTATACTGATAAATGGTAATAAATCTTCAAGAACCAAATGGTATTTCACTTTTATAATTAAGAATATGTTTTAAAAAGATTAAAAGCTACCCAACTCTCCTTATGAGGTTATTATAATTTTGGTAAGAAACTAGTTAAAGGTAGTATCAGAAAGGAAAACTGAAGATCATTATTATCAATAAACAGAAATATAACAATCCTAAATATGGGATTTGTGTAACTAGTACAGTGAACAAGCAAGAATCATAGGATGCACTCATAAGACAGCTTCATTTTGTTTCCCACTGTGCCTTTAAAATGTGTGTGAAGAGGTAGACTTCTCCCCCTGTCTGGGAGGAAAAGGGTACTCAGGCAAACTCGGAATTTTTCTGATTATTCTTAGGCAAGTAAAAATCCCAAATCAAACACAATCTCAATTCAGAAATTCAAATATGAAGTCTCATATCAAAACCTAAAACTTGATTCAGGGATAGATCTTTCCTCCCAGCTATAGCTGGATTTGGGAAAATGGAGTGGCTGTGGAAGGAGGCAGGAACTGGCAACCTTTTCCCAGCTAACTTCCGTTCCCACTTCAATGCTGCTAACAGCCCCTCTGAAGCTGGGAATGAGAAGAAAGTAGACAGGAAAGGAGAGGCAAAGAGAGCTAGAAAGTTCTTTCTGTGTATATCACTGCTATAACCTGTTCTGTACTCACTGGGCCTAAAACATGTTTAAAACCAGTGCCTTGTTTTGTGAGTTTTTCATACTGTTTCCATCACACCCCCCCACCCCCATCCCCAGTCATTGCTAGAGACCTCTTGCCTGCGGTTCTCATGATAATGGACGGACACATCTCCATTCCTGCTTCTCACTTTCTCCTTAGTAGCCCTTAGAAATCTTGTGATACCCACAGCTTTTTTTCTGCTGATATCCGTGTGCCCCACCAAGAGGTCCTATTTTGCAGGACCTAATGTCCACATCAACTCTCTCCTGCATTTGACACGCCTTGCCCTGACAAACATGGGGAGGGAGGTGAGCCCCAATGCCTCAGCTGTCCCCAGCAAGCCAGTCCATCGTCAGCCCCTTAAAATTTTAGGTGGGAGTCAGACATCAGTCTACCCCAGCCTGCTAACTTTGGATGACACAGAGAAAGCTCACAGGGTAGTCTTGTTGATCCCATGCCACTAGGTTTAAGGAGGGGAGCAGACTTGCCCCAAATAATTCCTTAGTTTGAGTTAGAAAAAGGTGATCCTTTCTCCAACTGAGCTTGGTGAGTAGCACACAAGGGATTTCGGGCCCTATACAGTCCCCCTGCCCTGTGTCCTTTTATGCGTTGATCAGTATGCACAGATTTATGTGGAGATCCTGTCCCAGCACCACCCCTTGGAGTTATGGGGGTGGAGAGCAGGGATGGATGGCTCATACCATATTTCCTTACAAAAAAAAAAAATACTCTTCTAAATCCCCTTTTGAAACTCTGGCTCCAGAATCTCTTATACTTTTGATACAGGTAAAAAGGCTTAATAATTAGCTAAGAAGCTGTGGTCACCTCTTACCCAAATTCTACTGGGTAGTCTATTTCAAGTTCCCTATTGTGTCTGATAGCTGTCGTCTTAGAGTCCCAGCCAGAACTTCTAGGCTAATAGCCTGTTCAGCCAGCAAAGCAATTCCTGTTGTCTTCTAATCAAACCAACCGAACAACTAACAGGACCACCTAGGGCTTATCCCAGGATACAGTGATTATTAAATCAGAAAACTTATTATTTCAACTCACTATAATAACAAATTAACGGAGGGAAAAAATGTGCTCATTTTATTAGATGCAGAAAAATCCCTTCAAAGATATTCAAAATAATTTTATGATTAAAAACTTCCAGCAACCTAGAATTGGAGGAAATTTCATTTGCTTGATAGCATGTATTTTCCCCAAAGCAAACAGTAAACATAAGTCTTAGTGATGAAACAACAGGAGGATTCCCACTAAAATAAGGAAGAGATGAACATGTCCACTGACATCTTGCTGTTCAGCTTTATGTGGGAGGATATCAGCTCTACTTCAATCAACCAATATTTAAAAAACAATAAAATATAAAAAGTAAAAATGAAAAATAATCACAATATAGGAGAGTCTAGGTAGTGTGTTAATGCCAGGAAAAACAGAAACTGTGTAATGTTTGAAAGGGGAAGACAGAATTGACGTTTTTCTCTCTGACGATATGATTGTGCACATGGAAAACTCAAGGGAATTTACAAACTATTAAAACTAATGAAAGATTTCATTAAAGTCAGTTGATAGATGAACAACATAAAATTTAACAGCCCTATACGCTAACAATAAACAGTAAGAAAATGTAATAAGAAATACGTTACAAAAACATATCTAAGAATAAATCTAACAGTAGATGTACAAACTGTTTTGGACAAAACAGTATATTATCGAAGGACATAAAAGTAGGCCTAAGGAGGGGCACCTGGCTGTCTCAGTCAGCACACTATGTGACTCTTAATTTCAGGGTTGTGATTTCAAGCCCCACGGTGGGTGCAGAGATTACTTAAAAATAAAATCTTTAGGGACGCCTGGGTGGCTCAGTCAGTTAAGCGTCTGCCTTCGGCTCAGGTCATGATCCCAGGGTCCTGGGATCAAGCCCCGCATCGGGCTCCCTGCTCAGCAGGGAGCCTGCTTCTCTCTCTGCCTGCCGCTCCCCCTGCTTGTGTGTGCGTGCTCTCTCTCTCTCTCTCTCTCTGACAAATAAATAAAATCTTTAAAAAAAATAAAAAATAAAAATAAAATCTTTAAAAGAAAGAAAAAAAGTGGCCTAAGTAAGTAGAAAAATTCACTGAGTTCATGAAAAAGATGAAATATTATACAGATAATTTGACTTATATGACAAAATAAATGTCATTCTAATAAAAGCTCCAAATAAGTTTTCCATGGACTTGAACAAATACTCTGACTCATACAGACTAAAAGTCCAGTGATAGCCAAGACAGTTCTTTAAAAGAAAAATGAGACTTCTCTTACTAGCTATCAAAGATTTATTAACATATATAATACATATAAGTATATATTGTATGTTATATATTACATGATATATGTTAATGTATATAAATATGTGTGTGTAGTAATTAAGACAATGTATCATCATGTAGCAATAGGTACACAAATGATTAGAACAGAATGGTGAGCCCAGAAATAGACCCAAGCATATCTAGGTCATTGGTATCTAAGAGAGAGGATAATGCAAATAAAAGGGGAAATAATGGCCTGTTCAATAAATGGTGTTGGTATGATTCTAATTCTATGTAGGGAAATAAAATGCAATCAAGACCTACCTGATATTATACAGGAAAGATAAACTCCAGATGTATTGAAGATTAAAATCTCACATAAAGAAAATTAAACCTTATCCTTGAAGAATAAGTTTAAAGATCCTGGAGTAGGGAAGGATTTCTTAAACAAGTCAGACCACAAAACAAAATAATAAAAAAGGAAAAAATAACAAAGAATTTAGTAATAATTAAAAAAGAAATAATTGAAAAATTTGTTGGAACCCAAATTTTTTAAAACAAGTAAATGACAAGAGGAACAATGAGCAAAATTAAAAGAGAAGCAGCACACCGAAATGAACACATTTGCCAAATATACAAGAATCAGTATGGAGGGTACATAAAGAAGGCCCATAAGCTCCATAAGAAAAAATGGGCAAATGTTATTAAAAGACAATTTTCCAAAAAAGGAACACTTATAACCGCTGAAGATATGAAAAATGATCACTTTTATTATGCAAAATAAAAGTGAAGAATGAAGTGACAATGACAATTTTTAAAATGTAATTATTCCAAGTGTTGGTGAGAATACAGAAAAAAGGGTCGTTAAAACTGCTTTGGAAATTAATTTGACATTATCTGGAAAATTTGAAAATATATACACCTTATGTTTTAGCAATTTTCATTTCTAAGCATAGCTAAAGGGAGATTCTTACTCTCAGGGAGACAGACGAGGATATTTGCCATGAAACCACTTGCAATAACAAAGAATTGAAATCAACCAGATATTCATCAATATGGAAATGAATAATAAATTGTGATACATACATATGATAGACATAATATGATTTTTTGATTTAGACATCATATAAATGTTTATACTGGAATTATGATATATCTGTATGGCACTTAAATAAACTTATTTGTCTCAAAACAATAAGACCTTGAAATGAGAGGAATAAAACAAGTTTTAGAGTTATGGACTGTATTTTTTTTACCAGATACTAAGTTAAAAGCAAGAAATTATACTGTAGTTTTTTGGATATGTAAATGATACTATAGTTTTTTGAATATATAAATGTGCTTTAGAGATTTAAATGCATGGACTGGGAAAACATTTACCAAATTTGTGATCTGGCTGCTTCTGGAGGGGCAGAGTTGAGTAAGAGAATAAATTTTAACCTTATTGTAATGTTTTAATCCTTTTCACTTAAAATTTGGATTAAAAAATGAAAACAAGTTGGTTAATTCTCAGCGGTGGGTACTTGGGATTGTTCTCCTTAACTGAGTATTTTCCTGTATTTTTAAGACTCCTCAAAAAAATTACATTAAAGTGGCATTCCACTGAGATAGAAGGCTTTATGATTGGTGGGTGTGGTCCTTCTCAATAGAACCATCAGCCAGAATGCTTAAGAGATGCTAAGGTAGGAAGACATTGGAAGTGTTCAAGAGACAATAGTGGACAGACCAAATTGTTTAGAACATCAAGTGCATGCAGTGTTAGGGAAAACCTTTGGTGATTAAGTGTAAGTCCTTAAGTATTAAGCATCTGGGGCTGGGCTAAATTCAGTGGTTAATAGAGACTCATCCAAAATGTTTAGTTTAAAAAAGATTTTAGAAAGACGTCTTTAGTTGGCAGAAATTGAAAAAGAAGTACACATATGTGTGTGGAGGGGAAAAAAAGCCACTGGAATTTTAAGTTGGTAAATTACATGTGGTCTTAAAGGGGTGGTTTCATCAGAATAGGAAGAAGAAGATGATAAATTGCAAGGAATGAATGGGTAATAAGGAAGTGGAGGGAGTGAGGATGGATTACTTGGTTTAAAATAGAAACTTGGTAGTAAAAAGAAGCCAGGGAAGTGTGGTAGCTTGAGGCAGTATTGGGACTGGAAGAATTATTATTTTTAATGATGGGAGACATATGAGTATACTTAAGGCCAATGAGATGTGGTGCAAAGGAAGAAAAGGAAAATGCAATAAATAGATTACAAGTAGCGTAATATTCTGAAGTGAGTAGCAGTGTAGGAGATCAAGAAGCAGCTAAGATCGTAGGTGTGTAAGGGGGAAAAAACATGTTTTCCTCAGAAGTAAGAACAAAGCAAGAAGAGACAAGTGAAGATGCCAAAACATTTTGAGTCAGAGATGTGAAAACGCTCAGCTGATCATGTTTGTTCTCAGTTCTTCCAAATGAAGGAAGGTCATCTACTGAGCATGAGGAGCAGGAGCTGAGGCTGCGGATTCAAAGGATGGAAATGATGTGACACATTTGTTGGGGGCAGCATCCTACCCAGACCCAGGCTTCTGCAGGCTACTGCCATTTCTGCTGAAGTCCGGATCCAAATGTGGAAAAAGAGTGGACACAAAATTATCTCAAGTAAATCTTGCTCACTTTAAATACTGAAGGATAAAAAGCATATGTTGCCTTGTGAAAGTGTCACTTCCCCAGAAAAGTTTGGATTTCAAAAAGACATTTCTCAAAGGAAATATTTGCTCGTATAAAAATATTATGTTAAGAGAATTCTAATAATTTGGGCCCACATCCACCAGTAGTGATGACAAACAAGCAATCCTGATTTCTGACTGCTCGCAAAGTAATTAATTAGCCCAACAGAGTTCTTTTTAAGATCCAAAGGATGCCAGTACGGAGAAGACGAAAGGCACTGATGAAAATGTGTTTTCTGTTAAATAGGTTATGGAAGAAGCCCAGAAATATTGAAGTAGTAAACATTTCAAAGAGAAACAGTGGAGGGAGTCCAAATTCCCAGTAATTCCACTGGAATAAGTTCAGTAAGAGCTGTGTGAGGTTTAACCCCTTCGTGTCCTAAAGGAATTCACCAGGATATAACAAAAGCTCATCACGTTCTAATTAATTTGGAAAAAGAACTCTAAAACTGGATTCCGTGAGTGTTAAATTACTGAAGCTAAATCACATGCAACTAAACCAGAAATGGGCCTACCATTGCCCTTGGGCCAGAGTCAGCCCACTGCCTGTCCTTGTTTCTTTTCTTGTTTTCTTTCTTTCTTTCTTTCTTTCTTTCTTTCTTTCTTTCTTTCTTTCTTTCTGGCCCACAGTCTAAGAATGGCTTTTACATTTTTAAATGGTATCATTTAAGATGGTTACCTAAGTACCTTCATAATGTCTTTGATTTTGTCTCTTGGCTGGCAAAGCCTAAAAATTTCCTATTTGGCCCTTTGCCGAAAAAGTTTGCCAACCCCTGTACTAAATGATCCTAAGACTGGGAAAATAAGAAAAGGAGGCAAGCCCCAAGAGGGATTATGTATTCCTGGATATAACTGAAATATGACCATGATGCTGTTTATCCATAAATATTAGTCCATTCACACTAGTTTTCCTATAGCAGTGAGGGGTTTGCCTTGCATTTTAAATCCTTTATCTCCATAGAGGCTTTAAAAATAAATCAGTCTAACATGTTGCAATGGTCTTAAGGTGTATACCTGTGTTTGCAAATGACTGTGAGTTACCAAGATGGCAGGCTCTGGAGCTAAATTAACCATCTGTTGGAGGGACTAAAGGTGAGTATGATGACTAACCCAAGGGGAGAGCAAAGATGGTGGGTCCTCTTGAGATCAAAACATTTTTGTATTAGCTGTCCAAAGACATGGGGTGAGCCTGTCCACAGTCTGAAAGCTGAGGAGCATAGTGCCATCTTGAAAGAATCCCAGGAGTTAAAGAAGCTGGGTGGGCAGCAAGCAGAACTTAACACCAAGGAAGACTTCTTGGGCAAATGGAATTTGAAGATGCTAGAACTGGATTTCCTTCTTTCATATCTTCAGGGGGTTTGGCCACATGTATGTTTCTGCTGAATGAATGACTCAGCATCTGAGTGGGTGCAGATGGTCAGTCTGACCAGGGGATTTGTGGTTCCTATTGACTATCCTTGGATAGATTCGCTTCTGTGTAACAACAGAGTTCTGACAACAAAAGCTTTTTTGTTGTCAGATGATTTTTCTCTCACTTTCTCTCAATGATTCCCCTAATAATGTCACGAGTTATTATTTTTTCCACGACAGATAAGCAAGCTGACACTTAGAACAGTTAAGCAGCTTGACCAAGGCCATCCACCTAGTAAATGAAAGTCAGAATCCGGACTCAGACCTTTCTTCACTCCAGCCCAAGTTTACCATTATTTACTTTACCATTAACCTTTTATCAAAGCTTATACTCTATTAGAGTGAGCTCTTGAGTACTAGGCTTAACCAACTGGGTTAACCAGTTAACACATAATCTGAAATGCCCAGAGGACTTCTGCATGGTCCTTGTGCAAACTAAACACATTTGGGCATTTTCAAAATCCTCATTGACTTCGAATTTTGGACAGTGGCATTTTTTTGTTAGTTTGTTCAGTAACTTTTAAAATTTATTTTATTTTTAATAGCTTTATTGCAGTATATATATATATATACTGCAATACATCAGTATAAAATAAACTAAATATATTTAAGATATAAAATTTGATGAATTTTGATGTATGTATGCACCTGTGAGACGACCCCCAAAGTAAGGAACATACCAATCAACCCCCAACCTTTCCTCATGCCCCTCATGATCTTTTCCTCCTTCTCCTCTTCCCACTACCCCAGCCCTTACCCTATCTCCAAATCTGTGTTCTGTTGCATTACATTACAGATTTGTTTGCATTTACTAGAATGTTAAATAAATAGGATCATACTGTATGTGTTCTTTTTTGTCTGGCTTCTTCCACTAAGCATGATTATTTTGAAGTTCATCCCTGTTCTAACATGTATGAATAGTTTATTGCTGAGTAGTAGTCCATTGTATGGACATACCATAGGGTTTTTTTTCCATCCATTCACCTGTTGATATGCATTTGGGTTGGTTTTTGTTCTCCTGGATAAATGCCTAAATACGGAAAGGCTGGATCATATGGTAAGTAGGTGTTTAGCTTTTTACAGGACTGTCAAACACTTTTTCAAAGTGGTTGCACCATTTTGCATTCTCACCAACTGAGTATGAAAATTCCAGTTCCTCCACAATCTTGCCAACACTCGACATGGTTAGCCTTTTTAATTTTAGCCATTCTAGTAGGTATCTCATTGTGGCTTTGATTTGCATTCCTCTAATGACTAACAACAGTGAGCTTTCCTTCATGTGTTTGTTTGCCATCAATATACCTTCTTGGTGAAGTATCTGTTCAAATCTTTTGCCCAATTTTATTGGGTTGTTCTTTTTCTTATTACAGAGTCTTGAGGTTTCTTAATCTCTTGTGGATTAAGTCCTTTATCAGATGCATGATTTTCAAAGTTTCTCCCAGCCTGTGGCTTGTTTTTTCATTCCCTTAACAGAGCCTTAGAAGAATAGCTTTTAGTTTTGGTGAAATCCAATTTTTTCTTTGTTCTTAATGGATTATATGTTTGTGTTTGGACACATTGTTAAACTTATGGAGAATACCACACAGAATATTTATGGTTCCCATAGAAAATTTTCTGCTTTGTTTATTTACTTTATCCCAGAAAGTCACTTTTAATGCCTTAGAGATGACAAGAAATTCTCTGAAAGTTCTTTCAATTGTGTATTCCATTGCCAGAGTGTTCCTTATATTTGGAGATGAAAGAGTTCCCAGGATTTTATTCATTTTAGAGAAGAAATGGTACCCAAGCTATGACCATAATTGAAAGTTTGTACAATTTACTGAATGTTGGTATTGCTGAGAAGTAAATCATATTGTCATGGTTTTATAAGGCCTTATATCCTAAAGAGTTCAAATAATTCAGCATCAAAAGGGAATTCAGTAATCATTTTGTCCAGGTGCCTATGTAGCACAGACTTCCTTCCCATGGTCTCTTCTCTCTCTCATTCAGATTTTTGCTTAAAATTCACCTCTTCAGGGAGGTCTTGATCCTATCTAAAATAGCAAACCCCTCCCAGCCCCAACAGGGTCGATTTCCTTTCTCGGCTTTCCTTTCCCCAAAACACTTACCACTACCTGAAACTTGATTGTGTACTTAGATTATGCTTATGGCTTTATTTACTCTCTGCCCCTTCTATAGGGTAGACTTCTCTGTTCATTACCATGTCCAGGCACCCACTGTGTAACCATTCAAAAAATATGTATCTAGTGAATGAATTTCATCTCAGCCTCAGTGACTGTTCTGACAAATAACACATTGTACTAGAAAGAGAGCCACAGGTCCTGCATTCTTGGCCTTTCTCTGCCACCAGCTATGGAGTTTTGTTAATCAAATGGGTTGAGTTTGTGCTGTTAAGGACTGTTCCAGCTCCGTCATACCATGATCATAGGAAATTCATACCATAAGACAGCCCCAGCCAGTGTGGGCCTCTGAAAATATTAGATTTTTTTCTTTTAGGCAAACAAATTTAGCTTTCCTAAAAAAGAAAAATTGAAACCAAATGGAGACAATTTCTATTTTTTCTACTGGATTGAGGGTCTGCTTCCTTTGGGAAACTTACTTTGATGAATGCTAGGCATGATCTGGGAACTTTGATGCTCCAACGGGCAGGTATCATTATTGGCTTCACTCTACAGATAAGAAAACAGGCATTGGGAATTCCAAAATCTGCCTAAAGCAATGGTAAGCCAGGAAGTAATAGAACAGGATTGAGCCCAAGAAGTCTGACTCAGGAGTCCATGTTATTTCTTCTGTTTTATTGCATTTTACTGAATGTTATGCTTTTTTAATAGATACTACATTTACACGAAGAAGAAAAACAATATAAAAAGTTTATATACTGAGAATCTTGTTTCCACCCTCTTCTCTTCTTCCTATTGAAAACACTTTTATTAGATTTTAAAATTTGCCTTTGTAAGGTTTCATTATACAAATGAGTATTTTTGTTTCTCTTCATTTTTGCCATGAAGATAACATCCCGGATCCACTTTTCTATTGGGAAAAAAAGGCATGATTTTAAACATACATTGTTCAGCCATTATGTTGGAGAATTTCAAACGAATGGAAAAAATCAAAAGGAATATCACAATGAACACTAATATATGCTTCACCTAGATTTTCCCATTTTTAACATTTTGCCACTTTACTTTTTCTTCTCTACTGAACTGTTTGTTGTTTTGCTGAACCATTTGAAGGTAAGTTGTTATATCATGACACATCACCCCTATATACTTCAGTGTATAGCTTCCAAGTAAGCAAAATACCATCTTTACACCTGGCAAAAGTAATATTAATTCAATAACATCCACTATACAATCCATATTCAGGTTTCCCTGGTTGTACTAATAATGTCCTTTATAATTGTTTACTTTTTTCTGACTCAGGAAATTACAAATTGCATTTAATTTTCATGCCTCTTTAATGTCCTTTCATGTAGAAAAATTTCCCACAACTTTATTTTTGTTTATCTTTCATGATATTAACATTTTTGAAGCCATGCCAGTTGTTTTATAGACCATCTCACACTCTGGATTTGTCTGCATGTGTTCTTGTATATTTCAGACAAACTCTTCCAATAATGCCACTACATGGGTGATCTTATGTTCTTGCCACTGCATCGCATCAGGAGGCACTAAATTTCAGCTTCTTCTTTTATTGACAATGTTACCTTTTATAACTTGGTTGAGGTTTGTTAACCAAAGCTCTTCATTGCAGGCAAAAAACTTTTCTCGTGGGGCTCTGTGAATATCCTGTTTCCCGCAACCTGTCACCCAATAACTCTTACTATCCACTGATAAACTGTGTCTGAATCACATTGCAATTGGGATTGCAAAATGGTACTGTTCTAATTCTATCATTCCTTCTCCATTTATTAACTGAAATTCTCAGTAAGGCTTTCCTCTCATATACACACTTTTTAATTTAATATCATTCTCATCTTAATGGATTTTTTTATCCTTACCATTACTATCATTATCCTTTTTGATGCTCAAAACTTTGATGTTTTAATGTTGGCCTGATCCTATATTCATTTCACGTGTTTCCATTAGTCTTCAAGTACTGTTTTGTTTTCAGGCACAGCTAAATATACATATCTTATACTTTGCTTAAATGCCATACTTCTTTCTTTTAAAATATATCCTGGAGATTTCCCAAATCAGTGTATTGAGAATGTCCTCATTTAAAGAAAAAAACAAAAAACCAACTGGTGCATTGTCTTTTATTCTGTGGACTGTTTACTAAACCAGTCCTCTTGCAGGACATACAGTTATTTCCAAACAACATCATGGTGCAAAACCTGGTACATATATCTTTTCATATCTGTGCATTTGTGGAATAAATTCCTGGAAGCAGAATTGCCAAGTGAGTGAAATGCATACTTAGTTGTTGTTAAATATGTCAGGTTCCCCTGTATGGATTGTGCCATTTTGCACTTCTACTAATGGATGATCCCTAGATTGCTGCTAGTAAGGTATATTGCTGAAGTTCTAGTGGTACTTCCAAATTTCCCATCTTCTCGATTGCGATGGAAGTCACAGCTACACCTGTGGACCAGGTCAGGGATGATTTTCTAGGAGTTGCTCCTGGAGGCCCAGCCGAGAGCTTACTCTTTGCTTGCTTCTAATAATTTTGTAAGCACCCATTTCCCATGCTTAGATCCCTTTCTATATAAAATAGTTAGAGAGGTTTCAGCTTGATTAACACATTCTTTTTATGGCTTCCCTCCCTTCCTTGGCTTACATCCCCTACTCTCACGGGATCATTCCCACTTCCCAAATTAATCACTGCATCCCAATCTCGCATCAAGGTCAGCTTTTGAAAGTATTTAAATTGAGAAAACAATGGACATGTATTACCCTTATAATTAGGGAGGAAAGTTCTTTTAAAATCTTATTATAAGGAGTTGTCAATTTTTGAAATACCAAGTATCTGCTAAAGAGGACATGGTTATTTGTTTTTTTTATTTGAACTAAAGGTATAAATCTTTATTCTCTACAAAAGTGGGATCATATTTGAAGTATGAATATAGATATTGTTTCCACATCTCTGAGAGCACTAAAAATGTTCCATTCCTCCTAATCTGTTCAAATCAGTAAAGAAGAGCTAAAAATAGGCTATAAACAGAAGAAAAAACAAGAAAAAAAAAAAACCAACCAAACAACTTTCTGACCTAGAGGAAAGAAATATGTGGTTGTTTACTTGAATAGTGGTGTTTTCTCATACCAAGAAGCTAAATGACTTTCACAGTGGCTTGAAGAAAGAAGTGTAAAGAAGGAGAACCTGTGTATTCAGGAGGGCAAGCTGGGGCTGGAAGCCCCCTTACCAGCAGTGTTACAGGGGCAGGTGGGGCACTACAATGGTCTTATTGCCCACCTAAGACCACCAAGCTCCAAGGAGGAGCATACTACCTATCCATCACCTTTTTGGAATTATCCTTAACTGAGGTCTGAAAACTTGCCCAGTACCCCCTGTGACCCATCCCATGCGGATAATTTCTAGCAGACATGTCAGGATACTTATAAACTCCATCTTCTCAAATGAGGACAGGAGAGCAGAACACCTCATTGGATTATGTTGGTGTGAAGGATAAACCGTTCCTTTGAGTGAGGCGTAACTGTATAAAGCTGTCTTGAAATTGCTTACTGAGCAGGGAAGGTGGTAAAAACATCTCCTGTATCACACTGTGACTGCTATTACTAATGGTAACTGCTGATTTTTTTGAGTGCTTTGCCCCATGGTCTATATTTAATTTCACAGCAACCCTATGAGGTAGGTGTATTCTGTCTCCTGTTCTACATATCAGGAAAGTGAGCTGCAGAAAGGATAAGGAATACAAAGCTTTCAGTACTAATGAGTGTAAAACTGGGCTTGTGATTTAACAGCTATAGTATAAACATCATAGTTCTTACTACTGCTGATCATGAAGACAAGCAATGGAAGAGGCACGTTTAAAACTAAGCAAAACATGGGGCGCCTGGGTGGCTCAGTTGGTTAAGCGACTGCCTTCAGCTCAGGTCATGATCCTGGAGTCCCGGGACTGAGTCCCGTGTCGGGCTCCCTGCTCAGCAGGGAGCCTGCTTCTCCCTCTGGCCCTCTTCCCTCTCGTGCTCTCTGTCTCTCATTCTCTCTCTCTCAAATAAATAAATAAAGTCTTTAAAAATATTTAAAAAATTAAAATAAAATAAAATAAAACTAAGCAAAACAGGTTTAGTACAGTTATCATGTTGTAGGGTTAGGAATGATTCATCACCCCTCCCCCCAAGTTGACCACTATAATACAACATTGTTAATCATCCTGATGTTACTTTCACTCATGTTGATATATGGCTTGAGTCTTGGGTTTCAGAGCAGAAGCACCAGATTCTTATTTGAATGTTATAATAGGAATGGGCTTTGTTTGTGCCTTTTTCTTGCTCCTGTTATCACCAGTGCTATTAGAACAGATTCATGTGGTGTCATTCCTCATTCCCATTACAACCTTTATCACAATAATATGGTGCAGTATTGGAATTTTAATGGCTCATATATTCTGTGAAACATGATGGTAATAAACTGTAATGCTTTGACCTCAGCTTTTTAATATTTGATGCATTGCCCATTTCCTGCCCCCCCCCCCCAGCTCCCTCCTTTCCTCATGCTACTTGAATGGGGATGAGGTAGAATGGGCAGTCACTCAAAGAAGGAAACATTTAGCATCAGGTGGAATACTCCTGTTTATAAGCCTATTAAAAGTGTATAGACATTCATATTCTATTATGAAAGGAACAAATCACCATTTCTCCTCATGCAGAGAATTCAAGGAGAATGCAAACTAGAAAACATGAATCAGCTCTTATTACAGGAATCACAACATAAACAGAAACTGATACATTCATCATCTATTCTTGACGCAATGGCTAACCTGAGGCCAAAGCACCTCAAAACAACTTCCTTCTTCTTGCTGTTGGTTGCATATGTCTGTGGACAAAGTGCAAAATATCAGAAGGTGAATCAAAGACAAATTTAACATCAAAAAACAGCCTTATTATTTATCTAGAACCCATGCTGTGACTCAGGTATAAGCCAGGAATAAGAGCCTTTGTGGAGTTAGCCAAGAAATACCATGATGGAAAGGAATTGTTGACCCATCTACTTCACAGTTTAATTTCTCTATCACTGGGCTCTTTATCACAATGTTCAAAAAACAAAAGTACATTTATTCTTGTTACAACTTTTCATGAAAAATGAAGTGCTATTCCTTCTGGCACCAATTATGGATCTGTCACTTTCCTATAAAATGGTGATACTGAAATGAAAAGGCTTGGCCCCCCAAAGTGCTGAAGTTTAAAGAAAGTCTGTGGGGAAGTAGAGGGTGCTGGCATGGAAAAGTGAACTGAATTACCTTGGGGTATTGACCATGCACTATGGCTTGACCCTCAGTTGTGTAAATCCAGAAACTCAATTTTCAATTCCCCAGAGTTCATCAGGCTCAAGTTGACTTCATCATGCAGGATACTTCATGTGCTGCACTATAAGCAAAATGCTAATATATTAATTTATAAAGAAAATACTGCTACAGGCTGACTCCAAAGTTTAATTAATGTGATAGCCTATTAGCACCCCCTCCCACAGCAGGGATATTCCTTCTAGAGATTGGATAGGTCAAGTCCCTGGGTGAGAGCCCTCTGTTCTTTTCTCCTAATAGGATTATTAACCATTCTCCTTCTTTCAAGCTTGTATGCTTTTATTTGCTTCTCTTGATATAAATCTTCTTTACATTTGTTACTTCCATATTCCTTGAGTCTTTTTCTTTCTTTTTTTCCCTTTTTTTATTTAAATTCAATTAGACAACATATAGAACATCATTAGTTTCAGATGTAGAGTTCTGTAATTCATCAGTTGCATATAACACTCAGTGCTCATCACATCATGTGCCTTCCTTAATACCCATCACCCAGTTACCCCATCCCTCCCACCTACCTCCCCTCTAGCAACCCTTAGTTTGTTTCCTATGGGTAAGAGTCTCTCATGGTTTGTCTCCCTCTCTGATTTCTTCCCATTCCATTTTTCCCTCCCTTCCCCTATGATACTCTGCACTGTTTCTTATATTCCACATATGAGTGAAACCATATAATTGTTTTCTCTGACTGACTTATTTTGCTCAGCATAATTCCCTCCAGTTCCATCCATGTCAATGTAAATGGTAAGTATTCATCCTTTCTGATGGCTGAGTAGTATTCCATTGTATATATATATATATATATATATATATATATATACCACATCTTCTTTACCTGTTCATCTGTCGATGGACATGTCAGCTTTTCCCATTGTTTGTCTATTGTGGACACTGCTGCTATAAACATTGGGGTGCAAGTGCCCCTTCAGATCACTACATTTGTATCTTTGGATTAAATACCTAGTAGTGCAATTACTGGGTCATAAGGTAGCTCTATTTTTAGCTTCTAGAGGAACCTCCATACTATTTTCCAGAGTGGCTGTACCAGTCTTTTGCTTTCTGTATGTTTTCCCTTGCTCTTTAGTCCCAATGCATATTTTGTATTTAAAATACTTTTGCAAATGTTTAATCTGTGGTTTCCAGTTGGTATCACAGGACATTTGTCCCAGAGATACTCTGAAAAAAGTGGTCCTACTGTCAAAGAGGCTTGGGAAATCCTGTGTGCTATGTGCTATGATTAGTGCACTTCAACATAGTACAGGCTCTGACAAACTCTGTCCATAAGTACACCTGTATAAGTTTGTTAACCTAGTGTTACCCAAAATTCCTGTCCAGGGAAAACTTTCGTCTTGTAGCATCAATGAATATCTCATAGGAAATACTAATCATATCTGTTGTGAGTTTCCCTAATCACTTAACTCCCAGTCTGAATTCTAGAAATGATATTCTGGAATTTTTATGTGTCTGCTATCTAGATAGATCAGTACAGAATAAATTAGGAAGCAACAGTCCTAATAAATCCCTAACCTTTCTTCCAAACTCCAAATTCGTATACCCAATTTCAGAATATTATTATTCTGAATATTATTAATTGCCATGTCTTATTTGTTTTCTTTCTAAATATTTCTTGAGTTTGGTTCTCCTTCTTCACCCTGTAGCCACCGCCTTGTTTTACACTCTCATTACTCCATAATATGACCATTCTATGCTGTGGACTAAAGCCTTATGCCCCCCCCACCCAAGAATTCATATGTTAAAGCCTTAATCCCCAATGTTATTAAGAAGTGAGGCTTTGGGAAGCAATTAGGTCATGAGGATGGAGTCCTCCCCTCATGAATGGGGTTAGTGCCCTTATAAGAAGAGACACTACAGAGATCTCTTTCCACCAAGTGAAGATGCAGCAAGAAGGTGACCATCTGCAAACTGGGAAGGGGGCCCTGACCTAGAGCCAACCACACTGGCATTCTGAACTCAGACTTCTAGGCACAAGAGCTGTGAGAAACAAATTTCTGTTAGCTAAGCCACCTAGTCTCTGTTATATCAACCTGAACTGACTCAGACATTCCTTCATCTGGCTCACCCCAAATTTATCCACATTTTTTCTTTTTACCAAATGACCTCTTAAATTATTTTCTTTACCATTAAATTTTTTTAGTCATTTTAGATAATTTGGTCAGAGCAGATATAGATACAGAGAACTTAAAAATAAACCATTAATTACACCATGTGGACAAAAGATCATTAAGGTTTTCTTTTGTGAATTGTTAATGTGTGTCCTCTACCCACTATTGGAATGCTAGTGCTTTTCTGAACTGATTGTAGGCATTACCTATATACTAAGAATTTTAATCAATGTATTTTATTTGTTGCAAGTATTTGTCTTAGTTTTTACTTGCTTATCCAATATTTTAATCTTTTCCTTTAGGTACTTTGTTATTATTTTATATTTAACTCTTTCATAGGAAAATAATATACAAAAGTGATCATGTTAGTCCCTTAGGAATAAACCTTCAGTGGCTTCCCAAGTGACTCAGTATGATGGAATCTTCCTTTCCAGTCCTCTCCATAGCCCATCCCTCTCTATGTGTGGCGATTTAGCTTCTCCTAAATACGTGTAATCCTCTTAAAGTGGTCTGCTTCCATTCAGACTGAGTCCTCTCTGCCAAAAAAAAGTCCACCCAACCCCCAAACTCAGAAAGCCTCATTCATCCTTTAAGACTTGGTTCAAATTGAATGCCCCATTCTCTTTCTACAGCATCCTCTGCTTCCTTTGTAGTAGAGAAGTTATGACACTGTATTATAATCACTGCTTATTTCTTTCTCTCTTCCACTGGTCTAAGAAAGCAGGACATGTTCTTGTATCTACAGTGCCTGATATATAGTAGACTTCAACAAGCAATTGCAGAAAGAAAAAGAAAGAAAGAAAGAAAGAAAGAAAGAAAGAAAGAAAGAAAGAAAGAAAGAAAGAAAGAAAGAAAGAAAAAGAGCTAGTGTAGGTATCCAGAAGAAAGTGTGACTAACTCTGTCTGGAGAAATAAAGTTTTACAAGAGAAGACGATATTTGCAGAAGCTATCGAAGCAGGAGTAGAAATTTGTTAAAAACAAAACAAAACAAAACAAAAAGATAAAGAAAAGACATTTCAAACATAGACAAAAGTCAGAATCTACTACTTGCTTTTTCACTGAATTAGAAGCAGTGCAGAAAAAGATTCTCTCAGATAAATATTTTTAATGCAGATATTTGGGGCCATGGTGCCATTCCATGATTAGAACAATTTTTTTAAAGAGACAAAAAAAACCTAAAAACTGCCCTCTCCCCCTCCAAAATGGAAAACACATCCATATTAGAAGATCTAAAAGAATTCACTGGAGGTAAGTTTAAAAGAATGAAAGACGAGAGCCTGACAAATTGATCTGACCAAGTTTCTTTCTTATTCTCTTAAATAACCACATGTAGCCTTTCAAGAAAGCAGTTTACTATTAACATCAAAGGAAATTTCTCCTTGAAGCAAGATGAGATGAGTCAAGCAAGATTGGAAACTGGTCCAAGATAAATGTTTTAAGGCAATATGAAAATATTTAGGATATTTGTGATAGGATAAAAAGGAATTAATGGACTGTTGATGAACTAAAGTCAGTAAAGATATTAAAGGAAATGTCCTCACAGAGTTGATTCTAAAAGTGATGTGATAAGTGATTGAGCATGCTCAGAGAGCAACTGTGTGCTACCAGGGCATGAGGCTGAATAATTTAAAGCAATGATTATAGATAGGGGTGTGTGTGTGTGTGTGTGTGTGTGTGTGTGTGTGTGTGTGTGTGTGAATGTTCACTGGCTGGCAGCAAATAAAGCACATTCGGCCTGATCTCTGTTTGATTTATTACGTGAGTTCCCATGATCTACAATGACCTGATCATGTAAAGAATGCACGACCTCACTGCCTCCTTTCACCCCATCCTGAAAATTCCTTAGCTTCCCATTGTCATGATGTCAGTCCCCATTACCTTCTTCAACCCAGAGCTATCCAGATTTTGTAATAGAAATTGCAGTATGCCACTCAGATCCTCCCTATTCCTCTAGGAAAATAGTCAGTCGTTCTGGGATTCACTCCCTCAGCTTCCAAGAGTATTGGCTTCTGCATCCCTCTGGGGGTTGGCTTCTGGGCGATGCTTCACCCAAAGTTACGCCCTCTGCTTGTGTTGATGTTGGAGTCAAAGGCTTAGCCAGGACAGCTAAACATGGTGATCTCAGCTAAGCGCACCCATGTTCTTAGCCCAAGTCTAATTTCAATCTGTATTACAGTTCAGCTTCTACCTCCACCTAATTTTGATTCCGTCATTTTTATGTGTTACTTCTGAGTGTAATCCCCAGTAAACTTCCTGTACACAAATTTTCTTCTAAGACAGAACCCATTTCCAGGAACTTATGACAAAAGGTGGTGAAGTGGTCCTCGAAAGCAGAATTTAAGGTGAAGTTTTGGAGGTGCCTCACCCCCCGCCAGATGACAATGAGGATCCCTTTACTGGTGGGGGAGTCCTTGCAGCCCTTGGCTTGCTCCATGCTATAGCTGTGCAGTTTGTTAAGGTTTTCGCCCATGCAGAAGGGAAAAGAAATACCAGCAGACGAAAGGATGCCAGCTCCTATAATATCTAAGTGTTTGAAAGGTATAAGGGAAGAAGTAATTATAAAGACTATGAAACTGGATCTAGTTACTAAGTGTCACTGTGCACTGCAGAAAGATAATAGAAGGTTGAGAGTGATTGAACTTGTGTCTACTGCTCTGTAACAAACCAATCTAAAACTTGGTGGCAACAATGAAAACATTTATTTCGTTCACAAATCTGAAATTAGGTAGGGCCCAGGGAAGACATCTCATCTCATCTCCCCCCGGCCCTCCACTGCCCCCGGCATCAGATGGAGAGGCTGAAACACTAGAGGCTAGAATCATCCAGTGGCTTATTCAGTGATGTGTCTGGTGGTTGATACTTCCTGACGACTGAAACACTTACATGTGACCCTTCCATGCAGCTGCTTATCTTTTTCACAGCATGATAGCTGGGTTCTCAGGACAAAAGTGCCAAGAGGGAGAAGAGAGTCAGGTGGAAGCCAGATTGCTTTTCTTTTTTACAGATTTATTTATTTATTTGCAAGAGGGGGTCAGGGCAGAGGGAGAAGGGGAGAGAATCCCAAGCAGACCCCGCACTGAGTGCAGAGCTGACGTGGGGCTTTATCCCACGACCCTAAGATCACGACCTGATCCAAAACCAAGACTCTGATGTTTAACCGGCTGTGCCACCCAGGCACCCTGAAGCCAAATTGCTTTTTATGGCTTGGCCTCAGAAGTCATGCAGTGTCAATTCAACTGCATTCTATTCATTAGGTGTGAGCTACAAAGGCTGTCTAGTAGGTATGTCAAAATTTGCTGATATGTTTAAAACCACCAAAGTGATTAATCACTAATATAAGGTGAATTGTAAAAGTCAGAAGGCCTCGTTTATTGCATATAAAAAGACACTCATCTCCTCTAACACTAGAGGACAGAAAAAACTGAAGATCAGTTTCAAGACTCCAGAGATTATTAAATCTTCAACCTCAGCAAGCCTGACGTGCCAAGGTCAGGGCCTTGATTAGGAAGGACAAAGAAGCTGAGGTTTGAAATGGGGACATCTGGGTCAGTGCACTCAAGAACCTTGATACCCCAGGTCATCCTGAACTCTCTGGGTCTGCAGAAGTAGCCCTCTCCCTCCTTTTAAAGGATAGCACTCCTCCCCACCCTTTGAAGACAATGCAGAGGTAGCTGTCTTGCAGCACTGACTTAGCTAGGTAAGTAATGACTCTTGTAAGGGAAGAAACAGACTACACCCTGAAGAAGCTGGAAGACCTAGTAAACACAGACCACAAGAGCTCA
Source organism: Eumetopias jubatus (assembly GCF_037043125.1). Classification (NCBI taxonomy): domain Eukaryota; kingdom Metazoa; phylum Chordata; class Mammalia; order Carnivora; family Otariidae; genus Eumetopias; species Eumetopias jubatus. The sequence continues at coordinate 131,184,244 of NW_028274809.1, read as the reverse complement.
AAGAGTATTGTGGGACTGGGGCGCCTGGGTGGCTCAGTCGTTAAGCGTCTGCCTTCGGCTCAGGTCATGATCCCAGGGTCCTGGGATCGAGCCCCGCGTCGGGCTCCCTGCTCTGCAGAAGCCTGCTTCTCCCTCTCCCACTCCCCCTGCTTGTGTTCCCTCTCTCACTGTGTCTTTCTCTGTCAAATAAATAAAATCTTTAAAGAAAAAAAAGAGTATTGTGGGACTGAATCCAGACAGTGCTGAATCAAGGAAGTCTGAATAACAAATCATATAAGAGTTTATCAATGTAAAAGTACTCTCCTGAGACACAGAATGTAAGATCCTGGCAGAGACCTCAGGAGACAGTGCTCATATGCAAAGAGTAGGACCCTTGAAAGCCAAGGAAACATGACGGCCTACACTAAATGAAGTAGAAATGCCAGAATGGTTTTGGCAAACAGCGTTTTGGCAAACCTAAGCTCAAAAGGCTCAGAGAAGTGAGCTTGCTAGAGAGAATATACCATATAAAAGTGAAACCCACAAACTGTACAGTGGGAGGGCCTGGAAGAAACTGGCCTTCCTGAGAAGCTCCGTGGTGTCCATCTTTCATAGGCCAGGCTAATGGTAGGAGATGTGATTATAGAACTGCATCTCTGATAGCAACAAGGATGATAAGATATTGAAATAATGGAGGCCAGTTGATAGTGCTTAACAACCAAAAGTAAGTGCATAAAATTGTCATAGTAAGTGCCAAGGTCAAGTGGTAACTAGGTGGGGATTGACCCATGGAGAGCCATGGAGATGGTTAATAGTATTATGGAATCCCTAAGGACAAGATAGACAGACGACCAACAGCTGTACAGCTCAAGCTATAAAACCAAGAGAAACCAAGGAGAAAGATCAGGAGGGGCAAGCAGTTGCCTCAATAAAACATTATGATCCCTTGCCCAGTTTCTCGACCTGAGCCAGAGCCAGAGAGTAGAAGTAAGGTGTCCCTGACCCCTGTGGCTCTGACTACTATTTTATCACCTCTCTTTCAACTCTCATCTGTTGCTGCCTATGTGGGTCCCCAGCTGACAGAGAAGGCAAAGGCCAAGCTTGGTTTAAGAATGAGTTGTCTTGGTATGTAAGTACAAGCCCAAAATAAACTGTTGTACTCCTATAACTCAACACCCCTGGGTGGTATTGAAAGACACAGTTGAAGGAAAGTCCTTCCAATTACCAGAGATATGGGAAGTATCCTTGATCACCTACTTTATGAAGAAAGAGAAGTAGTCTGGCATAAAGGCTAACAGAAAAATATATGCAATAGTGAATGGTTCAGGAGCGCCTGGGTGGCTCAGTCGGTTAAGCGTCTGCCTTTGGCTCAAGTCAGGATCCCAAGGCCCTGGGATCGAGCCCAACATCAGGCTCTCTGCTCGGCAGGGAGCCTGCTTCTCCCTCTCCTTCTGCCTGCCACTCCCCTTGCTTGTGTGCTCAATCCCTCTCTGTCAAATAAATAAATAAAATCTTAAAAAAATTAGTGAATGGTTTGGCTTTTCATCAGGAATCTGGAAGGAGACAGACAGAAAGAAGTTTGGGAAGAAGCATGTGGATGTACCTGTGGATGCAGGCACAAAGTGTGAAGACCTGTGTGTTGGGGAAGGTCATCCAAAAGACGTGACTGCCAGTTAACTCGTAAGCTGGACCCAGGCACTCGGAGGCTCCTCACCCCCTCCCCTACTTTTGGAATGTGGGTTCCACTTACCTTTCCCACTCTCCAGGGCTGCTCCAAAGACACAGCCTTCAGATGGTGATGTGGTGTTGAGAACACCTATGTGGTATATGTGACTGAGCCCAGTTAGGGCTTCTTTATAAGCTTTTAAGATTTGAAGGGTGGGTGTGGGGATTCCAAGGCTGCCCAAGACAGCCTCGTATATAAGTTCCTTTTGCTTATTCAAACAGCCACCTCCCAACTGGGAGTGGCCTGCCTCTTTCTTCAGTCTCTCCCTACCCTCCACATACGGAGAGCCAACTTCAGATTACACCCAGGAAGCTCCCAAAAGGGTCGTGAACCAACACTGTGCTTCTCAAGTTAACACCCAAATGAGAAGATCCACCATAGAAGAGGAACCAGACAACCAAGTAGACAGAATGGCTCAGTTGGTTGATGTCAGCCAGTGCCTGTCATCAGCAATCCCAGTTCTGGCCCAACATAGTCATACCTAGGAAATGAGAGTATGAGCTCTCCTATAAGGTTGATTTGTTTCTGCCTCTCCGAATGACCAAACTGCCAGCAACATAGATCAACACTGAGTGCCTAATGTCCTATTCCTAGAAGGAACTATCCTTAGAAGGAATAAATCAGCCATTTGGCAAATTGACTACATTGGCAAGCTTCCATCCTAGGAGGGGCAGCTGTTGATTTTGACTGGAATGGTAACATATTTAAGTTTGCCTTTCCTGCTCCCAGGACCCCAGTCACCATGATTAACTGAAAACTTACAAAATGTTTGATCCACTGACACAGGTTAATGCATAGCAGCATTTCAGACCAAGAGACCTACTTTCCACCAAAAGAGACGCAGTTGAGGGCACATGGGATCCACTGATCCTATCACATACCACATCACCCAGAATCTGCCAAGTTGAAGTGGGTAAGAATGATGAAATGCCCTTTTAAAGATAAAGTTAAAGCACCAATTTGAAGCCAAAGCCCTGCAAGAATAGGGTGCTAGCCTTCAGGAAGAAGATTATACACAAAGTTAAAAGACCATTATACGGTGCTGTGTCTTCAACAGGTGTAATGTATAGGTCCAAGACCCAAGGGGATAGAAGTAGTAGTGGCCTTGCTTACCAACATGCCTCCTTTGGGATTGTGTACTTCCAATGTTCCAGGCAGTCAGGGAAGGATAGCTTTGCTCTCGGGGGCATGTCTTGAAACACTCCTAATTGTAACAGTAAATGGACAAGTTCAGCAGTCACACTGTGAGAAAGGCACAGTGATTAGGAGTCCAAAATCCTCAGGGATGAGGGTAAATATCACACCATACAAAAAGCCACCCAGACCAACAGAGCAGCTAGCCACGGGTGAAAAGAATATAGAACAGGCAGTAGAAAAAGAGATGATGAGAATCAGTTGTGACCTCAAAGCCAGTTAGACTGATGGGGTCTGTAACTCATCCCACTCACCTTCCTCTTGTGGCTTTACCTAGGAAATGAGACCAATCCGAATCCTAGGGAAGCTGGTCCCAGGTGGGAGTGACCTTTTAAGAGGTAAATGGTGCAAAGGGTATATTCGGTGGTGCATTGTCCGGATCGCGCCCTTCAGACTAACACAGTCGTTCTTCCAGCTGCTGGGAGTGTTAACTGCTAATGCTTCAGAGTTGGAGCCCTCTCTGGGGGTTGTTATCCACCAAAGGGAGCACCTTACCCAAGTTTATGCCCTCTCACCAGGGCAGCCACACTAATGAATGATTGCTACAGGGTGCAAAGTCTTGGCCTCGTTGTCACAATTTGTAACAACTCTGAAGGACCCTCTGAGTGAAAGAGCTCCCTGTAGAACTGGCCCAGTCTGGTAAAATAGCAGCACCTTGAACTTCTCTGCCTGCCCAGCCCTGCTTCCCTCACTTTCTTACTGGTGATGTTCCCGTAAACACACTCCCTAATAAAACTCCTGCACAGAAATCTCTAACTCAGAGCCTGATTCCCAGGGAACTAGCCTTATGACAACTCTAAACTTTATCCCTCAGTCAGAATGAAATGCTAGAGAGAAATAAATGAGTTCACTGTGTTGTTTGCAGACTCTGGGGTGGTTTTGTTTGGTTCAATGCAATATCTCCAGCCCTCCCGCCCCGCACCGTTCCTTGCCCCTTATAGATCCAAGGCACACGGCCCTCCCTATCTTCATTTCTATACCCAACCTGGTCTTCCCATTTCATATAGGGATAAACATAGTGCATTCAGTGAACCCCCAATAATAAGTATACAATTTGATGATTTTTTCCGCATGCATATATTCCCATAATCACCAGGTAGATCAAGATATAGACCCTTCCTGGCACCCCATAAGTGCCCCTCATGTCCCTTCCCACTCTATATCCATCTCCCGTGTCCACAGAGAACTGCTCTTCTGAATTTTTATCATCGTTGCAATCATACGGGATGTTTGCTGTGTCTGAACATTTGAGGCTATTATGTAGAAAACTGCTCTGAATATTCTATCTTTTTTAATAAAGATTTTATTTATTTATTTGAGAGAGAGAGGATGAGAGATAGAGAGCATGAGAGGGAAGAGGATCAGAGGGAGAAGCAGACTCCCTGCTGAGCAGGGAGCCCGATGGCGGGACTCGATCCCGGGACTCCAGGATCACGACCTGAGCTGAAGGCAGTTGCTTAACCAACTGAGCCACCCAGGCGCCCAAAACTGCTCTGAATATTGTCATGCACGTTTTTTTATGGACATACATACCCCTAGCTCTTGGTGTGAATTGCTGGATCATACAGTCGGCCTTGTCGGCGTTAGCAGAAATTGTCAGTTTTCCACAGTGCCTGTGCTTTGGACGTTCTAGCTGGCAGTATATGAGCATTCCCTTTCTTCACGTCCCTGCTCACACTTGGAATCGTTAGACTTTTAAACTGTTGCCATTCCGATGTTTGTGCAGAGATCATTCTGTATTCCCCTGCCGACTAAAGAAGGTACACATTTTTTTCCTATGCTTGATGGCATTTGGATAGTCTCTTCTGAGAGCTGTGTTTGCCCGTGTCTGTCACGCACTATTGATCCCTGCTCATTAATAAAATAGCCTTAAAATCACCCTACAATGCTCAAACTACTATCGATAGGTAGAATCACTGCTGGGATGTAACGTGTGAGTACTGGCTTGAGAATTATTTTCCAAACAACATATTAAAATACCTTTTTAAAATTTGAAGTTCTAGAAGAAGCTGGGAGGTCTAGCCTGCTAATTCTGGGATGGAGCCTTATATCCCACCGCTCGCCCATTAAACACATGGGTTTTGCCTTCCTCCAGCTTCCTGTCAGCTTCTAGAGTTTATTTCTGCCTAAAGGAGCAGCCAGCTCCTTTTCCCCAAATGTTGGCAGGGCAGAGGAAAATCAAATCTGCAGCCATTGGTTGGCCTGGCCAGCTTTGGCATGCCCCTTCATCTAACTCACATTTGCCTTCCAGTGTTCTCTTAAACTTCTGAGAGCTGACAGAATCCAAGGTACATTTCTTCCAAAGTCTATGTTCCAAATCCAATTGGAAATTTAGCAAGTGTCAGCCTTGTCATCTGACAGGGAAAAAAAAAGAAAAAGAATAAGAAACCCTTAACTATTTATATTCATTTGCCATGTTTCTCCTCCTCAGAGGAAAATTTAGAATGGAGACAGATTTATAGGCTTGTTCCTAAAAGCAGACATGTTCAGATGGCTTTCTGGCATACATTTTTAAAAAGCAAGTAAAAGGTTTGATTGTTTTTTGAAAGTGTTCTGTTTAGGGAGGGCGCCTGGGTGGCTCAGTCATTTGGGCGACCCAGTCTTGATTTTGGCTCTGGTCCTGATCTCAGGGTCGTGAGATCGAGCCCTGCCTCAGACTCCACGCTGGGTGTGGAGCTGCTTAAGATTCTCTCTCTGCCTCTCCCCACACTGCCCCCCTCACACTCACACTCTCTCTCTCTCTCAAAAAAAAAAAAAAAGTGGTCTGTTTAAGTCCAAGAAATAGTTTTATTTTTATACTGGTCATTGTCCCATGCTGTTTTTACATCCACCAACCTGTCCCACCAGAGAAATGAATGCTGTTTCTAAAGTCCCTACCACCTGGGATAGAAAATACCCAATGCTAAGGCAAGGACTTCTCTCTCCCTTGCCTTGCTGTGCCCTACCCTAGCCACCCACCTTATCATCCACAAGGGAAAACCCTATAATTAGACAGATGTGGTTTGTGCATGACATGATAATAACCAACAGTGAACCTTGGCTGTGTGCCACATACTTTACATAGACCATTTTATTTAACCGATGGGGGTAGAACTGTTGCTATTTCCATATGATGGAGAAAGTTGATCCAGGGTGGTTAGGTCACTTGTCCAAGGTTAGCCAGCAGGAAAGTGTGAAGCAGCCCTTCAAACCCAGACAACCTAATTCTGAAAGGACAATCAGCCCTTATTATCCTGCTTCTTACCATCCTGTCAGTCAATGGAGAGCATTTTGTAATACGACTCGTTGCAAAAACAGGGCCAACATTTCTTAATGTATGAAGTCCCGAGGATTCAATATTGGCTAGGAAAAAAAAAAAGGAGGGTTCAAAGTTATGTTACTGGCAGAATATGCATTTTCCTGCACAATACATTACATTTTTAGGAGGAAATCAATCTGCACAGTGGTGAGATGAGTTTGACTTGGATATTGTGGGAAAGGAACAGCTGCAGCCTGTGGGAAAGCCTTCTTTGTGCAGCCTGTAGGCTCCCTACCCCCGGAAGACTAAAACTCATTTTCCTATTTTTCCCAGGGATGAGAAGGCACATCCAGCCAGAAACTACCCACACCTCTTTCTGCAGAAGCAGTCATTGGAAGGAAGAGAAACATAACCGTAACTTAACACTGTAGGTGGCAAATTGTGTTAAGTACAGAAGCGAGAGTTGAATCAGAGAGACCCGGGCTTTAGAGGCTGGGGACACAGAGATGGACGAAATAGGGACCCAGAATGGGAAACAAAGTTAAAGGGAGCTTTACAAGATGAAAAAGAAAGCTAGGAGAAGGTAAGGAATCAGAGAATAAGGAACAAGAAGGTAAAGGATCAGGGAGTAGGAAATGAGAGAAGTCCACGGGGGGGAGTTGCAGGCAGGAGATCTGGGAGCATCGCATGGGACTCTTGGCAAAAAACCTAGACAGTAAACACTGTAGCTGTGCCACAAGGTAACTGGTAACCAGACCAGGGGCACAAAACCCATATTCTCTCTACGTGGACCCACCACTCATTTACCCCTCCCCCAACCCTGTTAATAAAGAGCTGCTGAACCCTCACGAAGGTCACTGGTATTCTCCTGGGGAAACGTATGTGAGAAGCTAAGCTGTTCCCAGCACAACAGCTCCACAAGGGCATCTACAAATACTCCTTGTGGGACTAAGACAAGGCTCAAAACTACAGCCCTCCTTTCCAATACCACCACCACCACTCCCATTGTCTAAGTAAAACTTACTATTTTTTAATTGTGAAATTGAGGATACATTCCAAAGAATGAATAAACATGTAGGTGTAGGTTAAAGAGTGACAGTAAAATGAATATCCATGTACTCTCTAGCCAACTTAAAAAACAAAACATAGCCAGCACTTGGGCTGCCATTGCTGTGGCCCTCATGAGTTCCTTCCCTCGCCACCCCCGCCCCACCCCGCACCATTCAATCACTGTTCTGATGTTTAGTTAATCTCTGTGCTCTTGTTCTTTGTAGTTTAATTAGTCTAATTATCTTTCAACAATATATTGTTGAGTTTTTTAACTTTATATAAATGAAGTGTATTGTAGGTTTTCTTCTGGAATTACTACTTTTATCCAATGTCATGTGTTTGAGGGCCATGAATGATGATATGTGTAACTGTAGTTCATTGATTTTTTTTCACTAATGTAGAGTATTCCAATAAATAAATATAAACAAAAGCATTTATCTCTCCTACTATTAATAAACATTTGGACATGTCCAATTTATATCACAATGTCACTATGTACTTACTAGGTCTTATCCCCATAAAGAAGAGTTTCCTGGTGTTATAGTCCTAGGAATAGAATGTCTAGCTCAGAATATACATAATTGTTGAATTTTACCAGGCAATGCCAAACTTTTCTAAAAGATTTATTTTTGCTGAGACTAACACCAACATGTGTGAGAAATCTTTGTTTCTACATTCTTATGAACACTTGCTCTTGTCAGACTCTAATTTTTGCTAATTTGGTGAACACCAAATTGTATCTAATTTTTTTTAATTTCCATGTTACTGAATGCATATGACATTAAAGATATTGTCATATTTATGAGCTTTTTATGTTTCTGTGAAATTTTTGCTCATATGTTTGCTCATTTTTCTATTTTTTTCTTACTGATTCATAAGAATTTATTATGTATTCCAAATAATAGCCCTCTGTTGAATATACATGAAGCAAATATCTTCTTTTAGTTTATGACTTATTTTGAAATCTCTTGATGATGTCTTTTGATGAACAGAATCCCCAATTATGATGTAGTTGAATTTATCCAATATATTCCATCAATTCATGCGTTTGGTTTTGGCAGTTATTTGTCATTATTTCTGGCTTTACAGCATCTAACACACCTGCCCTTGACTTTAACTTGGGAAGAAGAGATTCAGAGAGGCAAAGGGTTCTGTCTCACACAGTGGTAACAATTAGTATACATGAAGTTTGCAGGGTGGCAAGGGAAAAGTACTCAATAATGGTGTCCTTTGGTCACTGGCCAAGTTTCAGGGCCAACACCATTGAGTGTATAAGCTGCATATGCTAGCAACAAGCTTAGATGTATGCTTTGGGGACTGTGTGTATGTGGCCGAGTAACCTCCAAGCCACATTCTCTAGCCTTGTTGCTATTCTGTGAACTACTCAGTGTCTTTTTAATAAATTGCATTTAAGTGTGAATCAATCAGAGTAGATACCGTTTGCTTGTAACAAAGAACTCTGGCCAACATGGTTAACAGAAGACTGTTTGGCATTATAAGCCATCTTTCTGCTTGATATTCCCTTGCCCTATTCTCTGCAAAAGCTCAAGTATAACAACCTCAGTGAGGGAGATAAAATAACTAGAAAAATGACCACTAAAAATTGCCATTCTCATCTTGCTATCTACTCATCTTGTGCAGAAATTTGGTTTCCTTCTTCGTTTCTCAGTGTTTTCCCTACCCCACCCTCTTGCAATCTCCTTATTCTGCCACATCCCTGCCCGTAGTGTATTGTCAATTGGTCCCAATTTGCAAGTCTTAATGAGATCCACTCATCTTCACGCTGATGCCTTCAGTTCTCCCTTCTTCCCAGTGGATCTTCAGGTTTCTGATAAGCATACTCATATGCTTATGAACATTCATTCATTCAACAAAATCGCTGTGTGTGTCTTATGGCAATAACATTGGTAAATGTGGGAACAGCTAGTGAAAATATTTTAAGGTGACAGATTGATGGCAGTTTTGCAAACAGACTCAGAAATTCTCTCTCAGACATATTATTCATACACTGATATTTTTAAAGCACTCAGTACAGCTTTATTTCAAGCCAAGCTTTATAATGAACAGGCATGGAAAGAAAGGATTTTTTCAGAAAGCCTTTTATGATCAATTTAATGGATACAACAAATACACTCAAAAAATGAAGTGGTTTTGAGATAAATCGAATCACTTTAGCTCATGATTTAAAGCAACTGTCAGCAATGCTTGAGTTAATCAATTTTACTATTCAGAATGTTGCTTAATACAATCAACTATCCATTCAACAGACTCTGAGTGGTAAGTACTAAGAGGGGTCAGGTGTACCATACAAGGCAGCCCATGGAAGAGCATTAAGTCCTTGCAGAAGTGAAAATAAAGACAAGGAGTAAGGTAAAAAAGTTGGAGGTGGGGGTGGAGATCTGTCTCATGTGGAGGGAAAAGCCCTGGAAGGCAGAGAGGACATGACGTCCGGGTGGTTCACTATGGCTGGAGAGTACAGTAGCTACAAGGGGAAGGGGTGTATAAGTGACAAGGTATTGGAAAGATAAGGAGAAAAGGAACTGTAAAGTCATTGTGTGATTAGTGTCCTGTAACTCATGGGGCTAAGGTGAGGTTAGAGTTGAAAGCAGCGGGATTTGGGGAGTAACATGGCTAGATCTGTGCTAAAAAGAGTATTACTCTGGCTTCAGGGTCAACAAACAAGGGGTTAGGAATGAAGTCAGCAGTGGAGGGGGCCATTGAAGAGGGGGCTGCAGTAATCCGTGTAATTCAAGGATGGCTTGAACCAAGGGAGGACCTGTGTTTGGAAGTGAGATAGCATATTTGAAAGATATTAGGTAAATAGAATAAATAGTACTGGTTGGCTGATTGGACATGGTGGTGGAGGAAGACAAAAGATGACACTAAGGTTTCGACCTTGACATCTGAGTGGATGCCACCATGATGTCCCTGAGAAAGGGCACACAGAAAGAAGGGGAGATAGGGTTGAGTTGGGAGTCACTATTGTCTATCTTTTCTAATGGAATAGAAGGTCCACAGGGCAGGGCCATGTCTTTTTTGTTTATGGATGTATCCTAAGTGGCAGAACATAAGCTTGTGTTCAATAAATACTTGTAGGAAGAATAAGAAGTCCTGTGTGTAGATCTAGAGCTTAGGAGAATGTGTTAGTTTTCTACTGCTGTGTCACAAATCACCATACACCGAGTAGCTTAAAGCACACCCAGTTATTAGCTCACAGTCCTATAGGTGCGAAGCCCCGGTGGGCTCTGCAGGGTTCTCCATGTGGAGCCTCACAATGCTGGAATCGGGGTGCTGTTCAGGCTAGGCTCTAATCTAGAAGCACTGGGGAAGAATTTGTTTCCAAGTTCATTTAGGTGGTTAGCAGAATCTAGTTCCTTGTGGCTGAGGGTCTGAGGTCACCATCTCCTGACTGGCTGTCAGCTTAGCCATGGCTACTCTCAGCTCCTAGAAGCTGCCTGCATTCCTTTAAATCAACAAGGGCCGGTGGAGTCCTTCTCATGCTTTGGATCTCTGGGACTCTCTGTCTCTCACTGGCGGAAGAAAACTCAGCATTTTAAGGGCTGACTTGATTGAGTCAAGGCCTTCGGATAATTACGTATCTTAAGATCAACTGACTTGGCATTTTAATTACGTATGCAAAATCCCTTCACAGCAGCACTACCTTATTGTTTGATTAAATAACCAAGAGACAGAGACCCTGGGCACCACCTTTATAATTCTGTCTACCACCGAGAAGAATCTGTTCTGGAGATATATGCTTATGGATATTTGGAGGTAATTTTTGCCAACTATGTTAGAACAGATAGATCAATTGATATTTAAAATCATTTATTAAGCTACAGGTATGTTCTGGATATTCTTATTTACTAATTGATATTTTAATAAAGAAATCATGCCTTAATTTTTTTTCTCTATTTAGGGAGGTGGATGTTATCTTATAAAAATAGAGAACTTTTTGGTCATATTTTTAAAGATTTAAAAAATCTTTATCCTGGGACACATGGGTGGCTCAGTAGGTTAAGCGTCTGCCTTCGGCTCAGGTCATGATCCCACGGTCCTGGGATAGAGCTCTGCATCGGGCTCCCTGCTCAGGGGGGAGCCTGCTTCTCCCCCTGCCTGCCGCTCCCTCTGCTTGTGCTCGCTCTCTCTCTCTCTGACAAATAAATAAATAAAATATTTTTAAAAAATTAAAAAAAATAAAAACTCTTTATCTTAAGGTTCTTTCTAGATTAGAAACTGTGTGAGGTTACTTGAGTCCCCGTTGTGTCCCTTAGTCACAAGGCAGCAGGTTTGGCATAGAGGGGAGAATGTGGGTTTGGAGAAAGGCAGGCGTGGGTGTGGAAATCCCCCCCACCTTTTCCCTGTGACCTCCAGGAAGGTGCTTGTGCACCTTCGAGAATATTATCTCATCTTCAGAAAGTTAATGACAATACCTGCATCATTAGGCTGTTTTAAGAACTTAGCTAAGTTGTAAATGAAGATCCAGGCCCATGACAAACATTTAATACAAATGCGTTCCCTTTGTCTAGATTCTGTTTTGTGACCTCTCCTGTTGTGTGACTTCACTGTGCTGTGTCCCTCAGAAGGTGCCGGTCAAGGGAAAGCCACAGGATAAATTGTGACTCAGGTTCTCCATTTTACATTCAGGACTCAGCTTGTCGACAGCACTCCATCCTTTTCTGGGCCTGGCCATTGGGGCAGGATCAGCCACCTGCCCAGACATCTGAACCCCGAGGCTGGCTATTGTACTAGACACCCCTTCCTCCTTGGCTGTCTCCTCCTGAGGCTCCACCTCCTTCTGAGAAGCAGTGCTTTTGGTTCAAATCTTCCGTCTTTGATAAACATCAAAAAAAATCTTATAAACAAATTCTCTGGTGTACACAAAAACACAGTCTCTCATGCATTTACTCACAACAAGACATACTTGGTATTTTGTTCACATGTCCTCTTCAAAGGTGAGAGACTCAAATGTATATGCATGTGTATATGTATATGTATATGCATGTGTATGTGTATATGTATATGTATGTGTATATGTATGTGTATAGCTCTATCTATACCAATTTCTCTCTACTGATCTCTCCACCAAGGGAGAGAAAGAGACCGTTTTAGGAGATCACCCACACGAATGGCAAAGCCATGTATGAGTCAGGGTTTTAGTTTGTACAAACCAACTCAGTTTAGTATAAACAGGAAGATGACATATTGAAAGAACATCAGCAGCCTACAGAATTACTGGACGGTCAGGTGAACCGGGCTGGACAGAGGCCACGCAGCCCGAAGCAATGCCAAGATCTCCCTCACTGCACTAGCCCAGCGCTCCCGCTCCTGAAAAGCCACCTTCCCTGTACCTCACATTGCTGCCGGAGAGAGTTTTCTACAGTCCCAGCATTTTGGCTTTTTGGGTTTTTTTAAAAAACATTTTTATTTATTTATTTCTGAGAGAGAGAGAAGAGAAGCATGAGCAGGGGGGAGGGGCAGAGGGAGCTGCAGACAGAGGGAGAAGCAGGCTCCCCACTGAGCAGGGAGCCCCATGCGGGACTCGATCCCAGCACCCTGGGATCATGACCTGAGCCGAAGGCAGACACTTAACCGACTGAGTCACCCAGGCGCCCATAGTCCCAGCATTTTGTATCAGAAATTCCTGACCCAAGTTCCAGGATGCCTCTGACCAGCACATGCTTGTGCCCTCCAGACGAGGGAGACCGGGAAAGTGAGCCACTGGTGTCTGCTCTTTCCAGTTACTAATAGAAAAATCTGTATTCTCTTTCTGTGGTGGTTGTAATAACCACAAACTGGGTGACATAAAACAACAGGATTTTACTGTCTCACAGTGATGAAGGCCCAAGTCCAAAATCAACATGTCAGCAGGGCTCCGCGCTCTCCTCTCTTGGGGGTAGGTCCCTTCTTTGCCATCCCAGCATCTGGTGGGTACTGGCATTCTTTGCCTTGTGGCTACACAATTAGCCTCTGTCTTCACACCGCCCTCGCTGTGTGTGTTGTCAAATCCCCCTCTACCTTCCTCCAATGACATGCATGACAGATAAGGCCCACCTCGATGATTCAGGGTAATCACCTTACCTGGAGATTCTGAATTTTCTTAACTTCTGCAAAAACATGACCTTATAAGTAAAATTCACAGATTCCAGGTATTCGGGTCTAATATCTTTTAAGAGCCAGATGCAACAAATTATCCTTTACCTCAGAAGGGATATCTGGACATGCTCTACATCCCTGGGCCCCCTAGAAATTTCTCTGGGATGTCGGGGCCCTGAATTCTTGCCAGATTTATTTCCCACTCTTGGACATGCAAATGTCTTATCAGCATGTCTAGAAAAATTACTGCCTCTTGCTCACTTAGATCCAATCAGAAAAGAGGTAAGGGATTCCTAAAATATAATGAAATTCAGATGCAGATCACCTAAAAGAACGGTCAGGGTCTGGTATAATTAATATACAAGATATATAACATAAGAACCTATAGACTTTTGTTAGAAGCATGCCATAAATTTTGTTAAACTAAATTGTTTTTGGAAAACAAGATTTAACATCCAGATTGCTTATCAATTTTGGAATTTTATTTTTCACTAAGTAGCACACTGTCACAAAGAACACACAGGTAGCTGCCCAGCTAAAGCTTAAGCTTGCAGGCCCCCTCACAGTGAGGTGTGGCTGTGTTCTACTCAGTGGGATATGCCCAGAGGTGACATGCGGAGCTTCTAGTTTGTGTATTAAAAGGTGCATCCCTTCACTCTCCCTTTTTCCATCTTTCACTCATTGGGTATATTTTGCTGATGGTGACAACTACACTAGGGTGGATACAGGAGATAGCAGATGATGAGTCTTCTTCACTGTGGTCAGTGCCTCCCCTCCCTGGGCAGCTATAGACACCAGCGCTAAGCATGCACAGACTCAACCTTGCATAGCCTCTCAGGCAGTTCTGATCAAGGTGGTCCATATATCAGCAGGAACCATACCACTGAGGTGAGTGTGGACTAAGCCCAGTATATGAGGTCTTCTTGCTCTTTGAATCTCTAGTGCTGAGCAGAGGGCCTGGGGCCCTGGTTGGTCTTTGATGGACAGGCTGTAGACCACAACCTGTAACCTGGCTCCTAGGTTAGCCAGGGAAGCTAGAAATAGTGTATCTAGCTTCTGTGTGTCTCCAGAACCATAAGGGAGGGGAAATTTTAAATAAGGGAAGAAGGTTCAAATGTGCTGGATGGCCAAGAAAGAACAAATAATCTGCACTACTATGATAGAATATGCAAGCCACCTACTCTATCTAGTGCCTGGCCTAAGAAGTGATCAATACAAGAAATGGATGCTTACATGAAGATGGGTTTTTTTTAAAAAAACATCTTATTTATTTATTTTTGAGAATCTGGTTTGGTTCCTTTCTAGTGCTAAAAACTCTTTGTGGGGCTGAGAGTCTTCCCCAAAGCCTCGGTTATGTGATTGAAGCCTTACCAACTACCCTCTACCTTGCCAATCCCACTTTCCCAGAGGGTCAACTCCTCCTTTGATCACTGCTCTGGTTATGGACCCGTTCTAACTCAGATCATGCAGAAACGACAGGGTTACCTCCTGCCTGGCTTCAAGCATCTGCACTGCCTAAAGACCTCTGGGACAGCTGAAGACAGCCTCCTTAGTTTACCATGCACCCGTAAACTTCCGGTCACTTCTTTCAAGGGCCAGATCTACAGCCGAGTCTACTGCCAAGTCAGAACCCATAGTCTTTGATCCTGGTTCTCTACTTGCTGAGTCTGCTGACGTCCTGGTGTGTCTTGAAGTCCAGTCCATTGTAATTCTGACAGCAATAAGGTGGCTCAAAGTTTGGTTTCTAGGAGTTTACAGTAAATAATTATACTATATTAGTATATGCTATATTAGCATGAAGTTAGAGTTAGACACTAATGTTAGAGTAACATTAGTGTCACACATTTGCTAGCTAGATAACCTGGATTCACTAGGTCTATGATGGTGCTGGCCAATCTGTATTTTTTTAAAAACTCCACAGGTGAGCTCTCAGACTTAAGAATCATTGTGTTAGAATTGTGCGAGTCCTACTGACTAGCAGTCACACAAGTAGAGATGAGATGACTCAGGCCAAGAAGGCAGAGGCTCGGGTTTCAGACCAGCTAACCATTTGAAGGAAGCAATGCTTTTCTACAGAATAAAAACAATGAGCCTGAAATCATTAAGGTCCCTTCCAACTTGGAAACTGTCAGATACAAGATAGAAAGCAGAACTTTCCAAAAGTATCAGGATTCATGGTTAGGCAGGAAAAAACACAGCTTTGGGGTGAGACAGACAAGAGTGTGAATTCTGACTTAAGTCATCTGTTTGCTATGGGAGCCCAGCCAAATTATACAGTCGTCTGAAACATGGTGTCTCATCTGAACAATAAGGGGAACATTGGTGCTCTCTTAAATTGGCTATAATTTTGAAAGCAAGAACATAGGGCCAAAAACTGCTTACCTTTTGGGGTTAATGGGAGGATGAGAGGGGTGGATATGCAGAGGGCAGTTGGAACTGTGCCCATGGAACAAAGGTTTGTTGCTGTTGGTACCATCCTAAAGACTCTGCACGGTGATTGGCACATGTCAAATGCCCAGAAGTGTTGGTTCCTTTCTCTCTGCCAGTCCTCTGGGTATTTAATCCACCGAAGTACTTTAAGCAGAAAGGTGCTAAATTCTATGACGGTGTTAAATTGGTTTTAACTGGCTGACTGACGGGGCTCTTCTTTGATCTTTTCCAGTTTATTTAAATGACTTATTTCTTCTCTGTTGCAAGTCCTCTTGACTGTGATAGGGAGTGCAATGAACCTCACGCCCCATTTAGTACAGAAAGCTCATTCACTGAATATTGTTCATCTGCTATCTTACAAGGTAGGTGCTCTCTGCTGTTTTTGTGGGTAGGATAATCAGGTTGCCTGTGGGAAATGGCAGTCGTGAAAGACCAACGAGTATGATCTATGGCCTAAATTAATATCAGCCACTGCCAAATTAAGAGTGAAAGCACAAAAACATTTCTCTAGGCACAAACAAAACAGGTTACAGTCTTAATAATGGCATTGGTAATTAATCTGTGGAGAGTTACAGATGGTTAATGACTCATTGATTTGAGCAGACTCAATTACCTCTAGGAATGTGCTCCGTTGGACATCAGAGCATATGAATGAATTTTCACAATCCTTTCCTGGAAGGCTTATTACAACCATGCTACTTCAGCAGAAACGGGACTGAACCTGGATGCAAGTGACAGACGTAAAATATAAATCTTGACCAATGGGAGCTCATCTGGTCTGACACTTTCATTTTAAAGATGAGGAGACTGAGGTCCACAGAGGTTGGGTGTTTTCATGCCAATGAATTATAAGTCTTTTATTTGCATAAAGACAGATAATCTAAACTACAGAATAGCTTTTACTGGGACTTTAAAATTGAAACATGCGGTGATTGGAACTCTCGCATTCATATGCACACATATACAAACATTTATTGTCTGTGACAGAAAATGTCTGGAATACTGGAATTTATTTGGGTGCGACGAGCAGAATACTTGAAAACAGGATGGCCCGGAAAATCTAGGGTGTACTCTCATGATCGCCAAGGACCACACGTGTCTTTCATTCACCTACTGAGAGGTGGGATAGCTAAGGAGTTAAGCAACTGGACTCTGAATTCAGACTGCTTGGGTCTCATTACAAGTTCTGTTTCTTACTGGCCGTGTGTCTTGGAAAACCTGACTTTTGTTCTTTGTACCATAATGTCCACATTTGTATAATAGGATAATACAAGTTGGTATCTGCCTCATATGGGTAACATTAAATGAATTAATATAAAGTATTTAGAAGGGTGCCTATACAATGATAAGCACTGTAAAATATTAGCCTTCTTCTTTATGTTTCGAGCCCTCATGGTGATATTAATGGAGGGACTCCAGTTTTCAGTTTTAAAGCAGTCAGCAGCTGTGTGCTGGTAAATGAAATTTCAGGGCATAGGCTATAGAAGCAGAGCCCAGCGACAGGGCTTTTCACAGATGGTCTCTATTTTGGAAATATTTGTGCTCCCCTGTTGATCTTTTCCATTCATGATTCTATCCTTTTCTTTGAAAATTTCATTTCTAATTTAATTCTCTTCTGATCTGTTCTTAATAGTAATCAAGATTATCACAATTTTTTTTGTTGTTGTTTTTGCTGGGGCCACCGGTAATCTTCCACCATAACACATGATAATTAAAGCCAAGCTTCTCATCTTTTGCTCTGAAGTCTCTGTTCTAATGTGCCCACTGCTTTGTGTCTGTTTTTCTCATGAGGTCACACCCAACTGCTGCCCCCAGACAGCCAGTCTGAATGTGCCACTTTGCTCTTCCCATATTCCCTGTGTATTTTAACTGTATCCTTTTCTGCTATAAGCAAAGCTATTATTTTAAGTAGTTTTGGGGTTACCTATTTGATAATGACTCAAGTCATGGTCAGATTAAGACCTTTACCAATCTCTGGTACGATTGTGGGATCTGCTTCTGCAACCTTCTTCACTCCCCCAAAATATGTAATTCAGAATGAAAAGAGTATTACAACATAAAACTCATATAACAAAGTCTAACAAAATTCTAATTTTTTCTCCATCATGATCATTTTGGTAGTGTTTCGAAATATCATGTAGCAAGTTTTTAAAGTATAAATTGTCTCATTTTTGATTCATCTATCTTCTGGGAAATCCTTAGCCAAATTTCCCTTTACAGACCTAAAACCCTTTAACATTTACCAGATTGGCAATAAATTTTCTCTTCTTAAGGGAAATAAAGGAGATTAGCAAGTGGAGCCTGGTGCCTACTGTGCTGAAATAAATCTCACAATAAATTCCTTACAAAACATAAAGTTCTTATTATTGCAACAAATGGATTAGACCGTGCTTGCAAAGTTCCTGTGAGAAATCGCTGCAAAAAATCAGGCTGGCTTGCTGTTTAATAATGCTTTAAAAAAAAGTCCAGAGAGGGATCTGTGGGCTGCTCTGGCCTTAAAGGAGGTAATGAAGTGTTCATCGGACTTCGCCTGTCCCATCATTTCTATTCCAAGAGAAGTTCTAGGATGGGTCCAAATATTTTCTCCATCTGGAAACAAATGTTTTGTCCTAAGTCAGATCATCTATATATGCATCCTAAACTTTCGGAGGTACATTCCTCCTTGGACATTTGAAACAAGAGGGGAAATCCCACCAGTGAAGGGCTGAAACCAGTGTGGTAACATGCACATGCTGGGCCCAAGATCATGTAATCATGTTTGAAGTAAAAACTAAATGATGTTAACAATAGCCCTCGGACAGAATCTCCTTCTTCATTTATTTATTTATTTATTTTTCTGGATAAGTAGAAGTCAATTTAGGTAGTCAATGGAAGGCATGACTCTAGTTTGGGCAAGTGCTTAAATAGCTCTGATTCACTGGTGCATTGGCAGGTACTTAGGTTGCTTTTTGCTGGAATGATGCCTGATGCAGGATAAAACAGGAGGAAGACTATAGGATCAGGCAAAGAATGAGGAGGGGGGTGGGGAAGGAAGAAGGAGAAAGAGGAGAAGCAAAACTACAGAGAAGGAAGAAAATCTATTGAGTGTAAATTATGTGCTAGATACTCTTATTAAAATCTTGATACGGAATGCATTTTCTTCCCCAATTTTACAGAAGAGGCACCAGAAGCTGAAAGTTTAATAATTCTCACTGGGTCACACAACGTTCTTCCCAGTGATACTCTTTTCTTTTCTGTTTCAGTGAAGTATTCCCTGACTTTTTCAGGTGGATTTCTTGATCTCTCCTTTCTCTATGCCCTGAATGCTTTGTACAGTGATCCCGCTGCTGTGGGGTGGGGGTGGGGATTACGTACGTTCCTTCCCACTAAGGGTGTGAGCTCTCAGAGGGCAGGAAGGTAGTAGGGAGTAGATAAATGCAAATATCTAGGGTGACAATGAAAGAACTAACAAAAAGCTACCAGAACTCTGAGGACATAACCCACTTTTTATTTCAGAAGTCCTGCCTACAGTACCCCAAAGAAATAGCTTGACCATTTAACTTAAAAAAAAAGAAACTGCTAAAAAACACTTTTTCCTAAATTCTTAAAATAGTATTCCTCTCTTTTTTTAAAAGTTACTTTTACTACTTTATGTAAACTCAAGTAAATCTACTCATCTATTGCACTGAACTGTTACTAACCTTCTGGGTAACCAATTCAATTAAAATTGCTGAATTTTGTGTGTGGTCTAAAATTCTGTTCTTGTTTCTTTCAAATCCTCTAGAGAAATGTGCTGATCATCACTTGGTCACAATCTATTTAAATAACATGTTTTTATGGGAGATTGTAGAAAATGCTTGTATTCATTTGCTAGGGCTGTCATACCAAGGAACCACAGATTGGTGCCTTAAACAATGGAAACTTACTTTCTGACAGTTCTGGAGGCTGGAGTCCAAGATCAAAGTGCTGGCAAGGTTGGTTTCTCCTGAGACCACCCTCCTTGGCTTGTAGAGGGTGATCTTCTACAAGATGTGTCTTCATATGCTTCTCCCTCTGTATCCTAATGAGGTGTATCCTAATTTCCTCTTCTATTTTTTTAAGATTTATTTTTTTAAAATTATTTTTTAAAGATTTTATTTATTTATTTGACAGAGAGAGACACAGCAAGAGAGGGAACACAAGCAGGGGGAGTGGGAGAGGGAGAAGCAGGCTTCCCGCTGAGCAGGGAGCCCGAAGCAGGGCTCGATCCCAGGACCCTGGGATCATGACCTGAGCTGAAGGCAGGCGCTTAACGACTGAGCCACCCAGGCGCCCCTAAGATTTATTTATTTGAGAGAGAGAGAGAAAGAGCACCCATGAGCAGAGAGGGGATGTGGGCCGTAGGAGTGGGGTGGGGGAGGTGCAGACAGAATCTCAAGTAGACTCCTCACTGAGCGGGGAGCCTGATGCAGGGCTCTATGTCACAACCCTGAGATCATGACCTGAGCCAAAATCAAGAGTTGGACGCTTAACCGACTGAGCCACCCAGGCGCCCCCTAATTTCCTTTTCTTATAAGGACACAAGTGATACTGGATTAGGGACCATCCTAATGGTCTCATTTGAACTTAATCACTTCTTTAAAGACCCTGTCTCCAAACATGGTTAGGCTCTGAGATACCGGGGTTTAAGAACTTCAACAGATGAATTTTGCAAGGGACACAGTTCAGTCCATAGCAGGGCTTTACATCATGTCCCTTGCTGACATTCCTTCTGGAGGATCACTCCTAAAAAAAAGGAAGCTATTAAGAGGGCTGAATGTCTCCACCCAGCAGGCCAGGCCCAACACGGCATCGTGTGTTGGGTGGTCAGGCTGGCCAAGGCCGAGGCCTGCTAAGTGAGATGGAATTTAGCTGAAACCTCCAAATCTAGCTCTGTACTTCTCAAAAGGAATTCAGGAATTTGGTGCAGTGAAGGATCATGTTCTTCTGTGACTTGTTCTCCAAACTTCTCTCAGAGCCCTGAGCCCCAGAGGTCGTGCCTATGAACACAATAGGCAAAACAGTGCCTAATATGCCACTCTGTCATCTCAGAGCTATGAGAAAAATATAAAGTTATCTGCTGAGTAATGAGCCATATCCAGGAACTCTTGGGCAGTGGGAATTGCCATGGGGTTTGGCCTCAGTGCTGACAGATGCAGAGCATCCCTGCACACACAGGAGGACAGTTCTCAGATGACAACTGATTTATGGTGCCTGTGGAGGGACTTCCCTAATTAGTGATCAGAGCCATGCTGCAGTATTCTGCAGGAGCTGGGAGAGGCCTGCTGTGTCATACTGTCCCCTGAAATGATGGCATTGTCCTCTATTTGCGGTGTCATTAACAAGTTAAAATAAAACTCCGTTGACAGGTGTTTTGGCTCCATGACTTAGAGCCGATAGCTTTGGGAATTGCAGGATGTTTTCACGAGCACTCGTAACTCACGGGAATCTGCACAGCAGCGTGGCTTCTTCGAGGAGGCACCGACCGGGGAGGTCAGACAGAGTCTTCCTTAGACATAAACACCCTGTTAGCCTAAAACCCGTGTGCTCTTGGAACGCTCAAAGAAGGAGACAACCTTGCTCCTCCTGGCTGCCATCTGCTTGTTGACAGCTGAGCTGGAACGAGGTAAGAGCAAGATACATTGAAAGTAACACGATCCAGTATAACCTCTTGTCCCAGCTTTGGAAAGAGTGAAGCAGCTAATACAATGATCAAAGGTGCTTTGATATATCTCATCCAGGCTTACACGGCCTGACTTCTTTTACAGTTGTTGAGATGATTAGAGGCCAGATCTCTTTTAGAGAGAGGTTCTCCAAAGGGAAATAGACTCTGAAAACTTTCTAAAATGTATTCCAAGCTTTAAAAATAAACAAGGTTTGGAGAAATATATATATATTGACTGGGGAAAAAAAAGAGTTGCCCCCAAAACCAATTTTCTCCCCAAACTGGTTTATACATGACTCAAATTTTTCATGGGATGGAGGCCAAATTAGCCAAATTTTCAACAACGTCTAATTTTCTCTCCTACTTATCTTTATGGCAATTGAAGACGGTCACATACAGACAAACTAACTTCAATCACTTCTGGGGAATCGTTTATTTTTTATATTCCAAGAAAAGAAGGGACATTTTAATTTTTAGATCATAATAAATAATAAGACGCACTTAGCATCCTACTGATTGACTTATCAGCAACAATTCCAAGTGGGACTGTACAGTTCTGAATTAAGTTCACCTGAGGCTTGGTACACTAGACACGCCCGCTGAACATTGTAAAAGTCTCTAAACCACTGTTATTAGCATAGGGAATGGCCAACGCCTCACCCACAGTAATTTATGAATGATGGCCATGAGGACAGAGCCTAGAATTGGCCAGAATCCAGGGTGTGAGTGACACCTAGGAAATGATGGGCAGGAAACTATGGCAGCTTTTTCTCTACCCTCGTGACCTTAGTGAAAGTAACAACTCTTCTGGCTTTCTTCCTACGTGACAATATTTTTTCCCATTGTTTATGAATCCCGTATTGGGAACAATGAGGTAACTTGAGGTACAGATAACATCTCTCCCATCTATTTCTGGTGTAACCTCTCTCCCAACGTTCAGAACTTGTTTCCTAAGACCTATGAGGCAAGTCTCTAGAAGAATCGCAGACATCCTGAAACCCGCATCTTCAGAACTAAACTCATTCTCCTCCTTCCCCACTAATTCACTCTTATTTTCTTTTCACCAAATGGCTTAATTAGACACTCCTAAATCATCCTCACTCTTCCTCCTCTCTTTCCTATATTCAGTCACTGCATTTTTCTCAGACCTTTCCCCCTGTCGCTTAGTTACTGCCAATTACTTGGCTAAAGTCCTTAGCAATTTATTTTGTTCCTTTTGGGTTTTTTTGATGAGCTTTTATGGGGGTCAGGCACTACTAATAGTGGGTTCACATCTTCATCTTATAAACTCTTAGTTAGAAACTATGCTAAGCAATGAAGATTCAGAGATAAAAGATACTAGCCTGAACTTACAGATCCAGAGAAATAGTTAAATCAAGGTTGGGGGGGCAAATAGTGTACCTGTATTAAGTCTACCGGGTAAAAGGCAAATGGTAGGGGGTGCAGCATCAGGAGGGAGACTTTGATAATGTTGACATCCGATGAGGATTTTGAAAGATAAGTAGATATGAGAGAGTAAGCAGGTAGGATGGGTATTACAGGTGAAAGGAATGACATGTACAAAAGCATGCACTTAGAGAAATCCCAGTGAGTTCATTCAGCTGCCACTAGTTTAGCAGAGCTGAAGGATTAGGGTATGAAGAAAGTGGTATGAATATCGTAAAATGCATTGAAAGATTTTTCAGAAGGTGTGATGGTCTTAACATACATGTATGAATTTGTTCATAGTCATCCCCCCAAAAGATGGAGGTTAATTCCCTTCCCTTTTCCTCTGATGAATAGAATGCGACACGAAGTGATGCTATGCGATTTCTCAGGCTAGGTCATAAAAAGGTTGGCTTCTGCGTGGTTCTTTCTCCCCTAGATCATTCACTGTGGGGAAGCCAGTGGCCTTATTGTGAGGATACTCAGAACCTGTGGAGAGTGCCCTGTGGGGAGGAGATGGGGCCTCCAGGCAAGAGCCAACTTCACCTTGCCAGTCACAGAGTGAGCCATCCTGGATGTGGATCTTCCAGCCCCGGTCAAGTCTCTAGATGACTGCAGCCCCAGCCAACATCTTAATCACAACCTCTTGAAAGACCAGGAAATAAAAACACCCAGCTGAGCCATGCCTGAAATCCTGACCCACAGAAACAATGATATTAATAAATGGTTATTTTTGTTTCAGGCCACCATATTTTAGGATGGTTTGTTATGCAGCAAGAGATAACTAAGACAAAAGAGGAGTGAGATGATCAGACTTTTATTTTATAACCAAAAATGTAATTATATTACGAACTATGGAGAATTAATGGGAGCGGAGATAGAACAGAAACAGTTAAATAAATTAGGTAGCTGTCAGAGTAATTAAGTAGGGATGTGATAAATAGAAGTTGTCCAACAAAAAAGACCGGATCACTTCAACATTTAATGATAGAAGAGGAGACAGGGCACAGTTGTGAGAGATCAAATAACAACAACCATCAAAAACCTGGAGAGAAAGCACAGAAACCAAAAGAGGAGAGAATTTAAAGGAAAGGTTGCAGTGAACCAATTAAGATAAAGGTTAATGGGTGTCTACTAGATTTAGCAACCAGGAAGTTACTGGAGAACTTGGCAAAAGGAGATTCACCTGGAGTGATGGTGATGGAACCCAGAAGTGGTTTAAAGAATGACCACAAGGAAAAAAGCAGAGGCAATAAATGCAGACTGTGCTTTCTAGAAGCTCACTGTGAATAAGAGAAAGACGACCTCCCAGCTGCTCCTCCTGCCTTGGCTCTGCCTGGATGTCCACCTCCTACTGATAGGAGTCCAAATCAGACTCCTGATTCAACATGGTAGACCAGCCTCGTGTGATGTTCTCTCCTCCTTCACGAGACTCCATTTAAATATGGGTAAAGACAAAAAGGCAAGTGTAAATCAAAATAATCAGAGTCATCGGTGGGTGAGAAACAACACATTTTGGGAAGAAGGAAGGCAAAGGAGGAGTGGCAAGACCTAGAGAGAAGAGCTCAAGTACCTGTAGAAGACTGGAAGGGTCTGTCTGATCTACCCTCACAGGACCTCTGGAACTCAGAACACACAGATGTGCAGTGAGACAGAAGAAGCAGTGAAGTGCATGGCCAACAAATCAAGAATCGATTAAGGGCTGCTTTTACACTGGCTGGGCTTCTGGGGGTATTGAAATTCATTTTTCCGGATAAACAGTTCAGTGACATTCCAAAAGAGAATGCCTTGGATATCAGAAAATTAAGAAAGGCTCTTGAGGAAACTGACAAAGCTCTCAGGCATTTCTGCAAGCTGACCCACCAAACGACTGAGATGAGAAGGTCAAACATGTAGTGAAAGACAACTTGGAAGGTCATCATATAACTTGAAGGAGAATTTTCATACCACTCCCGAAATGAATCCTTGTTTTAGCTCTACTTGTTATGTGGATTCGTGTGTAGAAACAATTTTTACCGAATTTTTTAACTATAAGAAATACTTTTTTGGGGCACCTGGATGGCTCAGTCAGTTGGGCGTCCAACTCCTGATTTTGGCTCAGGTTGTGATCTCAGGGTCGTGGGATTGAGCCCTGTGGCAGGATCCCTGCCAGACAGGGAGTCTGCTTCAGATTCTCTCTCTCCCTCTCCGTCTGTTCCTCTCCCCCCTCAAAAAAAAAAAAATACTTTTTAATTTTCCATTGTTGTAGATAAAGTCCTCAGCCAACCTTTGTTCCACTATTTACCCTGAAATGTTAAGCACCTTTTAAGTTCTTTTCAGATGACCTTTTCCTGATGTCAACAATTATGGATACAAATGACCTCCTGGCTATCTCTCACCCCATATCTCCTCACAATAGAATTATTTCTGTCCGTGTTCACGGTTTCTGACAGAAAGGTTCTCTTAGCTAGAACTGTGTCTTGCTCGGTCTTGCATTTCTAGAATCTCGTGCTAAATGCTTAGTAACAGAAAGAAAAGAAGGGTGAGGAGTGAGGAGTGCATCTTATTTAGCTGTAAGAGTAACTGCCATTACCTTCCTGCTCCTGAACAAGGACCCTGCCCTTCCAGTGGTCTGCAGTAGGGGTCATGGGGCCAGAACTGTGGCTGGACCTGAGTTGTTACTGAGGAGGGCTTCAGACTTTTCTGCTGGAGAGACCTCATCTGTAGGAGACCTGCTGTTCAGGAGCATGACCCCCACCCAGGTAAAATCTGTGTTCTGCTGTCTCTTTTCTCCCTTCCCCCAGGGTCTTGACCTGGAACAGTCACTGGAAAGGTCAGTGCCCCACCTTTCCCTTGTTATTAGTGTGATGCCACATGGGTGTGGATGAGGAAGTGAGAAAGACAGGGCAAGTCTTACTTCCAGTGTCCACAGTTAGATTCTTTTATCTTTTAGGTGAGGCCATAATTCATAGTTCGTCCTAGTGTTATCAGCACACAGTTCAGGCCTCACAATCTAGCAATTACGATCGGAAATGATTAGGCAATTATCACATTATTCTACAGAGAGCCCATTTTGGATCTAAGCTCAGGAAATGTCACATCGAAATAAAACTTAACTCATACCAGTTTTAAAAATACTTATTGAATCCCCACAATCTTGAATGCTTAGACTCCCAGACATATTTTAAGTATCTTCACATTCCTGGTAAGACACATTTGCATTTGCTTAAAGTTGATTTTAGCATGTTCTTTTGTTGTTGTTGTTATGTTAGTCACCATGCTTTACATCATTAGTTTTTGATGTAGTGCTCCATGATTCATTGTTTGTGCATAACACCCAGTGCTCCATGCAGAACGTGCCCTCTTTAATACCCATCACCAGGCTAACCCATCCCCCCACCCCCTCCCCTCTAGAACCCTCAGTTTGTTTCTCAGAGTCCATAGTCTCTCATGGTTCGTCTCCCCCTCTGATTTCCACCCCTTCATTCTTCTGCTCCTGCTATCTTCTTCTTTTTTTTTTAACATATAATGTATTACTTGTTTCAGAGGTACAGGTCTGTGATTCAACAATCTTGCACAATTCACAGCGCTCACTGTAGCACATACCCTCCCCAATGTCTATCACCCAGCCACCCCATCCCTCCCACCCCCCACCACTCCAGCAACCCTCAGTTTGTTTCCTGAGATTAAGAATTCCTCATATCAGTGAGGTCATATGATACATGTCTTTCTCTGATTGACTTATTTCACTCAGCATAACACCCTCCAGGTCCATCCATGCCGTTGTCATCTTATCAATCCTTTTTTTAAAAAACCTTTTTTATTTTTCATTTTTAGAGTCATATTCTATCCCTTCATAGTAGTTAACCTTATTTTTGGTATATATATATATATATATGTTGTTCTCTCTTTCAAATTTTGGGATACAGTTTCTTCTAACAGATCAAAATATACCCTAAATCCCTAGTGTATAGCATGTTCTTTATAAAAGGCTGCTAAACATCTTCCCAAACACACTGACTCTTTATAGGGGTTTTATTTTTTCCATATATTAAAAAAAAAAACCCATCCACACATTTATGTATAAACCGTCACCAAGCTGTCTTTGAGAAGAGCGTGGTGCAGGTCTGTTCTCAAGACCTGTTCTTGCCAGAACTCCAGGGAAAAGCTGTGTTTCACCGGAGCTCTCTTGTCCAGCACTGTCCTTGGCAGACATGACTTACACTGCAGGATTGCTAACTCAGCAGGTGCAGGGAAACACACAGACCCAGGCAGGTGCTAATAAAAAACCTGGAGAAGAACAAAGGAGCATTCTCTGCACGCCTCAGAAAGTGCCACCCATAGGAAGTAAAGCGTTGTCTGTGAAGCCTGTGGGCTCATCACAGCCCACTAGGCAGAACGAGATCAATGCCATTGTCTGGAATCGGCTCAATGCACACTATTGAGTGGATAAACTCCATCTGGTTCCTGTACCCTGAAATGCCCATGGCATCAAGTGGCCCACCTGCCACTTTTTCCATTCTCACGTCCAAGGCAAAATCCCCTTGCTTGTACTGCCCTGTTTTAAGGATCACCCAGCTTCTGCAATTCTGTTTATTTTCTAGGATTCTGAAGTTATACCTATACAGAAACGTGTGAAGGGCTGGGAGTGCAGAAAAGAACAGGCTGACTTTTGAAACCCTCACTGATTTAATTCAATTCTCACCTAGTCCCCACCTGCCCCTAACCTGTTTGTGTTTCTAAGTTAGTGCAGCTTAGGTTTTGGTTCTTCTCCATCCCCATGGGCGCACAGATTTTGCACTGTCTGTAAGTTTTCTTAGGTTGGAAGTAAAACAAATCAGATAAATGCTCACCAAGGAGATAGTGATGAATCTGATTTTTTGTCTTCCTATGTTTGGGGCAAAATAATTCTTCCTTATATAAGACAGTCCCTCCCTTTGCAGGATATTCAGTAACCCTGCCTGCCTCACATCTGCTATTCCTGCCTCCGTCCTACTGCACTGTGACAACCCCAAAGTGTTCCCACACATCTCCAAACACTGTGGATTAAGATCCACAACCAGAGATGATCATGCTTATAATAGTAAGAAGAGCTGTATTGATGCTGTGCAAGGCCTGCTAGATACTCAGCCCTGCACTTCAGGCTTCATCCCTAATCCAGAGAAACTAATCTCTAATGGTGTAATTTCAGGTGCTTGATTGGGTGAATATCTGGGAGCAGATAAGACTTGCTGGTACTGCTCCAATCACACGGGAAGAGAAGCTATTCCTGCATTAGGCCCACCCCTGGCTGAGACCCCAGTGAGGTAGTTCCGCTTTATCACTGCCAATTTCAGGAGCAAGAAGGCTTTATCCATAGACTCTATGGTATTTATTAGGGCCGGCCTGAGGACACAGTTCTACAAGACAGAGTAGAGCTATTTTGTCTGCCATTGCCAAAATTGATAAGATGCCAATCCAGTTTATACCAAGCTTTCCAATTTCAACTGCTCATGGGGCATGAATGGGCTGTAGGAGTCAGAATATCTGATGGCCCGCCGTGCCTCCAGCTGGCCAGGCCCACACTGCTTTCCAGACATGCAGTTCTGACAACAGGGAGAAAAACTTCCTCAAAACTAGCTTTTGACACAAGCTTCTGGCAGCAACAGTTTCAATTCAAAGAGCCTCGAAAATCAGTTTTAGCCTGTGACAGGAAAAGGGCCACATGCGAATGTCTGTCTTCAAATGGTGACTTCTAACAAGGAGCTTTGAGGTTCTGGAAACAATGATGCATATTTACAATGACTGAAGAACCTGGTGATTACTTACATCCCTTTTTCACATTAGAATCATCGGTAACATTGTACTTGGGGAAAAAAAAGATTTTCCAACTGTTAAAAATATTTCCAGCCCAATATTGCCTGCTCTATTTAGGATAAGAGTATTCCTTGCTCAGTTTACCAGGTTAGATCTCTGAATAGGGTCGGTGATTGGTTTGAAGAGTAATGTCTGGCCAAGAATAAAAAGAAAAAGATTCTTATGTATGTCATCTTTTTCTTAAAAATTATTGAAAAGATCATTTCCACTTTATTTTCTAGGCATTTTTAGATGCACATATATTGAAATTATTGGGGGTAACACTTAAAAAGCCATTTGCTCCTCTTCTTCCACCATTTACCTTGTCTTTCACTGTGCACTATAGAAGATCAGATGTTTCTAGGTGATAGAAAGAAGGTAGTCTATAGGATAATGGGTATGAATGAGTTAAAGTCCCTCAACTCCTCCTGTCAAGGGCCTGTTTCTTGGGATTGTACAAGAAACATCATGGGCTGCTCCAGAGCCTCCCAGTTTCACTTCAGAGACCAATCAGAGACTAACTTTTATAGTCAAAGAGAGCAGAATCTCATCATGGCCCTCAGCATACCAAGAAGTAAGCCCAAATTTCTCCAATGCAGCATGAAAGGAGCACACACATAATACTAAGTGCTCTGAGGTTGCAGTTGACTCAAGGCTCTTTAGTAGTTAACAATTACTAGGTTCTATTTGGAGATATCGATTAGTTTTCACTAGTTAGAAGTAAGAAACTTGAATAGATCTTCTCACTCACAGCATCGCTAATAAATGATATACTGAGAGCAACTCTCCAACCCAGTTGGAGACAAGCCTTGGCAAGCAGGCACAAAACCAATCACAGCCTATTCTGTAAGCTCAGTAAAGTAGCAGCTCCCTATCTTTTTAGATCTTTTTAGGCACTCCAATCAATATCACGTCTGAAAGACTCACTCAGGGCAAAAATACAAGAGATGAAATCCTGTCTCTGTAGCCACGCATGAGACAGGTTAGACTCCTAAACCAAGGTTGCCTTTCTGAAGGGTTTGGGCTCCCAAGCTTGCTGGATTCTCATGCTACCTTGTCTGACCACTTTTGGGCAATCCACATACCTTCGGTGCCACTCATTTCACCAATGAAAAATTATTTCTAACATCCATTATGCTAATATTGACTACAGATAAAGTCTTTGATAACCATTAAAGATAGTGGTGGTTCTTATGACAGCCTCTCTAATGTAGACCTTTGAGAGAATTATCATATGATCTCACTGATATGTGGAACTTGAGAAACAAGACAGGATCATAGGGGAAGGGAGGAAAAAATGAAACAAGACAAAACCAGAGAGGGAGACAAACCATAAGAGACTCTTAATCTCAGGAAACGAACTGAGGGTTGCTGGAGTGGAGGGGGGTGGAGGGATGGGGTGGCTGGGTGATGGACAATGGGGAGGGTATGTGCTATGGTGAATGCTGTGAATTGTGTAAGACTGATGAATCACAGACCTGTACCTCTGAAACAAAATACATTATATGTTAATTAAAAAAAAGAAAAAAATGTATGCTGGGTAAGTGGTTGATAAATAAAATACTGATAATACTAAAAAAAAGTAGACCTTTGATTAAGAATCTTTCAAATGTTTATGAATCTTTCCTAGGATCTACACTCCTGATTAGAGCACATCCGTTGTAAAACCATTGCCCCTATGTGTAGAGTAAAAATTATAAATCACATGTTTTACATGAACTACTGGGAAAAAATTACAGAAATTATAAAAGACAGGTTAGAAAGCCATGAGAAGCATGAGACAGGATGAAGCCATCCCTCACTGAAGAAGTCAGAGACAGCAAGCATTTTATGGTGCAGATTCACAGAAGCTCCTAAAAAATAAATGGTCCAGGAAGATGGGACAGACATACTTTTTCTTATTCCTCCTCCTACACAAGCTAAAATCCTTGGATGTTATAGATAAAGAAATCAAAGCGGAATCTGAAAGGTAGAGAGAAAGAGTCAGACTGACCGGAGGCTTTCAGCCTGGAGAAATGACATGGTGGTGAGTTCCTTGGGTTTCTCTTCTGCCTCATCTATAACCTGGACTGGGTACTTGGAGAAACTGGCAACTCAAAAATCCCAATGGGCTTAGTCAAAACAACAAGAACAACAACAACAAACACCTGCTCTGTCTAGCCGAAGACCCAGGTAAGGGGCAGACTAGTATGACAACATTTTTAGACAATAATTTTTCTGCTCCAGCCAAACCCCACAGAGAAAACTGTGGCCCTACCCTCACCCATGCCAGCAAAAGCAGAGTGGGAAGCCTAGAGCTTCCCCCCCTCACCAGACTGTATTGAGGGCTCCCCAATACCCCTCACACAGTCATCCAAATGGTGTCAGAAGAAGACAGGTAGCAGGCTGGGACTGTAATGAGATGTCCTACCCCTCTCCACTGGGGTGCTATCAGAACAGAACAAGTGAACAGTCAGGACTTTGACCAATATCTAGGGGCAGTGAGACCACTTCCCCCAACATGTTGGTATTGGTGGAGCAACAAAGAGACACTTCTACCATTTCCGTCCACAGAAGTATCATTGGAGGCCTGGTGGGGAGCCAGAACACCCAAGCCCACCCAGCAGTCATCAGGGATCCTTCTGGCGTCAATGGAGACTGTCTGGGGAACCTAGACTTCTACCCCGGTCTGCAGTAACAAGGTGGCACCTCTCCTCCTTCCCCTCCTGGAGAGCTGTCAGGGAATCACTTAAACAGAAAGTTTAAATAAGATCCAGAGCCTCATAAAATCCAAAATGTCTAGGTGTCAATAGAAAATCACAGTCACAGCAAGAACCGGGAATGAAATATATATTCCTCAGAACTAAATGAAAAAAAGAAAAGAAAAGCTGCCAGTATTTGGATGACAGAGATGTTAGAATTGTCTGACAATGATTTTAAAGCAGCCATCATAAAAATACTTCAACTAGCAATTATGAGCAGACTTGAAACAAATGAAAACAATAGGAGGTCTCAGCAAAGGAATGGAAGATATAAGGAAGAACCTAATGGAAATTTTAGAACTGTAAAACAAAATAATCAAAATTAAAAAAACCAAAAATGTGGATGGGTTCAACTGTTAAATGAAGAAGACAAAGGAAAAAATGAGTAAGATTGAAAAATTGAAAAATAGAAACTACCTAATCTGAATAAAAGGGAAAATAATATTTTAAAAAGAATAAGAATAGAGCCTCAAGGACCTATGGAGCTATAATATAAGAGGTAATGTTTGTGTCATCAGCCTTCCTGGAGGAGAAGAGAAAGGAGATGGGGCTGAAAAAGTACTCAAAGACATAATGGCCGGGGGCACCTGGGTGGCTCAGTCAGTTAAGTAGCCGGCTCTTGATTTCAGCTCAGGTCATGATCTCAGGGTGCTGAGATCGAGCCCCATGTCGGGCTCCGCATTCAGCGTGGAGTCTGCTTAAGATTCTCCCTCTCCCTCTCCCTCCACCTTTCCCCCTCACCTCACGTGCTCTCTCTCTCTCTCTTTAATAAATAAAATCGTTTAAAAAGAAAGACTATGAATAATCAAAATAAAATTCTTATGTGAAGTAAATCCTCTTGGATATTTCATGCTTTTCTGGAAAGAAGATGAAGGGGGACGGGATTTTTTTATTGACTGAATTTAATC
This sequence comes from Eumetopias jubatus, assembly GCF_037043125.1. Taxonomy (NCBI): domain Eukaryota; kingdom Metazoa; phylum Chordata; class Mammalia; order Carnivora; family Otariidae; genus Eumetopias; species Eumetopias jubatus. The sequence continues at coordinate 131,151,981 of NW_028274809.1, read as the reverse complement.
CTTAAAAGGATGGTATTTGCTTACAATTAACTAGATTAAATTTCCCTATACACAGTATGGGCTTGAAATAAATTATACATATTTATTATTAATAACTATGATAATTATATGAAATTATGTATTAATTTATATATATTTTATATACCTATGATATTTTTGTGTTAGTATCCCGAGAAAGTCATACCATTTGCATGTTTAGTAGCAAAATAGTGGAATGATTGTTTTCTCCTGTGAATTTACAACACTCCTGCAAGTGACACCAGGAAGGTAGTATTTAGAACTATCTGATAGAAGCAAAAATTATGTCTCAGAAGAAGTTCAATGATTCAGAAAATTGTAGATCTAAGATTAAAACCCAGCTCATCTTATTTCAAGTACAGTCATCTTCAGTAAGCCTTAGGTGCATGAAAGAACAGGTGGTGTTAATTTCACTTCCTGCTTAAATGTCAATAGCTTTCACTCTGATTATCTTCCTGTCACTGAGAGCCAGTGTAACCCAGTTGTTTCACTTTTTCTCACCACTACCAGGAACAGTACTTCTTTTTCTCTTCTATCGTTCAGAGCTCTGTTGCTTCATTTCATCTCTAATGTCCTAAACATTTATCCTAAAATATGTTTGGGTATTTGTTCAGACGTATTGAACGTGATATCTTAGTACATGATATTTTTATCTAAAGCAGAATTAATCAACTAAATAATATATTTTTGAAATGATACAAACCATATACAAATCCTGGAATGAAAACCAGGGTGCTGTGAATCAAGAAGGTTCTCAGAACTGGGCGGATGCCCCCCCCCCCCCGCCCCCCGGCCTACATCTCTGTTAGATAGTCCAGTCTGGGACTGTGACGCAGTCCCTTCTCCCTTATGCTCTCCTGGGGAGCCATGCTCTCTCGGGATTACAAGCACAGTATATAAAGAACAACATTACATTTGGTCAGAAAGCCTGAGCTTGATATAGTGGGCATCTGTCAGCTGCTCTAGTATTGTGTATGTGACAATTTAAAATAGTATAAAAACAGTGAGATGATTGCGTACAAATTCATCTTCATCTACAGTATAGTTACTTAGCATTTTGAAGTTCCTTAATCAAGCAAGACTCCCCGCCCCACTTTAGAGGTGGTTATTCCCTTAAAAATATCCTTACCAAAATATACACTGCGGGGTTTATGGACTAGCATATAGGACATTACTAATTGTTAATGGTGAAGTGAGTAATGCTCAGATTGGGTGATGTGGATTGGGAATATTGCAGTCTCTTTCAGGAGTGAAGTGTAAAAATCCAGCAGGCCCAGTGGGCATGCCCCATGTCTCTTGGAAGACAGGAGCAGTGGTCTTCAAATTGGGCCACATGCACCCTTGCGGGTATATGAAAATTTTTCCAAGGGTGTTAAGGAAATCTACCTCCAGATCCTTACATTTCTGGTGTACACTTTTCTAAAACTGGTTTTCCTGGGAATGTGCCTCCCGTGGCCACCACTCCCTTCCATCGCCATTCCTGCAATGCTCTTCTATTCAAAAGAAAAGCAGACATCTTACCCAGGACAAGGGACATAATCTGTGGGGCTCAGTGCAAACAAAAATGTGGGACCACTTGTTCCAAAATTATTAAGATTATCAAGATGTTGACAGCAGAACATTAAACCTGGTGTGGGACCCTTCTGAGCTGGGGGTCCTGTGCCAGCACCCATGACACCCACCTGCTCTCAGCCTTATCACACCTTATTATGGCACATTCTTTGGTGGAGGGGTGATAGTGTGAAGGCACTAGGCAACAGATGACAAAAAAAATTCCACATATTGGAATTGGTATGGAGCAAGTAAATAAAGAGCTTTTATAGGTCAGGTCGTTTATAATTTATTGTTCTCAACAAAACGGAAAGGGGATAGAATCAAGTTGTCAGATGAAAGATAAAATTAATTTTGATGATAGATCACTACATGATTTTTGACATATAACTGAGAAGGAGTTCAAAGAAGTACCTATAACAAAGCTTCTTTGATTCCCATCGATTCATTTATATCAATAGGTCTTCTTTGAAATTTGGTCTATAAAAATGATAAATAGGCATAAAATCGGTGTTGAATCCTGTCCCATTTTAGTTAATAAATATACATGAACATATGTAGATATATATGAAAAAATTTGTTTTAAATCTCCTATCTTATTAAAAGATATAATTGTAATAAAATTTTGTTTTCTGTTTGATAATTTTCCAACAAAATACATGTAATGTGTTATGATATTTTTATTGGTTTTAATGTAATAATTACAATGACAACTGAGTCCAGAAAGAAAAAAATTCTTGAGATTTGAGGTCATAAAAACTTTTATGAATTAAAATTTAATTGTATCTACCTGTTTTAGATACAATTGATATGTTGATTAATAAAAACCTTTTCAAGCATAAAATATAATTAAAATGAAAGTCTATAAGTAAAGTGGAAAACCCAAATTCAAAGAGAAAGATGAATAATATAAAATTTCATACTATTAAAGAAGTTATGCCTGTGTTTTTTTTAATGGCTGATGATGTTATAAATTCACGGTATGTACATTCCATAGATTACGTTTTGAAAAATAATGTAACCATTTATTTTTAAATGCCAATATTTTCAATATCCCAGAAATTAAGTCCTTAGCAATGACTAAAGCTTAGGAAGAAAAAAAATTTTACATATCATTTTTCAAATGTGGAAGCTTCATTTTTTATTTAAATTGATACAGTTCAGTATTATAAAAACACTGAAGATTGCCGTTCAGGGGCCTGGAGGCAGCACATCATGGAAGACCCATGCCTTGCTCTGTCAGGCTGACTAGTCCTACCTTCAGAATATTGCTGGGACTTTCATACATGTCCTAGTTGTAAGTGCCCAGGGGAGTGATGTTTAACTCTGGTTACCCTGTAGAATTACCTTGGGACCTTTTAAAAATACTGATGGTTCATGGAATGAACAAGTCACGGGACTAAAACGCATAGCATAAGGAACATACGCAATGATATTGTAATAACATTGTATAGTGACAGATGGTAGCTTCACTTGTAGTGAGCATATAGCATTATGCATAAATGTGTTGAATCACTATGCTGTACACCTGAAACTAACGTAACATTGTGTGTCAACTACACTCAAATAACAAAATTAAAAATAAAAACACTGTTTGAGTGTTGGTTGAGCCCCTCTCCAGAGATTCTGATGTCAATATTCAGGCATTAAATGGTCAGGCACACCATCTCTGTTTCCCAGATGATTCTAATGTGCAGCCAGGACAGAAACCACTGGCATGTGACAAACACTGGGACTTCCCTGAGCTACAACCCGGCAATGTGACTGTTTCTTTGTGCTTGCCTGCTAAATATATGTTGGATGAGATTTTGTTGGAGACTCACTGTCACTGTAGCATTCTACCTGGAAGCAATGTTGGAGGACCAGGTCAATACTCTTAAATATTGGAGGTTTCCAATATTTACCAAAGAGCACATTTGGCACACAGTCAAACTGACTTAGGTAAGTTCACGAAAATGCCTTTCCCCAACCCCCTTTTCCCTTCCCAAGGGGTTATGTGGGTCCAGGACAGAAGTCCATGACCCAAGCTAAATAAAATAACCAGGACTGGATTTGGGGATAGGGCATGTGACTTAAGGCTAGAAACAAGATAACTTCAGGAATACTGCCAGCATGTTTTCTCCCTACTGGATGTAAAGATGAACACGTATAATCTGGGTTGCTGCTGGCCACTGTTGTGGGAACTCAAGGGAAGCCAATCTTAGGATAAAGCAAACACTGGAATACAGAGTGCAGAAAGCAAAGGAAATCTGGTGACAGGGCTAAACCACTGGATCAAGCCTCATCAGTTGTATCACTTACTTAAGCCAATGAATTCCCTTTAGTTGGCCAGTCTGAGTCAGATAAGACCAGGGGCTTTAGGACCAGGCTGCCTGAGTCTAAAGCCCAGTTTTGCAACTCACTGTGTCATCTTGGCAGTTACTCACAGGTGCTGTCCCTCAGTGTCCCCATGCATAACCATCAGGCTACTAACACGTTCATCATAGATAGAGTTGCCATGAACACTAAGTGAGTTAATACTGGGAAATCCCTTAGAACAGAACAAAGCAAGAACCACACTATTATTTAAAGTAATTATCACTTAAGTTGGGCTTAGTGTTATAATTGAACACATCCTAACTGATATATTTGAATTTTGATTCCACAGGTGACCTCAAGCAAATCACTTAAATTCCTGGGCCCTGGTTTCCCAATTTATAAAGTAAGAAGGTTGGTTGATCTCCAAGGTACTTTCCAGCTCCACTTTAGTAAACACATTGCATTTCAAATTATTTTCTCTCTCAATATGCATTTAGAATGAAAATATCAGAATACATGAATCGTTCTTTCATTCATGTGTTCAATAAATATTTTTTAAGAACCTACCAAGTGGGGCGCCTGGGTAGGTCACTTGGTTAAGTGGCTGCCTTCAGCTCAGGTCATGATCCCAGGGTCCTGGGATCGAGCCCTGCAACAGGCTCCCTGCTCAGTGGGGGGTCTGCTCCTCCCTCTCCGTCTGCCCCTCACCTCCACTCATGTTCTCTCTCTCGTGCTCTCTCTCTCTCAAATAAATAAATAAAATCTTAAAAAAAAAAAAAGGAAAGAGCATAAAGGCAAAACCCTAGCCCATAGGCATTATTTTAAAGTCTTTATTCTCATTACATCCAGAACATTCGATTGGCCAAAGCAAGCTCTATAGTTGAATCTAACATCAGTGAGGCAAGGAAGTAAATTCTGTTCCTTGTGAGATGAACTGTAAAATCCCATGACTATGGTAGTGAAGAAAGGCAGGGGTGAAGAGTGGAGAACAATAATGCAATCCACCACTGGCTTTGAGATGGCGGATTATTATCTAGCAGCAGGTCTGAGTGGGCATCCTGGGAGTTCTGTATGCTCCTAGCAGGATCCACACCACCACCTCCGTCCCCACTTAATGTGTACAACAAGGGCAGATTCAAATTTTGTGGGACCTGAGATTTATACATTATGGGGTGTCCTTTTCAAGTAAAAGAACACAAAGTACTGTGAGAACTCACTGGGAGCTCCTCATGGGGTCCTCAAAAGGGCACATGCACATGAGGGTCTTTGAAACTTATGCTTCCTTACCTCCCTTTTTTTTGGCGGGGGAGAGAGAGGGGTTGGGGAGCACACATGCAAGGGGGAAGGGGAGGAGGAGCAGGGCGAGGGGCAAAGGGGAAGAGAGAGGGACAAGCAGACTCTGCGCTGAGTGCGGAGCCTGGCTTGGGGCTTGATCTCACCACCCTGATATCATGACCTGAGCCGAAATCAAGAGTCAGATGTTTAACCAACTGAGCCACCCAAGCGTCCCCTTTACCTCCCATTAAATCAACCTCTGCTCCAGGCTCACCACCATTATCTTTGGTTGACTTCAACCTGTGCCACATCTTTTTCTGATTGACTGGAATTATGCTGTATCTTGAATCTTCAAAGCACAGGGTGTGTTTGTGTGTTCATGTGGATCTGCAAGTAATCACGCACCTCCTCAAGTGGGATGCACCCATCGTTCTTATAGGACAAGAACATGCTTATAGGACAAGACAAGCAATGCTATAAAGCTTGTAATTTTCTCCCTAATACTAACAACACTGCTCTGCTTTCCAAGCATCAGTGTTTTCCGTGGAAAAGCAATTCGATATATTACTAAATTTCCAAATAAAGTGAAATGATTGTGTAAGGGAGCCATGATGTTTATGGGGACCCCATTTTCCTTTGTTGCTCTGCAACAGTGAATTCCCAAGTACTTGGACGTCAAAATTGATACTGCTGAACTCAGAATTCATCCAACCCCCACCACCCCTTTCCTGTCACAAAAGCCAAGTTTTATATTTCATCCTAGCATGGAAGGAAAATTCTGTAATTTCTTTTACCTGTGAATTACTTTATAAAGAACCAGTTAATCAAAATGGTGCATAATATCTTTCTCTCTCTCTTTTATTAAAGTCATCTTTATTATTGTGTTGTTCTTTCTGGCTTTAGTATTTCCTACATAACTCAAGATGGTCACCTTCTGCGAAGGGGGATACTAAAGTATAAGTTAACCATCCACCTACGCACTTGAGCTAGACACCTAGACATCTCTAAAATCTATCCCTCCTTTTCTCTTTTTTCTCTGCTGCCATGGTCTTAGTTTAAACTCTTAGAAACCTTTGCTGTATTATTGCCTCAGCATTCTAATGGTCTCCCGACCTTGAATCTCTTCCCTCTCTATGCCCCTAAAAATGCCAGTGAGACTAGAGTTTCTTCTGTGTTTTCTTTTGGTAACTGACACACAGAAGTTTTGGATGGCTTGTAATCAATCAGGGGTAAGAGAGAGACACCCTCAGATAGATTGGACGCCAAATAATGAAACTTTAGCTGACAATTTTGCATTTTCCTTTGACATGTGGTGTCCTTTTGGGACCAAAAAAAAAGAACAAAAGGTGAATAGAATCTATTTTGGAGACTTGTTATTCAGCGGAGCTCAGGAATACAAAAGCTCATCCACATTTTGGATGAGGGTAAAATGACAAGGCAACTCAAGGTACTTGAGATCTTAATTAAGCATTTGTGAAAATTGATAGAGTTTCCTGAGTCCCTGGCTCATGGCAGTCCCTAAATACTTCTGGTTTTCTCAAGGAAAAGCAAACAATCACTTGCATTGAAATTTTAGGAGGTTCCAGAGTAGGCATAGATGCCCAACTATAAAGTAGTTGGCCCAGGGAAGGATCCAGGAAAATAATAGTATCTGGATTTGGATCCCAGAAAGATTTTTAACACACTTTCAATAACTCATCATTTTGTGTGCTTCTGGTTTATCCTTCCCAGGTTTTGCTTTGTTTTGTTTGTTTCTTTGTTTTCAGAGAGAGAGAGAAAGAGTACTCATGCAAGCAGGAAGGTGGGAGGAGAGGGAGAGGGAGAGAGAGAATCTTAAGTAGGCTCCACACCCAGCACGGAGCCTGACGGGGTTCGATCTCATGACCCTGAGATATGACCTGAGCCAAAACCAAGAGTCGGACACTTAACCGAATGAACCACCCAGATTTCTTTTTTAAAAATCTAAGCATGTGTGTGTATGTGTGTGTGTTTAAATGTATATGTATGTATATATGCATGTGTATATGTGTGTATATATGTATTCATGCATAAATGTGTATGTGTATATATACTTACATTCACATATATATGTTACATATATAATTTCCCCATATTTGTTATACAAGGGAGCATACTATATATTCACTTGCATTTTGCTTTTTTTTTTTTTTTTACTTGTGAGTCTATTTGGGAAATAAGGCTATACCTGTCCAGAGATCTACCTTAGTATTTGTCTTTACTAACTAATAACCTCTTATATGACTATCTTATTATTATAGTTTATTCAGCCAGTTCTTTTCAAATGAACCCTAGTTTTTCTCTGATATTTTATTATTTCAAACAATGCTGTAATTAGTAACCTTGTGCAAATGTTGTTTCATGTTGATTCATGTTGTGAACGTGTACCTTCACAATACATTCCCAGAAGGGGGGGTTGCTGGATCATAAGGTAAATGTATATGTAGTGTTACTAGATACTGCTAAATTCTCTTACATCACAGGTGTGATAGTTAATTTTATATGCCAACTTAATTGGTGCCCAGGTATGTGGTCAAACATTGTTCTGGGTGTTTCTGTAAGGGTGTGCTTGGATGGGATTAACATTTACATTGGTGGGCTTTGAGTAAAGAAGATTGTCTTCCAGAATGTGGGTGAGCCACATCCAGTAAGTTGAAGACCTATATAGAGCAAAAGACGGACTTCTCCTGAGCAGGAGGGCAGTTCTGCCAGCAAACGGCCTTTGGACTTGAACTGAAGCATCAGCTTTTCCTGGCTCTCCAGCCTGCTGGCCCACCCTGCAGATTTTGGACTTGCCAGTCTCCATAATTGCATGAGCCAATCCCTTAAAAAACATAGATACCCATCTACATACATACACATATACACACATACATCCTATTGGGTCTGTTTCTCTGGGGAACCCAGGCTAATACAGTGGTTATACCATTTTGCATTGCTACCTATAATGTGTGAGGAGTGCCTGTTTTCCCATAACCCCATGATGAGGGTGTTGCTAAGCATTTGAATTTTTGCCAAACTGATCGGTAAGAAATGATACCTTAGTGTAGTTTTAATTTGTGTTTCTCCTATTAGGAGTGAAATAGAGTATCTCTTTATATAAAGGACCATTTATATATTTTCTCCAGTGAAATGCCGAGAAGGTTTTTATGGTGTAAACGTCTCTTGTTGTGGACCAAGGTAAACTGCTCTTAGAAAAAGACTAGGTCTCCAAGATGAATGTAATCATTTTTCAATAAGAATAGCCATTCCTTTGTGGAATTCAGAGTACACATATCCTTTATTTCATCGTACTTATATTTCATTTTTATTAACCCATATTTGATTGGCAAGATAATATATACTGAGAAATTCTCTTTGATAAAATATGTCCTGAAGAGAGTCTAGATTTTACAACAGAATTGAGAAAACCGTCAGGTAGAAGAGATGCTTTGTCGGGCATCCGCATTCCTGACCTGGCACCCTTCTAGTGGCTACAGTAGGGTTTTCTTTCTTCTTATCCCTCTTTTCACTGACTCTCTATCCTCCAGGTTTTCTGAAGTTTTCTTTGTGCTGACTGAATAAACACAAGTCTGTGCCTTTTCCCTCCTAGAGCCAAATGCTTTCTTTTATTAACACTAGCAAGTATAAATAGCTGTTCAAAGGTGCCAAGTGAATGCATTTCAAGTTAAATCTGCCTCCAAGGTGCTAACTCCAAAGAAAACTAAACTTTAACGTGAACATTAATTTCCAAGGTGGATTGCTCATCCTTAAATGATAATCCATTTTCCCAAAACTGCCAGCAGGAACCGTGTTTGATAGGAATGGAAATAGAAGGGAGTAGCAAGTAGAAAGCTAGCAGTTCTCGAAGACCCAATGGGTTGCAAGCTGGCAGTTTATGAGACGAATACACCTTGCAGACATGTTCTGTTGTCTTTAAGTTTGAATCAGTTGCATGTATTTAGAAGCTCAGAAAATTTATCAAGGAATTTCTCCTTGAATAGGTCTACATTTGTCTCCAATATTTTCTTTCAACCACGTTGTGATGAATGTATGTAATGAATGCAAATGTTGCTTCACATGGCAGAAGTGTAATTCCATGTTAAGTGCCTAGAACGGGACTGCAAGATTTTTTTTAAAACTCTGAATGTCTGACTCCTTTAAAAGAGAGAGAGAGAGAGAGATCTGGCAATGCTGAATCAATATTCCTCACTAGTTATAATCCATATGGAAGATGATCCTGAATAGCCAAAGCAATCTTGAGCAAGAACAACAAAGCTAGAGGCATCACACTTCCTGATTTCAAACTATGTTATGAAGTTACAACAGTCGAGACATTCTGGTCCTGGCATTAAAACAGAGAGAGAGACCAATGGAAAAGAAGAGAGCCCAAAAGTACGTTTAGGCATTTACGTTCAACTCATCTTCAGTGAGGGTGCTGAGAATACTTAAGGGGGAAAGGATAGTCTCTTCAATAAATGGTGGGAAAACTGGATATCCACATGAAGAAAAATGAAATTGGACTCTTCTCTCTCACCACATACAAAAATCAACTCAAAAGAGATTAAAGATTTAAACACGTCTTGAAGCTGTAAAACTACCAGAAGAAAACGTAAGGGAAAAGCTTCCTGACATTTGTCTTAGTAATGATTTTTTGGATATGATCCCCAAAACACAAGCAAGGAAAGAAAAATAGGCACGTGGAACTCTATAAAACAAAACTTCTGCACAGCAAAGGAAACAATCAACTGAGTGACTAGACAGAGAAAATATTTGCAAGTCATACATCTGATAAGTGGTTAATATCCAAAATACATAAGGAACTCAAATAATTCAATGGCAAAAAACAAAGCAACCCAATTTGAAAATGAGCAAAGCATAGAGACATGTCTCAAAAGGAGATATATAAATGGGCAACAGGTAATTAAATGGTATTTAACATCACAAAGCATCAGAGGGATGGACATCAAAACCACAGTGATATATCATTTCATACCTGTTGAAATGACTATCATCAAAAACATAAAAGATAACAAATGTTGGTAGGGATGTAGAGAAAAGGGAACCCTTGTACACTGTTGGTCGGGATGTGAATTCGTATAGACATCATGGAAAATAGTATGGAGGTTCCTCAAAAAACTAAAAATGGAACTACCGTATGATACAGTCATCCCACTTCTCGGTGTATATCCAAAGGAAACAAAACCAGTATCTCAAAGAGATACCTGCACTCCTATGTGCATTTTAGCATTACTCACGATAACCAAGATATGGGCACAACCTAAGTGTCTGTTGACGGATGAACGGATAAAGAAAATGTGGTATAAATATATACAATAGAGTATTATTCAGCTTTTAGAAAAGAAAGAAATCCTAATATTTGTGATGACGTGGATGGACGTGGGGGACATCATGTTAAGTGCAATAAGCCAGGCACAGAAAGATGAATATTATGTGATATCACTTATATGTAGAATCCAAAAAAAAAAAAAAATCAAATCCACAGAAGCAGAGTAGAATGGTGGTGGCCAAGTTCCGGGGATGAGGGAAATGGGGAGCTATTGGTCAAAAGGTACAAAGTTTTAGTTTTGCAGGACAAGTTCTGTAGATGTAATATACAGCATGGTTACTCGAGTTAATAATACCGTATCATACATGTGTAATTTGCTAAGAGACTAGAGCTTAAGTGTTCTCACCACACACCCCCACACAAATGGTAACTCTGTGAGGTGATGGCAGTGTTAATAGCTTGATTATGATAATCATTTCACAATGTATATGTCCATTAAAACATCACGTTGTATACCATGAATGTATACAATTTGTCAGTTATACCTCAGTAAAGTTGGGGCAGGGCGGCAAAAAAGAAACCAAATTCAATGTCAATTTATGCCTGATACCTGGAAACATTTTCTGTTCCTGCCTCTGGCTCACAAAGTAGTTGCCTGTGTCTTTACTACAATTCTCACAGCATTTATTGTGCTTATGATGATACAGTTCTCTACCCCTCGAGGTGGAGAGTTCCTCAAGGTCAAGGATCTATGTGTCTTCGGATCCCCAGCACCTGTCTGGCACAGGTTAGATGTGATACATGTTTTTTTCTGTGAATAAGCAGTCAGTGGTCTCTGGGTCTAAAAACAGTGTCATACCAGGAAGACAGAACAATATTGTGGTCTGACAGACCAGCACCCAAAACTGGCCCAGGTAATCTCATTCAGGTAACCTCTTGAGATCATCTCTTCATTTGTCAAACAGGTTACAGGCCTATGGGCTTATTGTGAGAATTAAATCAGATAATTTAAATAAAGTGCCCAGTATGGCAGCTGGCAGCTAGGAACTCATGCCCGCTGTCAATGATTGGTTTGGACTAGTTTGTTTATGATCATTCTTGAAATCCTGAAAATAAATGGAGAAATACCACTCTTCATCCAAACAGATGAAATTTCCATTTTTGATTCGGTCAATCTTAACTATGTAAAATGAACTAAAGGCATTATTTTAAAATTTCCCAGGTGTAGGGCGCCTGGGTGGCTCAGTCGGGTAAGCATCTGCCTTCTGCTCAGGTCCTGGGATCGAGCTCTGTGTGGGGCTCCCTGCTCAGCAGTGAGTCTGCTGCTTTCTCTCTCTCTGACCCTCCACTCGTGCTCGCTCACGCTCTCTCTCTCTCTCTCTCTCAAATAAACAAATAAAATCTCTAAAAAAAATAAAAATGAATTTTCGCAGGTGCAATGTGGGCATCCCACAGGAACTAGCATAGTGACCAGAGGCCCACAGGAAAAGCATTTACATATAAAGAAAAGTTCTAAAAACAGGCCCCCGTAAGAACCAAAGCACACCACGACTTGAACATTCTTATTTTTCTTCTTCCTTACAATTCTCTTAACAACTTCTTTCGTTTCAAAACCACCATCTATGAAAACCAAAGATCTTTTCCTCTCTTCTTCTTTCAAGCCAATTGCCAGCTAAGAGGGAGCTGGGGTTCATGGTTCCTGACTTTGAAAAGTCTGATGCAGATTGTCATTCAAGACTGCATTGGATCTGATGTAGTTTTATCTGCCTCAGAGAAACTACATAAATTTTTATAAAACCTTGCTTTTAATAGCCGAAAGGTGAGTCTCATCGTAGACTATGAGAGGTGAACGTGGCAAGACAAAGGAAAACCATCTTGGGAAGCTTGCGAGTGAGACGTTTTTAATTGAACAAGATTCAGAATTGGTTGCTTTCAGAAGATATTAAACCCGACCTCTGATCTCATCAGGCCTGCGCTCTGAAGGGATCTTCCGGACTAGAAAGCTGCATACGAGGTAAACATGACAGAAATTGTCATTCCCCTTGTCACTCAGAAGAGCCATCTGCTCCTGAGTTAAAGCCATTTTCTATTAAATTCACCAGCATGCTAATTAAAGAACGACTGGAGGATGGTGAAGCTGCCAGATGCTATGAAGATACATCACTGTCTTTTTATATGGTTAGGCAAACGTTTAATTAAAACTGCAGCTGCTGTGTCTGCTATGCTCACCAACACAGCTAAATTTCATTTACCTGAGAAAATCATTCCCTATTAGTGTCTTTCAAGACGTAAAACAACTTAAAACAGACCTTGCTGAAACATTTAATGCCTCTGTACAGGATTTAATTAAAGGCGTCAGTAATTACATCAGGACAACTTGAACCTGACTTTCCTTGGGGTTCTTGTTGTGCCTCCTGAGAACTGATCAACTGTCTCCTCCATGGCATCCTTACCTGGGGAAGATAACAGAGAGAGCCCGAGCAGAGGTATGAGTACTCAGCCGCTCTCTATTACATTTTACTTGGGCATATGAGTTTTAATACACTTAAACCCCTCTTTTTGGGAAAAAAAAAAGAGAGAGAGAGAGAGAGAAATTCTGAGAGATGGAAATGAAAGTGGTGCCAGGATCTGCTTGCTATAGAACTCTCGCTGATGACTAATGTAATCACCAGCCAGTGCTCAGACGTACACTGACCACCCTCTTTAAGAAAAAATTACAGCCATTTTCTCATTTTAATAGTTTTTTTTTTAATTTTGAACTTACGCACATTGTGCTCCCTTTGAATTGAGCAAAATATGTTGATCATCAGATTTTAGCTGGAAAACATGCTGCATATCACAGAGTTCAAAGCAAATCATAACTATGGATGGATGCTAACTTCAGGTCAAAAGAGAGACAAGCTGTCTTAAATGAGGTTCTTGAAGACTGGATATAGTCCCCTCCACTCATGAGTTTTTAGTTTAATGTTTTCAAGATCACGTACAGTGAAAGGGGGAAGAAATGTTTTAAAAGCCCTAGGTCTGCTAAAAGATGAGCTTCAGTTGCAAATTCCCCCGCTGATCTTTAGGGAATACAAGCCTCCCTGGAGGCAGTCCCCTTGGCCTCCCTGCTTGGCTGGTCCCTCGATGGTGAGCTGACTGGTCTGAAAGAAGCAGGGGTGAGGTGTGAACCATCATCTGCCTGGACTGAGCTGCAGATTTAACCCAAACAGTTTTGGATTCTATTGGTTCTCCCTTGCCAGTATGCTCGACATCCTAGTGAGCACTTGCCAAGCACAACCAGACCATACGTTTCCTTTAGACCTTCCAGCACCAAGGCAGTTTCCTTCCCAGAGGAGCTAGGAGAAATGCCCCAGTTAACATTTTGAAGGGTCAGATTCATGATGCACTGCCACTGGGAGAGCGCATTGCACCTTATAGCCTTCTTTCTTGCTGAGGACCCTGTAGGGAGTTTGCTTAGAGAAAATCTGTGATACTGTCAGTTCAATGCAGTAAATATTTTACCACTCTGGTAATGAACAGCTTGGTACCTCACCACCTAGCCCTGGAAAAATGGCTTCTCCCTCAAATAAAAAAGAGCTTCTAAAAGCAAGAAGCTGAGACTCCCAGGAAAGCAGTAAAGGAGGCACACATAGGAGGTATGAAACAGTGAGAGCTTGAGGGCAGAGTACTGTTTCGTGAGCCTGTACCCCAGTGTGAATTTTTTTTTTCACTGCATGTGGAGCCTAACATGGGGCTTGAACTCATGACCCTGAGATCAAGACCTGAAGTGAGATCAAGAGTCAGACGCCCTGACCCTGGTGTGAATTTTGATCCATTTCACTATAATAGTGTCCGATTATATGACTCTGAAATCTGTGGAATCAACCTTTCCTTCTTGGGGTTTGCTGCTGTTCGCTTTTTTTTTTTCTTTTTGAGGAGAATAGTCATCATTCTATAATCACACCACAGCTATGTTTTGGTAGCATGAGCCACAATCACTGACATACCAGTCTCTTTCTTAGTTTTCATTTGGGAATAAACCAATGCAGAAACAAAGAAGATAAGACACACAGAATTAGACTGGGATTCCTTGTGAGCAGCTTGATGGGGAAGGGTTAGACAATTACGTCCTACCTGGTCTGTTTTAGATCAGTCCTCGGAGCATCTTCTCCTTCTTTTTGAATATTAAATTGACTCTCCAAATTAAGAAATCAGATAATCAGGAGGTTATAAATTGACTTGGGCCTTTCTGGTTTCAAACTTAAAATTTACTGCAACCTAGCCATTGGCAACAGTTCAAGAAAAGCGTGTGACTACAGCTGCCCAGTGTATTCTGACACAGATATAGGCTGGACTTGAAGATATTAAACCAAAAGCTCTAATTATAAATAAGTATATCACCTGTTGTTCCATCATCAGTATCAACTGAGCCAAGTGAATTCCCTTTGGAGAGAAATTTATAAGTGGAGGAAGTAAATACTCCTATGGGAATTTCCCATTCTTCTTAAAAACACACAAAGTAAATAGGTTTGGAGTCTTAAAAACCTAACTCATAAAAATTAAGTATCCATGATGACATTATTGAAGAGCCATTCATTTTCCTGTGAGTCAAATAAAGAGGGAAAAATTAGTTACCAAAAGCCTATTACAGGAAAGTAATGGAAAGTATATCATGACAATATTTTGCTCTTAATTTATAAGCACAGCACTTAGAGACCACTGCTTAGGAGGAAATGGGCTTTGGATTGATTTCCCAGCAATGGGGTTATTCAGTTTCACTTTCCTGAGATGACTGGTTGTGACTAAGGATGTAATTTGTGACTTTGTATTACAACAAGCTGATTGATCTTGGCCTTATTAGTGCCATCTGGAAACAGTTGAAATGTACAGTCAAGACAAAGCAGTAGTTTGTAGGAAGAGTGTAATGTGTATTTTCAAGAAGTTTCCCAATCCTGGCTCTTGACAATAGCCAGAGTAGCTAATTCAGATAGGACAGTATATTACTCTGCTGGGGCTGCCATAACAGAATACCACAGACTGCATGGCTTAAACAATGGAAATTTATTTTCTCATAGTTCGGGAGGCTTGAAGTCCAAGATCAGAGTGCCAGGATGGCCAGATTCTGGTGGGAGCTCTCTTCCTCCTATGCAGAAAGTTGCATTCTAGCTGTGTCCTCACATTGAAGGGAAAGGAACACACGGAGAAGGAGAGATTAGAGGGCTCACTCTCTGATGTCTCTTCTTTCTTTCTTCTTTTTTTTTTTTCTGATGTCTCTTCTCATAAGGGCACTAATCCTATGATGAGGGCCCCACCCTCATCTAAACCTAATTAGTTCCTAAAGGCCTTATCTCCAAATACCATCACATCATCACCATATGAATTTTCGGGGAACACAATTCAGTCCACAGCAGTTAGCAAGAAACACAGACTTATAAATGCCCTCCCAACTCATGTGTGCTCTTATTCATTTAGCAATTATTCTTGAACACTACTGTGGGCATATAAAGGATGTAAACATGATTAAGACACACATTTCCTGACCTTGAGTAGCTTTTAACCTGGTGAGGAAGCTAGAATGGAAATCAAGAATTGCAATAGGATGTGGTAATTATTATAATAAATGTTTGCAAAAGGCATTATGGCAGGGCTTTATTACAGTGCAATAGGTTAGTTCATCATGTGTCTCTGAATTTATTGAGAACCAACTACATGCCAGACAATGTGCTTGGCACTCAGAATATAAAGATACATAAAAACATAGAGTACTGGCTCAGCCTGAAAGATCCAGGAAAGATATCCTAGAGAAAATGATGGTATATGCTCACCTTAGATGAGGAAGAATTATCCAGGTTGGCAAGAGGGGAACGAGCATCCCTAGTAGGCGGAAGAGAGTGTGCACACACAATGGGATGATATGCTGAGGTAGAGTAAACCCAACAGTGTGGGTGGAGCACAAGAACAGGTGCACAAATGGTTTATGCGGGTTGGAGAATGGCTTGCAGAATCCAGGTGGTAAGGATGGGAAAGAGGTGGTAAGAAATAGCCTGGATTTTATTCTGAATACATTTTGAAGCTAGAGCTATCCAATTGGTTGTGTGAAAGAAGAGTCAAAGATGACTCAAAGATTTTTGGGCTGAGAACGGGTAGAGTAGACTTACTCTTTATATAAAGACTAGAAGGAACGGATGGGTGGGAAGTGGCTAGCTGAGAAACATGGGGTTTGGTGACTACAGAGATTCATTTATTCCACAAGTTTTTTGGGGTGGGCTTGGAACTAAAAAAAGATAAAGATTTAAGAGCTCTTTAGCAGGTAGAAATGACAGAGCCTGTGGATTAAGTGAGGAAGAAGAAGGACAAGAAAGTCTAGGATGACCAACCAGTGAATGGGACTGCTCGGTGGACAGCAGGGAGCTTTCACCATGATGGGGAGAATATAGGAGGGAAAGGGATTTTTTGGTGGGGAGGTATCAAGCTCTATTTTGTACATGTTCCATTTAAAGGGCCTGTGATACATCCAAGTGGAAACAACATTACAGTCTTTGGAGCTAAAGAAAAGAAAGTTCTAGGGAGCCTGGGTGGCTCAGTTGGTTAAGAGACTGAATTCCATTGAGGGAATATTCCATGATACAGTTATCAATATTGGTATCAGTGGGCATTTGGATAACTTCCCAGTTTGGGACTTGATAGTGCTGCTATAAAAATTCTAAAAAGTGCATTTTGGGAGTGGATTATTGGATCATAAGCTATGGCCCACAGTTAGCTTTACTTTTCCAAAGTGGTAGACCACTTTACATCAAGAAGCAGTGTGCGAGTTCCAATTAAACTGAAAATTTTCAAGAGGGGAAATTGCTGCAAAGGGAATTCTTCAACAAGAAGAAAATGGCCAAATCCCAAGACTAAATATTTTTTCTCATTTTAATTTTTGATGGGCTAAAAGATTAGTGATAGAAATAGGAATTACTGGAGTACTATATAGATAATTTTCATTGTTATCACCAGTGAATTACAACCCTCTTATCTTCCAACTTAAAACTCACCTTCTCAAAGTCCAACTCAAATGCTACTACTGACTCCATCAAGTTTATCCTTTCAGTTAGCAGTGATGTCATTCATATAAACTTTCCCACTTTACGTTCTCTAAGTCCCAACTTGTATTTTGGACACATTGTGTATTTTATCTCCTCTGATTTATTACCAGCTTGAGCTGGCTTGAGGGCAGAGACTGTACCTTTTTTCTTTTCTTTTTTCACTATCATTATCTATCCCATATAGGTTTTTGCCCATAAAGGGAGATTTTCATATACTCATACAGTGAATAAATAATTTTCACATTTATTGGGCTGAGTCTCACTCATTTATTCCCAACACCACCATGTGTCACTATCTCCTTGCCCTAGAGCACAAATGACTAAAGACTTGACTTCATAAAACTTAGGTTTGAAGCTCATCTCCAGCTTGCCCCAGGGAGGAGGGAGTGGGAAGGAATGTGGAGGGAAGGCAGAAAGTTAAGCAATTTTTATTGTTCAGAGGAATGCGGTGCAATATGCTCTCTTGGAGCTCTGGGAATTTAAATACCAGAGGGATTGCTGGCAGCGTGGGTTTGCATATGCAGCACCGTTTAGGGATGCTCACATGGCGTGTGATTGTGCTGTGCCTCGAACTGACAGTGCCATCTGTTCTTTGCTTTATTGAACGATGAGACTTAGCCTGTCCTCTCCAAATGAGCACCACACACACACACACACACACACACGTGTGCATAGCTCAACCTCCACCCCAGCCTCAACAGAAACCATTTAATTGACTTTCCATGTCAGGTTTTAATCTCAGCGGGCAACTTAGATGAGTCAGGTATCGACATCGTGAGATCCTCCTTTTTCGTGGAGAACTGGGAGGTCCAAGTGGCTAGGAAACCGGTAATCATCACATGCAAAGTCACTCAGTGTAGAAGATGAGTTATAATGACAGATGGCAGCAGTCAAAAAATTAAAAAAAAAAAAAACTATAGAAAGAAACATGCTGGTGAAAATGTATCAGCATAGAAGTCAGACATGGGCAATGTAATAAGATGGCAATGCAAGATGATAGAACAAATTTCTCAAAAAAAGTGAAGAACTATTTTGTTAAGTATACCTGTATATCTATCCATAGTTTAGAAATAGTAGTTATTTCCTTATATCATCATCATCAAATACAGGGAAACAATGGAGCTCAGTGTTCCACAGATGCAACTGTGTTGTAGGAGATCATATGCCCTGAACCAAAAGGGAGAAGCTGAGCAACATGATTAATGAGCCATAGGTGCAGAAAACATATGTCCGGGATTTTCTGTGCTTGTCTCAATTTTATGTAGTTTTATTCTTCCCAAAATATATGATTCAAAGTTTGACTAAACACAACATAATTTGACTTTTACACAATTGTAGATCTCTTCACATACAAAAAAAATCACAAATCAAGAAAAGTCTTTTTTTCAGAATTGGAGTCTTTACTTAGGACTCAGAAAATACAGGCATCATAGGACGGCCTTCAGAATATAGATGTATGTAGATGTCAACGTCCGCAGGTGGGTGGAAGCAACAGTCATTTTCAGCAACATGTTATCACAGTTAACCTAAAAAAACAGTCTTCCATTACAAAACACCATGAAATGCTAGATAAAATGTAACAAGCATTCTTTTAAGGGTATTCATTGAGCTTGTAAGACAGAACAATCCCTGTGGGGCAAAAATGAAAAGGAAATTGCAAACCTGTGAGTTAAGCCTATAAGGAAGACCTCTGTTTTGAGGAAGGTGCAAGTTTCAGTGACCTAAGGGGCTTCAGTCTCATGCCCACTGATGACGAGGTCTTGGGCAGCCTGACACAAAAGTTCAAGTCCAAATAGGATATTGGCATAGTTTCAGAGTATCTATCCCCAAATATGTAATAATTACAAAGGGAAAATAGTAAATTTACAGTGGCGATTCCTGGCAGACATCATCTTAGCCAAGTGATCGCGGTCAACATCAGGAGTGATGCCTCTATATTGACATCATGTACTCCCTGGTAGCCTGCATTTGGGAAGTCATAGCACTTCTGCGGTATCTTTCCCAGTGATGCAGGACTTCAGCATAATCATGAAAAAACATCAAACAAACCCAAAGTGAGGGACATTCTACAAAATAATGGAGCACTACTCTTGGAAAGTATCAGGGTCATGAGAGACAAGAAGGAATGGGGCACTGTCGCAGATGGAGGAGACAAGGGAGTCAGGTCCATGTGGTGTGAGGTCCTGCATTAGATCCTGGAATAGAAAAAAGACATGAATTGGAAACCTGGTGAAAGTTGAGAAATGTTCAACTTTATTTTACTAACTTTAGTCAATAGTATTGTAACAAGGTTTATTTCTTTGTTTTGATCAATATCCTTTGGTTAGGGAAGATGCTAATACAAGGGTGACAGGTGTATGGGAAGTCTATACTGTTTTTGCAATTCTTTAAAGCTAAAATTATTTCCAAAATATTAATTACTAAAACAGGTACCAGTGACCCAGTGACCCCATTGTGGTGATAAAGAGGATCAAGAAAGAAGGTGAAACAGGAAAAACAAAAGGACCAGTACATCATGACTAGAAGAATTTATTAAATTCACTCACCATGGGCTGGCAGGGTCTTTTCTCTCTCTCTCGCTCTCTTTTTCTCTTTCTTTCTTTCTTTCTCTTTCTTTCTTTCTTTCTTTCTTTCTTTCTTTCTTTCTTTCTTTCTTTCTTTCTTTCTTTCTTTCTTTCTTACTTTCTTCCTTTCTTTGACTACTATAGACTGTGTCAGAAGGTGTGTGGACAGTGCTGAAGTCACCCATTAAATGGAAATGTAAACCTCAAAAGGAAGCTATCAGACAAGCAGGCACCATCAACATTTGAAGTGGCTTGAAATTTCCTGGAAGCAGCTCCTTCCTCCTTTAATAAAACTTTGCCCTGGGCACTGAAACTTTAATGGAGCCATAAAAGTAACAAGGCTTTAAACAAATCTCAGATTTAAGAGGCTGGAAAAGTGAGAGAGGGCGAAGATATTCAAGTTAATCAAATCCACCTAATGATACATCCAATGAATATAAATCAATTACTCCAAGTCTTATGCTCTTCAATGGCCCTGAGGTTTTGTCGTGGTATTCAAACAAGAATATAAGAAAATATCAAGCAAAAACTGATAAAGCTTCCAGGAAAATTAACAAATTCATTTGTCTCAAGAGCTCAAGGAGATCAAAAAGAAATGTCTACTACAGATAATACAAACAGCAAGCTTTATCTAATGACAACAGTTAGAGAATACTCATTTCTTTTATTTTTTTTAAAGATTTTATTTATTTAAGAGAGAGAGAGTGAGAGATAGAGAGCACGAGAGGGAAGAGGGTCAGAGGGTCAGAGGGTCAGAGGGAGAAGCAGACTCCCTGCTGAGCAGGGAGCCGGATGTGGGACTCGATCCTGGGACTCCAGGATCATGACCTGAGCCAAAGGCAGTCGCTCAACCAACTGAGCCACCCAGGCGCCCTGAGAATACTCATTTCTTTTCAAGAATAAATGGAGCTTTTACAAGGTTGACTGTATACTTAGCTACAATTCAAGTCTCAATATTCAAGATCATCTATATCACACATATTGCTTTCTCTGTCAATTATGCAATTAAGTTCAAAATCAGTAGCACAAAGATGAATAAAATTCCCCATAATTGTAAACTTAAAAACAGACTTCAAAAAAGAATCATTATGGAAATAAGAAAGTACTTGGAATAGAATTATAATGAAGATCCTACATACGAGAACTTAAATGGCCCAACAAAAGTGGCATTTAGTGGGAAAAACCATAGCATCATAGAAGAAAGATTTAAAATAATGAGCCAAGCATACACTTAAGAAGTTAGAAAAAGAACAGAATAAACCCAAAGAGAACAGAAAGAAAGAATAAGGAGCAAAAGAGAAAATCAAGGTATTACAGAAAAAAATCAACAAAGGCAAACTCGGGTTCTTTGGAAAGAAAAATGGGTAAGTTCAGCAATATGGATTTTTTTCAAAAAAGAAGGAAAGTGCAGATAAGCAAGATTAGGAATGGAAAAAAATGAGTATAGCAGGAGTATAGCAGATATTAAAGAAAAAAAAAACAATGCAAGTTTATGGTCAAGCAGGTATTAAGAAGGGCCTATTTTAGTCCCTCTGGGTTTCAGCTTTTGGTTCACTCTCTGCAATATTTTGGTCTTCAAAGTTGAATATTCTATTTCTCAGGCATAAGTTCACCTTCTGGTCAATACAGGCTTTTGCTTGTGGAATCTGTCCATCTCTTCAGTCGACAGGGTTGTAGGAAAAGATAGACTGAACTATTCAAACAGCAGCTCAAGGCGAGAAAACTCTCCCCAACATGGTTCTCTCTTGCACCGTCAGCCTGGTGGTGTTGGCGCCCACTGGCTAATACTTTTATAGCCAATAAGAAGTTACTTTTCTCCAAATCTATCTCTGGACTAATCTTTAGGATATAAAGTGATGGGCAGCTTAATCCTGGCAGTTTGGGAGATCTGAGAAAAACAGATTTTTCTTTCACTCTGCGTTTCTGATGAGAGCTCAGGATCTGGCTATAAAACCAACATAATATAGTTTCTGTAGAAATTCCTGTCCAACCAAAGGGGCATCGCATCATTTAACAGGGGAGGTTTACAGAGCTAAGGGACACGGTTAGCAGATATCACAGTTACAATCTCAATCTAGGTCTGTTGGGTCCAAATACCCTCCTTTCCTGTAACTCCCTTTGAGGTTACATTTTGACTTCCTGTGATGCACAGTTTCTATTTTCATGCACTATTTATGTTTTCCATGCTTTGTGTGACTGCCTTTACAACCTCCAAAATGATACCAATAGAGGTGTTTCTGAATAATTTTACACTAAGGAAGGGTGTTATTTAATTGTTTATGAAACTCTAAATGCATAGTGCCTCATCAGGCTCTCCAGGCACAAATAATAAAACTTCAGCACAGTGAGAGCACAATTTTTCCATAGTAATCTGTCTCTTCACTAAAAAATGAGAGAAAGATGAAGAATTGGACCAAATATTAATCTTTTCAGCCCCACTTGACTAATAAACTGACAGTACAGGGATAGACTCCCCGCTCCCCCCCCCCACCTTCTGAAGTACCAAATTTAATACTCACAGGGATCACAAGAAGAGCTATAATGTCTTGGGAACTGAGCATCACCAATTCTGTAATACAACAAGAATCCTAAGGACGCACTTTAATATAACTGAGTTATCAATAGCTTCAATTCTACCCCATGTTCGAGATCAAGTCAGTGCAGTTTTGTGTGGTGTGAATGAGAGATTTATACTAATCATCACTATATATATATTTTTAAGATTTGTTTGTTTATTTATTTGAGAGAGAGAGCATGAGTGGGGGGGGAGGAGCAGAGGGAGAGGGAGAAGCAGGCTTCCTGTGGAGCAGGGAGCCTGATGCTGGGCTCCTTCCCAGGACCCTGAGATCATGACCTGAGCCAAAAGCAGATGCTTAACCAACTGAGCCACCCAGGTGCCCCTATACTTTTTACTTATAACATTTTTTCTGCCACAAAATCTCTGTGCCTATAAATGTTCATTTCTTCAAAATCTTGAGGTAGTGCAAGGGGTATGGGCTCATTGTAGAGAATACGGTGGGAAGTTATGGGTAGGGAGGCAGGGGAGAAATGAATGCTTTCTCCTTCCTTTATGGTATGCTCTCTCTTACTTTCCCAATTTGGTGGAAGGAGCTCAAAGCATAAGAAAAACTAGGGCAAACCCCACTGCCCATTCTGTTATCTCCCATCCCTTCCTGTGTCAACTATCCCTTCTTTCCAGTTGTTAAATTCTAGTCTCCCCTCTGCAAATATTTATGGTTCTCTCCAATCTTAAAACCAGACACATAAATGTATTAAATCCTGAATCCTTCCTAGTTAGCTACCATTATATTTCTCCCCTTCTCTTCTCAGGCAAGCTTCTGGAAAAATTACACTCTTTATCTCTCCTTCTTCACCTCCAATTGATTTCTCAACCCACAGCAAATTGGTTCCAATTTTTCCTAATTGCTTAACTGAAATTGCTGTTACCAGTTACTGAGAACCTCCTCTGGGCTCAACCCAATGGTCATGTCATTGTTTGACCTGTCTCTAACATGTTTTAAGTGCTGACCACATCCTCTTCTTAAAACTATTCTTCTGCTGCTATAACTTCTTTTTTTTTAAGATTTTATTTATTTATTTGAGAGAGAGAATGAGATAGAGAGAGCATGAGAGGGGGGAGGGTCAGAGGGAGAAGCAGACTCCCCGCTGAGCAGGGAGCCCGATGCGGGACTCGATCCCGGGACTCCAGGATCATGACCTGAGCCGAAGGCAGTCGCTTAACCAACTGAGCCACCCAGGTGCCCTGCTGCTATAACTTCTGGCACATTATTCTCCCCTGGATTTCCTCCCATTCTTCTGGTGCTTCTTCTCAGTGTCCTTTGCTAACTCTTCTCTCTTACTCTCCTCTTAAAACTTGTTGGCTTGAGACTTTAATTCTCAGTCTTCTATTATTCTTTCCACTCTGAGTGGTCTCACCTGTTGGCTTAGTTTCCACTTCTGCCTAAGCAAAGATGTCTCCCAAATCCCCATCTCAGCCCAGACCGTTTTCCAGAGCTCCAGGCTGGGATATCCAACTGCCTGTAAGAAATCTAATGTTAAATATACCACAAGCATCTCAACTTCAAACCATGTCCCAAATTAAGTTCTTGGCTTTTTCCTCAGAATCTGTTGAGATTCTTTAGTTTCCTTTTCCAAAAACCCCAAGCCAGAAATCTGGAGTCATTCTTAACTCCGTAGTGCCCCTCGCTCTCCTCATCTAGTTCCAGGGAATGCCAGGGCCATAGCCTCTAGGGTCATATGATTACTCATTTCTATTTCCTCCTTTATACCAGACTGTTGGAGGAGTTCATCGAGAGGACATGGCCACATGCTGGACCCTTGAGCTTAACCTGGGCAACTGGAGGCTCCTCACTTCCTCTCCCATCCTTGGAATGTACATTCTGCCTACCATTCTCATACAGGGAGCTGCCGCAGGGATGCTGCCTTGAGAGAGTACTGTGTTATTGAGGCCAGCTGGGCTGTACACAGGACTGAACCCCATTAAGTCCTCTATATACTTTCTTTAAGATTAAGGGGCAGTTACAGAGATCTACTCATTTTGCATCCACCCAAGACAAGCCTCATACGTCATTTCCCTTGCTTATTAAAACTGCTATGTACCAATATGGAGTGGTCTCTTTCTTTGGTCTCTCCTTGCCTTCCACGTACAGGGGCGTTTCAGATTATACTGAGGACTTCTAAGGTTGTGAACCAACTCCGATTGCCTTAGATTCTCTTCATATCTGACCTCTATTACTTCAATGACTAGGAGAATCCCTGCCATTGGTCATCTGTGCCCTTTATCTTCCTTCCCAAATATCCTCCCCAAGGTAACTACTGTGACCTTCCCAAAACAGGAAATTTTACCTTGATGATACTTCTGTTGCAATGTCTTCCCATGTCAATGGTCCCTATACATGGGTTCAGAGATCACTGTTGTGCTGTATTCATTAAATTAATTTGAGGGATAGCATGGAAGAGAAGGAGAAATATGTTTTTTAAAAAGATTTTATTTATTTATTTATTTATTTATTTATTTATTTATTTGAGAGAGAGAGAGAACGTGAGCAGGGGGAGGGGCAGAGGGAGAGAGAGAATCTCAAGCAAAATCTGCGCTGAGCACAGAGCCTGATGCGGGGCTTGACCTCAGGACTCTAAGATCATGACCTAAGTTTAAATCCAGAGCCAGACGCGCAACCAACTGAGCCACCCAGGTGGCCCGAGAAGTATGTATTTTTTAAAAGCTACCACCAGAGTACTCTAATGCACAGCCAAGTTTGAAATTCTCAGAGGAAGAAGCCAACCCAAAATTGCATGGGCAAAAGGAGATCAATCATTTTGGATGAGCCACTCATACTAATGGGAACATGAGCCAAGTGGTACCCTGTATCTCTCAGGACTGTTGAGATAGAATCAAGTCAAAACTCACCTGGTACAGAGCATTCCGTATAACCTGGCCCCTGACTTAATTCTCTGTGCAATCACCTACCCTCCCCAAGAACCTTTGTTCCAACAACACCAAGCTATTTATAGCTTCCTGAGGCTTTCATGATATTTTGTATCTCTATATATGTGCAGATGCTTTCCCTAGTTCTTTGCTTTTTCCTCAGAATGTCTTTCTCCTCCTCTTCTACCCAGAAAACTCCTACTCATCTTTTAGACTATTTTTAAGCTTCATTGTTAAATATTTCTAGACTCAGAAAATCAGAGCAAATCACTTCCCATTTATGCCCATATTCTTTCTTGGACATATTTCCATCATTGCATTTACATTGCATTTAACTTTTTGCTTATATACCCAGGCTATCCATTAGCTGTGATATCCTTAAAGACAGAGACATATCTTAGACATTTTTGAGTCATTGGTACCCAAAACAATACCTAATCTACATATACTTGTTGAATGAATGAATTCCTTCAAAGACGGTCTTTCTAAAGTATCAAATGCCCAAATATTAGAAAATGAAGCTAACTGGCAAGAATTAGCCTTTGATCTAAATTAGTTCCAATAAGTGAAAAGCTTGACAATATCATTCACCAGGATCTTTTAGTCCCTAATCTTTACTTTTCTATCCGATGCTCTGATTCATGGGTCATTTGCTAAGGGATATAGCAGACTCTGGAGAGCTTAGTGTTTAGAGTATTTATTTATCCAAAGATGAAACAAACAAAAAGTTTGTTTGTGATTTCTATCAAGCATCAACTATTGTCTCTTGAGAACCCTATAACAAGCCAACCATTGTACCTGCCATTGAGCGTACAAAGATTAAACACAGTGGAGTTATGCCCAAAATCTAATGGGGCACAAAAATGTATTTGATTAATTTCTGCCTGAAAGACTATGTTCAGTGTATGGATTCATAGAATATTAGTTTATGGAAGACAAAAGGTGATTTTTTTTAGATAATAAATGGTTATTGTTCACAACAGAACTTGTACAAACAAGATGACAATAATGCATTTGTAATAGCTGTCTATTTATGGACGGGAGCCCAAGCTGTGTTAGATGCCAAAAGTGGCTACAGCAGACGGAAATGATGAAGTAACCAGTGGAGCCAGACCTACGTGTAGTTGTTTACTAATAGGCTTAATTATTTTTTAGATCAAGGAGAGCCCTATGCCTTAATTATATTTGGCAATGGGTAAAAGTATTGACTGACCCTGGATTCCTGATGTGCAAGTAGAAATCACAATGCAGGTTCTTCATCACTGGGTCATGTCGACTTTAAGGAAGGCAGGACTTCATATAATCTTATTTTCATGAAAAAAAAACCCTATTATTTTATACAAAAGGAAACTGAAACCCCAGAGAGATTTCAATAAATGATTCAAAGTAACATACTGGCAGTCGATTTCATTTCAGACTCCAAGCCCACTCTCTTTCTGCTTCACCCAAAATTGGATTACCATAAATAATGGGCTGGATTTACAACACAAGTGTAAATTGTCACTGAATTCACTTAACTGAACGTTTCTGTTCCAAATATGCTGTGGCCCAGAAAACGGTGCCCCAATATGAGAGGGGTGCGTTCCATCAACACTCTTATGTCTGAAGCTTCTTGGTAGATGTAATATATGAGTAACTCAGGAGGAACTGTAATTTTTTGAAGAGTACCAGGAGAGAAAAGTTATGGTTTAAGATTTCAGGCAGCTTCAAGAGGAGTCAAGTCAGTGAAATTTCTCATTGTGATTTCTGTCTTCATGTGGTAGAGCTTGTGACCTAAAAGATGAAGAAAATGTCAAAAATTCTGCTTATTAAGCACATACTGGCCAGTAGTGGGAACAGCCAGGCTCTGGAGGCAGGTAGATCTTGAAACCTTTCTATCCTTATAACTTTGGCATTCAGCTTTGTTATATAAGTAATAACGCTAACAGCTGCCTTGAAAAGTAGCTGTCAGGAGTAAAGAACGTAGGAAAAGTAACTTGGTATGGGATGTTCTTAGTGAGGCTTTGTGTCCTCTTTTTTTCATGTGTGACCCCAGGATTATTCCTCAGGCTCCAACTGGTTTCCCAGCCCTACTCTTCTTCCCAAAATCGGGATTAGGATGAGGTGAGTGAGGCACTCATCTCAGGCATAAAATTTAAGGGGTTTCCAAAAGCGCAATAATCAAGATAAAGAAATAGGTAAATGCAGTATTTCTAACACTCATCTTGCGTGACTTGGTCTCAATTGCTTCACCTAATACCGTCCGTGTCAGATCCTGTCTTTATTTAAAAGTTTGATATTTTCTTCTTCATAGGCTTCTTTTTCTGCCTCTTTTAATTTTTAAAAATATTTTATTAAAATATTATTTATCTTAATTCCTGAGTATTTTGGTGAACCTTAAATTTTATATCCAAGCCAAGTGGCTCTCTTGCCTTGTCCTAATTCTAAACCCACCTCTTCTTTCTCTCCAGCTTCAGGTCTCAGCAGCATTTCCAGTCCTCTCAAAAGCGTTGGCCAAAAGCCAACATTCTAGCCTTAGGGCTCCTTAATTCTAGACTGGCGGTGCAGTGAGAGGCAGGCTTTTCTTTTTTTTTTTTTTTTAAAGATTTTATTTATTTATTTGAGAGAGAGAGAGAATGAGAGATAGAAAGCACGAGAGGGAAGAGGGTCAGAGGGAGAAGCAGACTCCCTGCTGAGCAGGAAGCCCGATGTGGGGCTCGATCCCGGGACTCCAGGATCATGACCTGAGCCGAAGGCAGTCGCTTAACCAACTGAGCCACCCAGGCGCCCGAGAGGCAGGCTTTTCAATGCTCCCCTTTCCTTGCCTCCCAAAGGCAAGAAAAGAGACTTTTATCTTATGACCCACTTTGAAGAAATGAGGGAGAAAACACTTGTAAAATGGAGAAGGCCATTTTATGTCAGGAGTTACCGCACAGAGCCTCATACCAATTAAGCCTGGCAGGTACTACAGTAGAAAGCGTGAAGCGTGGTGCTAGACCACCTGTGTTCTCCAGCCCTCACAGGCTATGTGACTGGGGAAGGTACTTAATCCCTGTCCCTTAGTAGCTGTACCATCTTGGGAAGTTAGGTGAGGTCTGCTAGCTATCAGTTGTGCCATATTAGACAAGTTCCTTTAGCTCTACTCCTTCCTAGAAGTTGCCCTCTTCATCAAGTAACTTGAGCTCTGTCCTTAATAGTTGTGCCATCTTGGGCAATCGCTCAAGTTCTATCATCACTGGTCATGTCATGTTGGGATGTTATGTGAGCTCTGCTTCTTCTTAGCTATGCCATCATGGGAAGTTGCTTAAGATCTCTGTACCTTGGTTTTTCTCACCTGTAAAATGGAGGCAATAGAGGTACCTATCTTGTGGTTATTGTGACGATTAAATAAGTTAAGGCATGTAATGCTCTTAGGACAGTATCTGGTGGGTATTAAGCACTCAATACATAGCAGCAATTATTTAAAAAATGTTTCAGACCTAAAAAAGAAAAGTGTTCAAAATAAGAAAAGATGTCAATAGTAAGATTACACATATTTTCAAAAATGTTATAACAATTCCATTTATTTGAGAATACGACTACAATTTATTTTGCTTAAGGTGATGTGTGTTGGGGCGCCCGGGTGGCTCAGTTGGTTAAGTGTCTATTTAGGCTCAGGTCATGATCTTAGGGTCCTGGGTTCAAGCCCCCATCGGGCTCCCTGCTCAGCAGGGAGTCTGTTTCTCCCTCTCCTTCTGCCCTTCCCCCAAGCTTGTTCTCTCTCTCCCTCGCTCAAATAAATAAAATCTTAAAAAAAAAAAAAAAAGATGATGTGTGTTGGGGTCTTCCAAATAAGAGGCCTGTGGTTCTTTCAAGGTCCTACAATTGACTTGAATTTGAGGAAGTTACAAAGTTTTTGAGTCCTACAAAGTTCCTACTATCCCAATAGCTGTATCTGTTGAATTTCTTTCAATAACAATAATAATAGCTAGTATTTATTGGACTGTCTTTATGTGCCACACACTGTTCCAAGTTCTTCATGTGCAGTATTTCAATGAATCCTCATGACAATCTTATGAAGCAGGCACCATTGTCATGATCCCATTTTAGAGGAGGAGATGGGTCCGGAGAGCTTGAGTGACTTGCCTGAGATCACACTGCAACTAGAGGCTTTTCCAAATTCTTTCCTTTGAAGGTGAAGGACTCTCTGAGACCATGTTGCTGATTCCTACCCAGAGGTAATTTGACTATTCTGTGGATGTGCATTGTTAAAATGAAAATGTTTACTTCAGTATAATCCCCAAATACGGAGGTATCCATTTCCAAAGGATTCTTCTCATTTAGAAGTGCCTTTGGGGCATTTCCTTTTCTTTATTTGTTTTTTTTTTTTAAGATTTATTTATTTATTTAAGAGATTGAGAGAGAGAGAGAGAGTAAGAGAGAGCATGCCCGTGTGCGTGAGCAGGGGGAGGGGCAGAGGGAGAAGTGGGAGAGAATCTCCCACAGACTCCCTGCTGAGTGTAGAGCCTGTTGCAGAGCTCAATCCCACGACCCTGAGACCATGATCTGAGCTGAAACCAAGAGTCAGACACTTAACCAACTGAACCACCCAGGCGCCCCCCCTTTGGGGCGTTTCTTGCTCTATATCTGTGTATAGACTAGAAGTTTATTCAACATGCATTGACATTATGAGATCCAAAGGTACAGAGGAACAACTTGGAGGGAGGCAGATGACACACCCAGTAGGACACTACGTCTAGGAAGAATTTCCAGTTCCTCACTTCACCACTGTACCCCATGAGTCACTGTATTAGATGGTGGCATTCCAGGTTCTGGAGGTCCACTGATGCAGGAGAGGAGAATACAGGAGAACAGCTCATGCTATTGTCAATTTTCAATTTTCTCATAATGAGAAAGGTTAAGGGTTTTTTTACCCTTGTATATTCACATAGGAGAAAAAATGTTAATCTCTTTAATGCTTTGTTTCTGACTTGGCAACAGAGGGCTCCTTTGGGCCTAACAAGTGGCTCCTTAGGTTTTGGAGGAAGAGCCCTTCCTCCTTCCTGTGTTTGTGCCAACCACTGTGAGAGACTCTCCTTTGATATGCCATTGCTGTTCTTGACTCAACTCTGATACTCGAAATCCTGCCCTACAGCTCTCCTGTTCTCCACCACTGAGGGATCTTAGAATCCAGGTGCGATTGTATTAATTGAGCATTTATTATGTGCATAGCACTGGGCTAATATCAAAAATTTCAAAATTTCAAAAGCTATTAAAAATTATAGTCATGATCTTGATAGCTGATGTCATGTCAAATGTCCCTTTTGACAACTCATTTGTTTCAAACTTGCCTTTCCTATGTTCCTAGCCAGGAAAAGTAGTGGTTTTTATTATTATTATTAATTATTATTATTATTATTATTAACTATAAGCTGTTGTTTCTACATAGATACTTACAGGTCTGACATATCCAATTGGTTCAGGTAATAATCTTTGTGTGAATTTTTCAAATTAATTTAAGATTGACTTTAATCTCCAGCCATTTCTTGAGGAGTCAGATGCTTTATTGATGAGCTGAAATCTCTTTGTCCTATTTTCTTTGGTAGAAATCATCCATCATCAGCCCTATTAAGGCCCTGGGAGGCTAAAGACATTTTAGTCCATTCACTGTCTATAGTGAACTTGTCTTCTGCCTTTGGGAGTTATAACTTAGAGCATGCCCTGCAATAAGACTGTAAGGCCCACAACACATTGAGAGACTGGGCATAGAGTAACTCTTGAAAAAATATGTCATTGAGAGCCATACATTAATTAAGGAGAATGTGAAGTACTTTACTGTCAAAGCTACAAGTTGATAAGCTTGATATCCACTGAAATTATTCCCTACAGAAAGGGGAGGGACTTTTTCTAAGTCTGCCTGATAGAAGTGTTTTATATTTTCAAAAGCCTTAGCTGCCTGCCATTATACTACTTTGGAAAGCTCATGGTTGCATTATGTATCAACTAATCATAGAAAGTAATTTTTCTTAGTCCAAATCATTCTTACCTTTCACCTTTCCTATCTTTCATACATGCTCAACCTCTTCTTCACTAACCAAGGTTTACCACTCCTACCCCTTAAACTATGTAGCCCTATTTACATTGCTTTTCTTAACACTGTGCACTTACTAGCCAAATGTGCTCTACAATCCCTAATCCTTAATAATGCCTACTCGCTTTCTCTAGGCTGCAAATCATGCCTAAAGAAACTAAAGGAAATGAGAACACCTGACATTCAATATTCTTGCTCTCTGGTTTTAGTTGGCAGTGAATTCGCTCATTTTGTGTTTCCTGGCATCTGCTATTCAACAGCTGTTCACATTCTTTTTAACTTCCTCTTACACCTAATCACTTTCTCTCACTCTACAAATGCACTGGTGGGTCAAGGTTATCAAACAGGTATTCTCTCATGTACCATTCCTCCACCTGAAAGTCTCTTTTTTGTTGTTTTCATTCTCCATTTTCCCATCTTATTTTCGTTCTGTTTGCATTCTCTAATCTTCTGTTTTGTTTTTTAAATCAAATCTATCAAGGTTTAATTTACATTCAATACAACACATCCATTCTAAGTGTACAGTTTGCGGAATTTTGACAGATATACAATACCCATGAAACTATCACCAAAATGCAGATATAGAGTTTTTACATTATTTGAAAAAAGTTGCCTCATACCACTCATAGTTAATCACCAACACCCGTCGTGGCTTCAGACAAACACTGATCTGTTTTCTGTCACTATAGATTACTTTTGCCTTTTCTAGCATTTCAGATAAATGAAATCATACAGGGTGTATTTTTATTTCTTCCTTTTTGTGCTCAGCATGATCTTTTTCAGATTCATCCACATCCATGATTGTATTATTTTTATAAAGTTTTGTTTAAACACATCAACACCCATTCATTTACACATTGGCCATGTCTGTTTTCATGCTACAGTGTTACAGTTGAGTATTTGAAAAGACCACATGGCCCATAAAGCCTAAAATATTTATTGTCTGGCCCTTCACAGGAAAAGTTTGCCAACTCTTGATCTAAGTGGTCAAATGTTATATTATGAAGTTTTTTGTATTTCTTTATTATTCTTTTAATGTCTATAGGATCTGTAGTAATAAAACTATTTTCAGTCCTAATATTGGTAATTTGGGTTTTTTTCTTGATCAGTATAGCTAGAGGTTTATAAATTTCATTGATCATTTCTAAAGTCTAGCTTTTTATTTCAGTAATGTCTGTTTTCTGCTTGATTGATTTCCATTTATTTATTTTCTTCACTAATCTTTGGTTTAATTTGCTTTTCTATTTCTTTCTAAGGTGGAATCACAGACCATTAATTTTAGATTTTCTTCTTTCCTCCTATTTAAAATTATAAGTATATTTCTAAGCACTGCTTTAAATACATTTCATATATTTTGACCTGTATTTTTACTTAGTATTTTCTTATTCCTTCTGTGATTTTTTTCTGTGACATAAGTTATTTATAAATGTAATATTTAATTTTCAAATATTTGATGATTTTTCAGGTATATTATTTTTTATTTCTAATTTAATTCTAAAAGGAGAAAATATGTTATGATTCCAAAATGATTAAATTTATTAAGACTTGGTTTATGGCCTAGCATGTGGTCTTTCTTAGTGTCTGTTTCTTGTGCACTTAAAAGGAATGTGTATCCTGCAGTTGTCGTACATAGTGTTCTATAAATATCCATTTGGTAAACTTGATAGTGTTATTCAGATATCTAGATATTTTTTTGTGTGTCTAGTTGTTCTATCAGTTGCTGAGAGATGGGTTTTAAAATTTTCAACTTTGATGGTGGATTTGTCTATTTCTGTTTTATTGTCAATCTATTTCCAAAATATTGCTATTAATCATATATACATTTTGACTTTTAGCTCATCCTGACAAAAACAGATCCTGTTATAAGCTTTCTTTATCTCCGGTAATATATCTTATTCTGAAGGCTACTTTGAGAGTAATAGAGCTACTTCAGCTTTATTATAATTACTGTTTATAATGGAATATCTTTTTTCATCCTTTCACTTTTAATTATCTTGTCTTTATATATAAAGTTTATCTCTTGTATATTTTTTATTCAGTCTATCACTGAATATTAACTGGAGTATTTAAGCCATTTACATTTAATGTAGTATTTAATTATGACAGGGCTTAAATCTGCAATTATGCTGCTATTTGTCCCATTTGTTTTGTTCCATTTCCCTATTCTTCAGGCTTCTTTTAGAATTGACTATTTGTATAGCATTTTACTTTTTTTTATTGGCTATTACACGTTTGTTTCACTTTTGGTTACACTAGAAGTTACAATACTGCTCTTTACATTGTCAGAATCTACTTTCAAATGATATTGTATCATTTCTCATATTCTTAGGATAGTATGTTTTCTTTTCCTCATCTCATCCTTTATATTTTTATCATCTTTTTACTTCTACATGTTATATAAATTCATCAATGCATGTTATTAGTTTTGCTTTAAAGAGTTTTCTTTAAAAGAAATTTTTCTAAAAGAAAAAAAATGTCCTTTATATTTAGCCACAAATTTTCCAATTCAGGCCCTTTTTATTCCTTTGTGTAGATCCAAGTTTTCAAATGGTATCATTTTCTTTCAGACTAACAATCTTCATTTAATATTTCTTACAGTATAGATTTGATGGCAAAGAATATTCCAGCTTTTGTTTGCTTGAAATATCTTTACTTTTCTTCAGTTTTCAAAGAAACATTTGTTGGACATAGAATTCTAGATTGACCTTATTATTTTTCAGCAATGTAAAGATATTCCATTGTTTTATGATTTGTAGCCATTCTTATGCTTGTTCCCAGTATATAATAAATAACCCCTCTCCTCCAGTTTCTAAAAACATGTTCCTCATTTCCTTCTGAGCCTTTACTAGCGACACCTTTAAAATTCAAATTTTTACTAGCAATCTGTTTTCTGTATGTTTCCTGTGGTGGCTGTAACAAATTATCACCAACTTAGTGGCTCTAAACAACAGAAATTCACATTCTTTCATAATACTGAAGGCCAAAATCAGTAACACTAGGCCAAAATCAAGATCCAAGCAGGGCCATGTCCCCACTGGAAGTGCTAGAGAGGAATCCACTCCTTGCCTCTTCCAGCTTCTGGTGGCTGTTGGCATTCCATGGCTTGTGGCAGCATCACTCCAAGCTCTGCCTTCATGGTCACACTGTCTTCCCTTCTGTAAGTCAAATCTCCCTCTGCCTCCCTCTTACAAGGAAACATATGAGTATATTAGGGCCTACCCAGATAATCTAGGATAACCATA
Source organism: Eumetopias jubatus (assembly GCF_037043125.1). Lineage (NCBI taxonomy): Eukaryota > Metazoa > Chordata > Mammalia > Carnivora > Otariidae > Eumetopias > Eumetopias jubatus. Next base: position 131,117,181 of record NW_028274809.1, on the reverse strand, counting down.
TCTCAAAATCCTAAATGTAGTCACATCTGCAATGTCTTTGTTTTTTGTATATAAGGTAACATTCACAAGTTCTAGAGATCAGGACCTGGATATGTTGGGGATGGTGAGGGGCGGGTGGCATGATTCAAACCACCTATTTTTTCACATGAAGTATCATCCCAGCTTCACTGAACGTCAGTTGGACATACAAAATTCAGCAGTTGTGAGAAAATAACTTTCAAAAGTGAATTTATGGGGAGAAACAATAGGAGAGCAGGTTGGAGATACCTGTGTAAAATGTAATATAGAATACAGAATATTTTTGAAGTTTCTTTGAAAATTCAAACAGTGTTAAAATACAGTATTTCAATACCTAGTAAAAGACAAAAGATTCTTGTGTATAATTGGATGGGGAAGAAGTGGGAGAAGGTGTAAAAGTCATATCTCTGCAGAGAAGAATAAGCAATAAAAATGGCAATGCTTAAAGTCACCATATGAGTCAGGATATTCCAATGAGGCCCTGAATTCTGAAAAAGGAAATAAACCCAGAATTGGGGGATAAGGGGGAGATGGTGAAACAGAGACAAATGAATAAAGCCAAGCAAAAAGGAAATATGAGAGGAAATAGGTCTCAAGAAAATAGATGAGGGCAAGTGCAGGCTGCTGGAAGAATCCTACACTTGCCTGAAATGAAATCCAAGTAGATAAAATAAAAGATCATTTCACTTGAGAAGCTTAAGTCAGTTAATGATATACTAAACTATTAATACAAGGTAATGAGAGCCATTCATTCTGTCAATACTTGACAAGTATTTGACCACCTACTGTGTGCCAGGCACTTTGGTAATGAAAAAGCAAAGTCATCCCAGCCTTGTATTAAAGCTTATATTCCAGTGAGGGAAACAGGTTGATACATAAGTGAAAAATTAAATGAGCAGTATCAGAGAATTACAAAAGCTATAAAGAAAATAAATAGTGTAAGAGAATAGAGAATGATAGTGGATGCTTATTTAGAACAAACATTCAGAATGCACCTCTTTAAAGAGGTTGTATTTGAGCAGAATCTGAAAGAATATACAGATTAAGCCAAATAAAGATCTGGAGTAAGTGTATTCCAGGTTGATGGGAGAGTAGCTCAATAAATAAATAGTGGTATCTCATTTGAGAGTGGGAGAAAGGAAGCAAGTATCTATTTTGGATCTATTAAGTCTGAAATAACTGTTACATGTCCAAGTGGAAATGTCAAGGAAGCAATTGGCTATGCAAGTCCCTAGCACAGAACAGTAGTTTGAATCAGAGGTGTTAATTTGGGCATGACAAAGGTACATACCACCACCTACGGAAGTCTTGCCAGCAAAATAACCAAATTCTAATCTGACAAAGCCTCTAGAACTAACTACCGATTTACAGGAACTACAGAAGACAGAGTAACATGTTAAACGAATCCACAAGGATGTAAATCAACAAAATCCAGACTCTGGGAAATTGGAACTGATAACTGCTTTTTTCAACAAATACATTATAAAGGAAGAGAAAGTGAGACCCAGAGCTGGAGCCACAGAAAGCAAGAAAAAGAAGAGGAAGAGGAAGAAACTACAGATTAAATTTAAGGAACAAGTAAAAAAAAAAAATGGAATTTATTTCAACCCCGGAAATTTTAAAAATACATGAGATATTGAGGTAAAATCAGAACAAGGACAATATTTAATGGTACCAAGGAACTACTAATGTTAAAGGTGGTAACATTATGTTCAAAAAAATTATCATTACAGAAAACATGCTTAGTCAAAGAAATAATATGATGTTGGAGACAATATAAAATAATCAAAGGGCAGAGGGTAAGTATACAGGGATATCAATAAGATGACATTGTCTACAAGTTGATAATTGTTGAAATATTTCATTATATAAAGTTCAAAAAAATGGAGATAGAATTATTTGAATTTTATTATCTAAGATTTAAAATACAAATAAAGATGGAAACTAATGCAGTCATTAGTAAAGATGTAATAATTCAACATTACCAGTAATGAAGCTGTGATTACATTTTATTGCCTTCCAACCTGATTTTTAGGATGTCTGAAACAATTACTGTGAATACCTCTGTGGGACGCATAAAAAATCTACGAGACAAGTTTGCATTGAAACATGAGCTGCTGCATGTGAAAATGGTTTCTCTTAAGGAAAAAAAAATGACAGAAAAGCAGATATGTTCCCAGAGATGAACTGATAAAATAAATAAGTACACACATACATAAATACTTAAAGCTCTGTAAGAATCATTTTCCTTCGTTCTTCACAGACTAACTTCACTTTCATTTGGAAAATATTTAACAAAAGATTCAACAATTTAATATTTCGATGTGCATGATAATTTTTAATCTCCAAGTTAGGTGGAATTATTAGAAACACTGCCAAAAGGTCACACCACAAAGAAAGCAAATTATACAAATGAACAAAGAAATGGAGTAAAAACAAATTGTTGGTCATTATTATGAAAACCTAGTCACCTGCTGTGTTGTCTAATACAGTAGCCAATAGCCACATGTAACAATTTAAATTTAATTAATTAAAAATGAAGCTGAAAATTCAGTTCCTTAGACACACAACCTACATTTCAAGTGCTCAATGGCCCATGCTGGACAGCAGAAATTCAGAACATTACCACCATCATTTCTATCAAACCCTGACAAAGACTGTGCATCCAATCAGTGGTATATACACCAAATAAGAATACTTAGTATTTATTGAGCTACTGGCTTAAAAACCCTATCCCTTTCTCACACCTTCCTTGATTACATTTTAAAAAGTTTTTTGTTTTTTTTTTGTTGTTGTTGAAGGTATATTGTTTCATTTCACCTATAAAGATCCATGCATCTATTTCATTTTATCAGATGAAAATTAAATATGCACATTTCCTTCTTTGCTATGGCTACAAGAAATCTCAGAAGTCAGTTAATGCTTAATTGCCATAACTATTAATCCAGGTTTTGAATAAATGTATTTTCACACTGCTCTATGCAATTTTTGACATTACTCTATTTTAATGTATTTTAGAAATTTTATTGTAAAGAGGCTCAAATTCCTTTTGGAGATGGGTGGAACATAATTAATTGATAAATTCTACATCATGACACTCTACTGCCCTCTTTCTTTTAAGAATAAAAGTTCCAAGCAAGAAATTATTACCAAGTTTTCCAACAATAACCATAAGAAAAAAAACCTGTAATTAATCAACATATTGTACACATCAATGCTAAAAGCCATCATAAAATTAAGTAGTGATTCTTAATAAAATCCTGAGATTAAAGAAACTACTTAAAGGGCGCCTTGGTGGCTCAGTTGGTTAAGCGACTGCCTTCAGCTCAGGTCATGATCCTGGAGTTCCGGGATCGAGTCCCGCATCGGGCTCCCTGCTCGGCAGGGAGTCTGCTTCTCCCTCTGACCCTCCCCCCTCTCATGTTCTCTCTCTCTATCTCATTCTCTCTCTCAAATAAATAAATCTTAAAAAAACTACTTAAATATGAAAATTATCAAAACTCAATAGCAAATATCGTATTAATTGGCAAAGTACCAATTATTTCCATTAAAATCAGAAATAAGATAAAGATACTTGATATCACTACTATCATTTAACATTGTTTTGAACAAGGTAGCTAATGCATTAAAATTTTAAAAATCAAACGAGCAATAGATAATTGGAAGATGTATAGTTACCTTTATTTTCAGAGTGGTATACCTAGAAAATCTGAGTATCTATAATAGATAATTAAAATTAGTAAGAGTTTATTAAGGTGAATAGAAATCACATACATAAAAAGAACTGATACCTTTTCTCTATGCCACCAAAAAGTAATTTGAAATGGGGAAAAAGGGGCACCTGGGTGGCTCAGTCAGTTAAGCATCCGACTCTTGATTTTGGCTCAGACCATGATTCCAGGGTCATGAGGTTGAGCCCCAAGTTAGGCTCTGCAGAGCATCTCTCCCTCTTCCTACCCACCCCCTACTCCATTCCGTGCTCTCTCTCTCTCTCTCAAAAAGGGGGGCAGGGGAATCCTACCCTAATAGCTACAATTAATAAATGCAAAGGATAAATCTGACACAGGAACCTAAATGTGTCTCAAAAGAAATGCACAGAATCTAAATTGAAAAAAAAAAACAATAAAATCTTAACAAAGGACATAAAATAAGACATAAAAGCAGAGTAACTTATTTTCCTGGATATAGACTCTTAAAACTATAAAAAATATCCATCCCAAACTAATGCAGATGAATTTAATATTGAATTTCTTAGGAATGTTTTTTATCTGTAAGAAGACACCCAACAAAAACAGTGGCTTAAATAACTAAAACATTCAACTATCTTGCATAAAATATCTGGAGAAAGGGATTACCAGGTCAGTACAGTGGTTCCCCAATCATAAAAACCCAGCCTCCTTCTATCTTTCTGCCTTCTTTAAGAATGTTGGGTTTGTTGCTTTATAGTACCATGATGACTGCTGCAACTCCAGGCATCACACTCAAGTTCAAGTCAGGCAAGAAGGGAGAAGGCAGTGGTGCTAAGTATACCTACTTTTTTTTTTTTTAATTAAAAAAGCAAATGATTCTCCAGAAATCTCCCAGTAGACTTCCATTTACATTGCATTGGCCAGAATCATATCATGTGACTACCCCTAGATGCCAGTTAAGCTGAGAAAGCAAGCACCTCACTCTTCCAGTCTTCAAGGTGGTATACAAGATAAGAAAGTTGAATGGGTGTTTATTTAGCCAACCAAGTGTTAATATTTACCACAAATTCTAGTCAGAATCTCACTTTTTTCATTCAAACTGTTCTGTATTCCGAAGTAGAATGTATATTCCAGAAAAGGAGTCTTCACCTTGCTCACCACCATATTCCTGGTATCTAACATGTAGTCATCTGTTGGATGACTAAAAATAGCTTTAGTGAGAACTGAAAATATCTCTGCTTTTTAAAAGTGGCCATTTCTAGATGATAGACGACTTAATGTATCACAACTATATCTTTAGTTCTCAATAGTGGGACTAAACAGAATCATACAACAGGGAAGGTCATCTGGTCTCACCATCTTCCCAGAGTAAGAATTTCAGCCCAAAGGTGGCACGGCTGCCCATATCTGGCTTACATAGCACAAAAAAGGTGTGGTGAGTGCTTACTGTGTGTCAGGGCCTAGGTGTAATGTTTTACATGCATGATTTCATTTCTATTCACAATGATCCCATGAGGAAAATACTATCATTTCCGTTTCACAAAAGAGAAAAATGAGGCAGTCTCAAAACAACACAGCAAGTAAGTGGCAGGGCCTGGATCGGAACCCCAGTCAACCTAACTCTAGATTTCAAGTTCTGACTCACTGAACTTTACCACTTTGAATATGAACACAGTCTGTTCCACTGCTACACAGCTCTTTGCTAGAATGTTCTTTCCATAAGCTGGACAAACTGGCCACACTGTTATTTCTACTCGTTATCTTCATTCTGGAGGAAAGCTCAATAAGTCTGTTCATGCTACTATATGATCACCCTTTGAAGGTCTCAGAATTATTTCCAAACACCATGTTATTTTGGTCAACTGTTTTTGGATTAGAGTCTATTTGTAGGATTCTCTCTTAAAGGTAGCATCCAAAAAGAAACTACACCACAAATCTGTTTACCAGGGTCATAAGACTATTGTAGGGGTTAAAAACAGGCTGCCCCAAGATAGGCCACTTTGGCATAAATTACATACAAGCAGAATTAAATCGTAACAATATCCTTTCATTGTTTACAATGGAAGAAATGAAAGTTTCAAAAAGTGCTATTTTTCATTGCTTAAATTCCACTCAGTTCTTACATACAAAGGTACTATCTACATGTCATTAAATGTCTAAAGGATTAACTTACCCCATAAACTCATGGATTCTATGGCTAAGTGTCTGATGGAAAAATTACTTGGCCTCTCCATAAATAATCAAATTTTATTTATAAGATGGTCAGCAACCACAAGGCAAAATTGTTTAAAACAAACAAACAAAAATCTAGTAAGGAAAAAAGGAATAATTCTCTGTTAATACGGATGCATTTTCTATTGTACTAAACTCATATTCAAGTTATAGTTTAAAATGAATTATTCACTTCTGGCTGTTGGTTTGGCTTTTATTGAAAAGTTGTTTTTCTTAAACATGGAAATGTCCAATTAAACAATAAAAATTTCCAATAACCCTTGGAAAATATGTCACCTATAAGCTAATTTCCTCAAGATATATAAGCTATAGAAAAAGAAGAAAAATTAAAAGTATGGTTAACTTCAATTTTTTAAAAAAATAGAAGTATAAGGAAGGCCCACAGCTGGGTTCAAGAAATGCTCATAAGCAAGACTCTACTGCCCTCTTTTGTATCAAGAATATAATGCAACCTAAGTGCCAAATAAGGCAACCCCCCAGGATGAAGTGAAAGGAAATGGTTTTCTGGGCTTCTTTGTCCAGATGGATGGTCAGCTACCAAGGCAGAGAACACTTGTCTAAGTGCCTTCACACATTTGTTGTTTCATGTTTTTGTTGAATAAATGAATCTTACTCTGACTTTTCTAAAAAGTTTTTTTATTTGATTATTGCTGAAATTTTAGAGTCAAGAGTAAAATAAAGTCATACATTCAAGTTTTTTGTTTTTTTGTTTTTAATGATTCTAACGGATTTGGTGAGTCAAAGGAGCAAAAATCTGACAGTTTCCAGTTGTCCTGTGGGCTCTCCAATCTATCCTGCTTTCAAATCCAGTGTTTAAAACCAACAAAGGTGAACAAAAGTTGGGACTTGAGTGCCTTTATTTAGCCTGACAGCCACAATGCTTGAAGCAATCTTTTAATCTGTTAAGTGATCTAAGCACAAATTATATGGGTCTTCTTAGTTTACCATCAGATTGAGCACAGGTTTTCTCTGAGGACACAAACATTCCATTGCAGAGACCTGATGTCACGGTGGAGGTTAGGGAAGATAGCTCCAGCCTTCCTTTGGTTTTCCAATTTAGAAGCCACCCCACCCCCACCCCACCACACACACCCCCTAATAGACCTAGAAAGTAGGGGCATAAAGAGGTTCCATTTCCAATGCACAAATATATGGAGTTAGCTAGTATCACTATTATTTGTACCCACACCCCATCTCAGCCAGGCTGTTTTCTTTTGGACTTCTGAGCGATCTCTAACAAAATGTGCTTCAGCTTACACTTCACATGCGAATGAAGGAGGATATTCTCACAGCGCCAACCTGTGATTTCAGGATTGCTGAAATTCTTCAGTGGAGTAAGAAGTTATAAACTGTTTTTATAACAATAAAATCAAACATTAAATAGAGAGCCAGATAATATTGTCTTTTCTTTCCAAAAATTTAATTTGTATCTTTTAAATGACAATAAGACATTTTCTCAAATCATTTAATCAATTAATCCAAAGGAAAAAAGTGAAATACTATGATTACAGGGATGCTAATAGACACTTCTAGCAAGACATATGGCAACAAAATTTTCAGCAAGTTTTATAAGAATCTGGTATAAAGTAAAGTTGAATATAACATTTTTAAAAGGACAAGATCAGTTTACCTAACCTGCATTCCCTAAGAGACATTTGCACTTCTTGTCCTGGCTTAAAAACAAAACAAAACCCTCAAATCACTTTCTTTTTATACAAATAAATTTACTGTATTGGCTAAGCTGCATAAAGTTCATGAGGATAAGTTCTGAAAAAAGCAATAAACGCACAATTAAAGCAAACTTGATGGTTGATAGCAGGTAAATAGCACATTTAGAAGGATTTTTGTTAAGAATTTCTGCCTTTAAAGTACTCCAAACCATTTATTTCAGAAGGTACATTTGTATCTGTCATACACCTGATCCTAACAGCATTCCTGGAGAAGGAATTTTTACTAAAGAGAAAAAACTAAGAAAAACTCATTTAAGATCATACAGCTTGATGAGTGGCACAAACACACTTATCAAAGGCCTTGGAACACGAAGTTTCCTGTTGGTTGATTTACCTTCCTAACTGCATCAAGACATGATTCAAGCATTAAAATAGTTTGAATTCCCTGAGGTCTGCAAAACAGACTGCAGTCATAATGGGTGATGAGAAAAGTCAGCTCAGGATTTCTCACATGCTACATGATTTGCAGGGCAAGACTAGAATAAAGGAGGAGACGGATACAAGAAAAGGGGAGGAATGATCTGAAAGATCATCATATGGCCAGGTTCAACCAAAACCCAGAATAAACTAGAACAAACTGAAAAGAAGGAGAAGCAAATATTAAAACCAAAGGGGTAGAGAGGCCTAGAAAGGTAAGAAATTATTCACCTTAATAGTGCAAAGTATTCAGTACACATCCCCATATAAATAATTCTAAAACTTCTTTGAGGTAGACAGATGCTAGGAATGAAAAGAGTACATATTTAACAAAAAGAAAAAAGAAAGGAAAGAGGCCCTGAAGAGAGGCCCCAATTTTTAATGTTACCTTTAATAAAAAAAAAAACAAAACATTGTAGTTAGTACTTGTAAAGATCCCTTTCAGTAAAGTGCTTAAATGCCTGTTGTTTTATTCCTACACTGAGAGGTTGAGATTAAGTATTTTACAGCTAAAGGACCCAAGCCAAGATGGGCTTTTAAAAGAAAGCCTACCAAAGCTCCCAGCAAGTTTGTAACTTTTTACCACTTGTCCACTTGGACCACCTTGTTTTCTTTCCCCTTTCAGTTTCTCAAGTTGGAGCTCAAATTGACTTCCCTGGCAAAATCTCCCGGATTCCCTCAGTCAGAAGTAATGTTCCAACTTCCAAAAGTCCTGCTACACTTAAGCCTTGCTGTCACCGTGTTGTATCAGTTTGCACACTTGTCTCCCCAGTGGACTACAAGCTCCTGAAAAGGCACACAAAGATAAACCTGCTTCTTCATCTCTGATTCTTTAGGAGCTAGCATCCTATGGGTACTCATTAATCAAGAGCCCATCTGACTTGATCTCGCAGAATGTACATTTTATATAAGGTGAACAAATTGGAGGTTTGCAGTTCTTCTCATAAAATTCAAGATATCCCGCAAAACTCATTTTTATTCCTTTCCCTCTTCCTCCCAGGGAAAATTAGTCTACCAGAGCAAATACCCAGGTTACAACCTCAGTCCCTCTTTCCAACTCCATTTTTTTAAATATTACATTTCCTTCATTAAAATATTCTAATGCACTTACAAGTAAAACTAAGTCACAAGAAGAGCAACAAAACATATGGTTCTTCAGGATATAAAAACAATTTTTTCTCATCACCAGGTCACGGAAAAATAAAGAAACACTTTTTTATGCTTGAACATTATTTGTAAGGGCTTAACAATGAATTTGAGAATCTGAACTTCCGCTTGAAAGACCTCCACGAAAGGAAACATTACGAACCGAATGAGGGAAAATGGCTATTCATAGGGACATATTTTTGTACTTGCTTTGCTCCAATTTCTGCTACATAGATTGCTCCAGTCTTCCCACTGACATCCAAGAGATGAGGTAAAACTTGATCTGCTAGTTGGATCGAGCCGATTACAGAACAGTTACTGATGCTTCCCACTGGGGGCGCTGCCACCAGTAAGAGCCTGCTAAGTTTCAGCTGGGCTACAACCACGTACTTCCCGTCCGGAGTAAATCTAAAGAGAAAGACATTTTATAGAATGTATGCAAAATTAATATAAATGTTGACTTTCTCAACGTTTTTATCTCCTGTGACGCTAAACAACAATAGACATCTCCACTTGCTGAAGGATGCCAAGGAGAATTTAAAATTTGTCTAAGTCTGTTGATGAGGGAATAGATTTGTGATGGTAGACATAGCCAAAGATGAGTTTCAACAAACAAAAATAATATGCGAGTACCACACAAAATGAAACTAATGGAAAGTCGGTACTAGGCTGACACCATAGACTCAAGATTTCTATTTTCATTCTGTGTTTAGAAATTCATCACATGTATCCCGAGGGTGAAGGCTGTAGGAGGTCCAGCATATGTTATCTCTGAGACCTGGATCCCACAGTGCACGGGGAGTTTAACTGCTTTCGCTCTGCTTGGGATTTAAAATACCATTACGTGTTCTAGGCATACTTGGTTCTGTCCCCTTTTCACCTGCTGAAAATTAATAATATTTTAAACTTTCAGCTAGCTCTTCAGAGAAACGAACATAAACCAAATAAAACAAGCATTTTTTTTTCTTTCAAGATTTTATTTAAATTGTAGTTAGTTAACACATAGTGTAGTATTAGTTTCTGGGGGAGAATTTAGTGATCCATCACTCGCACATAACACCCAATGCTCATCACAGCAAGTGCCCTCCTTAATGCCCATCACCCACTTAGCCCATCCCCCACCCACCTAATAAAACGAGCATTTTAAAAGAAAAAAAATCACCTGATTGAAGAAGGTCCCTCTTCCGTGAAACAATTATTCCATGCTCCTAACCACTCCCCGGTGTCTTTATCAAATACTTGAATTCTTTTATTTCCTCGGTCAGCAACCCACACCTGAGAAACCAAAAAAGTGTTTCTAGGAAAAGATCCACATCATAACGAGAAAGAAAACAGAAGGGGAGAGGGGAGGTGTAAATGTTTTATTTCCATTAGTTTCACATACATCACCTCATTTAGTACTTAGAGGACCCCAAAGAAGAAGTTATTAAAAGCCCTATCTTCAGACACAAAATTAAAGTTCGAAGTGAGCTTACAGTGGGAGAGCCACTTATGGCCACCTGTCTTAACCCAAAGCCCATACATAATGATCTGTTCTACTAAACATTTGAGTAACTAAAAAAACTGGTCTTCTGTTGTGATGCAGAGGATTAGCACAGTACTGAGAAGCAAGAGAATTCATTCATTCCTCCAACAGGCATTCTCTGTCCCGCTGAGTTCTGCTAACCTGTCAGTCCCTGGGTTAGGTTAGAAGACAAAGACAAAGAAATGCAGCCTAGTTCCTCAGGAGCTCAGGCTAGGGGGGAGCCACGTATTCATTCCTATTGCAGTATCACTAAACATCTACCTGCTAGTTACCAAAGAATGTCCAAAGTGCCAAACCACCGAAAGAGGATGCTTAGAAGACTTTAGTAGCATCTCAAGAATGACAGTAAGCTAACAACAGGTTTAATTTAATTTTGCTATAGGCTGGAATGAGTTATTAAGGAAACTATTGTTATAAAACAGGAAAACAGATTCACTCTAAATGACATTTCATGTACTGTATTTTTAATGTATGCAACCTACGGCATACATACAGTGAAATGATTTTATGATATGAGGCTAGGATTGTAGAGGGGTATGTAAGAATGGACTGGAAGTGTGGGCCAGCCCTGCTGACCTCTACCTCCTCCTTTCAGGATCACTGGATTTCTTGGGTTTGTGGATTCCAGCACTATTTCCTCAGGGTAACCCTGACAATGTTATCTGTCAATGCCTGTGAGTTTTAGTAGCCACTAAATTCATCTATAATAAGAAACAAATACAGACTCATTGTATCATTTTAGAAAGGTTGTTGATCCCTAAGTAAGATAATTTCTCAAGCTCCTTTCCTGATTCCTGATTCTTTAGTAAGGATGAAGATTTTGGGATTACTGCCTTAGAGGAGTGACTAAGGAAGAAATATAGTTTAGACCCCAGGATTGAATATTTTAGATTGTTAGCATTATCTTTCCTACTGAACAAATCTTGATTATGAGAAATCTTGTTTAAGAAGCAATAGCAGGGGCGCCTGGGTGGCCCGTTTGGTTAAGCCCCCGACTTGAGATTTCAGCTCAGGTCATGATCCACAGGGTTGTTTTTTTTTTTTTTGATCCACAGGGTTGTGAGACTGAACCCCGGATCAGGCTCTGCGTTCAGTAGGGAGTCTGCTTGAGATTCTCTCTCTCCCTCTCCCTCTCTCCCTACCCCAACCTGCATATGTGCACGTGCATGCACTTTCTCTCTCAGTCTCTCTCTCTCTCAAATAAATAAATCTTAAAAACAAAAAAACAAAAAACCAGCAGCAAGTTCAGCTCTGGAGCTAATTAACTATTCCTATAGGGTTGAGGTGATGGCTAAATGAGTTAATCATGTAAAATGCTCTGGATGGCATTGACTGTTGTTAAAACACAAGTGTGCGGAAATGAACACCCTCAGTTTTCATCATTCTGTAATGCCAGAGTATCCCCATCAAATGTTCTCCAAGCTTTCTCAAAAGGGCACTTATCACTATGGAGAATTCACCTGGATCTAGGTCTTGCCTGCTCAGAAACTTGATCTTATTCTTATTCAATGAAGGAAGTAGTTAACCGGGCTCAGGAGGGTAATGTGTTTAAAGCCAGAATTCCAACTTTCTAGCTTCCCATTTACAAACAAAACTCACAGGTTCAGTTATCTTCCTATCTACAATGGAAAATACTTGAAGATTTTATGATCAAAACATTCTCACTTTGTCTACATAGGAAGCCAAATCACAATCCAAAGTTCGTTTACTGAACACAGAATCAGAAGTAGAAATGGATTAAATTTCTAACAGTATGAAGCCAAGATAGTTTGATGCATCCATCCTGCAAGACATTTAGTCACTTAACAGTTACTCATAAGATGACTACTGTGTGTCAGGCACTGAGATATAATAAAGCAAAAGAGATTCAGTATATGCCCTCATACAGCCTACATTCTGTTAAGGGAGACGACTGATCATATTATAGAGTGATAATTACTATAACGGCAAAGTACAGGCTACTACAGGAAAACAGAAGGAGAAATTAATATAAAACATTTTCGGTGGGGGTTTGGTCATAGGAAAGTAACCCCAAGGAAGTGATATATATGCTTAAAGGTGGATAAAAGCAGAAGAGGTAGCAGTGGATAGGGTAGGGAAAAAGAAATGGGTTGAAAAGCATCAGTTAAGGGTGCCTGGGTAGCCCGGTTGGTTGGGCAACTGCCTTCGGCTCAGGCCGTGATCCTGGAGTCCCGGGATTGAACCCCGCATCAAGCTCCTGGCTCAGCAGGGAGCCTGCTTCTCCCTCTGAGCCTCTCCCCTCTTATGCTCTCTCTCTCTCTCTCTCAAATAAATAAATAAAATCTTAAAAAAAAAAAAAAGAAAAAGAAAGAAATGCTTCAGTTAAAGTTTTCCATTCCCCAGAGTGGAGCTAGTGAGAACAAAGTTGCCTGAGTGGCTCTTATTTTCAAGCATCCAAGATTAATCTCTCCCATCTCCCTCTTGATCAACATATTCTAGAATTAATTTAATTCTAAAATTAAAAATATATTCAAACACTCCTAGTAGTTTTCTTAGTAGGAGGGCAACTCTTTCCTTTTTCAGGTAACTTAAGTTCTATTCCATTATTTGTTCCTTCCACCTTTAAGTGACACAGGTAATCTATCTTATTCATTTCTAAATATCTGGGGAACTCTCTTCATTATAGGACATGAACATTTATAAGAATATGTGGGTATATCTAGCCCCAGAGGAATTGCCCAGACACACCCAGATACACATAACCACGAACATTCATACATATTCAGATATCCAGACACACATGTGCACCAAGATCCATATAGAGGTCCATACGCCTACACACACACACACACACACACACACACACACACACACACACACACACACACACACACACACACTCAGACACACAGTTCCATACACAATGACAGTGTATTTTTACCCGACCAGATGAATCAACGGTAACACTGTGAGGTATGTTGAACTTAGCAGGCCCCGTTCCACGTTCTCCATGCAGCCAAAGCATCATGAAATCTGACAATGGCAAACATCGTTGGTCAGAGCAACATATAAACTACCTTATATATCTGCGTGCTATATCTTATGGCTTAAGTTGCAAATAAACTATTCAATTATACCCCCAACTGATCAGGATTTCTTGGCTTTCTGTGTATATACCAGTTTGCCTAATTGTTATGCTTTACCCCCCCCCCGAAATTCCTTTTGTTTCAAGCAATTAATCAACTTCTTTACTATCTCCACTTGAGTTTTTCATCACTCAAAACCACTGTGTGATTCATGTCAGTGTCTCCCTTCCCAACTATTCTGTTATTTGGTATTACAATTCCTGTGAGCTTAAAAATTCACATTATGTTTTTATAGTCTGTCTCCCTTATTACCCCTGTTCTAGGCTGAATTTTACCTCTACCCCAAAAGATATAACCAAGTCACAGGTACTTCTCTACTTGTGAATGTGACTTTATTGGTCATAGACTTTTGCAGATGTATGAAGTTAGGGATCTTGTGATGAGATAGATCCTAAATTTAGGTGGACCCTAAATCCAATGACTAGTGTTCTTGTAAGAGAAGGGAGAGGGAGATTTGAGACACAGAGACACACAGAAGGCAGCCATCTGAAGACAGTGGCAGAGACTGGAGATATGCTGCCACAAGCCAAGAATGTCTAGAACCATGGGAAGCTGGAAGAGGCAAAGAGGGATTCTCCCCTAGTGCCATTAGAGGGAGCAGGGCTGGCCTTATAGATTTCAGACTTCTGGATTCCAAAACCATGAGAGAATAAATTTCTGTTTAAGCTATTCAGTCTGTGGCAATTTTTTATAGCAGCCACAAGAAACCAAGATACCTGTATCAATCTGTCTCCTGAGTTTGGTTGTTTCTTTCGCAGCATTTTTTTGATTCTTGCTTTATCTGCACCACCTCCCTTTAACTATCACCACCAAACTTAGTTACTGGGTAATAACTTAACCGTATAACCTTCATGTAGGAGTTTATGCTCTGTCCAAATGACAGAGCTTACTGCAAATACATCCTGATACAGTATTGTGTCTTATAAAAACTCTGCTTCTATAACATCACTTTCCTACTAAAAAAACCTCAGACATTTTAAAAGCAAAATTATGGCTTCAAAATTCTTAGATAAGCCTTCAAGAACATCTCAAATCTTTTTTTCTAACTCTTCCAAAATTACATCCTAAGCTCCCTTCCTAGAAGACTTGCTAATTACCTGTAGACCTTGTGTGATAGAGCCTTGTGAATGTTCCTCCCATCCATCTTCTCCTCCCACCAAAACCAGTTTAGTTCAAGAACCACTTGCTTTATGAATGCTTGCCCTCCTTATCCAGTCAACAGTAATTTCTCCTTCTCCAAATCTTATTTTACTTTAACAATCAATACCACAGAATAGCATTTAGCAGTTTCATCTGAAATAGACCTGCACCTAGAATACTACTGAGGACATACAGCAATCAATACAATGAAACTTTAGCTGATCAATCAAACTGAAGGGTCTCTCAGCTCTGGGATGCCAGGTTCCTAACCTTCTCTTTCTTAATTGGATAGGACAAACACTTATTTCTTCAGCCCGCTATAAATTCCCAAACTGCCTCCAATTTAATTCAAAGGAATAAGCAAGCATATTATCAGAATCATTTATTATTGGCCATCCCACACATCCCACTCGAGCCCCTTACACACAGCTTCATATATAATACAATATACAATAGTTGTAGGGGTGCCTGGGTGGCTCAGTCAAGTGAGTTAAGTCCAACTACATTTCAGCTCAGGTCATGATCTCAAGGGTCGTGAGATGGAGCCCTATGTCAGGCTTCTCGCTGGGTGTGGAGTCTGCTGAAGATTGTCTCTCTCCCTCTCCCCCTGGCCCCCACCCTCAGATCGTATTCTCTCTCTCTTAAAAAAAATACACACACACAGACACACACACACACACACACACACACTAGTTATAATATTAAACCAAGTATTGAAAAATTAAATACAACCAACTTATTAAAAAGGATTCTTATGATACCATGCAAGCCATGTACCTTGGGACAGTTTGATCAATCTGTTATTCAATCCTCCATCTCCATCCACAATGTAAATATCTCCTGTGTCATCTACAAATAATTCTGCGGGATTATCAAATTGCAGGGGATTCAAACCAGTGCCTTTTTTGCCTGGGGTACCCAAGACTTGAACAAGATCACCAAAGGAATTGTATTTTTTAATAGTATGACCATAGGATCCTATAAAGAAAAACATGCACACGTTACAAATATAACCACTGTCCAAACATTCATGTTTTTCAAGTAAGCAGAGAGCAAGAATTTAATAGAATTTGACAGTAATAAAAAGTTAATAGGCTCAGATAATTAAATGCTATAGTTCACAAGCAACAGAGCTTCTTCATTAGTTACAACCAAATCTGTCATGAATTAAAATTCAGGTACTCCAAAATAAGTAGATTTTAAATTCAAATAAATAAGACCAACAAAACTGGCTCCTTATACAGAAGGCTCATGATGTTAAATTATAGGCACATCATTTTCTTTTGTAATCATAAGTATGACAGTACAACTTTGAATAAACATTCCTTGCAAAAAGAAATCAAGAAGGAACTGGAAAGGAACTTATGTTTGAAAATCATTATTTCAGTCAGTCATGTGCAAATCTCAAATTTTAGTAGGTCAACAAAAAAGTTCACTATAATACATATTTTTTTAAAACTACACTTTCTCATAGTAGAAACAAGTGCAAAACTCAACCCATTAACATTTTTCCTAAGAGAATAAATCTTTCTAAATCACTAGTACCTTATTTTCTCACTTATATCAAGACTTCTTTGAATTAAAATTATCTTACAAACGAAAACATAAAGTACAGTATTAATAATTAGGAAAAAAACATAATGTGGTTAACAGAAATCAACTTGAAGGCATACCAAGACCAAACTAACTGGTAGGCATGCAAAAGATGAACTGGATACACTGAACTCACTGGCAATAAAGTGAATCAATTTGCATTACAATTCTATCTTAAAAAACGTTTTTATTGTTATACCTGATTTGAATGCTTGAGGTAATTTGTAGCAACAAGAGAACAAAATATTATTAAAGAAAGCAACCTTCAAAGTTTCTAAAGAACTGGCAAAAGACATAGAACACCAGTATATAACATCGTTTTGTTTTGTTTTTTAAGGCTCATTTACAGCCACATTTTTATTAAAGGGAATGTATTTCTTCAAAAAATGGGAAGGAATATAAAGAGTGTCTTCAGATCCGTGCATGAAAAAAAAAACCCTTTAATGGAAAAAAGAGGTCATCTGTGTTTTTTTTTATTTCTGGGAATCAATGAAGTATTTTATAAAAAATGATCACATGAATGGAATAAATTAAAGAGTAAAGGCCTTTAACAGGGAGTTCTGGGGGGAAAAAAAGAAGTCAAAATAGTCATATTTCATTATAGCATTACAAGGTACTCAGAAGTAGTCTCGATTTTTTGTTTAACCAGAATTTTATCATCCAAAATACATTTTGAAAGCAATGAAATTAGCTGAGGCTCAGAAATCTTTTGGGTTCTGAGAACAAACGGTAATGGCACTTCTAACAAAAACTGAGAGTTCATTAATTCCAAAATGGTATCTGAATTTGCCAGAAATGAAGAAACAGGATGTCCTTCAAGCCAAGACTGTAACTGGGCCAAAGACTGTCTTTATGATCACATTCATTCCTGAGATCCTGCGATAATAATGCCAGGTTATCTCTGGTACTGTCTTAAGCCACAAGAACATGCAAACAGCTATCTCTGAAAACACCCAGAGCTATAAATCCAACTGTCCCTACTTTGATTTGCAACACATTCTACTAAAAGTATTTGGTGGAAAGAAGATTTCAGACATGCTGCAGTAGGTAGGATTTCAGAAACATTTAACACCAGCTGTCTCTGCAAATCTTGCATTTTGGGCAACAAAGCAGTTCTGGTTTCTTAGCACAATTTCTTTTGAAAGTGAACTGGTAAAGGAAAATAAGACAAGGACTCCCTTCATTAACTTACAGAGATTGCTATTTTTTGGGCTTCATAGAAGAGGTTTAAAATTGCTGTGAAGAGCAACTGATGCGTTAACAAATCATAGAAATGATCCCTGAAAGTATGGTCTCACAACTGATGCTTTAAAGAGGAAAAGTCCCTTGACAAGTTAAAGGAAAAACCATAATAATTATAGCCTCCTTGTTAAATATCTTGACTCTACAGAAGCACAATATAGAGGTTTTTAGAAACAAGTGATTTCAAAAACAATTAAAGAAATTACGATTTAGCAACTCTTGATTTTAAAGCATACAAGCAAGAACATGGGCAAAAATATGATTTCTAGCAAGAAAATTTAATAGATATTACTACACATACCACTTCCTACATCCGTGATCCAGACAGACTGCTCATGTAGTGTACTGGCTGCAAATATACCATGAGGTGTGTCAACTGTATAATTCCAGGATCGTAGGAAATATCCATCCTCTGTGAACACTAATACTTTTGGGATGTTATCCCCTCTCTGAAGGTATATAAAAATAACTGCTTAGATAGGATCAGTTTTTAGAAAGTAATCTTTATTTTGGTAGAGAGAAACAAAAATTAAAGGTTAATCGAGAAATTTAATGTTTAAAAAACGAGATTCAAAACCTAACAATATCAATATCTACTACGTTCAAAACCAAAGTATTTACTTAAAACCAACTCAAAAAAACTTCACAAACAGCATAATATAAACATATATGGTTACTTAGTACAGCAAAAGAAGAAGAAATTGTTTCTTTCGTGTTCATAATTTTTTTTTTAATCCCAATTTTACTAACCTGGGCTATGTAAACCAATCCACTGAGGGAGTCAATTGCAACACAAAATGTTGCTCCAGTAAAGTATTCTGAGTGCTTAGGCCAACCCACATCCAGCCGGTAAGGAATTTCCTTGGTTCTCCAGGAAATTTGAAAAGCAAATTTCCTTAAAACCTTTAAAAAAATAATCAGAAGATTAAGATTCCGTTTACCCTCTACGTTAAGAAAACAAAGGAAAAAAAAGGGCTTATTTTTCAAGCATGCCCTGACAGCTGACACAGAGGTGTTGAGACTGCTGGACAGAAATGATTCGGAAGAAATGGGTTTATAAGTCTAAAGACCAAAGTGATCACAATACAAATCTGCAAATTATTTGAAGATGTAGTGGGATCTGGAGAAAGAAAGAAAACAGGAAAATGGCGATGTATCATATACAAACTTTTTAACACCAAGAAACAAAACAGGACGTCGGCAGTTCCGCTCCCCGTGCAGCTTTTGCAAAGACAAGCTAGTGCGGGCGCCAGGGCCCGCCACCTCCATCCCAAGACAGCCGGTCGCCTCTCAACAGTGCTATCCACACACCCAACAGACATTTCTCCCCTGCTCAACTCACCGGGGAGGCACAAAAACGCGAATGCAAAACCAGTAATGCAAGAAGGAAGCCAGCGCCGGCCAGGCAGACCCAGAATCTTCCCATGACGAAACGGTAGGGTCCGCAGGCGGCTGGGGGCCACCAGACAGCCTCAGCTCCACGCGGTTCGTCGCTGTACACGGCGTCGGCCCCACCTCGGAGCCGAAGTTCCTATCTCCAGTTCAGTCTCCCTGGACGTGCAGGGTTTGAGAACCGGACTCGGGTGAAAAAAAAATCAGAACTCGGGTAGCGGTTTCCCGGAACATTCCCGGGTCCACGCCCCCAGGTCACGTGGCTCGGGCTGACCCACTGACCGCCCCTTTTCGCCCCTTGGGGCGGTCCAGGCGGCTGACTTCTCCCGTCCGCCAAAAATAAGGGCATCCATAGATATGCCTCAACCACTCGACGTTCATTTTTTTAAAAATTCGGATTGAAAAATCAGAGTCAAGCACACTCAAACCCAAAACATAGAGATGTGATCCTTAAAAGATGACTTTCAGGCTCTGAGAAAGATTTAAGCTGCATCCGATTCCGAGGCATCCAGGCATTCGCTATGAACACCTACGTTCCCACACCAGGACCACCCCTCCCCCCCCCCCCCGCCCTTGGCTTTCGGGAAAGAGAGGCCTAAGCTGTCGGCGCAGAGTTGAGTTTACTGGGGCGCGACGTGGTTCGTTAAAGGCCCCCGGGAGCCGGGGGGAGCTGTAGGGGTAACCAGGAAGGGCTCTAGACGCTGTGGGCGCCGCGGTGTTCGGGAGTCCCCCTACCGGGGAGCGTGCCCCCCTTCGCCGGGCTCCTGGTGCTCTCCAGCCGCCGGCCCGCTCCCGGAAGCCGTGGCGGCTGATAACAAAGAGTCTGCCAGGCCGCCGCAGCCCGGGCTGTGGAACCCAGGAGCCGTCGCAACTGTTGGGTTGAGCGCAAGTCGGGCCATGAGTCCAGGTTCGCGGCGGTGAGGGGTGACGGCCGGCGGCTGAGGCGCTGGTGCGGGCCGAGAGGCCGGCGCCTCCTTCCTCGCCGCCCGCGGGAGCCAGGGTGCAGGTGCCTCTCATCTCCCACACGGGAGAGCGGCTTCACGACCTTTCGCCGGCGGCGCCTGGCCTTCAGCTGCAGGAGATCGAAGCTCAGCCCCGGCTACCAAACTCTGGATTTCTCTGCAGGACTCAGAGCACCGGGCTCTTCCCCTAGGTGTCCTGAAGCTTTGTGTGAAGAAGCTGAGGAAACCCGACGGTTTTTGCTTTTAACAAAAAGTTTTTATAAGTGTGCATTTTTAGAAATTTTTGCAGATTTTGAAGTACTTTCTACCTCTTCGCATCCTTTTTCTTGCCCCTGGAGTCTTTCCTCCTCAGCTATAAACATTTCTACTATTGAAGCAGACCAGGGATGAACGTTTTGTAATTGAAAGTGTAACTGTTAAAACCACATTGAGACAATAGTCAAGATGGACAAAAAGTCCTTTGAAACGGTGTTGGATGAAATTAGAAAGGTAATTGCACTTAATTTCTTAAACCAATCTATGAGCTACGAATTCTCGTAGTTAATTCTCTTTGAGGGACTGCGTGCAGACTGCAAAATGTGGGTTTTAGGATTGCGAAATTGATTGGAATTTTAACGTACACACACAGTATGGGAACTTGTAGTTTGATACGCTTCACTATACAAATAGAAATTAAGTTATGTTAATGCTTAACTTGACTATCAGTGCAGTATTGTGGAAATTATATTCAAAGAGTTCTCATTCCCAAGCCGGCTGTACAAATCTTTAAAAGCTCTGTACTTGTGGAGAAGTGATTTAATATTTCTGAACTGATCACCTCATCCTTCAGTAACCTAAAGACTGAAAACTGGAGGTAATACGTATAAAATTTCTTTAATGGTAGTTATTATGGCAAGTTTTTCAAATCTGAAGATAGGCACACTATGTGTTGCCTGGACGGACAAAATTAATGTCCAAAAGGCCTCATGTTTTCAGGAGTGGGCTTCAATAACTTGAATTTCAAAACTTTTTCTTCCTGCTTTCCAAATTTTTGCTTCGTTTCGAGGCCATTGTATGTAACCTGCCTTCCAGAATGAACCAGACAGCAAAAAAATTTGGGACGTAGTCTTGAGCCTAATAAATACCTAAAGCACAAAAATAAGAGGTTTACCTAATTAGAACTGGAAGGACTTTCTGTATCATTCTTATGCTAATACAGGGTGCTTTGCTTAGAATTTCAGGGTGATTATCTTGCCATTTCCAAACCTTTAAGACCCTTGATTGACAGGGAAGGATTTGTTACTTTAGGCTTCAGCTTATGAAATTATTAATAAAATTGCCTGTGGGGGCCCCTAGGTGGCTCAGTTGGTTAAAGCGTCTGTCTGCAGCTCAGGTCGTGATCCCGAGGTCCTCGGATTGGGTCCTGCACCTGGCTCCCTGCTCAGCGGGGAGTCTTCTCCCTCTATGCTTCCCCTCTGCTTGTGATCGCGCTCTCTCTCTCTCTCTCTCTCAAATAAGTAAAATCCTAAAAAAAAAAACTTCAAAAAAATTGCCTGTGTACATGCCGTTTTTCTGCATTGTCTATAAAGCAAAATGTTTTTCTTCATCCTTCATAAGACTTTTTTTCAAATTCATAGGTTATATTTACGTATTTGATGATATTGGCTGTTCTTTTTGAACAAAATTTCTGCTTTTGCAAATCCAATTTGTGCAATTAAGATTTGCAATAAAGTGTCAGCTTGCCAACTATATGTTTAAAATTTGTAACAATTTGTTCATGAGCTGATATTTAATTACTGTTTATGAGGAAATAATTTGTGTGTCCAAATAGACCAGTAGATTTCTACTTTTGGAAGCTATAGGATGCAATTGTATATGCTCTCCCTTGTTGTTATGAAAAGATCACATAGTAAATACTAGTGAGGGATGTAGGATGTTTTCCAGAGATGAAAATCATACATGAGATAGCAACTTACATGCTTATAAGTCCTTATTTCTGGTCTGCAGGCAAAATATGTCTTTTGCTTTCTGTGCCAAATAATTAGATACATTAGCATTGTCTTAGTCTGTTAAAATGGGATTAAAATGTAGGTGTATCTAAGTGAGAATTACTGGTTTTTTAAAAAATTGCTCTCAGACTTTGTAAATGTAAGTTGGTTTAAACCAGGTAATCACTCCCTGAGGGTTACATCTCAACAGTACATTCTCTAAAGTACATTATCCAAAATGCCATTCTCTCCCCCTCACCTCCCTTTTCAGTGAAAATTAAACTTAAAATAACAGGCAACTTGGATGTATTTCTCAGTTAACCGGTCATATTTTTTCCTAGCAAAGTGATGTATATGCCAAGTACAAATAATTGTTTTGTAGTAAAACCAAAGGGATTAGTTGATTTTTAATGATTAGTAGTTATCAAATTATGATTGTTTCCATCTCTAAGCTCTGCAAGCAGTTCTAAGGAAAGCATATGTGATTTCATCTGGCTCCAGATAGTGCTGGGTCAAGGCCGCCGCCGTACTTCTCTCTGAACTTCCCATTGATAGGGGCCATGTAAGGAAAGAAACCATAATTTACTGAGTACTACTACTGTTATGTCAACTCTTGACTATTTTAATCTTAAGGTGGGTAGTGAATGGTGTTCACCTTTTATGGGTAAAAAGCTTCTCAGGGTAGTTAAAATGCCTTTCAGAGACCACACTGCCGGCACACAGATTGAATTGAGGGCCCTCTTTGGCTCCTTGGGTTCTTATATCCCAGTGGAAATACTTATCATTCACGTTTCTCTATTATAATGCACATAAAAGCTGCTCAGTAATTGATGGATGAGTCATGCCTGATATAATTAGTCTTCTTAAAAATGACAATTTGCTTGAAATTGGGATGTACTGAAACTAATTACATTTACAGGAATTCTATTTGTGATTTCTAGTAACCTCAAATCTTGTCTATTACAGTTCTGTTCCTTTTCTTGTAGGAGTGAGTAGGGAGGCCCGGAGGTTTTCCTGCTGTCTCAGTGTATCCCTTACAGCATGGAACCTGGAAAGGTAGAATGTCATGTCACCATAGTGACTTTAGCTGCCTCTGTGTGCTGGGGCTGAGGAAGGTCTGCCATGTTGAATTGCTTAGGTAGTTTTGATAATATGCATATTACTGTTGCTTACATATATTAATGCTCTTTTTCTGTGTTTTTTTAGGCTGTTCTGACAGAGTACAAATTAAAAGCAATTGAGTATGTGCATGGATATTTCTCTAGTGAACAGGTATTTGTTCTATTTAAGCAAAACCTTTTTTTAACTCTGATGTTCTAGTTAAAGTCTATTTACCTGCTGGTCAGGTTCAGAATTGCTTTTACTTTGTTGCTATATTTATTCAGAAACGTTAGAAGCTTTTGATATTGATAGAAAACTTTGCAGAATTTATAGTTCAAGTGTTTTATAAACATAGCTACTTTCACTGCAATATCATTTGTTAATATGATTTTAAAATGCAGTGTCCAAGAAAAGCATATTTATCATTCTGGGCACAAATCATAAATTTATAAACTTCTAATGGTAAACATACCCAAATTTGTACAGAATTTATAAATCAGTAATAACAAAATTCACTACACATTAAAAAGAAAACTTGAACAAATGGTGCAGTATGGTTCTTATATGAAGCTGCTACGTAAAAATTTTAGCCATAAGAAAAGAAAATATAGTGTCTAATAAGTAGTTTCTGTCGCTGCCAGAAGAGTAATGTTTTAAAGTTTAGTGAAAACTCACCCAACTTCAGGGGGAATTAGCTAATTAAAAACAATATGTATGCATAAGCATGCGTACATACAACATACAGACTAGATTTCTGAGGAATATTTAGAAAATACTCGATAGAGAAATAGGGCGGAAAGAGAAACGTGTATCTGGAGAAGAGTTCTGGGGAAGGGTAGGAATGTGGAGAGGGTAGACAGTGGATGAATCTGTAGGTGGAGTTAGTAAATGCTCCAACTTTTTCTCAAGACTTTTCAAACTTGAACTTTGAATAATAACTTTAAGCCTGTAGAAAGTTCTGACTGCTAAATCCTTAAAAGCTACTTCATGATTTGTATGTCTTGCTGCCTATTTAATTAGTGTTTTTCGGCTGTCCCGTTACTTTTCAAAATCACCTTATGCTTAATTTATATGTTTTGAAAAGATTTATAATGTCTCATAGGTAACAACTTCCCTTTCCTTCTTTTGTGTGTGTGTGTGTGTGTGTGTGTGAAATTTTGTAGAAAACTTCCCTTAGTGGTTATTCCACTTGCTAAACTCAAAGCTTCTTTCTAAGTGTGACCTGCTAAGCCTACTTACTGTATGGAAGGTTTTTCTTCCTATATCAGACATAGAGTTGGTAACTTTTTTTGGTTGGTAAAGTAGCAGGTAGCATTTACTGTAAGGAAAACCATTATTCTCATGAAAACGAGGCAAGTACACGTAATACCCATTTGTAATTTATGCATCACTGTATAAGGAGTAAAAACTATTTTTACTCTTCTTTGTATACTATTCTAGTCTCTAGCATTAATTTTGCTTTGTAGAATAATTGAAACCTTAACACATTTTCAGGAAGTTACAGTAAAAGAATTCATTAACCCAGATTTCCTTACCCTCTCTTCTTTGAGTCATTCTTTTTTTTCCTTTTGGAGTTCCTTTGGAGGCAGTGAACAGGGTGGTGGTGACTACGCAGGGACTTAACTGCTATGACCTTGATGCCCTCCTTACCTCTCACTAGCGATTTCACAGGATCTCCCTCATTCATTTGAAGTTCGCTGGTGGTGGTGGGAGAGCCTGGCTAACTGTGCTCTCAAAATGACCTACTTACTGTTTAGAAGCTGCTGGAGTAAGTCATGGTGATTCTTAAATTTTTAGGGAGGAGATCTGTAGTGTAAATACGAGTACTGTGCCCTTCAGACTCAAGGAAAAGAGTAGGAGATAGTGGACCTACACTAATCCACACCACTGAACACCCTTTTGTGATTTATTACAAGTGTCGCTCTCTGCTAAATTTTTAAAGTTTTCCATTTGTAATATAACTTTATGTTTCTAAACTGACATTTTATCTCTATCTAATACTTTCTCGATCTTCCTTTTCTTTAGGTACTTTGTTTTTCCTGTACCTTATACTTTCCATTTATTTCTATACCAGCGCTGCCCCAGACTCTGTGATGATGGAAATGTTCTCTTTCTGCACTATCCATTGTAGTAGCTATCTACTTCTTACAGCTATTGAGCATTTAAACTGTGGTTTGTGCCAGTAAGGAACTGAGTAGTATTTCAAAGTCCTGAAACAAATCTTGTGGAAATGTTTGCAAACACATTTCGTTAGAGCTAAAGTAATTCTTTGCTTTCAGGTGGTTGATTTACTGAGATACTTCTCCTGGGCTGAGCCTCAGTTAAAGGCAATGAAAGCATTACAGCATGTAAGTAACTTATTTTTTTTTATAGTGTAGAATTTAAGTATTTTGAATTCTCCCCTTGTTTTCTATAATTGATCTCAAGTTGTAATTTGTTTGCATTAGAAAAACTGATCCTAAATTTTATTATACTTTGATTAATCAAATAATTACTAAAAAATTAAGAGTTCCCAAACTGATTTAAATTGTATGTATTGTACTGCTAAATTGTACACCATAGGATCCTAATTGGCAGATTGGAAGAGAAAATATTTATAGGGAGGGAGAGCATAGAATTTGAATTCTTAAGTGTTTTTATGTACTTCTATTTTTTTATATCTTTATCCTCTTGTGTTTAGTCTTAGAACAATAGTCAAATGAGTTTATATTTATGTTTTTTAGACCAGCACTGTCCAAATGAACTTTTAGCAATGATAGAAATGTTTTATATCTGCTATCCAATATGGTAACCACTAGCTACACATAGCTTTTGAGCATTTAAATGTGTCTAGTCTGCCTGTGGAACTGTATTTTTAATTTTATTTAATTTTAATTTAAACAGGCACATGTGCCTAGTGGCTACTATTAGCACAGCCTAAATTAACAGAGACATTTAAGTCAAACAGTATCTGTCTACATAGGATTTTCCTTGGATTATCAGGGATGGATAACCTTAAGGGAATCTACAGATCCTTAGCTTCCTAAACTAATTTGCCGAAGAAAGTGGCTGGATCTGTTAGTGCTTCGCCTCTTTAGCAATTCGTTTTTTTCAACTCTACAAAAAAAAGGTTATCTTACCCACCCACCCATCACTCTTTTCCCAAGGACCAAAGAGACCATGTAATCTCCTGAGAGGGAGGGCAAAGCAGAGAACTTCTGTAAAAAATACTGATGGGGACCTCTCTTTATTTTATCAAGACAGCAAACTCATGACAAAGCTCTGAGGCCTGCTTGCTTGTCCACCTACTTTAGAATTAAAATTCAGAAGTGAAAAGGTTAGCATGAGCACAACTTATAAGTCAACCTTTGGTGACAAACTAAGTCTGATTTGGTGGTTTTCACACTGAAGACTAACCTCGACAATTAGGTTATGCAGTAGACATTTTCATAAGTGAGATAAATGAGTAGTTCCAAAGTTTTTACAAATATATAATAAACGGAATATAAATCAATTTTTTGTAAGTATTTAAACTTGTGGTACAGTTTTTAGATGTAAATTTAAAAACTTGCAGAGGGGTGTGTAGTTTTACCAATTCTTTTGGTGCTACCTGAATAAAATTGTCTGAACAGCATTGCTCTAAGTTTTAGGAGTCTATTGGGTATTGATTCTAAATGACCTTCTTCCATTGACTTTGCTTTTGAATTTCCTCCGCTATTAACATAAATCTGTAAATTGGCAGAACCTTATCTTCAAAACCAGAAGTACCCTAGTCAAATTATAGAACATTGCACACAATCTTCCAGTGTCACAGTTCATGTTAATATAATAAGACTTTTAAGAAAGTTCTACAGTAAAGAATGTTGTTTAACCCATCTTTTCCCTACCTGAGGTGACTGTAGTACCCTTTTTAGTAACACTATTCACCATAGACCTCACTTTAGGAAGCCCTGACTACCGAATGCTTAGCACTCTAAGGAATGTAATTTTTTCTAACTTTTTGAGCAATGTATCTCCCATATTTACAAATACCCCTTTTCTAGAACCTTTCTGAGGAAAGCAGTACATGTAAATATTTTTCTTCTATAAATAAATACATTGAGAGACATTGATAAAAAAAGCACATAGGGGAACTTAGATCTTCAACTGAAATAGTTACATTGAAAAAGTCTAAGGTTAATTCACATGGTTGTTAGGCCTTGTTTTTGAATAAGCAGTTTCACTTCAAATACTTAAATATTAAGAACATTTAACTATGTTTCCCCCAAAATAGCAATCTCTGGCATGAAAATTTCTCATGTTGAAAATAAAATTATTTTTTATATTAATAGAAAATGGTGGCTGTTCACCCAGCAGAAGTGGTCAATATACTCAATTGTTTCACCTTCAGTAAAGACAAGCTAGTTGCTCTTGAACTGTTAGCTTCGTGAGTATTTCTTTTTACTTTATTGGAGAAAGTTTGGAAGACTTTTTAAATGTTTCTTAACTCAGTGTGTATTAATGTCTCAGAATTATATTAGTAAATGGAACTCTAATAAAATCTGTGAAAGGGTAGACTGAATTATTATATCTAAATATCTAGGGGCATCTGGGCGGCTTGGTTGGGCGTCCAGCTCTTGATTTCGGCTCAGGTCATGATCTCAGGGTCATGAGATCGAGCCCCGCCTGGGGCTCCACTCTGGGTGTAGAGCCTGCTTAAAGATTTTCTCTCTCCCTCTCCCCCTCTCCACCCCCCCCCCACTTGCACATGCTCTCTCTAAGGGAAAAATAAATAAATAGATAGATATGTAGTGTACTTATTACAAATGGTTACAACTTAAAAATAACCAGGCATACTGAGATTATTTATTTGATTTGTCTTCATTTCAGTGACTTCCATTGCTTTCCGACTCTCAGTAGTTTGAAAGGCTCATTGAGAAAGCCATTGGTTTTATAGTTAGGTTCTGATACATGTACTTACTCTTTCTGGACCTTATTTTCCTCGGTTATAAAGTTAAGGATCTCACCTACTTAATAGCAGATATGAGTTTTATTTATTTATTTTTTAAGATTTTATTTATTTGACAGAGAGAGACACAGCAAGAACGGGAACACAAGCAGGGGAAATGGAAGAGGGAGAAGCAGTCTTCCCACGGAGCAGGGAGCCCGATGCGGGGCACCATCCCAGGACCCTGGGATCATGACCTGAGCCGAAGGCAGACGCTTAATGACTGAGCCTCCCAGGCACCCCACATACGTGAACTTTAAATTCTAGAAGATCTGTGAAAACACTTAAGCATAGCACTTAATAAATGATCATAATGAATGTAAGCTCAAAGAGAAAAAGGGCCTGCTCTTCTGTGTTATGGAAGAGTCTGTAGATTGCTGTTTATTGAGAGCACATGCATTTTTAAGTCCTTTATATGTCTATAGATGTCTGCAAAAATACAAAGTTAAAGCATACGGTAAAACTTCATTTTTAGATTAACCATTATTTTTATGCGTTTGGCACATGGCTTTTTTTCTATTGCCCTAGATCTCTTACTACTCATTGAGAGGGTATATTTTCAAGAATCTCAAAATAGTGATTTTTATTCATAGAACTACTTCACTACTTTTAGGTAACCAGATGAACCTCAGTTCAGTTATATTTATCATTTTTATAAAAATATGGTTTACATTCAGCAATTAAAACTAAATCACTTTTCTCCATTTGTCATTGGGGGAAAGGTTACTCAGGTATGGTTGTTTGGTAAAGGTTGTTGGCATTTGTATGTATGTCCAGGTTCTTAAATCAAAAGCTAAATTGCATTTTCTTGGTAGAAACATTGTTGATGCACAGAATTCTCGTCCCATCGAAGATTTATTCAGGATAAATATGTCTGAGAAGAAACGGTGCAAGAGAGTACTTGAACAGGTAATTTTCTCAAGATTGCTATATAAGTAGAACATTAGGTTTTTCTGAATGTTGATGAAGGAAGAGAAGTACCAGTCTCACTTCTGTGTTAACTGTGATGAATAACCTGACAGCTCTTGTGCGATGGGTCAGGATGGCATCCCTGCGGTCCATGGAGGACAGGAGCTGGGCGAGGGGGCTTCTGGGGGATGAGGAAATGGCTTGAGAGTGAGACGCCAGTTGGCTCCTCAGCTTCAGCCTCAGTGGGTGTTTATTCTCGGGCCCTTGGTAGCTTTGCCATGGCTCCAAGTTTTTGCCTTTAATCCTATGTATTTAGGAACGTGACGGAAAAAAAATTTTTTTTATTTTGTTTTGTCATCAGTCTTACTACGTTAGTCAGATTTGTAAGAGATGGATAATAAAGCAAAATTCCAGTCTACTAATTCAAAATCTCTAAGAGTGGGAGGAGTAGTATTTACCTAAACTTGTTTGACTTGAGTTGTCATTTAAGGTAGTTATTTCTTAGGATTGTGATGGCTGGAAACAGAATTAATGATTAGAAACCTGCTTGAGGAGGATTCATACTGCTCTCCTGGGGCCTTGCAGCCTAAGCGCATTTAATCCTTGCACTGTCTGCTAAGCTCAGGGGTAGCAGAGAACTTGGCTTACTCATGAGGTCTGTTGTAGCAGAAGCAAGATCTGAGCCCACATTTCTTTACTTTAGTAAGTTCTCCATTGGTTTTCTTGACTAAATTTTTTAGGGCACCATGCATTTACTGCTGTTGTTTTCTTCCTTATGAAGCATTCGGATCATGTCAGAAATAATTTGGTCCTGAGTATTTTCCTTCTCAGAAATAATGTGGTCCTGAGTATTCTGTGGAATAGGATCTCTGGTCAGTGTAACTTAGTACAACTTTTGTGGAAGGTAAACTTGAAGAGCCTTAAAATGTTCATGTCTTTTGATCCAGAAAATTCTATTTCTAGGAATTTATTCTAAGGAAAGAAATAGAAATATACTAATTTGTATGTAAGGGTATTTACTCTGGTACTATTTATAATAACCAAAAATTGAGATAATTTTTAGGTTTGGGTGTTTAGTAGGTGACTGGATTATATAGCTAATTATGTGTGTTTGAATGAATTTATAAAACCAATATATCTCTATAACAAACGTGAATGAATTTATAAAACCAATATATCTCTACAATAAAATACATGACATCCTGCATACTTCTAAAATATAGCTATGTATAGCTTCATATCCCTATAGCATAATATAGATCTGTTGGAATATACGTCACCTAATGTAGTGTTTTTCATTCAATATTTATTGAGTATGAACTCAATATTTGTTAGTGTACCATTGTAGAAGCTGAGAATGCAATAATAAATAAGCTAGAACATCCCTCAACATGTCTCATACTTATGTAATGCTATGTTGAATACAGTATACCTAAATAACTCTTGCTTTTTCAACAGTACAGCTCTTTGGATACCCAGTGTCCCATGTTATTTGTTTGTTTTTCTCCACTAAGTTCTAAACTTCTTCAAATCAGAGTCCCTGTATCTTTCATCTGTTGCTCTCCTTGTCTTGCCTGTAACATGAGTTTGGTGTTTATACAGTTGGACGACATTATTTCTTGGTTTGGAGAAATGGGACATACGAAATAGTAAATGAACTTGTTTGCACACAATTTGCAAAATCTGCTGTGGAGATATCTTTGTATAGGAGTCTATTAGTTGTGGCTAACAGAAAACTAATTAAAAACATTATGTTACCACTTTAATAATTCCATTTAAATAAAGTGATTTTACTTATGAATTTTGGTCATGTTCACTACTGTAAGTGCTAATGAATTCATGAACAGATTAATGTGATGCTGTTCTTGATTCATATTTTTAACAGGGCCTCCAAATATCCAGAATACTTAACCTGTGAGTTTTTTTTATTTTTTATATATTTATTTATTTATTACCACCCTCTTGTTTTTTGTTACAGGCTTTCAAGGGGGGCTGCAAAGCTCCTCATGCTATGATATCTTCTTGTGGAACGATCCCAGGAAATCCATATCCCAAAGGAAAACCTAGTCGCATAAATGGCATTTTCCCAGTAAGCATATGTTTGTGGCTATGAGAAACTTCTTATGGCTTACTATGAAATTTAGCATAGTTATGATATTTAAAGAAAATGCCAGTTGATGATGCTTCTTCCAGGGAAAGGAATTTTATTATGTCAGCAGCTTAATTCATGGGTTCAACACTGATCAAAAGTTCATGTATAAACTACATTAAAGTATTTGTGTAAGATGTACAGAAGAACAAGACAAATAGAAAAGAGGATGATTTTGTTTGTTTTTCCAGGTATTTTAGAAGCACTGCTTTGCACTTAGTAAAGGAGCGTTTCTCAAACTCTCAGTGTTCCTCAGACGGTTTCACAGTTGAATATGTTTGAGAAATCGTGTGCAGTGTTTCCTTCTTGGACAGTCACATTGCATGATAAAGGTTCTGAAAAGTCCTGAAGGAAAGAAACCTGTTTCTATACCATCCACAAACGTCTTTGTAAAATTATCTTTG
The DNA here is from genome assembly GCF_037043125.1 of Eumetopias jubatus. NCBI lineage: Eukaryota > Metazoa > Chordata > Mammalia > Carnivora > Otariidae > Eumetopias > Eumetopias jubatus. The sequence goes on along the minus strand of NW_028274809.1, from coordinate 131,085,492 downwards.
CAAAGAGTGCCATATTTTTATTGCAGTGTAACAAGTAACCCTAAAACTCAGTGGATTAAAACTAAACATTATCTTACACAGTTTCTATGAATCTGGAACCTGGGAGTGGCTTAGGTTGGATTTGGCTCAGTGTTTCTTATGAGACTGCAGTCATCTGGGGGCTTGAGTAGAGCTTGAGACTATACTCCCAAGGGGGCTCAGGTACATGCCAGGCAAGTTAGTGTTGGTGGTGGGCAGGGGGTCTTTGTTCCTCACAGTAAGGCCCTGCCCATAGTGCTGCTTGAATACCTCAGGACATGCAGCTGACTTCCACCAGAGCAAATAGTCCAGGAGAAGGCAAGTGCAAGCTGTGTTGTCTCTTGTGACTTAGTCTTGGAAGTCAAATGCCATCATTTCTGGAATATCCTATTTATTATGCAGGTTAGCACTGTTCTTTCTGGAAGGGGTCTTCACAAGGGCATGTAGGAGGTGAGGATGTCTGGGGGCCATCTTGGAAGTTGGCTTCCCTACTAGTATGTACTATTTAGGCACATGCTCTTAGGAGGACACATTGTAGTGGTCTGTCCACTTATTCTGATCTCTTAATAATAGTCTTGAATGAGGTCTCATTTATTCTCATATAATATGAACTATCTCATTTAATGCTTATAGAAAACATTTTTTTGGTCATCTATTTTTAACTGTAATATAGGTACTCTTTTTGATTCTTTGACCATTATACATACTGGTGCATTGGAAGTCTGTTTCTGGTCGCTCCTATGGTGCAGGGGAAAAAATTAAAACCTACATTATCCTGCTCTTCTGTCATCCCCATATGTGTGGTGTACTTTTTTCTGAGTTCCTCTGTACATGTTGTGAGGGTTCTCTGGCAGAGGAAGGTTGAGGACCTTAGCAGGGTCTTACAGCCAAGACAGGACTGGATCTAGAATCCAGATCCTTTAACTCTTACCAAGTTAAGTCCTTTTCTTCATTGTAATACAGTGAGGGTTTTGTTTTGTTTCTCCTCTGGGTTTGTTTTTTTTAAGTCTCAATTATCTTTCTTTCTTTTTATTTATTTATTTATTTAAATAGGGAACCCCCTTGAAAAAAGATGGTGAAGAATGTACTAATGAAGGCAAAGGAATAGCTGCACGGATTCTTGGACCGTCTAAACCGGTATGTTTAAAGAATAAATGATGACACGGCCCTTAACTCGTACATGTAGTTTTCTGTCTGTTCACAGCACACAGCATCAGTTCTGTTTTCCTGTTGTGAAATTTGAGGTATACTAGAAACTCGAGTAAAGTGAATAGTCTAGGGACCTATTGCATAATTAGTTAACAGTGTCCATGGCCCTTCTGAGGTTTCATGTTTTATCTTAAAGTGAGACCAGTCCAATTGTTTTGTTCCGTTTTGTTTTTCCCCATCCCTGTTCAGCTGTTCCCTTGAAGGTATGGAGTATGGAGAGTTCTCTTTAAGGTTGTGGTTTGGCCAAATTAGTATTAATAGTAGTGAATCAAGAGTGGAGCCCGGAGGTTGAGAGTATTTTGAAGGGAGTGATCATGATTGGTTAGGATATCAGCTGAACCCAAAGACAGCCCTGTAGGTTGAAACATTGTTCGAGCTGAAGTGGGAGAGGCCTGTCACAGCCGCCTTGCAGCCCCTTAGAAGTACAGCATCTGGCTTAACTTCAGAGACCTCTGGTTCTCTAGAGACCAATTCTTGGGATGCTTTTGTTACTTACATAGTTCTGTCAACTACAAAATAAAAGATTTGTGGATTTCAAAGGCAAAAAGACTAAGATACTGAATTCATAATCCCAGTCTGCATTCTACTCAAGTTGTCAGAGTGCTGAATGCTGAATATAGGACTTTGTTCTTCCAAGGAGAAAAGAGGGTAAGAATGGTAGGATGAATCTCTGATGAATTTTGGAGGCTGTTGGAAGTTCTTGGGTAGTCAGGGTTCCTAAACCTCGCAGATTTCTTGTGTTACAAAAGAGGAGGTAAAAATTCTTAGATTAACTTTGGCTCAGTGAGAGAGGAGTTTGCTATTTAGGATAAGGTCTGACCCTTCGTTGGAGATGATTTAATACTGAAATTAAAAATAAACCCCTCCACAGCAGTCTTTGGCAGGATCTGCCTTTGGAATTTATAGGAACCACATTTATTAAAGCAAAGACATTTCCCTCACTTGTGCCATGTATTAGGCCAGTAGCATTTGATATGCTGGAGCATTTTTAGCCTCTAACGACTAAATATTTCAAAAGACAAGTTGTATTTTGTTTGCAGGGAGATTGCTGACTTAGTTTTCTTCTAACTGCTCCACTTCCCCCTCATCTAGCCTCCTTCAACGTACAATCCACATAAGCCTGTTCCTTACCCAATACCTCCATGCCGGCCACATGCAACCATTGCACCAAGTAAGCAGTTCATTCGTGTTCTACTTTTTTTCTTTTTGCTCTTTATTAAGTTGAAGGTAAATGTTGCTATATCTACTTGGGAAAATTGGAGCACTTGTGAAATTTGCTCTGCTGAGTTTAATTTTGCCCATGGTGGGCTACACAGTCTCCTGGTCTACAGCAGTGCAGGAGGCAGAGTTTAGTTTAGGGTATTTGCCTTTTGATAAATTCATTATAGATTCTTTTTAATCATTATTATGCGTTTTTGCTTTAGTAAATCATCATGAATCCCATTTCAGTAGTTGGGGTTCAAAGGTATCCTCAGTACATCTCACTTAAAAAGGTCAACTGTATGTGATTGACAGAAAAGGCAGATAATTGAAGTATTGCAGGGTCTCCCTGCCCTGCCATTCAGCGAGCTGATGTCTGGAATGAGCATGCAGTGGGAAGTCAGAATCTTCAGCTGTCTCACTTGATCTCAGCTTTGTCCTTACACTAGACCCAAACCTCTGTGTAAAATGCAACTCTATCATATTAGCAGTTTTAAAAATTAGATAGCTCTGTTAATATGGTTTGAACTCTTGGCCATAGAATGGTACTAAATTTTTTTTCTCTATAATTTTATTTTAGGTGCTTATAACAATGCAGGTCTCGTACCATTAGCCAACGTCATAGCTCCGGGTGTACCCCCTCCACCTCCATATACTCCTAATCCAGTAGGAACAGGTAAAATCATGTTGTTATGGAATGCTAAAAGTAAAAACTTACAGACGTACACTTAGAGGGGACAGTTGTTTGATATGGTGTGTCCTAGTGGGGAAAGGAACTCCAGAGCCTGACGATGGATCTGAGTGTGATATACAGGCTCCACTAGAACGGCCTTGGCCCACCTGTGTGAACATGAGCAGCTTGTAGGCAGAGGAACCATTTCTCATGAGCAGGAAACTTGGATAGGCTATGGAAAAGTACAACTGACTTGATGAGTATTACCATTAGGACAGATTACTCCTACTGTCGGAGGAAAGGCCTATGCTCACAGGGGCTTAAGCTTACCCCTGCATGCTTCAGTTCAGCATTCTTTGGGTCTGTTGGGAACATGGGATTTAGCTTACTTTTTCATTTGTGTGTCTTTTACAAAAATTTAATTTTTATTTCAGTTAGGTATTGTTTATTTGACTCTTCTGAGTTTTAGGTCTTGCCTAGGAAACCCTTCCCCATCCCGACAGGATGAAAATGTCATCTGTATCCTCTAATTACTTTTATGGGGATTTTTTTTTTTTTAATGTATAGCTTTTAATCCACTCACCATCTATTTCTAGATATGTGTAGGGTAGGGATAGAACTTAATTTTTTTTTTCTGCCCTTCCCAGAGACTCGGTTACTTGATAGCCATTATTAACAAATCCTTACTAGCCAGAGTGGTTCTGTTGTTTGAAGCTGGGTACTCCGATGAGAGTTGCTAAACAGTTTTCCCCAAAATTACTGTTTTATTTCTTAACCCTTGTTTATGGTACCTTTAGCCCTTCGACTTTCACGTTTTTGCGTAGAGAAAGAGAGGCTATGAAAGAAAAGCTGGAACTGTTTTATCTTGTTTTAGATCTTAACTCTTAACCCTAGGGAGTCCTGGTAACCTGGGTCTTGTAAGGCCCTTACTGTGTCTGGAATCTATTTTCATATAGGGGTGAATAGAGGTTCATCTTAATTTTTTTCCAGATGGTAGCCTGTCAGGCCAGCACCATTTATTAACTCATCTGTTTTCCCCACTGGTCTAAAGGGCCACATTTGTCTTAAGTTTTCATATACACACATGGTTCTAATTCTGGGTTCTTTACTCTGTTCCAATCTAGTTATTTCATGTTATGATGATATATTGATTTGACTAGCAGATTTATAGTGTGTTCTGATATCTAGTAAGGCTAGCTTTTTCTCTTAAACTATAGTTTCTATTTTTCTTACTATATTTGGAAATTTTTTTTTCCATCTGAACTTTTAAGATTATGTAGGTAAGAACAGCTGAATTTATGTATGTATATATATATATAGTTACATATTATATATTAGTTACGTTATTACACTAATATATAATTATAATATGTAATATGTGTAGTTATATGTATTAATTTGGGGAGATGTGACATTCTTATGATATTAAGTCTTACTCTTCAATCATGTGTCTGCTTTATATTATGTCAGGTGGTAGTGATTTTCCCCCAGGACTTGTTTTATCTGTTTCAAGAAGATGTTATGGTTTTCTTTATGTGGGTTCTTTGCCATGGGATTATCTCTAGGGACTTTAGAGGTATTTTTCATCAGAATTACAAATGGAATATTTCATTTCTAGGTGCTTGTTACTAATTACTTATTCTACTTTTTTTTTAGTCTCTTAAGTTTTCTAGGTATAAAAAAATGAGCTGTGTTGTACTTTACTATATTTCTTTTTTGCCTGGCCTTACTGGGTGTTAATACTGTCCTAACCTTTTTGTTTTCATTTTATATAAGTATTTTGCTTTTATCTTTACTTTCAGTTTTTATTTGAGTTTTATTTATTTGGTGGGTTAGTTGGTTTATAGATTATATATATAGTTGGATTCTGAGTTTTAAACCAGTGGGCCGGGGCAGGGAGAGACTTAATAGGAATTTTCAGTCATCATAAAAATAGCGTATTTGTTCTTAGTCTGTCCATTTTATTTCTGTATTCATTATTCGCTTATCCCAGTTTTTCATTTTCCTTACTTTTGTTTACTTGTATTAGTCAAATTGCTATTTTATTTTTAACAACTCTTCCTCCTTGCCCCACTCCAACTTAGAAATGTTATTTTTAATACTGCTAAGGATTGCCTTCATATATATATATATTATCCTTCATATATATATATATATATATATTTTTTTTTTTTTTTTTTTTTACCATCATATTCTTAATGGTTGTCGGTACACAAAAACTAAAAAAAGCTGCTCCGTACTCCACTGACTTCCATTCTCACTCTTCTTTTTTGTTGATTTGTGTGTTTTGTCGGAATACCATACATGTTTTCTTCTGCACCTCTGAACTTCTGGCTTCTTACTTTTTCCTCTGTTCTTTGATACCCTGTCCTGATACGCTCATTCTGCTTTTCTTTTAGTAGAAAATTTCTTTAAGCAGTTTTTTCAAAAGGGCACATGTACAGAGTTGTAGATGAGAAACCCAATTCCGGTTAATTTTCTTTTCTTTATTAGAACCTTGGTCTCTTCCTATAAGCTTACAAAGAAAATACTCCCTATCTTTAGAGTTCAGAAATGTTTTTAATCCTGGAGTTTGGCTATTTCACCAGGATGTCCAGATGTGGATGTTAGCATTAATCTTTCATGAAATTCTGTAAGCTCTTTGGATATGAAAACTCAGTTATTGCTTTTTATCTGGTCTTTTTTTCTACCTCTGGTACTCTTATTTTGCACTATATTTGCCTTCTAAGTCTCTTACCTATTCATGTATGGAATCCTCTATTTTTTTTTTTTGTATTTTTGCCATTTTAAATGTGATTTTATTGTTTTTCTTATTTTCAGCTCAGTAATTTAGCTTTCATAGTATTATCTCTAATCTTTACCATTCTTTGCATTTATGTATTTGGAGTCAGGTTTTTATATCTGAAGTCTTCATCTTCTCTGCTTGTATTTTTTTGCATATTATGTGTGTATGTGTTCTTAATTTGCATTACAAGGTTTTACACTTCTTTTTCTTTCATTGAATCTTTGTTGATAGACACCATATGTTTTGGTTGTTTATTTGCACCAAATTCCTTAGACAAGCTATGATCTTTCTTTTTTTTTTCTTTTATAAGACTTTTTGTTTATTCATGAGAGACAGAGAGAGAGAGAGAGAGAGGCAGAGGGAGAAGCAGGCTCCCAAGGAGCAGGGAGCCCAATGCGGGACCCGATCTCAGGACTCCGGGATCATGACCTGAGCTGAAGTCAGACGCTCAACCATCTGAGCCACCCAGGCGCCCAAGCTATGATCTTTCTTTGCTCACTGTGTCAGGGCTTGTAGATTCTTTATGCACCTCATACCTGTCCCATTGTTGGTTTCTTGGGCAGTTATTGTCAAGGCATGAGAGGTAATTTTTTTCCCTTTGTATCTTTGCCTGATGGTCTAGTTAGGTCCTTCCATGGAGGGTAGGGAGGAGTGTGCTTTTGGTGTCGGTGTCACAGGCTTCGAGTCAGCCTCCACTGGCGTTGTTCTCAGCAGCTCCTAGCAAAGGATCTTTTCCAGAAATGACTGCAACAGGAAGTCAGGGCCCCTTTCTTTGTTTGCTTGGATCATCGCATGGCCTGCGAGATTGGTTCCTCGGGTGGCAGTGGATTCTGCACTCAACATCCGCCTCCCACCTCCAAGTCTCCCTGCTGTTGAAGTGACTGTCAGTTTAGCCAGTAACGGTGCTCCTTCTCTGCATTCCAGCTGTAGGCTACACTTTGTCCTAGGTGGCACACTCAGGCCATCCTTTCCAGAAAGTGTTCCTAAATATATCTGTAAAATAACAATGCTTATTTAAAACCTCCTAAGTTGTGGCTTAGTTGGTTGAGCATCTGACTCTTGGTTTTGGCTCAGGTCATAATCTCATGACTCGTGGGATCGAGCCCCATCCCGTCGAGGGCTAGCATCTGCTTCCTTCTTCTCCCTCTTCCTCTGCCCCTTCCCTGCCTTGCAGTCTCTAAAATATGTAAATAAAATCTTTAAAAAAATAGAGTAAAATAAAACCTGGTAAGTTAAAGAGAAGGGGGTGTGGGAATCAGTGGCTTGTAATGCTGTCAATCTTCATATAGTGACTACTGGTATCTTTATTTATTTCCTTTTTGTTTCCATAGGCATACACTGTTTTCCCTAACATAGCGTGCATACATATCCTGAGTTTTTCTTTTTTTTTTGACACCAATCTTTGGTTATTATGGTGATGATTAATTTGAATAAAACTTGAAATCAAACTTTTATTTATTTATTTTCATATAGAAAATGAAGACCTTTCCAATCAGTCAAAACCTACACAGAATCAAAGTAAGTGTCCACTTTGCTGCAGATATAGCTGAAGTCTGTCCTGGTTGTCTGCTCTGTTATTCACTGAGAACAATTTGAATTGAGTGTATTTGGAATCTATGCTTTGGGGAAAGTTCCTAGTTACAGAATTTAATCAATACTTGCTAAAAGTGGCTTGATAGTGGTACATTATGTATACACAGAATGAAATGCACATATTAACTGAATTTAAAATTAGCCATTTGCCTTTGTGTTTTATATGAAAAACTTGCAATATAATCCAAGTGCTATGTGGCATTACATCCACATTCACTTTACATTATGTGATATTAGAAGCCTCATTTTTATTTTGATATAAACACGTAAGATCCTTTTTCCTAAATGCTGTTTCAAGTACTAGTTTTAGAGTTAATTATTTTCATAAGTATTGGGAGTAGCATAGCTTAATGTAGAAAAAAAAAATAAGGGGTGCCTAAGCAGAAAGTGGAATTGAAAAAGGAAGATGAGGGGAGCCTGGGTGGCTCAGTCAGTTAAGCGTCTCTCAGTTTCACCTCAGGGCTTGATCTTAGGGGCTTGAGTTCAAGCCCCGTGCTGGGCTCCATGCTGGGCTCCATGCTGGGCTCCATGCTGGGCGTGGAGCCTACTTTAAAAACAAGAAGGGGTGGGCGCCTGGGTGGCTCAGTTGGTTAAGCGACTGCTTTCGGCTCAGGTCATGATCCTGGAGTCCCGGGATCGAGTCCCACATGGGGCTCCCTGCTCAGCAGGGAGTCTGCTTCTCCCTTTGACCCTCCCCCCTCTCATGTGCTCTCTCTCTCTCTCATTCTCGCTCTCTCAAATAAATAAATAAAATCTTTAAAAAAAAAAAATAAATAAAAAAATAAAAACAAGAAGGGAGGGGGAGGGAGAGAGGGAGGGAGGACAGGAAGATGAAAGGAGGTGATGTTCCTAATGCCTGCAGATGGCAGCAGTGCTGCAACATTTTATTTTTCTTCCAGTTGAGGATCTTTGTGGTCAGGAAGGAGCTGTGTGCTGATAGGAGACAAAGCCTGAGCTCAGTTCTTGTGTAGCAAAGTAGCACATCATTACAGTGCATAGTTAGGAGTCTTAGTGGGGATTCTGTTCCCTGAGCAGGGTGCCTAACAGTGATTTTTTGCTGGTGGTTTCTAAAGGACGTAGTATAATGGGCTGGAAAAAAACACTGAGATGTCAGGACATCATTTGCTTACCCTGCCTAGCTTTGTGACCATGTCATTTAACTTCTATGGAAAGGAGGTTGAGGAAGCTTGAGCCTTTATGCTCAGCTTCATTAATCTGTTTCTGAAGGGAGTAACAGGTTAAGTGTCATAAGAACCATCATTAGGAATAGCATACTTTGTTTTCCTATGCTGTGTTATGTTAGCATGATTAAGATTTTATTTTCCTTTTGAACCATATCAAGAAACAAAAAGATAAACTAGTATAGTGGTTAAGGATATGGGTCTGTCAGACCAGGGTTCAAATTTTGGTTGACCTTTTTTAAAATTATTACTGTGACAAGACCTCACTTAATGAGATCTACCTTCTTAAATTTTTAAGTACACAATATAGAATTGTTAACTGTAGATATGGTGTCATACAGCAGATCTCTGGAACTTATTTACCTTGCATAACTGAAACTTGATACCCTTTGAATGCCACTGAATAGCTGGATGATCTTCTAACAAGTTGCTTTAACCACATATAAACACATAAGATCCTTTTTCCTAAATGCTATTTCAAATACTAGTTTTAGAGTTAATTATTTTTAAGTTTTAGATTTAATATTTATGGGGTTGTTTGTACCTAACCCAGAGGGTTACCTGGGGACAAATGAAATGATAGGCATAAAGTACTTAGCCCAGCATCTGACAGATAATGTTTTATGGTTATCAACCAAATTACATGGCAGGAAAGTCATATTTATCATGGTATGTTTTGGGTTTTTTCGATTTGTTGTTGTTTTATTGCATCTTAACTGTAGGCCCTGTGTATGGTTAACAGTGCATGGCTTTTGCTTTATTATATAAGAAGATCTTCAACAGAGACTGCTTGTAAAGAATGCTATGGGACAGCCTGGTCTGACCTTGTGACTTGTCATTCACTACACGGTCTTCAGCATGTAGTTACATAAGATAGTGAATTCGCAAATATTTCCCAACCAGTGTTGACCCTAATAAATTTTTAGTACATTATTTACGAACACAAAACTAGGTATATATCACTTGTGCTTCTAGTTCTTGTTAAACAAATGCAAACAAAAGTACAAATCCATTTTCATATGTTATCTAAATTTAAAAATCTAGTTTTATTTTCTTGAAACTAAATTACTGCTAATGACATGAATATTAGACTTCAGGCCTTTTGAGTTTGAAGTTCATGTATTTCTATATTACGGTTTGTCAATTCTGCCATCTTTCTTTTCTAAACTACCATAAAATTTGTTCAGCCCAGTATAGCACCTTTTGGGCATCTCTTAGTACAAATAGATGATGTATATGCTGTTTTCTTCCATTTTCCTGTGGTCCCTTCCCCACCATGATTAACACTGTGCATTGCTTCATTGATCGTGTCAGCTTCCTTATGCAAAGTCTTTATTATGCATAAGTTTAGAAACTTAAGTCTTAGCCCATGAAAATAACTTTCACATGATTATCACTGCAAAAGGAACATTCTCTGTTTACAAGTGAAATACTTTGATATGAATATGGCGGCAGATGATAGTTTTCATTGTGACTTTAGGTACCTAAGTCATGCTTTCCATTTGACACCAACAAGATTTTCATCAAAGGCTAACATTGGCACTAAAGTGATTCAGAGGAAACACAAATCATCCCCCCAAATACTTAAAGTAATTATTCAGAGAGTTTATGAGAATAAAAAATACTGTAGCAAACTCTAGTGGAATTCTTGACAATAAGTCCTTGGATGGGTTTGGTAACTATAGTTGAGGTCATGCTGATACATCCAGTGGGGCAAACACTCATTAAATACACAGGTGCCATGCACAGTGCTAGGTGCTAAGGCTCTAAAGAGGAATTAGACATGGCTTTTTCCCCTAAGGGAACTCCTCGGACAAGGCAAGTAGCATTTGAGGTCGAGATTGTGTTGAGGCAGTATGAGAAAATGGGAAAAAAAGCTCTATAGACTATAAACTGGAATATCAAGTTCACCTCACAGAGTGGCCGTAATACTGGAGAAATAGGCATGAATCCTGGGAGGCCCACTGTGACCAAAGAGGAAAGTGATGTCCTGAAAGCTCTTAAGAGGGGGAAACGACTTGTTTTATTATTCTAGGGAAGTGGTTTGAGAGAATGAAAGCTAAAGTCGGTACACCAACACTAATCACAATTAAATTTTTAATTTTTAAGAATTAGGAAAATACAAAAGTAAAGTTTGCTAACTTCTCAAGGCTTCCTCACTGTGCATTGGAGGGCTCTTCTAAGCAGAGTCTAGAAGACAACTGGCTCTACCTGAGGCTCCATAGGGAAAATCAGGGTCATGGAATCTAGCAACGTGTACACTGCAGTAGCCTATTATACCTGTTGCTGATTTTCTTCATGTTTGTCAAATGTTACAAAAATGTGGACTCATTCCTTTTGGATTAAACTTTGACATTTCAGCGTGGTGATATTCTTGCCTTTCTCTCCCAACCCCTCCCCCCCATAGCGTTTTCTACTCCAGCAAGTCAGCTCTTCTCTCCTCATGGTTCCAATCCTTCAACACCTGCTGTCACGCCCGTCCCTACCGCATCCCCAGTCAAGGCAGTAAACCATCCCTCTGCATCAGTAACTGCTACCATTTCCGGGCTGAACATGGCGAATACTGTCCTTCCGGTCTTCCCAGGGCAGGTCTCCTCGGCCATACATACGCCTCAGCCATCAACGCCAAATCCAACGGTTATCAGAACCCCTTCCTTGCCTGCCGCGCCTGTTACTTCTGCCCACAGTACAACATCAGCCCCTGTCCCGTCGGTTTTTTCTGGCCTGGTTCCCCTGCCAGGTCCTTCCGCTCCTCCTGTCCCAGCCCCTCAGGCGACATCCACACCTCGGGCTACTCCTGCTTCCAATGAAACATTTGCTTCGACCTCCGCCGCTTTCACTGGCCTCCCCTTTTCTGCCACCTCTACTGCTGCTGCTGCCAACAATGCCAATTCTGCTTCACTGTCGTCAGTGTTTGCAGGTCTGCCCTTGCCCTTAACGCCGTCATCCCAAGGTGTGACCAACCCGGCTCCCTCTGTCATTGCCGGGGGCTCCGCTCCCAGTGTGGCCTGTCCACTCGGTGTCAATAATCCTCTTCTGTCTGCTTTAAAAGGCTTTCTGACATCAAATGATACCAGCTTAATCAGCTCATCTGCTCTGTCCTCTGCTGTTACAAGCGGGCTGGCTTCACTGTCTTCTCTTACTAATCAGAGCTCTGATTCGCCGGCCTCGGGCTCTAACAAGTGCTATGCTCTGCCGGCCATTCCCGGCCCGCCGAGATCTTCCACGTCCGGGCTGGCCATGTTCCCGAGCCTGCCCTCCACCGTGGCGAACTCCGTTTCCACCCCATCGACTTTGCCCGCACCTTCTCCGCTGGTGACGCCTGCGTCGTGTGCCGCTGCAGTGCCGGTCAGCTGTGGCTCGTCCGCCGCCCTCCTGCACGGCCCCCACGCGACTAACTCGGAGCTGCACATCGCGTCCGCGCCCGCCGTCACAGCCGGCCCTGTGCTGATCAAAACTGAGCCCACGAGCCCCACCCCCTCCGCCTTCAAAGGCCCCGCTCCTTCCGCGAATCCCTCTCCTGGCGCTTTAGGTCTGTCAGGGACGTTGGGCCGCGCGTACACGTCCGCTTCGGTGCCCATCACTTTGTCGACTTGCCTTAATCCTGCGCTGTCCGGCCTCTCCAGTCTGACGACTCCCCTGAATGTGTCGAACCCCCTTTCCTCCATCGCCCTGCCGCCGCACGCTTCCTCCGCCCCCATCACTCCGGTGTTCACTGCTCTGCCTCCTTTCACGTCTTTGACCAATAATTTCCCTTTAAGCGGCAACCCGCCTCTTAACCCGTCAGCGGCTCTGCCAGGGTCGTTAATAGCAGCCACCTCATCTGCCGCGGTCACGTCCGCACCCGTCCCCCCTCCGAGTTCCACCGCGGCCGTGCTCTCGGGGCTCTCGGCCTCCGCACCGGTCTCCGGCTCCACGGCGCCTTTCCCCCTCAACCTGTCCACCGCCGTCCCCTCCCTCTTCTCCGTCACGCAGGGACCCCTGCCCTCTTCAAACCCCTCCTACCCCGGCTTTTCCGTCTCCAACACCCCCAGCGTCGCCCCCGCCCTGCCCTCGTTCCCGGGGCTGCAGCCGCCGGCCACGGTGGCGGCGGTCCCAGCGCTGCCCGTCGTGGCCACGACCCCGTCGCCAGCTCCCGTCCTCCCGGGATTCGCGTCCGCCTTCAGCTCCAATTTCAACTCTGCTCTCGTTGCACAAGCCGGGTATGTGGATACTTTGGAGATGGGATATGGTCATTCCTGACCTACCTTGTAGTCCCTAGTCTTAAGTCATTCCGGTGAGTCTAATCTGATCGTTGGGTGGTGCTAAATTATATTTTTCTGGGCTGAAACTTCAATACTCAAAAAACACGTGTAGCTCTTCAGCCGTGTTAAGTATATCTAATACTAATATCTGCTCAGGTTATTTTAGTATTCGGTAATTTCTCCTTATTATAAAGCAGCAGGAAGTGTTACAGGCAAAACAGACTTTATTACCTTCAGGATAATATACTTTATAATAGAAAGTAAATTTTATGTTGGTGAATGGCTGACTTTTATGGTTCCTTCCAATGCGGAAGTTTAAAGTTTGTTTTATATCTCAATAAGGTGGTTTTTGACAAATACAGAGGTAGTAGGTTTTGTGTTACTTGCATTTTGACCTGTTCTGTCTATTGTTTTAGCTTATCATCTGGCCTTCAAGCTGCAGGCAGTTCTGTTTTTCCAGGCCTTCTGTCCCTCCCCGGTATTCCAGGGTTCTCCCAGAACCCTTCACAGTCCTCCTTGCAAGAATTACAGCATAATGCCGCTGCACAGTCGGCCTTGTTACAGCAGGTAAGCAGGCAAGGTCGGGCAGAAATTAAATGGAAACATACACGCATAGCTTCTGTCCTGACAACCGTGTAATGCCAGTGATGATATGCCAACATTGGCAAAAATCTTCTCTGAGAAGAGTGTCCGGAGAGTTTAGGGTTAATCTCCCCAAATCTGCAGATTATGCTTGTTTTCCTTCAGAAAGCTAACAAAGGTGGTGGAATATATTCATCTATATGAATTGCTTTTCCTGCTTACAGACTTTCAAATCTTAGTTTGGAGATTTTACAAATGGAATCTTTACACATGGCAGTTATATTTGAGCTGGGTTTTTTTTGTAATTTAAGCTAACATAATGGACTTTAATTAAGTCATGTTTTCTCTAGAAAACCCATTAACCTTTTTTGAAAGAATATTAAGTATTTTAATGGCCTTTCTCTTGGCCTCCACCATCTGAAGAATTTTGAATGTTTCTTAAAAATTTCAGAAGACTATGCAGACTTATCTTGCCCCAACATTTTCTCTTTTCTTTCCTATTCTAAATATCTGTAGTGTGGTACAGGCAAAAACAAGTACCAACTTGATTGAATTTGGCCCTCTGCTAACCTGCACGTTCTTCTTTCTATCAGGTCCACTCAGCTTCGGCTCTGGAAAGCTATTCAGCTCAGCCAGATGGGTTTCCTAGTTACCCTTCAACACCAGGAACACCGTTTTCGTTGCAACCAGGCTTGTCTCAAAGTGGGTGGCAGTGAATAGATTTTAATTTGTATTCTCCTTTGGAGCAACATCAAAAATGCCTAAGGACTGCCGTGAACAATCTGACTAATGTGAAGTTGGCTAAAAGTCAGAAAATGAGAATGAGGATAATCCTGGGGAAATTAGGATAAGAGTTTAAAACATGGCGATTGCATTTGTAATGGTTTTAAGTATGAACACCCCCCTGTGTAAATAGGCTGATAATGAATTGTACGGAGAATAGTATTAAAAAGGTGTTCGGGGACTTTTCACCTTCCACCCATGAAATTTTGAGTCGTGTATGTGATCTCTGTAGGAAGAATACTAAAGAGGAGGTTGAACTCTTTATAGCCGAATACAGCCTTAAATCTACTTGTATAGCATCCACTGACCGAAGTAGTAGTTGTGCCTCAGACTTCTGGGTTGCATTTGGCCCTGGGGGCATGACTGCCCTTGGTGTGCACGAGTGGTTCCTATTAGTATCCTTGGAACTCAATACTCCGTACGTATCCACAGAAGGGAGCTTGAGACCCACAGTTCTTTCTAATTTCTGACATTTATGCTCATACATATACTGCTGAATTTAACTTAATATAGTTCAGGTAAGTGAAAATGGTGCTTAATATAGTCTTTAGGATGACTTTCAGGTGTTTTCGACTAAAAATATATCCAAAATGACTTTCTTACAGAAATGAAAGTAAGGCTTGTGATAATTTGCCTTCAAAACTCATTTCTTAATCTCAGCAGTATCCAAATGGGTGAGGAACATTTGACTGACTCTTGGGCCACCTCTATTACTCATTGTACTCTGGAAGCTCTTGGTGAATGTTTACAATCATGGGATGTAGTGTTTCTATTTGTACTTAAAGCCCAACGCTTATCTGAAAGAATGACATGACAACAAATAGAGAAGACTTGCTCCGTTAGTAACCATGCAGTGTGTACTCTATTTAAGGATCTGTGGTAGTATATAACATGATTGAATGTCATTAATTAAGTCTTAAGAACTGCCACATTCGGGGGGACGGGGAGTAGGGAGAATGATTTTCAATCCTGTGATGAAAAGTGTAAACTATAGAATCTACTGTAGTACATTTCAGCATCTAGAAGTTTTACTTTTATAAAGATGGTGTCTGGAAGATGTTGCTAATGTATTTTCCTTCAACACGGGGAACAAACTTTTTAAGTATATTAATAAATATTCCTGTATGGTTAGTTTTTAACAATTTTTTAAAATAAACTTTATGGATATGACAAATATCTTACAAGTGTTTTATTAAGTGCTTCGAGAGGCTTTTTAATTTTTCACATATGCTAATACATAGAACATTTTTGTTTGTCCAAATTCAGTTGAAACTCAATTGCTCATTCCTTTATATATTATCTTACATGAAACTTATAACGAACACTTGAAACAGACTATTTATGCCTTTAATTATCTGCAAACACAGAATGTAACTGCATAGTTAATCCAATGCCAGTTGCTGGAAGTTGTCATTTGTTCTTTTTTAAGTCTACACTTATAAAACCTTTTAAAGATTGTGTTGTTTATATATGTTGACCATTCACTCAAGACAAATTAATGAGTAATCTTTCTCTAGTGATACTGCTACAAGGTTTAGTTTTACTGTTCTATGAGCCCCTGTCATCATAGCAAAGGAACTATGTCCTGTTCATCTTTTAGTTGTATTCCTGGCATCTTGTGTGTATCGGGCACATAAAGGTTTATATAAAAATGAGAACATTTTTGGAGTGCTTGCAGTAATTACTGCGGACGGGTTTTATGTATCTCATAACCCTAGAGATAAGTACTAGCAACTTAATTAACCAGATAGATAAGTCAAGATGTAAGTCCCACAACATAGTAAGTGGTAAATTTAAACCAAACATTTAATACCAATACCAGGCTACTTTTACTACTTTTTACTACTACTTCATAGTGCTTTGAAAATAGGCAAGACAGAACGTGAGTACCTTTCTGCCTGAGGGAGTCCAGAAAGCCTTCTCGGTGACATTAAAGTCTTAGGATTAGTAAGAAATAACATCCTTCAGAGAGGCACCAAGTGTGACAGACCAGCACAGCAATATAATCCCATAACTGGGTGGGGTTTGAATGAAGTCTGTAGTTTGGGGAACTCTAAAATCAAGGGACCTGATTGCAAAAGACCTTGTAAGCCATGCGGAGGACTCGGGTGTCTGTTTCTGGTCAGCAGTTTGAAATAGAAAGCACTTTGCAAAAGTCACATAGGCTATAGCATGGAGGTTGAATTAGAGGTAGTACACTGGATGGTTTTTGCAGAAATCTAAAAATGAAGATGGTGAGGATCTGCATTATGGAAAGGGATTAGAAATGTACCTCTGCATTCTCTTCCCATAAAGCCCTATAGTTATATAGGATTTGCAAACACTGTTAATTCATGTAATTGATGAACCTTAATTTTAAGCCTTACCAATTGATTTGCTAGGTGAGTTTAGTCTTCACTTATGAAATATAGTTAGTGTCACAGAATTTTAGAAAGGACTTCATTTACTCTAAGCCTCATTCTAGATGAAAATGGGCATGGTTGTCTGTGATGTCCACAGATGGTTAATGTGGTGACATTGAGACACAGGTTATGCTTTGGTTATTGCAGGGGCGACAATGAGACCTGTAACATTTCTTGTTAAAAGTGGATGGAACAAGACTTTTCAGTATTAGAAACAATTAAGGAATAATATATTTTTAAATCACTTGACAAAATAGCAATCAGTGAACTTTCTACAGTTTTAACTTCTAGGGCCCTAAAATCAATTGTTTGAAGAAATTGGATTCCAAAGATTATAGGTGGGGAAGTTTTGAAGTATGTCCGTATCCAAGTGGAGATCAAAGAAATCCAGCTGAGGGGAATCTGGGTGCCTCAGTTGGTCAAGCTTCAGACTCTTGATTTCGGCTCAGGTCCCAAGATCGAGCCATGCGTCGGGCTCTGCACTTAGGCGTGGATCCTGCTTAAGATTCTCTCCCTCTGCCCCCGACTCAAAAAAAGAAAAGAAGCCCAACTGAAAGAATTGTGGACTGACTGACAGAGACAACTGTGAATTGAGCAAAAATTCTTTTTAAAAAGGGCTACCTGGAAGATTATGACAGACTTCGAAGGAACTAAGGTGATTGGTAGTAGGAGAAATCACATGTGAAATTCCTCAAATATAAATTTATTGACTTAAAAAAAAGACTTCACTCCAAATCAAATTTAGTGAGCCTTTGTTGTTTCTAAAGGGGGACACAACACTAGTAAACAATGTCTCATTTGGGTCAGTTAAGTGATAAAATATTGGGCAACACTGGCAAGTCAGTTGGGAAGGGCGATCAAAATTAAAGTATCCCCAGGTCCTTGTATTCAGGAGGGGCATTTTGATACTAAATTTCGAAATTCCTAATTTACTTCTGGTAAAAGTTTTACAGTAAGAGTTCAAAGTCTTTGGTGTTTGGGGCTCCTGGGTGGCTCTGTCAGTTAAGCGTCCAACTCGTGATTTCCACTCAGGTCATGATCTCGGCTCAGGTCCGATCTCAGGGTCATGAGATTGAGCCCTGTCTCTTGCTCCACGCTCAACGGGGCGTCTGCTTGAGGCTTCTCTCCCTCTTCCTCTGCCCCTCCCCCTGCTCCCACAAGCACTCTCTCTCTCTCTCTCTCTCTCTCAAATAAATAAATCTTCGAAGTCATTAGTGTTTTTAATTCCTAATTGGTGGAGAGGGCAAATGGAATAAGAAAAAAACACAGAGAAGGCACAGAAAAGTGGAAGAAATAAGCATACAGTAAGAAGTCTTACTTGCCAGCATGTTGGTATCACAACACTTGTAAATGGAAAGGAAGCAGTAGCCTCGGAAGTCTTTTCAGGCTCATTCTACTGCACACACTCTTCCAAGAGAATAGAAGGAGGAAACACTCATCAACTCATTCTTATAGACCAATTTAACCTTGATACCACAACTCAGACAAGCGTAGTAGGAGAAAAAATGCAAGTCAACCTTACCCAAGAAAAATAGTGAAACAAAATATTAGCAAGACAAGATTATTCTAAAAAACAGTACACCATAACCAAGTTGGGTTTCTGTCGGGAGTAAAGGATAGATTAATAGTAAGGCAAGGATAAAAGTAAATCCAAAAGGGCAGTCATCACATGGAGAAAAACCATCTTCTCAGTCCATAAAAAATGGTTGATAACAATCACCATAATGGTTAAAAAACACACATTTAGCAAACTATGAAAAGAATGAAGCTTTATTAGGTAAAGTTAATCTATAAAAGTATAGCACACATTATTCTTAACTATGGAATTTTAAGAAGTAGCCCTTTAAAATCAGGCTGGTCAAGTAAAATGTAGTTCAGCATGGTACTACACAGTCTGGCTAATGGCAAGGTCTAAAACGGTAAAAGGTATAATTAAAAAGGAAGATGTAAAGCTTAGTGAGATTTACGAATATATTCAAAAGTCAGTTGCATTTTCAAATATGAGCAACAGCAAAAAACTTCATTCAACAAAAGGAAACACCAGGCAATGGAATACTATTTGGCACTAAAAAAAGGAGCTACCAAGCTATGAAAAGACATGGTGTAACCTTAAATGCATATTGCTAGGTGAAAGAAGCCAATCTGGAAAAGTTTCCATATGATTCCAACTAAATGACATTCTGGAAAAGGTAAAACCATGGACATAGAAGATCAGTGGTTGCTAGGGGTTGGGGGGAGGGGCAGAGAAGGATGAATAGGTGGAGCACAGAGAGTTTCCAGAGCAGTGAAAATATTCTATGATATAGTGATGGATGACATCATCATAACATTATCATGACATTATACATTTGTGCAAGCCCATAGCATGTACAACACCAAGAGTGAATCCTAATCCAAACTATGGACTCTGGGTGATAATGATGTGTTAATGTAAACTCATCAATTGCAACAAATATACCACTCTAGTGGAGGATTTTGATAATGTGGGAGCCTAGGCACGTGTGGGACTAAGAGGTATATTATGGGAAGTGTTTGTACCTTCCTCTCAATTTTGCTGTGAACATATAACTGCTCTAAAAAAATTTAAGTCTTTAGAAAGAAAACAGTGACATATGACTTAGGAGTTATGGAGAATTTTTTTTTAACTTTATGACAGTCATTAAAGAAAACCTATTTAAATGGGGGATACACAACTATCATGGTTACAAATAATAGATACTCTTCTAAAGACAATGAGGAACCTGCTCTACCAAATACCAAGACTAATAAAACCATAGAAACTAAAACAATGAAGTATTCATTGGAGATAACCAAATTGATAGCGGAGAGGAGCGCTCACTCTGATGAGACCAATTTATAACAGCTGGCATGGCAGATGAGTTAAGATATTGGACGATTTGTTATAAAGTGCTCTGATAATTGGGTATTTATATAAAAGAAAATTAAAATGGATTCCTACACTACACCATGCACAAAAAGCAACTCTGGGTGGATTTAAGATTTTAAGTCAAAAGAGCAAATAACTCTAAAAGCTTTCAAAGAAAATATAGGCGACTATCCTGTCTTAAGGATATCCTGTCTTCCATAGAAAAGGAAGGATTTTTTTAAACAAGACATACCAGACACTAAGTATATTGAAGCTTCCTATATTTGGTATCAAAGGCATCATTAAAAAGGTGAAAAGATAAGGCACAACAGAGAGAATTATATTTGCCCCTCATGTAGCTGTTAAGCATCTCTCTCTATATATATATACATATATATGTATATAGAAAGTATGTATGCATATTAAAAACATGGTAGTGTATATATAAAGACTATACAAATCAGTAAGAAAATGGAAAAAATGAAAAAGTGGAAAAGACATTAAGTACAATACAGGGAAAAAGAACATGCATTGTAAATAGCCCTGTGAAAATTGTTCAGCCTTATTGAAATTCAGGGAAATCTAAATTCAGATTATAATGAAATACTATTTTACACCCACTAAGTTGTCAAATAGTAACTAAGCTCCAACAATATCAAGTGGCTTCAATGATGTGGAACAAAGGGAATTCTTGAGAGCAGTACACTGCTAGTAGAAGATCCAGTTGATAACAAACCCCTTGAAAACAATCAAAATCTTGTTTACAACAATCTTATAAAGTTGAACATAAATTCCAGCAATTCCATTTCTGGATGTGCACACCTTGATTTTCAGTACTGGAACAACTCTTGCATATATATGCACCAGGAGACATGTACAACAATATTCATGGTAGCATTATTTGTAATAGCAAAGACTTTTAAATATTCTAAATAAGTCAGTGAATGGGGGCCTGCCAATAGTGAGGTACACTGAAAATGAGCAAACAGTAGCTGCAAGCAACAAGGTGGATGAACCTTAAAAACAATATGGAACCACAAAAGCAATCACAGGAGACTACATGTGTATTTTCACCCGGGTCAAAAGCAAATAAAGCTAAGTAATACATTGTTTCAAGATGTATACATACATGATGGGGGCACCTGGGGGGCTCAGTCGGTTAAGCATCTGCCTTTGGCTCAGATCATGATCCCAGGATCCTGGGATGGAGCCCCGCAGGTCGGGCTCCTTGTTCAGTGAAGAGCCTGCTTCTCCCTCTCCCTCTGCCTCCTCCCCCCATTCATGCTCTGTCTCTCTCTCAAATAAATATGTAAAATCTTTAAAAATAAATAAAATAATTCTTAAAAGATATATACATATACAATAAAAACTGTTTAAAAAGCAAGAGAATAATCAGCATAATTATGGACTGTTGTTATGGGGAGGTGAGAATAAGGCTTATGAAGAATACTCAAATAGCTTTAATGGTGTTGGTTATATTCTAGTTCTGAGGTTGGGCCGTATATTCATTGTTCATTTTATTCAATAAACACGCATCATATACATATATGCATTGTATATATAATAATATATTTCCATAATAATAATTATGGAAATATATAATAATAATAATAATTTCCATAATAAATGTGTCTATTTAATAGAATGTTTTCTAATGGACAGATTATTTCATTGGTGGGGGGTACATTTAGGTAGAGATATTTCATCAGCTGATAGTTGAAAATATTTATTATTCTGGAGTGAAGTCTAGGTCAGATTGGCAGTTTGGGGAGTTATCACTATAAATATCGATGAGGATCTGTGGACTTAATTTGTTATTTAAGGAGGTGGAAATTCAAGAATTGGATAAGTGAGAATAAAAAAATAGAATGGATGATATACATTGGTGAAAATTTAATGAAATCAGAGAACTTCATCATTTAAAGTAAAGGGAACGCTTTCCTGAGGGAGTAGCAAATGTCCTGGAACATATGTGTGCATCTTAGCAAGAAATGAAATGATGGTGGATGACAGGTGGTGGGAGAGGGTTCCTGAAACCAGAAGCTTAGAAAAGGAGAAAGGTCTGAGGCTAGAACGGATTGTTTCATGATGGCATTTTTGCTCTAAGATGAACACTCAAGGATAAATCAACTAGGCATATTTAGGGACAACATCCTGTACGTCAGGAGCGGGAATGGAATTAGGGCTTCTAAAATCATAGTTGTCCTAAAACAAACAAACAAAAACAAAAAAGCTGTCCTCATTTCAGGACTTTGCCCTAGTTCAGTCCCTGATAGGATGAAAATGTAGAAACCTTCGCTGGGAGCACATTCCAGCAATTGGTGATCTGCTTCATTTCCCCACCCTCCCTCCCCCATGACAGAGAGGAGAATATTCCATTAACGTGGCCCACGATGATTTCTATTTTAGACAAAGGAGGAGGAAACATTGAGAATGATCTTGTGTTTCATTCATCTCCTGAAGCCCCTGGCTGTTCCAGGCATTCCTTCCTTGTTGAAATCATTCTTGCTTTCTAGGCTGAGATGCTTGGGACATTGTGCAGGAAGAAGAAGAACAGTTGCTTAGTCATCTTCCGTAGGGAGGTATTTGCTGCAAGTGCCCCGGAGGCTCTTGCCAGCCACCACCAGGGAACAATTATTGTTCCTGTTGTTTTTGAACCTTATGCCGTGACTGGCGTAAGTGGTATTCGGCTAATATTAAGGGGAATTATATTTAGAAATGAGCTAAAGCAGTACTTCCAAAACATTTTGCTGCATGACCATGGAGGGTCATCCAATTCGGAGGGAAAGGGGGGTTTCCTGTTCCAGGCAAGGACTGTTTATGACCTAGTCTCAAGAAATGACGGACATAGGAAGTTTTCTTGTTGCTCTTTTCCACGTGAGGTTAGTCCCAAAGTTACGATGACATGGTGATCAAGTAGAGACGGTGCAGGAAGAAACAGAACAGAATCGATGGACTTACAGGGCAGAACCAGGAATGGCCCTCAAGTTTGCAAATTTGCAGGAAACTGGAGAGGTGTTAGACAAAGGAGAGGTGTTAGACAAAGGAGAGGTGATGAATGTTTTGACATACTGGACCAATCACTAATCCATCTTACTTACATGTGCTTGACACAAGGATGAAAAGAGACATAGAGTGAAAATTAACCCAACATTCTCATGTTAGAAAGAAGATCACTGAGAGCTGAGAAACACAGCCCAGCTCTCATTCACAGTAATCATGGTTACAATTTATCAACGCCAGTCACCCTTCTGAGTACTTTACATGTAATTTTTCATATACTGCTCACACAGACAATGCTGATAGAGACTGTTATCATGCCCATTTCACAGATGAAAAAACAGAACATGAAGAAGAATTAAATACGTTACATGATGTCCCATAGGAGGTTCATAGTAGAGCTGGGACTTCTGTCTACACAGGCAACATGAGCCCAGGACCTGCTTTCTTGCCCACTATGCCTCTGGCACTGTTTCCACATCAGGCCATAACAAAGGATGTATGAGGAGAACACGGAGGAAAGTATTCTAAAGCAGACAAGTCCCTGACTCTGTGCATGCACATACATCCGTTTTAATCTGAGTTTCTGGTCCTCAGCCTCCTTTCCCAAAGTTCTAATATTCCACATTAATTCTTATAATTACAAACTGTGGATGACAGCCTTGGTTATTACTGTAATCTGAGTTTGTCAAGAATGCAATTAAGAGTATCCAGTAGTTGGCAAAAGTAACCCACAATCTGAGAGGTTTTAAAAGACGAAGTTGCTGGGAAGAAAGTGACTAGACGGTCGGGGGAAGAACGACTGGCAAAGACAGGATAACCAGGGAAAGATCCGAGTTGGCTTTGTGTTGCGTTGCTTTCACACAAAGTAAAACAAAATATTATTTGGAATAGTGATAGGAGAAAGATGACCATCATTCCAGTAGAATATTCGTTCTTTCTGTAGTGGAGTAAGAGCGAAATTATCATTGACTGGAAGTGGTCTGATGAAAGCAGGACTCCTGGGACGGAATCCTGGGGATCTAGATTTGACAAGGAGCTTTGCCTCTTCTGAGCTGTTATCTTTGACAAATCACTTATTCGTTCATTCAACAAGTATCTGTTGGGCATCCGCGATGTGCCCACGTCGTTCTAACGCTGCAGGTGCCATGGCGAAAATTGCACAACTAGTCATATCCCTTGTGGAAGTTGTCATGTAGGTCAGGGCTCAGCAAACGTTTTCTGTACAGGGATAGATAAAAAATATTTTAGGCAGGCTGCATGGTTTCTATAGCAAATATTCAACTATGCGGGTGTGGTATAGAAGTGACCACGGAGAACACAGAAACAATGGATGTGGCTGGGTTCCAGTGACACTTCATTTACAAAGATAGATGGCAGACCAAGTTGGGCTAACAGGCGGTAGTTAGCCAACCCCTTTTCTAGAGGAAGAAACAAATATTAACCAAATAATTATGCCTATGGCATTAACATGTGCAAAGGCCCTGTGGCACGAAGGATGCAGTGGTATTCATAAAAGGCTAGTGGGCCAATTGCCAAGTGAGTGAGGGGTTTACCATGTGAGTGAGACTGGAAAGGCAGAGAGGAACAGACTAGCAGGATCTTTGGGGACACTTAAGATTTTAGTCTTTGCCGTGCTAATGACTGGCAGTCATGGGATTATTTTAAGCAGGATGGTTTCACGATCAGATTCAAG
This sequence comes from Eumetopias jubatus, assembly GCF_037043125.1. Classification (NCBI taxonomy): domain Eukaryota; kingdom Metazoa; phylum Chordata; class Mammalia; order Carnivora; family Otariidae; genus Eumetopias; species Eumetopias jubatus. The sequence goes on along the minus strand of NW_028274809.1, from coordinate 131,061,260 downwards.
TTTTAAAAGTTTTAAAAGATCGTGCATTGCAGTGTGTAGATTGAATTGAATGAAATCCTGTCATCTGCAACATAAGGATAGATATACTTGCCCTGTATATCAACAGTTCATTGTGGTGAACAGATCACACAAGGTGCATAAAAGTGGGTTATAAAATATAAATGATGTAGGGAATGGCCTAGAGATATTTTACAGGAACCAATGCCATCAGAAGGTCATGTTCTTTTGAATTTTCTCTAGGAACAAAGGCAGTCTGAACTCATGAAAGAAATCCTTTTGTTTATGTTAACAGGCTTCCTTCACCAGGGAAACTGCTCCTTAGGGTGCTCATGAAAGGCAAGGAGCTTCTCTCACTTGCTCATTCCGTCTCTCTCCATTTCCCCTCTCCTAAGCACCTGGAGCCCAGGCCTGGCTCCAAACCCATGAAAATTGGCCAAGTGTAAAACTTCTCAAGAATGAGATGGATCCGGGGGCGAGTTCCCCTGAGAAGCAGGATAAAGAGAATTTAGTGGGTAAGTTCCTCTTTTCCGCCCTAAGTATGTTTTATGTATATTAAGGGAAGTGAGAATTGTGGCATTTCTGAGTTACAAAGTAGCCACGAGGGGGATTAATACATATTGGGATTGGCTTCAATTCAGTTAGAGCCCAGGATTTTGGATTCATCACTCTTTGTGGTTTTATTTCCTTCTTGAACAGCGGTCTATAACTTGCTCTTTTCTTCAGTGTTAGATAGAATTTGTATTTGCATTTATCTTTACATTCTTTTTTTTTTTTTTTTGCATTACATAGCAAAGACATGTTGAACAGGCTGAAATGTGTCCATTTTCAAGTATCATCTGATGATGTTATGATTGAAAAGAAAAGTTGATTTGACCTGCATTACATTTGATACCTGGAGAAAAGTGGAGGAAAATAAAACTTAGCCCATAAGTACTAACTACTACCTTGAATGGCATGTCTAGATTATGAAGCATTTTGCTTGCATTATGTTTTTAAATCCTACAATAATTCTGAGGAAGATTCTCACATAATCTCATTTTATGAAGGAGAAAACTGAGTCTTGGAGAGTTTAAAACTTGTTGAAGTTCCAGAAAGTGATGATGATGATGATGATGATATGTGTGTGTATATGTGTGTGTCTGTGGGGGGAGGGGTGTTTTAACCCATGCTCTCTATAGTTTATGTTGCCAAAGAAGTCATAGAAATAGAGAACACACTTGGCTATCAGTTTGTAAAAGAGAAAGTATACATTTAGAAATATTTGCTTAAATTGATATGTGGGAAGCAGCAAATATCCCTTAGAAATCTAAGTGGAAGCTATCTCCAAAGTACCTTCCATTATCTTTTTGAACAAGAAGTTTCATGAGACATTTTAGCTTCCATTTAAAAAGTGAAGACATCAGCTGGGTAAATGGCTTAACTGGAGCTTTATCAGTGAGATAAACTGTCCATAGTGTTACTTGGTTTTGACTTTTTAATATAATGAGAAAAACCTGCACCACCACAGTACAAACAGAAATGGAACTTATATGTTACAACTTCTGATTTCATGTGGTTTTAGCAATTTCTGAGAGATATAGGATTAGCCATTCTCTAGAGATTTGTGGGATGATTTGCCCTTGCCTTCCTCCATCTTGGATACATTAACAAGACAATATTACCTAGTGCTGCAAGTTATGCAGAAATTTCCCCTTACACATGTTGAGAGAATTAAATGAGTAACTGAGTCTTTGTTATCAACTCCAGCAGGAGCCTTCAGCAGTACCGTGCCGCTGGCTTCTTGTACAAGCTTTTGGAAACCACTAGTGTGCCTCTCTTCCCAACTCCAAGTTCAGTGACATCACAAGGGTAGATCCGATCTATAGAGTGCTATAAATTAGGGCTCCCCCCTCCAGTTGTTACACATTTACTCATGTAAATGAGTAGGACAACACTACTCATTAGCCTTTGACGTCTCTTGCAGTCTTTTTTTTTTTTTCCTCTTTTTTCTTTAAGAGTTAAAGTGAAGTCAATTGGAATCTTAATCATCCAAATCTTAGAATTTCTTCTCAATGTGAAAATGCAAAAAAAGTCCAGGGAGTTTTTTAAAATACAGATTTTGGGTTCTCATCCCTGGAAGGCCTGGTACTCTTCGTTCCGGGACGGACTCAAGATTTTGCATCCAAGTTGCAAGCTGGTGATGTTGCCAGGCTGAGGACACAGTTTGAGTAGCACAGTATTTCTTTTTAGCAGTTCTGTGTTTTCCCTGAAAAATGTTCCTCCATGCAAGCTGTGTGCACATTTCAGAGAACTAGGCAGGAGGGAAGATGATTTTCAGGTGATGAAAAGATAGTATTTACTAGGAGGGTTTCTCTTTAGAGTCTATGTTTGACACTTAAAATCCTTGATTCTGTGGAGAAAGAACCAGGAAGTTGCTGAGACTGTACTTTACTGACTTTACCTCCACAGGATTGGAAGTGAATAGAAAGAGGGAAGAACTTTTAACACTACATCCCCAGGCCCAGGCAAGGTGATTGTTCTCATTCCACACACCTTTTATTTTTCCCCTGGGAAGCCTCCAATCTTTCCTGCTCTGGAAATACAAAGGACTTTTTTCTTTTTTTACTTGGTGTGATTAATTTTTTTTATTTTAAAACTCCCTCTAATATTATAAAGGTATCAAAAACTAAGAAAACTTAGAACAGTATTGTTGGGAAGGAAAAATTTCCCTTTACCCTTCAAAGATTCTTCTGGTTGGCCTCAGAATTAAATTGACGTGAGACTGATTAACAGGAGATAATCAAATTTAACTTTGTACAAACAGGAACTCCACATACATAAGAGGTTCTAAAGACAGAAAGGTAAAATAAGGTATATATGCCATCCTGAGCTAAGGAATGGGCTGGGGGCCTGAGGTTCAAAGGGGAGGAGGGCGATTCACAGAGCAATAAGAAGAGCAGGTGTTGGGTAATTAGAAGTTTGCTCTGCCATTTAGATGGGTCAGTTAGATAAAATTCATCTCTGGCAAGAACTCCCCAGTTTAACCTCCAGTTTAAGTTCTTCTAGGTGGATAAAGGGGGAGCAAAAATTTCTCGTGAGCCCACTGGGTCTTGATTTCTGCTCCAAATAGTCACCTACCAAAATGACACACTTTTGAGGACACTTGTTCTGACCCCTTCAGTATAAATCATACTTCCACCACTCAGAATTAACCACTGATAACATTTTGGTCAATTTCTTCCAGTATTTTTTCTTTGCATGTGTTTTGTGCTAATTGGGATCATATTGTCCACAGAACTTTGCATTCTCCTGCTTTTTTCTTTTAACATCATACCATCATAACTTCTGGGTTTTTGTCAATTAAAAAACATATACTCATGATATGATATTGTGTAGGTATGTCATGGTTTGCTTAATTATCTCCCCATTGTATTTTCAGAGTGTTTTTTATTTACCACTGTCATAAATAACACTATCATGAGACTGTTTGGACACACATCTTAAGGACAAGTGTTTGTTGTTGCTATTGGTAATGCTGTTATTTCATACAGAAAAGAGAGGTGGAGGAGGGACAAGCATGATGCACGCATAGGGGGAGAAAAATCTTCTCTCTACCCTTTTAGATTCTTTAGCTGGTCTACTAATGACATGGACAGAAGGAAGATTAACAAGGGAAAAACGAATTTAATTTTGTGCGTACATGAAACTAAACAGAAATGAGAGGCTCTAAGACAGTCAGGCAATTGAGGCTTATGTGCCATCCTGAGCTAAGAATAATGGGACAGTGGTCTGGGGCTTCAAAAAAGAGGAAGACAATTCACAGAAAGATGAGAAGAGTGAATGTTTGGTAAACAAATGTTTGTCATACCAGGCAGAAACAGTGGGACCCACAGAGGAATTTAAACAAATCATTCCTGCCCATCTCCCCCTGGCTTACCTTATTCTTGGTAATTATCTCTGGTGCTAGCTCTCTTCCTGCACCAAGCCCTGTATCTAAATTCTTAGAGGCAGTTAAGTGGGAAGTAAAAGGCTCTTCTCGAGTCTTTTGGGTCTTGTAGGTCTTCAGTTCAGAATAATTCACGTGCCAACGTGGAACATTTTGGGGAGGCTTGTTCTGGACTCCTTCACAAGGAAAACATTTTCTCTATTTTCTTCTCATAATCCCCAGTGAAGCAGTAGCATGAAGGAGAAAATGTGAGGACATATGGTTCCCAGTTTAATTGACTCTCTTGAGAGCAAACACAATCTCTTCTGCTGAACCATTATTTCCAGACAAGAAACTTCAAACAGATCAATAGCTGTATTATGTGGCTGAGCATCATTTTTGACAACTCAGTGCATTTGGTGTGCCATTCACTGCATTCACGCAATGAATGAGTTTAGCATCTACTGTGTGTCAGGAGATGGAGACATAAATATAAAACGCCTGCTCTCACAGCACTACTGATCTACAGGGAAGACACCCACGGTGACTGAAAATTACAGCATCCTGTGAAAAGCCAGGATAGAGGGTGTATTAGAAACTTAGAAGAGGAGCACCCAAAGGTAGGGGTGAGAGAGAAGAATCTTCCTAGAAAAGAAGGGGAAGTGTGAGCTGAGCTGTGTGGCTAGATGAGGGAGAGAAAAGTGTGGGATATGAATGGGAGGCGGGGGGACATGAAAGCTCCTGCAAAGGCACAAAGATGTGGACAGGGTGCTTTCTCTACTGCGGGCAGTGTTTATGTGTTAGCATACGACTTAGGCAGCTAGACCCGGAGGTGAGAGACCAAAGCCCTGCCTCCCGAAAAACTGAATTACAGACTTGCCCAGGTGTCAAGCCTGGTCTCCCAAGGCATGCTTGGGAGTTGCTGGGCAGTTAGTTAGTTGACTGATGGGATGAAGCCTCATTGGAATTCCTCCTGAGGCAACAGCAGGGCGAGCTGTGTCTGCGGGGAGGTCATGACGTGGGACTTTAACTGGATTGGTAGTGCTTAAATTCTTAAGCTGAAGGGGGAGCATAAGATATTAAAAGCATTTACTTTTATACTTTTTTGAACATTTGAACATTCTATTTCAAAATTTATTTTCAATGTTTCTATAAAAGATCAAATGGTAAAAAGGAACTCTGTACACGTGTCCTAAAGTTCACGTAACTCTCAAGCACAGATCATCCTTCCGTAGTTGAGATGCAATTATGACACTGAGAGAACTCTTACGATCGTGAACTTTTGTAGTCATAGGAGCAATGGTGAGATCAGCATCTAGCTCTGATTTAGTAGTTTTGCACTAAAGATCTGCTCGCTCTCTCTCTTTCTCTGTCTGTCGTTAAGGTTCTAAAAGTTATCTGCAAGAACTTCCAGTCAGGGGCTATGTTACTTTAAGGAGGTAGACACGTTCAAGGGCAGGGCTTTATTCTCCTTGAAAATGTAGTTCTTGCCCATATAGAGGAGCCATCATCTGGATGGACCAGAATATCCACCATGGATACTTAGAATCCTATCTGGTAAAAGAAACCAATTTTAAAAAAAGAAAAAATATTACGTAAATGGTCAAAGTAAAAACTGCACTGAAGTTGAAGACTTTAGTGAAGACTATTGCAATAGAGGAGGGAGGCCAGAACTCAATCTGAATGAACAGCGCTGAAACAAAGGGGTAGAGGGTTTTTAAGGCTTGGAGTGAGTTCCTGGAAAAGAACTGGATGGCCTTGGGCAGTGGTCAGAGGCCATTTGTGTTTATTAATGCCCTTCTCATATCTTTCTGATAGGTGGTAAATTTACGACTTGGAGCAAGGTGCCCTCTGAAGTCAGGCGCCCCCGTCCCACAAAAATGGGGAGTGCTACCTTCTTTGATGATTGTATTTCAAAAGAATGGCTCCCAGGTCCTTGACAAAATGATCCTAACAAGAGGCTTTTAAAAAAGGTTTACGTCTTGAAGGGGAAGAGAAAGAACTTACAATAAGTGTTCTAAAGAAAATACTCTAAAGAAAGGGAGAACAGGGTCTGAGAATCTGGAAGAATCTATTTAATGTTTAGTCAGTCTGAGGGAAATGTTAGGAATGTCTTGGCCAAAATACACCTCTAAGACAATCCTAGGCAGTGCGTTGGTTGGTTAGAGGGCCTCCTGATATGGCTAATATCCTTTACATATAATTGACTTAATCCCCACGACTAGTTATTATTGTGTTAATAAAGGAGGAAACTAAGATGTAAGTAGGGTAAGTGACCAGTGGGATGTCATCTAGCTTTCAAGTGAAGTCATCTCAGTTAGAATGTACGGGGAATGACTCAGGGCCACAATGTCTCATCCAGGCTGGGCATTGTCTCTGTCTGTCCACAGGATGGCTTTGCTGAAGGTTTTCTATTCCCTCTGTCCTCTCTCTGAGAAAGCAGAGCAAACAGTGAGTTTTCCATCCTCAATACTAGCCTGACCTCATATCATCTGGTCTTTATTTGAGTTATGTATTGAAGTATAAGATATGTACAAATAGGTGCACAAATCTTAAGTGTTTATCTTGAGAGAGAGAGAGACTGAATATACAAACAGACAATGGCTGGACCATATATAAAAACAGAACTCAATTGGGGAGTTTGGGCAGCCTGCCCCCCAAAACAACCCCTTTATCTAAAATAACAGCCCAGGAAAGTCAGTCTTACAAGAAGCCAGATTGTTATCTCTAGTGACAATTCAGGAAGCTAAACAACTTTTCTAACTATCAGTCCCCAGGACTTGATAAGTAACCGACAGCTTCTCTATTTTCTGTCCCTGCTTCCAACTTAGGACCAACTAAAGAAAGCCAAATATGCACCCCGAAGCAATCACACAGGATGCCCCGCCTTCACTTAGCCCACTTACAGCTTCCCCAATCAGGGGAAGCCTTCCCCTTTTCCCACTGTAAAGCTCTCCCACTCCTCTGCCTGCCTTTGAATCTTTGCCAAAACACAAAGGACAGATGCTGACTCTTCCACCATATAGCAAATTCTAAATAAAGAGCATTTGCTTTTCTCATTTGGTCGGTCTTTATTTCCACAGCCTTGATACGTGTATGTCTGTGTAATCACCACCCTGATCAAGATAAGGAAAATATACAGCACCCTAGAAGGCTTCCTGATCCCTTCCCCGATAATACGCAACCACCAACAACCCCACTAACAGCTACTACTCTGACTTCAAACATAATAGATTAGTTTTGCTCGTCCTTGAATGGAATGATACAAAATTAGTGAGATCATACAGTATGTATTCTTATACATGGAATCAAAAGTATGCACTCTTGGGTCTGGCTTATTTTGCCTGATATTTTGTTTATGAGATTCATCCACATTTTGCATATGGCGGTAGCCTTGTCTTTTTTCTTTCTGGGTTGTCCTCCTTTGGATGAGTATACCGCAACTTTATTTATTCACTTTACTGTTGATGGATTTGGGTGGCTCTTCATTTCTGGAATTTTATGAATAAAATTGCAAGGACCATTCCTTTTTTTTTTATGTTATATTATTCACCGTACATTACATCATTAGTTTTTGATGTAGTGTTCCATGATTCATTGTTTGCGTGTAACACCCAGTGCTCCATGCAGTACGTACCCTCCTTAATACCCATCACCGGGCTAACCCATCCTCCCATCCCCCACCCTCAGTTTGTTTCTCAGAGTCCATCGTCTCTCATGGTTCGTCTCCCCGTCCGATTCCCTCCCCTTCATTTTCCCCTTTCTACTATCTTCTCTTTTTTTTAACATACAATGTATTATTTGTTTCAGAGGTACAGGTCTGTGATTCAACAGTCTTACACAATTCACAGCGCTCACCATAGCACATACCCTCCCCAGTGTCTATCACCCAGACACCCCATCCCTCCCGCCCCCCAGCACTCCAGCAACCCTCAGTTTATTTCCTGAGACTAAGAATTCTGCAAGGACCATTCTTGAATGGGTTTTCATTGTAGTCACCACTCATTTCTCTCAGGTATTACTTCGAAGCGGAATACTGAGTCGTAGAGTAAGTATGTGTTTAGCTTTAGTAGATACTTTCAAATAGTTTCTCAAGATGATTGTATCATTTTGCATACATGAGGGCTCAGGTTGCTCCACAACCTTGCTAGAATGGGATATTGTCCCGTCTTTTATGTTTGCCATTCTGGAAGCTGTGTATTATGATCTCATTGTAGTTATATACATCTTTCTGTTTTGGGGTTTTGAAACAATGTCATAATACCTCAACAGCTATTTCTGCTTAGAGAAGAAATAGCTATTTTACAGAAACACAGATCTGGGGGCAAGGATTAGATGTAGTATTGATCTCATATTTAAATACTGTTGACCAAGCCAAAATAAGAAATAAGCAACCAAGTTGCCTAGCTTGTTTTATTTACTAAAATTCATTTCTACCACTAGTGCCATGTATGTGGGGCTAGCGATTTGGAATAATCTCCCCTACTTCCTGGCCTTGCGCAGGTTACCAATCCTGCTTTAAGCGTTTACCCCTAGTCCTAGAGGGCATTTAAGGTTCGTCCGGGGCTATGGGCTGTAGCTAAGTACCGGGAACAAAGCCCCAGAGGCAAGCCTCTACAAGTGAAGCTTGGTCTTGCCTCACTGTGTAAATCATTAAAGGCAGACATGAATGTCTGGCAGTTTGTGGAACTTGTGGGTCCCACTTTACTTAAAGAGAGATTAAGATGCTGATGACAACACGAACCAGATTTTCTGGCTGCAGAATGAAGGGTTGGCCTTGGTTACCCCTCAAGTCCTTCCATCTGAAGCCCCAGGGTCTGCCTCTCCAGTGTCAGCAGCGTGGGGCCCCAGGTTCTGTGCATTACGGCTCTGCCCTTCTCTTTCCAGGCTGAGGGAAATGTGTTGACTAAACATTCTGCTGTTCTTTGTCCCAGCCACATACAGAAGGGAATCCCCACTTATTTCCTAGAAGGAGGCACAGCAGAGACTGGACCTTATTATTACACCCGCCCCTACTGCCTTTCTCTCCTGCTAGACGTGAACCCTTGTTGGGAAGTTCCATCCCTATTCTCCTTTGAATCCTCAGCTCTAGCATAGTGCCTGGTATAGAACCGGCAAAATACTGTCAAATGGATGAATGAGAAATCTGGAGCAATCTGTTGGGGGTGGCAAAATCCAGTTCTCTGCTGCAAAGTAAGCAGACGATGATGGCCATACGGTATTATGGCAATTACTCACAGAAAATACACATCCATGGATTTGGAGAAAGCTGGAGATGGTTAGGTGTGCTAAGTAAGGGCTTGCGGGGTTAATGCAGAGGTGGCGTAGGGCCCTTTCCCTCCACCATCCCCTTAGCCTCCAGGGAAGGCTCTGGAAGCACCCTTGTGGAGGCTGAAGTGAAGGCAGTATGGGAGGTTTCTGAAGAGCCTTTGTAACACAATCCCTGCATATCTTTTCAGTCAGAATTGGGATCCTCGGGTCCCCTTCCCCGCAAGGCTTCCTGGGCTCACCGTGAGGGGAGGCTGAAAGATTCCCTCCACTCGAAGCCTGTGCAGCTGGCTCACAAGGCTGGCGGCTGAGCCCTGCAGGGAAGCTGACCCCTGGGCTCACAGCCCCATTTTAACTGCAGCTAATGACACCCCCAGGCTCCAGAATTCTCAATTCTCCCGGCGGCAGTGGCCTGGGTGATTCTAAAGCTCAAGTGTAAATCTTGGAAGATGACTCATGCCCTCATCTCTTGTCTCAGCATGGTTAGTACCTAACAGCCTTACCCACAGGTCGTCATGCAATGCAAGGGCTTGGTGGGGCTCCGGAGGAAGGCCTACGGGTCAGGCCTCAGGTTGTGCCACAAACACTTGCTTATGCAGCTGGGTGTTCAGGCTGTAACTACTCTGGAAATGTCTAGTGCTTGCTCGGGGCATAAAGTGTAACTGGGATCTTGGTGGAGTCCCAGCTGTTTGTGGGGGTTGCCCTGCTAAAGTCACAGCCCCGGGACACTCCAAGGCTCCTGAATACCAATGATTGCAGTGTCAGCAGCGGGGAAATACACCCCGGGTGGCCGGAACCGTGCTGCCTTCTCAACTCATTCACCGAGATTCCAGGAAATTACAGCTGGTCCCAGAGAGGCGTGTACGAGCACCATGATGTCAGCCTTGTTGGTAGGGGCAGAAGTACAAGTGACCTTAATGTCCAATGGCTACATAAACTGAGACACAGGTGCAGGATAGAGCCATGTGTGACAATGAAGAAGAAGGAGGTAGACCTGCATGTACTGACATGGAAATAGCTCTTAGATATATTCAGTTTTTTAAAAAAATAGAAGTGTTGGGGCACCTGGGTGGCTCAGTTGGTTAAGCGGCTGCCTTCGGCTCAGGTCATGATCCCAGGGTCTCAGGATGGAGCCCCATGCCCTGTGTCAGGCTCCCTGCTCAGCAGGAGTCTGCTTCTCCCTCTGCCACTCCCGCTGCTTGTACTCTCTCTCGCACTCTCTCTCTCTCAAATAAATAAATAAAATCTTAAAAATAAATAAATAAAATAAAACAGTAGAGGTGTTAGAATGGTGCCATAGCTCACCAAATCTACAAATCTAAGCCAAGTGTTTTCTGAGGATAGACATATGTGTATAAATACATAGGAATGGGTCAATCACGAAATACACCAAATCAATAACAATGGGACCTCTCTAGATAAAAGTGGACTGGGGAGAGGATGATCGGAGGACTTCAGTTTTATTTGTATTGCCTTGACTTTTTTCTTTTTTTACAATGAGAATGTTTATATACAGGCTGTGTCATTACAGTAATTTAAAAAAAGCACTAATAAACAAAATGCAACAAAGATTCTATAAGAATGCACAAAATGTTTTTTTTATCCTACATAATGATAGTCCAATCCACCTCACCAGGGTCCAAGGCTTTGGAAGGTGGTATTTTAAAAATATGAACTTTGGGTATGCAGGCAAGTCCTTATTGCTATCGGGTATATCTTTATGTGTATTTAGAGCCCATTAAAGGACATCTGCACAAAACGTTTTTAATACTAAATATGTAACGAAGACGTAGATAGTTCCCATCTATGGGACTGCACTAATCGAGAAAGTACCTGGTGGGTACTGGCACCAGGCATGGGGAAGTAGGCAGCGTCACAGTGTGCTATTGACGAGAGTGCGGATTGGTACAAACTCGTTGAAGGGCACTTAATCATCTAAATAATTGGAAATACTAATCTCTTTGACCTAACACTTTCCCTGCCTGGCATTTACCCTACATGAGTGTACAAAAACACATATTAAAAAGCACTCATCACAGCACTGTTTTAAGAGCAAAATCCTAGAACCGTCCTGAATGTTCATAAACTTATGGCGTGGGCACTGGTGAGTCAGGGGCAATAAAATGCATAAGTGAGGATGGATGTGAGGTGGTACCAGTTTGACCTAGTGACTTCTGCAGTTGGACAGGGGCGGGGCAGTGATAACCCTGCGTCTCTAACGTGGACAATAACGTGGATGGTTAGGCATTAATTAAGCTAAGGATAGCAGAAGGTGTTTGTGGAGTTATTTGGGTGAAGATATCTAGTACATATAGTTAATTCGGGTGCTTGTGTGAAGAATATGAATCTGTTGGAGGAAGTGTGGGGTGAGGATGGGGGCGGTTGTCAAGAAGAGAACAAGAAGGAATGAGGATTTAAAAGAAGTTGAATAGTGAATAAAAGAATAAAATAAGAATAAAAGGGTCAGCCACACTTGTGTGTTCTACAAACTGGAGTTCTAAGACTTGAGAAATTGTGTAACTGAAGTGATTAAGTCTAAGGCTACAAAGTTTTAGGGGACTGAAGTATGATTTGAACTCAACATTGCAGGGCAATATTCTTTAAGCCAAAATGCCCTTGTTATCATAATGTGTGATTAGCAAAAAGACTACCTATGTAATGAGCCAATGTAATAAAATTCCTTGAAAAGTCAGAATTGTCAAATATCAGTGTCTGACAAGTCCCTGTAAATTCTGTAAAATGGGAATAAAGTAGTAATATGCATTTACTAATGTAGATATTAATGTATGGACCAAGAGCCATATAAAAAAAATCTCATTTAGTCCTTGTCAAATCCTTCAAGGTGGTTGACTTCTATCCCCATACTATCGATGGAGAAGTGGAGGCTCAGAAAGATTGAGTGGCTTACCCAAAGCCACAACACTGGTGGGTAAGAGAGCTCTCATAGAAACTCCTACCTACAGGCTCTTCAAAATGTTTTTCTTGCCATCTTGTCTGCCTTTGGGGATAATAGTACCTACCTCTCTACCTCAGAGATTGTCTTCAATTTCAACCTGGGCACCCAAGAATTTGTCTTTTGAAACGGTACCCTAATGATTCTGATGGAGGTAGTCCATGAATTATACACTGGGTAACAGTGTTTTATGTGTTTTGAGGATAATAAACCATGTCATTCTTACTAAATATAATGGTACTTGTTATTTTTGATTCTATGAGACTTTTCTTGGAAGGGACAGGTCAATTTCAATCTAAAACCCTGAACGAACAGTGTGTGTGTATGTGTGTGTTTACTGCATTTACTGGTGTGCATGGGTTTCGATCTCCTCCTCAGTGACATCAGGCGTGGCCAGCGCACTGGGTAATAGCCCCCTACTCATGCAGCTGAATGGCTTTTCTAAGAACCATGTAAGTTACAGGCTTGCTTCCTCCTCATTTCTTAGGCATCAGCAGTAAACGGCTCGGTGTGTGTGGCTGGATCCTCTTTTCCCTTTCTTTGTTGCTGATGATCCTTACCTTCCCCATCTCCATATGGATGTGCTTGAAGGTAACACCCTGGGAAATAAATTGGGCTCTCTCTGTGAGCTGATGAACCATTAGGACTAAATGCTCTCCCTTAATCTCTTAGATCATTAAGGAGTATGAACGTGCTGTTGTATTCCGACTGGGATGCATCCAAGCTGACAAAGCCAGAGGGCCAGGTAAGACACTGTAGCTGTCCCTGACAAGGATCATGGCCACCTAATACTTAACTGTTGCCGCTGAGAAATTTTCCCCGGCAGCCACTTTTGAGAAGCAAAGAAAAGTCACAGGAAGCTGGAGCCCTTACCTGTCTGTACAATGGAAAGAAAGATGTTGTTCTGTTAGGCAAGTGAACAGGAGTCACCGCTAGACCTCTAGTTGAGAGGCTGGAAATCCAGCCCTGTTTCCTAGCATTCCCCCTGAGAGAGTCAGTGAATGGGAGCAAAGCGCAGCTCTGTTACATTGGCCGGACGTCCCTTATTATCAAGACCACTAGAAGAATGACTGAAGAATGAAGGGAGGGAGTAAATGGCCAAGGTAGACGATTAAGTTACTCAGAGAGAGTATTCCGGGAGCTGGTTTTTGATTCTCACCCTTTGAAAAGAGCTAATGGAAAAGTAAAAGGTAGTTTCTTCTCCTGGCAAGTAGACTAATGGAAATAGAGAGCTAGAATCTATCGCACAACTCCTTTGGTCAAATGTAGTGTTTCTTTCCATGCTTTCTCTACCTTAGAATGAAGACTGTTCCAAATTCTTCATGTTATAAGAGGATGGGATTTTGGGGGGTGGGGAGTGGACATGGGAAGGTGTTAGGTACTAAAACTCTAGACGTTAGGTATTGATTTAATTCTCATAACTTCTCTTGGTGTATATGTAGTTGAACAATATGAAATTGCTAATATTTTTTTTGATTTGCAAGTATGACAATTTCATACGATAAATTCTAATATTTTAGAAGCAGAGGCCATCAAAAATAGCATCTTACAAGATACATGAGAAAGAATGGTTATCTGCAATAGTTCTTTAATAACATTTGTTTTCTGCCCTCTATTATGATGTATTTGAGTAAACACATTCTCTCTCCAACTGGACTATAAGCTCTCTGCAGGGCAAGGACTTTCTTAGTCACTGTGATCCTGCATGTGTTCTACACTTGGCCATGCACTATGGTAGGCACTTAGATATCTGTTGCATTAAAAAAAAAATATATATGAGAAATTTCAAAAGCAGAAGCTTGTTAAAGAGGCTTGGTCGTTTCAAGTAGTATAACCCTACTTGTCTAATTTCATAAAGGACCTGAGGGGAAAGAGTGCAAGAATGACTTATTATGGATACTCTTATGAGTTCATCCAAATAGAAGTGTTAGACTGATCCAACTGAGGTACAACAGACCAAGGTTGACCCCTTCCAGGTCATGTTGCATCTGGTGGGGCCAAGCTTCTAAATTAGAGTAAAACTGGATTTGAGAGAAGTAGACTAGCCATAACTTGGAGGGCTCTAGAGAAAAGTGGATCTCTTTTAAATGAATTTTCCCAGAAGATTTCACCACTAAATGTCCCAGGATAACTACTCTCGTCATACATGTCTCTGGGGCTAATGAGTTACCTCAGAAAGCCGTAAGAGCTAGAGAGAAACAAGCCAAATTGCTAATGGAAAACCTCTCCACTTTTGTAAATTGTAAATTATTCTTTAATAATGAAAGTATTAATAATAAGTGGTGCCACTTCTTGAGCAAGTAATACATACCTGGCACTGTGTTTAGTACTTTATTTCATTATCATGTTGAATCATGCTTAATCTTCACTACCATCTTCTAGAGATTAACTAACTGAAGCTCAGGAAAGTTATGAGAGTGTTCCCAGGTCACAAGCTAGTAAGGGCGAGGGCTAGGACTTAACCCTCTAGTTTTAGGGGCCAGGACCTCAACCAGTGACCTGACACCAAATAAGGAAGTAAATTAAGCAGCCATCCTCACTACAAGTCTCAGGAAAGTTGAGAGACCAAAAGAAAGAAAGCACCTTAGCAGTGTTTTCCTTTGATGTTACCAGCCCTTTGTAAGGTATGCAACCTACAAACCTGTTTCCTCTTTGAAAACAAAAACAACAGCACAAAATCTTTCTGGTGAATGGAAATGGATTGGTGTCCGCATCTTGCTGACATGCTTTGTGGTTCTAATCTTGGTGACTCTTGCTGTAGAGAGCATTCACCAAGCTTATGGCAGGGATTCATGCATGGGGTCTTCAACTGAATTTTCTTATCCCCATCCTTCCCCCACCCAGCCCCAAACCCAAATACTTCACAATTCAAAAAGAAGTAAGAGCGTTTATAATTGGGGAATGCCATTATACTTGAACTAGGACACAGCTCTGGAGAAACAGCAAATTCTGAAATACATTGCCTTTAGGGACTCTGAAATCTTGAGAAGATTTTGCTTCCACTATTTTTTCGGTACTATTGAAGATGAATGAGAATGTTGACAGTCATTGATATTTAAGGGTAAAAATCTATTACTTACATCTTTTGTATGAATATCTTTAATAAGGACACCGATTTCCAAAATATCCTTTTAAATTAATGTCAAATTCAACACTTGGATAGAAGTAGGTTGAGTGTTTTAAAAATAAAATCTAAAAATTAAATGTCAAGGATCTTAAGCTCTTTACCACAAGATTTTAATTTCTAGGGAACCACTTTTCTTTAGTCACTGACTAGTAGGAGGAACTAATTTTCCCCAAAGTTAGAGGTGTTCATATTGAGGATCCTCTGAGAAGCATTTGTAGTCCCTTGAAAGTAATGTATCATATAGTTAGGAGACAATTTGTTGCAGTTAGTTTCAATAGGGTAAAAGTAGGGTAAAATTCATATTTTCTGGGCACCTGGGTGGCTCAGTCGGTTAAGCGACTGCCTTCAGCTCAGGTCACGATCCTGGAGTCCCGGGATCGAGTCCCGCATCGGGCTCCCTGCTTGGCGAGGAGCCTGCTTCTCCCTCTAACCCTCCCCCCTCTTGTGTACTCTCTCTCTCTCTCATTCTCACTCTCTCAACATAAATAAATAAATCTTTTAAAAAAAATTCATATTTTCTCTCTCATAGGTCTGATCCTGGTCCTGCCCTGCATAGATGTATTTGTCAAGGTTGATCTCCGAACTGTTCCTTGCAACATTCCTCCACAAGAGGTAATGCCAGTTAAAGATATGTCGTTAGAAATAAAACCTGTTATCTTCCCTGTTTCACGGACAGTTGATGTTTTACATTGTGTTTTCAAATTTCAAGGGACCTGCTCGAGGAGCCCTGGGTGGGTCCTAAAACTACTGAGTTTTGCTTTTCCCATTAAGAATGAAGCCAAGGGCAAGGGCTGGCTTGCTGTAAGACTTGGAATGACTCAGAGGGGAAAGTCCCAGAGAAGATAGAAAAAGACGCAGTTGGCAGAGAAGCTGGGATGGAGAGCAGCAGCCAAGATGCTTGGGAGAGTCAGCTGAGTCGTTGTATAAAGGAGCTGAATTTAATTTGGTGGAGGGTAGGGTTTGGTTAGGATATTATCCTTGCTGTCACCTTTCCAGAAGATTTTTTAGTAAAATCTCTATCATTCACTTTTTTGTGTGTGATTGGATGCAACACAGTGGGTGAGTGTAAGGAACGAGCACAAGAGCCCACCTGCTTTTGGATTTCAAATAATTCTTTTCAGTTCTTAAAGTATTGTAACTAAATATCCAAGGCCAATAACAGGACAATAGGGAAGAGAAACAGTTACTAAGAACCAAAACAATGAAAGGAAATGTGAGTAGGGCCTACAATGTGGGAGGGCAGAGGTGATGAGAGGATTATGAGTCGATGTTAATTTTCTTCTCTCTGGTCCAGGAAACTCAGTCATGACCCAACAATCATCTCGCCATGTCACTGGTGGGAATTACGGAGTCCTTACTTTAGGAGTCAGCCTGTGTCGTAAGAGAGTTGGAGATGCTTAGTGACCTATCATGGGCCTTTTCTGGCCTCAGAGTCCACCATTCTGGATGGGAGAAGGGAGCTCTAGGTTCTGCTCCTACGGTCCTGCCAGAGAGCTCTCAGTGGCTGCAAAGCACCTCGTCTCGTTATTCAGAATGATTAATGCAAAACCTCGATGAAAGCAAATAGATTTCTCTTTATGTGAATACAGAGCCCGGTCTCTGGTGACATCTATGTTTTCTAAGAAGCACTGCTGTTCATCAAATCTGATAAAAACTGAAAACCAAAAAGATTTCAGGTATCAGGGCAACAAGTGTTCTATCTCTGTGTAGAAGGTAGAATTCCACAAAGTTTCTACTTGCCACATTTTAAAATAGAAGTGCTTATGCTCCCCATGGCATATCAAGAGCCTCTGCCTGTGGGGTCTAAGACTTGCCTAAGATGAAGTTGCAGGGCTGGATAAGGATTTTGTCACCACCTAGGATGACATTATACTCGAGCCAGGGCAGAGTTTGGGTGATGCTGGCATGAACTGTCATGAATGCTCTCCTCCTGGGGAGAGGGCTCTTAGGCTGGCTGACACTTTGTCAGTCACTGTGACAGTCATAATAAACATGCGATTTTCCCTGTCTTTGCTCTCCAGATCCTCACCAGAGACTCCGTGACTACTCAAGTGGACGGAGTCGTCTATTACAGAATCTATAGCGCTGTCTCAGCAGTGGCTAACGTCAACGATGTCCACCAAGCCACATTTCTGCTGGCTCAGACTACTCTAAGAAATGTCTTAGGGACGCAAACCCTGTCCCAAATTTTAGCTGGCCGAGAAGAGATTGCCCATAGCATCCAGGTAAAGATGCTGAGAACAAATAGCCTGTGTCTTTAGTTCATTTATTTTAATTATCGGTGATGATCAAATATCAGTAGTTCAAAGAATCCCTCTCCCGTGCATGCACGCACGCGCGCGCGTGCGCACACACACACACACACACACACACACACACACAGAGCTGCTATAAACACATGGCTTCAGTTTGTGGTTTTATTCCTTTACAATCACAAGGTATAGATTTAAATATCTGAGCAGGAGAAGGGGAGCTGTAGGAATTGTACAGCTCACCCGTTTTCTTTGAAATTCAGCACATGAGTGAGCATTGTACACAGTAGCCTTTTCTGAAGAGGTTAGCATCATTTTAAATTCGGGTTACTCGAGAAGAAAGGTCACCATTTCTCAGACAGCCCGTGTATTTCTGCATGTCAATGGAATATTAGAACAGGATTCAACCAAGACATCGCAGGCCTGCCATCCCTGGAAAATCTGACATGGTGCCACCTATATCAGTAATTATCGTGATAGTAATCATAATACATGAATAAAATCTTTAAAAAAGTAATCATAATATTGATGAGGATGTTGCAGGTATCCATCTCAACTCTTGCACACCCCAGTTTATAGACAGTTACATCCATCTCAACTCTTGCACACCCCAGTTTATAGACAGTTACATCCATCTCAACTCTTGCACACCCCAGTTTATAGACAGTTACATTTCTGTGTGGTCCTAAATCAAGAATGTTTTGATTCTGAGCCTCCCTGCTGTACGTTAGGAGGGAATTTCAGCTTTGGTCCTTGGCATCTCTTCCAGTGCTTAATGTGGCACAAAGACCCTAAGGCTTTCTGAGATAGTGTTGGTGCTATGTAACTCTCCATATCATTTGTAAGAGCCCCATAAGTTTGACAGCTCAGATGTTTCCCCTGCCACAGTCCGGTGACCGGCTTCTCAGGAGGTCTCACCGTCTCCCACAGTTCTCTAGAAATCGTAGAAAGGCAAGCGATCGCTTGCCATTTGGTAGTGGGGATCTCTGCCCCAGGCCTCGGAGGGAACTAGCCGTCTGATCTCACTCTTCGCAAAGCATTCTTTTTCACCCCTCCCTCTGCAGGATAACCAACAGGACATCCTCAGTGGTCTTCAGTTTTTAAAAGGACAAGCATATCTTTGATTTTAGGCTATGGTGCTCTCAAAAAAAATATGCCTGGCTACCTGTTTAAAACTGGCCACAGGACAGAGGTTCACTAGGGCAAGGCACAGAGTATCTCAACAAGTACCCGATAATATTTATTGAGTTATTGCAAGGCATTGGTAGATCTCTTACGTGTATTATCTCCAAATCTCATGAAAATCCTGAAAGGAAACCTTTATAGGTGAGAAAACAAAGAATCAGAGAGGTTAAGGAACTGGCCCAGTGATTCACGGCTGCAAATGGCAGAGCCAGGACAAAATCCAGGAGTATCTGAGAAGCCCATGCATTGCTGCTGGCTTAATGTCAATGACAAGAAAATGTGGGGTATTTGCTCAACTCTAGAGGGATGGCATATACTTCATTAGGAATAGTTTGGGGGTGAGTCCTGATACCTCCTGAAAGATCTGTCAGGTTCTCCTTCTTTTTTTTTTTTAAAGATTTTATTTATGTATTTGACAGAGAGAGACACAGTGAGAGAGGGAACACAAGCAGGGGGAGAGGGAGAGGGAGAAGCAGGCCCCCGAAGGAGCAAGGAGCCTGATGTGGGGCTCAATCCCACGACCCCGGGATCATGACCCGAGCCGAAGGCAGACGCTTAACGACTGAGCCACCCAGGCGCCCCCAGGTTCTCCTTCTGAATCCTTCCCGGGATTCCCTTCAATTCCTGGGAGTGATCAGTAAGAACTCCCTTTCCTTTCTCCAGTTGTCTCACTCCAAATGCTGTGAATACAAAAGGAGAAGAGGAAGAGGAATTTATCTTGCAGATATAAAGCACATCAGAACCTTACATCCTCTGTCTTCTGACCGATGCCTTTTCTTTTGATCTGGAAACAGACCTTACTTGATGATGCTACCGAGCTGTGGGGGATCCGGGTGGCCCGGGTGGAAATCAAAGATGTCCGGATTCCGGTGCAGCTACAGCGGTCCATGGCAGCGGAGGCTGAGGCCACCCGGGAAGCCAGGGCTAGGGTAAGAAACACTCTGTCTACACTGGAAGGCAAGATGCCTAGCTTTGAAGCAGACAAAAATAGACCTTAAATGGAAGATCAGGCCTTCTCAATGATTTTGATAAGAAAAGGGTTTCTTTTTCACAGTTTTTTTAAAATTTTTTTAAAGATTTTATTTATTTATTCATGAGAGACAGAGGGGGAGAGAGAGAGAGAGAAGCAGAGGGAGAAGCAGGCTCCCAAGGAGCAGGGAGCCCGATGCGGGACTCGATCCCAGGACCCTGGGATCATGACCTGAGCCGAAGGCAGACGCTTAACCATCTGAGCCACTCAGGCGCCCTCTTTTTCACAGTTTTTACTGAGAATTTCCTCCTGAATTAAAAGGCAATGGGCAGCTTAATGTACTTTGAGGAAGTAGGGCAACAGGTCTTGGGACAGGGGCTGCTCAGCAACATGCCCAGTGACTTAGCAAGGTGGATCCCAGGTCTGGCTGCATTTCAGTCCCCTAGAGATAACTCAACATAGCAAACACTAATTCTCAGGCCTCACCTCATACTCGGTGAAGCTGAGTCTCTTGTGGCTCAGGAATCTACATTTGTATAAAGCTAGTAATTCTGCTTTTTTTTTTTTTTTTAATTATTGGAGTATAACTGACCGACAATGCTAGGTTAGTTTCAGGTATACAAAATATTGCTCTGACAATCCTGTACATTCCTCAGTGCTGTACATTGCTCAGTACTCATCACAGTGGGTGTAGTCACCCTCTGAAAGCTGGTGATTCGGCGGTAGCCAAACGGTGCCCATCTTTTGAACATTACTGTTGCATGTGTTAAGTGTGCTGGATTCACAATCCAGGTTAGAATGACAAACCGTAAACATACGCTGGTCTCGAATGTTCTTGAGTCTGTTGGACCTACAGCCTTCTGCAGGACCTATAGCCATGTCTGCGGGGATGGGTTTCCTGGAGTATCAGAAACGAAGGAAGATGAGAAGCCTTTTGCGTACCCAACTCAGGATCTTCCTGAAGAATCGATGAGTCTTCCTGCCCTCCTCCCTTCCCCATCTCTGGTTTATTTGTGAAGCTCCAGCAGCTTCTCGGCAGTGGACTTGGAGGGCACTTTGGCACAGAGACAGTGAGTGCCCACGGCTGGGGCAATCGAGGTGCAAATCCGTCTTGGGCAGGAGAGAACTAGACAGGGAGCCAGCACTTAAGAGAGCCTTCCAATGGGTGTTCTCAGACCCGCACTTGCTGCTCCTGGTAATCAAGAGCAGAGAGAACTTGAAATAGTCCTTACATTGTAAGGATGAGGCTAAACTGGCAACAGAATAAAAGGAAAAAAACATCTCCTAGGATAAGTAAGGACAACAGAGAGAAGCCAAGCGGAGGCCTTGAATTTCAAACTTCTGTGAAAGCTAACTCAGGGGATGGGGAGGTTCCGGGGTGATCAGCCAGCATCACTAGGGCACAGACCGCCCAGGATTTGTTGGGGTTAAAGACGGTGCTTTTATTTTGTTTGCAAAGGAAATCTAGGGACTCGTAATTTGTAAAAATATCTCCCCGCCTCCTTCAACTTCCTCAAATTCCCCTAATCACATTAGGATGTGAAACTCTCACCCTCGTCAACGCAGTAACTCCATGAAACCCACAGGCAGGCAGGCATCGGGACGCAGCCAGAAAAAAGAGATCCTTAGTCACCGTTGTAAGCTTTTCTTTCTGAGCTCTTTTATTTCTGCCGTTTCAGGTCCTTGCAGCGGAAGGAGAAATGAATGCTTCCAAATCTCTGAAGTCAGCCTCCATGGTGCTGGCCGAGTCTCCCATAGCCCTGCAGCTGCGTTACCTGCAAACCCTAACCACCGTGGCCACGGAGAAGAATTCCACCATCGTGTTTCCTCTGCCCATGAATATCCTGGAGGGCATTGGTGGTGTCAGCTACCATAACCAACAGAAGGTTCCGAACAGAGCCTGAGGTCCTCCTGCTGTAGTCAGCCATTGCTTGCGGGAGCTGTTTCTATCTCTCCGGAGAACCCAGCACTCAGAAGTGCTGAGAGTTGCAACATTACTGAAACAGAGGGACGCTGCAGCTGGAGTAGCATTAGCGGGGAAATGCCGTAGAGGCTACAAAAAAAAAAAAAAAAAAAAAAAGAGGGCTGTGTACTACTTTTATTATTCAGAGCATAAACAACTGTGCATTATCCTTTTTAGTCTGTTAGCAGGCGTTCCTGACTTGAGGCAGGAACTTTCTTGCAGTAGGGGGAGGAAATCTTTGGGTGACAGTGACTAAGATTTCAGCATTATTTTGATTGGTTTTGAGAAGCTCTCTAGATAATTTATAAAGTAACATAGGCCTCCTATTTATACTAGATATTTGCTTTTTATAATTCCCAAGTAACTATTTGCTATATCTCCAATACAACAATTCCCCCAACACCCCCCCCCCCCCCGTATTTGAAATTCTGATTGATTTTCATGTGAAAGGCTGAAGAGGCACCTAGGCTTCAGTGGCAACTGTAAACTCATCACCAACCCCCAGGGCAGACTGCTTCCCGCTCTCTTGCTGCCCAGCCCCCTGCCTGGAACAGTGGCCAATGCTCAGCCTCCCCGCACCTTCGTCAGCGGCTGGGACAGGGCAGAGCGCTTGCAAGTGAGAATGATGCTTATAACAGGTTCTGTTGGTTGGAATCACTGGGGAACATCATCCTGTGGACTTCATGTTTTCACGCCATTATTAGTCCCAAGAGCCACCAGTAGTCAAGAATTGTTTATAAACACTATTCACCCCCTCCGAAAAAACCCCAACTGTTCAAAATAAAGAAGCCATAGAATAGAATACAGATGTGATGTATTTTAAAAATTGCTTTGTCAGAGATTTTTTTTGTTGCCATGGTACAATTTTCTTTTGGGAGTTCCATTTTGAGCAAAGGGCTAGGATTTTTGTTACCGTTTATTGAATGTCGGCTATGTGTTAACACCATGCTCAGCCCTTTATGGATGCCAAGAAGTATCTTTATTTTGCAGATGAGAAAGTGATGTCAAGAGGTTGAATAACTTGCCCAAGATCCTGCAGCTAGTTTTGGGTTAGGATTTAAAACAAGGTCTGACTCCAAAGTCCTTGCTCTTAAACATCATCGAGGTTTACTTGGGGCAGGTGGGAGGGGGTGGGGATAGAGCCCTCCCATTCCATTTTTGCCTTTCAGGTTCTGGAAGTGTGGGGACCCACTATAGTTTTTCATTGTGTCCAGGACTATGAGAGCACGCACACACATGTTCACACGCTCCCCACCCCTCATGGTCCTTGCACACGGCACATGTACTTCCTATATAATCCCCCACCCTCACATTCCCCCCCACACACCCCCAGCTCTGCTCACATCCCCTCCATATGTTCCCCTCACACACATCCTGTATAGGTATTAGCTGCATATAAATGTAAAACAGGGGTCACATTCTGCCTTTGTTTTGTTTTGTTTTGTTTTGTTTTTTTTAAGATTTTATTTATTTATTTGTCGGAGAGAGAGAGAAAGTGTGAGTGAGCAAAAAGCAGGGGGAGCGGAAGGCAGAAGGAGAAGCAGGCTCCTGGCGAGCAGGGAGCCCGATGCGGAACTCGAACCCAGGACCCTGGGATCATGACCTGAGCCAAAGGCAGATGCTTAATTGACTGAGCCACCCAGGCATCCCTGCCTTTGGTTTTGTAACCTGCTTTTTTTCATGAAACCGTATCATACTTGATATGAATTCTGGACAATTCACAGTTAATAAATTTTTTAGTAGTTTCTAATGACTCTATAACGTTAGCACTCATTTTTAACTCACTGAGGTTCATATTTTTTCCTTATAAGCTAAATACTTGCATTTTAACAAAAACTGGGAATGGAAACCTATCACAGCTCACCCACACCAGCCAGAATCTGAGTCGATGAAGTCACACCATGTAGACGCTTAGCCAGTGACCGTACATCTGATGAACAGTGAGTGGTGCAGAGACTGACCACAGGCTTGGACCCTGAGGGTTACCTGAGGGGTAGGCCCTACTTGTACAAGGACATTTTGTGAGCGCACTTCCTACCCTGTGCCAGAAACCCACACTTATTACTTCTTTTGGTTTCCAAGATTGCACTAAAAATGCAAATCTTTCCTGTCAACGTACAGCAAACTCTAAACCAGTGGTTCTCTCTGAAGATCATGGTTCTCTCACTCATTAGAAGCTCTTTTTTGAAACACACAGCCCACTGGCATTCCCCTAGGGCCATCCCCCTAGGGTGGGAATAGGGTGTGAGAGCTGATTCAGAATCTCTGGGGCTGTGCAGATGTGTTTGTTTGCTTGCCTGTTTGTTTTTAAATTGCGTGTTTTCCATCTTTTTAAAGATTTTATTTATTTGAGAGAGAGAGCACACATGAGTTGGGGGAGGGGCAGAGGGAGAGGGAGAAGCAGACTCCCTGCTGAGCAGGGAGCCCGAAGAGGGGCTCCATCCCAGACCCAGGGATCATGATCTGAGCCAAAGGCAGATGCTTAACCTACTGAGCCACCCAGGTGTCCTGTGCAGATGTGGTTTGAAAGCTCTCTGAGAGATTCAAATTACTACATCCCTCCTGCATTAAGCCTCATTAATTCTTTAGGATTGCGATAGGTCATTTAATATATCAGTTACTAAGGGCTGACTAAAGAAATCTCCTTTGAAGAGAAGTATTTTGGGGGGTGAATGGCATACATGAATCAGGGAAGGTCACAGCTCTCCTGGAATGTGACTGCTAAAGACGATATTCAAAACACAGTCATAGGGTGATAGAGTGAGATTTGTTTTTCTTCTGGGGAGGAGGGTAGCTGGAAGGGCCAGGCGGAGGAAATAGCAGACAACTCTCAGAGAGAGGGAGGCATCTGATCTCTTTAGATGCAGGCTTGGGTCACCTTGGATCACCGTAATCCCCAAAAAGATTTAAGCTAGCACAGATGACCCCTGCTGGTGCTTTTCCTGTTTTAGCAGCGTGTATGGTGTGTCATTGATCGGAGCGCCCTGGCAGGGTTCCCCAGGTGTCCCCGGCTTTGATTGCCCTTTAGATGCTGGGCCAATACAATCATATCGCACCCACTGGTCCCTAGGTGCATTTGGCTGTGCCTGACCTTGGAACAGGGATCCCTGGAGAGGTGATCTCTTTCCAAAGTCTTAAATGGGAAATGGTAGGGAAGGGGCAAGATCCTCCTTTGCTCTTGCTGTAATCCCTGCCCACCCCCAATCAGCGTCCCAGTCTCCCAGCGTCCCCCTGTCTCAGCCTGCCTTTCCCACAATCCCTTGCTACTAGAATAGGTAAGCCTTTACCCATTTTACCTTTCTCTTCCTGTCAGGACTTCATTACACAAAATCTGACTCTGATTTTCAAAGTCTTTGTTCTTACTGCTCTGATTTTGGGTATAATTAAATACTCTGGGCTCCAGATAAAAGATCCCGGCTCTTCTTCTGGAGTCTACTTTAACTCTGCCCCTAAGATTCAAAACAGGCTAGCCAGTTCCTAGAGATTTGTGCCTTTCATAGGCAAACTAAACAGTCCACAGCCCCTACCCCCAGCTGCCATCTTTATCTGTCTCCCACTCTCTGGGCTACTATCCAACTGCCCAGTCCCCCAAGTGCCAGGTACCAGACAACTAGGGAGAGCCCTATGCCCTAGACCCCATTGAAATTACTCAGATCGGCTAATCCTCAACCTGTTTACCCCACCTTGGCTGTTTCTGCTCGTGGAAACTACAAGAAAGGCTCTTGCCCACACTTTCTCTTGTTCCCTCTGCCTCATGACTGACCCTGGTGCCTCCTTGTGTGTGGCCCCTCTGGTGTAATACGTCAGCTCCCCTTGGAATCTGTGAGCATACTAAGCTTTCTTTTCAATGGCAATTGTTTTTTTTTTTTTGATTCTTTGGACTTGTCATATCTGAATAATAATAAAATTTACATTTAAAAAATACCAAGTCATGAACCTGGAGTTCTCATCTCCATAGAGAAAGTACTTCTCTCTAATTCACCTACATAGAGCAGACGCCTGTTGTTGTTGTTTTAAAGATTTATTTATTTATTTATTTGAGAAAGAGGGAGAGAGACAGAATGAGGAGAGGTGCAGAGGGCGAGGGAGAGAATTTCCAGCAGACTCCGTGTTGAGTGAGAAGCCTGATGTGGGGCTCGATCTCATGATTCTGAGATCATGACCTGAGCTGAAACCAAGAGTCAGATGCTCAACCGACTGAGCCACCCAGGCAGCTCAGGGCAAGCACCTGTTCTAATGTGCATAAAGTGTCTCTGAAGATAATATACTGTGTAGGTCATACCCACAGAAAACCGTATGTTTGGAAATTATAAACAAAACTTCTTTGAATCGGGCCACTGCTTTTGAGGCCTTGTCTGATGACACTTGAGTATCACCAGTGCCTCTTGACTTAGTGGTCTCTTTAGAATTCAAGCCAAATGGTGGTGAAGTGTGCAGGGAGATGGGACTCCTGCAGAACCGTGTCAGGCCACAGCCACTGTATGTTGTAATGCAGCCTATGTGTTTCAGACTCATTGTCTTCTGAATGGTTTCAACTCTGAGGAAATCCTGGGAAAATATTTGTACCTCTTTTTGCATACGCCCTTCTCCAAATTTTCTCCCCCTGTGAGTACCTTGCATCATCTCTGACCTGCCTCAACTTCCTTTGGATATTCTTACTCTGTCCCATTACCTTCTCTACCACCTTTAACCACTTTGCAATTTGTCACATTTAAATTTCTAGGATGAGATCTTAGCATCTTGAAATGCTTTGCAGTCTGTTAGGAGTAGGATTTTCAAAAATTGCTATCAATCTTCCTCTGCAGCAGCTTCCTGGCCTGGCTGCTGGATGTGTGTGGGGGGGAATCAGTACTTTGTGGGCTCAGATGGGCCCAACTCTGTTCCTGATGATTCCCCCCCCCCACCCCTGCCTCTTAGTCAGGTCTACGTCATTCTGGTTTGGGGACTTTTCCTTTAAATTGGGTGCCTCTGGGGTGACTGTGACATTATGACAGGGAGATCTTATCTCCCAGTTAATACCCAGGTGTGGCTGGATCATGAATCTTCCCTTCCTTGGTCCCCTTCCCTAACTTCCTGAAGGCCAGGCTTTCTCCGTAGCAGCTGGGAAATTTTCTAGCACACAGGCTCTTTTCTTTTCTTCTGTAATGAAGATGGATCGAGCCCCTCATTTCTGTAGCTGATCACAGCTTTTCTGCTATAACACGGCCATTTCCTCCCCCAACCTTCCACTCTAACTTCTCTTGTGTGTTTGGCCCTTTTCTTGGGATTATCCTTCAACAGCTATAGGGGGCTGTCTTTACCTTTCCTTCTGGTATTAAATAGTGGTGGCCACCTACTAAAAATCTGACCATATAATAAATCAAATGATTACTGACTTGAGTGAAGTTTGCATAAAGGTGACTGGTCTACCTTGTCAGGGAAGCTCCCCAGCAATGGATCCGATCAGTGGATTCATCCTGATTAGTAGGATTCATATCTGTAGTAAGGTCTAGACACCCTGCTCCCTGGGACAGAGCTACTCACCTAAATATATGGTTTCCTTTAAGTATACATTGCCCCTGGCAGGCCTGTGTTGGCACCTGCTACAACTGGCCAGTAAGCACTAAGATCCTGCAGGTAGATCCTGGCGAGGAGCCACAATATTTTGCCACTGGCATCAGAGAGGTACTGGGAGCACAGGTTCCATTCTAGAAGCCTGCAGGAGCTTAAGCTTCAGACTCAGATTGAAAGTAACAGACACTCATTGCAGACTACATGAATTCTTGGATTTTAGTGTAAATCAAAGTTGCAGAAGGAACCACAATAACTTGACCATGTTAACACATTTACATTTACATGGGCTTTATTTATATTAAACATGTGATATATTTCAAAGGAAAACAGTGGTAGTTACGCAACACAAGTGGCAGCAAGAATTATTTTAGACACGGATGGAAGACTGAATGGCTCCAAATTATTGGCATAATTGGTTTCCCAGGGATAAGCTTCAATAGCCAGCAAACATGAAGTACCCCAGTAAATAAACAACAACAACAAAAACTAGACCCTGTTCGGTTTTGAAGAATTCCCATGGGAAAATCACAAAGGCCATTAAGCTCTGCAAATAATTCCATTACACACAGATACGTCACTCAGTGGCTAGATAAATATAAATTTACTGAACGTTTTGGAGGGCTTTGGGGAAGGAAGCAGGAACTTAATACAATTATCAAACACACAACTCCTTGTCCAGGCTGAAGTTTTCTTTTAGAGACAAATGGGCTTAAAAATACCTTGCCAAAAACTTGAATTCCTGAAACCACAGAAAGAGACTAGGCTTTGTACTTCTTTTTTGTAATGGGCTCAATTTGGGCCCTTACAGAGATTATCTTTTATTCTTACCAGTAATTGCTTTTCTATATTTTAAGCGATTTGTATTACAATGCTCTTTATTATTAATGTTAGTTCTTAAAAATTCACATTTCTCTCTTTTCTTTCTTCTTTTCTAAGGCACAATACTGACAATTCTTATGCGATGGGACGATCCAAACTTTGGAAAAATAAGTATCTGTAGTAGAGATTCACTTAGAGTATTCAAGGAATCGTGCAATCAGCGTAGGCAACATCTGGCTCATAGTGAAAGGAACATTGTGCATTTAATAATTACAATTTAAAACACTTCAATGTTGTTAACATTTTAACAGTTGTTGTTTTTTTTTTTGCCATTTATTTCATTGCAAAGTATTCGATCATGCAAAACAACTTCATATATGTGATCTCTGGCCTTTTATTTTTGCTCAATTAAACCCTTAAAGGGATTTTGTGTGTGCGTCATAAATGTCAGTGTTGAACTTTCACTGGGAGAAAATCAAAGCACAGATTGTCATCACATTATTCAATATGATGTTTTTGATCTTTTGAAGGGAGTTCTCTCCATCATCCAAAAGCCTTAACATTTGATAAAGAAGGGACACTGCCCAAATGCTGCGCTCACTTCCTAGCTTTCAGATGAAGGAGAATGCTAATTACGTAGTGAAAATGGCAACGGTTTCCAAACTGAAAGGAAGCATTGCTGGAAGAATGATAAACAAATCTCAGAGGAAGAAAAATACCCTAGTCTGTGCCAGAGGGGAACCAAGGAAGGAAGAAAGAGAGGGAGGGAGGAAGGAAGGAAGGAAAGTAGAAGGAGACGTCATTGCTACAGCAGGGTTTTGGTTTTGGTTTTTTCTTCTGGTTGTTGTTGCTCTTAAGTAAAACACAATACTAAAAAAAAAAAAATACAAAGAGATAACAGGAAAAGGTAACAAATGTACTTGAAAGATAAGGAAGACAGCAGAACTGTTTAAAAGTCTGCCAATTCAATATTCTGATTTGTTTTCCCGATAAAATTAAAATCGTGAGCTCATATTGGTATAGTCTGTTTTATCAACTTCAGTTCTCTCTTGAGCTTTCTTTTATCTATAAAATTTCTGTATAATCCTTCCAGGGAAAATTGTAGGAAAATACAATGCACTTCTATTTTAGACTCTCTTATTAAAAGCAAAATAACTACCAAAATCTGTCTTCTGTTTTTAACGTCAAAGGATATGGCAACAAGGAGAAATAGACAGTGAGGGGAACTTTGAACCTATTGATAGTATTTTCTGAAAATTTTTATGTCATTACCAGGCCACACTAGAATCAATTCTAAGAAAAATGTTAAGGAAACATAGTAACCTTTGAACATTATAATGTCAAAGAAAATCCCACGATAGTATGTTTACACAAATGACCATTCTGTTGACCTTGAAAATCTCCACTGTATTTAAAACTGTATTAGGGTCATCTTTTTCTAGAAATGAGAACTTTGGTTGTCTTATGTGCACATGTGCCTGTGTGCAATGCCAGATAATAGTCGTATTTCTAATTCTCTGCCAAATGACACATTTCTAAGCCATGGCCATCAGACTGATTGAACACTTAAGCCCTACTGATCTTTTGCCCTACAGTTAGTAAAGACACCTGTTTTCTTCCTTTTGTTATTGCTCTTTTTTCTAGAAGAAACAAAAGAGTTTCAAAGAATCATAGCTCCCTTGTTTTCAAATGAATACAATTATGTAAATTCCAAATTTGTAAAACACTTGCATCTTTAAAAATTCTTTTTTCTTTTAAAGGACTAAATTGGTTTCTAAGTCAAAACTAAGTAGGTATTTTCAAAATAGTAGCAGAAATCAAATTTCCAACTTTAAAAATCTAAATGTCATTACATTTTGCTGTTATTGCTACTTTATCGTTTCTCAGTCTAGGACTATTTTAACCCTTAGCACTGATTTATACAAGGAGAGGCTCTGTGATTTTTACGCAGGCCCATTTCCATTTTCGAAGTTGACCTTGGAGCTGGTACCCTGGAAAAGACTTAAAGGTATGATGACTTGATAAAGAAGTGGTTTGCTGCTTATAGAACTAAATCCCTTTATCCTGAGCCTAGAGTTGGTCCTTCATATCACAAATGCTATGCAGTACCATGGCAGAGGAATTCTAGTTGACCTTCACTCATACCGTTCAAACACTGTGGATGCTTGTGGGAGGATGCACTTCAGGAGCTGTTGGGGATGTGAATGGAAGGGAACAAGAATTTATGTGCTATATCCCATCCTTGGAATAAAGTGGGCCTGTCTTCCATTAAGAGGAGAAGTATATGCCAGGCTACGCACATCCCTGTAATATACCCTTTCTGTGTAGATTTGTGAGGGCAATTCCATTAAATTATTGATCTGAAATAATTTGCCTTAGATCTGTGATCACAGTGATCCATAACATGGGGTTCTTTTAGATGAAAAAGAGTAGACTCCACTGTCCGTGCTCTGGAGAGAATTTTAAGTTGTGGTTCACAGACATGCCTGGCTTGTTCTTGGTCCAGGGCAGAACCCAATGCAAACGTTGATCACTCTTGTCTAAAGGAAGAGCCACATTTGATTAATAACCTGCCCGAGACCAGGGAGGACATCTTGGTTTCTATGTAGTCTCTCAAAGTGGCTAGTCCTAGGTGAGCATTTAGTAAATGTTAACAGAGGGAATGAATTTGGAAGAAATAAAACCATCATTAAAACGTAATTATGTATTGTAATGCTTCACAGTTCATATGCTGGGAGAGACGCTAAGGCTCCGTATATATTTTTGTGCTTTGGGTTCACTCTGCAATACAATTTCAATTATATAGTTTTAATTAGCGTCAGAAGCTACTGGGCATCTAAGGAGTTATTATAGCTCACATCCCATTGTCTATGGGAAGTTATTTTATGTAATTGTTCTGATAATACCAGCATAAATGTCTAAAAATAAAATATTGGGGAAAAGGGTCTGTTTTATTGAACAATAAAGCATTTTTGCCTGATTCCTTTTTCCACTAAAGAGTTTTTTTATGATTAATGTATATAAAATCACACATTAAATAAATAAAGAAAATGATGCCGAAATCCAAGCACTTTGTACTTAAGAAAGCTACACCTGCCTATTTCCCACAGACTCTGTTTTCAAGGGGAGGAAGAAAAGGAAGAGGAGAGAAAGGGAGAGAAAGAGAGAAGGAATGGGCAGAGAGGAAGAAACTTTCCTTTGTTAAGAAAGGATAGACATGTTCTGTATTTTATTAAGCCCTCCAATTCATATATGCCAGTCTCATTACAAAAACTAATTGTAGAGTGAAATTTGATATAAAATCAGTGTGGCCCAAAGGCTCCAAACAGACTTGTAACGATGCTTCACGGATTACTACATTCAGTGACAGAGATGCTCAAGATAGCATGAGAGTCAGGCTCTGAAGCATCCAAACTACTAAACGAACATGAAGTCAATTGCGAGTACTTGCTCTAACAGCCTAAGTGAATTGAACCCAGTGCTAAGTCATGAAAACTCCACACACTATTTGAAGCAGCTTAACTCATGCTCATTCCTAGACAAGTTATGAGGTAGCTAAAGAAGTAGCAAGGCATCTGTCAGAAGGCAAAGCAAAAGAAAAGGGGATAATTATGAAAGCATCAATGGTTTATTTGACAAATGAACTCCTGGGCTATACAGTACTTTATAGAAGTCCTCCGGGGGACCTTTGAGTTATAGCTGATATCCATTAATGCCCCAATGGAAGGAGACTCCAGTCTACCATATTCTTTGAAAGACTTTGAATGTGAAGTACAGAGCTGCCCAAAAGGAGAGAGGCGAGCATTGGACACTTTTTACCTCTCTCTCAGCACCAATGTAGATTCCTTTTTTTCAGTAAAGAGATGGCTGGTGCCCACGGACACCAGATAAGATCCATTCCACTAGAATGTCCAGTGTGGCCAGCCTAGGAACGCAAGTGAAAACATTTCAGGCAACACTTGAGGGTTAGTTAGCCCTTACACACAGTTCTTTTTCTCCTGACCCTAATTTTTGCTTGAAATACATTCACTAGCTTTTGGAAGATTGGTCATTAGACTACTGACATTTTCCTTCGCTTTCCAACTGAAATCTCTGCCATTTGGCAAGAGTATATTTTTTTCAGAAAGGCGATGGGAGCCTTGCCAAGCAAGCTCACTAAGTTTCTTGATTTTTAACACTGTAAGCAGTGTTACACGTTATTTTTTCAGATACTGAGAGGGACCTCGCTGCATCAGCTCACTGGACTGGAGATGTCAAAGAATGCTGCTTTCCTCCTGGATCAAAGAAGATGGCAACCTCCAAGGCCATCTCTGGAATGACAGTTGCAGAGGTTCCCATTTTTAGAACCAGAGGCTGATTAGAAGGCTAAGAAAATGTCCTATGGCCAATTTAAGTTCTGGACATTGGTTGTGTGATTATGCTACTCTGAGGGTTAACCTCATGTATCATCTGTCAGAATGTTCTTTAATTCCATAAAGTATATAGAAGAGGCACTTTGGTTAAACATATGATATTAATAAATACCACTTTCTCCCTCCACCACCTATAATGATATTTCTCATTATCATCGATGGGTTCAATACTGCAAATATCTAGGCTCAGTTCTTAGAGAACATTGTCTTATAAATGTGAATCTAACTCTATAGCATTTCTTCTTCATCATCAAAACGCCACCAACCCTCTCATTTCCCACAAATGTTGAGCACCAATAAGGTATACTATCAGGCAAGGACTCGACTATTCCTCACTATGTAACAGGAAAGTCTTTCTTCGACAATCTCTTCCAGACTTAACATATTCTTTGGTTTAATTTAAAGTTAAATAAGCAAATAAAACAAGGAGGCTCTGACGAGGATGAGAAACAATTCAAATCCAAGCTAGTGAGTTCCTTCCCTCTATCTTTCCTTCCATCCCCTCCCACGTAGTAGTAGAAAAGGTGAATGATGGGTTGAGCCACCCCTGGTCATAATTCCATGCTGTCTTCACCTATTCGAAAACTTGTCATAATAAACAGTGTGTTTATCATTCTTGCAGACTGCGCATTAAAACCTTTTTAGTAATAAACTGTTACACAATGAATAAACCATGTGATAATTGCACCTTCCAGATTCATACTCATATAACTATAATAGACTCCTCTTAAACTTCTGAGAGAGTCTGCAGCACCTTTGAATAGATTTGTCTCCACTGTGTAGAGAAAAATGCCTAAAATGAGAAGCCCATCGATGGCTGTGTGTACACGTGAATACATTGCTGCTGCCTCCTGGGCCAGAGGAAAGGCGTGGTCTGTGGTCTGCATGTGTTCTCTGATGCATGAAAGAGTAGACAGAATTCAAATCCAAGTTCATGAGTACAGTCAGGCCCTCTGAGCAGCTCCGGAACAGAAGGCCCCAATTCTCGGCCGTTGACAGAAGCATTTGGGTTCCTACCGTCTTTCCGAGGCACTTGAGGCAAAGGCTGAATCCCACCTGCTCCCCTCAAACCTCTGAGCTGTCGCCGTGGTGGCTCTGCGGGGGCGTCACGGGCTTGCTGCTGCCTGAGCCCTTCGGAGCGCCCTTCCTCCTGGCGCCCTTCTTGTTCCTGCACATCATCACTGCGATGGCAGCGAGGCAGACGGTGAGTAATCCCACCGCGGTGCCTCCGACCGCGGTGACCAGGCTGACGTCGTCGGAGCTGGGCCGGTTGAGCTCGCGGGGGAGGACGCCATCGGGAGGAACTCGCCCCTGGGGGCTCCGCTTCCTGTTGGTGCGCTGCAGGGCAATGTGCTGGATGTTTGTTCCCCGGTTGTTGTCAGCACCTATTTCCCACGCCGGCGGGGGTGGGCTCCTGATCTCCCTCTTCTTCCGGCCCTGGCTCATCGCGGGGGGCTTCCTCGGACTCACTACGGAGTGGTGCTGGTACTCGGTGCTTCTTTTGCCAATGCCTCGGTTGGCATTGTCTTTTGATCTGACTGTGTAGATCGCGTGTATGTACCATTCCCGGCCCAGGGCGACCTAGGGAACGCAACTCTATTTGTTAGAAAATTAAATACCACACCGACCTAATTCAGACTCCTGCAAGAGAAATTAGTGGCAGAGACAGTAACTGATAATTTACTTTAGTCTGCAGAATTAATACACTTCATATTTTTGCGTGGGTAGTATGTGCAAGGCTTTGTGTAAAGCACTCCAAAATATTTTGTGCAGCTCTTGGGGGAGTGTGTGCCGGTAAATATTTGGTTATCTGTGACTTGCCACAGAATGTCAGAGCTGTTACACGGTTTTAAATCATTCATTTAAAACATGGGTAAAGAAGGATGCACAGCAGTTACATAACTTGCCAATGTCACTCAACTAGCTTGTGGCCGAGGCAAGACTAGAACTCAGATCTTCTGACCCTCAGGACTCTCTTTCGGTTCGCCTGGCTGCATATTTACATATAAGACCATAGAAGGGGTCCGTTTTTCTGCTTTTTCTAGGGCCTCTGAGAAGAAGGGAATTTCTGATGGCTCTCTGAAGCCTTCCGGATTTAGAAGGGGCCTAATGCTTTGAGAATTAACAGCGAAAATAATTTAAAAAAATTATTCAGAGTAACAAATATGCTTCCTTAAGATTCCTTCTTTAGGATGAATACAGATATTGTGTCTGCAGCCCATCCTGTGTGGACAATTTTCAGGAAATTTCCTAAAAGGTGTACTTGCTCCCCCCCACCAAGGATTCACAGTGGGAACACATCTCTGAATCTTGTCTCATTTGTCTGCTCAGGGTTTAAGGTCGCCTGTGTCTCCTTCTACCGTCTGTCGCTCGGTTAGGATATTCTGTCTTGGTTTATAAAGTCTTTGAGAGTGGAGATTTATGAGCCGTGCCCGTTTCTTTTTCTGAATCCAGCAGTTCATACAAGATCAGTCTAATAAAGATGGTCATGAAAAGTCAACAGGAAGGAAGTTTTGAATAAGAAAAACAGAGTTTTGAAATGTCAGACTTAGATTTACATTCCGGGCTGAATAAAAGGGTCTTAATTACCTGTAGACTTAAAATAATATGAATGCACTAATAAAAATAGTACTAGCTAGGTTTTACAGAATGCTCACCTCGTGCTCACTATGGCCCTGTGTTGTTTACCTATATTACCTTATTCAGTGTTACTATTACTTATGCAATATTACAATCACTGCCCTTTAACAGAAGACACTGGATCATCCCACTTTTGAGTAATTTGCATGTGCTCCCAGAGCTGGTATAAGTAGCTTATTACTGGCCCACCTGAAAGAGTGGCGTTGAGTCGACTTTAAAGCCATCGGATCCAGGCTGATTCACTAAGAGAATAGCTTCAGGGTCATCTGCTGCTAGCTTGGCATTAAACAGGACATTTCCAAAACTGGTGGCTTGGGTCTCTGGCTGAGCTTTGTCCTTTAAGCAATAAAAGAAAATGAGGAGTCCTGTAGATAGTGCCAACTTTTGCAAGTACAGAATGGTTTCTTTAAGTTTGTGCAAGTACAGATTACCATAAAATGTCACCATTTCATTTCATTTGAAAAGACGCTATTGTTTTTAAATACCAGACAAAAACATTGAACTTTGATCATCTGTCTGGTTCATTGTTTGGGTCAAAGCACTTACCACAATTTTAAATCTATATAAGAGTGAAGGAGAGTCAGCTAAGCAGCCGTATTCTGCATTCGCGGGACTGTATTTGGGAACATAGCCGTCAGCTCCAGTGCACAGGAAAACCTTCTCAATGCTGCAGTAAAAGGAGTCACCCAGATTCTGGACAGGATCTACCATGACACGCCCATAAATGATGTCACCTGAAACAGAGATGTGGAAGGGTCATTTCTGTTACGCGGTAAGGTGCGTCCACGTGACACTGCATACCATGGTGACCATGATGCCCCTAGGGAGTACTGCCTTTTTTCCCTAATCTGCCGTCAAATGTTGGAAGACCTGCAGGATGTCACCCACTCCCAGGCCTCAGGGGAGACCACTTTGGGGACTGGACCACAAGTGACTGCAGATTTATTGACCCTCACATGCTCAGTCAAGGCTCGGCCTATACTTTAATATTCATAATTCCACTGTGGTTTAAAGTCTGCTTCATATAAATAAATTACTTGGCAGGGTGCAGACTAATAAAGTATATAAAAAAGAAAATATTGATAAAAAGCTGAGTTGGCTTTATTTGATTTTGAAGGAGAGTTTGCGGAAATTCCCTGGTAGTCAATCATCTATTTCACAACTATTACTGAACTCCCACCATGCATGTTAGGCATTTTGCTAGGTGCCAGGAACACGCCACTGAGCAGGACAGATATAACCCTCGCCCAGGAGGCATTTACAGTCTCAAGTAGCTGCAGAATTTGAGTATATGCACCTTGAAAGAAGATTCAAGAAAAAAACCTAGATTTGCTCCCAAAGTCACTTAGGTAAGTGAAATAGAGATTAATTTCCCCAGAAGAAAAACCATCCAGTAACTTATATCCAATTTCAGTGGCCCTACGTCACCCCTGCCAAAGTGGCAAAGACCCAGTAATATTCTCAAAAGCATACCAGACGTGATAATTTCCCCTCTCCAACATGATCCCAATAAAGCAAAGCACAGCAGATGCCGTGGCAAACAGAGCAGATGTCTCATTTGTGAAACGAATACCTTCTGCAAAGGCAACATCACTCTCTTGCCCAAATCCCATGGATCCGTCAGACAACCAGAGACTCTTCTTGGAGAGGAGGTACATCTGGGTGTTCAAGCTGAACTCAGCTGCCACCGGATCGCTGACCTAAAACCAAGTGTAAAAGCCCTTTTATGGTTTGTCGATTGCTCTGGTGGTGCACAAATACATTATTCACGGACACACACATGTGCTGTCCACGGACACGTGTAGATTCCTGAAGACTGCACTGCAATTACCAAACTAATGTAGGGAATTGTAACACTGGCCTTATCCTTCGTGAGAAGGCAAAACTGGCGAGGTGAAATGTTTTGACTGGGACTAAATAGCATTACTTGATTTCTTTTCCCTTGGTTTCACAGGGTGTTTTACGGGACTTGTACATATCACGCTCAATGCAAAACCAACACTTAGTCTTCGTCCTTGGACAAAAAGCACCATCATGTTTCTTTTACTATATAATGGAAATTAGGTACTCTGAGATGGCAAGAACTACAGGATATTTATTTTCCTTGAAGATCAAGAATGAGACAAAGACGTGCAGAAGAACTCTAGGGGAAAATCCTCAAATCTCCAAGGCAGCACACTCCAGGAGGAGACACGATCACATAGGAAAATAAATAACCCTTGCGTACTCTTAAACTCTGGATTTTATATCCTGAACCAACGACAGATAAAGGGCAGTTCTTTCCTCTGTCATTCTTCCCTTGCTTCCCTCCTGTCTGACTTCCTTTTCTCTCAGCATGCAAGAATTTAAGTCATAGTGTGAATTTCTTCCTTCCTTCCTTCCTTCCTTCCTCCCTCCCTCCCTCCCTTCCTTCCATTTTTTTACTGATACAAGTAAGCCACGACCTTAATAAAGTGGAATTGGAGAAGTCCAGGGAAAATAACTGCAAGAGATGCACCTGTTGGAACCGTATGTCGAGGTCAAAGGTGACAGGCTCTTGGGGGTTGCAGGTGACTGGCAGGCGGTACTCTTGATGCGATGGAGTGGTGCAAGGCAGGAGTTTCACCGTGTAAGTCCCCGAATAGTCACGTACCTTTAAGGAGAAGGGAGGACATTTATGTTTTTCATTTAAGAATCTGAGGTGTTGTCCCAGGCCGCGGAAAAGGAAAAGTAAGAGCCCAAGTCACTTACTGCAAAGTCAGACACAAAGCTCCATTGCTGCACCGGCTGGTGATAGGTCGGCTCACTCCTTACGAGGCGCAGGGAGAAGGTCAGGCCTGGATGATCAGCTGACACGATCATTGAGCTCGTGAAGGATGCTAGAAAAGTGCCAATAAGAATAATGGTAGAGTGGTTTTAAGAGTGCATGACAGCTTAGAGTTTTCAAAGCACCTGACTGTACATTGCTTTGCTTGCTTTTATTCTTAATACTAAGCCTTCAAAGCCCCAGTGTTGGTATAATCAGCCTCATTTCCACCCCCCACACCCCCCAGAGAATGTGGGCTGAGACTGATTATAGTGACTCTCCCAAGATCACACAGCTAGGATGTGTGATCCTTCTGATTCCTAATTCAGTGCTTTTTCCACTCTATGATTCTGTGAAAAGATAATTGTGTAGAAATGCTCAAATAGTTCAGGGCTACTTTCCAGGGAAGGCACAGCAGTGTAATAAAAGCTGATGTGAATGCATTTATTGTGCGCCAAAGCTATGAGCTGGCTTTAGTCTCTTAGCATCCACAGAGCTGGGCAAAACCAATTTCTAAACGGAATCTAATTTTAATTAGATTGCCTGCAATTGTGTCTAAACAAAGATTCAGTTTATTAGAAAGGTAGACATGTGCAAAGGACCTTTAAAGACCAAGAAATCCTTATTTTCCAGAACTGTCAAGTACTATAAAGCAAAATGATTCTTTTTGGGTCGGCAGTTCTTGTAGCTCGGCCTCATAAAAATACAATGAACCCTCTTTCTCTTCTGAATTTTGGCCCTATTCTCTCCTTGTTTAGAGCGCAAACCCAGAAAAAGGAAGGCGGGAGAAGACATCAAGTGAACTACGTTCCCCGCCCAATCTGACATTAGTTGGCAAATGGGCAAAATATGCAGAACCAATTTAGTGATATGGAGAGTCAAATAAAAAAACTATTTCTAATGAAATATCCTTTATATTTAAAAAAAGCCTGGACATTAGACTTGAGTGACTGCTTCCTTATTGCTATTCAAAGCACAGCGCCTCATAGTTAGTAAAATGACACAGCCAAGCTTTATTAAAGATAATTAGTTAACATGTCTGAAATATAAGTATCATAGCGCAGTACCCCTTCTGGCTCTATTATAAAGGTTTCTTACAGTATCTAGAAAAGAGTTGCGAACAGAGACGTGCTTGCTGAACAAACGACTTAAAATTCAACTTTTTACGCAGCAAGAAAGGAGGTGGAGAAGGGGATTGTGGTTGCTACGCTCTTTTATCTAAAGAAAACACCACTTAAAATGAACTCAGTGGAATTTTTGTTTAAATTTCATCACTTTGTATTTTCTCTAAAAGTCTACGTCGACAACAACCATTTTGTGGCTTCTGAGATGTAGCTGAACAATTATCAAGCCCTCCTGCGGATAAGTCACATGGACAATTCACTTGAAATTAAGGGTTTTGAAGCTCCTCAGGCAGCGTGGGGGATGGCAAATCTGTGTCCTGTGGTGCAGGGCGTGGCTCCTAGTGGCTAACAAGGCTTACCGGGATGCGATAGCACGAACAAACCGTGGAACTGAGCCTCTGTCTTGAAGTTCACCACCAAGCGCCCCTCTTCACCAATGCGCATACTTGTTGGGTAGAGAGAACCTACATGGGGATAGTGCACAAGAGTGGCGATATTGGTGACCAGGGGCTCCTTAAGTGCAGGATTTCTTCAGAATTTG
Organism: Eumetopias jubatus; assembly: GCF_037043125.1. Classification (NCBI taxonomy): domain Eukaryota; kingdom Metazoa; phylum Chordata; class Mammalia; order Carnivora; family Otariidae; genus Eumetopias; species Eumetopias jubatus. Next base: position 131,021,764 of record NW_028274809.1, on the reverse strand, counting down.
AATTCGGATACCTCTCATCTTTAAGCATTCTAGCCAAAAGCTGTTATCAGAAGAATTCTGAGTGATAAGAGAAGCAGAAGTGTTTTGTTTGTTTTGCTCTGTTTTCTAACGAGAAAAGGTGTCAAGAAGGGAGGCAAAATAGAATCAGGTAACGTGAGTGAAGTCAATATGAAATAGAAATAGATTGAGGACAATAAGCCAAGATTTTTTTTTTCCCTTAAAAGCCTCAGTCTACATAAATGAAGCTGTAAATTGGGAGAGACACAGTAAAATTGTCACATTTTAAAGATTTGAACATGGAAGTGGGTTTGTGTTCTCCAGAATGATTCCAAATTTTATAGACTTAATAAAAACACTGGAGGTTTTCCAAAACTTTTAGCAGTTTGACCAAAGTTGGTTCCAGAGATAAGAAGGAACCATGAGATCCTTACGTAGAACTTGAGAACTGGATCCACAGTAAAATTTCCTTAAATATATATATTTTTAAGGCAAGGTATGTAACTAAAACATTGAAATATAAAATAATCTGGGATGATCACTCAGGGTGATCATATTGCCTTTCACATAGCTCTGAGGCAATCTTAATCTGTGTAAGATAGCAAATTTGGTGCACTGTCAATAGTACTTTCCTTCTGGCTAATAAAAAGGAATGCAGGCACAGTGCTCAGATAGGCATGGAACCCAAACAGTAGCATGTGCCTGAAAAGAAACAGTATTCATTTTACGGATAGGTAAATTAGCTTTATGCCTGTAGACTTTGAATTATTATTCTGATATAGAGATTGAAACAAAGTTTGGCAGATGCTTATGGACAAAGCTGTACTTACCACCACTGTTCCAAGACATTCTGCTAAAATATCACAGAATAATAAAATTTTAAAATAAAAGGAGTATTAGAAGTCTATTCTACCTTTGAGAAGAAACTGAGTGCCACAAAGGTTAAGCAGTATGTTCAAGATCACATAGCTAGTTAGTGGTGGAAGCCAGAACTAGAATCCAGGATCTATCTCATTTTCAGAAACAAACAAACAAAAAACATAAATTTTTCTCTTGGGTTCATTTCTTATTTTCAATTGGAACTTCCTCTATAGGTTTTCTAGAATTTAGGAAACACGTGGACTGTGTTGCATAACGCATACATGATGAATCACCTAAAATGGACTCTAAGGGTTAAATACCCATGAAATGGACATAATATATTTAACAGTCACATGTTATGCACAGTTTGAGGCACTGATATGGTTTTGTTAGTTCTCCCATGACAAAATGAAATAATTTTGAAATACTGATTATAAAAATAAAATCTATTGAAAGTCACTTCTATTATTTTTAGCTACGGTAAAAAAAAAAAAAATCCTAAGTAATTCAGATAGATGAGAACACTCGTTTCCAAATATATTAACCCACCTTGGAGTTCAGCTTCTGGTGGGCTGCCGATTCCATCATTCCACAAGATGGCAGTGTCATATACAAAAGTCAGACGGAGCTCCGACTTCAAGTCAAAATGTTGCCAGCCTCCCACCCCGACCGGAGAATGGAACACGTAGGAAACATACAGAGGCACTCGAAGGGTCACAAAGGACTGCACTAGATTTAAGACCTAAAACAATAAAATTATCTGTCAACATGATTCAGTGTTAACGAGAGGAATCTAACTTTGTACAAGCCACTTTCTCCTTTCACTCAACTAGAGATTTTGAGTGGCCCTTAAGGAAACAAAGTGACGGCATTTATACTATTGCCCCCTCACTTAATTTTGGAGAATTAACTAGTTGTTACCATTACCTTCCTTTGCAACAAAGGATATGCGGCAGCAAACGTGAAAGTAAATTGCATTATTTTGAGCATATTATACCTACACAGTCCTTTTGGTTTCATAACAGCATTATTAAGATATAATTTCCATGCCATATAATTCAGTTGATTAAAGTGGACAAACCAACAGTATTTAATGTATTCAGGGAGAGGTGTAACTTTGACCACAGTCAATTTTTGAACACTTTCATCACCTCCAAAGGAAATTCCAGACCCATTAGAAGTCATGCCTTCATTCCTTCCTCCTCCCTTCCCCTGGTGGCCACTAGGCTATTTTCTGTCTCTATGTATTTGCCAGTTTTGGAAATTCCATATACATGGGGTCTTACAGTATGTGGTCTTTTGTGACAGGCTTCTTTCACTTATGTTTTCAAGGTGCATCCATGTTGCTGCACATTTCAATACTTTTATTTCCGAATAGCATCCCATGGTATGGGATGCATGTTGAGTAATGACACGTAATACTTAATATGTTGCAAAATTAATTTTTAGTTGAAATGAAGTGACTTGCTTTGAATTTTATACTTTTCTTCTTCAGGTATTTTGTAGGAGAGTTAGGAGTAGTGGAAGATAAACTAATATTCATTTATTGAGCCCCTAGCTTCACAATAAAAGCTATTTAATATTTTTACTCTCCCCCATAATTATATTTATATGTATGTGTGGATGGTTGTATGTGTGGATGGATGGATGGATGGGTGGTTAGATGGATGGATGGATAGATAATGCATAGAAAAGGAAAAAGGAAAATTAAGGTTCAAAGAAATAAAGCAAATTTCTCACAGAATTGTTTAAGCTTTCTGAATGGCCCTGCCAGTATTAGAACCCAGCCTTTAGCCTGTGCTTTTCTACTCTATCACACGTCATCACATTACAAACAAAGCTGAGGGCAGTCCTAGGATCACCTAACCAACGTTATCATACTTAATTCTCAAAATAGCTCTGCAGAAGAGCTGGGCAAATATAATTATCTTCCACACAAGAGGAGATGGACTTAGGTCAGATCATACACATTAGAAGTTCCAGTTGGGCTTTCTAATACCATTCTAATTCTCTTTCCACATTGAGCTGGCAACAGAGATCATACACATGAGTTAGTGAATAATATAAAGAATGATAACAATATTGTATCACTTTGTCATAGAGTAAAAAAATAAACTCCTTAAATCACAAAAAAATGATGACCTGAATCTCCAACAAAAATATATAAAAAGGAAACCATCATCCAAGCAACTTATTTAATTCCTAGCTGTGTGGTAACTAGCACTCCCCATCATCTGCTAACACAGCCAGCAGAAGAGGGGCCTTGGAACGAAAAGTTCTTTGAGATAATATTTGTTAAGGGTCAATATTATTGCACTCAGTGAGAACTTGATCTTGCAGTGCAATTTTAACAGTGTAAAGAAGAGTGATCAAGTCAATGTATATGCCACTGGAAATTAAGATTAATATTTCATCCTGTGATTTTAATAAACCATCATCTTTTAAAAATTAGACTTTAGGAATGACTTTCCAATTAAACTGTCTGGGTGCTGATGATTTTTGCCAACATTATACTCTATCTATCAAATGTTACGGAGTGTGCTATTTTGGACAGAACTATTAACGTTCACTTCTTATGAATGAGTTACTTGGCACAAAGCTCCCTGACTAATTTTTATTTTCTTTCATTTGATTCTTGTGGCAACCTAGAGTTTGACCATTTCCGGACATGGAATCAGCATCTTATTGCATTTTCTTGTTCACCATGGCCAGGCCTTCTTTGTCTGCTTGGAACTTCTCTCTAGAGTAACTGGTGCCAATGCAACAATGTCAATCATCCAGGTCGCCTACCTGTTCATTCTTGCAAAATTGAAGAATGCAGTGCCATCAATCTAACTTCTGGATATCATCTTAGTGAGCAGTTAATTTTCTTTCACTCTGTATCACAGTACTTTTTAAGGGATTTGTTTATACTAAAAGAAATAGATGTTAAATCTGGTACACTGCTCTTAAAGCAACCATGATACGACACAGGAGTTTACATGTCCTTACAGACGTTTGAAGTGTCTTCAACAAAACCAAGCGAGCCTTTAAATTCCAAATTTAAAGGGAAAGCATAAAATGCGAGTTTTCTGGCAAAGGTAACACTGGTATAAATTTCTACTACTACTACTAAGTGGATAATAATGGGCAACAAGTATATATTTGGGGAGGTATTGGCAGCTAAAGACACAAAAGCAATTCTGCTGGGCTGTGTCAGATGGTAGGAGAAGGGAAGAATAGGGAGGAAAATGAATATGCTAAAAGAGAAATTATACATGGAATATTGCCTAAGGTGGGGACTAGTGTTGAGGTAAATCCCAGTGGAGTGAATTCTTCACTCACTGGGGCATCCAGCTTAAGCTATCCAAATTACATATTGCTTTATTGAAATAGGCAGTATATATATGCACTGTTTCTTATAGAAGTTGGCAGCATACACACGCACTAATGAAAACTATCTAGATTTACTTTGTTCCTTTGCAACTTTCATTTGAGCAAGGTTATACTCTACGTGTGTTGAACTTAAGCTGTGAAGAAGTCGATTAGCTTGCTCAAGATTATTCAGTACAATCAGTGCTAACACTCAAGTATGTAGACCAGAACTATTCAATAAAAATATGTGAGCCACACATGTAATTTAAAATTTTTCTAGCAGCCATACTTCAAAAAGTAAAGAGAAACATGTGAAACTAATTTTAAGAATAGTTACTTAATCCAATATATCGAACATATTACATTTTAATATGCAATCAGTATAAAGTAATTTTTGAGACTTTTTTTTTTTTTGCTACTAAGTCTTTGAAATCTGGTTTGTATTTTACAGGAACAACACATCTCAGTTTTGAACACTCAATAACCACACATGGCTAGTGCTTACCATATTGGGCAGCACTGATTAGACTCTTCTACCCAAGGTCTTTAATTGGACCACATAGGTTGAAAACAGTAATCATTTTAAAATATTTTATAATCCAATATCTACCCTCCTTTATGTGGGATATGTGGTTTGTGCTCACTTCAAAGATTGAAAATTGGACTAGAGCTGTTAGAATATTATCTGAGGGCTACCACTGAGGTGGATTTCCCACTGACTGAAATTTCTGTTGCTCCTCTTGTTTCCAGAAATATGTCTACATCATCAAGATGGTGGTGTTTGTGAATGTGTAAAGAAGGCTCATAAATCTCAATAGCTTGAAGTCTCAGTAAAGCATGGACTTAGCTACTCCGTGGAGAACACTGTTTAACAAGTTAGAATCCTTAGCCAAGGGATTAGCAGTAATAGCAGCCTACACATCCAGGAACACTTGGAAGAAAGAGACCTTGGCTTCTGTCCAATTACAAGCCTTTCTAAAGGCCTATGGGATCAGAGATGCACAAGGGAGACCCTGGAATGAGGTAGGGTCAATATTGGTCCACAAATTCTTTAATATTAAGAACAACTCTATGGGATATTTACAATAATAGAATTAGAAATTATCTAAATGACCAACAACAGAAGAATGGCTAAATAAGTTATGATGACACACAAGGTAAAATATTATGTAGCCATCAAAAGTCATGTATCTGTTTTCTTTGTCATGAGAAAATGCTCATAATGTTAAGTTAAAAAGCAGTATACAAGATGGCATAAATAACATTACACTGCTACTATTAAAAAATGTGTATGTACATTGGAAAACACTAGAAAATCTGTGCACAGTGATAGTGGAATAAGATTTTTTTTTTTTTTTACATTTTTTTAGTTTCCCAGCTTTCCACTGTGCTATCATTACTTAAAAAAACAAAGAAACCAGGGAGTTTGGGTGGCTCAGTCAGTTAAGCATCTGCTTTCAGCTCAGGTCATGATCTCAGGGTCCTGGGATGTCCTAGGATCGAGCCCTGTGTCAGGCTCCCTGTTCAGCAGGGAGTCTCTTCTTCCTCTCCATCTGCCTCTCCTCCCCACTTGTGTTCTCTCTGTCTCAAATAAATAAATAAATAAAATCTTAAAAAAAAACAAAGAAACCACATTATTAAAAAAAAAATAATTGACAAAGTTGACAAACTAAGAAGCAACATGCTCCAGGTAAGCTACACATTTTGGATCTTATTTCTTATAGAATGATTTACAGTAACATACATGTGTAAAAGAATAAATCCAAGTACTAAGCATAAAATACTGGGATGGAAAGAGATGACTTCTAAAGTATATTCGTGCCCTAAAGTTCCATGTTTCTAAATCCCAACACACAGTAACAAGGAAGAAAAATTATTCCTCAAACCAAGCAACTAGGAAAAAACACGTTTACTTTCCCAAAATCATGGAAAATCATGCCTTCTTATAAGTAAATTACAATTTGATGTTTTCAGTGCAAACTTACTTGGGGTTGCATTTCTGTAGCTTATTTATTCTCCTTGAAGGATGTTATCAGTTGGTGTTTACCCAACAAGGTAAGAGCTAAGATTCTGACCTCACAAGACCAATAGCCAGGCTCCTGAAAAGTGGAATGAATTGAGGGCGTTCATTTGTATAAGAAGTTGTTTTCAAGAGAAAAGTCGCCACCAAAAATATCCAATAGTTTTAAAAAACTTGGTTTAACTTTAATGATTATTTTGCAGCACAAGTGCTTTTTATTGTACACCAAAACAATTTAAATTTTGATTTACAGAACACTGTTTTGTCACACAAAACAATGGAGGAGTATCATTTTTTAATTGATCTCTATTTTTCTTTTCCTGCTATTCATCTGCTTTTATATTTTAGAAACTATTAAAAATGATGTTAGCATTGAAGATTAGAAAAGTCCGTGTTTCTTTTTCTCAGCAAATAAAATTCTTAACTTTTATAAGAATGAGGATTGACTCTTAGAACTCTGCTTTGTTGGGAGTGTAAGTTCTGTGTCTGGTGTCCTCACCAGGGGCCTGGGACAGTCCCTGGCACAGAGCAGGTGTTCAGTTCATATTTCTTTAATGCACGAAGAAGGTGCAATGAATATGGTGAGAAAAGCAGAAATACTCTTGATATCAGCTAAAGTTATAGCTGTAGTCAAACTGCATAGAACTTCATAAAACTTCCTTTGCTATGAATACAGAACTATCTTGGATATTTCAGATGATTCCTTCAGTTTGGTAACTCTGTCTTATAAGTTAAATAATCTGAATGTGGGAGGTTAGGGAAGGTAGAGAATCTTTCTCAGAGAGTGTTAGAAACAGCTTTTCAGTCACAAAGAGAAATGCAGGGACTTGCCAATGTTTTGTAGAAGTAGCTTTAGCCACTGAGAGCACACGAAGGAAAAAAAGTTCATCATGTTGTTTCTGGGGGAAGCAATTACCAGTGAGTAAAATTTGTTTGCACAGTGATCATCTTGATCTAAGGTGCCAAGTCTAGAAAAGACTAGAAGAGAGAAAGTCACATCTATTAAATACTTGGCTGGGGGCGTGCGTTCTTGGCAAAGGACAAACAGACTGGGGGCAGCACTGGCTTCCTTCGGGATCTGTGGTCCAGTGGAGTGGGCAACCCAATCACAAAGCTGCCAGGAAGACAACCCATATTGATGGTTTACCTTTACTCTTCCCCATTTTCCCATCCTAAATTCGGAAATGTGAAAGTTTGCAAAACTCTTACGAAACCCTAAAGCAGAATCTGTTCACCAAGTATTTAGTTTGTTTTCCTTCAGGTGTAGCCTCATGAAATATGTTTTCATTTCGATCTGATCTGCAGGTACTCAGCTGAGTCTGTGGACCCCTGTCATGAAGACACAGACTTGTATAATTTTATCAGCACGGGTGTAAGCGTAATCCGGCAGACATGTTCATGACCCGTTGGGCAGCATTAACTGTCCTGAGAATGACAGACAAGTTCATTTGCCTTTCCTGCAGTTGTATCTGGGACCAAATCCATTCCTCACCTTCACCCAATCAAATGACATTTAATTCACTCAATTAAATATCCAGATAAGAATCATGATGTGGTGAAGAGCACAGCCTTAAAAGCGAATTGAATTTGGGCACATTATTTGAGTTCTCTTTGCTTCAGCCTCCTCATCTCTAAAAGGGGCAGGGGGGGCTCATAGTTATTTCATAATGTTCTTGTGAGGACAGAATTTGTAGAAATATGTAAAGTATTTAGAAGAATGGAGGGCACACAGTACAACATTTAAATAATTGTTAGCTATTACTATTATAATCATTATTCTTGTCATTGGTACAATTAGGTATTTTCTCTTCTTCTCTAGAATCCAAAACTAATGGGGAACATTAAGGAAATGTCTGAAAGAATTATATTTCTTCCACTTTAACTTACATTTTCTTCCTCCTCGCCTTTATTTAAGTAATGTGTGTGTTGGGGGGAGGTGGGGATTTAGGAGAATATCAAGAGCTAGGGGAGAAGTAAAAGTTTAAGCCCAAGGAACCAAGTAGGGGAAAAGGAGATGACCATCTCTGAGCTCCACTCTAAGAATGAGCAAACACGTCTTATTAGACTGTATTAATGTTGAGTTCACACTGAGGCTTTTAAAATTTTATAACAAGCTCCTGAAATGTCAATGATTTACACTGAATCTGGTCATCTCTTTGTATGTTGATCATCGCGGTGATGCTATTAAATTTATTTGCAACAATGCAAAAGCAAAACATCAAGAGGGTAACACAAACTCGTTAAAAATTGGATGGGATAATGCTTATATTCCTAGTGTTATTGTAACAGGAGCCTTTCAGGCGGGTAAATCTTAACTGAAAAACCTGCAGTTGCTCGTTTTCACCTAATGGAGCAGAGCCCCTAGCAGCTCAGCCACAGAAGGGCAGTGACTTTCTGAGCTGGCAGCGGTAATGGGAAGGAGAAGTACTGAAGTTAAACAATTAAATAGAGGACAGTAATTTAAGAAAATATACATGCAGCAAAGTATCGTCAGTTTAGCTGAGCATTTTATGGTAAGATTTGGTCAGAGAGATGCACACATTAGAGGGACAGGATTTGTATTCAAAATGCCCTTGAGACACTGGGGGAGGGGGCAGATGTAACAGGATAGGACTTCCGAGGGCAAGTGCAGGGTTTTCGTTAAGACAAGGCTGTCTGGCTTGCAGATATAAAGATCAGAAAGTGCTGCCATTTTGCAGAGAAGATGGAAAACATTTTCAAGGGCGAAAACAGACTAGAGACTAGATGAGAGCCACAGAAAAGCCCCATGGTACAAAGTGAATGATAAGAAAGAACTAGAACCGAGACACCTGGGTGGCTCAGTCTGTTAAGCGTCTGCCTTCAGCTCAGGTCATGATCTCAGGGTCCTGGGATTCAAATTTAGGTCTGCATTTGCTGGATTCTAATAACCAAGCCCTTCCCACCATTCCACACTGTCTTCCTATTGCTGTTTGGGGATTTTTACTAATCCATGCAAATTTCTGAGTATTTTGCTGCTTTTAGAGAAGAAGGAGATAATGTCCCATTCCTTTGGAGTCCAGTAGTCCCCAGATGGAATGAATGGCTGCCCATTCTGCATCAGCACCAGCTGAACGTGTCAGGTCTCACAGCTCTGCCATGCGGTTAAACTGATACTCAGTTATCATCTCCCTTTCTTATGATACTACTTGTTTTATATTTTAACACCACAGGGATATAGCACTGACAAAATCGGCCTCACCCTGGTTAAATCTTGAAAGACCTGATATATCCTGGGTACCATTCAACACTCTTAATGTGTAAGCCAACCTATATGAACTCTTTGTTTAGTCCAGGTAGGACAGAGCATGGCTTTTAGTTCAAAGAGTCACTACACTTCTCAACTACACCCAACATATTTTAGATTCTCTATCATGACTGCTAATGGAGACCTTGCTTCCTTATCATTTTGACAACTTTGTTGATGATAATAGGGGTGGGGATTTTGTGTATGTGTGTGTTGTGTATTTTAGATGTAAATGTCTGTGTAGTATGAAGAGGAGTCAGTAACTCTAGAGGAGAAGTAACAATAAGCTTTTAATGAAAATATTTTTGACTATGTTAGTGATGGAGAAATGAAGCAGACTGGGAGGGAATGGGGAAGAAACTAGGGAGCAGAAAAGGGGGTAAAAGGAGAGAAAGATAGAAGGTGGAAGAAGAAGAAAAGGAGAGAGAAAAATTGGTCTGACTCTAAGGATTATAAATCCTCACTTTAGACGGTTTATGACATATAGAAGACATCTCTGTACATATACACAATAAATGATAATGTACACTTTGAAGAAAAATTAGTATTTAGATTTTTATAATACCAGAGTAGATTTGGAGTTTACGGCAACAATTATATAGTAACCTTTCGATACAAAGATGTTATGGGCCCACTGTTAAAAAAATGTGTCAAAATTTTGACACCTTCTTCCAGAAATAAACATGAATTTTCATACCACGCATGCCAGTTCCCTCCTGTGCCTAATGACCTTCACCACCAAGATGGAAGACTGGAGTTGGGATTTAGTCCACACCTGGATACCTGAACAAAACCGGCTGGTTTTCCTACCTGTCCATCGGTCCCGATGGTGCCTCCACAGTCAGTGAGAAGTTCTGACATGTCATAGTAGCTAACAAACTCCCACAAACAGGCCTCTAGGTTCAGGTTTCGATAGAAGCGTAATGTACTGGTGCCTCTGATAGATGAGCTGTACTGGTAGGGATGCGTCTCTCCAATTACTTCTGGATTTTTTGTAGCATCAGTTAAGAAACCATGGTGAGTCTTCACTTCAGTGTAATCCAGAAGGTTGGAGCACTGGTGGTTTCCAACTCTTGAGCCATCAGGACTGAGGGTGAGCTCAAAGTTGGAAAGCTCTTTAGTGGAGATCACAGGGAGCATTCCTGCAAGGAATTGTGATCATGTTGCCATCGTCACCAGCAAAGGATTTAGAACACTTATCATTTCTTTATCCTCAAGAAGACAAGTGTTATAAAATACTGTACAGCAGTGATTACTACCAACGTGGTGTCCCAGGGGTCCTCTGGCATTTTTCAGGAGATCTATGACATTAAAGTTAATTTCATAATGATTCTAAGACATTATTTGACTTTTCCACCATTATTCTCTCAGTACAGTGGAGTTTTTGAGAGTCATCATATATTGCCATAGATTGAATGCAGAGGTACATAAAAGAATTCAGCTGTCTTTTATGAAGCCAGACATTAAAGGTATTTTCAAAAATGTAAGAAAAACACAATTTTTTTGACTTATAAGTTATAGCTATTTTTCTTAAAAGTATGTTTTTCCTGTGAATATGTAATGGATTGGTTATTTTTAAATGAATGAAAAAGTAAGTATTTAATATTTCCTCAGTTTTAATTTTAAATCCAGTTCATATTTATAGATATAACTCATAAAAACTATAGGTCTTTGAGATCCTAAATAATTTGTAAGGATGTCCTGAGACTAAAATGTTTGAAAAATACCACTATACAGTGTAAGCTATGGTTTGGCAAACTTCCTGGCTAAAGGTCAAATGGTAAATATTTAGGACTTGTGGGCCATAAGGTCTGTGTCTCATGAAAGCTGCCACAGATGACATGCAAAATAATTCATATAACTGTGCAATAAGACTTTATCATGCACAATGGATTATGATTTTGTATAATTTTCGTGTTCCACGAAATCTTTTGTTTTTTTCTAAACATTTAAAAACGTAAAAACCATTTTTTAGCTTGCAAGATCATATGAAAGCAGGCAAGTAAGCTGGATTTGGCACAGAAGCCAGAGTTTGTTGAGCCCTGCCATGGGCAATGCAGCAAAAAGGACCACGAGAGAGGTGTTCTCCTGGAATATCTCCCTCCTCTTATTCTCAGATTCTCCCAGAGCAAAACCCTGGCCTCACAAAAGAACTGGTCAGCTTCTACCATGTTCTGGCAGAGCTGTGTCTATTGACTATGTCAGGCAATGCAAAGTCAGCTGTAGGAGTAGCATGAGGGACCAGTCTTTCTATTAGGATCTGTTGGTGGGTTCCCCTTTGGCCCTTTGCTGATGGGTCCCCCTTTGGCCCTTTGCACCTCTGAGTCACACCTCCAACATGAGTCTAGAGATAGGCTGGCCATATGTGAGACCCACATTATGCTGTAAAGAGGTGCAGATTCCTGTCCACCCACCTCCCACCAACACAAATTTGGGTTTGCAATAAGCAGAAAAAGCAGAATTATATCTTTTTTCTGAGAAAGATAAATTCTACCGTATCATTCCTAATACTGCCTCATGTTTCTTCTCGCTTAGCTACTTAAAATATAACTAACTACCAAGTCATAAAGTTAATATTAACAATTTAGGTATAGAGTCAATTGAGAAGAACAGAACTTGAAGATGTTTTCTGTACTTGGGGAAATGTCGACAGTGTGGATAAAGTTATCGACTCACAAATTCTGGCCACACTTTCCTATCTGGAGAAAATGAACACCATTTATAAATTGGATTTATAAAATTCCAGCTATGAAACAGCAAATACATGTTGAAGGTGCTCAATGAGATACTGAAATACTTTACTGGAAGTCCAAGTTCAAGAGTTTTAAAGACGCAGTCATACCATTTCATAAAAGCTAGCACATGGACCAAAGTTTTGTTCCATCGTGTTTGGACAATGTATTAAATTTATTTAATATTAAAGAAGGCTTAAGTTGTCAGACTTTAAAAAACAGGATGGAAAGAAAGCAGAATCACTTGAAAGAAACAGAAAGACTTGAAGGTGACATTGCAAAATGAACATCTTATCATCTGCGTGGAGATTTCAGGTATTCAGTGGCATAAACCAGGTAATGAGGAGCCCACACCACTCCCATGGATTTGCTTACCCAAGCCACCTACCATCTATGTGTGGCATCGTGACCGTGAGCTTGATGAGGTTTGTGTAGTCTGGGTCCTCGGGGCCCGTGTAGCGCAGCTTGGCTGAGAACGGCTCTGCCCCCACTGCCCCCGGCACCCGGGGCTGACACAGACCTCAGGGAAAAATGAACGTACTTATGCTCAAGGAACGTAATAGACAACGCTGAAAGAATATTTTTAAGCTAAGCACTATAATTTTTTTTTTTAAGATTTTATTTATTTGACAGAGAGAGACACAGCGAGAGAGGGAACACAAGCAGGGGGAGTGGGAGAGGGAGAAGCAGGCTTCCAGCCGAGCAGGGAGCCCGATGGGGGGCTCGATCCCAGGATCCTGGGATCACTACCCGAGCCGAAGGCAGACGCTTAACGACTGAGCCACCCAGGCGCCCCTGGGCACTATAGTTTTTTAAATAATAAAATTAAAACTTCTCTGTGGACTAAGGCATTGCTAAGAGCAGCTGTAAAAAAGCCAAAGACCCTGGCGTGAGAAGTAAGTGCAGCAGACAGTTTAGTAGCTACTTCTTTACATTTCAGGTAGTTTATAAAGTTTGAGAAATAACAGTTATTGTTCAATGTACTTTAATACGTGCTGGACATTCTAGGTTATAATCATATTTACAAAATCGTTCTAATATAAAATGTGGACAGATACAGTAAAAAAGGACTAAAAGCCAGCAGGAAAAAAGTTAACTGTGGTTTAATTAAGTGAATTGGATGCTTATTCTAGAATAATGTGCATGACTAGTCATAAAGTATCATTATTTATAACCAAATAAACTAAAAACGTGTTCATTTGTAAAACAAAAACTAAAGTCTCCTTAGAATCAGAGAACTATATACAGTAGAGTTTTCTCTCTATATGTAACTTCTTTCGGTATGTGTATCATAAATTTTAATTTATAATATACATACTGATACAAAACATACTGATACTGATATACCCATATACATATGGAAACACATGATAAGATTATTTTCTATCATCTATCTCTTAGTGATTCTCAAGCATTTTGACATGAAAATCTGCCCCCAATATTTCCTTTAAAAGAATTGTGATGAATTTTCATTTTAATATTATGAAAGGGACTAAGATGCTGGTTTATAATTTTAAGGGCACTAGGCAATATATAATCTCTTTTCTATTTGTACAAAACAAAGGAAATAGACAAGTATTTATTAGAATAGCGATAAAATCAGAGGCAGGCTCCAGCATCTGGGCTATTTTATTAATAGGGGGACTCATTTTAAGGCGTTGTTTAATTTTTTTTCCTTTTGGTACCAATGTAATAGTTTGGTCTTAATAACCATGTATTTTAATCTTAACAAAAGAGCATGTTTACTATATATGACATCAATAAATATTCATCCTGAGTATATGAAGGTGGTACATATAACCTTTCTTTATGCAACAAATATACTTCTGAACCACTGGATGCAGATAAAGTTTTAAAAATGGAATCTTAAAAACAGACTGTTATTTTTAAAATCTAACTTAAAAGTTCCCAGGCAGAGTTAAGGATGAGTTTATAAATTGGATTTTTTGTCTTTTCAGTGCTGCTCCAGCTACATTCTATTCTCCACCTGCCATGTGTCTGGGCCCCAGCCCCGGACACAACCTCCCTTATAATCACAAGCTGTGGCCACTTTGGATACCTTTCCACCTGCACTGACATTCCTCTGTCCCCGTCCCCAGCAAATTCCTACTGCTGCGACAACCAACTCATCACATAGGAGCCACATTGTCCAGATCTGACCTTTGCATACCATCCTGCTTCATCTCCTCTCCACTCTCCCTCTCACCTGCTTCCCCATTTCTCTGCTTGTAGTTTCCAGAATATTGCATGTTCTTCCATGCTTCTATGAGTCATTGCTCATGCTTTTGTTTTTCTCTGCTGTTTTCAACACTCCTGTTTCCTGACCCACTCAGGATAGAACTAGTCACATTCACTGTGCCTTGTCCAGACTAAAATTTATATGTGTCCTTAGCTTGAGTGTGAACTCATCGAGAACAAGAGTCTTGCTTCCTTTTTCTGAGTGCCAGCAGAAAGCATAGTCTGGCATATAATAGGTGATCAAAAAAAAATGTGGAATGAATAAATATTTATTTTCTAATAAATATTTTTGTGAAAGTGGATGTCATTTTTTAAGTACTTGATGAGTATTAAGGAATATATGGGGGCATTTGGGAGAACTAATAACCAGAGATCAGATATTGATAATATTCCATGGTATTTCAGTGGTCTTCATGTGAAAATGGCAGCGCATTACCTTCTTCTCTGCCGATGGTGACAATAGGGCTCATCAGCTCCAGGCCCTCATTGCCATTGGTATTCACAGCGCGGGCCGCACACTGCACCCTGGAGCCGGGCTGGAAGTATATGGAATCCAAGGTGATCATCTTGGATGATGTAAAAAAGGTGTCAAAGTCCACTTCTCTCATGGGGCTGGTGACGCCATCGGGGCCAGTGGGTGCGCTAATTAGCCATCGGTACCGGGTCAAGGTGTCGTTGATGTTCTCACTTGCACAAATAGAGCCTGTTTTGTCATAGTCTGAGTATTTAGGGTTGCAAGCCTACAGGAAACAAATAACTGTCAGGACCACAGTACAGAACAATGTGGAAGTTACGACTCTCAAGCTCTCTAGCCTAGTGCTTTCCCTGATGCTTTTTTCCATTGCTACATGCTATTCATGCAACCTTCACATTTCTTTTTTTTTTTTTTAAGATTTTATTTATTTATTTGAGAGAGAGAGAAGCAGCATGAGAGGGGAGAGGGTTAGAGGGAGAAGGAGGCTACCCGCTGAGCCGGGAGCCCGATGTGGGACTGGATCCCAGGATTTCGGGATCATGACCTGAGCCGAAGGCAGTCGCTTAACCAACTGAGCCACCCAGGCGCCCACAACCTTCACATTTCTATTCTAGTCCTAACAGTGTTCATGGACTCTGATTTCAAACAGCCCCCTGCACAGTTCCACTCTAACTTGATGTGTATAAACTTGTTATTCTCTGCATCATCTCAGGAATCTCCGAGATCCCAAATCATTCTTGTTTTTCTCCCTCCCTCCCTCCTTCCCTCTTCTCTCTCACCTTGCCCCCCAAGTAGGTCAGTGACCTTGGCTGATTCTTCTTTTGCAGTGTTCAAGTGGGTGCCTTCCTTCCCATTCCCAGCACCACCTCTCATCTCATTTGGGGTCTTGCTAGTCAAGGGACACACTGCTGCGAGGTGACACCCCCTCTTCTCACACCGTACTTCTGCCCAAGAACCCCCCTGCTACCCACCCCACCAATGAAGCCCAGTCTTTAACATCACATGTAAAGACCTCTATAACTTGGCACCAAATTATTATTTCTGCCTTGTTAATTCAGTAAATATTTATTATGTGCCTATTTGACATAGGTCATGATACCAAGGCTGTTGTTATATAAAAATAAATACCTCCCAGTTTTGCTCACAAGGAACTTAGAATTTAAAGTCAAGAAAAGGCAAGTACAAAAGTAGTAACAATATGCCATTTTTTAATACTATTCTTTAGATGTCACTTGTGTTGTAATCGCTTCTTCCTGGAACGGCCTCCCCTTGTCTAACTCTTATCTTCAACTGTTGAAATTCCACTTAAGCAGCCCAAGCCTCGCCTCACACATGGAGCTGCATCTCTAGCTGGCTGGTGACATTCTCATGGTAATGATCACATCTTGCCCTCTGGTAGAATGACTGATTCCTATATATTTTTCTCTTCTTTATTTTTAAGTTCCTTGAGTGCAGAGTTCAACCCTTATTTATTTTTCTATCAATGGCAGACCCTGAGATAACACGAGATAACACACTGTGTACACATCAGTTAATAAACCTCTGTTGGATAAGGAAGAAAAATGGGAGCTTTATTTGATTAATGTGATATTTTCATATCCAAAGTTCAAAGCTTATACCTTGTAGTATTCCCACTTTCCTTTCTTCATGGCAAAGTCAATGCTATATCGATTAACATCTATAATTATTTTAACTAGCTATTTTACAATTTTTCTCGATTTTGTCAATTTCCTACTCACTGTGATACAGACGACAGGATAGCCAGACATCGGTCCAGCACTATCTCTAGCTCTGGAAGTGTCATCATACATCAATAATGACACAATTTGAGGGACAGAAGGAAAAGTGACATCTGCCATGCTGTTCATTTCTTCTATATACACAATGGCTTTGGTCACCTACAAGGAAAAGATAATTATCTGTGATTATTGAAATATTTGGATCTAGGAGCTTCTATTGTATAGTATGATACACATGATGCTTGACAAGCCCCTGGCTTCATTACGATGAAAACTGTCACATGCAGAGCCCCAGCAGGGCGACAGGCCTTTTGTGGTTTGTTCTAGGTGACCCTGACAAACTTGGCCATGTCTTATGGCAGTTGGGGAGGGTACATGAGCCCAGGGCAGCCTGGGTTGGCCAGTGGCCCATGAGGTATTTGGGTTCTATTTTTTTTTTCTCCAAATTGTGATGATAGTGGCTGAATCTGTCTTGGGTTATGGCAGGGAAGATCCATGAAAAAGCCAGTTAGTTGCTAGGGAGAGGAATGCTGAGTGACAGGCTAAGAAAAAGCAGATCCTAGGGGTCATGTGATAGCATAGCCATGCTGACGGGGATGCCAGCGAAAATCAAGGCTCTCAATGAGCAGAGACCATTAAGGAGGGCACTTGATGTAATGAGCACTGGGTGTTATATGCAACTGATGAATCACTAAATTCTACTCCTGAAATGAATAATGCACTATATGTTAACTAAATTGGCTTTAAATACAAATTTAAAAAAAATAAATGAGCAGAGACCAGAAGCAAAGCCTGAAACCCAGGCAGAGTGAGACACTGAGTCACAGACAGGAGAGGAGTCTAGGAACATCTCTTGGTAAGGTGCCAAGACACTTTGCTGATAAATTTGTCTTAGCTCCTGAATAACCTTCTAATATCTTATATATCACAGTTTCCAAATCTGTATCTACTTGCATTTGTAAAAAGCTGTTATCACTTAAAGCAATTTGAATGAATCTCTGTTCCTTTCACCCCAGAGTTTAATACAGTGCTCTATAAAAATAACACTAAATCATTTTTAATGTCATCAAGACTTATAAAAAATATGTGTTAAAGGTTTTCTGCCCATACTTCTTGAATTTTAAATATGACTTAAAAAAAAAAGGTAAGCACTGTAGCAGGAATACCATCGAGTAGTAAAGATTACAAAATGATAAGAAATACTTAAGGGAAAAAAATCTCCCCAATTTGATCTCATACCAATAGTAAAACAAATAATAAAAGAACTAGAGTAAATTTAAGCATAGATATAATAAACACTGGTCTGTGCCTAAAATTATTTAGTTTTAAAAAATTATTTAATGTTTAAAGGTGAAAATTCTGTGGAAAATCTTTACCTTGAAGAAAATCTGGTTGATGACACAATATGAATTTAATAAGCACAGAACATCAGTATTAGGACCATAACATTTGGTCACTGAGGCTCTGGACATCAATTGATAAAGCTAGGACTAGCAGTGGGAATTTTGAGGGTTAGCAAACTGTGTTGTGGATTAAAATGTATGTTTTAATGAGCGGTAGCCCTGAATTCATAATCTCATCTTTGTGTCGAGATGATGCCTTCTCTCTGGAAATAAATCTCAAATTCAGTGGTTGCCAACTGATATGAGAAAACTAAGTGGGCTGATGTGGGGCTCAGTGACTCTAGTCCCTGAGTTTCTATACACATGATTTTTCAAAGAAAGAGTAATAGGAACAAAATTTATTTATGAGGTGAAAAAGGGATTATGCACATCAACTTTATAAAGGCTTGCACAAAATCCCAGTAGTCTATTGTACACTGTGTGATGCTTATATGTATTTTCCCCAATTAAAATGCTGGCCCTGAATTTTTTTTTTAAGATTTTATCATTCATTTGAGAGAGGGAGAGGGGAGCACAGAGGGAGAGGGAGAGGGAGAAGCAGACTCCCCGCTGAGCAGAGAGCCTGATGTGGGGCTTGATCCCAGGACCCTGAGATCATGATCTGAGCCGAAGGCAGATGCTTAACTGCCCAGGCACCCCAGCTGGCCCTGAATTTCTATCCATATCTTAGTACATACCTGCGTCTCTGCTACCATGTTCTCATCGGGTTTTAGGTGAACAGTGAAGGCCTCTCTCATCTCTCTGATCCCGTCGAAGATTACTTCAATGTTAACAATATGCTGGGTTTCTCCCTCCTTAAACTCAATTTCTACAAATGCAAAAATCACAGATTTAAGTCTTTTACATAGGAACACGTGAAATTTTTGTCAAGCTTTCTTGACAGTGACTCACAATGAGGAAAACATTGTACACTGTGGCCCAGTATATTTGTGTATGCACGCATGTGTGTGTGCATGTGTGCGTGTGTAGGTGTGTGTGTGAATAAAATGGAATCCTGAGTTTGAAAAACATCACTTATTTTTACTGTACACTTTGTATCTGAATATTTTCCATTCTATTCCATTTCATCTGAAGAAAATTCTAATCAGAAGCTACTAAATTAATTTGTTGACTGACAGTTCGAAAAAACACTAAGTTGTGGAACAGATCAATAGTTCTAATACTGAGGCATAACCAGATAAACCGGCCTCTAATTTCCAAAATTTCTGAATCTACAGGACACAGGTCAGGTGACTACAATTGGAGGTATTATGAAGTGTGAGAGGCATTTGCATTATGTATATATGGATAATTAAAGGTGGATATAAAATTGTTGAGCTTTTTAATATTATATCAAATTATATCTTAAAAAGACTTTTTTCTGTTGTTGATGTTAATCTTGGAAACTTAAAAAACTTTTTTTGGATGAATGTGGAATGCTATGCTTCCCTTAATCCTGTCTCTCCTCACTAAAAAAATTTGCTTCATTGTAATGAGAATTAAACTCAATTATGAAAATACCCTTTTTAAACGATTCATTTGAAAAGTCTTCAAACATTAAAAATTAATTGATTTTATTGAACTCAAGAGTCAGCAGCTGCCCATACCATGAGATTTGGATAAACTTTTTTGTTGGTTTTACTATACCTCTTGAGAAACTGGCTCAGGAGAAAAATTAAAAAAATATAATGCATAATTGTTCTAATTAGAGAAGATAGCAGATGTTGTTTCTGATGGAACTGAAGTTCAATCATTTTAATTCTCAGTTATAAATTCTTTAAAATGTGGCAGAAGAAAATGTGTCTCCAATGTGTTTTTCTTCTGCTACTTCTATTTTTTTGTCAATTATGAAAAAGACTTTTTTCTTTAAAATTGAGTAAGCCAGATTCCTCTTAAAAATGAGTTCTGGGGGCACCTGGGTGGCTCAGTCGTTAAGCGTCTGCCTTCAGCTCAGGTATAATTCTGGGGTCCTGGGATCGAGCCCCACATCAGGCTCCCTGTTCGGCGGGAGGCCTGCTTCTCCCTCTCCCTCTCCCCCTACTTGTGTTCCTTCTCTGGCTGTGTCTCTCTCTCTGTCAAATGAATAAATAAAATCTTTAAAAAAAAAATTAAAAAAAATAAAATGAGTTCTCTTTCTAGATATAGCCATTTTCCACATTAGGCTTCGTGTGTTCTTAGGGTCTATTAGTCTTAGATTTCTCATACCCAGAGAGAATTTAGGGTTCTTGTATCAGAGAATGAAAACAGCTGATCATTTCCAGCCCACCAATTTGTTCGGTCTGACCTGTGTGACATTTCATTAGAAAATTAGTTTCTAGGGCTACCTGGGTGGCTCAGTCAGTTAAGTGTCTGACTCTTGATTTTGGCTCAGGTCATGATCTCAGGGTCGTGAGACTGAGCCCAGTGCTGGGCTCTGCGCTAGGCATGAAGCCTGCTTACGATTCACTCTCTTCTCTGCCTCTCCTCCCCATTCGTGCACTCTCTCCCTCTTAAAAAAAATAAAAATAAAAACAAAAGAGTATTAGTTTCTAAAACCAAAAATATCTGGGGATTTCATTGGAAAACACAGTTTTTTTGTTTTTTTTTTTTAAAGTTCTTCTGTACTTTCCTGCCTGGCTAAAGGCAGCTGGCTCTGACAGTACAGGGTTTTCTCAGCAGTGAATGGACTTTCTGGTTCAGTAATGTTCCCATCTTGTCATTTTCCCCTCATATTTCCCTCATTCATTGCTTGTTTTAGCCCTGTAAGCATTCAAGTTTTATAACCCCCAGAATTACAGAAACCCAATTTCTAAGAAGTTAAAAGCTTAAGTATTTATTTTAAATATTTATTTATTTACTAAAGATTTAATTTATTTATTTATGTGAGAGAGAGAGAGAGAGCTAGAGCATGGGGGGTGTGGGGTAGGGTGACAAGGAGACACCCCACTGAGTGAGGAGCCCAACTCCGGGCTTGATCCCAGGACCCTGAGATCATGACCTGAGCCGAAACCAAGAGTCAGACGCTCAACGCTCAACGGACTGAGCCACCCCTTAAATATTTAAATTGTTGTTTTCTTACAGTATACATGCTAGATGATATATAATTAAGTTTCCTCAATTATTTTAGTCTTTATCTGTCATTTTAGATATTTTTAGCACAAAAAATATTTTAAGTTTTCTTCTATCTTTATTATTTCTGTTTATTTGTAAGGGACTGACCTCAATTTTGACCATAAGGGAGAAATTAGAATATGGGTCAGAAGAGATTAAATTTTTATCATGAGCATTATAAACAGCATGTTTACATTTATGGGATATAAGAGACAGGCTGATTTACTGTCATTTAACCTTTTCCTGACTTCATTGGTCAGTTTACCACAGAGGTATAATTTTTATTTGTGCTTCAGCAAAAAGAATTATTTTGTTTCTAAGAAAAACATTTTCTCTTAAAGGTCATATTATCCATCTTTAGAAGATGTTTCCTTCATGTAAAACCTGCTCTTGCTCATTATAGAAAGACTTGTTTTAGATTTTTCTAATTTAGTAGCTAATCAGTATTTTTTCCTCTCCTTTTGGGTTATATGTGATTTATTTCAAATATATTGTCATTCTCTGCATAGAGAATAATCTGAGGATAACTTTGAAGCTCTGCAGTAGTCAAACTTTTTACCGTAGATGCAAAGAAAACAAGTTCCTTTTTTTCTCTTGTCTCATCAACTTTATTACAAACTTAGTAAAACCTATCCATCACTTTCTAAACTTTGTTTTTCACAAGTCTCGAGATCAAGATGAATGCCTGAAGCTCTACGATCAAGAACTAAAGACTGTTGGTAGTAAGAAGTAGGAAACTAGACACAAAGTGAATAAGCAACTACATAATTTATAAACTTAACTTTACACATCAATTTACATCTATTCTGTCAGCAGATAATTCATAGAGCAAAGAACTGACTTGTATTAATTCCTCATAAAAATAAATGGTGAAATGGTCCAAAAATTTGAAGGAGGAGGGGGATGGATGAAAAGCACCTATAAGGAAATCCTAAAGGCCCAGAAAATTCATAGTCTTTTTGCGTGGCATTCCACCAGCCTTTTACTGACCTCCATTAACACAAAATTTTCTACCTTGAAGTTTTAGATCATTGGTGTTCCATAGACTAGAAAGCTATCTCAGCTACCATGTATATTTTGTGTACTAGTGTACTAGAATATTCTAGAATAGATATTATTTAGCATCCGATTACCATAATGAAGGTAAAACCTATTAAAAGTAAAAGTAGACTCAGAACAGAAGGTCATCTAGTCTACTCAAAATTTCCCTAAGTGCTCATGCATAAACCCCGTAAGTCAAAAAGGAAAATTCTGGAACTAAATTCTACTGCCATTATTTTTCTGATGGAGATTAATGTAAAGGAATATGCCTATTTTTATTTCAGTTGGATATTTCTCTTCTTTTTCTCAAGAGTGTGAGCATCACCCCCCTGGGGGCAGGCCCCAGGAACTCCCATACCTTCTGACACAGGGTGATAGTCTTTTCCAGAGGTGGCGGAGCCATCCTTGGTGTGGACTCTCACGATGGAAACCTTTGAAGTATCTCCTTGGCGAATCACTGGAATTTTTACAACCACTGACTGTCCCGGTTCTTTGGGTTCACTGACGCTGAATTTGGTTTCTCCAAATTTAATAACAGTCTCTAAAATTGTGGGAAACGTGGACAAATTAAAATGTAAAGGAAATGCTTTTTCTTCATGTCTAATGTCTCTTTCCATATGAGCGGAACTTAATTAGTATTACACTCATGGCTTCTCTCTGTCCCTTCACCCATCATTATTGGTGAGTGGGTTAGGAGAAACTGAGTGTGTATCATCCAGCTCCTTCTTTGGGAATCAACCAGCCCCAGAGAGCATGTACTCTTGGCAGCCTCTATGTGCCATAAGTCTTATAGGAGTGGGTCCCTGAGAGTGGGAGGGGAGGGAGATACTGCTGGCCCGGGGCTACTTCTACCCTACCGGAGGTATGAACATGTGGGATTTAGCATTAGATGTAAAGCACATTCTCCAACATCGACTTTATGTTTTATTTGGTTCCCCATTTATCTTAGTCTTTTTTCCTATTTCTCAACTGTTTTAAAACCCTTGTCAGAAAGAGGGGATTATTTTCTGAGCCACCTAAAGCGTTAACATAGATGGGTTTCAATTCCCAATTTACAGGCGAGGACAAGAAATAACTTACTATCGGCATCATCTTGGATCCTTATCAGAGTTTCATTTTGTTCCCCAACTGCAGCCCCAAAGGGGGAGTCACTTTGTGGGGTGCCAAGAACCAGGCGGAGCTCCTCTACTTCCTCAAAGAGTGTGTCGTCCATCAGCTCAAGGACACAAGGCTTTTCGGTCTCACCTGGAGCAATGATAATGACAGCACGTCAGTTCCATCCCATCATGACATCCCAATCACCTCCCAGGCCCCAAAGGACACCTGGGCTACTAGAATATAAGCACCACAGGGCATGGATGTTGTCTTTTTCCCTGCTGTACTGAGAGTGCAAAGAAGAGTATCCGATGTGTAATAAGCCTCCAATAAATATTTGCTGAATGGGGGCGCCTGGGTGGCTCAGTGGTTAAGTGTCTGCCTTCGGCTCAGGTCATGATCCCGGGGTCCTGGGATCGAGCCCCGCATCGGGCTCCCCGCTTTGCAGGAGGCCTGCTTCTCCCTCTCCCACTCCCCCTGCTTGTATTCCTTCTCTCGCTGTCTCTCTGTGTGTCAAATAAATAAAATCTTTAAAAAAAAATTTGCTGAATCAATGACTAAATGTTTGAACATACACAATGAGAGCCCCTATTTGTATAGGAAATTTCTTTCTCCAGTGTCTGTTTTTAAGTTCTGTAAGTCATCTTAGAAAACAAGGGATAAAGAACAAATACCAATTTTATGTATGAATTTCTAGCATTATGGTTAGGAAGCAAATTTATCCACCTTGTACAGGACAATCAGAGTTAATTTGACTACAGGATTAGTTTCTAGTACAATTACAGGATCACAGTGATAGAACATTTTAAGGCTCTGAATTCACATTAAAAGTGTGATCTCTATTTCCTTTCATTTCTCTCATTTGAACACTATCTCCCAGCATTGCAAAATCTACATATTTGTTATACCACCAAATTCGTTTTGAATAAACAATATAGCACATCACTGGAAATTAATTCATAAACTGATACAGACACCAAAAAGACCACCGATTCAATCTGTTACAATCTACTTCACCTTATTATCACATAGTGCACACAAAACCACATCATAAGCTTGTTGAGGTCAAGAAGGTGTCTTTTCCTGATATTTCTCATCAACAACTTGGCTTCCTCAAATGCCAAATAAAAATTTCAAGCTCCACCTTACCAGGGAGAAATGTGATGATGGAGCTACCAGTGTTTGGACGTTCCTCAAAGTCTGTCATCACCTGTGCAGAACCCTGCCGGGTGTAGCATCTCACTGAAGACCTGTAGTGAACGTCTCCACTCCTGTGGATCATTGCAACTATCTGCCCGTCATTTTCATTGCCAGTATATACTCGTTCTTTGAATTGCATCCTAGGCACTGCAAAGCAAACAAACATATGGATCAAGATGAACGGAAATTTCCTTAAGGAAAACGGCATTTCAGAAAGCAGGGTTTAGTGGAAAGAAGAATGGAACAGAAATGAAAATTGGATTCCAGTTTCCACCCAGCCACTTGACAATGTTTTGGCCTTAAGCAATCACTTAAATAAATTGTTTTGATTTTCTTATCTTTGAAATTCTGCTCTATTTCATGGAGTAGGCAGATGCAGCAAAATGCTAAAAAGTAGATAAAACCAGAGACTTTAAGATATCTGTTCTATATGTGTTGCTTAATCATGAGCTTTTCAGAATTTCTGAAATTTCTGAATAATTTCTGAATTATTTCCAAATAACCACTCAATATTGTGCACACAGTTAGAAGCATAGTTTACCCAGACCATGTTAGAAAAGTTGATAACGAATATAGTGTTGTGTTTTTTTTTTTTAAAGATTTTGTTTATTTATTCATGAGAGACAGAGAGAGAGAGAGAGGCAGAGGGAGAAGCAGGCTCCCAAGGAGCAGGGAGCCCGATGTGGGACTCGATCCCAGGACTCTTGGGATCCTGACCCGAGCCGAAGGCAGACGCCCAACCATCTGAGCCACCCAGGCGCCCAAATATAGTGTTTTATATATATATAATGTAAATATATATATAAAATATTTTTGACAACAAATATTATGTCTGTATTTAGGTGATACGGATGATGGGTAAATTAAATATAGGTCTCATTAACAATAGGTTACACTCTCCCAAGCAATGTCAAGATCACCATGGTTGAAAATTATTCAGAATTCCTTCTGAGGATGTGTCAGAGAGCCCTCCCATGTATCCAGCAGCTGCTTGTCTTACAACTATGTTTTTGGCATCTTATTAGGGAAATTTCAGGAGTGTCTGGGTCTAAGGAGATGACAGAAAAGTCTTGTGTTGAGAAGTAGAAAAAGCTCATTACATGTGGTTGGTTCCACCTATCTATGGTGAGGGAACTCTTCCCCCCCATTATTGTATTTTTATTTAAAAAAATTTTTTTTATTAACATATGATGTATTATTTTTCAGAGGTACAGGTCTGTGATTCATCAGTCTTACATAATTCACAGCGCTCACCATAGCACATACCCTCCCCAATGTCCATCACCCAGCCACCCCATCCCTCCCATCCCCCACCACTCCAGGAACCCTCAGTTTGTTTCCTGAGATTAAGAGTCTCTTATGGTTTGTCTCCCTCTCTGGTTTCGTCTTGTTTCATTTTTTCCCTCCCTTCCCTTATGATCCTCTGTCTTGTTTCTCAAATTGTGGTGAGGGAACTCTTGAGACACAATCAAGATATTGCTGGCAATCTCACTTTTTTTTTTAAATTTGAAAGGACTGCCTAATTTTATCAAAATGGTCAGAAGTAGAAATGAAGACGTGGTCAGACAGGGTATTGTTATGGGTTGAATTTCTTCCCCTCCAAATTCATAGGTTAAAGTCCTAACCCCAACAACCTGAAAATGTGACCTTGTTTGAGGCTATGGTCTTTATTGAGGCAATCAAGTAAAAATGAGGTCCTTAGAATGGGCCCTATCTTAATAGAACTGCTGTCTTTATAAATAGGGGAAATTTAGACACTGTGACACACACACAAGATATAAAGACACATAGGGACAAGATGGGTATCTACAAGCCAAAGACAAGGCATGGAACAGATCCTTCCCACGCAGCCCTCAGAAGGAACCAACCCTGCCGACACCTTGACTTTGGACTTCTAGACTCCAGCACTGTAAGACGAGAATTTCTGAGTCCATAGGACTTTGTTAGGGCAGCCCTAGCAAACTTATACACGCAGGTCATCATTTTACTTAATCTGTATATAAATAGCCTATGAATTTAATTATCATTGTAAATGAATAAACACTCACAATCTGAGACAGAATCATTTATGGACACTATGGCTTTGCTGGGCTCGCCGAGGGCAGCATTCATAGGCATACGAAGCACCAGTTCAAATTTCTCAATTCCCTCCAGCACCGGTTGCCCAAGGTCATCCAGGATGATAACACGAACAGTCTGCATGTTGACTCCAGGTGCAAAATCTAAATTCCGACTGATTCCCACATAGTCCGTTCCAGCTATACGCATAACAAAAGAATTATTCAGTTGGGGACTGACTAAACTAAACAAAATTATGAGAAGCAAATTATGTAGATCTATTTATGATTCTTTTTTAAAAAAATATAGAGACCAGTATAACATTACAGAAAAATACATTTAGTGAAATGCAAAGGATTAGTATCATATTGGTTTTCAAGATGGTAGAACAAAGGTCTACCATCTGAAACTTTATTTTATTTACATCTAGTGAGTTAGTTTCGCTTTAGTTATATAATCCCTCTATCTTTATTTTGGAATTCTTGAAGGGAGCTAATAAAAATCAGGTCTGAAAGAATCATCACATGAATCATATATGTGATCATCATCAATGACCTATAAAATATATACATTTAAATTTTGTTAACATCAGTTAAATATCTCTATTTATTTTCCAAAGCTACAAGAGAATATCCTATTTAGGTGTGTGTTTGCCTGTTGGCTAAAGAAACACATTTCAGATATAAGCTTTTGTCCCACACGATCCGCCCACACTCACCCCGGGCAAGGAGAGCAATCCTTTATTCTCAAAAACGTATTTGATTTTTGGCTTATTGTTTCAGACCATGGGATGCAAACCTAGAGTTGACACCTCCATTTATGTCTAAAGTAGTTACAAACAAAACTGTCTGTCAATTTTTAGGCCCCACATTCATAAAGACTGGGAGTGGGTGACAAGGGTTTGATATTATTGCTTTTGTGTTTTCATACCTTCTGTTCTTCTAACCCTCATTTTACATATATTCTCTTCACTTCTGAATACACATCTATGAGTGCCTCTGCCCTTAATTCATTTTTTAAAATCTCTATCTGTATCTCTTTGTGGTTCTTCTTGTATTTTTCTTTTCCTCTGCTTCTTCATCTCTGTTCTCACCTTTCTCTGATTTGAATTTTTCTTAAAAAATAACTAATTCGGGTGAATCAAATGCTTACTGGACACCTACTACATGCAAAGCATCATGCTGGTTCCACTACATGGTATGGCCCCCGTTTGCTCTGTGTGATAAGTATGCAATGGGCATATGATGTATGTGTGTGCGCACATAAGAAAGAAAGGGTGCATTATTGGCAATTTAGGAGAGAAAAAAAGGAAATTTTTAATCCTATGCTTACCCTAAACTTTATGATCAACTCTTCAGAGATGTAAATTCCAGAATAAAAGGCAAGTGCTTCCTGGCTAGGGTAGCTAATATAATGAAGTGTGGAAAAAGCCTTTGGCTCTGAAGTATTTATGGGGCCATCTGGTTAAAATGAAGAGGGAACCAAGTTGGAGATGCACATCTGCATGACACTTACAAGTCATTAGAATTCTGTGAGGGTGGCCAGCATGAACATTCTTGTGCATACCGATGCCATTATAGTCAGGTGTAGAGAACCAAATTCATGCAAGCACAGGCATTAGAATTTAGGGTCATTGACTTACATGTTTGCAACGTAATCTCCAATTTGTGGCTTTTCAATGTATTTTCTCACAGTAATACATAGAGCCTAGACTTACTTACGATATAATAATAATTTCAGAAAATAATTCCATTCATCCTGACCATTTTCACAAGCGTGAAGGTTTAGCTTTAAAGTATTTTGCGTCAAGGTGAGTTGAACCCAGGAGAACGATCAAAAGAGCTCCAGTAGGAAACCGCTCACCGTCAGCAGAGGGAGGATCCGTTTTCCGGGATCTGACTGTGACACTGGAAGACCTGGATAGGTCCGTGCCTGTTCTCCACACCCGCACCTCCACGTAGCCGGCGCTCTCATCCACAGGGTACTCGACGTCGCCGAAGTAGAAGACAGGTTCTGGGAAGAAGGAAACAGTGCCCTGGTGGTTAATTGTTTTCTTCCACATCAAGCCAGACTGATGGAATTCCAGAATAGAGTTAGCTTCCTTTTACTGTCTCCCTTCTATCATATTTTCTCCTTTCAGTAAGATAACGTCCTTTAATCTGTAGATTTATATAGTTTTCAGGTCAAAAGGTCTCTGCTGAAAAGCAAAAATACTTATGGTTAAGTGCTTCGTGGAACATTCTCGTCTTGAGGCTTGAGTTACTTTGTCCCCCATCTGTGGGATTATAAGTGGCTCTAAATGTACTTCCTATTCAGTTTAGCTGGTAAAATAGTCCCCCAAGGAAAACAAAACACACAGGCTGAAATGCAGTAAGTTTGGGCTGACTGCTCATTGTATCGTCACCTGGAGACTATTTGCATGACGACATCTTCTGATCCGTTACATTTGGCCTTAATCCAGCGTCATTGGGTCTATAATAACCACTGCAGAGTTAGTACCTATTGGCATAACTAGACTAAACATATATAATTGCCAGTCCTGAAGACTTTGAGGAGACCCGGACATGACTGTAGGTTACCTGTAGAGTTTTGGGGGTGCCTAATACCAACTGAGGTTCCACTAGAGAAATAAGCTCCTACCAAGGGATTTGTCTTAAACATGTATGAAAATGATGGGACTCAGTCATGAAGGTAGGACACATGCTTTGGAGACTCTGTTTTTCTCTGGTACTGGTGATGAATTGATCTAATCATTGTCACTCTGTCTGACTCCTCCTGTGACGGACAGTTTCCCTGGTGAGACAGCTGCCAAAAGTCACAGGGGTAGCAGTTAGCTGAATAAGGGGGGACACTGAGAGAGAATTTGTGGGCTGACTTATAAAAAACTTACTTTGAAATATTTATAGGCCATAAGAAAGTGCAGAAATAATATAGAGGGTATATTTTTACCCACTGTGAGTTTGTTTTATAACCAAACCTTGACAAAGATAAATTAATTTGAGAATAATAGCCCTTTGACTCGAGACTTTATAGTCATCTCTGTCTGGTTTCACAAGACTCAAAAGGACTGAGTCTCAAAGAGTCATACAGCTCATCAATGTTCTTCAAACACAAGACCCTTAAAGAGACGACCATCATATCTCAGAGCATCTAACTGAATTACTAAACACACAAAAATCAAGCAAAACCCTACAATCATGGCTTACAACCAAAGGCAATCCATTTTGCGCACTGTTTAAATTGAGCATAAATTCTTTATTTTTCTGACCCAAATAAATTACCTTTATTAAAACTAGAAAATTATGTTTTCTTTGTTTTTCCATATGGGGGGCATAATAAGAGGCATGCAGTTCCCCTGAACTCTTGAATAATACAAAACCGACCTTGGAAATTTTGTTTGCCTATTTTGGTTCACGAGGTGATAAATCTGCCCAGGGCATACTCCACCTCCTTCTCATCCTTTCAACTTGGATGGTATTAGGGCAAGTGAGTGTGTGTGTACAGATGAGGGTGTTAGCTTATTAACCTCAGTCAAGGCAGGCCTCAAATACATGCCAATAAATTCCTTACATTTCTCACACCTAAGTAGGGGGCAAAGGTGAAGACAGAACTCTGAAAATGCTTATTCTGACCAGATGGCCAAACCAGGCACATCTGTATGTTTTTTCAAAGGCTTTTAACATTATTATGGAGGCTTGATCATTGGCATCCAACGTGATCTCTCTCTTCACACTGCTGGCAAACTGTATCATTGTACAAGTTAAGTTTCTGAGTTATGGGAGAGAGCCATGAAGTGCGGTGAGGGGGAGAATCTATATAACAGCACCTCCTATCTTCCGATTTCCCTCCTCCTCACAGATATATATAGAAGTGGGACAGATTAAATCACGTAAGGGAATATGACTGTTAAACACCGAATGGGCTACATATCAGAGACAAACTGATGCAAAACATGTGTGTGTTTAGACTCATTTTGTCAACAGTGTGTCAGGAATTTTTATGTTATAGTTTAATGGGTAGTTCATATAAGGAAAAATTTAAAAAGTCCTATGTACTACTCTGAAAATTATGTCAGTCAGCATGAAGAGTAATGATAATAGTTACTATATTATAACATGAACTATGTGTCTGACATATATGCTTTATAGGCCTGTGTGGTTGTGGTTGTGTGTGTGTGATGTGTGTGGCAGAGAAGGGGAGAAAGAGAGAGAAAAAGAGAGAGAGATGAGAGGGTCTGGCACATGTGACAATGCAATAAATAATATGATTTATGTGAATTGATACAAACAGTATTATCATAATTGCTTATTGGATGGTATGTTGTTACCTCCAGCAGAAAGAAAGAGGGGAAATGGAAAAAAGTTTTAATCCTAAACCTCTCAATTTTACTACAGCAACCAAGAGAAGCATCGGAAAAGATATTTCCTTAAAATTAATTTGTTGAAAATCGGTAGATTTATGTGATTTTTCTCCCTCCTACGCTTCACTGATGACAACTAGAAAATCGATCTGTTAATCAGTTGTAATCATTACGGCGAATGTATAGAGTGATTAATATAAGCTTAAAACACACTTCAACCGTTTTTATAAGAAACAATTCTTGTTAACTGCCTAGTTTCTTAGGATATGAAATAAAAATAAGTGGCTAGACATGAGTACCTCTCTATCTTTTCAGTGTAGTTGAATGAGAACTGAAAAGAATCATTATTATCATTTCAATTTCTCAAAACCTTGTCAAAAATCTCTACAACTTTAATATTGTTTATAACTGTTACCATTTGGACAGAATCTCATGTAATATAAATGAGTTAAAAATCCTTCAAGCAGTGAATTGAGTTACAATCACTGAAGATAAATGGCAAGATGTTCCTGGAACATTTTAATGTGTAGGTAATAAGCAAGTAAAAGGAAGCAAAGGGTAAATACACCAAGACTGCCAACAGCTGAAGGATACCTATACAGAATCCAGAAGAATGGCTTGTTCTGGGAAATTACTCTAATTTATGAGCAAGATTTTCACTCCCCTTTCTTCGGCAACATGTTTGCTTGTTTTTGTCTAGGAGCTTGGCTTCTCTTTAAATTTCACTGCAGACCTTTACCTATTAGTTTTGTAGAGACCCACATTACAACTTTAAGTGCTTTAGAAAAAGCCTATTTATTCTGTAATCAGATCTCAAATAGGCACTGGGCTGTATAAGTTCATAGTCTTAATGAAGAACACAGTAGGTGGCTGATATTATGACCTGGAATGAGAGAAGAATCTAATAAAGTCATGTATCCTACAGCCTGCACCACAGAATACCATAAAATAGTTATTCCTCATCACTCCGGGACCCATTAATGATACTCTGGAATCCATGTTTATTCCCTCTGCAGAGGAAAGATAAGTTATACCCAAATAGTGTGTGTCTGAGCAGTGCAGTGCAAGGGAGCTTTTAATTTAGCCTAGTGAAACTTACAAGGGAAGCCACCCTATTCTCTGTATTCTTTGTGGTGTTACTCTTTTAAGTAGAGGGCACAGATGAAGCTATTGACTACAGAAAAGTCTATGTTAGCTCATTAAAAAATAACACGCTTGTAAAGAATTTACACGCTTAAAAAAAGGAACACACTTTTCCGGGGGGGGGGTACTTTCACCACAAACAGCAGGGATAGGATCCTGTCTGTTTCTTACAAATGTGGTTGATGAGGCTTGGCAAGCCAGATAAGACACCCACAACCAGGACAAAGGGAAAATAACTTACGTTTTTCCCCAGAGGGAAAAAGTAAACTTTTTTTTTGCTAAGTCTATGGTGTCTAGATTGATGCTTACAATTACATTGTGTCTCATGAGATGAAAGAAATAGGTGCCAGTAGTATTTGCTATCTGGAGCCAAATCTTATTTACTCACGCGTATAAGGACCATCAGTCAAGGAAGCTTTGTAGTTCTAACTAACACGTTTACTTAGAAAGGAACAAAAATGCAAGCTTTCATGCTGTCTTTTGGTTTAGTGCTGAAAATAATACGAAGAAACCTCCCTGAATTATTTCCAACTCAGGTCTCTGTTCTGAGCTCTGGACCTTGATAGCTAGCTGCCTCCTCAGCCCCGTGTGCCTCACAGCAAACTTCTTTCAAAGAAAGTCAGGAGAGTCACCTCCACTGCCTGCTCCTGGTTTCTCTTGGGCTCAAGGGCCACTTTCCTAGATTTGGCCAGCACACTTGCTGGGGGGGTAATCCCACCCCCACACACACCCACTTAACCAGGCTCTTAACCAAAAAGTTCATCCCTCAAAGAAAATTTCATCATGGTAATCCAGCTACAGAAAACCTGTCAGTGTTCCTCACCGTTCATAGATTGTTCGCCAACTCCTTAACATGGTTTACAAGACATTGGAGCCTCTGGTCTCAAGTTTACCTTTAGATCTCATTTTAGGCCCCCTTCTGCTCAATAGTCTAGGGTCTTGAATGTCTTAAAAGTGTTGCTTCCAGGCTTTGCTGTAGCACCCCCTTGGTTTTGCACACTTCTTTCCTCCTCCTCATGGGGGTAACCCCTGCTCCTTCCAGACTTCTGCTTAGAAGTAAGTTACTTGTGCTGGGAAGCACTCTGTCTTCCCCATCAAAGGCCCCACTCTCTCCACTGGTGGGGTCTCCAAGTTTTCTGAGGGGAAGAATTAAGCCTCTTTCATTCACTCTACTTAATGTAATGAATGCTTGGCAGTAGGTGCTCAATCAACATTTGTAGAGTGAAGGAACATCAATAAAATAGGATTTTTTTTTTCAGAACAAATGAATAAATACATCTTTGTGGTGGGTGAGTTAGAAGACTACACTCTTGGGACACCTGGGTGGCTCAGTTGGTTAAGTGTCCGACTTTTGATTTCGGCTCAGGTCAGGATCTCAAGGTCGTGGGACTGAACCCTACATTGGGCTCTGAGCTCAGAGGGGAGTCTACTTGAGATTCTTTCTCTCTCCCTCTGCCCCCCTCCCCCAACCTGGTCTGTCCCTCTCTCAAATAAATAAATAAATCTTCAAAGAAGAGTACATTCTTAGCATCAGGTAGTGGGAGTAAAGAAGCCTCTGAAGAAGGAGCAAGTGGTCATCCTTGTAGTAAAAGGACTTCGTAGGGCTGCCTTTTGGATCTGGAGGAAGTCCAAGGAGAAAGGGAACTGAATCACAGTGAACTCAAAGAAAGAAGGTTCTTTCTCTTTTTTAATCCTTTGCCTCCAGGGGATTCCAAGTTGGATGTGCATCGGAATCAACCAAGATCAGGGGCGCCTGGGTGGCTCAGTCTTTAACTCTGCCTTGGGCTCAGGTTGTGATCCCAGGGTTCTGGGATCGAGTCCCACATCAGGCTCCCTGCTCATTGGGGAAGCTGCTTCTCCCTCTGCCGCTCTCCCTGCTTGTACTCTCTCTCAAATAAATAAATAAAATCTTAAAAAGAAAACAAAAAAAAAGAATCACCCAAGATTTAAAAACTGATTGGATGCTAGGCCTCACCTCCAGTTTATGGAATTAGAATTTCCAGGGGGCGCTCCAGGCACCACTGTTTTTTGTTTTAATGAAAAAAATATGTATTTTTAAATTTTTATTGTTATGTTAATCACCATACATTACATCATTAGTTTTTGATGTACTGTTCCATGATTTATTGTTTCTGTATAACACCCAGTGCTCCACGCAGAACGTGCCCTCTTTAATACCCATCACCAGGCTAACCCATCCCCCCATCCCCTCCCCTCTAGAAGCCTCAGTTTGTTTTTCAGAGTCCATTGTCTCTCATGGTTCCTCTCCCCTCCGACTTACTCCCCTTCATTCTTCCCCTCCTGCTATCTTCTTCTTTAATGAAAAATATTTTTTATAGTAGTTTTCAGTTCACAGCAAAATTGAGCAGAAGGAAAAGAGATTTCCCATATACTCCTGGCCCCCTCCCACACTGCACCAGTGTTTTTTTTTTTTTTTTTAAGATTTTTATTTATTTGACAGAGAGAGACACAGCGAGAGAGGGAACACAAGCAGGGGGAACGGCAGACAGAGGGAGAAGCAGGCTCCCCGCTGAGCAGGGAGCCTGATGCGGGGCTCGATCACAGGCCCCTGGGATCATGACCTGAGCCGAAGGCAGACACTTAACGACTGAGCCACCCAGGCACCCTGCACCAGTGTTTTTAAAAGCCCTTACAGGTTTCAGCAATCTGTGTGTTTTAGCTCATTTCCGTGTCCTTAGCAAAAAATGACTACTTGTTGGATATCACACTAATTGTTTTGATTCAGTATCTTCATCCTCACCATCACCTTATGAGGTATGTACTATATTAATCTTGTTTTCACAGAGAAGGAAACTAAGGATTAAGGAGGTTAAGAGACTTGTCCAAAGTCACACATGAGGGAAACGATGGACACCCAGACAAAGCCCGAGCCCTTAACTGAACTAACTAACGTTAACTAAGGCACGAGAGGAGTCATAATACAAAAGGTTTTCAAGCACCAGGTGACAAATGGAAGTGCTGAATCACTATATTGTACACCTGAAACTAATGTAACATTGATGTCTGCTTAAAGGCAGTTTTGTGATTTTCTGTCTTACATTCTCTAATCTAGCAGCAATGATAGATTAAAAATTAAAGGTAATATGCCATTTCTTGGTAGCTTTGATGATTTTCCCCTTTATTGTTAATATACTTGATAAGGAAAGGAAGAGCTATGCTCCAAACAAGGTAAACATCTCTGTGAACTAAAAAGGTAAGACCATCATAGTGATGAGTGGAGCCAATGGTTGTGCTCATCTCTGAAGTCTGAAGACGGGCTGTAACTCAACATCTGAGTCACAGAAACCAAATGAAAACATAATTCAAAAGTGAGGGCAAAATATAGATATTTCTAGGCAACAAAGATAAAGAGGTTTTTAGTCATCTATAGACGCACACTGAGAAACTGCTAAAAGCACAGAAAAAATACATAAATTCAAAGGGAAGAACTGTATATACAAGAACCAATAAAATATGCTGGTAAATCCAACTAACTATTAACTACAGACATAAATAAGAATCATAGTTGATATTTTTCAGTAGCATTATTAACTAAAGTCCAAGTATGATTTAAAGCAAAATCATTAATAAAAAGGAACTCTCTATATAAAGAGTTCACCAAGTTTATGTAATAATCCTGAATTTGTATTGAAATATATAAAGCAAAAATTGACAAGATTACAGGAAAATATTGATTAATCTACAATTATAGTGGGGTTTTTTAATTGTACAATTCTCAGAAAATGATAGATGAGTCAGAACAATTTGTAGAAATACAAGAAAAATTGCAACATAATCTTTGCCTAATGTATGTATGAGTCTGTGCTCCCCAAAACAAAAGATTAGTATCCAAAATAAATTAAACCTCCCATGAATCTATTAAAAATGTCTTTTTTTTTTTTTTTGGAGTTAAGAGAGTGAGAGAGAGTGTGCATGCAAGCAGGGAGGGAGAGGAAGAGAGAGAATCTTAAGCAGGCTCCATGCCCTGCGCAGAGCCTGACGTGGGCTCGATCTCATGACCTGAATTGAAATAAACAGTTGGACACTTAGAACTGACTGAGCCACCCAGGCATCCCTATAGCAAAAATTCTAAAGCAAATGGAAATATTGCAGTTATATAAACATTCAAGTCTCAGAAGAGGAAACTTCCATTGTTGTATGTAAATAACCTTAAAACGATACATTATTTAATACTCATGCAAACTCAAAAAAATAATACTCACAAAATTTAATACGCACAAAACCTACATAGTTCAACAGGATGAGAAAACAGACATTGTCAGATGCTGCTGGTGGGAGTGCAAATAGATTATCCAGCATGACCCATCAATCCTACCTTTTGGTAAATATCCTACAGAAGTTCTGCACATGTATACTTAGAAACATTTACAAGTATGTTTAATGCAACATTATTTATACTTACAAAACAAGGATAAAACCCAAATCTTCATGAGTAAGAGAATGTATAATTAAAACTCATCTAAATGTAATGACTAAGTTGTATACCTGAAACTAATGTAACATTGTGTGTCAACCATACTAAAACAAAACAAAACTAAACTAAAAACAAAAAGCCACACTCATCTAAATGCATCAAAATAACAGATCTTGGAAACACTATGTTAATTAAAAAAAAAAAAGCAAGTTGCAATAGACACATAACCATTTCATGACCATTGCAGCTTTGGGGGACTATGGTAGTTGAATAATACCAGAGAGGACTTCCATTTCATGAAAAGTGTTTAATTCCTTTAAAAGATCTGAAGCAACTATGAAAAATGGTAACCATTAGTTTTAGATGGAGTGCATGTTATCCTGTATTATTTTTTACATTTTTGTAATAAAAAAAGTTTACATGATAGTTATAGAATGATGTGCATAAGGTAATTCATGTTATCAAAAGGTATGTATATATTGTCTTAAGATTTTATTTATTTATTTGAGAGACAGGGAGAGAGAGAGAGCACAAGCCGGGGGGTGGGGGCAGAGGGAAAGGGAGAAGCAGACTCTCCACTGAGCAGGGAGCTTGATGTGGGACTCGATCCCAGGACCCGGGGATCATGACCTGAGCTGAAGGCAGATGCTTAACCAACTGAGCCACCCAGGTGCCCTATATTGTTAAT
Source organism: Eumetopias jubatus (assembly GCF_037043125.1). Classification (NCBI taxonomy): domain Eukaryota; kingdom Metazoa; phylum Chordata; class Mammalia; order Carnivora; family Otariidae; genus Eumetopias; species Eumetopias jubatus. The sequence goes on along the minus strand of NW_028274809.1, from coordinate 130,984,591 downwards.
GCACAGAAAAACAGAACAGAATATATGTCAAGCTGCTAACTGGTTATTCCCTAGGGATGGCATTATGAGGAAATCTGACCTCCTTTGCTACACATTTCTAGCATACATTAATTACATACATACACTTAACTTTTTTTTCAAGTAGCATGTATTATTTTGTAAATAAGAAAAACCAGGGGGGAAAATATGATGAACTTTCTCCTATAAATAACATCTTCAAAAAATTAGTTTTAAATAATTTTGACTGGGCCTTTCCTTACTTTTCTTTCAAGAAATACTTTAAATACATAAACATACATTCTTAAGAATGACCTCATAGCTAGGCTTTAAAAAGCATTTTCAAAATTCTTGTTGGAAAATAAAGTTCAAATGTGTATTTAAGGGGAAAGCTTAGGAGTATGTATCAGTTTAAAGGCATGTTTTGACATTTCTTTTTCTTGCCAACTATAATTTTCTCAGAGAGCATAAAGAAAAGTCAGTACATGTCTAGAATGCTGATAATTTAAGGACTGAATCTTCCCAAGATTTCAGCTGAGAATATATGGTGAGCTTTTCTCCAAAAGGATAACGTTATCAGAGATTTTACTGTCAATCTAGCTTCACTCCAAAACTCTGATTTTGTCTTTTCCAGGGTCTATATAAGTTTAAAATAAAGTTTAAATGTTATGCTCATCAGAATTTTCCACCATCTAATAGCATTTGAAAGTCTTCCAGAATGTTCTTTATTCAACAAATACTGTTAAGCATCCTGCCTTCTAGGAGTGCGTTGTGGGTTTTTTTGTGTAACTTTTAATTTTTGTTTCTATCCTAAATGATTATCGCATAAACAGAGGAGAAGAAAAAACTGGTCATGACCCACTAATGGATTTCTCAACCCAATGGGATGCAATTTACAATTTCCTAAACATTACTCTTTATTTATGGCAAGGTTTCTCAAAGATGGTCACTTATCTGTATTGCAAGTCCCTGAGGCGTTTTTAAAAATGTAAATTCCTGGGGTCTCACATCAAATCAACAAAATCAAAATCTCAAAAGATTTACTGTCTCAGGTGAAGAGCCTGCACACTGGAGTCTGAGAATCGTGGCGGGGGGTGGCACGGGGGCACAGGGACTGCACCAGGTGCTATGGTGCAGAGGTTTTCCATGGGTTGTAGTGTGCTGAAGGCAGCAGGACGGCATCCCGAACAAGAAAAATGCTCTGTATTCAGGCTGAGCAGGTTTTGACAGCAGTGAAAAGGAAGGACATCTCTAAAGGATTAGAAGCAGCCAAGTCCTGAGCATGTGCAGTGTGGCTCAACTATATGGAGTTCTTGAGAGCGCAAAGATGAAGGCTGAAGTTGAGGTTACAACGAGTGGTGGCTGTGTGCGTTCTTGTATTCGATGCCAAGCACTATGGATAATGGGCAGTCATCGATTGTTTTTAAGCGAAAAGTGACACAATCAGGACTTGCTTTGCAAAAAGGGGACCCAGGATGATAAGAGGAAGGGCGAGATTAGAGGCTAGAAAAGGGTTACGGAACTACAATGGATGGAAGTGTTGGTGAGGTTTAAGATAGGGCCTGAAGGCGGGAAAATTGAGAATTCAGCTTCAAGAAGAGTCTCAAAAATAGAGTGGCAATGCTTTGTGATCAATTAAATGTGGCCAGCAATAAGAAGTGGATGAGTAGGGGGTATCCAGCTTTGTCAATGGGGCAGCTTTTTAACTGTAAAGGGCATCCATGTTGTCAATCGTAGTTGCTTTCACCAACCGATTGCTCTGCTCCGTAATCCTTCTCCCTGCTTTCATTTGCTATCTTTCTCAAGACTCTTGGATGATATGTTTCTTCAAAAACGATACGCGAGCATGCTGTATTTACATCTGTGGATCCTTCCTTTAGGGCAGATGAAGATTCCCAATTATTTGTGGTTAAGAAGCCAGAGGAGAGCATCCTCTAATTTTCACAGAGATAATATATTTAATTAAACCTAAAGGTACAAGTGCTTGGCTCGTCACAGGATCTCAATAAACATGAATCATTATTTTCATTATATTTTACAGATATTTTCTATTCATAGGTATATTGTCCCATCTAAAACCAAAAGTAATGATAAATATTAGACAATTACATGACAGGTATGTGAGAAAGGATATTTACTTACAGCACCTGTGTGATAGAAAAAGATGTTACAGCCACTCTGTGGAATACTATGTAGCCACTAAAAAGAATAAACAGGGTTTATGTGTGCTGGTATAAAAAGCTTTTCATGATATGCTGCTCTGTGAAACGAACATAGCATGAGGTAATATGTATAATATGATCATGTAGGAATAACAAATACTTATTTTCAGTGCGTCTGAGCTGTTCTAATACATGTATCTCATTTAAACCTCCTGACTACCCTTTGAAGTAGGTACTATTACCATCTCCACTTTACTGATGATGACTGCTAATCAAGTTCAGACATTTAAGATCAATAGCCAGTACATGAAAGGAAATCAGACCCTCTGCTTCTAGAATATGTGCTGGTTGCCACTTCACTATAGCAGTAATTACCTCTAATCAAAGTGATTGGATACATGTGTGCATCTAAGTGTGTATATAAAAAATCCACACATCGCACTCAAGTGACCTCAAAGAAGAGGTGTGGGTTTGGTGAGAGACATAACCAGACACTCCCCATTTAGCTGATGTACTTCTTTTTCGTATTCATGTAATACTTTTGTAATAAAAAGACTAATACTAAACGAGGGTTAACCTGCATAACATACCTCCTTTAAACATAGCTGCAAAATATTAAAGAAAAAAAGATTAATCAGAGAACAAAAAGTCTGTCCTCTCCTGTTAAAATCTTTAAGACATTTTTTTACTCTTAACAGTTTCTGGCATCTTTACCGACTTGCTGTGGTATTTCACAGTGTTGTGGATGAGTACACTCTCGAGGGAACTGAGCTCTTACTTCACCTTCAAAGAAACCATTATCTCTGAGTCCCAAGGCCCTGCAAAATTTGTCTTTCCTTTCTTCTATATACCCTACTCCCCATTGACAGCTGCCAAGCCAGTCCTGCCCCCAACACTGCTCACACTGCATGCGACACAGTATATTCAAATGACTCATGCACTCATTCGTGTCCTTCATTAGATCTTCCCAAAGGCAGAAACCGTGTATTGTTCATCTGTAAACTCGAAGGAGAAGCACGCAGCCCGGCATAGGAGGGGGTCATCAAAAAATGCGTGGAGACATAAGCGAGGAGGATTAACTGCTTCCAGAGTTTCTTATCCAAAGTAATCATTTTGGCTCCGAAGCTCCTCTTGTGAGGGAGAATACACCAATTAATATTATAGTTACTGTCACAGTAATATAACAAAATAATTGCCACATTTACTGAGTGTCTGCCTCTGCCAGTCACATGAGAATGCCTAGAATCGTATTTCTTCTTTCTCTGAACACAATTAAATACCTGGAGAGGTGAACATTTTTAGAGTATTTTCTTTAAAGATGTGTAATGAGAGTCTCCTTGAGTGACAACAGAGGAACACAATAGTCTATGTAAGAGAAAACTAGAATATTAGGCTCATTATTCTTCAGTTGTGATGATAAATTTCTTCATCAAAAAAATATATATATATCATCATAGGAGGGGAAGAAAATGAGGTATCACTTTAGGCTCAAACTCCCCATACCTTTAAAACTGTTACTGCTCCAAAAACCACCGATCAGAAGGCAAATGTGTACATTTTTATTCCTACTGACTAACGTGAACTTTACAAGCAAGATTTCAGAATCAATGGAGACTCTGACATCAGGGTGATTTATGTGGGAATCCCAACAGCTGAACGAAGAAAGATTATGACCAACATAATGTCAAACACAATCTGTGTGAGGTCTCAGGAATAAAAGCATGTGGTTGACACTTGAAAAATAAATAATCTTGACCACAGACTACTCAACAGTTGACACTTGGAACATGCCCGCAGGCGGCAAAGGAAGGGACTCCAGAATAAATAGCCAAAACGACTCCATTTCAAGCTGAGAGGAATGTGCTCCTTTATCGTAAGAATCCTTCCTTGTTCCTCCTTGTGAGTGCTGCACAGTAGAAGCTTTGCCTTTGCTCCATCACTTCTGGTGTAGTACATGAAAGGGGTCCCAAGAGTCTTCCATCCTTTTGTGTTTGGGTGGGGGAAAAACGCACAACTGTTCCACAGGCCATGGGTGCTAGTCTCTTTTTAGGCACTTCTGAAATGCCTGACATTGGCAAAGTCAGCCTCTTTGGTTCTTGGCTTTCTGGTCTACAATATGGGGATAATCCAGTTGGGTCTGTGTGAAGTCGTATCACCAAGCTTTCAGGTCTGTGCACATTCTTCTTGCCCTTCTTGGAGACTGGTGTTTTCCTTGTCAATATGATACTAGTTGGCAGCGTTTTCTCTCATTTAACATTCACGTAACCTGTTCATGCTCACTTCCTGCATTCTTTATTGAAGAGAAAATAGTTGCTTCCTCTCAAGGAAAAATAGTTAGAAGACCACTCTTGTCTCAGAAATGGTTTGCAAACTAAGGATAAACCCTAAACCAAGATGATAAAAATGTAGACATTATGATTTTTCATATGACTTCTTACATTCAGATAAAATGTACTCAGTAACATACAGGACCTCCTAAGATAGCACCTTGTTTAATCATTCGAACTTGTGTTTTGTTTTAATTTATAGAGAATCAAAAACTAATTTTTTAAAGAAGTAAAATTAAAAAATAAAGCCATAGGGGCGCCTGGGTGGCTCAGTTGGTTGAGCGTCCAACTCTTGATTTCAGCTCAGGTCATGATCTCAGGGTGATGAGATTGAGCCCTGCGTCGGGCTATGTGCTCAGTGGTGAGTCTGCTTAGGATTCTCTCTTTCCCTCTCCCTCTGCCCCTGCCCCTGCTTGTGCACACACACACACACTCTCTCAAAAATAAAATAAAATAAAGCCATATCACCTCCTAGGGTGTCTCTCCATACATCTTGAGTTGGGATTCAGGAACAGTTGTGGCTGAGATGTGTGATCTTAGTGGTTAAAGGGTAGCTCAGAAAGGAGGTCAGTAATGGAATTGGGCAGCTAAATAAATGGCTTATATAGGGAAACTTAAAAGCTAATTCAAGACCGTTAGTGTTCAGATAAATATAGTGTCACTAAGAAGCTGCTGAGCATCTATAATCTAACAGCTGAATAGAGACTGGAGTGGACAGAGTTGTCCAGGGGGCAATGGCAATGCCTCTTTTCAACCCTTAGGTGGGAAACCAACATTGGTTGGTTGAGAAGGACCTCAAAAATTCAAGTGAGCTAAAAGGTACCCATTTTGTTCTTAAAATGTACACATTTTGTTCTTGTTTTAGCATTTTGTAAAGACATGAAATGTTTTTTTTATTTTTGATAAACAGAGCTCTATTCTGTTTTGCCTTTTTTTCATATTAGAAAAAAATAGTAAGTAGCCCTGGTCAGCCTGCTATCTCTAGGCATTCATCCATTTATTTATCACATATTTATCGAACACCTATTACAGGCTAAGCACCATGATCCATGCTGGCCATACCAATGGAGACACAGCCCTTCTCTTTGAAGAGTTTCTGGTCCAGTAGTTGAAACAGAAAGTAAATACCCTATTGCACTGTTGTCTTGACAATAATAATGCTAACTAAACATACTGGTGTTCTAAGTACTTTACATACATTAACTTATTTATTCTTCATGACAGCCTTATGAGATAGGTGTTATCATGAGGAAACTGGGTCTTTTTTTAAAAAGATTTTATTAATTTATTTGACAGAGAGAGAGATAGCGAGAGCAGGAACACAAGCAGGAGGAGCAGAGGGAGAGGGAGAAGCAGGCTTCCCGCGGAGCAGGGAGCCCAATGTGGGGCTCCATCCCAGGACCCTGGCATCATGCCCTGAGCCGAAGGCAGATGCTTAATGACTGAGCCACCCAGGCGCCCCAGAAACTGGGTCTTGACAGGTGATGTATCTCCTAAGACAGAGCCAGGATTAGACACCAGGCAGTATGGCTTCCCAGGCATATAGTCTCCACACATGAAGCAATTCTAATTGCTTGAATTGTGCTACCTGATCTTGCTAATTATTGATGTTATAAATTGTATCTATCTCCTTGTTCATTCTTCCCAATTTAAGATTATCATAAATAATCTTTCCCTCAATACTACCACACCTTCGTTCACAGCCACAAACATCACTATTTGATCTGAAAGATTTTCCTTTCTTCCTTTCCCTTGCATAATAACTTTAAAAGACTATCCATTATCTTTAACTTTTTCAGCTCCCATTAACGTTGAAACTTATTGGTCATTGGCTTCATCTTCCAAAGCATCTGGAAACCCTCTCTCCAAGTTGACTGGTGCCCTCTTCTTTGCTAAATCCAACTGCATACTGCGAACCTGTGTTCTTTTCTCTCCCCGCAGAATGTAATGCTGTAGACCATACCTGTCTTCCTGAATCTCTTTATCCTTTTCCTTCTGTAATACCACTCTCCTCTGGTTATTCTCTCATCTCTCCCCTGTCCCTTAATTGTGGGTGTTTCCTTTTATAGGACAAAATAAGAAAATGGCCATTAAATGCTCAGCACATTACCTGCACATTGTAAGTGCCACGTGGTGCCTGTAAATCATTAATCTTATTAGCAGCTGGATTTTGTAGCACTGACACTAGACAGGAAAGCATGAGGAGGTGGAGTGGGAGGATGTCCCCAGCAGAAGCAGCAACACAGAGCTTCACACATCTGGGGACTGCATAGCACTTGGCATGTTTGGGACGCTGCCCGGGGTGAGGAGGTGGGGGAAGGAGAAAAACAAAGAAATGGCCAGGTCACACAGGACCTTGGGTGCCAAGCTAAGGGGCCTAGAAGTTGTCATGTGAGAGGTATAGTTTTTTTTTTTTTTTTTTTTTTGAGAGAGAGAGCGAGCGAGCCTGTGCATGCACATGAGTGGGGGAGACGGCAGAGCAAGAAGGAGAGAGAATCTTAAGAAGGCTCTGCACTGGGTGTGGGGCTCCATCTCACGACCCTGAGATCATGACCTGAGCAGAAATCAAGAGTCAGATGCTTAACCGACTGAGCCACTGGCGCCTCAAGGTGTGCTCAGTTTTAAGAAGTGTAGGGCCGTGATAAAATGAGTGTTTAGGGGGTGTGGAGGATGGATAGGCTGGGGGTGGGCAAACTGGAAGCAGGGAGACTAGTTAACAGCAGCTGGGCAAAGTATGAAGCTGGCTGGAAGAGGTGGTGGCAGTTCCGACGGCAAAGAGAGCAAGGATATAGTATTCAAAGATGTAAGAGAGGCAGGGGCGCCTGGGTGGCTCAGTCGTTAAGCATCTTCCTTCAGCTCAGGTCATGATCCCAGGGTCCTGGGATCCAGCCCCGCATCGGGCTCCCTGCTCCATGGGAAGCCTGCTTCTCCCTCTCCCACTCCCCCTGCTTGCGTTCCCTCTCTTGCTGTGTCTCTCTCTGTCAAATAAATAAAATCTTAAAAAAAAAGAGGTCTTCATCTAAAAAAAAAAAGATATAAAAGAGGCAGAATTAGGGATTTGGGGTGGGGAGTGAGAGAAAGGAGTCTAGCACTGGTAGAATTGCTTACCAAGATTAGGAATACAGGAGAAAAGCCAGGTTAGAGCAAGAACCACCTGTCCTACTTTGTTTTGTGTTTTCCCAATTTGCTTTGATTTCTTTCAGAAGTCAAGTCACTAGACCCATGATAACATACTTTCCCTTTACTGTTTAAAAAGAAAAAGAAGATCCATACATAAGTAAATTATTGGGTTTTCCATAATTGTAACACAAGGGTTTGATGGAGCTTCCCTCTACACAGAAATGTCAAGGGATGCAGTGTTTTGAACAAAGTAATGAAGCTCTCCTCAGAGACTTAATCAAACATCTCCTGCTGGTAGTTTATTTGTCCCCTCAGTACACTGAACTGGATCCATTTACACTGGTATTTAGACATACTGACATTTTAAAGAACTTCAAAAGATGCATTCTGGACCAGTGTCAGTTAAAACATGCTAGTTAGATTCGGTAGGAAGACAGAGATCCTCTGGAAAGTGCGTTTAAAATTGTGTCTCTTTCAACCCTGATGCATAGTGTAGATAGTATTTCATCAGTTCACTGAGCTGTACACCATGCACCCTCGGCCTACAAGGTGTAAAGCTCACACCTATACTATTTATAATCGTATCTTGTATGTATAGGATACCCCCTTGCAGCAGTGAGAATGCGAAGAACCCTTCTGGCTATGGCTTTTTCAAGCTCTCCCTGGCAATGAGTGTGCTCTTGAAAATCACCCCTCTAAATAGGTGTGATTCTAGAAGACGACGAGGAAGGAGAAGAAGGAGGAGGTGGAGGAGGAGAAAAGAATGAGCTTCTTGTTGGCATTTTGAGCACAGAGCTTTGCGTTGTGGTGTACTTCCTGGGAGTGTGACACAGACTGTTTGTGAAACACCCTCACAGAAATTGAAGCTGAGATATATCGCAACCCGGGTAGGTGTAAAAAGAGAGCTCTTTTTCTCTCACAATGCCTGTATTCTGACTATTCCGACTTTTTAAAAAAGTACTAGCTAATAAAGCTCTACCAACCATTTAATTTCTTTTCACAGGACTGTGTTTAAACTCGGCAACTGGTGATCTGGACTGTGACTTGGCCCATTCCGAACTGTGCAGTTGTCTTCACAATTGAGAGACTGTCACAGCTTAAGGAGACATGTGACAATGCACATCAATTTGTGAGCTGCCAACTCGCGTGACTCAGTCTTCGCAGTTCTTTGTGTGGAGGAGACTTGGCCTTTCTGGAACTGAGGCCACACTGGATGCTCCTTTGAAAACTTCCATTACATGGGGAGCCTGGTCTTACTGTTTGCCTTGTTGAATCTGTTTGCCCCTGTAGATTGGCCCCATCTTGTTCACTGCTGTGTCTTCAGTGCTTTGGAGAGTGCCCAGCGCTTAGTAAGGTGTAATAAATATGTGAAGTGAGGACAGGACAAATTTTAAGTGCTTCAAATGGCCTAAAGAAAAGAGGTATTTTTAGTTTTACTACATTTTATATTCCCAATATAGATTATTATTGTGATTATTTGATATAATAATGATATAGGTCACTAGTTTTATCAAATGATATTACCCATATTCTTTACCGGGCAATCTTGTATCTCTTTAGGTCAGTAGTAATAAGGTTCTCTATAGCATTTAAAGGAAGATTTAAGGCCAATTACAAGAAAGGTATGTATAGGATTTATAGGAATAATGGGAGAAAAAAGATCCAAATGTCTGCTTCAGTAAGACAGAATGAAGACCTGTTGCTTAGGGAATTCATAAAACCCATCTGAATCCTGTGAAAGGTAACATGTATCCATAGAGAGAAAGGAACGTGCACAGAGGACCTGGCCACCCAGTAGGGAGCCCTAATTCCAGGAGAACTGCTTCTGGGTGCTGGGAGGTTTTATAAAGAAGCAAACGAACAAGAGTCACATTTCTACACTGACCAACAAACCGGTAGATCAACAGTGTCAGAAAATAGTACACATATTCCAAATTTTTTTCCTTACTTTTTCCTTCTAATACCATAAAAGGAGATGCTGTTGTCCACTTAATAATGAAATTTATGAAGAGCATGTTTTCCACAACAGACCACAGGTACATACACCTTGTCTGGACTTAGTCAATGAATCATCATGCCTGTGTAAGTTCTTTGTATTTCACAGACTCTGGCCTCTCCTTACATCATGGGACGTGAGGGTCACAGCTTTGAAGTTCCTACTTCAGCTGAGTTGTAGCTTTGGGCTTATCGGCATTTTCTTTGTGTGTTACGATTTCAACAAGAGGAGGCACTAGACCTCTGTTTCTGGAGAATAATTTGCAATTTCTGATGCTAACAATTGCATTTATTAAGAGATCTTTTCTAATTACTCAACCTCTTATGTTTTTATTGTTTTTACTGTAATACTTTTAATAATTTTAACCTCACAAAAATCTGTAAGTCGAGTATGTGAGAAGTCACTTCTCAGATTTATGTGATTTTTAGCACTAAAATGGAATTCGTCTGTGACTGAGATCTCGAGGTTTCTACAAAGGTTTAGTGATCTACTTCCAGGGTTTTAGTGATAATAAATCAGCAATACAGATCCTTTGATGTCTACAAGATGGTATTACATGGCCAGTGCCCACTCTCCTGTGTGGAAAAGATGAGAGTCAGGCATTTAGTGTTACCATGAACAAGACAAAACAAACATGAGACGGCATTCACCCATAAGGATTTGACAAGAGAGCCCAAACCTTATCCTTCCAGAAGTGGGCAGATTGCTAAATGATGGGGAAAAATCAATGCTGCTCCTCGTCCAGTTAAAGTACCAGAAGGTACTACTATGCTTTCCTAATGATCCTCGGAATTCAAACTGGTAAAAGGTGAACCTGAATGGTTTATGTACAGAGTTCACGCCTAAAGCCTATAACTGTCAGCAATTTAATTATTCCAGGATTCTCGGGTGCTATATGCATATAAAAGTATATAGCTTGTTTCATCTTGTCAAGTTCTCTATTAGGATACCTCCTACTATCTTTGAGTAGAACAGCGTAGAATCAATCAGAAGCCAGCCTAGTGGTTAGTTCCATGGTCACTCTGGTCTTCCTAGCTCAATGCTTACCAGCTATGTGACCCTGAACAAGTTACCTAACCACTCACAAATGAGGACACTGAGGCATCATAAAACCTTGCCCGTAGTTTGTGTGTCCTTGCGTGAAACAACATAATTCAAGGAAAAGGCTTAGCACACCGAAGATGCTCATGTCAGTGATTATTATTTTATGACATATTTGATTATCTATGAAGCCCTAAGAAAGAAAGACAGGAGTTAATTTCATCTTGTCAACAGTATGGTCCTACTCAGTATCACAATCTTAACATCTTACAACCACCCTAGCCAATGACATGCCTGCAAACTTACACCCCATGAATGTGAGGGTTTATTTCTGGGTTGACTGGCCCTGCGTCCTGGCTCCGGTTCCCTGTGCTCACTTTGTTGGGGGCCACAAGGTCATTCTTCAGTGTAAACTATATAAAATGGTTAGCTGGTCTTCTAAAGAGCTCTGGAGCCTCTGTCTCTTCTGGTGGCGGTGGTGAATGCTTTCATGCGTCTAGCAGGAGAGATTCAGGTGGCTGCTTGCCAAGAGTGCATGCGCAGAGTGGAACAAAGCTCTCCGTGCCTTTCCCGCGGCGAGCAGTGCACCGTGTCAACAGTTTTCAGGAGGCGAAGGGAGTTCACAGAAGCAGAGCGGCAAGGTCCTTTAGAGCTCCTGACCGTAACCGGTTGAGTCAAATGTACTCCTATTGCTAAGGAATTGCCTTCGGACTCGAAGTAGGAACACAAGCAGCGGGAGTGGGAGAGGGAGAAGCAGGCTTCCCACGGAGCAGGGAGCCCAAGTGGGACTCGATCCCAGGACCCTGGGATCACGACCCGAGCTGTAGTCAGACGCTTAATGACTAAGCCACCCAGGCGCCCCTCGTTTGCCTTATTTTAATACGTGCCCTTGTATTTCAGCTACTGTGGAGTGGCTCCCTGTTTACAGCTAGCCTGCTGGGCGCTGGGGCCAGCCAGGTTCACAATTAGGCAGACAGGACCAGGAATAGGGACCCTGAGCGTCCTCCCAAAGGTCAAACCTGGGAAGTCTCAGTTCTCTGGACCCTCCTACTCAGATTTAGTGACTGACCCCCCTCATTCACATTCACAAATGCTCTTTTTCTTACCTTCTCCCACTCATGAGTTTCTTAATAATGAATTAAGCCTCTAATTTTGCACCCCCCTCCTGAAACCATTATAATTTCAAAAAATAGTACGAAGTAACTTTTTACCATAAAATGGCTTAAATTTAACTGAGAAATTGTATAAGATGAGGGAACTAAACCACACTATTTTAATGTTAGTTTTTTTTTTTTTTAAGATTTATTTATTTTAGAGGGGAGGAGGGGCAGAAAGAGAGAATCTTCAAGCAGACTCCCTGTGAATGTGGAGCCAGATACAGGGCTCGATCTCACAACCCTGTGATCATAACCTGAGCTGAAACCAAGAGTTGGACGCTTAACCAAATTGAGCCACCCAGATGCCCCGATGTTAAGTTATTTTAAAAAGAGGCAACATTTAAAACCAGTTAAAATGGCCTAAAAGTGTACTTATTGTTTGGCAACTCCAATAATGTGCTTTGTTTTGCATATTCCCACAATTTTCTTGCTATGTAACAAGTGATACTTAATGATTTATTTGCAATTAACAGCCCCCAAGTCTGTATATTAATATTTAGTAGATAAATATTCTAGTAACCTTTATTCTACTTTACACACTTAACTTACTGAAATATATTGGAAATTGTACTGCATAGTGATTTACCGTTTTACCTTCTCCTCTCTTTCTTGTGAATCCTACTGATTTCAATTGTCACATCAGGTGTGCAACTGTGTATGTAACACAAATCCCTAACTCCAGCTTGGTCAGTTCCATATTCATGGGGGCCTACTGCCCAGTTTCACTGGCGTGAAGCCATAGCTAACTTGAACTTGGTGTGTTTAAATAGAATTTCTCACCTTCTTCCAATCTCCTTTCCCTTGGCTGGTTCCCTCGCCTCCCATAATGAATGGTACCTCCCTTCTTTGAACCTGTCAAGCAGGTTTTTTAGAAACATATTTTTTAAATTCCCCTCCTCCCTCTTACCTGCATGAGATCCAAATCATAGCAGGTATTTTTAGCAATAGGTTGTTTCCTTGCCAGTCTCACTGTCTCACTCTACACTTTTGGTTCCAATCCTGTTCACTTCCACGGCTATCTAATTAATAACCTCCCAATACAGCTCTGATTATTGCACTCTCTTGTTCAAACACTTCCAGGAGCTCCCTACCCAATAAATTTGGAACTCCTTATCGCATTCAATGGCACCCACGATATGCTTTAATCTCTTTCTCAGACTCTACTGTTCATGATGCCCACCTTTCTTTTCTTTAGCTAGGTTTTTAAAGTGCCTCCATACAGATCATGTTTGGTCCTCACAAAAATTCTGAAAGGTAAGAAATTCAGGTGATAATATGCTCATGTTTCAAATGAGGAAAACAGACCCGAGAAGAAAAGTGGATCGGTCAAGACTCCTTTACTAGAGAATAGCAAAGTCTATCTATAGCCCAGGGCCAAGAGTTAACCCAAGGACTGGAGCACTCAACCTTTCTCAGAAAGGCAACCTGGCCCAACTAGATTGTCCACTGCTCCCAGAGCTCTGCCCTCCCAGAGCTCTGCCTATTCCACGTAATCTTGGAATACTTGGCTCTGTTCTCCATTTACCTAAATCCTTGCTGCCTGTGAAGCTCTCCTCTTTTCCTCCTCTGACTCACAAAGTGATCATGCAATTGCTTTTAATCCCACTCTGCCTTCTTAGTCTCCCTTTTACTGTCTCAAATTATGATTGAAATGAATGATTCTCATTTAACCTTCTATGCACTTAGTTTTTTTTCTCCCCAACAGACTGTACACGTTGTGAGATTCTGGCCTATGTCTTAAATGTCTCTGTAGCCTCCGCCTATTACTCTTCGTAAATGCACAACAAATATTTGCTGTGTGTGTGTATGATATGTGTGATTCTATTTTTTTTAGATGGCAGGATATTTCATACATTGTTTCATGTTATTGTTGTTTTCCAAGTGTAGAATATCTACATCATTATATCTAGAATCCTAGCCATACGGAAAACCTGGTATAATCTTTATCATACAGTGCACTCTGACAATACCTTTCACTCACTGAACATCCGTTGGCATTCACTAAATCCTTAGTTAGCGTCACCAACTATTTTAAATAGTCTGCTAATGGCTGCAATGAATTAATATTCTAAGCAGCTAGAGACTCATTTTCCCATACCTTGATTTTTAATATCGTTCTAACTCAAGCACACTAAGTCAGAATGTAACTTTGTTTTTTGTCAAGCTGTTACTAATTGAATTTGGCCATTCCTTCCAATGACTGGCCTGGCTTTGCTTAATTGGAGCTTACCCTAATGCAAATAATGGTATTAAAGAAGAAAAAAGATGGTGACCAGGTCTTTCAGCTCAGCACAAATGAATAAAACATATTTCACCCACACACCATACCACAATGTATTTTTCTAGTATTAGAAATGTTTTTCTTCTCTAAAGCAGTCCTACAGTTGAGAAAGCTTTTCTGATGTCAGTAAGCTTCTGAATGGCACTCAACTGAGTTACATTTACCATAGGGCTCACCATACCGCCTCTTAACGAGTCCCAGCGGCTGTTATCTAGAATGGTAATTTGTCCAGGATGGTTGAGGAAGCCAGCCACTTTAGCTAAAACCCCTGGGGGTTGTTGCACAAAAGCAGAAAATGGATTCAGTTTGAATGTTCCTTAATTAACTTCCACAGACGGACAGCAAAGATTAGTGAAATACTGTTAGCCCCGACTTAATACTCTTCCCAGTGAACAGAGGCCATAACCGTTACTGAAGTACTGAGGACTGAGGACAGTGATGGAGGACGTTTAAAGTCGCAGAAAATGACAGCATTATTCTTATGTCAGTGTGTGTGAAAGTCTCTTCCAAACACAATGAAGGCTTCAGCTGTTTCTTAAAGATTCAATACAGATTTGGCCAGGTGTGTTTCTGCACTTTGAGCCCCTGTTCTATTCTCATACACTGAGAGTGTGCACAGAGAAAACCCTTGGTTCTGGGTGAGATCTTCTGATACTGGGACCTGAAAAGAGTCACTTGTGGTCCAGGTCTTGATCTTCTCCTATGCAGGCACAGAAACAACATCTCTTCACTTCATTGAGGAATAATCTAGCTTTGGAGAATCAATTCACTTTTTAAAATTCCAATTACTCTGAGTTACAAAGTTACAAAGAATTTATTTCTTATTAGTCAGGGAATGGTTGGATATTTGTCATCTAGTGTACCCATTATCACAGAAATAGACATGCAATCAGAGCAAAGAGTGTTGGAAAGTCAGGAGGAATATTTCATCCAGATACGTAACAGGCTTGAACATTTTCCCTACTCCAATTACATGACTTTTAGTGATTGAAAGATTGGTTCTCCTCAGAAACAATACGTTTCCCCTCCCTACCAGTGTGGACCTATATTTATTCTTTTCTAGATTCTATGACAATTGCCTCCCTTCAGTTATGTCATTAGGTGTTACTTATATTTTAATTCCCTTGATGAGTTTCAGGATTCATTATAGCCTAGTGATGAAGCACATCAAATATGAGTGAAACAGACATAAATTTAGGACATATATCCAACACTTTACATCTGTGTGATCCTAAGCAATTTTCTTAGCCTGAGTCCAGTTTTTCCATCGGCCAAGGGTAGGAGAGACCTACCTATTCCTAGAGTGGTTTTGAGATTTAACTGGATAATTCATGTAAAGTTCTTGGTACACGATAAGTGTTCAGAAGGGACAACTGTTTGTATCGGTATTACTGCTCATGCGTGAAATTTGACTTTCTCCCCATTAAACCAGCATTCTTTCCTCTCTCCATGATGAAAGTTCTTCATGGCTAGCAGTATTGTTTTCATTTATAAACTATGTATGTGACAGGCAAAACACACTTATAAGATGTCAACTTCCAAAATGAAAAAAATGTAGGTAAAATTAGTATCTCCATTTTACTGATGGAGTATTAGAGACATGAATAAAATCTGACCAGACAGCTAGTAAGATGTGAAGTATTCCAACAAAGATGATAACAAAGCAAACTCCTCTTACATAAGCTTTGGGTTTCTCGTTCATATCATTTAAAAAAAATAAGTGAAATATTTACATGTTGAAAAAAAATCCCTCAAATAGACTTGTTAAAAATTTTGGACAAGCAAGAAAAATTAAGGTAATGACCTAGCTTGTTGCATGAGAGATAATACCAATTTATAATGCTTTACAGCAGTTAGACACAGAAATGTGTTTGATTCTTAGATTCTTCCTAGCATTTTCTTTACTGGGATTTCATACCCTTACAATGACTACCTTCCTCTTCATCATTTCGCATTGTATCCTTTGCATTCATGGAATGCACTCTGTCCTTTAAAATAAGAGAATTGAATAGAATATGCCCATATTATAAATCATATGAGGGCTACTTTTGCGTGTCCTCTAAAGCAATTATATATTCTCCCATGATTTTATGATTATCAATGGAGATAAAAGCAACAATGTCTCTAGTGTACAACTATGTCCGTCCTAATCTCCAGACCCATATCTCCATTCTCCTACTTCATGTCCAGCACTTTGAAACCATGCAGGCTCTTCAAACCAACATGTTCTAAATGAACTCATCGTTTCATCCCTAAACCCATCCTTTCCCTGTTCTCCCTAGCTTGGTGAACTGGACCACTGTTAACTCAACTGCCCTAGCTAGAAGCCCAAACATTATTCTTCAGACTTTCCTGTCCAGTTAATCACTACGTCATGCCCAACGTTGGACATCAGTGGAAGTTGAGTGATTCAATAAAAAACAAAGATTCCAAACCAAAGTGCTTTGCCCTAATGCAGGAAGATTAATGTCTTAAAGTAGCAAATACATACCCTAGAGACATTTTGATTCATGGAAAAAGGGAAAAGAAATTTTTGTTTCCATATTTCTCTTAATGATATTTGTGCAAAGAAGTATATGGTAGATGTATTAAGATGACTTTCAACAGCGAAACAGAAAGACCTCTTGTCAAGTGACAGCAATTAAGGTCAGCTATACTATGTTGGGGAGTACATAATGGATGTGGGAGATTCTACTTGGCTGAAGGAAACTAACTCTCTTACTTGAAGAGACTTTCTGGCTTTGAAAGTCAGGCAAACGGTAAGGATAAAGATTAGCCAAATGAAACAAACAGTGTTTTCTGTTGTCTATGTCTTTTGTACTTTTGCATTTATTCTTCTCTTTTCTCAACGCATAAGCTATTTCTTATTTTCCTTTTTTAAGGTTTTATTTTTTTTAAGTAATCTCTACACCCAATGTGGGGCTCTAACTCACAACCCCAAGATCAAGAGTCACATGCTGTTTCGACTGAGCCAGCCTGGTGCCCTATTAGGCACAAACTTATTTCTTGAGCTGGGAAGATTAAGACCCTTCTGCTCCTTTTTCTATTCCAAAAGTGGGATTATTTCATGGTAAATGAGTTTCCCTCAGAAAGAGTGGTCTAGGATAAACCCTCCTCCCTCTTTGCGGCAGGGAGCTGCCTGTTGGATTTCATTTTCCATACATTTATTATCTTTCTAGTTATTTAACAGTCTTGTCGCATGGGTTTCTTTGTTAAACAAGTTCAAATACTGAGATTAACATTGCAAAATATAAGCTTTTAAAAGCAAGACAAAACAAACAAAAAGGAAATACATTGATTACAATTGCTTCAATTCTTCTTCATGAAATTGGAAGAGTTTAATCATTTAATGGTAAATGGCATTGTAAAAGAAAACTGTACAGAGAAAAAAAATACCTAAGTGTGACTTTTGCCTTTTAAAAATATTAAATCAAGAAAGACAAATTGATGCAGCCAACTTGGAAACTTAATCACACTATAAAACCAAACATAAAAAAACATGCATGCTATAATTTTTTTACACTCTCATTTGTCTGTCACAGTTTGTGCCTGATGTTGGTCTGCCTGGTAGGAGGAATAATTTTCAATTAAATTAGTACTTACCATCATCTTTGTCAGGGATGATCTTAACCTGAGCCCCTGGGAACTCTGATCCAATCCTCCCACCCATGGGCATGCTCAGAAGGACATGGAATGTCTCCTCCTCTTCATACAAGGAGTCATCAATAACAATGATGCGACACATTTTCTCGCGCTCATCTTTGTCAAAGCGGATGACACTGGTGTGGTCCTCGGGCCTGGATATGTAATCTGAATAGGACAGCACTGATGTGGGCACAGTTCCGCCTGCCGTGCCTGGGGACAGAGAATCCGAATGGTGTTTATGTAGAACATGTTACAAGGGTGTTTCCAGAAATAATTATTTTCATATGCAACATCTTCGTGGTCAATTTGTATATCTGAACCTCCCTGGAAATTGCAATAGTGCCTACATACCGTTTTAGCATCATGAGTCCCCTTCGCAGTGGTCTCAAACATACAAAGAATATTACATTTCAAGTGTTTTCTTCTCTACTTCCTGCCACTGGTCTTTCAGAAGAACACAACATTACAAAATAATAGCTCCTACTATTCCAATGCTTACTGGGTGCAGGCAAAGTGCCAAGTGCTTTACATGCATTACCTGCTTAATCCTCTCAACACTCTATTGGGGGTTACACATTGGAGACTTACAGAGGTTAAACCACTTGCTCTGGGACCCAGAGCCCAAGGCGGACCCTGAAGGCTGTGTTTTAGACCACAATTCTTTATCGCCTTTCAACTCATATAAATACATTAATGGGAAATTTTCACTAATGTCTGCTCAGATATCAACTGCCTATATGACATTCTCTTGTACATTCTTAGAAAGTCTACCTGTTTCTTAGAAAGATACTTAGCATATTAATGAATATTATGTATTAATTTTAATTTTGTATTACATAAAATCACCTTTCAGAGGAGGATTACCTAATGCATAAAAGAAATATTTTGAAATTCAGAGTTTTAAACTACTTTGAAATTAGTTTCTTTTCCTTGGGTATGTATTTTTTTGTCCCCCCCACCCCCCCTTTTAAAAAAGAACCCTCTTCTACGTGATTGTGTTTGGGTGGGGGAAGGGGACTTCAATTTCTTGCACTCCAAACAGCTTTGAGTATTAGAGTAAGTAACCACACGAATCACATATGTTTTGATAAGTAACAGCAGTGCTTCCAGGCCCTCTCATCTCTAGTAATTGCTTTTTTTCTCCTCAGAGGTGTAATAGTGAAAGAAGACTTCTGGATAAATGCTTTTTTGTACTTTATGAAAACTGTAATAATAAAGCATATCCCTCAAGGCATAATGTTACGGTTCCAACATGTCAAAGAGGCTTACATATACATCTTTGGGGGGACAGTTCAGTTCTTTGGTAAATCGAGCTACCTTGTTGTGTATAACAGACCACCATCAGCTCCTGGCTCACGTCTCCACTTCTCCTGACGGGAATGAACAGCTCACCGACATCTTCTTCAACAGAGTATTCAGACTGGGGAATAAATACAGTTGACTCTAAGGAGAAAACACAATCGCAGCTACTATTATTTTTGTCTGAGCTTCTAACAATCCTAGGCAAATTAAAATTGCTCTAGCGATCAACATTTTCCCCCTTGCATATTCTTTTAGAATAACACAACGTGAGGGGAAAGAGAAGAGGGGAGCAATCATAAGTATAAAGCGTGCAGGTTCTGGGCCAGTGAATTCTTAACCTGGAGATAAAGCCCAACATTGCTTTTATCTCTAGTAATTGGTTTTTTTCCTCAATCAGTGCAGCTGACATACTTCCTTTAAATGCAACTTTGTTCTCTTGACACAGGTCACCACCTTCCAGTGGCGTAGTCGAATTTTAGAGGCAGAAGAGATGTCAAAGTCACCTTGTACTTTACAGATGAAGAAACTCAGGTGCAGAGAGTTGAACTTATTTGCCAAGGCCTCTTACTGGTTGAGTCAAAATGAAAATTCAGATCTTGTAAAATCTGCTCAAATTTACCTCAGATGTATTCCTTTTGAATGATTAATGCTTAAAAACATAATAACGCATTGTTCAATACTTGAATTTTTTTGTTTGTTTGCTTGTTTTTTAAATCGCAGCTCCTTTAGAATTCATGAATCTATTAGTTAGCTATAAGGAACATACCTGTGGTTTCCTTCCTCCCCTTGAGAAATAACAATAACACACAGTATACAACATTATATTTATAGAATAAGTCTCAGTGATTCATTTTTAAGGTAGTTGAAAGGCATGCTAAGTAATAAAAATGGCATAATTAAATTGGTGAAAAATATAGTTCAATGTAAAAATAGGTTGAATTCAGGAAAACATTTAGTTCAGTAAGTTGACATGATAACCCCCAAACAGATACTTTGGCGACTGGGAGTCTGTTTCACTGGAGTCTCGCATATGCATAGAAAATGCTTCATGGGGCGCCTGGGTGGCTCAGTTGGTTGGGCGGCTGCCTTCGGCTCTGGTCATGATCCTGGAGCCCTGGGATCGAGTCCCGCGTCGGGCTCCCTGCTCGGCAGGGAGTCTGCTTCTCCCTCTGACCCTCCTCCCTCTCATGCTCTCTATCATTCTCTCTCTCTCAATAAATAATAAAAATCTTTAAAAAAAAAAGAAGAAAATGCTTCATGGTTATTTTTCAAACAGTAAGCCACCCTGCTTTTGATGATTATAAAAGACCGTTGGAATAAGACATAGGCGCTCGGGGTCCATGTCCCATCCACTCCACCCTGCCCTGTGCCCCAGGAGCTGATGAATGTGAACCACATCAGAGGTTTCCCTTGTGCTCTGGCTTCCCGATGGGTCAGCCAAAGGGGAGCACAGGCAGGACATGGAGGTGAGGAGCAGAATGAGGTCTGCACCATTCATTCCCCTGGCTGCTTCCGGGTTCAGGGCTGGCTGCACCCCTTCCCCCAAGTAACAGTCATGGTGCCCACTGGACTCCCTAGCTTACTCTCTGGGCTCAGCTAACTTCTCCTTCCCTTGCCCTCAGGCCTAGAGGTGGTAAGGGTGCCTACTCTTACTAGCCTTTATCATGCCTGGTGGTCTCCCAGTCTTTGCCCTCAACTTTGTAAATAGTCATACTATTACATTCTTTTTAAATTACTTAAATTAATTTAAATTTAAATTATTACATTTAAAATATTGAGTATGTCATTTGTTTTCTTCTGAGATTCTGACTGATATATCAATGTAAAAAATGGTACCATTAAAAAAAGGTGGTTATAAGATTTTATAACTAATTATTCATTTATCAAACATTGATTGGGTGACTTGTACTTGCCAGACACTCCTACTAGGCAGAGGGGATATGGAAGTAAACAAAATCCCTGGTCTTAGGGAGTTTTCAGTCTAGTTGGGGGTGGGGGAGAAGAATAAAATAAACAAATACACAAGAATAGACGTCAGGAAGTAACAAGTTATATGAAGAGAATAGAGTGCGCTGAAGGGGACAGGGAGGGCTAGGGCAGGGTATGTGCCATAGTGGGCCTGTGTTATATAGCAATGTATCTCTGATAAAGTCACATTTGAGCTGAGATTGCAAGGTGGTAACCAGATGCCCTCTGTGAATAACTTACAGAAGAGAATTCCAGGCAAAGGAATGAACAAGCGAAAAGGGCCTCAGGCCAAGTCGTGCCAGGTGTGTATAAGGAATGGCCAGGAGGCCAATGTGGCTTCAGTAAACTGAGTAAGGAAGAGAGGGCAAGACATGGGACCAGAGAAGCAGCGATTGGGTGGGTGGTGGGAAGATCAGGTGACGCTTTCAAGATCACTGGGAGTACTTTGGGTTTAAGTCAGAGTAAAATACTGTGTAAATAATCGAAGATTACCCAATGGGATGAAAACACAGTGGCTATTCAAAGTTCCACATAGCAAAGGAGTCAGCCACCATCACTTGTCTTTGGCAGAGCCTCAAAGGCAGGCTGACGAGTTGGAGGAGATGGAAAGCTTTATAGGAGAAGAAAAGGAAGGCTGCAGCTGTGCCCTGACTAGAGGCTGTTGGTACAGGGAAGCTGTGGGCAGGCTGACTAGAAGTGGGGCATCCCATCTGACTAGTTATGGGAGCACATCTGGTTTCTCTGGTGGGTCTTAAATTGAAAATGAGGAGAAAAATTAGGGAAGCTGTCAGTTATTGATTAAATTTTGACCCCTTGAGGCTGATTGCTTCAGAGGCTGTGGTGTCGCTTCCCAGTTGCTGTCTGTTGTGGGTCTGAGTTGTATTTTAATATGTGGTCTGTCTGTTGCTTGTGTGTATGTCCATCCACCTCTCAATAGAAAAGCATGAAAGGCTTTGAATATGGGGGTGCTGTAACCTGACATATTTTAAGAACATTAAATATCCAAACTGAGATGTAAAATTAGCCAGTTGGGCATATAATCCTGGATTTCAGTGGACAGGGCCAGATGGGAGAGATAAAAGTGGGAGTTACTGGCACGCTGGCGTGTGTGAAGTCAGAGTCAGGATGAAATCATTTAGGGAGGGACTGTAGACAAACAAGACAATGGAGCCAGGGACTAGCCCGCAGGGCATTTAGAGGTCAGGGAGATAAAGGAAGACTGAGCAAAGGAGGCTGAGTGGGGTCCCAGTGATGAGAACAACCAAGGGAGTGTGGATACTGGAGGCCAAGTGCAAAAAGTGTTTTAAGAAGAAGGGACCGATGAAATGTTTCAAGTGCTGCTGACAAGTCAAGAAAGTCGAGAATAGGTCATTTGGGCAAAGGGAAGTCACTGGTTATCTTTACAAGAACTGTTTCAGTGGAGTCAGGGGACAAAAGCCTGAAGGAATGAATGGGAGGAGAGACACTGGAAGACAAAAGGCATAGACATTTCAAAAAGTTTGCTGTCAATGGAGTGACATCTAGAGAAATAACCTTGTTGATTTTTAAGATGAGTCTTTGTAAGGGCAAAATTACTCCTATTATGAAGTAGGATTTTACCAAACATAAAATTTCAACACAGAAATTATCATAACATTTCATTAGAAAAAATACACAAAGTGCCATGGAATATTCAAGTCAGGTATTCAATGAGTTCCAATGAGTTTCTTTATTAACTAATGGAAATTAAGTCCAGTATCACTTAGGTTTTGGCAGTCCTCAGGTCATTTACTCCAACAGCATTAGTATATATATTACACAAAGTTTTGTTTCTTTATTAAAGTTTGCTGTGGACTGAACGTGTCCCTCAAAATTTATACATGGAAGCCCTAACCCTCAGAGTGATGATATTTGGAGGTGGGGACTGTTGGGAAGAAATTAGGTTTAGATGAGGTCATGGGGGTGGGGTCCTCATTTTGGGATTAGTATCCTTAAAAGAATAGGGGCTCTCTCTCTCTTTCTCTCAGTCTCTCCACACACATGCACCAAAGAAAAGCCATGTGAGCATATTAGCAAGAAGGCAGCAGACCGCAAGCCTGAATCTGCCGGCACCTTGATCTTGACTTCCAGCCTCCAGAACAATGAGAAATAAATGTCTGTTGCTTATACCACCCAGTATGTTATATTTTGCTATAGCAGTCTGAGCTAAGACTGAGTTGATCATATGTAATACTTATTCTGTACTTCTAATCTATACTGGCCAACTTTTAAAAATAAGTTATTCATAAAAGTCCCACGTATGGCATTGTAACTGCATACCTTGAGTTCCTCCTACATGCTATGGCCCATGCAGGTTTGATTAAACAAGCCAGCACTGGTTGCTAGAGCCAGGATCTTTGAAGTATGAATAAAGATGAAAGTTAGGTGTCCAGAGCTTACCCTTAGCTCTGGAACCCACTCCTACACTTGGTCTGACAGAGGGTGAAGAGGTCCAGCACCACGTTTAGGTCTTCTGCTGACCAAACTTTGGGCAGAAATGGATGGTTTATGGGAGAAACGGGAAAAGGAGAGAGGAAGAAAAGCTTCCCTGGTAGATTTTTCTAGTTAACATCATTTTTCAACTTCACTTCATATTTATAGTAGATGCTCACAAGCTGACTGCCTCAAGCAAGCACAGCTTTTTAAGTGTAAAACCCCCCAGCGTGGCATCCTTAAAAATTATTAGCTAATACCAAAAAAATATTACCTAATACATATGGGGTTCTTACTGTTTGTGAAGACTTATTCTAAACCCCTCACATGTATCGGCTGGTTTTATACTGGCAACAAAGCTTTCATGTAAGAACTATTATGCCTGTCATTTTACCTCCGAGGACACGAGGCACACAGAGGTTACGGAACCAGTGGAAGGTTAGGCTGGTAGTGGCAATGCCCGTATTTGAACCCAAGAAGCCCATCTCGAAGACCAAGCCCATGACTGCTATCGTCTACTTCTAAAGGAAGAACATTCAGGGTAGCAGGCATCAGCACTCACACCAGAGACACACAGAAGGCTCAACTGAGATTATAAAAGACATAATTACTGCAAAAACAGAGCCGGCAGGGACCGCAGAGGCAGAACAAAGGAAGCTAAAAACAAGTATTTTGAGAATTCCTTTACAGATCCAACGTATTCATAGAATTCTATATATAAACTTATACATATAAAAGTATGAAAGTATTACATAAGGTATAAAATCTGTATGATATTCATATTAATCAAGTTATAGAAGTATTATGTGTTACATGTACAAATACATAATAATAGGTGTATGAATATAATACCTGCATTATGTAATATAACAGCATATCATATGTCAGATCCCAATGAGCCCATTAAGTGGAAGCTACAGTAGCCTCTGAGAAGGGGTTCATTGAGAGGCAAAACCAGGGTGGTTTTATACAAATAGTAAACCCTCTGCTAAGTAAACAGAGACACACACACAAAAATGACTTCAGGGTCAATCTCTCCAAACTTAACACTGGCTTTCCCAAGGGGTAGTCCTACAAGGGACTTTTCCTTCTTTAAATCTCTCAGAATTCCTGATGATGAACATGTGTTACTTTTAGATTTTCGGATTGGTTTCATTATTCTGTATTTTGAAAGATAAAGCCGAATAAAGTGAGTGCATTCTTTGTTAGTCAATGCAACTATACTGTAATGAGTGCTTTGGTCTGCAACTGCAGGTTTTATTTTTAGGTTTGACTGGGCTGTCACTTAGGCAAAAAAAAATGACTTCTGTTCTCAGAAATAAAGTAGTTGTAGTTATATTTGAAAGATAATGTTCATGCTGCCCTTTTCTCAGTTATCCCAAACAGATTAAAAAAAACAAAACAGATTCTACTAAAAACATGATAGAACAAAATATCTTCTAAAAATCTTTGTTATAATGGAACAGAGAAAGAAAATGCAGTGCATGGAGAAAGGCACTGAGTGTTCATCTTTGGAGAGTTTGGCACATTGAAAAACCAACCCCAAAGATATTCTGGGACCTCCTCGGGCTACCATGGTGCCCTTAGACTGGTCAACAAGTGGTACCGAGTATGGAGTCTGTCCCTGATGTGTTTAAACTTGGACAGCTCTCTTAATTTCCATGGTCTGTTTTTTTGTATCCCGAAACAGACATAGTGATTAATATAGGTTACTTTCACAGGGACTCAAAAGAGACACAAATGAGAATAATGAAAACATCTAAATCACATGATAGTAAGTATCACATGTTCACATCAGGATGCCATGAGATCCAAAAATCATCCTTTAGCACTATGCAGATGTGGGTTAAGAGTGAATCTTAAGGTAATCTTTGTTCCTATCATTAAATGTTTTCATTTTGTGAAGGCAGAAACTTTCACACAGTTTTACACCACGAAGATGGTTTTATTTTGCACCACCTTTTTTCATATCTACCTTTTGGTGCCAGAAATGTACAGATATGTGCTGTTACTTGAACAAGTATTTAGAATTGTCTGTCTCTCTTAAGACAATGACTTGTGCTTTACAGTAACAGAATTCAAAAAGACAAAAAGCTTTCCATTCTCAGAAAAAAAATAAATAAATAAAAAGAGAAGAAAAAAAGAAAAAGGTTTCCACACTCACCGAAATTGAATTTTTGCATGCTTATCATTTTGGTGTGATAAGCTGCAGGGAACTACCATTTCACTAATTCTGGATCTTCAATTTTGGCACACTCATCGGCTAGCCAGTGATCCCCCATGTCAACACTGACAATGGTAGAAAATTTTAAAAGTAATAACTAGTGTTTGTGTTTCATGTAATAGCCTATGTCATCTGAATTCTACCGCATGAAATGGGTTTGGTTCACTCAGCACACAAAAATTTTCCTTTCTTTGTATCCAATAAGATTAGGGTTCTTGAGGTATAATTTCTACTTTCCTGTAGAATGGTATGTTTATTCTCTACTATATATTATAGAGAATTAACCTAATCTGATCATACAAAAAATGATTACAGAGATCAAATATTTAACTCACTAGGTACATGGTCAATTTTGATATCATAAAGGTATCAGAAGAGCCCCTTTCAATCAGAAGTTTGCAGACACTTCAAGTGTACATACTAAATAATTGCATAAAATACTTACAGCCTCTAGACATCTATATGCTAGGTATCCATACTCAAATACCTATATTTGAGGTCATGTTCTCTTAATAAAGTATACATAAAACTCAATTTACCCCGGTTAGAAATTATTCAAGGTAAAAAAAGGAATGGGATCTTAATATAAAATAGGCTTTAGCTCTTACCTATTTTCCTCTTAACAGAAATAAAAATGTTTAATATTAATTAATATCTATATACTACTAAGAGTGAGAAAAGATGGTGTTATGTTTGACAGTTAGGGAACCTAATATATAGGAAATTAAGAATCTTCTTCCAGGTTAAGAGACCTCTCTGGGTGCTGATTGTTCCTTTATCACAGCACACAGCATTCTGTATTGTTAGCTGTGATCGTTTGGTGGAAATCACCTAAAGATACACTTTCAGAGTTAGTGTGCCTTCTTCAGTGTAGCTCCCTCATCTCCAGCTCTCAGCAGAATTCCTGGCATATAGTGAATGTTCAATAAACAGCTGTTGAACATAGATGCATTGTGCAAGAGCTGGAGTAGTCTTGATCATCTTCCTGGAACCCTTGTTTTGTTCACCTATACTAATATATTTTTTGGCTTGATATATAAAGGGAAAATTTAATAGAAGAAGAAGAGAAGGAATCCCTTTATTCCTGGTTTTGTTTGTTTTTTCATATACAAGAATAGGTGAAACAATGTTGCCATTGGCAAAGTGTGCCATTTAATTATGATTCTGGATATTATTTATTTTCAGTCATGTGGAATGACAGAAGATTGTAAAACTCAGGGAAAAGAGAAAGGCTTCGTAGGGGAAAAAAATCTCTCTCTATATTCAGACACTGGCTCCGGCACTTATTAGCAGAGAACTTTGGGGAAATAAATTCTTTGAGCCTCAGAGATCTCATTTGGAAATTGACATATAAATCACAGGTTTCGATGAGATATGATTGTGAAGCTCCTAACACAGTGTCGCGCTCACAGAGGATACTCAAATATGGTAGAGCTTGCTATTATGATTACTCTCTTACCCTTGGCCTATGGAATAATCCTTCTGGACTTCTCTGGGTTGGGTTAAAAAAGAGGGCAGGAGGAGTAACAGTGACCTGAAATTTCCTCGAAGCCCTTCTTGTCTTCCGGCAATCTGCTGTCTGCTCTTGATTCAGTCCAGCCTAGCTGCAGAGGATCTTTCCGCGAAAGCTAATTGTTACCACTCAGTGGGACCCCACAGAGGAGTGCCCATCCTCTCAGAGAAAGTGTTATTTTACCCATCTCTGCCAATACTAAAGACAACCAAATACAACAGCTTCCAAGTGGTCGATTTAGGCAGAGATTTAAGGTTGGCTCTATTTCTCAGGTTCCCCATCCAGAAAATGAGTTATATGCTTCACGCACTTTAAAAACCACTCCCAACTGGAATGTTCTACGTGCATTTGTAAAGGATGGAGATTGTGGAATCAGCTGAAACAAGGGAGGATAACAGTGATAGAGAATAAAGCAGTGAGGTAAAAATCATGACACCAAGAGTAGATTTTCCATGGGAGTGCCTCCAAGGCCACAAGCAGTTGGGGCAAAGATGGTGTGACAAAGAGAGGTTAACAGCTCTGCTTAGCTGTCTGTATTCTTCCTATTCTAATTTTCCTCTTTGTACCACAGATTTCAATGTGTGAGGAAATTGAATTTATTGATGTACCCAGTAAATGACTAAACCCATTTGTCTGGGAAGCTATTGATATCCACAGTCATGGCAGAATGGTGTGTCCTTCTGTGCTCCCATTGAGCTTTGTTGAGTAGAAGGAAAAGCCCTTTTCAGTCCTCCATTTTTTTTAGAGATTATTTATTTATTTAACAGAGAGAGACAGAGTGAGAGAGGGAACACAAGCAGGGGGAGTGGGAGAGGGAGAAGCAGGCTTCCCTGCAGAGCAGGGAGCCCGATGCGGGGCTCGATCCCAGGACCCTGAGATCATGACCTGAGCCGAACGCAGACGCTTAACGACTGAGCCACCCAGGCGCCCCTCAGGCCTCCATTTTAATGCAACAAACTATGTCTGTTCTCAACAAAATGTGGGCTTCTGAAGTCCCATCTGACAGTTGAGCTGTGCCTGAGTGGCCCCTCTCTGAGTGGCAGGGAAGGTACCAGCATGACAGCGAGATCTGCATGTGGCCAGCAGATGAGCTCCCTTCTATGCATGGCCACCCCAGGGGATCCAGGGATGAGAACTGGGGTACACTTGTTATCATTGGTGTCTGCCCTTTGAAGCAGGCTGCCTTCCTGCACAGAAGATGCACAAAGACAGAGTGACTGGATCCACTCTTTAGAATAGAGTCAATCTATTCGCAGCCAGGTCACAACATCGGGAGGCAGGAGCAATATTACAGAACATCCATATGGGCATTGCATAGTACCTGAGGTGAAACAAATAAGCACCTAAATGTATGTATTATCTCTGCAGTGGATATAGATACTCATGTATTGAATAAAACGAATAGTCATTTAAAATCTTTAATCACAACTATGTAACTTAAAAAATATAAATGGATACAGTATTATAAGAGTATAATTATGAAAATGTGAGAATTTAGGATGTATATATGTATACATTCATATATACGTGTGTGTGTGTGTAAAGTTTATGTTAGTAAGTTGTTTGTTTTGTTTTGTCATAAAACATGTGAAGAGTATTCTAAAATTTGTCAAATGTGGGGATACCCGGGTGGCTCAGTCGGTTAAGCCTCTGCCTTAGGCTCAGGTCATGATCCCAGAGTCCCAGGATCAAGCCCCGCATCGGGCTCCCTGCTCCGCGGGGAGTCTGCTTCTCCCTCTGTCCTTCACCCACTCATGCTCTCTCTCTCTCACTCTCGCTCTCTCTCAAATAAATAAAATCTTTTAAAAAAAAGAATAAATAAAAAAATAAAATTTGTCACATGTGAAATTGAGAGCATTCTATAAACAACAAGTAAAATGCCTAAAATGGTATATATGTCTACACCATAGGGAGGTAAAAGACAGTGAGTGAAGGAACGTATATAATGTGTTAAGTACATTGTCTGCCAATTGTGTTTGATGAATTTCCAATATCGTTAGCAGTAGCAGTTATGGATAAGTAAAGAAATGGGAAAAGTATGTATTTGCATGTGCTTATATAAACTAGCTAATAAGTGATGACCATTTCCAGACTAAAGTGAAGCAGAGTTGGATATTTCCTCTTCTTAGTCCCATAACACTGCACATACTTTGTTGTACCACATCACGTTCTATTGCGATCATTTACTTATAGGGCTCTCCTTCCCATTAGACCATATGAGCTTTGATAGAAAGAACTATATCCTATTATCTTTGCATCCCTAACACATAGTGATACCCAGCACAAGTATGAGCTGGATACATTTTTAATGCATGCAAAATAAAATCTCATTATCATGTCCTAGAAGTAATAAGCAGAGGGGGAGTTTACAGGCATAATGGTTCCTAAGGTTAGCCAATTTATATGTGAAGAGTTACAAGACAGTGTAGAAAAAAACAATTAATTTTGAAATGGTAGGGAAAGTGACCCTTTATGGGGCGGAGAAGGATTCTTTAATCTCTTAAAATGAAATCTAACAATATTATTTGTGATATTAGAAATAACACTCAGGCGCCTGGGTGGCTCAGATGGTTGAGCGTCTGCCTTCAGCTCAGGTCATGATCCCAGGGTCCTGGGATTGAGTCCCGCATCGGGCTCCCTGCTCCTTGGGAGCCTGCTTCTCCCTCTGCTTCTCTCTCTCTCTCTGTCTCTCATGAATAAATAAATAAAATCTTTAAAAAAAAAAAAAGAAATAACACTCATATTGTGCTTTGTTTTATAGAACTCTTTCATAAGAATGATGCAATATGAGAATCATTAATTTTTCTTATTTTGCACATTAGGAAACCAAGTCTTAATAAAACCTGTTTGATTTGATTAAGGTCATAAAACTAGAAATGGCGGAATTGGTAATCAAACTCAGATCTTGTAACTTTTAAGACCAATGGTCTCCAACAAGATGTGGAATATATCAAGCATTATGGGACACTTATCAGTTATCCTAGGGATGATCATGGCCTAGAATGACTAGGGCTGAACTTCATCTAGAAAATTCCATAACAACTTAGATGACCATTAAATGAAATGAAATTATGGCAAAGTTGTGTGTGTGTGTTGTGTGTATGCATTTTTTTATTTTTTATTTTTTTATTTTTTATTTTTTTATTATTATTTTTTTATTGAGAGAGAGAGAATGGTAGAGAGAGAGCATGAGAGGGAAGAAGGTCAGAGGGAGAAGCAGACTCCCTGCTGAGCAGGAAGCCCGATGCGGGACTCGATCCCAGGACTCCAGGATCATGACCAGAGCCGAAGGCAGTCGCTTAACCAACTGAGCCACCCAGGCACCCTGTATGCATTTTTTTTTAAAGATTTTTATTTATTTATTTGAAAGAGTGAGTGAGAGTGAGAGCACAAGTAGGGGGAGGAGCAGAGGGAAAGGGAGAAGCTTCCCGCAGAGCAGGGAGCCTGATGTGGGGCTGGATCCCAGGACTCTGGGTTCATGACCTGAGCGGAAGGCAGACACTTAACCAACTGAGCCACCCAGGCTGCCCCTTTATTTTGTTTTTAATATTCCTCTTATCAGACCTCTTATGGGTATAGAGTGTTACTCTGAGCTTATAAATAGGAAGGCTAAAATGAGTTTAAGTGTCTTTTTTTTTTTTTAAGATTTATTTATTTATTTATTTGCAAAAGAGAGAAAGAGAGAGAGAGATTGGGAGGAGAAGCAGAGGGAGAGAATTTTCAAGCAGACTCCTGGCTGAGCTCAGAGCCAGACATGGGGCTTGATCTCAAGACCCATGAGATCATGAGCCGAGCTGAAACCAAGAGTCTGATGCTCAACTGAATGAGCCACCCAGGCACCCCATGATTTTTAGTGTCTTATTTCTTAAAGTAAATTATGGCAATTATACCAATTGGCAAATAAAATATCAAGAAATGGCTTCTGGGGTCCCTGGCTGACTCAACTGGTAGAGCATGTGACTCTTGATTTCAGGGTCATGAGTTCAAGCCCCACATTGGGCTTAGAGCTTACTTAAGAAAGAAAAAAGTAAAGAAAGAAAGAGAGAAAGAAAGAAAGAAATGGCTTCGAACAAACTAACTGATGGTCCAGTTTATATGTATTAAAGTTGCCACAGCCTTGTTCAAAAGAGAGCTTTGTTATGCTAGCACTTACCCAAAACTCAGGACTAGAAGAAAATTTAGTTATTTATTCCTAGATAGTGCCGATAAAACTAAATGTAATTAAATGCCACTGTTCTTTAAAAGAATTATAAACATAACTGAACTCCATATTTAACTAAAATAGAGATGTTAGTTAAACAAACAGACCCAGAGCCCTGGTTCTCTTATGCGTTCTAATTATGTTCAGTCTTGTAACCCAGAGATTTCCACATGTCTCCATTTCATGTACTCTGTAGCTTGTATCTTCACAGAAAATTTAAGAGTTTTCTGACTGACAAAATAAAGTAGGCTGGCAGTTGAAAAGAAAGTCACGTCTGGCTTCTGACAGGATTTCAGCATTAGAAGAGTCTCTCCCACCTTTGTATAAATGCCAGGCCTCAAAAAGCCATTCAACCTCTCTCTCTCTCTCTCTTTTTTCCTGACTGCACTGAGACAAGCCAGCACTATAAAGGTATGGCAGGGGAGGGAATGGGTCAAATTACACACAATTGCAGTGAGACTCCCTTTTACCAACATCAGCCAAAGGTGTGCACTAACAACAAAGCATCACCTAAGAGGAGTTAAGAGCAATGATTCAAGACACAAGTCACTGAAGAGCAAGGTTAGGTTGGGTGGGTTTTACATAATGAATGTGGAAGCATATGGGCCAAATGCCAATTTTTGGCTCATAAATATATGCAGGAAACTTGAACAATGAAGTGTACCATGGGGAGCAAATTAATCCAAAAGTGGCCTAATTCTTAAACTATTTGTGTAAAGAAATTTTATAAAGACACTTAAAAGACTTTAAGAAATAATGAATTAATTCAAGAAAAAGGAGATGAACAATATTGTTTCTAAAGGAAGGAATTATAGTAAGAGAAAGAACATGTTGATAATCATATGTGCATTTGTAATTCATTTACTTGGAACAATACAGCTTCCCTTATTAATGAATTTATTAGTTTTTGGTTTCCCTCTCCCATCAGCATATCTGAGAATACTGAACCATGAGTCTAGAACATTTCCCCCATAGAAAGTCCAAAAATTGAATGTAAAACTTCCTTTATAAGGTATTTTGTCATTAAAAACCCAATAGCAACAATATAAACAAGTTGATGATAGCTCTTACCATCTCCTGGGTCAACAATCTCCACCGTGGTCACTGCAGGGAATTCCAGAGCAGCCAGCACGGGCTCTGAGAGAACCACCTGGAAGGTCTCCGACTGTTCGTGCTCCCCATCACTCATGATCCGCACTCTCCAGGTGGCCCTGATCTGGCCTGGGTTGAACTGCACTTGTTTCTGTGCTTTGCCCTTGAAGTCTTTGTCTTTTTCTGCAGTCCCATCTCTTGTGCCAATACCTTCACAAAAACATGGTATCATTTTCTTAGTTTCACTTTCAATTGGATTATTAAGGTTTTTCTTGTTAACTTTTTGTGTGTTACTTCATCCTGCATGTTACTAGATCCAGGTTTGATTCCACAAAATGGACGGTTGGGTATGGGTCCCACAGTGAAAGTGTTCTCCTGTAGGTGTTGGTTGGTTCATGATTCTGTTCTATTCTGACCTCATGATGGTTTTCCTGTATATTCCTTGAGCTATGTTTGTGTTAGATGGAACCTCTTATAAAGCAAGACCCAGTAAATTGATATTCATGTTGTGAATATTCTTAACTCCTACAAATTCATTCAGTCTAAAAACTCTTCACATTTGCTTCTGCATGTATTATATTGCACATGTTATATGATAAAAACATAAAAAAGTTCTCTAACTAGAAAATATAAACCAAAAAGAAACTCGTGAGTCAAGAATTCTTTGATAATCAAAGTTGTAAATGGTCAAGCATAATAAAGAATTACAATGTTCTCTACACATTTACTAGAATGAGGACCCTTAAAAGAATCTAATTCAGTGATTGTCAACAGGACCACATCCAGGTTTTTTCTGGTGGAATACTTCAGAATTCCATGAAACCATATGAACAGAACTGGAGAGCTAAATATATAAGGTTATTATGAGCAGTATGTTTGGCTTACTCTGATGGTTCACTCAAGGTCAACTGCAGTGAGCTGAGGAGGTTGAAGGATCTCTTGAGTCTTTCACTACATTACAAGAGGATCTTTACCATTACTATACCATGTACTCAAATCATAGATTATCTATAAATAGTCAACAGTCAACAAATCCAATGTCATAGAAAAATTATAAAATTGCAGTAGTGCTCATACCAGTATATATCCTTAAGTACTGAATCAGAAGCTCTTAGTGAGTTGAGTTAATAGAATAATTTTCAAATATATTTCTTTAAACATTGGCATTTTGAGAGAACTTGGTAGGAAAGACAGACTTAAAAAGGGAAAAATAAAATCTTGTGACTATTAGAATTAAAAGTCTGAAAAATAAAGTCTTTGTAACATTTCTTATTTAATTGAAACAATTTTCTTCTTAGAGAGTGGTGCTTATGTAAGATTAATGTGACTATTTCTTCATCTGAATACATTACTGTTAGTCTCGTCTTAAAATGAAGGTGAAAATATTTCATTAAAATATTTTCGTTTTATAGATCTCAGAAAAAATATAAATATTGCATTTTTTTCAATAGTAGGTAAAACATCTCTTTAATGTCAGGAGGAAAAAGGGTACAGAACTAGGAATCCCAGCACTACATATTTTGTTGAATGTTGCAGACTTCCTGTTGGCTCTCTGGTTCCTAGGGCACACAGACAGGTTGTCAACACCTCTTGGGTCCACCATGATTCACTGCCAAGGTGATGATGAAAGGAATCATTCTCTCTGAGGTTCCAGCACACATGCTGCTCATTGACCCATCTATCCCCAGTGGCATGGGCCAGCAAAGAATCTATTATTTGGTCTCTGATAACTACTGCCCACTTTTCTGTTTTGCTTTGTTTCACCAACAATGCATTATTTTCCTAGAGATTCAAAAGGCAGTTAAAAACAAAAAAGGAATGAGTACAATACAAGGAATGTCCACTAGTTCCAACTAGTCGTCCTTACTAAGTGATAATCAAGTTACCCAACCTAATAAAACACACTGTAATACCAAATCTCATTGTTGCTGCTAAAAACACATATAATTTTTTGGGTGGATTTTATAAAATATTCCCAGTTGAATGTTGGATGTAAATTATAAATAGGCAGTATTGTTGATTCTCCAAGAAAGAGGAATGGACTTCTATTTCTTTTTTTTTTTAAGATTTTATTTAGGGACACCTGGGTGGCTCAGTGGGTTAAGCATCTGCCTTCGGCTCAGGTCATGATCCCAGGGTCCTTGAATTGAGCCTCGCATCAGGCCCCTTGCTCAGCAGGGTGCCTGCTTCTCCCTCTGCCTGCCACTGCCCCAGCTAGTGCTCTCTCTCTCTCTCTCTCTCCCCATCTCTCTCTGATGAAAAAAAAAAAAAAACCAACAAACAAACCTTAAAAAAAGATTTTATGTACTTATTTGAGAGGGGAGAGAGAGAAAGAGAGAGAGAGAGAGAGCAAGAGCACAGGAGGGAGGGGCAGAGGGACAAGCAAACTCCCCGCTGAGCAGGGAGCCCGATGCGGGGCTCGGTCCCAAGACCCTGGGATCACAATCTGAGCTGAAGGCAGATGCTTAATCAACTGAAAAACTGTGTTTTGTGTTGTCTGTGTCTTTTGTACTTTTGCATTTATTCTCTTTTCTCAAGGCACAAGCTATTTTTTTTTCTTTTTTTAAGATGTTATTTTTTTAAGTAATCTCTACACTCAATATGGGGCTCAAACTCACAAACCCAAGATCAAGAGTCACACACTCTTCCAACTGAGCCATCCAGGCGCCCCTTTATTTTGTGGAAAAAAAAATTGTGGTCTTAAACTGTTGATATGCTTCTCAAACATGAGATAAAACTAAGAAGGACAGGTTATATTTTTAGAAAGTAAAATAAGACTTAGATGAAATACTAAACTTGCTTTGGATCAAAAATAAAGATTTCCTTTTTATAATTAACATGCAGTACCTATTCTGAGTGTAGTGCTAATCTATCTTGTTACTTAACAGTGTGATCCATGGATCAGCAGCATAAGAAACATCTGAGAGCTTGTTAGAAATGCAGAATTTCAGGCTCTACTCCAGACCCCCTGTATCAGAATCGACACTTTAGCAAGATCCAGGTAAATCTTATGTGCATTAAAATTTGAGGGTAGATAGACACACACTACTTTATATCTCCATAGGGCCCTTTATATAGGGGCGCATTTTAATAAACAATGAAGAAATGGCCCATAGACTGTGAAGAACACAGATTAGTCCACATTTTAATCTCATGTGGTAGATGAGACAAGTCAAGTACACACAATGCTCAACAAATGCTCTTTCTTGGAAATACAGATATTCAGCTGGTAAACCATATATATTATAAATAACATGATTAGATTGGGCAAAAAGAATTCTGGAAATCAAAAAGCTTACAAATTGGGCTTAAATATATGCTTTTATTTTTCAAAGAGAATTCATTATTAAACAAAACATATTACTTCGATTTACTAAGCGAAACCACAATTGCATCTTTTCCTCTGGCATACAAAAATGGCATGGAGGTCAAGCAAGCTACTTTTGGAATGAGAGAGCAGATTTCATTACCCTACCTCGACCACATAGCAGCAATGGGATCATAGGCAGGTTATGAACTTCCTCAGTTGTGGAGGATTTAAGAAGCAGCAGGGTGTGATATGTGATAGTTCAGAAAGTTAGCCCTGGGGCCAAATCTCGGCTCTGCCCCTTAGTAGCTCTGGGCATATGACAACTTTTCTGTTTCTTTAACCTGCATAATGGGGGCTATCATGACATTCCTTTTATGGGGTTGACTATGTAAGGTATTGGGAACTAGGGCTGGCACATCATAAGAACTCAATAAAATTTTAGCTATTATTGCCCGCTCATAGTCCATTATGTTACACGGTGTCTGGCACTCAGTAAGCGCTCTAGAAAATTAGGTTGAGTTAGTGAGTAACTAAGTTGTAAGGAGTAAAAGACAAAGGTGAAGTACCTAATGTGCTTAATGAAGTATCTATTTTTTAGTAAATGCTTGATAACCGGTAGCAATAAGACCTTTGAAATTCAAATACCTTTATAAAATGCACAGACATATTTAATTTATTAATGTGTTATATTGGTTATAAAATGAATCATCATCTCCGAGAAAACACCTATATAGATTTCATGTAATTCATGATTTACTAACTGTGCTCCTGAACGTAGTGATAGGCTGCCTTTAGGTATCATGCAAACTATCTAATTCTAAAAGTTCGTAAGTGAAAGTGGAGGTTTTAGGAAACAGGAACATGAAACACATTCACTGTAGAACTTCTTGGAGGCTACCCTCCTCTTTAATCTGACTTCCATTCTCTGTCCCAGCTTGAATGCTATTGACATCTTCAGTGATTGATGGGTGTGGGCCACACACGCAAGTCTTGCCAACTTCCTATCTCCCCAGGTTACTAAGTAACATGTGAGGTTAACCAAGTAGAGCTAAAGAACCTTTACACAATGGCTGGTGCTCATCTCAACACAGAGGAAATAACAGTTCGTGGAAAAAATAACGTCAGGAGAAAAAAAGGGCTCTTGTTTGACATTTTAGGATTCTGCTTTAAAAAAGAAAATGAAGGTGGGGCGCCTGGGTGGCTCAGTTGTTAAGCGTCTGCCTTCGGCTCAGGTCATGATCCCAGGGTCCTGGGATCCAGCTAGCTTTGGGTGCCCTGCTCGGCGGGAAGCCTGCTTCTCCCTCTCCCACTCCCCCTGCTTGTGTTCCCTCTCTCTCTCTCTCGCTGTCTCTCTCTGTCAAATAAAGAAAATCTTAAAAAAAAAAATGAAGAGAAGAATGTGAAAAGATAGTTTTAAAAATATCTTTCCACTAGTAACTTTCCCATGACTTTCAGTGGACTCTGTGTAAGTGAGTAAACTGAACATACCCACCAGGAATTCAGGCAAAATACAAACAGATGAAGGCATCCTTAAGAATTGCTAAGGTTCTCTGTTTTTTCATAATTATTTTCCCCCATATTTTCAAGCACAAAGAACACTGAAGGCTCATCACTCACTGACAATAAGTAAAACAGGATCAGATTCCTGATCTGCAGAGCACGCG
Organism: Eumetopias jubatus; assembly: GCF_037043125.1. Classification (NCBI taxonomy): domain Eukaryota; kingdom Metazoa; phylum Chordata; class Mammalia; order Carnivora; family Otariidae; genus Eumetopias; species Eumetopias jubatus. The sequence continues at coordinate 130,947,140 of NW_028274809.1, read as the reverse complement.
TATGTGTGCAGAGAAAACATGTTTCTAAAGAGAGAGCAGTAAGAGCGTTCACAATGCTTTTGAGGGTTTGACACAGAGTGGAAATGACAGCTGAGAAGAGGTACATGTGAATAAAGATGGAAGCAGGGCTGTCCTGACTGCAGGAGGTCTGCAGGTGGATCAGCACCCCTTGAGCAAACTAACCTTAAGGGATCAGCAGAGCATAGTGTGAAAATCTCTCCTCTACAGTTAACTTTAAAAATAAGGGGTAATTAATATCCGGCATCCAAAGGTCAGAAGGAACAAGGTGGGGGGTGGGGACTGTGGCTGTGGCTCAAGTATGGTGTATGCTATGTGTGTATACGTGTGTGTACGTGGGTGAATAGGGATCTACTCTTTAAGGCTTTTGAATTTCACGGGCCAGTAGAATTTCAAATAATTGTTTTCCAGACTAACACAGGATTGCCCAGTTTTAATTTTTTTATTGCCAACATTTTCCTAGATTCCTACCTTAACTGCACTCTCAGTCAATGAAAGCTCCTTTACCTCGAGAAAATTCTATCAGCCTAGATGTCTATAAAACATATGGTACCAAAAATAATATATTGCTTGGGGTGCTATCATTTTTCATCAATATGCCAATTTTTTTGTGCCAACTGTATTATTGCTTAAAATTACCAATATACCTACTCTTCTCTATTTTGTGCCTGCATGAAATCGAATGTGAAAACTTGAATTGGGCTTGTAAAAAAGGCTTTATTCTTTGCTTTTGACTCTCCGTTTTATTTAAAAGTTACGTAAAGCAGCAGAAAATGACTAGTATTTAATATCTTACTGTTGGTCCTGAAGTCACAAAGTACATCTTTTATGTAGTGCTTTTATGTAAACTTTTCCTTACCGAGCAAAGCACTCCAGTGCAACAAATGGTAAATTACACCTCAACGCCTAATAGGTTACTGAATGGTTTTTCACTTACTTATTAAAGTGGCCCTCATACAGATTTTATACTGACATTTCTGCAGATTTTTATCTTATGGTTAAATTACAGATTAGCCTAAGCCTCTTCTAAGGGCTAGTGACATTTACAATTTTTTAACTTATGAGCGATTACTGCCATTTTTGTATGGTTATTTACAACAGAGAAAGATCATATGTAGGTAGAAGGTTTGGAGAGGTATGTTAATTGGTTACACATTTCCTATTTTTGCAGCCTTTTGTCTCTATGATTTAGCCTTGACATGAAACTCTTGGCATATTTCTTTAAATGTCAACATCTCCCTAAACTTTAAAACTAGAGCAGTAAACGGAACATATTTTAATCATTGTAAAATTATGAACTTTTGCTAGAAAAAAGGGGATTTTTTTGACAGAAGTGCAAATTAAACTTACTTATAAATGAAGTCTCTCCCAAGTAACCTCTACGTTTAAGAACGACATCTAGAAATTTGGAGTCCTCATTGATCAGGTAATATTCCTTTTCAAAGGAGATCCATGCCCAATTCAGACGAAAATGCTGCTTGGTTAATTTGTTTCCACCTGGAAAACAAAAATTTAAAGCCCTAAATCAGTGCTTTCTTGAATGAATGACCTTAAAAATTCCACAGATGACTTTACTGATGCAACATTAAGAATCGCTATAGTTACTTGGTTTGACACGCAACTCCAGAATACATACCCGGAGATATAGCTTACTGTTCAGCGACTGTCATACAAAAATACAACAGCTGATATAATCCTTCACAAAATCCCTTGATGTTTAGAAGGCAAAGTGGGTAGTGGGGAAGGAGCACACAACTACCAGAAGCGATTTCCTTTAAACACAATCAAGTATCCGAGTTGCAGGATGACCTACTTTCCACAAGGTGCCACCGGAGAGCAAGTTTTTCTATTAAAGAAGGCTGCAAGTCTCTCATTTGTGATGTTAAAAACACACTTCACCAATACCTTTTTCTGGTTCACCGAGCAACTGGGGGGAAGGCTTTAATTATAACCACTTAAGAAAAAACAAATATCCCTTCTCCGCCTCCCTTTCCCACTATACTCCACTCCACTCCGTAGAGCAAACAGCTCTTTTCATTGATTCCATTCTACTCTCGAGATAAGGCTCTCTCCTCCCACCTCCCCACCAAAATGGAGCTGGCTGCCTATGAGGAGAAACCGAGCTGTGTGTGATCTCTCTAATGTGAAAGCTGTGAGGCTAGGAAAATGAAAGGAGAAATGGTTATCAGCTGATCACTCTGCAGTATCCCTCCACTTCCTTTGATCTACACCAATTATTTCACAGTAAAGTGAGGTTTATAAACAAACGCACTGGTAATTTCTTTTAAGTCTTTCTGGAAAAGGGTGGGAAAAAGCCCAAATAACAAACACAGCTAGAGGCACCATTTTAATTCTAGTTTCTTCTCTTCTGAGTTCACATAGAGAGAGAGAGCTACCCTAGAAAAAAAAAATGAGACAGGAAAACACCAAAACATCAGAACTTTAATGGACTGAGGGCAAAAAAAAAAAAAAAAAAAAAAAATCTGCGCAAGGGGAAACGCAGTGAGTGAACAAGTCCACGAAAGAATGTTCATCTTGGCTAGAAATTTTTAAAAATAAAAGTCACAGCGACTTTGAGTTCTCAAATGACAAGTACCAAGGATGAATGAGAACACCCAGTGCAGCAGAATTATGTAGGGAAATTGGTTTTCTTGTTTATTGTTGTTTGAATTGTAAATTAGCACAAGCCTTTTAGGCAGCTACACGGCAACAGAGACAAAAAGATGTTGGTACCATTTGATCCTGTAAGTCCTTCTGTGGAAGGAATAATTACAAAATATATTTGTAAGGAATTCTTTGTTGCAATTATTTTCTATAATAGGCTCCCAAACCCAAAAAGTTTTTGAGCTTTTGTGGTACATCAATAAAATATTACCCAGTCATTAAACAATAAATGTGAAAATTTTGTTGGAATCCTTATTAAGACACTTCGAGACACAGAAACAAATGGTATTGATGCCATGAATGAAGTAGTTTGTAAAATGAGGCATTACAAATGTGGCGCTCCTCGGTGTGTTAAATTGACAGGATTATGGACTGTCCCATTTTAGTTCGTTTTTTAGATAGAAAACATAAATGGATGGAGAGCAGGAAGTTCACGCCACATTTTGTCCTTGGGAATTTTTTATGCCCACCATCTCCTAGACACCCGGGGCTGTTGTGGAGAGGAGAGGCCATGGCGGCGGGTCGCCTCAGCCCTGAAGTCCAAGGCCTACTTCATTTCCCATCTGCTGTCTGACTCGGAGCAAGTTTCTTCCCTACACCTCTGTTTCCTCATCTGGAGAGCCAAAGGACGGGGATATTAATTAACGCCTGCATCCGGAGCGCGAATCTAGTGAGATAAGCCAGGTGGGCACACAGTACAGGGCAGCGCGTGGAGGGCCGCGTCCCGCAAACGTCAGCTCGGCAGCTCGCTCCCCGGCCGCACTGCGCATGCCCAAATCCAGCCCACGTGCCCAGACTACCGGTGATCCGCCTGAGATCCGCCTGCACTGGGCTTGCCTGGTCTCCCCGCAGCTGCTGCGCGCATCAAGGCCGGCCATCCTTGCGATTTCCAGTGTCGTCTTGACCTACCCTGTCTTGTCCCCGTTGCTCTTTGCTCACTCTCCGATCCAGCCAGGAGCCTGCTGCTCCATGGATTTGCTAGCCTCACCCACTCCTCCTGTCACCTCTGTCGTCTGGCCTAAAATGACAGCACGTCATTCTTCTGCTCACATCTCCCACTCCTCACGGGCTCCCTCTACCACCTCCCTCATGAAGCCTCCTGCACAGACTCCAGCCCTCTCCTCTGGGTGTGATTCTGCCCCTGCTCACTTATTCATTACTTTGCAGTTTTGCGCATTAGTGGATATCCTCTCCTATTGCTTAACTGTACAGATTTACTAATTGTACTAAATTGTACTAAGTTTTGTTAGAGATTGAGAGTGGCCGTTCATTCTTTTACTAATGCCAACACTTCGTTTTACTGCCTTTAAAAATACCTTTTAAATTATCGTGTTTATGTCCTACTACTCCTTGGAACATTTCTTCCAGAAAGTAATAGACAAGAAAGACTAGAATAACATTTAATTAGCGGAATTAACACATAAGACGTTTCTAATTTCTCAACTAATTATTACATGAAAACATCTTTATGCCACACTTCTCATTTAGGCTGTGGCTCCATCAAGTCCTAGATGTTTCTTCAGACTTCTTGTCATGCATGCTAGGCCAAGCCATTGGTTGTCCATCCTAACATCTGCAGCCTCACAGCCTGATGCTGCTATAGGGGAACATCCAGTCACCCCAACTTCTCAGCGTTTTCCGAATAAGGTATGGGCTCTTGCGTGGGCTAGGTCTTCCGCCCCGAATGCCTTTAGCTTTTCTGCTGCTAGGTTAGCATGCTGTGTGTACTTCTCCACTCAGAGTAATTGTAATTATTATTATTTTTTTAGGATTTTATTTATTTAAGAGAGAACAAGAGCGAGAGAGAGCTTGAGCAGGGGGAGGGCAGAGGGAGAAGCAGATTCTCTGCTGAGCAGGGAGCCCCATGCCAGGCTCCATCCCAGGACTCTGGGATCACGACCTGAGGCCTGAGCTGATGGCAGACGCTTAACCGACTGAGCCACCCAGGCGCCCAGGAATTGTAATCCTTTATCCACATGCCTGTGTGTGCTTCATCTAACTGCCTGAGCTCCTCAGGACAGGTGTGGTCAACTTCATCCTAGTCGCCAAGTCCAAAGTAACGTGTGCTACACAAGGAGGACTGAAGAAACCTGCGGAGTAAGTATGATTTTTAGGAGTCGAGTGGCTACTTTGTGACTCTTGCTTGTTTCATTCCTTTTTTTCGTAACAGTTTTCAGCTTACACAAAGCACATAACTTCAGTTTTGACCTGAGACTAATAATGCCTGACCTCTTCAGTAACTCTTGTGGCTCAACAAATGAATTTTAGTTGATAGTTCTGGATACTTTATTGTTATCTCTTTCCCTTATATCCAAAAAGAGATCACTAAGCACACAGTTTCTCTAAATTTTGACACTTTTTAGGTCATTGTAAGATCTGACTCTATCCTTTCCTTGAGTATTCCAGAAAATATCACACCTCTAAGTATTACATGTTTTAGGAATATGGGAGTCCATGAGGCTTTCCCTTGACTATATAAAACAGCCCCAGTGCAAACTGCAGCAGGCTCTAGGCCCTTTCTTCGGATTCATTTTTCTCCACAGTGCTTTCTATAACCTCATACCCTATATAATAGGTTTACTTTTTTGTCTCTTCACTTGTCTCCCTCTTTCGCAACTCATGATCCAGGAGGGCAGGGAGTTCATTTTGCTTAACTGTTATAGAAATGCCTCCTCAGTGAATTAAGACACTCTACCATCTCTGTTGAAGGAAATTTAGTAGTGCTTCATTTCTCAGGCAATATAAATGTCCTACGTAAGTGTAACATAACTCTCTGGGTACTGGGTCTTTTGCTTGAAAAAAAAAGTAATTGTTTTTAATAATACCCTTTCTAAAATGTCCTGCATACTTCTATTCTTAAGCACTATGTGAAGGCTTTAAGTGATTACCTATGAATGTAAATCACTGGGATTTGTGTTTATCTAAATGATACCTGCAGGGGTTATTGATGACTCCAGGCCTTTTTAACCCTTCCCTTCCATTATGAAGTAGCTTGGATGGTTTTAGGAATAGCTAACTTCATCTCTACTTACAAATGTAATAAACATTTTTGGGTTGGTGCTTATATTCTAGAAGGATGAAGGTACCAGGTTACTGGTTAATCAAGGGTTTCGAGTGACACACAGCTGAACAAGTTTGCCAGGATTTCATATGTCCGCTGCTTTGAAATTTTCCTTGAAATAAAATTCACAGTACCGAGTAACTTTGCTTTGTGAGACCATGACATGCTCTAGGGTAATTGTTTGAGATGCTTAGCATTCACTCTAAATCTGGGCTTTTTAAGTACATATTTTGCTAGAGAATATGAAGTTAAGTGTATAAAACTTAATGATGAATAAATTAAATGCTACATCACCTCTGATTTAATATACATACAAATCCTACTGAGTTTTGGAATTTGTAAAATCTAAGGTACTATTTCTCATGCAGGAGCAGTACAGGGATCTGAGGGACTAAGCTGCAGTTTATTGCAATTCTTGTTATTAAAACTGACCTTGCACAATTGAACTCTGTATTTTATCTAAAGAATGAAAAGACATATTAATTATTCATTTATCACATGCCACGTAAACTCTTCTAGAACCTTGATGTGTGGGAATAATAAATGTTAATACTTTGAGTAACAATAGCTGCGGCTTACTGAATGTGAAATTAACTTAAGAAATTGACAAATTTTTACTTCAATTTCACTTATGCTATTATTTAATTTTATTTTTATTTCTTACTTTTAAAAATTATTTTATTACTTATTTTAGTTTCTAAAGCAGACTGTCATCTGTAGCACCAAGGAGCAAGTCTCAGCGTCTCACTGGAAACAAACTAAAGTCCCTAACTGTGTCATAAATCCATAGAACAGGTGCTTGACAGCTGATAACCACACTCTCATAGGCATTGTCCCCAAACCCTGACACTAAAGCCATTAAGGGTTTGATGAAAAGACCTCTTTTGAACTTCTCCAGCTGGTCTTTAGGATTCTTCATTTTCTTTTTCAATGGGAACACAAGAGTTTTTTTTTTTTTTTTTTTTTTAGAATAACAAAGAATCACAACCTTCAATTAGTCTTCCCTAGGAACACAGAGCTGCCCGGTTTCTCTAAAGACAAAGTACACATTTTCAATTCAAAACTAATGTCACACCTCTGACTTGTCTTGATGAGGGTAATTTCTGGGTGTCCATTTAGCTTTGACAATTTTTTTTCAAAGATGTTTTCACAAATATTTTTCTTGGAGAAAAGTTAGTTGCCGATAGAACATAATTCTATTTTAGATGTTTCTAGCTTGCTCACGTTTCATTTGCCCAGAATAAAGTTCAGACTGAAAGCTGAACTGGCAATCAACGATGCAGCCATTTTAAAAAGCTGAATATTGTCCTTTAAACCAGCAATAGAAATAGATATTTATATTAGAAAAGATTAAAGCAACAATATTACCTAATTTACTGGGAAAATTAGGTAATTTGAGTTTTCTTTAAATTTTTTATTGTTGTTAATCACCATACATCATTAGTTTTTGATGTAGTGTTCCATGATTCATTGTTTGTGCATAACGCCCAGTGCTCCACGCAGAACGTGCCCTCTTTAATACCCATCACCAGGCTAACCCATCCCCCCACCCCACTCCCCTCTAGAACCCTCAGTTTGTTTTTCAGAGTCCATCATCTCCCCCTTCAATTTACTCCCCTTCGAAGATTCTTCCCCTCCTGCTATCTTTTTTTTTCTTAACATATATTGCATTATTTGTTTCAGAGGTACAGATCTGTGAGTCAACAGTCTTGCACAATTCACAGCGCTCACCATAGCACATACGATAATTTGAGTTTTAAGCGTTCTTGTTCTCTTAGAAGGCAAGGAACATGGTTAACAACCCTGCAGCTTCCATCAACGTCTATGTTACTCATTATGGTGAAAATCAAAAACTAAAGCTAAAAGAAGGGATGTATTTCATTTTCATTTCTGTGCTAGAATGGTCTTTTTTTTTTTAAAGTTTATTTATTTATTTTACAGAGAGAGAACGTGAGCAGGGGCAGAGGGAGAGAAATCCCAAGGAGACTCCTCACTGAGTGTGGAGCCCCATGCAGGGCTCGATCTGATGACCCTGAGATCATGACCTGAGCTGAAAACACGAGTCAGAAGCTTAACTGTCTGTGCTGCCCAGGCACCCCTGGGATGATCTTTTAAACTTTGCTTTGCCTTAGAATCTTCCATACAACAAACTTTGAGAGCTCCTGGATTCCTGTCCTCTGGCCCTTCATCTGGTGGATTTCACAGTTTACTGAAAACCCTGGATGCAGAGCTGAAGTCAGCTTGGCTTTGAAACATCCCTCCCCTTGCCCCCGAGAGTGGACATTCAGAGATGGGAGATGGCATAAATACATAGATAAGTGTATAAGCTAAAGATTGACAAATGCTGTGGGAGTTCACAGAGTGAGGGATTGCTTTAACTTGAGGGCATCAAAGACAAATTCATAAAAGAGATAGTGTTTAAATGGGGCCTTAAGTACAGGGTAGTATTTGGACATTTACAGAGATGGGGAAAGGTGTTCCTGGAAGATTAAGTATAAGAACAGAGATAAGAAATCCAGTGAGAAGGAAACTTCAGGGAATTCAGTTTGGTAGGAGTTCAGGACATTTACTAAATATTCATTTCCTTCTCTTTTTTTTCTATAAAAATATAAATAGTAATAGTAAAGACAAAGAGGAAGGGATCAAGATGCTTTAAAATCTGCCCCAAGCATTGGGGTGGGGGGTGTGCATTCATCCTGCTGCAACCCTGTCCCCTAGAGATGAAGAATCTTGAAGGCTCCTGGGCCTTAGTATGACTGACAGAGCTCCTGAAGAACTGGGGCGGGGGGGAGACCCAGAAAAATTGTCAGTAAAGTATATACTTTCGTAGGCTACTTAATAATTCCAATGGTTGTTTTTGTTCAATAGTGACTTTTGATAATGGATGTATCATTTTCTTCCTTCAATCTCAACACCCACCCCCCACATGCCACCACGTTCCCACTGCCTTATGCATTCTGAAAAAGCATCAGCACAGAACACAGTGTCAGATTCACAGATGCAGAGACTAGATAGAGAAATGCATAGAAAGAGAAGTAGTGTGCCAAAGACCCAGAGAGAAATATGCGTAGCACATATGGACTGCAGGTGGTGTGGTCTTTTAGGCTATTCTCAGGAAAGGCTCCTATAAGCACATCTTTCAGAACCAAAACCATAAATGGAGCTGCGATAGCTTGGTCATTGTCACATGACCTGCAGGGAGTGGCACTGGGCATGGATTAGTTCACACTTTTCTGTAGGATTTAAGATAAGTTGCCAGATAAGGTGGAGGTAGGGATGGAGCTGACAAATAGATCAATGTTCACATTAGAAGCCAAGATCACAATTCACTTTCTTACATGGAGTTTTGCTCCTTAGGGACCTGATTTATATACCCATCATGGTACATGACAGTATTTGTACATGAGATTTCCAAAGAGTTGCATTCCTATTCATCCACTATACCAGAGGTTGATATACAGCTGATGCCCATTATTCCTGGATTCTGTATTTGCAGATTCGTCTACCCACTAAAATTTATGGGTGACCCCAAAGTCAGTACTCGCAGGGGTTTTGTGCTCATCTGTGGATACTTGCAGAGCAGCTTTGAAGAATCTGCCTCACCTGATGCTCTGCCTTCTTGTTTCGTACAGTACACTAGGGTCCTTTTCACAGTCTACTTAGTGCCAAACTTTCTGCATTTTTGTACTTTATGTTGGTGAGTCCATTGATTAAAATATCCCACAATCATAGAGCCAAAGTGCTGTTCAGTTTTCTTAAGCACAAGAAAGCTGTGACGTGTCCTATGGAGAAAATACATGTGTAACATAAGTTCTAGAGCTTGGCTGTGTGTTTAATGTCAACGAATCTACAACATATATCAAATAAGATACGTTTCAACAGAAACACATGTCAAACAAGGGTATGTATTGACCGGATAACAAAAGGTTGCGACCAGAAGCTTGTAGAGAGCCTTCCCCTGTGTTTCCCCAAGGAGCAATCGTTCAGTATTTGCAGCAATTTTATAGAACATGACTACTGCAAATAACAAGAATCAGTGTACTTACTCAAAACACGCTACAGTAAGTTAACCCTTTGGGACAAGACAAAACAGAGCACAAGGAGTGGAAAAGTGTTCTGCATCCACACACATTCCGCCTCCCTTTAGTCAACCCTTTCCCTAGTACAGAAGCAGGAGTGTGAACTGAAAGGAACCTTCACCGCCTTGTCGGATGGGAAGCGGTGGCCTCCCTCCCTGGACAGGACAGCATTAGTCTGCAGACACAGTGTGGCTCATGCGTAAAGGGTATACTGGCTCCCGCGGGGCTGCCGGCCATATTCTCAGAATATACAGAGAGAATTTACAAGATGATTTTTTTTTTTTTTTTAAGTAGGCTCCATGCCCAGCGTGGGGCTCTAACTCACAACCTCAAGATCAAAAGTCACATGCTTTCCAGACTGAGCCCGCCGGGTGCCCTGCTAATTTTTAACCTATAGGAAAACAGTACACACCAGATGAGTTCTGATGCAGAATACCTCCAAATCCTGCTAGAGAATCTTAGGATAATTACAGGGATCTCGGTTTAAGCCTATCCCCCATCTGGGATTCATGCCTATCTATGTTTGTTGGCAGAACTGGAGTAACAGACCCCATGGAAGCTGATTTTCTTGGGTTCTAAGGACCCTCTGGAGAGAGAGCTCATTGTTACAGACCTGGATGCGTCAGGCACAATAATGTACATCTCTACAAAGTCTTAAACATGAGAGCGAAGTAGAGAGTCAGAGTACAGAGTAAGGGTGTTACTCATCTCTAATTCATGCCCAGGCTCCTGAATGAACTTTTGGTTCCCATGAAACGAGTAAACCATGAGTGGAAATTTAAAGAGATACTTAATCTCTTTCATACCAGGTTCCAAGCAGCACTCTTTTGGACATCCTTTTCATTGGATACACAATAACGGAAAAGTTCGCCACTGGCTCCCACTCCTGGTGGCTCCTGGCGCCATAGGCAGGTCCCTGCTTTGGGGCAGCTGAACACAGCAACTGGGATTCCAGGCAGGGCTATGGTGACATTGTGGGGCTGCGCTTATCGTGGGGAACACCTATCCTTGAGCAGAAACATGGGCTTGACCAACCAGAATTGGCACAACATGGGCACTGATCAATCATAAGAGACCCTGGCCAAAAACAACTGGAACTCACTCTAGTACAGGTGTAAATGGGCTGAATGTCAGCTCTGCACTGGGGACCTCGAAAATGCATGAAGAGGAGGGCTGAACACAATGGGGCCATGGTCAGGGTCATTTTGGTAATATACACACACTATCTCAATGCATGTCCCAATAATAACCCTGCCAATGAGGCATTTCCACATTCTATGGAGGAGGAAAATACTATCAGGCTAAATTATTCGCTTTAATTTCTCAAGTATGTGATAGATCTGGGATTCACAGGCAGCCTGCTAGTATTCTTTCTATATTTCCTCTGAGTAACCAGATTACTTCATTTTGGTCTGTATTCTATTTACAGATAACTCTAGCTCAATTTTAATTTGCTCTAATTTAATTTATAAATGAGTGCTCTAGAACAGAAGCAAACCAGATGATCTGAGTGTGTTTTCCTCTACCAGCAGCAAACTTCATGCTAATGAGTAGTGAGGCTCACAAATGGTAAGAATCCAGTGGGAAAACAAAGGGTATAAAGGACACTTCCCAAACATTTGAGACTGAATCATAGAAAAATTAACACAAGCTAGGAGTGAGACCTCCTTGTTTTATGAATGAATATGGGGCCACAGCTAAAAGTCAGGGAAGCCGGAAGGAAAACCCTTCCAGACAGAATGAAGTGCCCCATCAGGCCACAGCTGGGTCAGAGTGGCAAGCCTAAGCCTGCAAACTCTCCCAGCTGCGTTCAGCGTGTCCCCCTCCCCCCAAAAGAAACCGAACGTACTTATTTTCAGCCCCTGTAACAAAAAGAAAAGAAAAAGAGGAGAACCATGAGTTTACATCTCCAGTTAACCTCAGGCTTAAAAAAAAATTTCCTTAATCTAAACTTGATTTAACCGTGCAGTACTTTGCTTTCTTAATTAGAAGTTTAAACCCCGTGGAATGAATGCCTTCACTGCTGGTATGCATGGCCAGGATGAGGAATTCAGGTGTACATCCACAGAAGACAAAGGACAAAGCAAACACATAATTGCAAGGTGAGCTCTCATTTACAGCATGCACGTTACTCGATGATCACGTGCTATCGAAATTAAAAGCTAACTTAGTCATCTCAGGGCTGTGCTCTGAGTGGCCAAGGAAACTTTGTTCTGAAAATGAAAGTGTAATGCTGTGTTTTAAACAAGAGCACAAACTATTTCAAGAAATGATCATGCAGGTGAACAACGCAAATATAAACTTCAAGCATTGTGGAGCAAGAATGAAACATGGATTGCATATTTGCATATTTTCTCCCTACCAAATTTTACCAAGATCCAGAAAGCTGTGATTTGAATAAGATCACCTAGCAGCCACTGGCAGAAGAGGAATAAATTCCTAGGGGTTTTCAGGTCTAGTTTAAAAAGTCTAGTGGACTTTTTATTTAACAAACTGTGATTTCAAATACTGTTGTTCTTCAACATAAGATCATAAAACTTGTGTGCTTAAAGTAGTATGAAATAATATCTACCTATTTATCTATCGATCTATTTTTAATTTGAGGGGGGACTTAATTATTTCTCTTTAAAGCAGCCCAGAAATAATTTTCATCCTATTTTCCCCATTAACAAATAGCATTTTAAATTTTTAAAAAGATTTATTTACTTTTTTTTTTGAGAGAGAGAGAAAGGGAGCAAGAGAGCAAGTGCACACACGAGGTGGGGGAGGGGCAGGGGGAGAGATCCCAAGCAGACACCTCGCTGAACGCTGAGTCCAACATGGGGCTCGATCTCACCACCCTGAGACCCCGACCTGAGCTGAAATCAGGAGTCGGTCGCTTAACCAACTGAGCCACCCAGGCACCCCAACAAATAGAATTAAAAAAAAAACCCAAACCCTATACTTTCATAGAAACAATAACTGCTTTATCAAAAGCTGAGTTAAGTTTTGTCAAGAAGATCCACACCCTCTCCTGCCTCTGGGGATAGGAAAAAAAATACAAAACAAAACACCTGGTGCAGCAAGACTTCTTGCATGCACTGCCTGGAGCAACAAATTATATAAATTTATTAGATCTCTGGCAACACATTCTTAAAATAAATTTAATAGCCTGAAGGTCTCTGTTCAAACCAGAGCCTAATTCCTTTTGTGGCGCCAGACATCTCCCCCCACCCCAAGAAACTCTATGGGGGAAATGAAAGCAGTGCTCCAAGCACCTCTCGGAGTAACCGGTTTAGCACCATTTAGTTAATTCCCTGTGAAGTCAGGTCGTTTTCTAATTCCTATTTGTATTACCGCGCCATGCACACTTCCATAACACAACAGCCATTGCAATTAACCAGGATTACAGCTGGAGCTATATTTTGGATTATCTTTTGAAAATGTGTTGTATCCACACTGAGACAAAAATAGAAAAGAGAATAAAACCCCAGAAGTGCCTTAATCTGTTTAAAAAAAGAAGACATCTTCTTTGACCTAAATTGTTTCTATTATTACCAAAATTTATTTAAATTTGGTAGCCGGGAAGGAGGGATTATGATGGAATGACAGCATCAGAGCTATTCTATGAATTGATATATGGTGAGTGAGTTTTCACTTAGAATCCTAGAATGTTAGAGCTGACTGAAAACACCTCAAAGACACTTTAGAATTAGCCTGTTGTTACTGTTTTTAAGCCTTGAGTCCAGACACACATTCATAGGTCTATTTGTGCTCAGCAGCAAAATCAGATTTGGAAGTTTTAGATTTCCAGACTTAAAATTTAAAAGAAAGGGCGCCTGGGTGGCTCAGTCGGTTAAGCGGCTGCCTTCGGCTCAGGTCATGATCCCAGGGTCCTGGGATAGAGTCCGGCATCGGGCTCCCTGCTCGGCGGAGAGCCTGCTTCTCCCTCTGCCTAGTGCTCTCCCTGCTTGTGCTCTCTCTCCCCCCTCCCTCTGTCAAATAAAAAAAAATTTTTTTTTAAAGAAAGATGTGGAATCACATCAGGTTTCCGGGTTATGGCTCCTTTGACAAATAGACAAGCCTCGTCTTTGAGGTCTGCCAAGGAAGGAAGGAGGGAAGGCGGAAGGGGAGAAAGTGGGGGGCGGGGGAGTGGTGCGGAATGAAGTAGAATACCATCAACGTCATATGTGTGTTCTGTCAGATTTTCTTTTCATTTCTTTCAGATTAATTTTACAAAGCTAGCTTTTGTACTTAACTTGTGTATTATTTAATTAGTCAAAACCTTTGGTGGCTGCCCTGATCCCTTTAAAATTATTCCAGGGCCACAAATACAGGTCTCTTTGGTGATTTTACTGTCTCTGATTAATATAAAAGCCATTGTTTTGCATATTTAGCTACTAAAGACAAAATGAAAGACACAATAAGTATAAAGACAAGTCGGTATGGTCTTAGAGCAGCAGACCTTGCAGGAAAAAGATTTAGCCAACATACAGCAATACAACAGTGTTTTGTTGTTTTTTAAAGATTTTATTTATTTATTTGACAGAGAAAGAGACACAGAGGGAGAGGGAACACAGTAGGGGGAGTGGGAGAGGGAGAAGCAGGCTTCCCGCGGCGCAGGGAGCCGGATGTGGGGCTCCATCCCAGGACCCTGGGATCATGACCCGAGCAGAAGGAAGATGCTTAACGACTGAGCCACCCAGGCGCCCCCAGTGTTTTGGGTTTTGTTTTGAACAGAGCTCACAGTACATGTTATGAAGTTCAAGGATGGTTCACACACAGTCCCCTCTGTAAGACCTAGATTCTAGTAAGGAGGCACACCAAATACCCTACATTAAGTTATAATACAAAATGTAAGGTAAACCCGTGAGCATGCAGGACCTGGGGCTCAGAGGAGGGAAGGGAGGGCGTTCAGTTGGGGAGACCACTACAGACGTGGCACAAGGGGTACCGTAGAGGGACATCGGAGGACAGTGCCCCTTTAAGGGAAAGGAATGACAAGAAAACAGGTACAGGAGGACAGCATGTGCGGCAAAGTCCAGCTTTGTGGGGTTGGCAGAAGCAAAGCGGGGGAGGAGGAAATAAACGGCAAAGTGAGGGAAAGGAAGGACACGGTCTAGAGAAAGATGTAATCTGAACTCTGCCTGAGAAATAGGAACTTGGGAGAATTATTCAAGGATTTAGATGAATAAAGACAGACTAGGAATCAAAGATACCATTCACTGGTACCCCACAAATATTTCCTCCTGAAATGGATTTTCTGCCAGTGGAAAAGAAAATTTGCATTATGACACAAATGAGTCTATAAATATTGCTGGAAGGAAAATAAAAAATGTTGTCCACAATAAAAGAGCAATCCTTAGAATATTACCCATGAACAAATCAAGTGGCTAACTAAAGATGCCCATCATAAGCAGCCAGTATCATGAATACTTGCGCTAGAAGACTGGACATAAACTTCTGCCACATCGAAGAACTCCTTCTTACTAAAATTCTTTTGGCAACTAACTTTGTATGGATGGAAGTCAAGAAAGAAGAAGGACGCTGTCTTCCACTGAATTTTAGCAAAGTTCTACAGTCTACACTTTCTATTAAGTATGTTTTAGAAAGACACGGGTGTCTTCTTAAAACTTTGAAAAACTTTATGTTTATTTAAAAAATAATTTACAACTTGGGTACTCTCGCTTTCAAACTAAAAGTAACTTTCTGGTTAGAAAAATTTTATGTGTTTAATGCACCAC
The DNA here is from genome assembly GCF_037043125.1 of Eumetopias jubatus. Classification (NCBI taxonomy): domain Eukaryota; kingdom Metazoa; phylum Chordata; class Mammalia; order Carnivora; family Otariidae; genus Eumetopias; species Eumetopias jubatus. Next base: position 130,931,595 of record NW_028274809.1, on the reverse strand, counting down.
TCCAGTCTGCTTAAAGAAAATTACTTATACTGAGAGAAAAATATATTATTATAAAACAGAAGTCATTATTAGCAGCAATGATAAGGTATTCCAGTGATCCTTCAATGGCCATCTGGGTTAAAAACCTTGAAATAAACATCGTCAGCAAGCTTTATGAGTAACTTTTTTAACATACCAGGATGAGAAACTAAAACCTCTATTTAAAGGTCTTGCAATTTAAGCATTCTATATATTCAGGGCTTGGAAACTCAGGCCTTCTTTAAATATCCACAACATCTGAAATTATAACAATTTTTTAGTTCTGAAGAAAATGGTATGAAGGAAAATACTTTAAAAGCTCATTTATTTTGAGCAGTGGAAAGAAACAATGACTAGATTTCTTGGAGGAGTTTTGGACCTAAGTGTTTATTTGGTAAAAATCCAAATGCATACCACAGGTGAAAGTTTCTCTCTTTCTGTCTCAAGTTAAAAAAAAAATGAGGATCAATGTGACAGATTCTTTTAGACAAAGATAAACCATACAAGTCATAATATAGTCTAAACAAATAGCTCTCAGTGTGTGTGTTGGGGGGGCGGGCAATAAATGATTTTGCCCTGGTGAGGACATTGGGTGATGCTGGGAGATGGTTTTGGTTGTCATAATAAGGGCGAAGGAGGGGAAGCTATGGGCAAGTGGGTGGAGGCCACGGAGGTGGGAGCTGAACAATGCACTGAACAGCCAGATCTCACCCCCAAAATAAGAATTAGAATTATCTGGCCCAAAATGTTGATCATGCTATGGAGAAACTCTGGTCTAAACTTACCATATATATTATACAGACACATACAGCCTAACATAAACATATTATCTGACTTTCCTCTGTAAATTCCATGTTTTTTTATTAATTGATAAGACATGTAGTCAAATGATAGACCTGCTTCCTCTTGTTACATAAATATGCAGAACTTTTCAAAACCATCATGGATGTGGGAAAGTTACTACAACAAATTTTATGCTCTTATGGCAGGAAGTAGCTGAACCAGTAGTTTTCCCACACAGTCAAAATTTATGGCTAGTCCTCTGGGAGGTCAGGACTGAGGATTTTTAGAAATGCACCAAACTGGGACACCTGGGTGGCTCAGTCAGTTAGCATCTGACTTCGGCTCAGGTCATAATCTCAGGGTCCCGGGATTGAGCCCCAAGTAGAGTCCCACATCTAGCTCCCTGCTCAGTGGGGAATCTGCTTCTCCCTCTCCCTCTGTCCCTCTCCCCACTTGTGTTCTCTCTCTCTCTCTCTCAAATAAATAAATAAAATCTTAAAAAAAATGCACCAAACTATGTCAAAGTGATAATGTATGCATGATTTAGATTTTAGTATGAAATCAAACATGCAGGTAATGATTTCCATTCTAGAGATTTTCCTCAGATTAGGTTTTGCTAAAACACCTCTGAGCTGAGAGTATGATGTGGAAGGGCTTCCTGAGGTAGTTGTAGGAAGGCAGACGTGGACACTGAACACAGGACAGCTAGCTTTCCATGACTTTCCGGAGCTGAAAGGAGAAACGTTGCATATTCCAATTCCTGTGTGTGCTGGTGTGTGCACACACACCCTTACTTTTGCTTTTACAAAAGATGAAAATACTGTCTAAAAGATTCTCCAAAAATATCGAATGCATAGCCCTTTATGTGGTTTTCTCCTGTACAATTCAGGAAAGCATTTCCCAAAATATGTTTTTTCAAACCTTATTTCTCCTGCTGTTAATAGGTATTATGCTTAAAAAAAAATCACTCTGAGTCAACTAGGAGAGAAATGTCCTAGGATTAAGCTATGTATACAGAATTCTTTACTGACACACATTTTAGGGTCTTTCATATGGGAATGTGCACTAAGGCATATGGGAGGATAGAACATGTGGCATTTCCCAGTCTCAATTTCACCAGGGAACCCAGTTTGGAAGGGATCATGTGAGACTCTGTTCTACAGAACCTACTTTGGGACAAGTTGCTCTGGGTATAAACCATTTAAAATCCAGATATGAGCAGAGAGTCTTGCACAGTATCCATCATATCCAAGTAACAATTCTCAATTGTCCACATTTGACACCAAAAGTTGAAACTGCAACTTCATAATCTTGAGGAACAAAAGCAATAAAATTAAGGAGCTTTCCCCTTCTATCAGCTATACAAATTGTGGTTCAAGACTCTTCCATTTCCTAATTTAAATGGCAAAGTAAATATGGTAGCTTGTAGAGTGCCAACAAAAGTAAACTGAGTTCACATATACACAACTGACTACTGGTCTACTTATTCCCCAGAGATGATAGGTATTGTGGGAGACACACGCTTTGCTTTTTTTTGTAGCTTAACAGTATAGTGTCCCAGCCGTGTTTTTTAATTAGTCAAATGTGGGATCCAATATCACCAGAGACAAAGATTAGGATTTTGGCCAGTTCCAAAAAACACAGCTAAGATCACCAACCATGTACAACGACCATGTCAGCCTCCCATTTTGAGTTGGCTCTTACTCCCTGTGGATATTTGAACGCTATGATCTGCTCAACTCTGATAAGAGACTTAAAGGCTTACTAAAAAGAATGCTTCTGAAGCTATTAAAACAACTGGCACAGGAAGAACGGACTAAGCTGGGTTTTAGAAAGAGGATAATGCTGCAACAAAAACTTTAAGGCTGATAAACAGATAAAAAATCTGAAAGCACATTGTTCCCTAGTCTGCACTTCTTCCTCACTCTGATTATGAGAGTGGCAGGCAATAAATCCAACAGCTTTGTGCTCATCAATTTCAGAAGGAAGCAGAGAGACATCTTTGAGCCATCGACTCATATCTCAACTGGTTGCTGTACTGGTACTGACCAGTTCTACCGGAAAATACCTTTTATTCATTGAAGAACCAAATGAAGAGGGAAATTAATTAACTCCACTACTGGGTTATATATGTATGGAACTGTGCATATACTAGGTGCTCTGGAGACTTAGGGCAACGAATGAATACACACACACACACACGCACACACACACACACACACACATTTTGGGCCATCAAGAAACTGAAACTGAAAATCTTTCCAAGATAAAATTCACACAAACGGAAAACCAAACCATGAGTAGCTTTGGAAGAATAATAGGAAAATTATCCTTGAGGAAAATTATCCTTGAGGAGTATAGAAGCTTCTCAGAATGCTTTCTTAAGAGAGGAACATCTCGGGCGCCTGGGTGGCTCAGTTGGTTAGGTGACTGCCTTCGGCTCAGGTCATGATCCTGGAGTCCCAGGATCGAGTCCCACATCGGGCTCCCTGCTCAGCCGGGAGTCTGTTTCTCCCTCTGACCCTCTCCCCTCTCATGCTCTCTCTCTATCTCATTCTCTCTCTCAAATAAATCAATAAAATCTTTAAAAAAAAAAGAGAGGAACATCTCATAAATCTGTTAGTACCTTCCTGATAACAAAGGAAATGAAATGTGGGGAACACCATATTTCTTCCTTTTTTTACTGTCTTGTCTCAATAGGGGAGGGCACAGGGGAGATGAGGGATGGGACTCAAACAGGAAATACCTGACAGAGATTAGAGAAGCTGGACAAAATGGATTTGAACAAGGAAACCAGACCGAACTGCCCTAGCTTGTACTCTCAAGGTCTGAATTAAGATATTGGAACTAGTTTGGAAGGCTGCACCTGGCCAGTGTTTGGAATTCTGCCTAGCTTCCACCAAAGACCCAGGCTCAGCGGCCAAGTAGGCAAATTTTGCGTACCTCCTGTCCTGGTAAGCTCCTCTTCCACACCTTCAACTTGTTCTCTGGAGTGGTCACATCCCCTCTTTTGGTCACTTAAAGCCCTCACTCCTTGCCTGCTGCCCTTCCAGCTCGGCATTTTCCTTCTTTCCTCCTAACCTCAATGATAAACCCCTGTTCCTGAATATTGTCAGCTATAGGACAACTGGGTTAATTAGGTTTTTCAGCTCAAAATACACATAATTTTATCTTTGTAAGGTTTATTATAAATGAGGGGCTTCTTGACATTAAATTTTCTTCTCCTAAGAAGACATTTTTAAGCGTGGGCATTCCACTCATTGTTGCCTACTCTAGACCGTTATTCTTGGCTAATCTGCCAGGGTGTAAATGCATAAAAGTTGTATGACTGACAGATGAATGGATAGAAGATAGAAGATATATGCACACACACACATACACATATATATGGAATATATATGGAATATATACATGGAATATTACTCAGCCATCAAAAGAATAAAATTTTGCCATTGCAATGACGTGGATGGAACTAGAGGGTATTATGCTAAGCGAAATAAGTCAGTCAGAGAAAGACAAATACGGTATGATTTCACTCATATGTAGAATTTTAGAAACAAAACAGATGAACATAGGGGAAGGGAAGGGAAAATAAAATAAGATGAAACCAGAAAGGGAGGCAAACCATAAGAAACTCTTAGCTCTAGGAAATAAACAGGGTTGCTAGAGGAGAGGTAGGTTAGGGGATGGAGTAACTGGGTGATGGGCATTAAGGAGGGCACCTGATGTAATGAGCACTGGGTGTTATATGGAAGTGATGAGTCACTAAATTCTACCTCTGAAACTAATAAAAAAAATCATATGATTTTTTTTTTTATTAGTTTGAAGTTCACTTCATATGAAGTTCACTTCATCTAACTACCACCACCCACTGGCCTGCCCCCCCCCCCCTTTACCCATGCCATTTCTTAGAGAGAAGGTTTTGGCTAGAAAAATGATCTGAGTATTGTGAATATAAATGTGAGCACTTTGATATGTTATGGCAAAACCTGGATCAGAGCCTTATTGCTCCTTATAGCCAATATAGCTCGGCAGCATTACAACTCTTTCATCGGGAAGAGTCCGAAAGACACATATGGCAGCTTCAGCAGTGCTCAGGTTTCATTCCTAATTATGAACTTATTTATAGGCCTTATCAAAAAATCAAATAGTCTTGGGATGTTATGAAGAAAAAAGTCCAGATAACTCTGGACCTATTTTTAGAGTTCCTAGTTAGCATAAAATGGTTTAGAGGCTAAGTGAAGACAGGTGACTAGACATGAATGCAACTGTAAGAGTTCTAAAAAACAATATACCGCCAAACAAATATACCCTAAAAAACAATATACCTCAGTACATCTCGTAATGAGTATTCGTGCTGTCCTCAGTGAGGCAAGATTCCCTCATGTCTATGGCATAGGGATCACGAGAGTGAGAAATGGGACTGAATTCTTCATCATGAGGGATCATGAGGACTCGAACATGTGCGTTACCAGAATGTGAACTTGGCCCTGGGGCCAAAACAGAGGCTACCCTTGAGAAGCCAGGAAAAGAAGGAGGAGAAATGAGGTAGGCAAGCTCGTGCAGGCAGAAAATTTCCACTTTTGCCCTAACCCTGTTCTAAGAATATGGATAACACCCTAGCACTGACCTTGTCAGCTTCCTGGTTTCAATCTACGCCCATGATATATGGGATTGAGAAAAGAAAAACTCAGCTTGTCTACAGATAGGATTTGTATAAGGTGATCTGAGAAAACAGTGACTGGATTAGCATGCCAACCTAGACTTCTTAGGTCACAGAAGGGGGCGAATTAAGAGAAGTATTTTTCAATCTTAAATTTTTTCCCTTCTTAAGGATATTTTGGGAAAACCACAGAGGGTAGGTGGAAGTGAGCCTGGTGTTTTCAGGAAGCTGATGAAGCACCAAGCGTGACCTTTCTTTACAAGTAGTTGTACCAGAATGAAAAATAAAGAATAATCTTATGAAATGTTAGGGAATATACCCAAAGCTTTTAAGTATGGCATGGAAGTCCAAATAATTTATTTAAATGAAGTGTGTTTCAGGATTGGCTTTGCAGCCTAGATTGGAACTTTCTATGAAGATGTATCACAAAATATAAATAGCATGTTCAACAATGCTTTTTCTTTTAAGTTTTTATTTAAATTCTAGTTAGTTAACATATAGCGTAATAATGGTTTCAGGAGTAGAATTTAATGATTCATCACTTACAAAAACCGCCAGTGCTCATCACAACAATGCTTTTCTTTTTAAAATAAAAATATACTTTAAACAGAATTTAAAATAATTGAATCAGATTAAAACCTGGTTAATTTATGAATATTTACCCCCCAATCTTTCAGCTTCTATATACTATTTGTGTTCCTTATAGTTCCATTTTCTTTGCAGGCATCATCTTAAAATAGGATTATTGGGCCACTCTTCCTAACTAATACTTTAATGGCCATGAATTAATTTGCTTTAGAGAAAAAAAAGATGTAATCTGACTTCTAGTGAGTAATAAGTAATTCAGCCAACTTCCATGCCATGTTGGTTTATATAAAACTAAATATATAATGGTTGTGATTGTTTGGTACTGCATTAGGGCCTCTGAATAAAAGTACTATTGAAAATCTGCCTAACACCCGGATGAGGAAAGGGGCATTCCTTTTTAGTTAAAGAGCTGACTTCTTTTCCATAGAATTATTTCGGATTATTTTAAATTTGGTAAAGTTGGAGTCATTCAAAGAAAAACTAAGGTTTGCCACTCATCTGTAAGCTAGAGCAACAATATTTTAGATGCCTTTTTTCTGAATTTATGGATGTTAATAGTTTATATTCTTAACTGACCCTCTTTAAATTCAAAAATATCTTTGTGTTGGCTCTGTTCACTTTATCTTTTTTCTACCTCTCCCCATCTATTCCTGTAAGAATTAGGGGAATTTGCCTTTATATGTTTTGTTTCCAAAGTATTTCACTGACCTGCAGCAATATTTACCTGCAACTGTTTGTATCTATCTATCTATCTATCTATCTATCTATCTATCTATCTATCTATACACATTGCTCCCCATCTACTAGCCCATTTATTGTATAAGTAGTTATGAGTAGCTACAATGAATGAGGCACTGTGCTAGGTGCTGGGGACAAGGACATAAAAGGCGAGTTCATGATGTAGTAAGGGAAAAGACAAAGAAAGACATCTTTACTGTCCTGTTTGGTAAGGACAGAAATATTGGAGAGCAAAGGGTGCTACAGTGGTTGAGAGGGGGGACACACACAGGTTTGAAGACACCAGAACCAATGATGCACAGCTGTTATTCTGTTGCTTTGTAATAAAGTGATGCTTCATTGCTTACTGAGAGTTTAAGGCTTTCTGTACTTACACTACATAGCCCCCATTGTGCCAGTTGAATTTCTGGGCTTGTTTTAAAATAGATTTCTCTTTCTTCCACTATTGTAAATAGTTTGCTGTGACTTATGTTATCGATGCTTTACCTCTTTTATAGACTCTCTACCCCAATCCTAGGGTTATCCATGAAATCTGGGAGCCTGAAATAATGAGACAAATGAATGCAGGCTCTAAGTGAACCAAATGAGAGATGCCTTTTGCCACAATCAGTTTTTGGGGAAAAAGCATAGTGGTAAAGAACGTATCATCCAGAGTGATAAAAACTTGTGTGAAAAATTTACTCACGTATGCCAAATATAAAGTTGGCTGGAGCATCCTTGGATTGTAGGTTAAGTGTAGATTTGGACAAGAGGAGAACCCCCACCCGCCACATAGGGGCCTATCTGTGAGCAAGGTGCATGAACTTAATGGCATCAGTTTTGTTCATTAGTGGCTCATTTTGCTTACTTGCTCCTTCTTACCAGTGTTCTCTACATGTAAGTTTGTCAAGTGTGTTGAGGTTTATGCACGTGAAATATTACAGTATTTTCAGTCCTAGTTCAATGTCTAAGTTATCCTAGGAAACCTAGTTCAGACCTTGCTATTGCGCCATTTCTACCAACAACATAAATGCCTTTGCCCTGATGATTAGTTAACAGTGCGGTAATTTACAAGCGTTGGTCGTTGCCAATGTAGAGATCGGGGACCCAGTTAAGTCCTATTTTAAATCCTAAACTCAAAACTCATTTGAAGAACTACTGTAGTGTAGTAAAGAAAAAGGGTTGAGGTTCAGGGTTAGAAGATGAAACACAACTTACACATAGATACTTCTACCCTCTTTGGAAGCCCCTCAAAAATTATAATCCTAAAAACAAAAAATGGCATGATCCCTCAAGAACAAGAGAACACTGAATGCAATGCAATCACATTTGAAACCCGGAAAACACATGGACAAGTGTAATAGATTTTTTTAAGAGTAGAGAACATAAAAAATGAAATCAGCATTGAGAAAAGCCCAAAGACCTAATTTGTGTCTAAGGACCCTAAAAAGGCTTCTAAGTTGATGGTACCGTGAAGCCCCTCCCAGCTAGCCTGTTTTGTCCCCTGTGCCAAATTCACATTCTGGTACCCTTACTAGTCCACGTAATTGCTCTATATGAGGAATCTGATCCTATTTCTCAATTTCATGATCCCTGTACTGTACAGATTAGGGAATTCTGCTTCACAGAACACAGCAGAAATAGTCATTAGATTTACAAATGCATATTTTTTTGCAGAACTCTTATAGTTGTATTCATTTCTATTCATCTGTCCTAAATGGGTCTGTAAACCACTCGGGCTGAGTAGGGGCTCTAAACATAGGCTCAAACACAGGTAGAGATACTTAAAACCTGAACAGTTGGGTATCCCGTAAGGAAGAAATTTTCAAGACAAGAAAATGATGGTCTAATTGTTATTGTAATTAAAGTACTACTTTGGCTTATTTTAGTTCAACAATTCAAAGATACATTTTAGTGGTTTACTCACAGCGCATTCCAGCCGCTGATCAGCATGTACTTTTTAATTGTCAACATTTATTAGATGAACGGTAGGAAAAAATATCCAGAAAGACCTCAGTGCCTCCTTTACCTCCAGACAACATATCAGACGTCAGCTCTAGATTTACACACTTTGGCTTTGGAATATTTTTCACCGGTGTTGTGATTAAGATGATTCCTACTTTCACTTCCCCACAAAAATGCAAGCCTAGAGCAGGGGCTGCATAACCTTCCATGTGGATACTTTCCATGACTGATGAGCACAGCTGCTTCCATTCAGTGAGAAAATGAAAAGAATCCTTTCGAAAAGGTTAGGGGTCGGGGAGCCCACTAAGTGAAGAGGTAGTAAGGTAACAGCTATCTCTGATGTGTGACGTGCCCTAGGAAAAACTAAGAGCAAGTATGCGCAGTGCCTTAATTCACTTCTGACCAATGACTTCCCTGGAACAGTAGAGGTCCACACTTTTAGGTGTTCGCCACACACCGCCTTTGATGGACTCGAGCTGACTGTCCCTGTACGTGGATTTTTCAGAAAAATTCACTACGCTCCAAGTGTGTGGTAATTCCATGACTCACTTCAGGGCACAAAAGGTCTTCATTAGGGAGAAACTGCTTATTTGTAACTTGGAATCAATATTTCTTCCATGTTTTACAATGTGTTAAGAGAGCACCGGAGATTGCTGGCACTTACTCATGTTTTATTTCTGATTGTCCAGCCCTGCCTCTCCTCCCAGTGTGCGGAATCAGGCAGAAGCCTCACTTGTCTCTTTTGTGGCCATGCTGCCTTCTCTTAGGGCAGTGTGGGCTTTGGAAGAAACATGAGCTTTGGAGTTCACTATGCAGGAATCTGACTCCCAGCTCTGCCAATGACTACAAACCACTTGAGATATCTTATTAACGTCTCTGTGCCTCAGTCTCCTACCTTGTGACATGGACTAAATAATTTATAGGGTAAAGACTTGGAGTCTATGAGTATAAAGCTAAAATATATATTCTTTAATATTATTATAGAAGTGTGTGTGTGTGTGTGTGTGTGTGTGTGTGTGTGTGTGTGTGTGTGTTCATGACCTACATGTACGCAAGAGGGTTGCACTGCTGAACAGTGAAACTTTCCGGAGGAATTGTCTTCCTTATCACTATGAGGGCAGGCAAAGAGGTCAAGAGTTGCAAGTTCAATCCTCACTCCTATCTTCCTTTAAAACTAACCACTAATGATGGGGCAAGCTTCCAAATTCATGTCGCACATAAAAGTTTCCTAAAATCTTAAAAAAAGTTTTCTGAAACCTTGATATACAAGAACTCAGTTTTCTGAAATGATCACATACAACGATGTTTCTATGTGTGATTAAAATTTTAATTATTATATGTATTGGTGCCTACAGGGCCAATAACACTCTATGAAATTTTTCATCATGACAAGCACTGTAACAAAATCAGACCGAATACAGAATGATGCCTTTGTTTCCTAATGAGGAATAATGCCTGCAAATAGGATACTATAATTTCCGTTGTCTCTTTTGTTCTTGCAGGAAAGACTATAACACAGAGTAACATGATCATTAGATGCACCTACTGGCTCCAAATAATATCAACAATTCATATATTTTCAAGTTCATTTGAGAAGCCATAGCTCCTAACAGTGCACACATTGGTAAAACCCCAACTTAAACTGTGCATGTTTAAAATCTCACTTAGTTTACTTTGTTGCCATTCTTTAAAGTTTATAAATCAAAATTATATATATATATATTCTTAAAGATTTTATTATTTGAGAGAGAGAGAGAACATGCATAGGGCCAGGGGGAGTAGGAGGGAGGGGCAGAGGGAGAGGGAGAAGCAGACTCCCCGCTGAGCAGAGAGCCAGACAAGGGGCTTGATTCCAGGACCCCCAGATCGTGACCCGAGCCGAAGGCAGACACTTAACTGAGTCACCCAGGTGCCCCAAAATTATATATTTCTATAACTTGAAACTGAGTGCATAATGGAAATATTTTAAAACCATTTGTTCTCCATAGCTTATTATTTGAGAAACTTTATTTTACTACTTCCATTTTAACTAATTATTTATATAAGAATATACTAATTGGGATGTACTAATATTATAACTCAACTTAAAGTTTCCTTAGAGTTCATAAAACACAATGAAAAGTTTCTGTGAAGATACGGATTTTTTTGGCTTTGAACTGCCATAAAGACTCAAATAGTTAAACTATAAGAGTGGAAGGAACAGTTGAAGAACTCTGATCAGTCTTGGTATTTAAACAGAAACAAATGTAAGTCACTCTAAACCGAAGGATAAAATTGTGTAGGCATCAGCAGGCAATGTCCTCTGAATGCACTCAGACCTTATGTAAATTTGGGGTTCTGACACCAATATCACATTTTCTAAGCTAACAGAAAAGCAACTTGAAATTATATCATCATATAGTCCCAACTACTTTATCATTATCAAGTTCCAGCAATGCACTGCATCACCTAGTAAGACCTGGCATCCCTGCTCTTAGAGGCCCCAGGTAGGACCTCTTTGGGACTTAGATAGCATGAAGGCAATCCACATTAGCTTTGTAGGGGTGGGAGGGTGCGGGGGACATGTGCTAAAGGAGTGAATACAGGAGAGACGGTGAAAGAGTGAAGGAAGGGAGATGACAGGAGACTTCAGGGAGAAGTTGGGACTTTGGTTGAGTGTTGGGGAGAGGGATGATCAGAGGAGGGTGGGCTCAGGCTTCTAGAAAGAGCCCTTCTAGTATGAGCAAAGGAAGGCAACTATAAGTGGAACAAGTTTGCTTCATGAAGCATCAGGTTGAAACAGGCCAGGAATGCCATGCAGAGCGGGCTACGCCTAACTATTGCCTTATTTTTTCCCTTCCCATAAAAAATCAAAAAAGAGGATTCTACATAATGAATCCCAGTCTCCTTACCTTCCATTAACACCTTATCCACATCACAGTAAGCTTTCTGGTCCCACTAAAATTGGGTTGTGCAAGGTCACCAATCAAATCTAAGTTGTCAGGTTTTAGCACTTGTCTTCCTTTGTCTGTTCCCAGTATTTGCCAATTTAAAAAATCATATTGAATTATTTTTGAAACTCTCAATAACAAAATAGAGACAATAATTATTATTACAATTACCACTACTTCATAATTTCTATGCCTACTCATACTTTCTCCACCAACAGCAATTATTGTGCACTAACTATGGGCTAGACATTGACGACTTCTCTCTATATATGATATTACCTCATCCTCATTCATGTAAATACTATGAGATCGATACTTTAACCAAACCCATTTTCAAACCAAGCTGGTGCTTAGAGAAGTTAGATATCTTGCCTGGTATGATATAGCTAGTATTTTTAAACTGAAGTTCAAAACTGATGTGACTCTCTGGGTTTTTTTTCTGAGCTCTCTGGATGTCTCATTTGGTTCAAGCTCTTCACAAGCTTCTCTTTCTCAAGAGATTCCTTAGCTGCTCTGTTCTCCGGGGTTCTATGCTCATCAATCTGTTGGTCTTAGATTCCGTGCCTGACTGATCTTGATCCATTGTCAAGGCTCCCGCTCCTACTTGACTCCAATTACTTTGAAATCTGTTGACGCATCCAATCCACATTCATCAGTTCCAGAGCAAGATCATGTACTTTCCATTGCGTGTCTGCCTTGATGTCCCATAGGCACTTGGAACTCAAATATGTCCAAAGCTGAACTCAGTATTTTTTTCCACAAAGCGGCTTCTCCTGTTGTGTTCTATATTGTAGCAAAGAGTTCTTTCTTCCTCTCAGCTACCAAAACAAAACATGAGGAGTCGTACCAGCTTCTGTCATTCCCTCACTTCCATATCTAATGAGCCACCAAGTCCTAAACATCTCTGGAATCCATCCCTCTTTTTCTTTGCCATGGCAACTTTCTCATTTCAGCCCCACATCATCTTTCTGCAATAGCTTTCTACCTGAGCGATCTGTCCCTCACTTCACACTCTGCTATCTGCCATCCATCCTCCACTTAGTTCCCCAGTAATCTTCTCAACCTGCTAGTCTATATCACACCATTTCCATAGGAAAATCCCTTACTAGCTCCCTATTGCCTTGAGGATAAAGTCTAAAACCTTAGAACGTCACACAGGAACCTTAATCATTTGTCATCTCCTTATGGTCCAGACTCATTTCCGGGGTGCCCCTGTACCAACCATTCACTAAGTCACAACAAACTGCCTGCCTGCCCAGAAACATGATGTGTTCCACTATAAAGAATATTTAGTGAATGTCAATTATATACCGAACACTGATCTAAGCTGTTCCCTTCACTGCCATATTCTGCTTTCTTGGAAATTTCTTGGCCGTCACTTTGTTTTAGTTTACTATTAGTTCCCATTTTCAAATTATAGTTCAGACCTGGTATGTACTCCACAGATAAAAACAAAGGTTTCCTGTAGTTTTATGTATGACAGATCATCTCTAGCAACCTGCACTTTGCCATAGACATTCGAGGAAAATATACTATTGTTTTATTTTTTACCTTTAGATATGTGTTCGATCCTGTTTTTAATTGTTAAAAATCTGAATAATAAAATCATGTACATTCCTTCCACCTAGTATTAAAATAACAACTGCTCTGAGACCTTTTTGGGTTCTTAATCGTTCAAAAGCTAAATCTGTTCAGTATTTTATTCATTTACTCAACAGATCTTGAAAATGCACAGTGTGCAAGGGCTGTGTTAGGGGTAAAGGATGCACAGATGAAGGGGACATTGTTCCCGAGGGGAGATGGCCAGGAGCACCAACTACTAAAATACCCACATGTGGTACACACACGCGCACATGCGCACACACACCCAGGACTTTTGTGGCAAGGGGAGCAAATAGAAGTTTTTTTCACATGAGTCACTAATGGTTTTCAAAAGAAGACTATGCTAAAGACAAATCTTCAAAGACAAAGAAGGCTTAGATTAAAGAAGAGAGTATGGACATTTGAGCCAGAGAGACTACCAAATATGGAGGCCACTAAAACAAATAAAAAAGAAAGAAGGAAGCAGGAACAAAACTAACCAGTTCATATGTAAGCTACCTATCTGCGTATCTTCTGCTGAAAATTAACACCATCCATTGGTTAATGGGATTTCCATCAAAAGGAAATATGTTGGTTTTTAACGTCAATATAAATTTCTCTCCATGGTGATTTTCCACTATTTATTTAAACTAGGAATATCCAGTTATTCTAAGCTTTGTCTCCCTAATGGTTGAGGTTTAGCCAAGAATCTATGGGTCTGTTTGTCTCGTAAGCCACATGTTCGAAACAGGCTTCCTATATATCATGTTCCCTAACAATGGAGAGAGAAAACACACACTGTCTTAAGTAACATTTGGGCAAAGGATGTAAAAAATGGAAATATTTCATTGTAGAACATGAAAAAGATTTCATGTGTTGAAATAACATAAAATATTATAATAAATTATAAGTACCATTTTTTTTTTTTTTTTTTTTTGCTTTTCAAAAACAATGCCCACTGGCCCACTCTCTGGTTACAGAAAGCAGTTTTGAAGATGTACCAGTTAATAAAATCATGATTCTTCCAAAAAGGTGCCCTTCACATATCAGTCTCTCAACCAGTTTCCAGCCATCTGCTGTGGGGCCCATTTATTCCCTTTTGAGACAATTTCGTAGTGCCCTAAGGCCAGAAAACAGAAGCCAGTTAGAGCCACTTGCTAAAATCATTCTTAGAAATAGGTTACTTTCTGGTTAAAAATTATCTTTCAAGGCTTGAGATCTCTTGTATCATTAAGTGAACCTCCCAGGCAAAGGAAAGCTTGGCTGAATAACCAGTGCAGTGCGGTCTAGTCCCCAGTGCTTGCGGCTGGGGGCGGTTAGGATCCGCGGACGGGGCTTCAGGCAGCCAAGGGAGCCATGTTCTGCACCCCCCACCCCCGTTCTGCCATTGACGGCTTCTCTCCGTTCCCTGGAGAACGGAGGACTCCGATTTCCACACCAAGTCACAGCGCCTCTGTGACTGTGAGGGGGGTCAAAAGAATTACCCCACTCTCCTCTCCTCATCGCCGGGAAGCATTGGGTAGAGATGGCTGCCCAGGTGGGGAAGCAGGGAGAAGCAGTGGGGGTGACTGTCAGAGTACAGGTGCTCCGCTCCCCCCATGCTCACCTGAGCCGAGCAATGTTTCTGGTACTAGAAACTCAGCTTCTGGGTGTACTCTCAGAGCCCTTCCCTTCTCTGGTTAACGGAAACTGTTCTGGACTCCTCACAATTGTGTGTTAAGTTGTTTGGCAACAACTAAGCGTCCTAAGTAGTTCCTGAGTAAGCATTTTTTTTTAAAAGCTCTTTCTACAATTTCTTACTGTGATGACAAGTAATTACTGGTTTGATAAATGGATTTTTTTGTATACTAAGAATAAAAACTGAAAATGAAATGACAAAGGAATGGTTATCTCTTTCACAGATATAATCACAGAAAACCATCAAAGAGAGCAAGTTAATTCCTTCCTTTAATGAACTTTACTTTCAAACATACCATTACTGGGGGTATATGTTGCTGTCCTCAGTCTCCGCTTACCTACCTCGGACCATGTAATTTCTACACATTTATACTTTGGATTATAGGGATTAACGTCTTATACATAAGGATGAGTCGCAGTTTCTAATAACTATATATAGGGTGAAGATATTAGAATTCTTCATAAAAGGGAAAGTAGTGAGGCTAGGTTTTCTTAATACACTTCAACCAAAATGACCTATCACCACAGACTGAATGCAGAATCATATATGAGAATCCAGCTGTCTTCTCTGAAGCCAAACATTAAATAGATAGCTAAGAATGTATAGCGATGCCTCTCTTCTCACTAAAAAAAAATAGTTATTTTTGATAAAAATTAATGTTATGGGTTCATTATTGTTATATTTAAATGAGTTAATAATGAGTCCTTAAAAGTTTTCTCAGCTTAAATTATGGTACATATCAAAAGAGAAATTCCTAACAAAAGCTCTTTGGGGTACTTAAGACATTTTTCAGAATAAAAGAGGTTCTAGATCCAAGCTGTTATACAATATGTATAAACAATAATTTAATCACACAAGCTCCAGGATTAAGGAGAAATCTTTTAACTAGTTATATACATAAAAGACTTCATAGTGGCAAAAGACATACATTTCTTCCTACAATTTCATCTAGCCTCGCCTTTCTCATATTAGCCTATTCCTCTTGCCAGACTAAAATAATGCATGCTGGACACAGAAAGCTCAGTAAACATGTGATTATTGAAAAAAATATATACACACTCTTTTTTATAAATCAAAACCTCTCTAGGACAGATTAATTTTACTTGATTTGTTCCCTTGAAAACAGCTTTGTTATAAAACCATAAATGACTAATCACAAGGTGATCTAGTTAATTATGTAAATTATTGCTTTCTTTGCATTAACTTATACAATCTATTTATTAGGCTTCCTAAATATTTATTTAGATGAGTTATTTTTCTTGGATTGAGACTAGAAGACTCATTTTTATTATTAATTGAACATTAAATATAGTTCTATACCAGACATTTTGTCAAGTGCAGGTAGCTTATGCTTCCAGAAGAGAAACATCAGTGGTATTTTGTCCAACAATTTTTAAAACAGTAAAACAAAAGAAAGGGATTTGAACTGAAGAATGATATGCCTCTGGTTCAGTCACTGCTGTAGATACATACAGATTACAGATTCTTAAAAACTCCTTTGTTTTATGACAAGAAAAATCCTCTACTATGATGTTTTCCTAATGCATTCCATTAGTGTTTAAGAAATCATTTCCATGGGTGGGTCTCAACCAACGTTTTAACAAAAGGAATGGAATTTAAAAATGTCTGTTTATTGTAGATGCTGAGGAGAAGTAGGGTGTCATAAAATGTGCTGTGCTCTTTTTATTTCTGTTCTAGTACAGGCACACGTTTCTGTGTACTTGAGCTTCTCTGTGGCGCCCCCCCCCGCCCCCCCCCTGCCCCGCCGCCCCGGCCCTGCTGTCTTATCTGTGTGGAATCTGCCCATCCTCAGGAAAAAAAACCAAAAAAACAAAACACTGCCCTGGGACACCTGGGTGGCTCAGGTGGTTAAGCTTCAGCCTTCGGCTCAGGTCATGTTCCTGGAGTCCCAGAATCGAGTCTCAGTCGGGCTCCCTGCTCCTTCTGCCCCTCCCCCTGCTCTCTCTCTCTCTCTCTCTCAAATAAATAAGATTTTAAACAAAACAAACAAAAAACCACTGCCTTCAGAGTCCTCTCCAACAGAGGCTGTTTTGTGCTTAGTATCTACTCCCCACAATATGAGAAGGAGGTGCTGGTCTATTTCCTACTCCTCAGTGCCCCACGGAAGCTGGTGGTTCTACTGCCTTCCCTTCAACACCCTTTTCCTCTTTGGCTCCCACATTTTAGTCTAGACCTTGAGACATCTTGCTCTTTGCCGGATGATTGTAGTAGCTGTCCAGTTTTCCTCTCTGTCATCTGCTGCCAGCCTCCGTCTAAGTAACTCAAGATGCTTAACTGACTGAGCCACCCAAGCGTCCCCAACGTCATCAGTTCTATTGGCGAGCTTCAGTGATATTTCAGGACTGCAGAGCTAGAATTTGAACCCAGTTGGTCTGACTCCAGTGTCAGTGTTTCCCCTCCCCCGTATCCACACCACTTCCCAGCAGGAGCAGGTCATGGTGACCTTTGAATCACGGCATAGAGCTGAGCAGAAAGCCTTACACACCTCAAGAATAGACACTTGTTGAATTGACAGTATACTTGGAAAATAATGGCTTGGATAACTAAATCAGTTTATTAAGTGAAAATAAATCACATATTGTAAGGAATACACAGTACTGATGTTTTATTATTCATAGTAATTTCTGTTCAATTAGCAGCATCCATGGATTAGCAAAGCTTAATAAGGAAATTGGCAAAATCTGATAGGAAACACTAATGGTAAATCCTGATCTCTAGGTAGTCTTTATATTAAAAATCTAAGAACAAATAATATTTAAAATTTTCTACTTTAAAGGACTGCTGAGACATGAAATTTTGTCCAACTTAGTTATATTCTCTTAAGAAGATTTTAAGGAAGCTTAGACCTTAAGCACCTTTAATAGTACATGCTTCAAAATGAAAGGGGTAATGCATCTGTACATATTCCACATTTCTTTTGCAGTTACCAGTTTAACTGAATATAAAGTAACTGGTGGTATGAACCATTTTAACATTTCAAAACTCTCCATGACACATCTAAAGATGAAAATTCGGAATCATTTGCTTTATACTAGATATCAAATGCTGTTAATTCATGGAATCTCTTTTCGCAGAACATAAAGTTATGTGTGTATGTGTATATATATATTAAATGTGTATATGATATATAGAATAATATATACATATTACGTATATGTGTGTGTATATATATGTGTATGTATGTACATATCTTACGGACATGAACAATAGCTGCCTGACTGAGGTCAATTATTTGTAAATCACTCTGTTCTGGGCAGATATTTTATTTTGCACCAGTACTATCAGTAAGCTCCAGGAGGGCTGCCCTGTTGGTTTATTTCACAGTCGCTTCCCAGAGCCGTGAATGACAACAAAATAATGATGACATGTGGTTATTGAAGAGTTTTCTTCCCCTCTTGTGAGAATTCATAATCTGTAGGTTGAGCATTCTTTGGCTATTCCTTTTTACTTGTCCAGGACTATTCCGGTTTATATCAGTTGTCTTGGTTTCCAGTGTGGTTAGTGCCCTCTTTCTCCTCAAAAGTATCCTGGCTAGATAACAGATTACACAGTCCACCTGACTCCTTCAGACAATGACATAGAAGGTCCATGTGTCAAGCTAAGGCATTCAACAGAGGGCTTGCCGCTCGGGTACTTTTCACTGGCATCTTATAATTTCTGAGACACCCCATACCCCCTCCAGTAACACCTATATGTTGTCTTTAAAGCCAAATTATCTAAGAATAATTTTTAATCATTTACTTCATATGCTCTAGTCATGGTAATTTTCTTGATTTATTTATTTATTTAAAGATTTTATTTGACAGAGAGAGACACAGCAACAGAGGGAACACAAGCAGGGGGGAGCGGGAAAGGGAGGAGCAGGGAGCCCGACGTGGGGCTCGATCCCAGGACCCTAGGATCACGACCTGAGCGGAAGGCAGACGCCTAACGACTGAGCCACCCAGGTGCCCCAATTTTCTTGATTTAATACCTAGTTACTGAGTAAAATAAATCCGTTAGGCAGAAATTCTTTCTCAGTGGCTACATTTTCTAGAAGTTAATGTAGACTTCTCAAAGCCTTCTTGAGGCTTTTTTTTTTCTTGTCACCCTAATGGAGAGTACTTTAATATAAGATTTTGAATGGAGCCCTGTTTTAAAGAAATTGAAATTGAACACTAAGCTTTGAGTTTTGCATTTGAATTTAAATTCAGGAAGAAAAGTATGGGTTCTTTAGATTAGACAATATTCATAGGAGCATTAGCATTTCTCAGCAAAGACATATGTAAGAACTGTGGAAAAGAAAAACTTGAGAAAAATTGAGTTGCATAAGAATTTCATAGCCATTTTGGTGTATTTGAGGGAGGTTTTACACCTTAATTATTTTAAAGAGATTTTAAATAATCTCTGTATACAACGTGAGGCTTGAACACACAACCCTGCAAATCAAGAGTCTCAGGTTCTACTGACTGAGCTGGCCACGTACCCCCTACACTTTAAAACCTGAAGAAAAATTGTGTCTTTGAAACTTTTAAAATATACAAACACTGTAATATTTCTGGCTCTCTCATCTTACCTGAACTTATAAAATGAAGGTGAGAAGCCTTATCTAGATGACAAATCACAGTTCTGTAAAAGTGTTTTAGTCTTGTAAGGGAAGCTATGAACACGTTGCAAAACACATAGGTGCAAATAATGGGTTTGGGGGAGGGCGGGGAGTGAGGGTGAGCTGCCCAAGGAATAGGTCAAATATAATTCTTTTACTTTCTTCTTGCAACTCTTTCCAAGAAAGTGCCAAGTCTTAATGAGAATCTCCAGCAATCCAGCATTCCTTTCTCCCAGAATAAGATACTGATTTGCACTGATAGAAAAGCAAAAGCTCACAGGAATCCCTCCATTAAGCACGTTAAGTGCCTTGATTAATCACCTGCCCTGTACATATTCCATACAGTGAATTCTTACGTTCCATTTGCATTTTTACCACTGAATAAATAGTTAGCAGAGAGAATCCCTTTATAAGCAAAAAAGAATATCCTTTATAAATATCCTGTATCTGTTGAATGTATACAAATCCATCCCCCCCTTTTTAAAAGACAAATGAACCATAAACATACTGAGACAGTACAACAGAAAATTTAAAAATTCCAGTTATAGCAAAAACCTTTTTTACCTTGCACCTGGGACCAGGGCTGCTGTGAGATGTGTAGGGCAATGGAGTCTTGGCTTCCTTAACACTGGGCAAGGGCAGTGTCCTAAATCTCTTTCTAAATTCTTGGCCATCATGACTTTACTTGTCTTTATCACTCTTACATAACTATCCTAATAATTTGGGGGGGTAGAATTGCTCCTCATATTTTTATTCTCTTCATTTACATACTTCATAGACTTGTAAATTTATTCTGTTTCCTCTGTTTTATCACTTAACAAATCTGGATAAAACCATAGTTAGCCAACATAAGATACTTTATGCTTACTGCCAGACTGCAGATAGGACTGTCATGCCTCCTGATATTGCTAATTCATTATATGAAACACAATTTTAAATACTCTTATAATTATGCACCTTTGGAAAAAGATACTGACCATGGTTTGACCACAAACGTTAAACTTCTAGGGATGATAGAGCCCACATGTAATACTTATGCGGAGGTCTAAAGAAAGCCTCAGTCCACAGACCACACATACTGTATTTGTAGTGATGTATCACTCACAAGTGAGTATAGGGTCTTTAAAGAAGTACTCCTTTGGTACAGAAAATCGACTGAGAATTATTCCAAGTCCTTTCATAAGACTGAAGATGCTGGAGATATAAGTAGCCCAAATCCTAGTTTGATCACCAATTTAGTGATAATTAAAATAAAAATTTAAACATTACCATCCCATAGAGGCATCCCAAGTGTCCATCGATAGATGAATGGATAAAGAAGATATATATCTATATCTATATATATAAAATGGAATATTATTCAGCTAGAGAAGGGAACGAAATCTTGCCATTTGCAATAACATGGACGGAGCTAGAGAGTATAATGCTAAGTGAGATAAGTCAGTCAGAGAAAATCAAATACCCTATGATTTCACTAATGTGTGGAATTATAAAACAAAGCAAACAAGCAAAGGGAAAAGAAAAGAGAGACCGTCAAAGCAAGAAACAGACTCTTTAACTACAGAGAACACACTAATGGCTACCAGAGGGGAGGTGGGTGGAGGGAAATAGGTGATGGGAACTAAGGAATGCGCTTGTGATGAGTACCAGGTACGGAAGTGTTGAATCACTATATTGTACACCTGAAACTAATATCACACTGCATGCTAACTAACTGGAATTAAAGTAAAAATGTAAAAATTAAAATAAAAAAATAAAAGAGGGCAAACATAAAAAATAATAAAAATCACAATCCTGGTGATGTTGGAATAAGAAAAATTATATGCTACTATACTCCTGAAACTATGACAAATACACATTCTTTTTGGACAGTAATGCGTCAATACATTTCAAGGGTGACATACAAATTCTTGTTACCATCTCATAAATAAATCAGCAGAAGGAAAGTATCATATGCACAAAAAATTCATCATTCGGTCCCATAGTGTGCATTCATGAGCTATGTTCTTTGGAAGAACATATGCTAATTGGTGTGCTAATTGGTATTACCTGAAAAAGAAAACGTCTGTGATCAAATGAGTATGGGAAATTCTGAGTTAAAGTTTCATTTTCTTCAAGACTCTCAAACTCGTGTGACTCTTTGGGATGAGGATAAAGCAAGGAGCATTTTCTAAATATACCTATGAGACTCTTCATGGAGTATCTCATGAGCTGAGGGTTTTGGAGAACACATTCACAGAAAGGAGAGGGTGGAGAGTCTTTGTGGATGTTCCTTCTAAATCACAAAGCTTTTGTTCCCTGTTATGTGACCTTCTGAATAACCCAATGGAGACCATGAGAGCTCACGCTCATTGTACATTCACACCTGTAGTTAGTAATCCTGCTTGGTGAACATGGCAATCCTGCCAAAGACAAAAGGCGCCCTGGTCATTATCAGAGACTCAGAAAGCCACGAGGTAGAAAAAAAATAATGCATAATGTTCTGCATTATTTCTGGTATCATGTGCCCACCAGAGCAAAGCTTATCTGAGGATTCTAGTCCTGAACATACCATGAACTATTTATGTGAATCTAAGTATATCCTAAAACTCACTTTCTTCATCCAAGAAATGGGCCAAAGCTATGTCCAAAATATGTCTGTAAGGTTAAATATGACTTACCTGAAAGTTTTGGCAATGTTACTGTTGTAGAACTTCCTGTTCCTAAGCCATGCTCATATAATGAACTTGAATTAACTTGTAATTAAATGAAAGAAGAATATAATTACTTTTATAGTTTTGAATTGTTCTGTTTTTTCCATCATAAAATTACTTACTAAAATTATGAAATACTATTGGCAGAAGTAAAACAGGTCTGAAGAAAGCAAGATATTGAGACGCTCTGCAGTGCAGAAAGCAGGACGTGGCAATACTTATTACATACATGGTAATTGCTGCCTTTGTAATTTACTTGGTGTCCATTCATGCATTTATGCGCTAGATTTCATTGATGGCTTACTGTGTCAAGAGTTATTCAAGGTGCCAGGTAAAATGGTGACTAAACATGGTCCCTGTCCTCAGGTAGCCTGTAATATTTTATCTGTAAAAGAAAAGTTTTCAAATGCATTTGAACAGCAGAGTGTTGATCTGTATCTCTTAAAGCATTTAAAATAAATGCACAGAACAATACACTACCAAGAGAAGTTCTTTTAAAATTCCTTATATTGATGATATAATAAAGATTTCTATGTCTTAGACCCAAATCTAAAACCTAAATACCTATGATTTAGAGGTGCTTTTGGTGCAATGTAGATGAAAATTTCTGGGTGAGTACAACTGAAATTATATCTAAGGCATAAAAACCACCTCTAATAAGCTTTGGGGAATTAAAACAATACCTTCTTTGCACCTTAATTAAAGTCAGTCAAGAATCTTACTTTGTCAGACCTGACAATTACCACCTTTCATTTCAACTATTTTAATTAAAATACCCAGCAACTTGGCAGACGTTTTACTGATTAACTCAACTACCACTTAACTCTTTTAGAAACATCTATCAGATTCCAAATTAAGGTGTAGCAACAGCTGTAAGCTCATTATATGCATAATGGGTAAATATTTTTATTTCCTCCACCCACAATCATACGCCTATGGTAAAACATCATGTAAAAACTGTTTGGGGAATAAGATGGGGTAGGGGGAAGCAGCTGCAATTTCTCTGAGCTCCCTGTGACCATGATCTTGACTAGTGAAGAGAAAAAAACAATGAAAAGGAAAAAAATATTTTCCAATCTCTCTTTTGGATGCATTTTCCAGCATTTACTGAGGGCGTCTGAGATAGTGAATAGTTGTCAACCATTTAACAGCCCTCCACCCATCCCCCTGCCACCACACACGTGATAGATGTCATTTACAAATTCATACCTCCAAAGCTGTATTGACTATATTTTTGACGCTCTGGCATCTGGGGTCTTGCTGCTGATAGCGGAGAGATTGCCCCTTCCAATCAACCAACAAAGGTGAGCTGAGTCAAACTGAGAGGCAGAAAGACTCCAGGTCCTCATGAGGTCATATCGAATCACTCCTGAGGTCAGCCTCTCTAGGCTTTTTAATTACATGACCAAATACATTTAGTTTTGTCTTAAGGGAATTTCAGTTTTTTTTTTGTTTTGTTTTGTTTTTGATCACTTTCACCAGAAAGGGCCCTGGAAGACACAAGTGAGTGATGCTATCATAAAGATAATTTGTATGTTACATAAAAATCTGTACTGGGAGTTACTCACTTTTCCTGGGTCCTTGCCATGTATACAGGAGCATCCAAAAGGATGAATAATATTTGCTGGGTCTTCAAGAAGAAAATAATTATGACTGGAACCAAAGTCCCACAATTCTCCATAAGCAACCTGCCATGTTACAGATTTCTGGGAGAGCTTTTTCGTAGGAACTCTCTACTGTGGACTGAAGATTTGCACCCTTCCCCCATTCATATGTGGAAGTCCTAGCCCCTAGTGTGATGATATTTGGAGATGAGGCCTTTGAGAGGAGAGTGGGGTTAGATAAGGTCATGAGGGTGGGGCCCTCTTGATGGAATTGGTGGCTTTATCAGGGCAGGAAGAGAGATCTCTTTTGGTCTCTATGCACATGTGCTGAGGAGAGGACATGTGAGGACACAGTGAGAATCTGGCTATCTGCAATCCAAAAAGAGCGCTCTCACCAGCGACTGAAATGGTTGGCACCTTGTTCTTGGAGTTCCCACCAAAATTGTAAGAAAACAATTTTCTGCTGTTTACATAAAAACAAAACTAAACAAAACTAAACTGCTTCCTAACCACTGGTTGGTTAATCTTATGAATGATAATAAACACCTCTAAAGTTTGGGCTCTGGAATCTAGTACTCTACCTGTAGTGTGAATTCTGCCACATGTTGGCTATGGGGGCTTGGTTAAATTACTTTATCTTTCTGAATCTCTATGTCTTTAAACTATGAAATATTTTATCTTAGAAGGGTCTCATGAAAATGAACTGAGATAATGCATAAGGCTCATAGCAAACATTAAGCCAAGTTTGGTTCCCTACTATAAGCAGGGCTGACTTTCCCTCTGATGGTCATTCTTTCTTCCTGTACCTCCTACTACCATCCCCAACTAGTTCTAGATACAATATAACACAGAAGACAGAAGGAATAGCAAGCTAAGGGACAATCTTTGAGCCTAAATGCACTGCAGCACTAGATGCACTTACTGACTCAGCAGTACATAAATCCAAAAGAAACACAAGCCTAAGAAACACTGGAACTATGATAAACACAGTGTTAGCAGAGCAAATAAGAACATGGATTCCACTACTCTTGGCTTGCATACTGCCTCCACTACTTACTATATGACCTTAGACAAATTACTTAGTTGTACCTCAGTCTCCTCACCTGTAAAAATGGGGATAAATGATAGACTCAACTTTTAAGATAGTTGTGAGAATTAAGTGAGCTATTAACTACAAAGTGCTTGGAGCCATGCCTGGATTTCAGCCCTCTGGCAAATGATGTGAATGATTATTTTTTTCAATTCTCTCAGAGTGGCACATAGCAAGAACCACGGCAAATGCATGCTAAAGAAGTAAATTCATTTCATATAATGGATGCTTTCAGGCATTAGGGATTAATCCTCTCATGGAACCCAGTTGAGAAGAACCCAATACATAGATTTAGAAAGACCTCAATAAAGAGTAGTAGTTATTGAAATTCTATTTAGGACATAGTGAAGGTACAATTACATCACAACTCACACACAACAAGGACTCTAAAAATCCTTTCCACACATTTCTTAACCAAAAGTTTTCCTTCCCCATTCCTTACCCCAATTCACCAAAAGTTAACAATGGAAATTTTCTTTATGTAAGGAGGAGCAGGGGAAGGATTTCAAATACTCTCATAATTTAATTTAGTATTTTCAAATATTTCTTCTTTTATGTTTGACAAAATAAAAAAAAGTATGCATGTGTTGACAAGCTCTCCATAGTGCTTACTATGTGCCAGACAGACATGATAACTCATTTAAGATGAACAAACAAACTGACTGTGGCACCTCCCCCCCACCCCCAGGTATCTCCAGCTAGGTTTTAAATACTTCAAAGCTTAAAATTTCAATATTCAGCTAAAATTTTTTTTGCAAAAAAAATTTGTCAGAAATGACAAAAATAAAGCACTTGAAATCTTGTGTTTGATACTAACTCTGGGTCATTGATTGAATCTCTGAGGTCCTTTGAACAGGCAGTAGGATGGAAAAAAAAACTACCAGGTATAAACTCTGCTTAATTATCTTTATATCATCTTTTTAAAGCAGAGGTTCTCAAAATGTGCTTCCAATGCCAGTAGCATTGATATGGCCTGAGCCCCATCCTAGACCTACTGAATCACATACTCTGGGTATTGGGTCCATTAATCTGTGTTTTAACAAGCCCTCCAAGTTATTCTGATGCATGCTAAAATGTGAGAACCACTGCTCAAGCAATGTAGACTTAGCTTGGCCAATGAAATGAGCGTATAAAAAGAGGTCAGAATTTCAGGCTGGATTTTGAACCTACTTTTTCTAAATCAGTGTTTTGTAATCTTGGCTGCTTTCTATATATAATTATATATATATATATATATATGAACTAAAGAGATTACCTCTCTATATATCTGTATCAATCCTTGTGTCCAGCTTCAGACATTGATTCCTGGGCCTGCATTTTTAAAAACTCCCCAGGCGATTCTGATATCTGACAAGAACTGGTATTTTATTCTCTCTAAGCCATAGGTTATCTACAGGGAGGAAACTATTATCATCTTCAAACTATATTTTCAGGATTTAATCTTCTGGCACTAGAACCATAAGGAGATAATGAACCTGTATTTGTTCCACTAAAACGCAAGTGTAAATATTACTTAATTTACGTTACTTAGAAGACAGTTTGGCAAATTTTATCAAAATGATTGGATTCCTCAGTGCTAAATATTATGAAGAGCTAGACTAGCCTCAGAAATAAGAGTTAGGAAACAGTTAATACTTTTTTTCCCTGCAGCTTTGCAATTTGTGGATATTTTATTGCTTGAATATGCATAGCCTAGCCAACCACTCTTTTTCATAAAATATGTTATTAAACTGCCTTTTGGACAAGTATCGGCAGATGTCACCTTTGATATAGCCGTATTTGGCTTGGTACAGGTTACGGGACTGTTGCATAGGACAGATCAGCTTGCCACTGTCACACAACAAATGAAGCTCTTTGGCTGGTGTTGCTTCTCCCCACCCCAGGGGGCTTCCCCTGCTCTCCTTCTAGGGTGCTATCTTCGTCCAAGGCTGGTCCTTGTTTGGGGTTACTCTCTGTCACTCTTCCTGTCCCTACCCATGCCCTCCATGACTCCTTTTCTTCCGATGTTCTGTCAGTTTATTTCACTTTCCTCAAGGTCTGGGGACATCTGGACTTCATTTCAACATACGGTCAGCGAACAAGAATTTGTTTTTCTTCCGGACCTACCAAACACATGATGACTTTCCTAGTCCAGCACCTGTTTTCACGCAAGCCATGATCAGAGATATCTCCATCTACTTCTGCTTTGAACGATACCCTGACTGGACAGGATCCATGTTGAGGAGAGGAGTAATACATCTTAGAAATAGGACTCCTTCTTTTGGACCCCAAAGTTCTGGAGGCCCTAACATCTCCCTCCTCACCCCAGGGAGGTCAAGAGGCCCTATGTTGTCCAGATTCAGCCTTTCTCCCTCCCTTTTGAGTGGTTGCCCCTTCCTCGTTTCTTTAGGATCTGTCATTTTGCCTCAAAAAGTATTTGCAAAACACTTCTCAGCATCTTCAACTGGCAATTCAGTTCAACTGAGGATTTTAGTTTTCTGCCCCCTAGGCTCTGGGCTGGAAACCTATCCTTACCCTATTCTAGCTCAGGCTCAGAGATCCTGCCTGGGGCCAGGTACCTAATTTTATAGGGGTGTGAATCAGGTAACTTTTTTCTTTAATTTGTCTAGATCACTCTGGTCTGAATTTATAAATATAGACTTTCGTACATCCGTATCTACCCAGAATTAGAGACGCAATTAGAATCTGCGGAAGCATTTGTCAGTCCTATAACCTTAAGCAATGTGGCTTGCACAGGCTAAGAATTTAGCAAAATTTTGTCCAATTGAATTGACTACACTTAGTGTCAATCTCTGTAGATAAACTTCCTTCCCAATCATAGTTGGTGGTGGGCCATTTGATTTTCTTTAGAGTTAAACTGTCAAGTATCAACAAGATAGCCATAAATATGGATTAATAATACAGAAAATACATCAAAGAAAAGCTACGATGCTGTTTGTACATGCCATGTACGCCTAAGTAACGGGGAAATCCCACCACTAAGACTAGCTGTGGGCCCAATGATGTAATAGGCTAGAAAGAAAATTAGCATCATTACACTGTCCCTTTTAATGACCTTTTTTTATCCCTTTCCTTTACTTCCTGTGTACTCAGTAAGCTGCTGATAAATCTTCTCTTGAAGACCTCTTAGAAATTCTTGATGACTTTTGCATATGAACCTCAAAGAAACTAATTCTAACGATGCAATCTCAGGTATTATGGCAGGCAGTGGGTTAGATACTTTTGCATAGGAGGACGTATCTGTGACCCTCGATTTCCACCAACACGTGGACAAACCTGGACCTGACTCATCACTTGGCTCATAGGATGATTTTGGCAGGCAGAATAATGGTTCTCCAAAGAATCTACAACCTAATCCCCAGAATCTGTGAATATGTTAGTTTGTGTGACTAAGGGGAATTAAGATTGCTTATTAAGTTAAGGGTGCTCATGAGCTAGCTGTGAGATGGGGAGATTGTCGCGAAATATCGAGATGAGCCCAGTATCACCAGAAAGATCCTTTGAAGTGGAAGAGTGAGGCAGAAGGTCAGCATTAGAGAAATTTTTGAAGATGCTACATTTCTAGCTTTGAAGATGGAAGAAGGGACCATTAGCCAAGGGAGTGTAGGCAGCCTCTAAGAACTGGGAAAGGCAAGAAAACAAACACTTTCTCCTCTAGATCTTCCAGAGGAACATAACCCTGCCTACACTTTGATTTTAGCCTAGTCAGACCCATTTGAGAATTCTGACTTCCAAACCATAAGATAATAACTTTGTGTTGTTTTAGGTCACTAAGTTTGTGGCCATTTGTTATAGCAGCAATAGGAAATTAATATAATAACTTTGAGAACTTTACTTCAATTCTTTGAGTTTCACTTTCTTCCTAAGTACATGGAGATAACAGAAAACACGGATTGTTCTTATAATAATTCAATGAGTTAATTTGGGCAAATTTCTTGTCATATAGAAAGTATTCAATACATACTGTTCCCTCTCTCTTCTTTCATTCTGCTGGCCCACTACCAAATGGCCACCATAAATCTTGCAGTGGTGGCTACGTTAAGGGTATGTAATTAACAGATAATTGTCTAATAGGTTTTATAAAATTATCTCTTAAATGTATTAGTGTGATTTTTTATAGTGAAGGAAAGGGAGAGAAACTGGTAGAACAAGAACCATAAGCAAATATTACGGAAACTCTGTTTATGTACAGCTTATCACTGGAGGACGGAAAATGACTTCTGAGCTAGTAGTTGCTCTGAATAAGCATGCCAGGAATTCAAAGTTCAAAAGATCATTAAAACCCATACTTTCCTTCCATTAACACTAAGAGGGAAAAGGAATGCCAAAGGGGGTATTGGGCTCATCAACTCTTCAAAGCAATAAAAATGCAGCTTGATTCCACCTGTTAGCAGTGGAAGAGAGAATGTAGATGGATCTAAAAATATCTTTTCACCCTGGAACAGGGGTGCCATAATTAGTCATGTTAATTGCATTAAAGCCATTTAATAATTCATCTCTTAAAAATATAGACTTTTAAAAAGGTCTGCAATTATTCAGATAAATTGTGGCATATACTTATACAGTGGGATACAAAGCCATCATTAAAAACCATTGGAGATCTTTATTTGTTGTTCTAGAAAGATATGCAAAACATATGAAATGTGAAAGCCAAGATTCAGACTAGTATATGTTGAATGATGCCCCCCCCTTTTTTTGGTAAAACGTGATATGGAAAGATACACAGTTAAATGCCCATCATGATTTTCCCTGGTTAGTGAGATTATGATGATTTCTGTTATTTTTAGCTCTATATTCTGAATTCTCCCATAATGAATATGTATACTTGTGCAAAAAGAAAACCTTAAGTAAGTCCTATTGATGAAAACTCACTGTAATAGTCTTTCAGTTAGTAAAATGGAAATTTTTTAAGGAAAAGCTCTTAACTTGCTATATACTTATCAAGATAAGGATTTAGCAATCTTCCTCTGAAAGATCATTTTCTCAAGTGAAGCTTAAATCCCAGAAATTGAGAATTAATATCTAATCCAGTCTCACCCTATCTAATATTGTTTTAACACCCTTGACAATGGCCATTCAGTCTACTTGAATACTTCTATTGGCAGGAAGATTATTATGACACGACAGCTCTGGGTAATTTCAGGCAGCACATCACAGCTAGCCTAGCTAATATCTTTCTCTTCCTTCCACACTTTGGTTGTGGTTCCAAACTTAAGGAATTTAAAGTCATTGACAACAAAAGCTCTCTTTACCTGGGTGCACACCATTGGGGACAAATAAAAAGAGATTCTCATTAAAACTTGTGTGCATACACGTGTGTATGTGTGGTTGAGTGCATGCATGCAGACACGTGTTAGGAGGACAGGAAAGAGCAGATATGACTCCTGAGCCAATGAGGTGGAAGTAGGCGTGAGGAAAAGGGGAAGGGGAAGTAAGATACAAAAGAAGGCTTACAATGAAAATATACTGTGTTGATGTTCTGGAACCCCAAAGATGTTTCCTAATGGTTTTGCAGTATAGGAGTAGCTGGATGCAAGCTGATAAAATCTTTGCTTATGTATATATTTTTCTAAGTAAATTTTTAAAAAATCTGAGTATGGTTGACACACAATTTTACATTATTTTCAGGTGTATGACATAGTGATTCGACAAGTCTCTACATCACTCTATGCTCACCACAAGTAGAGCTACCATCTGTCACCATACAACATGATTACAATACCACTGACTACATTCTTCTCTCCCTTTGCTGTGCCTTTTATTCCCATGGCTTATTCATCCTGTAACTGGAAGTCTGTATCTCCCACTCCCTTTGACTCATTTTGCCCATCCCCCCTACCCCATTTCTTCTGGCAACCATCAGTTTGTTCTCTGTATTTATAGGTCTGATTCTGCTTTTTGTTTGTTTCTTCATTTGTTTTGATTTTTAGATTCCACATATAAGTGAAACCATATGGTATTTGTCTTTCTCAGTCTGAGTTACTTCACTTATGCATGATTTTTGATTGAAAATAGCAAAGCATATTGTACAAACTGCTAATAGAATGGATCACAGAAAAACAACAAAAGCTGGTAGTGCAGAAAAAAAGATAGTAGATTTATAATGGTCTCTGACACGAGCAAGAAAAGGAGGCTTCCAAATATTCAAATCATGTGGAAAACAAATGCTTTCTATTAAAAAAAAAACTTCGGGGCGCCTGGGTTGCTCAGTCATTAAGCGTCTGCCTTCGGCTCAGGTCATGATCCCAGGGTCCTGGGATCGAGCCCCGCATCGGGCTCCCTGCTTCGGTGGGAAGCCAGCTTCTCCCTCTCCCACTCCCCCCGCTTGTGTTCCCTTTCTCGCTGTCTCTCTCTCTGTCAAATAAATAAATAAAATCTTTAAACAAAAAACAACTTTGTCCATTAGAAGTAACTGTTGGCAGATTTAAAAAATATGATTAGGACCTAGAAACAAATCAGGGCTATTAGACTCTCCTGCCAAATCTTGTTGTCTAGAGGGTTATACTAAATTCTACGAGAGGAGACACCAGAGTGTCTCACCAGTGGGACTACTGACATTTTAGACCAGACAGTTCTTCGCTGTAGGAGGCTGTCCTGTGCATTGTAGGATGCTTAGCAGCATCTCTAGCTTCTCGGTCCACTAGATGCCCCCACCCCAATTTAGTAAGTCAAAAATGTTTCCAAATGCTGCCAAATACCCTCTCTGGGACAAAATCGCCCACAGTTGAGAATCATTGGTCTAAATAGGGGAAGAAGAGCTTGCTTTGAGATAGAGTGATCTGACAAGTTTCATAGAGATTGACATGAGTGGTCCTTTAAAGATAAGTAGAGCAGGGCTCCTGGATGGCTCAGTCAGTTAAGTGTCTGACTCTTGGTTTAGGCCCAGGTGATGATCTCAAGGTCATAAGATCGAGCCCCGCATGGGGCTCTGCGCTTAGCAGGGAGTCTGCTTGCGATTCACTCTCTCCCTCTCCCTCTGCCCCTCCCCTGCCCCTCTAAAATAAATAAATCTTTAAAGATAAGTAGAGAAACATGAAATTATACTTTAAAAGAGGTATAACATGAATAACTGTGTTGATTAGTGAAATTATAAGTAGGTGTAATGGTGAGAAATCCATTTGAGGGAGAATATAGGTAAACAGGAGAAGACAGAGAAAGAAGGGTTGGTTGGTTGGGGCCACAGAGTGGCTGACTGTAATTGCATAACATACAGCACAATCTAGTCAGTAGATAAAGGAAGAAAATTGAAGGGATTGTGCAGGTGAGTGACAAAAAAAATGATGCCAAGGAAAGGTACATCAATAATAGTAGTATACATCACGGATTCATTACATTCTATGTCCACCTTCCTTGTATCACATAGTCCCTGTAACACAGTTGAGAGACTGCCCCATCAACATTACATTCTCATTTTTAAAGATGGGAAAATAGAAGTTTAAGGGACTTGAAGCTTAACAAAGGCAAGCTTACCGGACTTGCCTTTTGTCATACTGGTAACACGTGGCAAAGCAGAGAGCTGGACCTAAGTTTCCGAGTCCAAATCCAGGATGAACTCCAAATCCCATTCAATTACAAATGCAGAGACTTCCTCTGTGAAGGATTTTGTTCAGAAGGAACTTGTAGGTAGGGAGACTGGAGAGGGGAAATGAATTAGAGACGAGTGGAATGATTCAGCGACTCCTAGTACTTGGGTGACACCCACGGGAGGCACAGAAAGGGTCCAAGAAGAGTGTGTGAATGAAAAGCAGCAGGTTATGAGGACTGGTTAGGGGGAGGATGGGGGGGAGGGAAGTTAAAAGACGTTCAGATGATTGAGAGGATAGACATACCATTAAAAGAAATGGGGACAACAGAAGAACAGCATCTGATAAAGCGCCCTAACTACTGTAAGAATTAAGTGCCGAATTCAGTTACCATGTGGAAGTAATTCAAAATATAATAAAATATTCCCAGCCCTTGTCATCTTATTGTTTAAGAGGACAACTTTGGAGCTAGTTGCAGGAAAAGTTACTAATTTACTAAAGTATAAAACTGGTTCCCAAATAGTATGAATATACAAGGATGCACTCGAGGTGTGTGTGTGTGTGTGTGTGTGTGTGTGTGTGTGTGTGTGTGTGTGTAACTGCCTGCCTCAAGTAACTGATGGGATAAAAACAGAAATGCATACAAAATGCTTTCTGAATTTTAACGAATAAAGGTACTACATGATCATTAAAATATTAAAAGGGGGTCTATATGGTATATATATATATTTTTTTTGAATTTATTTATTTGACAGAGAGAGAGAGACAGCGAGAGAGGGAACACAAGCAGGGGGAGCGGGAGAGGGAGAAGCAGGCTTCCCGCGGAGCAGGGAGCCCAATGTGGGGCTCGATCCCGGGACCCTGGGACCATGACCTAAGCCGAAGGCAGATGCTTAATGACTGAGCCACCAGGCACCCCTAGTCTATATGGTATATTATCCTTGGGGAAGAAATAAGAATATGGCAGAAACTGTATTAAACTACCCTTGTTGATTCAAAGGAGTTTTAATCGTGAATTCGGCTCTATCTATTACTTATAAAAACAAAACAAAACAAAAAATCTTGGGCCAGGTAACACAATCACCAGGGATTAAGCAACTACCTAACAAGTCAGAATCATGTTTTTCTAGAACATTGCAGAGGAGCCCTTAACCACAGCCAGTGTATATACCCTGTCTGCCCTACTGCTTCTGATTCCTAAATTCAGTTTCAGAAATTCACAAGGTAAGCCACTGTATTTACAACTGTTTGTGGTTACTGTCGATTATTTGTGAATAATAATAACAAAGTGTCGAATGTGCTTTTTTAATCCATGTTTTTTAACTACATGGATTCAGTTCACTTCAGTTTTTTATAGAAAAAACTGCTTTAAAAACTCTACAGTGATTTTTAATGTTTTAGTAAGTGGTAGGACTTTTTAAAACTATCTGCATATGAATATAATAAAATGGTGATTTGATCAACACATTAAAACTTTGGGAATTTTCTTTTTTTTTCTTCTTCTTTTTTTTTTTTTAGAGAGAGAGAGAATAGGGGTAAGGGGCAGAGGAAGAGAGAGAGAGAGAGAGAGAAAATCTTAGGCAGGCTCCATGCCCAGTGCATAGCCCAAAGCAGGGCTTGATCTCACAGCCAAAATCAAGAGTTGGACACTTAACGGACTGAGTCACCCAGGCACCCTGGGAATTTTCTCTTTTTTTTTTTTTTTTTAAAGATTTATTTATTCATGAGAGACAGACAGAGAGAGAGAAGCAGAGGGAGAAGCAGGCTCCCAAGGAGCAGGGAGCCCGATGCGGGACTCGATCCCAGGACCCTGGGATCATGACCTGAGCCGAAGGCAGACGCTTAACCATCTGAGCCACCCAGGCGCCCAGGGAATTTTCTCTTTAAAAGACAATCCTTTCTCTGAAATCTCAAAATCAAATGCTATATGGTATCTATAATTCTGAAGGCTGTAACAGATGGTCTTCACCACATTCATCACATACATTTGTACAGTGAATATTTAGTTAAGCAGGTAAAAATAGAGACTCAAAGATGGATATCTTTAAAAATGACTTATTTCTGGCATTTTCACATCATTTAGGAACATCATTTATTTAGAAAAATCTCCAATATAAAATGCTTTGATAATCCATTTCATCTCTTAGTGTTATTTTTCTCCCAAATTAAATGAAATAGATATCGGATGTCATTTAATTGGCCCGGTGCTTTTTTTATGAATGGTGACTTTTACCACATATAGACTTGAGGTGGGCTTGGACAGGGGGATGGGCGGGGAAAGGGCTGGTTGTTATCTCAGTTTGTTAAAGTCATGTAGCAGAAAGGGGATTGGAGTGAGTCTATTAAGGTAGGGTATAAACTCATTCCATTCTCAATGGTGTCTTAACATAAATCATAAGATCCAGCTCGCTTATTATAATAAGTAAGTCGAAGAAATTCCAGCATCTACAAATGCTGAAATGTCTAAAAGCTAGATCTCTCACCTAGAAACATATCCACAGGAAAAGAAACGCCATATTATAATAAGAAAGACAGAGTTTGATGTCACCATAAAATCTCTGCAAAGAATATTGGAAAAACATATGTTTGTATACACCTATGTGTGTCTGACAGATATTTAAAAATAAACACCAGCTTCCATTTATTTTACATTTTTTAAACTGATAAGACTATTCTATTTTTCTTTAGATTCCTCTTCTCACTTCTGAAATAATTCCACATACAACTTTAAGAGAAAGTAGAAACCAGTTATTTATGTTTAGCATTTATTCATGGCTTCACTCTGCAAATATTTATTGGCCTCCTACTAAGTACCATGTGGAGACTAAGCACTGGACAAGGAGATCCATACGAAGCAGCTCCTGCAGGGGAGAAGCTTGTATATAAACGACTGCAGCACAAAGTGGTACGTTCTGAGCTGATATACCAATTTCTAAGATGGAGAATGCCATCTGAACTGATTAATAGATAGACAGAAAGATTTAAAACTTTGCAGGATCAAGATTCAAACCCCCAAAGCCTCAAAGAGCTCATATTGTTAACCAACATATTACACTGCCTCTCACTGGTCCTAAAATATTAAGTTCCACTAACCTTGCACTCTAGCGAATAATTTCTGTAACTTTGTCTATAAATAGTGATATTGAATATATAAAAGTGTCCTGTATTTTTTAGTCTTAGAAATAATTTGGATGTCACTGATTAATTCAAAAAAATCTGGGAGTAGATTTAATACCATGAACAGTATCACTGATGTTAAGAGCAATTTTCTACCAATTGGAGTTACCAGACCTTTGGCAAGAACCAGTTTTCTGAGGCTAAGTCCTCAGAAAAGTTTGATCTCATGTCAAATCATGGTCCAGGAAGGGCATTTTTTAGTTTGTGGAAGCTGCTTTAAATAAAAGATGACATCAAAATAAAATACACTTAAATTATTAGTGATTTGGTGAGTAATCTGTACTATAATAATACACTTGTAAGCACTTTTATACATATATATTTTATACTACACAGTATATTAACAATCTTATACAGCATATTATTTATGCTGCCATGTCTATCACTTGGTAAACAATTTTATATATACTGTATATATATATGTACACATTCATATGTATTGTACATATACTGTATATGTATTTATGTGTATATATGTGTATATATAACTTTATATATATATCAATCAATTGGCATGACTTAAATTACTATGTAGATAATATGTGGGTCTATACATAAACATTTTGAATATCATCCCTGAATACAAATATGAGCAGTTATGATGTGGTCTATATATTATGCAGCCATCAAAAGGAATGAGATCTTGCCATTTGCAACGATGTGGATGGAACTGGAGGGTGTTATGCTGAGTGAAATAAGTCAATGAGAGAAAGACATGTATCATATGACCTCACGGATATGAGGAATTCTTAATCTCAGGAAACAAACTGAGGGTTGCTGGGAGTGGTGGGGGGTGGGAGGGATTGGGTGGCTGGATGATGGACATTGGGGAGGGTATGTGCTATGGTGAACGCTGTGAATTGTGCAAGACTGTTGAATCACAGATCTGTACCTCTGAAACAAATAATACATTATATGTTAAAAAAAAAGAAGAAGATAGCAAGAGGGGAAGCATGAAGGGGGGGAAATCGGAGGGGGAGATGAACCATGAGAGATGATGGACTCTGAAAAACTGAGGGTTCTAGAGGGGAGAGGGGTGGAGGAATGGGTTAGCCTGGTGATGGGTATTAAGGAGGGCATGCACTGCATGGAGCACTGGGTGTTATACGCAAACAATGAATCATGGAACACTACATCAAAAACTGATGATGTAATGTATGGTGATTAATATAACATAATAATAATAATAATAATAATAATAATAATAATAATAAAAAACACAGAGAAGGTGATGTCTGACCCTAAGTACAAGAGTAGAAGAAGTCAGGGAGAAACTGCTATCCAGACTGAGTCTCTTGCGGAGGCAGGAGGAAGGATATTCAGGAAGAAAGAGAAAAGGCAGGACACGTGAACTAGCCCAGCACGTGAGGAAACCCCGTGTAGGCGCCGCGGCCGGATAGATCCGTAGTGGCCAGTGTGTACATCAACAAGGGTCTGACTTTTATCTGGTGCTTAACAAGACACAATTTGCAAGTTGGAAAATAAAGATGGCATCAGATTTGCATGCTAGAAAGTCAACTGTGGCAGCAGAGGGGAAGACAGAAATTTTTTGTTTTTGTTTTGTTTGTTTTGTTTTTTTAAGACAATTTAAAAATCACATTTGTATTTTTAGGTAACTATAGAAATGGTATCCCTGGATCAGAAGGGAAAGTCGTGAGAGACAAAGAAATCCATTAGGAAAATCACATTAGGGAAAATGTATTCATTCACTCGATAATTAGTTCTTGAGCATCTATGTGTGCCAAGCACTGAGGATACATCAATGAAAAGCAAAGATAAGAATCCTGGCTCTCAAAGATACGGTATTATATTATAGTGGGGGAAATGGCTAACATTTATTTGGCACTTACTCTGTGCTGGTCCTTATATTTAAGCAGTTTTTATCTATTCAGTCATTTAAGACAAACCTCAACGTGGTTCTAACGGATCAACAGGGATTGAGTTAATGAAGGAATCTGATTCAACAGGAATTCAGGAAGCCGGTAAAATTAACTGGATTTAGTAACCGGATGGACATGCATGGTGGAACAAAATGACTCTTGAGCTTTAGGTAGCAAGGGTAATTTTTTGTTAAAGGTTAATAATAATTTCTGAAATGGTTATATGTACCCTACCTTTCTTAATTGTATAGCAAGGATGCAGTGCCCTTTATTTGGGGCTATTTCTACATAAAATGAAGTAAGAGAAGAATTATGGGAACACAGAATGTTTCTTTTCTGTCTCCTGCATTTCTGAAGTCTACTGACCAGTTTTACCACTTGATTTTCAATTTCTGAAGTGGCTCTCTTGAGCTAAGCTTGAGAACACTGTTTTCTGTGTTCTCAACTCACGCCTCTAACAGTCATATAAGTGGAGTTAAACGTAGCTGGGGGGAGCATTACCAAGATGAAATAATTAAACCTTTCTGAGCTGAGCTAACCAGCAGGAAAAAAAAAATGGAGAGCAAGTACTTCTGCTGTCTCAGCTTGGAAGAATGTAGTGAGAGCTCTCTTGAAACAAAAAGAGAGAGAATTGTGTCTTGGCTTCCTTCATCAAAAGCTACTACTGAGGGAGTTATTTTCCCAGCTTAGTTCAAAATTTACATGAAGAATAAAAAAATGGTGCTAAATTGAAAACCAAACACAGCGCTATAATTATTTTCCCTTCATCTTTTTCTTTTAATTTCTTGGTACCAATGATACTGATGCCCTTTGCAAAAAGTAAATCTTATGTTAAATGGTTCCTAGCCAGGACTGAATAATTCATTTTGGAAACTTCTACCGTAACAGCACTGGAAGAATTCTAAATGTAAACTTCTGAAGCTACATTGTTTCCTTTACATGGCATTTATTCCTGCAGTGAGAAATTACTTCTATACAGCTACTTGGCAATTGACTTTTTGGTTCTTACCGGCAGAACGAGATTCATAAATTGATAATTTCATTAAGTTTGCACTAACTGTTCTAAAACAGAATATTAGAGAAAATTATTTTTTTCTCATTTACACATTTTTGCTCTTAGGAAAATGCACATTAAGATAGCAATCTACACTTGTGAAGCAAAAACAAAGACACTTGTATTTATTTGTGTGCGTTGCTCACTCACTTACCACTTTTTCAAGAAATTAAGCCTCGCTAAATTTTATTTTTTCCTTACTTGCAATCAGGATTAGGTGTGACATTTGTCCCTTTGGACCTCACTGGATAATTACAGAAAGACACATGGCTTTAATACTTGTTTTATTTTATCAGTGTCTTTAGTTAGTTATGGCTCAGTGTATTAGAGTCGCAGTCGAAACTATCATCAGAGCCTCCCATTTGCTAAAACCCAGATGTTTGAGTGCTATTTTTTTTTTTAAATCAAAGCTGGTTACCCTATATAACTTACAAGTCTATAAAATTTACACTTCTAGCTATTAGAAAGAAATAAAACATATAAACTGAACTCAAGAGAGATAGTATTTTGTATTTCCGTTATTTGACCCCAGGGAAAACTCTTTATTATTAGCTTAATGAAAATTTTTGTGTAGCTCCTTGCTAATGGCAAAACGACTTTGGAAGCATTCTTAGCCTTTAAACTGAGCATTGCAGAAGCACTCCCCATTTCTCCACTTGCAGCCCTGTCTTATCCCATCTCTCCACCAAAAACAAAGTCAAATTTTCCAAACAGCTGTTGTGGGAAAGATAAGAGAGAGGAAGAAGAAAGCAAAGGAGAGAAGGAGAAAAGAGAGAGGGGGGAAATAAGCAAGAAATGAAAGAAAAATAGGAAGAAAAGCCCTGGAAAGCGTCCCAGAGGTAACCTCAAAAGCACATCAGCTACCTGCACAGTCATTCCTCAGAGGCAGGAAGTGTGCTGCATGAATGATCCCACTTCCATGAATTGTCTTACTTAACCTTCAAAAAGAACCTTATTAGCTAGAGGACGACTATTGGCCCACTTGGCAAATGAAACTGAGGCTAAGAAAGACTCAGTGACTGAACTCAGGGTCATGTCGCCGTTACTGCAAAGGACAGAAGCAATATTTGGCTGCGCTCCTAACTCCTCTGATGGATGGGAAGATAAGCAGGGTCAATAGGCTGGCCTTCCTGTATACGTATTTCAAAGTAAGGCATCTCATTAATTAATATGTTCAAAATGACCCCTTCATTTCCTCCCTGAAACTTTTTCTATGCGCCCCCCCCCCCCACAAGTCTCTTCCATCTCAATAAATAGCACCACCACTCTCTTCTGGCCAAGAAACCCAGAATTATGCTTATGTTCCCCTTTTCCCCCATAATCCAATCTGTCAATAAGTCCTATAGATTGAGACCCAAAAATTGTCATCTTCTTTCCATATCACATCTGTCTTGCAGCACCAGTCTCCTATTAGCCTCTCTCTTTCCCCCTTGTCGCTTCCCCTGAATCCTCTACGGCTGTTAAGAGTCATCTTCTCAAGACATAAATTAGGCCATGTCACTCCTTTGCTTTAATATGATTGGGGGAGGGGGTTCGCTTTGCCTTAGAACAAATTCTACATCACTGTGCTGGGTTATAAGATTCTCCGCCATCGGGCTCCAGTCTAGCCCTCCAGCATCACCTTGTGTGGCACTCTGCTTTGTTAAGCAGAGTTGATGCTCTTCCAGTCACTTGAACACACAGAACTCAGTGCCTTTTGCACGTGCTTTCTCCCCAGCTTGGAACATTTCTCTATCCCTTCTTCCTGTGGCAGCTTCATCTCATCCTAAGTCTAAGCTCAAATATCAGCCTTCAGAAGCTATGCCTGACAGCTGCATCTCTTTCTCGGATTTAATGATAACCTCCCTAATACTTCAAACATTGTATAAGTGTTTTATTTGTCTACTATTTTATCATCTGAGCCTATCAGAACCTCAGGTCAAAGATCACAACTGTTATGGTCATCATTGTTTTCCCAGAATCCAGTAGATGCCTGAAGTATAGTGGGTGCTCCCAAAATGCTTGTTGCATAATTTCCATAAATAAATGAATAGAAAACCTCTTTATAGCAAATAAGTTTTGCCAGAGAAACTCTAACCCTCCTCCTACATTATATTCTGATTCTCTTTGGATTGGCATAAGTTTTAGCAAATATAGAATCATACCAATTACGACTATGTACTAGACCACTGAATACCACCTTCTATTTCTCTCAGCCACCCAGAGCAAACTTAAAGAGAAAGGATGGGAATATCAGAGTTATGTAATATACACCACATATAAATATTTGATTTGAGATTATGGTATTTTAATCACCTATAAAAGATTTATTTAGTTTTAAAAGGCAACTATCATTGCTTTTCCGAGTAAAAATAGAATCATGCTAAGCCTCTAGAAACGTGATTAGTAAGGATTCATATTTACCAGAAGATTTAGCCATTTAAGAAAATTTCCCTCTAAATTAAAGCCAATAAATATAATTTTGGAATGAACCTAAAGAATAGTAACTGATAACATTTACTTTATACTTTTCTATTTAAAAGGCGTATCTTCTCTCATGGACACACAGTACAGGTACCTGCTAAAAGCAGGGCTCTGCTATGGAAAGACCTGGATGATTTGAACCATTCTAAACTGCTCGTTGAAAAAGAGAAAGGCTTACAAATGTTTAGCCATAGTAACCAACAGCCCTTCCCAGGACCTGTAGTCTAGTAGATCTTAGGCTTTCTCACAGATTAGAAATATTTGTCTCAGTGCCTGACATGACTTCACCATCTTATTATAATTCCCGAAGGCACTGGTATCTTTCCTTTGGTTCTCATGTCACTAGCAATTAATTTTATTGCCAAGAATGCTTGCTTTTTTCTCTAAGCTGTATATGTCTGTATAATTTTTAATGCTTGTCCTCAAACCTCGTTTTCCGACTTACTGCACTTATTTCTATTTTTCCAGGCTTTGCTCTCAATTCCAGCTAATTGTCAATAATGACTTTGCCTTAAACCCTGAGTTACTGGTCACTTTCATGCAAAAATCTGTGCTCCTTCTAACTAGAGCGAAGAGCTTCCCGTCTGCTTGCGTCTCAGTAGTCAGTCATCAAATATGGAATAAAAATCTGAAAGCCTTGTCCTTAACTGACATTTCATATAAAGAACTGACTG
This sequence comes from Eumetopias jubatus, assembly GCF_037043125.1. Classification (NCBI taxonomy): domain Eukaryota; kingdom Metazoa; phylum Chordata; class Mammalia; order Carnivora; family Otariidae; genus Eumetopias; species Eumetopias jubatus. The sequence goes on along the minus strand of NW_028274809.1, from coordinate 130,889,908 downwards.
GGCAGCTTCTCCTATTATGTCAAGATGCTATTTATATCTTTCAAAAGCATATGAATTAAGGATCTTGGCAAAAGAAAAATTGGGCACCAAAAGACATAATCAAAGACAGAGGCAACAAATGACTGGCTTTGGACCAGATACGTTACAATGGCCAACACAGATATCATATCTGACGCCTCAGTTTTAATGCCAAACCAGGAGACGGCACTCTCTCCCGCCGTGAGCCCAAGTCACACGGGAGGTCAAATGAGGAAGCAGCAAACCAATTTTCACAATGGAGAAAAAAGTAGGGCTCCTCCTACTCAGTGTATCGAGCCAGATGGATGATCACATCTCCTCTTTCCTATGCCCATCAAAAAAAAGGTCTTGGATCTGATGCTGAGGGCTTGAAACTTAAACACATAAACAAGAATCTAATAAAAATTTATAGAATGACATTTTAACGGGGACTGAGGATACTTTCTTCTAGTAAGAGCATTCTACTTCTCTACCTGGCATTCCGTCTCTTATCACATGAGGCACAAAATAGGGGTAATTAAAAATACTTAAGGTAGTGGTGCTGACTTTAAAATTACACTGATTGATAGAAAATATCGATTACCCATTAAATTTTAAAGATGTACAATTGTTGATATAAGATACTGACAACTTTTCTTTTTTTTCCTGGAAAGAATTCTTTAAAGATAACGTGAGCTCCGAACTGGTGGTTACTGGGAATCTGAGAATCTCTTCGGTCTTCAGTGTATTTCACTGAAAGTTTTAAAGGAATTTTCACAGCAGTTGGTTTCATGTGTTTAAAAATGTGAAAGCTTTACTAAAAATTTTTCTTGATGCCACAGGGATTTAAATTAATGCTAGGATAAGAGAATGTTCTAAAGGAATGTCGAGGTCCACTGGCAATTGTTTCAAAAAAGCTTTCCTTGGAATATGATGTAATTGATCCTTATATAAAAAGGGAGCATCTTTTTCCCATTTATCTATCCATTCATTTTAATATTTGTTAAATATTTACCCTGTTTTCAACCCCGGGGAGGCGCTGTGGTACAAAGATTAACGACACTTTTTTTGATTTGAAGGAGTTCCTTCTCTACTAATAGAGGTCTTCACATTAGCAAATAACCAGAATACAACATTCTTGTAGAATAAGGGTAGGGACAGATGCACAAAGAGGGGCGTGGCTAACTTTATCATCACGATGTCAGGAGCAGCTCTGGAGAGGAAATGCCACTTGAGTCAGGTGACGAAGAGTGATGAAGTTCATCAGGGTTGAGGGCCGGACACAATGGGAACAGTGGTGTGAGACCAGCTTTCGAATCACAAGAGAGAGCTAGAAAATTTCCTTGGAAAGGAGACTAAAAAGGGACAGAAGCACTTTCCTGTTAGAATACTTTATAGGAAAATTACAGGGCTTTAAAGGCTGAGACAAAATCAGAGAATATGTTCAATTAGGAGCAGGATAAAAGAATGCACGCTTCTGTCTTCTGCTAAAATTGTGGAGCACTAGATCTGGAATTGGACTTCAAAGAGGCAATTATCAAATGGGGATGTTTTTTCCAGGTCTGTAGTATTTTTATATTGAGTTCCCCTCAGGAAGATAGGAAGGGTGAAACAAAAAGAAATGGAAGACGGTTCTGCTGAATCCGCAGGTGATGGCTACATGGCTCTTTAGGTGAAGCCAAGGATAACGAGAACACATTTCCCAACTTAGGGTTTGACCTTGTAAATCATAACTTATAAATTGTAACCATATAGTAGATCGCTGGCCCCAGAGTACCTAGATGGACGGCCTTTTGATATACTATTTTCATGTTCTTTACCAATATTCCAAAAATTATATTTCATTACTAAATGCTCATTTTAAGAATTACACTATGACAGACTCTGTAATTTAAAATTTTGAGAACTGCATAACATTTTAAGAACCGCCATTACTAAAAAGCGTTTTCTACGTTTATTGGGCATTGAGAATAATTTCCAGATTGCTCTTTGAATACATGGTGACATGAACATGGCTGTAAGTGTTTGCTTCCATTGAGCCATATCCTAAGTGGATTATTACATCTTGCAGGACTCCAACTACTTATTCACAGATTTTTCCAAAGCCTTTTCTCACTTTACAACTTCACACACATTATGGAAGTATACCTGTGTCATCAGGACTCATATAGTAAGTGTGTTTTTTTTTTAAGTTTCTTTGTAATTTAATTGATAAAACAAAAAATGGTACTGTAAGGTTGATTTGATTTGTGTTTATTCGAACTTTAGAAAGACTAAATATTTTTCCACGTGTATTTTTTAAAAAGAATTACAGTATGATATCAGAAAAGAATCCTATAAATTTGAGTACACGGTGGCCTTTAAAGAATTCTAAAATAAAAATTCACACTATATAAGAGACATAACTTTTTGCCTATGGAAAAATCCTCTTCGATTTCATTCTCACCATTAAATATTTTTAAAACCTTGGTCAGGAGAACCCAGAAAACATCGAGTTAACTCCCTGTTTTGCCTATCCTGAATAAGTATGGAAGTTACTGCTTGCAGAAAGAACCCTGGGATTCAGATTGGCCTCTTGTTGCCTGGTTACGAAATCTGAGGAAGGTCAATTACCTATTTCTGTGACTGTTTCCTCATCTGCCAAAAAGGAACAGTAATGTTTTTGTTTGTTTTTACTCAGCTGATAGGAATGCTATGAAGGCAAAACTGCACAAGTAATCATAAATCTTATATAAGGTTTAAGATCTAATTGAAAGAATCCCAAAATATAAGAATCTCTCTCCGTGTGTGTGTGTACATGTGTTATATCAACCAACACTTATTAAATCCAAACACAGTAGCACTCCCTGAAGTAAAATCCTGACATTGCCTATTCTTCTTCAGTCCTGCCATTTGGTAACAGCCCCAAGCTAAAAAGTGGTAACCTGTCCTAAGCACCATCCCGTTAGTGATGGGTGGTCCAAATCCATCACGACATCATAACAAGATTTCTGTGGCTAGCTAGTTTCTTATGATGATATAATTAAATCTGAAACAAGGGTTTTCAGCTCTTTGCTTTCCTAATTCTCTTCTTGACTCTTGAAAGTAAAAGTTATATTTACTTTTTTAGGTTATTCAAGGATTATGCTTGCTCCAGTAATTTCCTTAGTCACTGTCCTAAAAGCACTGTTTTTTTAAAGATTTCATCTATACATTTGACAGAGAGAGAGAGAGAGAGCACAAGCACACAAGCAGAGGGAGCAGCAGGCTCTCCACTGAGCAGGGAGCCTGATGTGGGGCTCAATCCCCAGGACCCTGGGATCATGACCTGAGCCGAAGGCAGATGCTTAACTGACTAAGCCACTCAGGCGCCCCTCTAAAAGCACTCTTGAGGACTTGAAGAAGGTGAATTTAATGGATTGGAAAGAGAATTGGAGTAGACAGTTCTTAATTTTAGGCCATGGTGCTGTAACTGGCTTCCCAGATGTGAAATACTGGAAGCATTTCATGTATTTCATGGAGATGGTTTATGGATATGCTTACTATCTTTGTATAAAAGAGATGATAATAAATCACTATGGCTGACTTTGGTAGCCAAACTCACTGGTCCAGAAGTCTGTCATCACCTATGCGGGAAGAGTAAGTTACCCTTGACAGAGGTCTGGATGTATTTGGAGAAGTCACCTGGCTTTTCTGAGACCTGGATCCCTCCAACTAAAAAACATGAATAATGTTTGTTCATAGGATTCAAGCACTTTCCATAATTCCTAAGACATACATATCTTTGAGAAGTGTCAAAACATATCATATATGTGTCTTCACAAACATGTATTCTGTCACATAAAATTTACAGCATTAAACGTGAAGATTTTGAAAATAAAAGCTCATATTATAATCTCTACAAAAAGATTTTTTTGGGTGTATTTTAAAAAAATTATTGGGGCACCTGGGTGGCTCAGTCCTTAAGCATCTGCTTTCGGCTCAGGTCATGATCCCAGGGTCCTGGGATCAAGCCCCGCATCGGCTCCCTGCTCAGTAGGGAGTCTGCTTCTCCCTCTCCCCCTTCCCCTTCTTGTGTCCCCTCTCTCACTGTGTCTCTGTCAAATAAATAAATAAAATCTTTAAAAACAAATTATTGACTGGGGGTGCCTGGGTGGCTCAGATGGTTAAGCGTCTGCCTTCGGCTCATGATCCCAGGGTCATTAGATCGAGCCCCGCATCGGGCTCCTGGCTCAGCGAGGAGCCTGCTTCTTTTTTTTTTATTTTAATTTTTATTGTTATGTTAATCACTATACATTACATCATTAGTTCTTGATGTAGTGTTCCATGATTCCTTGTTTGCGCATAACGCCCAGTGCTCCACGCAGAACGTGCCCTCTTTAATACCCATCACCAGGCTGAACCATCTCCCCACCCCTCTGAGGAGCCTGCTTCTCATTCTCCCTCTGCCTCTCTCCCTGCTCAGGCTCTCTCCTCTCTCTCTCTCTCTCTCTAACTCTATGTCTCAGATGAATAAATAAAATCTTTAAAAAAAAATTATTGACTGTATGAACGAGATATATATAATTGGATCAAAAAATCAAAACTCTTAGTTTAATATTTTTATAGAAAGGAAAGATAGCTTTATTTTTTCTCTTACCACAAATATTGCCAATATTTTTTTATTTCTGTATGGCAAAATACCTCATACTTCCAAGAGACATAATTTCATTCAAGATACTCTTCAAATAGTATTGCATTTCTCATTCAAATGTTAGAGTATTTTACAAGACAGTGCAAAAATCCTAAAAAACAATTTTGAAATACATACATGAATTTTTATTTTTTAATCTTGCAGGTTTCTTGAGTTTATTCTGCCAGAGGGAAGTTTTCTAATATCAGGTGAATTAAGATAGATTCTGTTCCATAGATAGTTGGCCAGAATCTGCCTGAGCCCCATAAGTAATGCCATGTCGGTGGCTAGAAGAAAGTTCAAGAACAATATCTCTGGAATGTTTCCCTTTCATGTGAAACTCCAGCTCTAAAAAAGCTCCTGAAAATGATGTATTTCCTATCTCCATAAACACAACCCCTAGACGCTCAGCCATATTTTCAGCAAATCCAAAAATAAACCCAGTTTCTTCAACTAGCCATCGCTCACTTAATATTTTGAAACACGATACAGCACAATGTTTTCTAAAGTTGAAGTATAAATCACAATTTTAAAGCACATGCTACCAGTCTCTCCAGCTAAGGAAAGAAATGGGCGGAATAACAGAGTGGTGCTGTGTCGGATTGAAAATGTAGTAACTGAGGGGAAAAAGCAAAATATTAAAAAAGTAAAAGCTATCATATCTTAGAATTGTAACTCTTTGATTTCAAGCTTTTTTGGGTAATATTAAAAAAAATCATACTTTTTTGCTACTGGGGTATATTCAGTCATTCTAGTGACAAACCTGGTGCCTCGAGCCAATAATTTAGTCTACAAATTTAGATCTACTACACAGATTTGAATTATTTCAGAGTTCCACTCTAAAGTTTACTGACAGTAGACTTTCCCATTTGAGCATCAAGATTCAATAAGCACATCATTCTTTAGAAATTGGCTTCCTTCTTAGAAATTGGTTTTATACAAAGATTCCTTTTATCAATACATAAAACATTGAACTATGATTTGGTTACTATAAAAATAAAGGCATCAAATTTATTAAATGTCCGGCCTTTAGGGAAAATCAAATAGTTGAACCGAAGTTAACATCCTTTTTTGCCTCTCCCGCACGCACCCAGCAGATGCCATTTTTCAGAGCTGTGATCACATTACGTCCGATGATATTTTAAACAAGTGCTATTTAATGCTTCACAAAATATGGAGGGTAAGCATGTCATCCTTTTGAGATAGATGACATAATAGTGTACTTTTTAAAAAAAGCATCATAAGAAAACAGATGACTGGATCTGAATCATTTCTTTTCTCCTTCCTTCATCTCTTATCCCCATACGCCCCCACTTCCTGTGTCCTGTTCACACGACACATGTACTTCCTGAGATTCTTTTGCTTCTCCTGAGAGCACGAGAGAACAGAGACATCTTTATGATGAATCTAGAAGTGGCCAGGTTTTCTCTCTGCCTACAGGATTAGGAAGAGAGCTGAACAGAGAGTGAGCAGCACTCAGGGCTTTGGGGGACAGTGACAATAACACTGCTTGGGAGACTCAGAGCACAGTATTCTTCAGACTTCACTGAGGAAAATTTTATTTTATCATTATTTTTTAAAGATTTTATTTATTTATTTGACAGAGAGAAAGAGAGAGGGAGAAAGCAAGCACAAGCAGGCAGGGGAGAGCAGGCTCCTCACTGAGAAAGGAGCCTGATGTGGGGCTTGATCCCAGGACCCTGAGATCATGACCTGAGCCAAAGACAGCCGCTTAATGGACTAAGCCACCCAGGCACCCCCACTGAGGAAAATTTTAGCTAGACTAAGTCACAAAATCCCCCAAACTAAGAAAATCATTAGACATACTGAAATTGGTAAGATAAAACACACATTTGCTTGGCACTGATTTCCTGGCGAATGCAATTATTCATCAGCATTAGTCCACACAGCACCCAAGTACAAATTAGCAAAAGGGACCCCCCCTTTTGGCAGACACCATGTGGGTAGGTGCATGGCTTGAGAGTGGAGCTGGGCTGGATTCCAACATCCTCTTGCCACCTCAAGCAGGCAGCATCGTGTAGAACGTATTAGGAACAACTGGACACGGGGATCCTATTTACATAGGTCTTTCTTTTTAGCACATTACAAATCCTAAGACAAAAATAATGTAACTGGAACATTTATCTATACTCATTGCAGAGTAGTACAGTGTCAGATTGAGAATGTAAGATTATCTATTGGCAAATGACAAATTCACTCAGTATAAATTCAGGTGAGCTGAAAAGGATACCTGATACAGATTCTTTGTAGTGAAGTCATCAAAGAACAACCAATAAAAGTCACTCTCCTTGTTTATACTAACAGGAGAGTGAATACTTACCACCATCTTCAACTGTAAAATGGAACATATCACTTGTGGCATTGGCCCCATCTTTTAAAACGTAGCATATTTTCATGTCATCAATGTCAGCTAGAAAATAACCCAAGAACAAGATGATTCATTACTAAGGTGAGATTGGTGACTCATTACTTATGGCAAATTCAACTGGCTCTTACTTCTCTGCAACCATGTTTAGGTTTCCTAATTCCAAGGGAAGCAGTGCTATATCTGATTTCTTCTATCTCTAAGCCCCTTGATTTCAGCTGTCCCACGGAAATCTGATCCCTCACCCAGATAGAGTGCAAGAGTTAGGCTATAATAATAGCAAGGTGTTGCCCCTCCCAGTGGTGTTTGCATGTTCATGCACTAAAGAAGTGACTGTCTAAATACGGAATGTCAGACTTCATGACAGGTGGAAAGGGAGATATTTTGAGGCATGAAAGATTTCCTGGCACTACCAAAAATCACGCTCTTTCCCTCCCTGGAGGGCGGCCCTCGGAGGAAAGAACTTCCCTGCCCTCCTCTGGCTAACTTTTCTTACCTCTTGCAATATATAACAGGTTGTTTTTAAGCTCTCCAGAGTTCGAATGAAAAAAATAATAAAAGGCATTTTAAATCCCAAAGACTGAAATAACAGTCATGACCCCAGAAAGCAATTAGCATAGAAAACATCTAATAAAAACCGAAACTTTTATTCATAGTGAAAAGTTATCCTGCCTCAGGAAGGCTCTTTCTTTTGCTTTCTGCCCTAACTCTCAAATATACCGGCATAGTTTGTTTTCAGTGATTGACTAACATACAACTTCAAAAATTTATTCACCCATTTTACTAGTTCCTCTCCTAAATTATGCAGCACAGACAACATAATAAACCAAGCATCATCCTGTTCTGTGATGCTCGCGCAATACGCTGTTATTGACCTGGGCCAGGCAGTAAGTAGTTATTTCCAAGGCTACTTAAAATCAAGATCACAGCTAAGGGTAGCTTCCACAGTGGCATGTAATGTTTATGTGTCTCAGGGGGACTCTATAGTTTTTCCATCTTCTAAGAGGTCTACCAAGTTTGTGCTATCAAGTCCACAAGCATCATATGTAAGAAAATGACTTTATGAAAGAATAAGCTCAAGTGATGTAAGGTACTGGCATCAACACTCCATGAATTTCTGTGACCCCATTTGACAGATGTGAAACGTACAAGCTCCCTTGCTCATACAGTTCTGAAAGGTGACTTGCTTACAACCCGACAGCCGAGGAGGGTAAAATTGATTTAATAGTTAAGGGTAGCTTCTTGTAAAAGGGGTACTAGGAGATGGAGCAAATTCAAGACATTTTATTCCCCCTTAGCATTTTATTTCTAACTCTGCTGTAATTTCCCCAATTTCTGCCTAGTTTTGTATCTTTCTGTGTGGCTACCTTTCCTAGAAGGCAGAAAACTTCTGGGATTGGTTTTTTTTTTTTTCCATCTTAACTTCCCAGAGTCCTTTGCTTAGGGTCTAATATTCAGTAACGGCTCAAATGTTTCTTAAAACGAAAGAGCCCAGAGGTCTGGTGGACCACACTTGGACTGCTACCTCCGCATGTGTGATGTTTCAACAGAGGTAAGGAGCGAAGCCCCTGCAAGGTCTTTACCTGTCTACTCCTACAACTCTGACCCCTTACAACCTTTTAATTCATCAGGAAGGAATGAAGTGAACTGTACCCTGAGGACACATCCTTAGCCTAAGGACAAAGTCCTCTGGTCATGTGGAAAGAGCTTTTTCCAAACTTCCCCATTTGCTCTTTAACTATGTAAGAAAATCTAAAGGCTCTACTATGAGAAAAGGAAAAATTCATTAGTACACCCAAGCTCTGCATAAATTACCACTTCAAAAGTGATTTTTTAAAAACTTTTTTTTAAAAGTGAACATGAATGCAATTAAGACATGCAGGTGTCAAATTTTCTGTCCATGTTAGGGCATGCAATATTGATTAGTTGGAACAAATCAAAACCCTTTTCATTTTCTTTATAACTCAGTTAATAATTCATGGTTCAAAAAAGGGACTAAAAAAGGTCTAAAAAAATCTCAAATAAGTAAAGACTTTGATCATAGTGCTGTTATTCTATAGGAAACTCTAAAGCTATCAAAAACATCATAAATTATATATAAACACTCACTTCTTAAGGCACACTAGTATTAGGAAGATCAAAACCTACTAGCAAAAAAATGTTATTTCCTTTCAGTAAACAACTAACAATTAACTGGATTTTCTTCTTTTTTTTAATTTTATTTTATTATGTTATGTTAATCACCATACATTACATCATTAGTTTTTGATGTAGTGTTCCATGATTCATTGTCTGCGTATAACACCCGGTGCTCCATTCAATATGTGCCCTCCTTAATACCCATCACCAGGCTAACCCATCCCCCCCACCCCCTCCCCTCTAGAACCCTCTGTTTCTCAGAGTCCATAGTCTCTCATGGTTTGTCTCCCCCTCCACTTCCCCCCCTTCATTTTTCCCTTCCTACTATCTTCTTCTTTTTTTTTAACATATAATGTATTATTTGTTTCAGAGGTACAGGTCTGTGATTCAAGTCTTAACACAATTCACAGTGCTCACCATAGCACATACCCTACCCAATGTCTATCACCCAGCCACCCCATCCCTCCCACCCCCACCACTCCAGCAACACTCAGTTTGTTTCCTGAGATTAAGAATTCCTCATATCAGTGAGGTCATATGATACATGTCTTACTCTGATTGACTTATTTCACTCAGCATAATACCCTCCAGTTCCATCCACATTGCTGCAAATGGCAAGGTTTTGGGGTTTTTTTTTGATGGCTGCATAATATTCCATTGTATATATATACCACATCTTTATCCATTCATCTGTCGATGGACATCTTGGCTCTTTCCATAGTTTGGCTATTGTGGACATTGCTGCTATAAACATTGGGGTGCATGTACCTCTTTGGATCACTACATTTGTATCTTTGGGGTAAATACCCAGTAGTGCAATTGCTGGGTCATAGGGTAGCTCTATTTTCAACTTTTTCTTCTAATTACTGATCATGCATTGGATTTATTTCAGTTCATGTATACAAACATTCCATGATTTTGTGTTTTCGTTTTAATTCTAAGTTCACTGACAAACCTGGCAACCACACCTTGGTTCAAACTCTTTGGGGGAAGTTTCTAAAAGTGATCTGTAATGTATCTCCCACAAGATATCACTGTGTACTTATTATAGAGAAAAAAGTCCAGGTCCTTGAGACAAGTGATGGAGACAGCAGGGGCACCCTGGCAAAGAGGCAACATTGAAATAATTTCTCTAATTTGTCTAATTCTACCTTGTTAAGTCTTCCTAATAATAAAATTGAATGAGGTTTAGAAATGAATGGATTTTCTTCTCCCAGGGACCAACTAGCAAATCGATTTGGGAATAACCTTCTTTGCCCACATATGCTAACTTGACTTAACCAGCGCACTGAAAATCCATCAAAATAGAGTTCAGCTTATCCCTTCGGGATAACAGAAACACAAAAACAAATACAAAGTTAGCATCGTCCTCACTCAAGGTACTGCTTTTATTTCCCTTCGAAGAGAGCAACACAGTAGCTGTATAATGGAGCATCTCCATTTTTACTCATCCATCTCGTCTTAAGAAATAACCACCCTGAACCAAACCGCAGCCTCAACTTGCTTAAATGAGTGCTCTGTGATGAACTACCAACAGCCTTCCCAAGCAGTGTTTGGGTTCTTATTGGAATGTGCTCATTTCTCTTATAATCTTAAAAATGTATCTTCACTTGTTATAATAAACTGACTATATTTACAAATGACCATAAAGAGTAATCATGGTGAGTCCTTATCAGTGAGAGAGAGAGAGAGACAGCCTCTTTCTGAAATAGCATAATTTAGGGTTCGATATTTAAGATATAATATTCCAACATTTTCAGCTGTTGGACCTGGTCCATAGAATTTTAAATTAAATAGTCTGCTTGTCTTCTTCCACAAATTCTTTAAAAAAAAAAATCCTTAAAGTCAGATTACTTTTTCAGGTCAGAGGACCAATGTGAAGTCACATTTTCTATCCTGTAATATATTCCTTTCATCCTCTTCACTTTCCATGAAAATAAACCAGTCTAAGATTGCATGGCATCTCTGTCCTCAGAAAGCCCTCACACACAAGTGTCCTGCTGGTCTGGCATGACACTTGGCACTCTGAGCTTTTCCTGTCCCAGCAGCCCCTAGAATATATTCAGGCTTTCAGCCAAGCATCAGGAGGTTGGAGTGCAAGGGCTATTTGCCAGCATCTAAAACAGAGAAGCAGTTCACTTTAACACTATACTTTGCGACATCCGTTTATTAAAGCATTTGTTAGAGCCCAACACTGTTGCGGGAAAAGAACACCCCCACTGGGATGCTCCAAGGGTAAACTTCATCTCCACTCACAGAGCCCACATAGGAGAGATCTAGTTTCCATCCTGACATGGTGAGATTTTCATGAAAGCCACCCGAAGCCCTCTGTAGTTAAGGTCGCACATTCTAGAGAACAGAGCCCTGCCTCCCAAGCCAGCATACTGAATGGGCTTCTCCTTTCAGTCACTGAGTAACTCTGCAGAGGTCATCTGCCCTTCCTGTCTCAGATTGTGTCCACACACAAAGAAAATTTAGGTTAGAAAAACGCTTTAGCTTCAAGAATGCAGATGCTAGAGGTGTTTGCCTAAGTCATAAAATATCAGAGAAGAATTATAAATCTACAAAGTAGGTATAAACACATTTTTTTCAATTACAAAGTTTCCAAGAACTGTAACAGGATTAGAACAATGCTCTCACAATTAATCAAAGTAATATAGATTTGAAGGCTCTATTTCAATGGTAGGTGAAAATAACAGCAAGAAGAATACAGAGAATGTAGATAGCACATCTTTCTCTAAGGTGCCCAAATGCTTCATGAGCAACCTGCAGCGTACCCAACAGGCCACTGTTGGGTACAGGGGTGGAGGACAGGGGTGGCAAAGAAAGCAGAACTAAAAAGCCTGCTTCATTCTTAATTCACCCAAGTCTAGTTCCTGCCTTGGCAGCATACCTTGCTGCTGTTGAAAGACACTCGTGCTTCTTCTTATGGCCGGGCACTGCAGTGGGACATACAGCAAGAGGCGAGCTCTTCTCCCAGAAAAGTGAGTCTCTGTATTGCCCCCCCATCTATTTCCCTTACCTTTTCTTCCCTTACATTCAAATTTGATCCCTTACTTACAAAGTTTTTGGGGATAGCCATACCCTCAGAAAATAAGACCTGCATTTTCCATTGGGTATAAGGAAAGAAAAGCATGCCATACCTTGCGTAAACTGAGTCACACTGTGGTTGCCTCTGTCCAGGTTGAGGAGATATCCGTGTTGAGGGGTCTCTGTCACAATAAACCTGAGAGAAAAATGTAGGCTGTCTCTGTCCTCCGCTTTCAATATTTTGCTTGTGATCATGAACCCCAAGTGACCAGTAGCCAGAGTGCGAAGTGTGGAGGCCCCTTTGTTCACGGCAATTTGGGGGACACTATCGTCAACAGCTGAGACCTGGATTTTCATCACTTGGGGTCTCCTTGTTTCAAATATTGTATCAGGGAAAACATAGAACTCTGTATGGGAACCATCAGTCACCGTGAAGGAGAAGCTGTCTTCACTCGACTCAGTGCCATCATGTCTGTAGCTGATTAAGTTTTCATTCAAGTCTTGCTTGGTAAAAACCGTGGTAGGTCTGGTATTGTTGAATAGGAGTTGGCCATGAACAGGCACCTGGGTGACAATGAACTTCAGAAGTTTGTCAGGAGTATCTCTGTCTTCGACAGTGAGTTCAAAGGGAGTGATCAGCTTGTTTTCACCCTCACTGACAACCAGGTTATGGATGGTGACCACTGGCTTTTTGTTATCCACATCACTAATGGAGATTCGGAATGTCCGAAAGACAGGGTTACGTCCATCGGTGACTTGAAACTCAAAGCTGTCCATCTTGACTTCATCATCAGCTGTGTGGATGTAGTAGATTTTGTTGCCAGCCAGTTGGAGCTGAGTGAAAGATGTGATGGATGCTCCAAGTTGATCTGTGCACTCTAAGTGACCTCTCATGGGAGCCCTGGTGATGGTAAAAACTAAGTTTTCATCAGGACTGTTCAAGTCACTGGTGCTTAGTAGGTCTGTTGTGAGGGTGACTTTGCCACCTTCTTTCAAGGATACTCCCTTGCTTATCACATCTGGGAAGACAATGTCAATGTTCCCAATGGAAACATAAAAGTAGCGATCTATGAGGGCATTTATTCCATCAGTCACATCAAATTTAATTAGGTCCCGAATGCCCTCTTGTCCAAAATGGACATACTGGATTAAGTTTCTGTCCACTTCATCCTGGGTGAAATTCATGCCCAGTGTGATATTTTCAAAGGCACCTGTAGGTTTTTGTCTCTGCAATAAGCCATGTCCTGGCCCATAACGAATAATATAAACCAAAGATTTGTCTTCAGAGTCCAAATCAGTTGCCATTAATATTTTGTTGTTGATAATTTTGGTTTCCCCAATTTCTATTTCTAGTCCATTATTGATAGTCATTCTGGGGGTTTCATCATCAACTGGGATAACTATAATGAGGACCATCCTTTCCACTGAGTGCTTACCATCCGTTAGTCTAATCACAAAACTGTCTTCCTGAGTCTCAGAGTCATCATGCTCATAAATAATGCTTGAACTCTCTAGGATCTGGTCCAAGGTGAAGCTTTCAACCAAAACTGTGCCATTTATCAGCTGGTTCATGATGTGACCGTGAGTAGGAAATTGGGTAATAGTGAAAGTTAGATCATCCGGGGGGATGTCAGCATCAGCAGCATTGAGAATGGGCGTATCGATCACCAGACTCATGCCTTCCATCACCATAAATTCTCTCATAAATATTTCCGGCTGTTCATCATTGGTGGGAATGATGACAATGGGGAAAAAATGTCTCTCTGAAAAGTTAATGCCATCAGAGCAACGAAATATAAATCGGTCTTCTACAGGTTCGACCCCTTTATGGACACTCTGGACATAGTTAATATGACTCTGCCTGAGGTCTTTCAGGGTAAAGGCACTTACGGCAATTCCTGCTCTTGATTTCTCAGAGCCTGGAGCTGGAGAAATGTTTTCAACATAACCGGAGGTAGGCTGAATAACTATGGTGCACAAGATGTCATCAGTTAGTGAATCAATATCTTCAGCACTTATATGTGTTGAGGTTATAACACTTTTATCACCTTCCACGACTATAAACTGTTCATCCACAGAAATTTCTGGAGCCTGGTTATCAACAGGGAGGATGGTTACCCACATGGTAACTCCTTGGATAGTATTGCCACCTATTACCCATTCTTGAGACATATCTGACAGACTCAGGTTAAATGAGTCCCCTCTGGGCAACAGGCCTATCTCACCACTAGTGTGGGCATAGACAGCAGAGCCCTCTAAGATATCCCTTTGGGTAAACTGCTCTGCTGGAACTCCATTGACCAGGATTTCTCCATATAAGGGTGGATCTTCCAAGATGAAAGTCAACATCAAATCATCAGTGTCCTCCTCAGTCCCCTTGATTATACTGGCAGTAATTTCAGTAGCTCCATTTTCTAGAACATCTAGATATGACCCCAGAGTGCCAGCAGGAAGGCTCAGCATGGGGACCTCATCATCCGCTGGCCGGACATTCACTCTGAGAGTGATGGGCACCACGTGGTGTCTGTCACTGACCTCCAAGGAACAGCTATCGGTGAGGGACTCATCTCCGTTATGGGCATAGGAAATCCGACCCTGTTTTATGTCTTCCAAGTAGAAGACCTCCCCTACATGCAGTACCTGTCCAGACACCCTCATGTGGCCATGTTTGGGTGCCTGCGTGAGAGTGAAAGAGATGTGCGTGATGTCAGTGTCTACATCATCCACACTCAACTCAGTCTCACTCAGGATGTGGTGTCCCTTCTCCTGAATGGTGAAACCCGTGTTGAGGATCTCAGGTGGCTGGTTGTCCACTGGCTGCAAGTAAAGGGTGAAGGTGCCCGGAGCCACATTCCCAGCTTGGTCCTCCACCTGGAACTGGAACTGGGCCACTCGGGCAGCCACTCCCAGTTCCTGCTGCGGGGGTCTGTAAGCAATTTTATGGTGGTTGATCTGGGCTTGGGTAAAATGGGCCACGACGACTGAGGGGCTGTCAGTCAGGACCAAGGTGCCCAGTGGTGCTGGCGAGCGGTTTTCATCTGTGTCCATGGGGGGCTGGGTCACTGTGTAACGCAGTTCTCGGTCATCTGTGTCCAGGTCAGTGTAGCGAAGCCACTTCCTCCTCAGCGGGGTGAGCTGGGATTCCTGCACCACCATCCGAAGGGGACAGCCGCTGCCCAGCTCTGGAGGGAGGCGATCCACAGGATGAATGCGTATCACAAACCTGTGTGGTCCCGATTGATTAGGGGGGTCATGGTTATCCTGCACTCGAAATGTGAACTGGTCCATCACTGGCCCGGGACTATGGGGCCCTGAGTGCCTGTAGAACAGCCTCCCCTCAGTTATGTCCTGCTGCCGCCACTCTGTCACCGTTTGCTCATAGAATGCTCCCTGTCTCCTCCAAGGGCCCCTGCTCAGTTCCTCCTCCTCCTCCTCCTCCTCACGGGGAGGATGAGTTTGGCGGAGAAGCAGATGCCCTACGGTTGAGGAGGGCGGCTCCAGCACAAAAAGCAGCAGAGAGTCATCTGAGTCAATGTCAGTTGCACTTAGAGCAAGCGGCAGGATGGGCGCCGTTTCACCTTCTGCCAGTGTTAGCCCCGTGTTAGCATTGAGGACTGGTGGTTGGTCATCCACAGGCACTAAGGTGATGGGGAACAGGAACTGCACCTGGTGCCTGCGTCCTCCATCCACCATTCGAAGGACAAGGTTGTCACTCAGTGAACCATCTTTGTCATCGTGATGGTAGACCACCTGGCCGGCTGCTAGCTCGGCCACCGTAAAGGTCTTAGGGGCAGCACTGCCATCGGTGGCACCCAGAAGGACAAGGTGACCGTGCCGGAGCCCAGCCACCACCTCCAGCTGCACTGCCTCCAGGTCATCCTCGTCGCTGATGACCAAGTTTTGTGGTCCGATGCCCGCAGGGCCTGTAAGGGGTCGGGACTGGCCCTCGTAAAGAATGAGACCGGTGTTCCGGGTGACCACGGGAGCCAGTGTGTTCATGGGCTTCACTACTACCATAAACGCAAAAGGGTCTGAGGCAGCTCCTTCCGGGTCCACTACCTCCAACTCCAGTTCAAAGAGACGTTCCTGGTCAGAGTCCTCAGACGGGGGCTGGTAGGCAATCTTCAAGAGCCGCAGGTCCCTCTGAGTGAAGGAGGAGAGGGGCAGGCTACGATCATCAGTACTTACTAGGTAGCCCTGGCCAGGCTGGAAAGGAGAGGTGAGGTTGAAGATCAACAGGTCAGGGGGCGACTCAGCATCCTCGGCGGCCAGCATGTCTGGGGTCAGGGCGGTGAGTACAAACTGGTCCACCTCCATCATCATCATGGCCACGAAACTGGGCTTGGGTGCGGTGTTCTCTGCCCCTCCTCGGATTCTCACCAGCACCTGGAAGTGCTCACGCTTCAAAGCAGGCCTCCCCACAGGCGAACCTCGAGAGCGCAGCTCCACCACCATGGGCACCCAATCCCTATTTGGTGACCGACTGGGGGCCGTGTGGCGGTAGCGCACGCCTAGCTCCTGGAAAGCCCTGCAGTCCATCAGGAGAGGCTCCTGGGCGCCCCCCTCGCTGGCTCCACCCGGAACCTGCGGGTAGTAAAGGAGTTCCCCGTAGCGAGGCAGCGCGCTCAGGCCGGACAGGATGCCCACGCGACACTCCTCGGTCTCGGGCTGGTAGGCGAACTCCAGGCTCCGCGCGTCCAGGGCATTGCTGGTCCCCAGCAGCTCCTCCACGACGAGGGGCAAGTTTCGAGTCACAACCTCCAGCTGGGTGAAGAGCACCTCCACCTCCAGCACCAAGGGTAGCACTGCTGCCCCTCCCGACGCGTCGTAGCGCAGCTGCAGCCGAATGCGATCCCGCGACGGGCTGCGCCCGCCCAGGTGCGAATAACGCACCTCTCCCGGGCCGAAGTCGCACCGGAAGCGCTTGGGACTCAGGCGGCCAGGCCTCTGGGCCAGCGCGTCGTTGTCTAGCACGGTCACCGCGCAGCGGTCCCCCGGCTGCACCTGCAGCACCAGGTCGTGCAGAGGATCCAACCAGACCTCGCGGCCGAAGGGCACCCGGAGCCCACGGTTCGCCAGCACTATGGCCTCCTCGGCGGGGACCCCTGCAGCCCCCGCGAGATCCGGGGACAGCAACGCCCGGCCAGGGGCAGCGGGCTGTGCCGGGACGCACCTTACCAGTGACAGGAGAAGCAGCAGCAGCAACACGAGGCGGGGCGGCAGCGCAGGTATCGGCTGAAAACTGGCGGAGTAGGACACCCCGCCGGCGCGGGAGGCGATCCCGGGGGTCCTGGCCACGTGCATGGTCCGGGTGTTAGAGTTCGGACAGGTCAGCCTGAGAGAGCGCAGTCAGTCCCCCGGCAGGGAGCAAGAGAGCCCTCCGGAAAGTGCCTGGAAACCCGTACTCTGTAGCTGCGGCTGGGCCAGGTTGGAAAGTTGCGCGGGCCGGGCCGGGCTGGCGCTGCTGCGGAGGCTGAGCCCCACTGGCCGTCCCGCTCCGCCGCCTGCCGCACACTGGCTGGGAGAACCGAGTCCCTCCACTCCTGCTTCCCAGGTCCCGGGACCTAGAGCTTTGAGGGAAACTCCTCCCCTAGCACCCCCCCAGTCCTCCCAGGAGGCCAATCGTTGGTCCCGGGAGGAGGCCCCGAGTCCAGGGTTGGGTAGTGATATCTGCCAATCAGCTCCTAGGGGCGGAGGCGGGGAAACCGTACGGAGGGGAGGAGATACAAGGCGCTACATGTTGTCCTGGAAGCCACTGGCGGTCTCGGGGTGCCCACCTTTGCTCACGTTTCGCTGTGGGATGCCAGGGTTGTGGTTCCAGCAGAGGGGTTGGGACATGCGGCTGGGCTTAAATCAGTTCTTCAGCTGCCTGGGATCCAGGATTACCCATTTTAGCTCCCATCCCCTTCGATTCGATGCAGTCTCGCGCGGGGGAGTGTGTGGTTATTGCTCACTGAAATTTGCAAACCGGAGAGGAAAGTTATTCGCAATGTCTCTTGTGTTTGACTCGAAACCCAGAGCAGTTTGGGAAGAAAGGCTGGGGCATATTTGCAAAAGAAGGACAACTAGAATTAAAAGTCAATGCTAGAGCAGGTTGCTCACACACACACACACACACACACACACACACACACACACACCCCACCCCACCCGGGGCCGCTGCCGTCTCCTCGTAAATTACAAGGGGCACAGTCCTTGGTGGTGAGTTTTAAACAAGCCCCTCCTTTGCAACCAAAGTTCAGAGTAAGAGTAAAAGGGAGGTGGGAGGGGGTCGGGAGGGACATTTGGAACGCGTGAGAAATGCACTCAGCCCGATCGCAATAGCGAGACTAGCCCCCCAAAATAAGATCTAGGGAATGTAGCCCCAGGCTCTCCCAAAGCAGCCGCTGTTCGGGTAGCTGTCGTTAGAAACGTTCCTGTTCTCTTTGCAGTAATTAGACCAAGTACAAACTAAACCTACTTGTCAGCATCACATTTCTTTGCATGCCAAGAGAATTGATAAATATCCGGAGGGCCAACGAAAATAGGTCAGCTCCCATTTCAGTGAGCCGGTTTTTAAGTCAGAGTTTGAGCTCTTCCTGCCCCCTTGTGTTTGTGCGGTTTGAGAAGTGTGCGATTTCCCCTTCTGCAAGGTTTCTAACAGCACCCACCTATTCGAAGAAAAAAGAAGAGACCTCACAGTTAAAACCCAGCCATTTCCAGATTCGTTTCTTGAGCAGTCTTTACTTACCCTGATCAAAATGTTTTCTTTTGGAGAATGTTGTTTTCTGTTCAGTAACACAAATCAGATTATTAGTCGGAATATAGAATTGGAATCAGGGTCATCCTGCACTTTTCCTGTTTAAAAATAGTTTAGATTTGGGAAAGAAAATAGTGTAAGACACTGCTGTGACATTTTCAATTTCAGTCAAAACTGAAGATCTAAAACGCATATGGAGGTACATTTCGGTAAGAAATACTTTATTAACCCTTCCAGGATGTTCCCCTGAGCTTCTCCAGTCCAGAATTTTGATCCCTGCCAGCACACTCACAGCTACTTTCCTGGTCACAGCCCAGCCTCTATATGGAGTATTGCTGGGAAGTGTCAGATTCTGCTCCAGGAAGGCCACTGAGCCATGTCTGTCCCTGGGAGTTAGAGATGGAAAATTCTGAAATCTTTTAAAAAGAAGCCAGACACACACAGAGAGAGAGATTAATTTAAAGGAGCCACTCATACCAGCAAACAAATGACATTTAGTTAATTGAATATTAATCGAACTAATTATTAATGCTTTGCACTTCGGGGGAGCTTTTAACTCCCACTTATGATTGATGAATACATTTCACAACTTAGTATAAAATGAGCATCCAGGAACCTAGAAGGGATGTGGCTGAAATTTTAAACATATGAGAAAACCCCCATCCAAGTCCACCGATTTCCAATTTACTTTGGTGTTATTATTTTATAGCTTCTTATAATGATTCATTATGGCAAACAGAATTCAAATTGCAGTGACAAGGGGAAATTTTACTCTTTCCCGTTCACAAATAGAACAAATGGAAAGATGCCAAATGAAATAGAACATCAGTTTCAGAATATGGTTCTTTATATATTATATTTCAAATTCTGGTTACATACTTTGAAACCTGTCAACTGGGAGCTGAGTGATTCTTATTCAGGCATTGTGACCCTGGGTCCACTCTGACCAGGACCAGACCAACAGCCTGACCCCTTGATGCTTCCCAGTGGCTCCAGGCTTTTCCTTTCTTCCTTTTAAAGTCCAACTCTGTTTGACTTGCAAGCGATGATAAGATCAGCATTTGAAGTATGGTAGCATGCCCAAAGGGCAGAGTTCAGTATTTTGTTTCACGGTAAGAATAGAGGTCCACAGTTATTTTTAAGTAGCCTAAGGAAATCAATAAACTATAATCTTTTTTTTACTTTTTAATTTAGACTGCCTTGAAGTGATGGAATGATTCTTACTCTTCTTTCTTTTTTTCTTTGGAGGAGGGGTAAGTGCCTTCATTATTTGTTGTTGTTTTTTTTAATCACATAGGAAGTAACACATACTGTGATTTGCTTAAATACATTTTGCATTCATAGTTATTGATAAAATAGTGAAATATTAAATTCTCATCTGCAAGCATTATTTATGATGATAATCTCTCTTTAGGATAAATACCTCAGTGTTAAAAGATTTCTATACCTAAGTGGCAAGGAAATATTATTTTATGGTCAGTAGTCTTAATATCATAAGGGATTAAATAAGCTGGCAAACTTGTAATTTTTTTAAATCTGAGCTTAATTATTCAGTGCTCCTTTCATTATCCTTGTAACACTGACTGTGCTTCCTCTGGGCAAAATATCTTTTTTAAATTCTTAAAGTTGCTTAGCATATGAAAAACATGCTAAAATGTCCCCTCAAATCAACTTAAAGCTGAAATTATTCATTGTTAAAACTCAAATGACCTCCGACCTAGGGTTAAGCACCAGAGAACCTATTTCCTAAAATAAAGAAGGTTATGTGATGAATTCAAGATACAAGCGAGATATTCAGGTGTAAACCGACTCTGGTTAAATTTACACCAGGTTAAATTTTGAATATAACGTTGTCATTCCAAAGTTTATTTCACTTTTCTTATATCACTCTCCTGGCCTGTAAGACCCCCTTAGAAAAGATGGCTTCAAGGACCCCTGTAGAGTGCTCCCAGATGAATGATTGAAGCATTATGCCAGGCACCTTTAAGAGCTCTCAATAGAATTGTAGTCTTTGATGGCTTCAAAATCATGGCTTGCCTGTAAACACCAAACTTGACTGATTGCAGAGCAACACTGAAGGGGAAACAGCCCTGGACTGATGGACCAAGACCTGGGTCCCCGCCTTGGCTCTGACATCCACTGACCCCCTCCTCCCCTCCAAGCCTGGATCTGCATGGGAGTTGGGCAAACCTGGGGAGTTGTACTATGGGGGCTTAAGATGCAGCTACCTCAGAGTGTGGGTCCCGGCCCCTGGCGGGCTGCTTTGGGTCCCTAGTGCCGGGGGCCTGGCGTGGGGTGAGGCGAGACTGCCCCATCGTAGCCGGGGCAGTCGTGGGTTCCTGGTCAGCTTCACATACCTCAGATGTTCTGTTTGCAATAAATGCCCTAGAGCCAAAACAAAAACAAAAACAAAAACAAAAACAATTCTCTCTCTTTTGCGACTGTAGTCTCCCTAGCTGTAAACCAAGGGACTCAGTCTTCTCAGACAAATTCTCTTTTGGGTCCCCTTTGGTTTTGGTGTTGGTGCTGTGAGACCAAATTTATGGATGACCTGCCATTTGGCTTCCTCAAGTTACTTTTTAGTTTACCGTGCTCCTTCTATCTGCAGTATTCTCCCGAACGGCCTGTGGGAATCAATCGGAAATTTAAGAGCCCTACTAAGCTTGCAGACCACTTGCTGGAACTTCCTCATTTCATGGGCATGGAAACAGAACCAAGGAGGTTAAGACCCAGGAGTGGAGCTGGAAAGGCAGAGAGATAACTGACTGACTGCAAGGTCAGTATCCATACCCTACCTTAAGCTCCAATTTAGCCTTTAAGGATGATGTCAAATACTTACTCCCCCATGGAAATTTTGTTTATCTACCCAACTTAGTATGAGCTGTGCGTCTTTTGACTTTCTCATACCACCTCCTCCCCTTTGCGCCAAATGCCTTTGCTTATATCTCTTATGAGATCCCTCTGACTGTATGTTGTGTTATAGTCGTCTGAGTTCTTGTTGTGCCCTTCACTGTTTTGAAAGCATCTTGAGCTCACAGCCTGCATGTACTCATCCTTTACCTTCATAAAGATCTTAATAAATATTCACTACATGATATTAGATCTCAATTTATCATTTCCCAAGCAATTTCGCTTGAAATAACTCAGCCAGATAATTCACAACAGCTTCGCAAGGTAACCAGGTATGTTATTCAGTTTTCTTAGTAGCAAGCGACAAACAGACTGGCTGAATTAAGCAAAAAGGAACTGAAAAAAATAGTGAATCGCTCACATCATTCCTGGAAAGGCAGCAACATAAGGCTCAGAAAAGTGAACATGAACCAAAAACCAAACCTTCCACTTGGTGATGGTCTGTGGGGACAGCACTGAGCCACTGTGAGACACTGAAGGCTGCAGGTGACACTCCCACTCTGGCCAACACTAGATGTGAGTCAGCAGCCTTAAAGCCACTTCCTCCGCTGCTCGTGGGCACAGATGTCACTGCAGCCCATGCCCAGAGATTTTTATGTCTCTGTCACTGCAAAATCAGAGGTCTGGGCAGGATTGGCTTATCCAAGCTTAAGTCATGGGCCCACACCCCAGCTGCCGAGGCATGGGGGAGTGTTTGTCTGGCCTTTTTGGCTTCCTGGGTTTGAGTGGCTCCCCTTCCCACTAAGATTCGTACCATGGGAACGTCTCATCTAGAAGAAAGAAGTTCACATTCCAGGGAGCCAAATACAGCCTACTCATCATAACGGGTTAAGTAGCAATCTTACCATTTTATGTTTGAGAAAACAGAGACATAGCAGGGATCCGTGACTTCTTTTCAGGTTCATACAGAAAAAAACAGAATTAGGGGCGCCTGGATGGCTCAGATGGTTAAGAATCTGCCTTCGGCTTGGGTCATGATCCCAGGGTCCTAGGATCGAGTCCTGCACCAGGCTCCCTGCTCAGTGGGAAGCCTGCTTTTGCCCCTACCCCAGCCCCTGCTCTCTGTTTCTCAAATGAATAAATAAAATCTTTTTTAAAAACCAGAATTAAATAAAGTAGATGAAATAAATTAAATGAACTAGAATCCAAGTAGTCTACTGTAGGCTGCTTTTCCTTTTACCCTCTGAAATAGGCCATTTTTCACTTTTAAAAACATTTGGCAAAACTTCTTAATTTTTTCTTCCTCAGAGAAAGGGTTTTTGAGAACTACAGAGTGGGGGAAGTGGTTCAGGACAGCCTTATCTTCCCACAGCCTGTGGTAATGGGGATTCCTGGATGTCCACACTGGGGAGCCTTGTGAAAATCTTTCTTGTTGAGGCAAGTCATAAATGGAGGAGGAAAGGGGAGAGACCAGCTCCCTGTGGCCGCAGAGGCCTGTGCTGAGCCAGCCAGAGAGCTCCCTGTGGCCTGAAGGTCAGCACAAAGCCCTGACTTGGCAGCCTTGAAAATAGTTTTCCCGAAGATTTGGCTTGTCGCTTGTTGAGATCTTTTAAGCCAGTGATTCTGGGGCATTAATATCCGTGGATTTTCCACTTGTAAGTTTTCAAACAAAACTCAGAATGAAGTGGAATTTAAACACAGTTGAAACAAGAGACCATGACTCAGCTGAACCAACAGGAACTAAAACAAAGAATAAGGGAAAAAGCTCTTCTCTTATTGGGATTTAAATTAAAAAAAAATTATGGCATGACTTCTGTATGTTTCTTATAGCAATCTTATTTTTTGACTCTTATTAATAGGCCTTCATGGAAATGCTCACCGTGTCCTTGGCTTATACCACGGGGGGACTTAACAAAAGGCCCTCTGATACAGAGTGCTATCTCACGTGAATTAAATTCTGTAAGACAGAAATGTAAGGGGTGAATTTAAATTAAAAAAAGATCTATCTAATTTTAATCTGAGGTGAATAGGGCATACACTTCTAGAGGGGAAAAAGCTCCTTCTTGAGTAGCTTTAATCAGAAACGATCACAGGTTTGTTTTCAGGAATTATTATTTAAGATGTATCAATTCTTGAGAATGATTCCCTTGATAGGTCACTTAAAAATTTCCACCAATATTCTCTTTTTTTTTTATTTATGAATCAATCTCCAAGACTCCATTTTCAGCAATTTTCTAGGTTCGACTGGAAAGATGGCTGCCTTGGGCGCCTGGGTGGCTCAGTTGGTTGGGCGACTGCCTTCGGCTCGGGTCATGGTCCTAGAGTCCCGGGATCGAATCCCGCATCGGGCTTCCTGCTTGGCGGGGAGTCTGCTTCTCCCTCTGACCCCCTTCCCTCTCGTGCTTTCTATCTCTCATTCTCTCTCTCTCAAATAAATAAATAAAATCTTTAAAAAAAAAAAAAGAAAGAAAGATGCCTGCCTTGTTCCCACCAATGCCATGCTCAGGATCTCAAGGAGTGTTCCTGAATTGCTCCCTGGAGGGCCAGTCCTGTTAGGTTTTGGCAGGGCCCCCAAATTCCAGTTCCCCATCCCCTACCTCCCTGTCTAGCATTTAACTTTCACCATCTAGATTAGAGGGTCATTTGGCTGCAACCAGAAATCCCCCAAAGACAGAAAGCCTGCTCCTCGTGGCGGAAGTCAGGTTTATCACTGAACAGCTGTAATTATTAGAAAGCCCATCCTTCTCTAAAGTTGAAAACTGCCTTCTTGTGATTTCCATCTGTTCTCTTCTCTGCATGAAATGGATTCTATCTATTCCTTCTTCCACATGACAGCTCTTCAGGTATTTGAGGGCAACCAACCTATCCCCATGATATTATCTTTTCTCAGGACTAAATATTGCTGCTTCGCTCAACTGTTCCTTATGACACATTCCCCACACCCCTTGCCATTTTGTTTGCTGTATCTCAGTGTCTCTTTTAAAAGGTGGCACCGAGACCGAAGCACAACAGCTTTCTTGGGATTGCATAACTGATAAGTGACAGGGCTGGGATTTGAACACCGATAGTATAGATCCAGTGACTGGCTTCCTCTGTACTGGACAATCCTATCTGGCAACACTGTGCCTCAATTATTTGTGGTTTAGAGATATTTTCAAGTAGAATAAGCTACATTGTCTTCTGAAACATATTGTGACACAGTAGAAGGAAATTAACTGGAAAGAGCCCCAGCTCCATTTTTATCTTTTAAATTCTCAAAAAACAAACAAGAGAACAGCAACAAAAATTTAAAAAGGAAGAGAAAAGAGCAAGAAGGCTAAGTTATGAAGGGTGTGTGTATATGTTGGAAAGGAGTTAGTTTATTGTTAGTATATTGATTTCCAGTGAGTGGATGATATTTTTGTTCCTTTGAAGTCATCATTGCAATTTCAAGAATTTGTCCTAGGAACTAATCCAAAGTTGAAATAAGCTCTATATAAATAAAGATGTTTATGGTAATATTATTGATTTTAAAAAGTCACAAAGAAAAATCAAGTGTCTAAAAGCAAATGGAAAGATTAAGGATAATCACGTATATTGATTCATTATATTAGTATGCATATTTTATAAATGATAATTATGTGAGCTAACACGGAAAATGTATAATATGAAATCTACATACTATGATCCCAAAATATGAAAGTAATACATGGACAAGAACTGAAGTAATATGCAAAACAGAAAATCATTGCTGTGTTCTCTTGTTGGGTTTGTGGATGGCACTTATTTTTGGTTACCATATTTGTTGAATTTATAACAAAGGAAATTTAAAAGTTAAATAGTTTATCCAGATTTGTTTTAAAAGCTACACCAAAATCTTTTGAAAGGTGAACCGAAGTCCCACTCTTGAACTGAATTTGTATAACAATTCAACACACTTAGGCCCGAATGCTTAAGATAAATATTGGTCATGCTATAAATTGTAATTCTTCCTCTCCCTTCTCTTAAGATATTGGCTTGCACCTTAATAGCAATTGTTATAATAATAAAAACAGCATATACAAAATGCTTTATCAATGTACTAGATTGTAAACATTGTTCCCAGAAAGGTATACATTTTCTTGCTATTATTAAATATCAGGTGGGCTACCCTACCACAATTATAGGCCTTTACACTTTAGGATAGTGAGTCACTTGTAACTGAAGGCACAAAATGAAACGTGGAAGGTACTGTTTCATAACCAATGTTAATGATCATATATCTTTACCCAATAAATATGAATAAAAGGTTTTCAATACAAAGCATATTCAAAGTAATGTTATTTATTGAGCTTAAAAATCTGAGAATATCAGGGAGCTTGGGTGGCTCAGTCAGTTAAGCGTCAGACCTTGATTTCAGCTCAGGGTTGTGAGATCGAGCCCCTTGATGGGCTCCACATGGGCATGGAGCCTGCTTGAGATTCTTTCTCTCCCTTTCCGTCTGCCCCCCCCCACCCTTGGTGCACACACACACATGTTCTCTCTTTAAAAAAATCTGAGAATATCATTTGTGTGGCTTACTAACTTCTACATAGAGTAATATTGGAAATAATTTGTAAACTGTTGATTCGGTTATTTAGTGATTTCTCAAGTTCAATACAAGAACATCTCTTTTATCTTAACTTTACACTTACTTCTTGTATATGAGACCTTAAAAATGTTGCTTGATTTCTGTTCTCAGTGTTCTTTGATTATTTAAAAAATAGTTTTTCACTGAACAAGATATATCACTGTAGCCTTATGGGAAGGATCAATATATTTATGTTACCTTTAAAAATAGGCTTTAAAGTATAATACCAATATCTGAGATTTAGAGTAAAAATTTCAGTCTTTCCCTGAAGAATCTATACTCAGTTGAATTAAGTGACTTAACTTACTTAATTAAATGTGTAAATGTAATGTGCACTATTTGATTTTTACATATAGTTAAAATTATATAATTAGATTTGTTATTGAAAATTTTGAACTCTTACTCAATTTAGCTTTGTCAAGATACATTATCACAGACAACCATCTGTATGCGCAAGAAGTTACAAAATGGATATAAGGCAGAATGTAGGACTTAGGATTCACTGAGAAGTCACTTCACACAATATGCCTTTTTATATATGAGCTAATGCTATTGAGTCCTAGGCTATGATTCTGTACATTCCTATCACCTTGAGCTCATTAACTCCATGTTCCGAGCAAACAAAAGAACACCAGGAAATCAATTTAGGTGAATATGTTTATTTAACATGTGCTGTTATTATTATTCATAATATTTTGGGTTGCTAGGTCTGGATGATTAGGGTGGCTACAGGAATAAGGAGAAAAAAGAAAGATTGGAACATTTGGAAGTAAGAATGTGTTCATCACAAGTAATTTGAGAAAATAACTTCTGATACTATGTGCAAGGCTAAGCAGAGGAGATTTGTAAGGATATAGGAAGGAGATCATTTCTCAATGAAAATATCAGTTATATACAACAAAATGTGTTCATCTCACTTGAAACGAGTGAATGTATTTTAACTTAATACTAAATCCAACACATTTTAAAAACTAACTTAACTTGAAACAAATTTTTCTAATTGTTAGTGGTGGGGGGTTGGTTGTTTTTTTAGAGATAGAGAGAACGCATGTGTGAGTGGGGGCGTAGGGACAGAGGGAGAGGGAGAATTTTAAGCAGGCTCCATGCTCAGTGTGAAGCCCAACGTGGGGCTCAATCTCATGACCCTGAGATCATGATCTGAGCCGAAATCAAGAGTTGGATGCTTAACTGACTGAGCCACCCAGGCATCCCAGTGTTTTTGTTTTCTTTTTGTAAAATGTGATCATATTCTTTCCTACTACTTATAAAAATATTCAGATTTCTCATGTTCTTTGTTTTACAACTTCAGAAAGCTAGAATAATAGGTGACTAGAAGAACAATAAAAGTGAACTCTACTGAAGCAATTTCTGGATTTCCTTAGAGTTTTCAAATTCATATTGCTTTGAACTTAATGTACCTGCTGTTTTCCATAACTTACACATGATTTTTATCATTGGCATTGATTTCCAGGAAAGAAAAAAAGTAGTTTTTTACTCCCCTTTCAACTAGTTTCTTTGAATTTTCTGACTTAGTGCATCAAAATCAGTATGTAGCATTAATAAGATCAGTAAGTATTCCTTATATACCTATTATTCATGATTTTGAGCTTAGAGATGGTGATTAAAACCTTGTCCTGACCTGTAAGGATAGGACATCAAATTGGATAGACCAGACTGGAATAATTAGAAGGAACCTAAGGGACATTGGAAGGGAAAGTAAGAATAGTATAAAACTGAATAAAGAATATTGCAAGGTGGATTAATGACTGTGTTCAGGGGGGAAAAAAGGTACTTCAGGTAGTTGAAGTAAGAAATAGGAAGGTTTTAATGAAGGATGTGGGCTTGAGTTGGAAATCAAAGGATGAGTTTGGATAACTGAAGAAAGAGAGGAGTGCCACAGGCCAAGGGAGTACATGATGGAAAGCTCAGAGCTTTGGTTAGACCTGCACCTGAGTAGTGATAGTCATGGGGAAAATAGGCTATTTGTTGGTATAAAGAAAAGTATTGATGAACATGCTGTGGTTGCTCAGGTTAGAGATTCACT
The DNA here is from genome assembly GCF_037043125.1 of Eumetopias jubatus. Taxonomy (NCBI): domain Eukaryota; kingdom Metazoa; phylum Chordata; class Mammalia; order Carnivora; family Otariidae; genus Eumetopias; species Eumetopias jubatus. The sequence goes on along the minus strand of NW_028274809.1, from coordinate 130,861,484 downwards.
AAAACAACAACAACCAAGTATTAAGATTTGAAAACTAAACTAGAAGTAGCTATTGGAGATTTTGTAAGTGATGCACGATTAAAGTAGTATTTTAGGAAGATGAGTCTGGCAGCTAGCTCTCTGCAGGGTGAAAAAGAATGTAGTGCCTAGGATATCATTGCAATGGAAAGACCAGTGTCACTGCAGAAATAAGGAGAAAGAGGAAAGGTTACCACGTTTGGAAGTAAAAATATGACCATAGCAGGTAATTTGAAGAAATAATCACTGAATGTTTACTGTATGCAAGGGACGACGCTGAGAACAGAAGGAAGCACAAGGAATAAGGAAGAGAGAAGAATTCAAGATAGCTGTCTGGTTTCTGACTGGAAGAGTGGAAGATAGATTTCACAAGGAACAGAAGAGGAACTGTTACAGCTCAAGCATGTGGGAAGACGTTAATGGGCCCAAAGAACAGAAACTCAACACGATCTAAGTAAGAGATTTTGCCCCAAGTTTTTTCCAAAAGAGCATGCATTAACATCCATGTGTACATAGCCACGTCTACCATATTAACCACATCTACCATCAAAGGAAAGGAAGCTATAATTATAAACACAAGGCTGGGAAGTTTCTTTGATCTGTTCCTGGTGTAAAACTGTTGTATTTAAAGATATTCATAATGGGCTCTGCTTATAGAGAGTGGTTGTAATGTCTCAAATTCCACTGGGCCTTTTTCTTCTAGTTCTTTGCACTATTATTTAGATTTTGAAATAATATAATTACAAAATTTCAAATGTGTACCTTGGGACTTAAATTCTACAAGTTACCTTCTTTTTTTTAATGTAGCCAAACCAATATTTTTTATCCTTAACTCTTTGAAAGTACACTGTATATAAACCTTTCTTTTTTTTTTTCCAAACTAATATTTTATGGCACACTCATGCTTATTCTTCCTAATGCCTCAAGATTCCTGCATGTTGATATCTGTCTGGCTATGTATTTGACTACAACTTTTCAATATGTGTGGATATTTTTTGTAAAAATATGCAATTAAGCTGAGTCTTAACTCAGAAAAAAAATATATATCTTTGGGTTCTGTGTTTTATCTAGAAATATATTGCTTTTATAGGTATGCTGATATGGGTATATGATATGGCAGAAGATTATCTTTTTTTTTACCTTAGGCCATGATGGAATATTTGACTTTAGCTGCTGACTATCTCTGTTCCCCAGAGCATGTGGCCCACAGTACTCACAATATTATTGTGTTTCCAGACAGGCTACTGTGGGTGCTTAAAAATATTATCTCAGATGCTGATTCTGCTTTGCTGGCCACTGACTGTAGGAGAGCTATTAAAAGAAAAATAGAAATACATATATATATATATATCACATATACAGAGAGAGACAAACATATATGTTATATGTAATTGAAATATTAAAAGTTTATAAAACATTCCTAGTTTTGAGAGAGTATTACAATGATGTCATCTGGGAGTTGATGTGACTGAAGGTAGTAGCATGTTACAACTATAAATATCAACATATTTCACAAGTGTTCCAGATAATATTAGATAGGGGAAAACCAGGCTATTAAAAGAACTAATTGATGCCTCCAAATGAAAGTAGATTCTAAATATGCTCTCTTTCTTGGAATATGTTGCCTGCCCCCCATACTGGTGATGTGAATAAAGAAGACAACTGTTGGAATATCAGAATCCATTTGACTCCTCCAATAGAACGCAATCAATTCCATTTCTAATATCGCTGCAATGACATATTAGATTTTAATAATATTAGAAAAATCTCAACAATTTTATGAGAAGTGGTGGCTCTGATTTATATAAGCTCTTAAGAACTAGCAACAAAAATCAGGCAATTTGAGGGAGGTATAGAAAATACAATGTTCCACTCTGCTGATGGTGTTCATCAACAGAGTCATACATTCATTACGTGTATAATGCTAAAGCTGGGGCAAGGATTCTGAGCTCTGTGCTTGCCTTCCACAAGCCAATTTAAATTACAGGGAGTGCCCAGGGCATAGTGACTTCATGAGACACTGAGCCCATCACAGTGCAGTTCTTCCTGGGATGGAGAATGGCAACCACAGCCCAACACAGAAGCATACATACACTTAGGGTAACAGGCTGACTTACCTTTCTCTGAACAATGGGAAGTAATACTTCTTTTGGGGGGGTTTGGGTGGGGCAGCATATTCTCCCCTTATTTATTTTTTTAATTTTATTTATTTTTGACAGAGAGAGAATGACAGAGAGAGAGAGAATGAGAGGGGTGAGGGTCAGAGAGAAGCAGACTCCCTGCTAAGCAGGGAGCCTGATGCGGAACTCGATCCCGGGACTCCAGGATCATGACCTGAGCCGAAGACAGTCGCTTAAACAACTGAGCCACCCAGGCGCCCCATATTCTCCCCTTACTAGAGGATGGTAGGACAGAACATGAGGGTTGAAGCAGACAGCATCTGGTTCATACTCAGGGAAGGTTTGTTGAATGAATATTGCATCAACGTTCTAGACGCTTAAGTCATGAAGACAAAACAAAAACAAAACCCTGTCCTAAGAAGCGTACCATTTAATTGGGGAAAAAAGACAGTCCGATAATGACAAAACAATGAGTAAATCCTCGAACAGAGCTATGTTCTGGATGCAATAGATGGGATAGAGGGAAGCTTCATCTCTGCCTGTGCGACAGCAAGCAGGAAGTTTTCACTGTGAAGATGGAAACTCAGAGCTGAGTCCTGAGCAAGGGATCGGTACGTGTCCGTCAAGTAGACAGGCTGGAAGGCATGTCATCTCTGAACCTGATGCCCCCATGGCTGATTCACTTACTTATGGCTGAAGCTCAACTTGACACGTGCCCTACTGAACCACTAATTGCAGAAATACCTTTGATCATGTTCTCAGTTTCCGCTTGGATACAATTGGTGTCCTCTGTCCCTCTCTCCCCTGCATTGACATTTTACTTTAAGCTTTGTTAGCCACGCTTTAATTTCCCGCTTAGCCCTGCTCAGATCCTGTCACCTGATGGCCCACTCTGAGTCCTATTTTTGACAATGGATATCTTTTTAACTTGCCCAGTTTTAAGAAAAAGAGAGCATGGTAATTGTCACTCCAGAAAACCTCCATGGTGACGGGTGCCTTCTGACTTGAGAAAACACAGTAATATTTAGGGGTAAATGTGTCACATTGACTTAGATGCATTTATGGATGCACTGAAAACAATTAACGGGTGCATATTTCTGTATTTGGGAAGAGCAAATTGTTGAGATAATTATTACTGGAGAGTCACCTGTGAATTCTTTCTTATAGAGTCCCTTGTCTTTACTTCACTATTTGGAATATCATTTAAAAACATCTGATAAGTGACTCTTCTTTGTCACATCCTGCTCTGTGCAAAAAGATGAAGTTACTTAATTGACCCTCACGTTTGCTTCTTGTGCTTGGTTAGTCATTCTCTCTTTTTTTTTTAAGATTTTATATATTTATTTGCGAGAGAGAATGAGAGAGAGAGCGAGCATGAGAGGGGGGAGGGTCAGAGGGAGAAGCAAACTCCCCATTGAGCAGAGAGCCCTATGTGGGACTCGATCCCGGGACTCCAGGATCATGACCTGAGCCGAAGGCAGTCGCTTAACCAACTGAGCCACCCAGGCACCCTTGCTTAGTCATTCTCAACCAAGGGTGATTTCTGTCCCCAGGGACAGAAAATATATATATATATATATATGTGTGTGTGTGTGTGTGTGTGTGTATATTATATATATATGTAAAAATATATGTATATATAAATATATGTGTATGTATATATAAATATATATATAATATATACACGTATATATTTGACAGAGAGAGAGAAAGTCCAGAAAATATCAGAAGTAAAGCTGTGACTTCAGTGAAACCGAAGAGCAGGCGATATTAAGAAAACAGAGACATCACCATCAGCGCAGGCATCAAGAGGGGAGAGAGGACAAGCAAAAGCTGGAGGACAGCATTCTTGCAGCTTGGGCAGCTTGACCCTTTGTGGGGGAGAAGTGACTGTTACTATAATTCTGCTTTACCCCATAGGCTGGCATAGCCGTAACACCATTTAACAATATTAGGCTTCTCGCCAACCCCCCCCTTTTTTTTTCAGCCAAGCTTTTCCTTGTATTTCTAAACAAAACAGTTTTTGATCTCCGAATGGGACTTGTTGTGGGGACCTTGTTATTTATTTTTTATGGCAGCCATGGACTCATTTCTGTGCAGTATTTACACCTACGGCAACTTTTTCAAGGTTGTTGACCCTTTCCCTGTAAAATGCTCAACTGCACATTCCCAGAGAAGTTTCCTTGCAGTTTCAGGGAGTTCGTGGATATAAATTTCCCATCTCCCCAGGCTCATCCACGGGAGTCCAGGAGTTTGTGGATCTTAGATTTAGAGCACCTGCTTTCTAGAAACTAAAAGAAAGACACACAGAAGGCTCGAGACTGAAGTTTCCACCTAGGGACCGAAGTGGAAACGGAGAGCAGTGATTGCGAGGGGCAGGAAGAGAATCTCAGATTGAATCCCTCTGCTGGATCGTAAAAGTCATCCCATCCTGTCTTGATTTGTTCTGATTCTGAAAGCTTTGAAGTTTAAAACTATTAAGGTAAGGTGGACCAACGTTAGAACAAAGATCCCTACTAAATAACCTTTGATTCTTCCCAAGCGAGCTCGGGAGGGGAGGTCCATTTGCCCCGTCACCCAGCTTCAGTGTGGCTTCAGCTACAGATGTAGAGGCTCAGATGGAAATGAAAAATAGGAAATGTTGTGTGAAAATAGCAGAATCTTCCTCCATGAGGCATATGTTGTTTCTGTCGCCCCACTCGTGTTAACCTTGGTATTTTCACTGATTGACTTCACGACCGCGGGCAAATGACTTAACTTCGGAGCTGTGGTCTATCCCACAAAATAGGAAAACCTTCCCTTTCCATCACCCGGTGGCTGGCACTGTGTGTCTGTCTTTGGTTTGAAGGCTGTAAGGATTCTGGTACGACTGCAGGCAAAATACCACTTGTACATATTTGACATAATTCGTTCTTAGGCAGATTTTATTATGCAAACACCGAAATGACACACCATCAAGTTTGAACTTGCAGAGGATGGTTCTTTTTCTCTCCACCCCTGCATGTCTCTTGCTACCTTTGTGAGGCAGAAGAAAAGCCGTGGTGACAGTCTGAAAAGCAGATACAAGTTTCTGAGGCAGACCACAGGCAGACGTACCACACCTTGTGTGGGATGTGGTAAATACTTACTGACTAATTTTGAGTTTGCAGCTAGGTAGCTAGGTCACAAGACCAGTTTTTGTTCCAGGCCCCAATCTTGAGTTTTGTGTCATTCATTCGCTCAGGCTCTGAATTAAAAGAAAACCAAGCCAAACTAAACAAAGCAAAGCAAATGGTCTCTGCCATAGACCTTATTATGACTTAGCCCAAGACAAGTGATGGAGGAGAAAATTGCAGATTTTATCAACATTATGGAAGAAATGCAAGATGGCCCCCGTAGTGTAATGTTTGGACTTTACTAAAAGTTCTCTCATTTGTGCTATGAAAAATGCAATGGCATCTAGAGATTTAACGACAGATTCTGTAATCCAAACATATGAGGAAAGAACTTTTTTTTTTTTTTTTTGTATTTTGCTTTCTTTACGTGATGACAGGATAGGAAGGTTTAGCTGCTGCTTTGGGACCTAACACCACAGGAGGAGTAGAGGTTCTGCATACATGGACTGCCCTGCACTAGCGGTCAGAGGGAGTAACATGGGAGTGAGACAGAGGGAGGCAGGGAGAAGATTTTAATATTTCAGAGGAGATATTGCAATTAAGTCAAGTAAGCGAAGGGTACAGAGAATAGGAAGATTTCAGGAAAAGGCATTAATGTGAAGGGGTTTGACAGAAATGAGGCAGTTAATTGTGCAAATTAAAGACCAGGAGAGTTAGTAATACTCTGTTTCTCACTTTTGGTTTCTGGGGACATGGCAGCACTACTTTGATCTGCAGGGAAGCGAGAGCATAAAAGCAAAGGTGGCAAGAATGGGAAGGTGCTTCTCTCCACTGAGCATGCTCAGTGAATTTTCATGATTCTGAATTTAACATGTCAAAGGCTCATTTGTTTATTTCAAGCCTTGTTCTTTCGTAGAAGGCATTAGGGAGTTGTGGGTATAAAAGAACTTTGATGTTCTGCCACATAACTCTATAATCTCTCATATTCCCAATTTTCTCATAATATGGATCTCAGCTAATTGTGAGAATTAAGGTAATGAGTATTACACCTGTGATGGAGAGTAGCCTAGGTAAGCGTTGGTCTCCCCATCTTTCTCCCTTTCTTGCTAAAGACTTCACTAATGTATTATGTAGTTAACCTAAGACTCACACTGCCATTGTATGTAGATGTGTTGTGTGTGTGTGTGTGTGCGTGCGCACGTGCCTACATTTCATAGCTTGAAACTCCCTAAGAGAGGATTTTTTTTTTTGTCAGTTTTTGGTCTGTTTGTGCCAAGAAAGTGCCTGACACATAATAAATGCTCAGTAAATGTTTGTTATTAAAGAGTTATGTTGTTTTATTAACAAATCCTTTAATTGACTTTATAATCTCCCGAATTAATACAAAGAAAAAAGCAAGCAAAACTAAACCCCGTTGGGATTGTTAGTGAGAAATACCCAAATAATCCCATCACCACCTGGAGCAGCTAAATCTTAATATATGGGAGAAGTTAAAACAGCATCCCTGACAGAATAGTGCTGAAAAATAGAGTCTATTCCTATTTATGTCACCCAAGTGTTACACAGATTGTAGGGAATTTCAGCATTTCTCTCAGAGAGGGAATAAAAGATTAGCATAAACAAATAAATGCACACGTGGCACATAAGGGGGGGTATGATACATAAGAAAGAAGACCACTGCCCAAGGGGTGTGGGGTAACATGAGAGGAAGAGATCAATTAGAGCCGATTCCTCCATCCTATCCTTGGACCAAGCATGTACCTGGGAAGAAGGGCAATAGCTTCTCAGAAATTGACTCTATTTGGGAGATTGGAAGTGTCTTGCATCTTTTGGAAAGCTTACTAGAAACCCAGTCACCTCCTCCTGACTCCAACCTCTACCCTCTACACACATGGAGGGCTGGAACATCCCAAAGGACCTTAACATTGTCTCTGTGCCCTGTAAGAAAACCTATATTCTGAATTACTTGGGAAGAAGGAAGGAAGAAATCTTGGGAGTAGAGACATCTTCTCGGGGCTGGGATCATTGGAACTAAGCTTTTGAATTGAGGAAAATGACATGAATGTCCTGCAGATCATAAGGCAGATGATCTTCTTTGTCCTTCTTGTTCATCTTTCTGTTCCTAAAACTCAGATAGTGTCAGACACACAGTGCTCAGAATTTTTGTGAACAAATACATCTTACCCTGTGGTCCGCACCCCTTTGAGTGAGGATGGGGGTGGGGGTTAGGTGCATCATCTTTCATGTCACTCACAGAAGCAAATGATGGAAAGCACCGTCATGCGCCTTAAAGCCCTCCAAAAAGGCAAGCTACATATGAATGTTAGAATTAATGCTTAGAGTGACAAAAAAAGTATTTTTTCCACATGTTCTCTTTGGGAGAAAAACTTTTCATCCAGTTTTTTTTTAAAGAGTTTATTTATTTATTTGAGAGAAAGTGAAGGTGTATGTGTGAGAGAGAGAGAGCGAGAGCACGAGCAGGGAAGAGGCAGAGGGAGAGGGAGAAGCAGACTCCAAGCTGAGCCGGGAGCCTGATCCCAGGACCCTGGGATCCTGACCTGGGCCAAAGGCAGACCCTTAACTGACTGAGCCACCAAGATGCTCCCCCATCCAGTTTTAAAGTGAAGACAAAATCGGTTCAGTAATAATTTCCAGAGAGGAAAAGGTTAAATTTTGTTCCCATCTAAATTTTTTCTCTGTTAGCTTTTGTTTTAATCTCAACTGTAAGAGTTACTGCCTGTAAACAGCTAGGGTCTTGCCCAGGTCTTCAGTTCAATGACTCATACAAACTCATGGTAAGAAGAGGATTTGGAACTGATTTTGTAATCAGCCCGCTTTCTTTGAGAAGCATGGTTAGCAGATAAAATATAGAGTATTTAGAAAAAAGGACAGTGGAAACTTCCGCCCCCATATTCTTCTTCTAAAGAAAATAGAAAGAAAAATACTACATGTCTATTTATTTAAAGCATATTTTCAGACGAGATCAGGCGCGTTCAGGGTGGTATGGCCGTAGACCTCAGAGCGCTTACCGAAGAGGTCAAAACACACGAGGCTATTTTGTTTTTTAATTTTTGTTCTCTAATCTATCCACTGATAAGGAGCAGAGCTCAGAATAAGATAGCAAGAGTTTCCAAATTTGCAAAGTCTAGATGAATCAAGATTTAAACAAAAGAGGGCAATTACTATGCTTTTTAGTGCACATTTTTTCCATTCTCTACCCCCATCCTCACCTGTTTCTCACAAAGGTAATAAAACGTGATTGAAGTTCAATCTCATTATCATCTTTAAAGTTCAAGGTAACTACAGACAGATTTTTGAGAGCCAAGGGAGTCTGGATCTTTGGATCATCCCTTTCTTCTTAAGGGTGTGTGCCTCGTAGCCAAAAAAGTCGACTTTTTTATCTCAAGTTTCAATTTAAATTCTACGTTCTGTGTGAGCACCAGATAGCTTGGGGGAAGAAAAATATCTGTTTTTTTTCTTCTGGTTTTCCAGGAACCAAAGAATGAGTATACGAAAAGAATGGTTTAAGGTGTTTTATATTCTTCTATATTGTCTTTCTTGTTTCCAACATAATCTATTTTTACATATTCATATCTGTTTCTGTATTCTTCATTTTGTTGTAGCATTATCATCCATGTGTGTGAAGGTGCAATATTATGGTGATTTCTTAATGTCTTACAAATACCAAAAATTACATAAAATACTCAATGTTTAAAAATAAATATTCAGTCCTTTTAAGCTTCTCTTTTGTCTCTAGCTCACCTAGCCTTTCAATAGCATTTGGATCAAACCAGTCACACTGTGATGTCATATCCACGGAGGCTTGGCACTGATACAAGCTTCAAGTTCAGCCGAAGCTGCCCACGCAGAAGAATTCAGTAATGGGTAGGTCTCAAGGCAGAAGTACGTATGTTGTTGGTCTCCTTCTAGTACTTTAGTTCACATTAAAGGTCATAAAGGGGTAGGGAAATTTCAGATTCAAATTTAACTCGACCCAAATTGGATATTAGGGCTTTCAGCCCATGGCTTCAGTGTCTTCAATTCCAGAGTGGGAAATGGACACACAATTAGGCATGAGCCCAAGCGTGTGGCCTGGGTACACACGGAAGGTATGTGTGTGTGTGTGTGTGTGTGTGTGTGTGTGTGTGTGTGTGTGTGTGTGTGTGGTGAGGGTTAGAGGAAACGGGGCAGGGGTGTGGACTGGAGGAGAAGGTGTCAGGTAAAGGCTCAGCATATGTTTAGGGCAGCAGGATTAATTATACTCTGCTGCTGCATGTTGGCGTGTCTAAGCCCATCGGAATGCAGACTGCCATGATGAGGACTGGCTCAGTATCGGAGCTGAGCAAAGCCTGAAAGTTCAATAAAGTTAATTCCTGCAGAAGAGAGGAGCTGGAGAAATTAGGCACTAACTAGTCCATCTTGGAAGCAACCCAGATCAGAACATATGAGCTGGCTGTGTGTGTCTCGGGATCCATGTGAAAATGCCCTTCTTCCATTCATCATGGGTTTTGATATCCTTCAATCCACTCCACACAGTCAAGCCATACATAAATATATAGGTATTGTTACTGTCTCAAGTGAATAAAAAACCTGATAGTCCATGAAATAGATCGATATTTGGTTCTATTTGTTTTGTGACAGAGTAAACAGCATAACATTTTCATCAAAATAGAAACTAAAAATCACGATACAGCATGAGTGCCAACTCATAGATGTTTATTGTTACCACATCAGCCTATGTCCCATGAATCATGAAGACTCCTGCCTTTATTTTGGGTGGAGGATGTTGCTATTTGTACCTTTTGATGCTCCTCACCAGATCCAGTACACCACAAAGAAAGCCAGTCTTTACTTTATGGCAGAGCCTTCTCACTGTCACATATTCCATTTTCTCCTCTTGGCCAGGTATAAAGAGCACATTGTGCAGCTCTCCTTGAAGTTCATTTGGTGATGGGTGACTGAGTTTGGCCTTGGGAAGTGGGCAGAGGTGAGATACGCAATTTCCACCCCTGGTGATAAGACCCCATGTGAGATCCTCCGCTTGACTTTCTCCCATGTGGGGAGATGAAAAGATGAAAGAAGCCTGCATTGCTGATCTGTTGCTTGGGGTACAGTTGTCCAGACCACATCTAACTCCTGTGTGATTAAGAAATTTACTTTTTGTGAAAAACCCCTGAGATTTTGGGGCTGGTTTATTTAGCCTATCCCAGAGGCAAGAATGATAATCTCACTTGTTATGGGGGCATTTGAAATTTACTGAGATACACGCTAAAGAAAAATCAATCAACGGCAGGGAAAGGGCAGTTAACACGTTATACTTTTGGATGAACTGGAAAACAAGGAATCTGAATCTTAAAACCAGGCTCAAATGACCTCATGTTGTTGAGTGAATTCTTTATTGCTGTATTACACATTGCCCCAAACTTAGTGCCTACAAACACTAAACATTTGCTATGTCCAGTTTCTGGGGTTCAGGAATCTGGGAGTGGCTCAGCTGGGTAATTGTAGCTCAGGATCTCAGATAAGATTACAATCAAATGTCAGTCAGGGCTCTAGTCATCTAAAGGAATTACCGAGGTTGGAGGATCCAGTAGCAAAAGAAGCTCGCTCACATGGCTGTTCACTGGAGGTCTGTTTCTCACCCAGGGAACTCTTGCTAGGACTGTTGACAGCATGGCAGCAGATTTCCCCCAGAGTGAGGGATCCCAAGGAGAAAGGCAAAAGCTACCGTGTCTTTTATACTTACTCTTGGAAGTGACATACCATATACAATACAATTTTGACTCTAACTTTGGTTATATTTCATGGCGAGCACAGCCTCCTACAAGGCTGCCCTCAACTTCAAACACTAGCTTCAAGCTCAGGGTTCCCAGACCACCTGCACTTTTGATCAACCAGCTACAAATTTGTGGGTTCTTACTATCCCCTCAGGCTCAGTAATTCGTTAGAATGACTCAGAACTCAGGAAGGCACTATATTTACAATTATTTTAAAGGATACAAATCAGAACCAGCCAAATGAAGAGTCTAAAAGGCAAGGTCTAGAAGGGTCTCAAGCACAAAGCTTCCATGTCTTCAGGATACATCACCCAGGGAGCTCACCCAGCTTCTATGATGTCCAGGGTTTTCGTTAAGGTTTTTTCCATGCGCTTGATTGACTGAACCATTGACCAGTGTATTAAATTCAATGTCAGCCTTCCATTTCCTCCCAGGAGATCTGATTGGTATCATGTGGCTCTAAGTCCCACCCCTATAGTCACGTGGTTGGTTTTTCTAGTGTGGCTGGTCCTCATTGTGAAACTATCGAGGGACCTTTCAAGAGTCAGCTCATTAGCATAAATCATGGTGTGGTCTGAGAGGTGCACTATGAGAAACAGACACTAACCCTAACTTTTTGTCCCAGGAACCAGGCATGAAGGCCAGGAAAATTCCTTATTATACAATATCATTCTTCTGCCATATTCTATTTCCATATAGACCATCCCTGATATAATTTTGGCACAAGCACCAAAAGTCAGGGATCATCGGGAACCACCTCAGAGGCTGCCCGCTGCACCTAATACAAACAAGATCAAAATATTAATATATTCTTACAAAATACTATTGAAATTATTAAAGTACTTTTACGTAGCAGGCAAACAACAAATAATTTGGGTGTGAACTGAAATATAGCAAGGAGAAATGTAATTTTTTTCTTTTGAAAAATGAATTATGTTTAATTGAAAATTATATCAATTGCACTTAGTTCACAGTTAGTAGTATTTAAGAAAGAACTAATGGAAGTATGAATTTGTATTGATGGGGTAAATTCTTTTTAATAATATTACATTGAATATAAATTAAGAAAAGAAGCTTTTAGTATGAAAGCTTTGTAATCTATCCTAAGATAAATGAGGAATGAACAAAGATCAAATAAAGAAAACCAGGATCTTTTATTTGGCACTCATTTTTAAATCAACATGTCTGCGTTAAGGGACATTCTTCTGCTTCGTGCAATCAATTTTCTTTCCTTTCTAATATGACATAGAAATTAATTTTAAGCACAATCTTTCCACTAAATTACAAAGTAAAAGGACTTAAGGAAAGTGTAAAAACAACCAGAATTAATCTTTAACTAAAGTTAAAATAGCAACTTGGTTATATGGCTCAATAATTAATGAATACAGTATATTTAAATAAATGTGTTATCTTTATTTCTTTAATCATAAATTTAAACCAAATGACTTTGGATGCTATCATACTTAGAAAATTTAACTAGGTATATTCTATTTGAAGATTAAGTTACAGATTGAATTTATTTTATTCCCAAATCTTAATATTTTTTGATCCTCTGAACTGAATCTTTTCCTCATTGAAGCTTAATGGTATAAGGCTTTGTTTCTTTCTGTTGACTCTTCTTTTGATAAGTGGCCTTTGAAAATGGCCTAAAGGACCAAAAGGGAGTATGCTCTCTTACAGGAGTTATTTCTTATCTTCATCCTTATTGATGAATTTTAGCAGAATTATTATAAAATTAAAACAACCCATTCTTTGCCTTTTTTCCTTTGTGCAATATAGCAAAATACACAAACACAATAGAAATCTCTCAAGAAATACAACTTTGGGATTTAGAGTTGCCTTTTGGGGGAGTTATTTTAAAACGTAAACTAGCTTATTTTTAAGTCATCTTGGATTAAATCTCAGCATTTGTCTGGCAGCACAAATGAAACATGCATAGAAGACATTCAGAGGCCAGTGGGGCTTGTAAGAATTATTTTATTTATATCCACGAGAAGACAAAGATCAAGGGCATTTGAAAATAAATCAAGCCAGCAGTGGAAGAACCAGACAATTATGACCTGATGACAAAAAAGGCAATTTCTTGCCTGGATATTCAGATACCAGATTATGAGTTCCCATGAAAAACAGGATTCACGTGTCAAAGCTTCTCAATTTAACTGTAAGCATTAAGCTGCACAGATTTAGTAGATTCTGAGATGCACCTCTCCAAGACTGCATTGCTAGAAAGATAAAGAGATTCTAGTCTGGTCCAAGAACTTAAAAATCTCTAGAAAATCTCTGTCTTTGATCAGTTTTCATTCTGATGAAATCTAGGAGTCTGTCCAGCAGATAGATCTGCTCACAATGCATGATAGCGTGAAGTGCAGTAGCACTCATGGGAAAGAGTTGAGCCCCAAAGCTACTTTAAAAGACATCCCATCTCCGGGCGAGAAAGCTATTTTCAGAACAGCAGATTAAATGATGGTATCTGGCCCAGGATTTGGACCATTTAAAAAAATCACTAAAAGCAGCAGTAACTATTTTTTGACCACTTACTTTATGTAAAGTTCTATGCTCTGCTTAATGAAGAAATAAAGAGACATCGAAGACACCATTTTACTTTCAAGGTGTCTAAACAGAGTGTAGAAGTTCGGTAGATGGGTAAAAATAATTAAACGTGAAGTGAACGACACTGGAAATTTTCCTGAGCTATGTACAGTTAGTATCTGAGTAAGCCCGTAGGCACAGGGATGTCTGGAGGAAAAGAAGAGAGTTCCCTGAATAAAGAGCGGGGGAAAGATGGTATTTACACCAGTTCCACTGGGACAGTGGAAACCTGAAGGTGGGTAGAGCCAGGAGCCTGAAAATGTAGGTTTGGGGGCAGAAGTGAAAGTACAGGAATTTAGTTCTTTTCACTTTAGATAAGAGGAAGTTCTCAAAGATGGGTCTTTCAGAAGCATTAATAAGTTGGCAACCTTCAGAATGAGCTGTAGATAGAGAAATGGACGTGCAGAGAGCAGGAGGCCACTGGAGTAATTTGAGACCAGAAGGATGTGAACTTTTACAGTGGCAATCATAAAATGAATCATATGAAATTATTGATAGTTGACTATTTTGGACCTACATAAGGAGAGATTTCCTACGGTTCAATAAAGTAAAGGATTGGCAAAATTCAACATTTGAACAAAATATGTGATGGTGACTGGAAGAAAGATGCTACCACAAACAGAAATAAGAAACCTAGAGCGAGAGGGGCACCTGGGTGGCTCATTTGGTTAAGTGTCTGCGTTTGGGTCAGGTCATGATTCCAGGGTCCTGGGAAGGAGCCCCTCCTTGGGCTCCCTGCTCAGCGGGAGTCTGCTCGTCACTCTCTGTCTGCCCCTCACCCCCACTCGTGCTCACTCTCTCTCAAATAAATAAATAAAATCTTTTTTTTTTTAAAGAAATAAATTTTGGGAAGGAAAGCCAATGGTATGCTTCCCCCTCCCCCCAAATGGCCGGGTTGAAAAGCCCAATTTTAAATATATTGTATTTGAGGTGACAAGAGGGAGATGTCCATTGGTAGTGGAATATGCAGAACTGGTTGGAACTCAGGGCAAAGTCGAGGATGAAAATGTGGTTTTAGAGATTCACCTTACAGGCCAGGGGAATGAATAGGATCTCTGAGGAAGGAAGGGTGGGTAACAAAAGAATAAGATCAAAGACGCATTTTTAAAAGTGAGGGGCAACTGGAGAAGGAGGGATCAGAAGTCAAAGGGGAAATGGTTTAGTGGGATTCCCCCACCATGTGCAGTGAGTACCAGTCGTTGGTTTTGAACTTAGAAGGTGATTCATAATTTGGGAGGAAGCCAGCTCAGCAGTGGAATGGGGATGAAGCCAGACTGTTTAGGAAAAGGGAGGCCATGGATAAAGGTGGTTGTAGCTTTCTATGACGGAGGGGACAGGCCCAACCTATAAATCTGGCTAGTTAGTAGAAGCAAAATTCAACTGTGCTCTGTGACCTCAGCCCCTCAGGAAGGAGAAGCAGTGATCTCTTAGAGTTCTGTGCATGTCTGGGCTTCTCTCTGGCACTCAGAATCATTTCCCTTGGAGCACTCCAGAATATAAATAGATGAAACTGTCTTAAAGAAGTTCCAGTTTACAGTTAAGAACCAGAGCCGCGTTTACCCTATTGGTGTTGATTGTGTTCTTGTGAATTCCCACCCTGATCTCAGCTGCTAGGCCTGAAGCATTCACATCCAGGTGCAGGGCGCCTGTGGAGGCAATTTGGACGGTGTGAGACTGCCAGGGCCCTCGGATCAGGAGTCGAGATAAACCTGATAGAAGCTGGCGCATACAGCTCGCAGAGCTCCTTCCTGTTCTCAGTTTTTGTTTAGCCCAAACACTCGGACCTGAGTCAAATGCCATCCATAGCAACCATCATGA
Source organism: Eumetopias jubatus (assembly GCF_037043125.1). Taxonomy (NCBI): domain Eukaryota; kingdom Metazoa; phylum Chordata; class Mammalia; order Carnivora; family Otariidae; genus Eumetopias; species Eumetopias jubatus. The sequence goes on along the minus strand of NW_028274809.1, from coordinate 130,846,067 downwards.
CTCAAAAAATGAGCTTATTCATTCCCATTTGTATTATTTCTCTGTGAGACATTCTCGTCATTTCAGTTCATGATTATTCCATCCATTTCTATCTCTCTCTCTCTCTCTCTCTCTCACACACACACACACACACACACACACACATAGATGTATTTACTGTTTGAGTTACTGAAAACTGTTTCAAGAACTGCATCAGCACCACGTGGAAATTGCAAAGAAAGCTTATCACAATCTGGACACTATGAAGATAATAGGGAAATTAACTGGATCACATTCACACTGCCATATCCAACTGTACATTGATTCCTGATTTCACTCACTGAAATATTTTTATTATGCTAAAGAACATTTTCCTGAATTGTTTCTTTTCCCTAACTTTGGTATGATTATGTCTGTAACTTTAGTATTAAACTAAACTTTTCATTTAGACCCAAAATGACTTTAGCATTACAGGAACGTAGTAGAGCGTTAACAGACATTTTCTCATAGTAGACATCACACAGAAATAGGACTCTATAGACTTTCCCTCTTTTATCATAAGTACCCATGGTGAGGCTTACGAATTAGAAGACCCTACTCTCTGCCTCCTGAGCCAGACCCTGATCCCTACTGTCGGGGAGATGTCTTAGAACAAGCTTGGACCTGAGCTGGCAGATGTGGATGGGAGACAGAAAGGTATTCTACTAAGTGCTTATATTAATTGCATTTTCTAATATAGGCTTACTTAATTTTCTTAACTTTAGGGATGGATGTTGAAGGTGAGGCATGAAGGAGATAGATTTAACATTTCCTTTTTCTTTTTAAAGTAGGCTTCGTGCCCAGTGTGGAGCCCAACTCAGGGCTTGAACTCCCAACCCTGAGATCGAGACCTGAGCTGAGATCAAGAGTCAGACGCTTAATTGGCTGAGCCATCCAGGTGCCCCTGACATTTTTCTTAACATAAAATAAAAGAGGTAAGAATAGGACATGGCATTTTACCATGAGTAACATCATTGGAATTTACTACTGAGAAGAGAAATTGTACAGAGTTCCATTATGGGTAAAACAACTGCTTTTAGGTTTTGTGTGTGTGTGTGTGTGTGTGTGTGTGTGTGTGTGTGTGTTTAAGGATTTTATTTATTTATTTGACAGAGAGAGACACAGCGAGAGAGGGAACACAAGCAGGGGGAGTGGGAGAGGGAGAAGCAGGCTTCCCGCCGAGCAGAGAGCCCGATGCGGGTGTCGATCCCAGGACCCTGGGATCATGACCTGAGCCGAAGGCAGACACTCAATGACTGAGCCACCCAGACGCCCCTGCTTTTAGGTTTTGAAGAGCTTGAAAGGCCTAGCGAAGGCACACCAGGATAAACAGAAGCCACTGAAGTCTATGTCATGATACGGAGAATACAATTTAAAATAAACTAACAGAAAAGGAACATAGTTTCTTCTACCTTTCATGGGGGGAATGTGTGGGTCAATAATCGTGATGGTGACCTTCAATCCACAAAATCGGCTGGGTGCCTACTGCATGCCCACTGCTGTTCTAGGCACTGGGAATACAACAGGAGAAAGTCCTTGACCTCATGGACTATAACATATATGCCCCTGTGTGCTAGGCACTGGGAACACAGAGAGGAATGTTTCTCAGCCTTAACATCACTCTCCCAGAGAAAGAGAGAGATACAAACACTCAAGTAAGTGCAAAAATACAATGTACTAAGTGGAGAAACTCTTACTCAGATAAGTCACTGGTGGGGCACCATTTATTTAAGAGTATTACAGAAAAACTGTTGTCTTAAATAAAGCTGGTGAAAAGTCTTCAGCTAAAATTCTGGATGCTCAGAAAATAGAGATGATACAGGACATTACATTTAACTTCTGTTGCTCTTTCAGCTTTGAGATTGGCAAAGCCCAGAGTATCGAGTGGCAAGGAAGTTGTTAGTACATCTAGGCAGGACTTCTGTTTATGCTTCCCAGCTGGATAGTGTTGGTTCAACCACTCTGAATCAATTCATTCTTTTCTTCATTTGTTCTGTGCTTAAAGATGCCCTCTAGGAAGAAGAAACAGAGAACTCAGTTTTATGGACCCCACTTGGTTACTGCAAGATTTTCCTGTCTTTGGTACGCATACCAAGTAAAAGGTATCTTTGAACAATAATGCTGTAACAAAGACAAGTTGTGTTGGTTGTATTGTACGTAACCAAAGTGCTAATTACTATCGGAAGAGAGGCTGATAAATTTCACCACCAGCCATTCTTCATTACCAACGCATATTCTTTGGGCCACATAAGCACCACCAGTCTTGTTAGCTAGACATAAACGTCTGCCTGAGTTTTATCAGTATGTATCAAAGAGGAGACCTAAGCATCATAAAATTCTTGCTCCGACCTTCCCTTCAGTGTACTTCAAACGATTCCTTTAAACAGTGTTTGATCTCTTCTTTTGGTAAAGAGCCATGCACCAAATAAAAATACAGAGATTCTAATTTCACAAAAGCCATGTGTAGCTATTACTTGGTCCTCACAATTATTTTAGTAAACAAAACATGGGTCTTGGTTACAAGAAACAGCTGCCACCTGAAAAGGAGGGGTGTGTTGCTGCTCTTTGCTCTTGGCATCAGATCAAGACTTCCGTTCTTTTCCCCAAACTTTCTTCATTGGATTAGAAGACAATGAGGAAAACCATGGCAGAAGAAATAATGATTTCTTCCATTACTTTACTGTTTTCTTGGTGTCCTGGTAGAAACAGAGGCTTCATTTGGCCAGTGTTCCCTTAGTTTGTTTTCTCTTTAAAAGAGAAAACATTTGGGATTTAAACATCAGCTCTCTTGGTCTTTATGTTGAATGGGCAAACATAGTGGTAGGCCAAACTCATGGTGCCTCAGCACACAGCCACACAGTGCACCCATCTATACCAGTAGTCATTGTTTTCTTTACCCCCCACTGCATGTGCAGTTGAGAATGTTACTGATGCAGAAGTAGTCGTAAGATTCAGCAGTCTTCTACTATGCTAGACATTGAAAGATTTGCCAGAAATGTAAAGTAATGCCAATTTTCTATTTGTTTTGTTTTAGAGAATGCGGTTATTTTTCATAAAAATATGTTTACTTATGTTAACATTAATGGGATTATTGCAGCTGGATAAATAAATTAATGAATTAATCAGTTAGTAAATACACCCTTTAAAAATTTCTCCAGTTTCGGGGCGCCTGGATGGCTCAGTCGGTTAAGCGACTGCCTTCGGCTCAGGTCATGATCCTGGAGTCCCGGGATCGAATCCCACATCGGGCTCCCTGCTCGGCGGGGAGTCTGCTTCTCCCTCTGACCCTCTTCCCTCTCGTGCTCTCTCTCTCTCATTCTCTCTCTCTCAAATAAATAAATAAAATCTTTAAAAGAAATAAAAAAAAATTTCTCCAGTTTCTAATACAGCAAATATAAAAAAGATACCATCTACACAGACAAAAGTTCTTTGACGTCCTCAATAAATACTAAGAACATTATCAAGAGCATGAAGGAGCCATGGAGGCAAAAAGCACAGAATTGTTTTCCTACATTATTATACAGGAATAAGCAGGAAAGAGATTTTGTTTTTTTAAGTGGTAACAATCAGGAAGGATCATCGTTGAGTGATATGTCGAGATTGTGTAAATGACTGAAACGTTGATTAGAATGTCATCCTGGCCTTTGTGTTGGGAGTTCCTGACATGTAGCTCAGGCATATTCAGATAATAGAGATATTAGTGTGTAATTCAGGAAAATAATTTAGGTGAGCCAGGGTAGCATTCTGTGATACTGTGGAAGTTGGAATCGGAGGGCTTGAGTTCGAATCCTCCCTCACCATAGCCCAGTTGTAGAATCACTGGGCACATTATTTAATTTCTTCATGTCTCAGTTCACCTGCAAAATAGAAATAAAAGTACTGTAACTTACTGCGTAGAGGAATGGTTATATGGATTGAATGAGATAAGAGATATAAAGCCATTAGAAGTGTGACAACGTCATAGTAACTATTCCTTAAATACTATCCATTATTCTGCTTCTTCCTATCCTATACCCTTTTCCACTTATCATGTTCCTCTGCAGGCTTTCAATATCTAATATTTTAGTTGATCACTTAATCGACAAAAATGACTCTCCCCCCTTTTTTTTTCTGCTGAAACATTTCTTCTCCCATCTACTCTAACTGGGCATGTAAATACACTGTAGGAAGTTTTTAGGATCTCAGTAACTAACACTTCAGACAAACAAAGCTGGAAATTTCCAACATTCCAATAAAACACCACCATGTCAACTATGCCAAAAGAAGCAACATCCGCACCAACTTAATAAGCAGAGAGACCATGCTTAATACTTAAATCCTTATTTTTGTTTCATGTTCATGGATCTTTATAGAGAGGTTAGGACCTTGAGACATTTTTCTTGGATTAGGGAGTTTTGGTGGGAAAAAATCCAGAATTTATAATACCAGAAGAGAACAATTCTTCAGCAGTGGCGAGGGTGGAAAGATTAACATAGCAAACAGGGATTTTGTAATGAAGGTTTTTTCATTTTAGGATTGACATTAAATTGGCTGGCTATGTGTTTGCCATTTTGCCGTCTTTTCTCTCAGTGTCCTTTTTACTCCTTTTGCACCTCCTCTCCCAGTGTCCTGGTGTTGACACAATCCAGCATCTCAATTGTAAGAAAAGAACACTTTGCCTTACTTTACCCCAGAGGAGTTGTAACAGGAGAGAAAATAATCAGATGAAGGATCTTTATGAAATTGACCTTTCAGCATCCCTCTTTCAATTTGTCTTGGTTCGTAGAATTTGCCCTCAATTTGTCTTGGTTCGTAGAATTTGCCCACAACTAACCTTTCATGCATAGAAAACTGCTCCTTCACAAGAACGAAGGAAGATTGAGATTTTGTGCATTATGGGAAGAACAGGTCTGACTTCAGAGATTCATGGTAAGATCTACAGCAGTTCATTCCATAAATAGGTTGCAGTCATACCTATTCAATCCCATCAAGACAAAAGGAGTCCTTAATAAAGCCAGCCAGCTGCACGGACGTGGTCAGCTAAATGTAGATGTAGACAGACATATGTAATTTATGCTATTAATATATTAGCAAAATGAGCCCAGATATATTTTATTTTTTTAAAGATTTATTTGTTTATTTTGGAGAGAAAGAAGTGGGGGAGGGGCAAAGGGAAGGAATCTTCAAGCAGACCTCCCATTGAGCACAGAGTCCAATGTGGGCTTGATCCAGTGACCCATGAGAGCATGACCTGAGCCAAAACCAAGAGTCAAGATACTTAACCAACTGAGCCACACAGGTGCCCCAAGCCCGGATACATGTTAAAAAATATTGCGTGCCCCAATCCATCATTCTCTCCAGCAAACATTTTCTTAGGCCTAAGTTTTCTCTCCCAGATTTCTGATCAGAAAAATAAGAGTGTATTCCAACATCATCTACAATGATATTATTAAATTTGAATTCTGGAGTGTCTGCTTTCTCACCTTAGATTTAACAGGAGTTTAGTTAGATTTCCTGCCGTCTAGTTGTTGAAAGAATGAGACCAAATGTGTGAGATTTATTATAAAACCTTTTTTCTAAGGATCCTAAAAATATTTCATTGTTGATTGATTATTCCACAGACTTACGGCTTTTAAAATTCCTTTTGCTTAAACTTTATTCCTTACTTTTATCTTTTATTTCCCAACTTTTAATTCACATCCCTCATTTGTTTCTTATTCTATTTTTTGGTGTATTTCTTTTTCTTTGTTCAACTCTCTGCCCTGTCTTCATATTCATTTTTTTATACTCCTAATTCTGTCATCTATTTTTATCCCCTAAATACAGGCCAAATTTTTTTTCTTTTCTTCTGATCTGTCCATTAGGAAAGTATTTAGTGCTAATTGCCTTAGATACAGAATTGCATTACAAAGGCAATTTAAAATGTTTTCCTCTATTTGAGAGAGAGGCATAGTTTAAGATTTGAGAAAATCATTGGAAATAGCTTCATTTGAGCGTCGGTAGAAGAACATTTCTTTCATAATATGAATAAAAGTGACTTTCAAATGTTCTAACATTTCTCAATAGTATAAATATTTGAATGCTGACATTCATTTTGTATTTGAGATGTTAATAAGCAAATAATCAAAACTTAATCATAAAGAATGTATATTCTTAGTAACTAATGAGTATTCAATAAATGTTTGAACTGAACTGAATTGTTTGTTGAAGTAAGAAAAGAAATTTCGCCTGCACAGTCCTCAAGTATCTCAGAGCTCTAGTTCAAGGTTCAAATGCAGACACTTAACCTCAAATGGAATGATTAATGGTTCTCATTGCATAAACAAATAAGCTAGGAATGCCGAACTATTTCTTTAGGTACTTGCCTTGAAACCTATGAAGGTCATGACCTCAAAGGCTCCACAAAAATTTTATTTGGTTATTGTTTATATGTTACACCAAATAAATTAAGGGACATTTTCTTGGTTATGACTTTCTGGTTATAAAATATTAAAATGCTTAAAATATTTGAATATATAGTTTTATTTCTCTGTTAATACAAAGCTCTCTGAAATGATTTTAAGTCCTTTTTTTTTTTTTTTTAATCTCCCTGGTCTCAGGACATTTTTTCTTTGGGATGCAGTTGTAGCAAGTTCTTTGTCACTAAAAATGAGGAGCAGAGATAAAAGTTTTTCTATAAAAACAGTAACATTATTGTTGGGTATGCATGCCTAGTATCAGAAAGGGTTCAGTCAGAGAAGCTGAACCAGTAGGAGGTATACATTAAGGTATTTGTTGTAAGAAATTGGCTTTGAGGGCGCCTGGGTGGCTCCGTCGTTAAGCGTCTGCCTTCGGCTCAGGTCATGATCCCAGGGTCCTGGAATTGAGCCCCGCATCGGGCTCCCTGCTCTGCGGGAAGTCTGCTTCTCCCTCTCCCACTCCTCCTGCTTGTGTTCCCTCTCTTGCTGTGTCTGTCAAATAAATAAAAAATCTTTGATTAAAAAAAAAAGAATTTGGCTTCGATAGTTGTGGGGGCTGGTTAGGTAGGTCCCACATCCATAGACCAGACAGTAGGGATTGGCGGACTGGACCTCTGGAGCTGAAGCTCTTGTTCACAGGTGAAATTTCTTCCTTATGGAAGCATCAGTTCTACTCGTAAAGACTTTCATCTGATGAATTGGGCACACCCAGATTATTTGGGATTATTTCCCTTACTCAAAGTCAGCTGATTATGAATTTATCACATCTATAAAATACCCTCACAGCAACAACTAGATTAATGTTTGATTAATTGGGGATTGTAGCCTAGCCAAAGGGACAGGTTAAAAGACCATTACACCTAGAAACATAACATTTACTTTTAATGACCTTCCCTTTATTGCCTTTAGTGTTTTCTGTCCTTTTGACTTTCTATAGTTCTATATTGTGTTGATTCAAAATAGTATGAGTTTTTTTCAGAAAGGCTTATCTTTCCCAAATAGGAACAGTCGTTGAGAGCCAGCTTGCTCGGCTCATAATACTGTATCCCAGCTGAGTAGCATGGTTCTTAACTTGGAATGTATCATTAAGTCTACTGATCTTTAAGTTCCATGAAGCACTTTTCCAGTAGAACTAAATATAGAAGCACTAACGTAAGAAAAGCAAAGTGAGTACAAAGATATACCTAAGCTTAATAAATTAACACTTCTCATGTTTTTATAAAGGTTCTTATGCATATATTTGAAGAGTAATTGTTGAAGGATTGCAGAGTTCTTGTCTCACAGAGTCAAAACAATGAATCTCGAAGAATGAATCTGGGGGCCACAAAAGTGTGAAGTGAAATGAAGACTTATTAAATAAAGGTGAGAATCGAAAGGAAAGAACAAAAAAATAAAAGCTCTCTAAAGTGAGAAAGTCCCCAAGGCTTGGTCTGACTTGCCGCTGAGAGCTTGTATGATCCGCCTTTTATAAGATTCTGATCAGGGAACTTGGTATGTTTCTTGTCAATATCATGGTGGATTTGTGAATATCATGTCTATATTTAGAACAAACAGGTGGATTTGTAACTATCATGAGAAAAAAACAGGTTGTTCTTGTAAGTATCATGTCCATTTCTCCACAGCTGGGATTTCTGACAACCTGGTTCCTGGCCCCCGGGGGGGAGCCTAGTCACTAGCCCCCTACATGTCTCTCCCTACCTCACCTTTCCTGTCCCTTACTCATATAGGAAGCATCTGGAGCTTATATTAGAAGTGGCCATCTAAAATCAGTCAGTCCTCAACATTTATTAAATATTTACAATGTATAGAAGTAGGCTCAAGACATTTGGGGTTTTACAGCCTAATGGGAAACACAGATCATATTAATTTGAAAGATAAATAAGGAATTTAAAGAGGCATGCAAGCAAGTCCAATACAGATTTCTTGTGTCAGTATGAGGTTATGTTTTCAATGTGGTAAAAGTTGAATACTCTAACACTAACTGATACAAACAGGATTTTTGTTTATTTATTTTCATCTATAAAATGTCATCTTAATAACCTTGGAAGGTATTTAAAAGAAGCATTATTGTATCTATTAGTGGTGAGAATCATCCAAGGGCAGAAGGTCAAAATAGTCACCCATGATCGATGTCAGCTAATCAGGACAAAAATCTCCACCAATAACATTTGTACCATAATTCACTAGATATTTGTGTAGACATTCTTACTCGGCAGTTACTCAATGGGTTCTACAGTCTATTTCAATTCATTTTTATTAAACAATTACTAATGACACGTATTTCACAAATTACACTTGGTTCCATCTTTGATTTCCCTCCATCACTCACCCTCACACACACACTCTCTCACACACACACACACGCATGTGCCATTTATACATGTTTCTTCCTCCATGTTTTCCACATGTCTTTCTGATATTTCCTGTATTTTCTTCCTTATTCAACATTCTGCTGAAATCTCATTTCTTCCATGAAGTATTTACTATAAAGTCTGTGCACAGCCTTGCTTTATTATTTGGGTTTTCTGTTTGGCATTAATTTTCATTTGGTTTTGTGCTTCATTTATAGAAATATAGTCATATGTATTCTTTTTCTGATAAATGTTTTTGGTGATGATGATGTTTTGATATCTATTCCCTACCAAAATTATTACTATATTTACAAGGAAACTTATTACAGAATTTAAACTACTAGCTTACTAGAATTTAAATTATGGATTGCCTGTGTATGTGTTTAAACACCATTCTCTTTGAGCAGAGGCTAGATTTCCTGTACACTTGGTATGGCAAGCTATAAAGACACCAATAATGATTGATACCAATTTTTATACCTGGAGAAAAGAAGGAACTTTCTGGGGTGACAGAAATACTTGATTTGTCTAGAGTGTGGTTTATACACATTTTGATGACAAAACTCATCAAACAGACATTTGGATTTTTGCATTTCAATACACATAAATTATACCTTAGTAAAAATTTATAAAGACTAACAAGTGGGATACCGGAAGAATTAAAATGAGAAGGGGGGAAATCTTATCCAAATGGGTATTACTGTTCCCAGCCTTGCCATGGACCAAATTTAGAGAAACACTGGAAAGGAATTTTTAGATTAAATTGATAGGGCTTCTCAGTCTCCCAGCTAGTTTTGTTTTGTTTTACTGTCAATGTTGCTTCACTCTTGTTAACAGCAATAACAAGAGGAACTCTCTGAGTAGAAGAGATGTATCCAGGATATGACAGAGGAATGAAAAGTGGGTCCCTTGGTTTTGATTTTAGATATATGTTTATTTCATAAACAATATTTTCCAGAAGTATGATATCTAGTTGGCTGCATATAAAATCTAGTAAAACAGACATTTAGAATGAGCAAGTATGTTTATAAAATATGATTTTCTTAAATTTGAAAATATTTTTGTTAACATGCAAAACTAGGGCAGAGAAATGTTTGCCAGGAACATTTATAGCTAGAAGACATCATTTATCTTTATCCCTCTGCCTAAAATACTTTCTTCTCACTTTTCCTTCTGTCAAACTCTTAATCATTCTTAAAGACACAGAAAATATCACTTTTTCTGTTAAGCATTCTAGATTTTCCCTGAGGTGACCATATTTTTGCTCTTCCCAAATACCCTCATCTTTCTCACAGAGCACATGTCATATTTTTATGGAATTATATTGGATCGCCTTTGCGTTTCCAATTAAACAGCAAATTTTCAAAGGTACACTGGATCTTGTTTACTTCTTGTATTACTACAGGTAATGTGCTCAGGACACAGCCGATGCTTTAAAATACTTCTTGAAGAAATGAATTTTTTAAATTGAAACGTACTAAGGATGATTTTTACACTCTTTCCATCAATCACCATTGACCAAAATAGAATGCCTCAAAATGATAACTTTTTTTGTGATAAAGGTTGATATAAAAGGGGAAAGCGGATGTTTGGCTCTTAGGTCACATTATAAAAAAGCTCTTGATTGATAATTCAGTTCAAACACATTTATTTTTCTTGGTAAAAATACACCCTCTAAAAATATGTCATCTTATTTCCTTGCCATCTTCCTCCCTCAACTCTGTGCTTGAAATCACCAAACTGAATTTAGCAGGCTCCCATTTTTTCTATGCTTGGCATGCCCTTTGCTTAGGAAACTCCCTTTAAGACTAAGCTCAAATGTCTTCTTTTTTTTTTTTTTATAAATCCTTACTAGTTCTCCCTAGCATACTTTTCTGCATTTCCCTCTAATATCCAGCAGTATTGGGGTGTATTTTTTTTAATTTTTAAAAAAAGATTTCATTTATTTATTTGAGAGAGGGAGAGAGAGACAGAGAGAAAGAGAGAGAAAGAGAGAGAGAGAGAGAGAGTGCACGAGCAGGGGGGAGGGGCAGAGGGAGAGGGAGAAGCCGACTCGTGGCTGATCCGGGAGGCTGAAGCAAGGCTCCATCTCAGGACCCTGGGATCATGATTGTAGCCAAAGGCAGATGCTTAACCAACTGAGCCACCCAGGCACCCTTTGGATGTATTTCTATTAAAACCTTGTCACTTTGTGTTTTTTTAATTATTGGTTACTATTATCAGATGGTGAGTATCTAAAACCCATTTATTAAGCTCAAAACCTATTTGTTAAGATTTGAAGAAAGGAGTCAATCCACCCATTTCAACACCCAGTGTGCAAACAAAATAATCAGGAGGTGAAATTTGTGGCAAGGTGAATTCCCTCTCAATCTATATGAGCTTTCAGAAAAAACAAAAGATAAAACTTGAATGTAATTATATAAACTAATCCTGATTGCTCTTTGGATTACAAGACCTTGTCCAATTTATTATTGTATCAGCCGGGACCAGCACAGTGCTTGACACATAGCACAAATCATTAAATCATTATTGAATAAATAAATAGATATATGGGGGTTTTATCTGAGATTCTTAAGGTTCACTTGTTTCATGATCTTTTTTAATACATTCCCACAATATACAAATGGGTGTAATGTCTATGTGACTCTCAGTTCTACTACTGGCCTGAAAATTTTATAAAGGCCAGAGCTATACTTAGCTCCACCACTTACAGATATTAATTAGCTATACTTTAAATATTGTCCAATGCTGACATCCTAGGCATTTACAGAATAGGTTTTTTGCTTTGGTATAAAAGAAAAAAAATTCTTACCTCTTTCATTCTAATAATGATTGAATTAATTTCAACGCATTACATGGTTAATAAGACATATTGAGGCAGGGATAGCAATACTTTGAATCAATTATCTTGATATTCACTTAATGAGATAAAGCATAATATTTATACATGTTATCTATAAATGTTTTAACATTTTAGAAGTTTTGAGTTAATTTAATTCATCTAGAAAAATGCAGGTATACAGCCCAGTATAGGGCTTAATAGATTCTTATGACTGAGTTAAAAAAGTAATTTCCTCGGGCCGCCTGGGTGGCTCAGTCGTTAAGCGTCTGCCTTCGGCTTAGGTCATGATCGCAGGGTCCTGGGGTCAAGTCCCACATTGGGGTCCCTACTCCGCGGGAAGCCTGCTTCTCCCCCTCCCACTCCCTCTGCTTGTGTTCCCTCTCTCGCTGTGTCTCTCTCTGTCAAATAAATAAATAAAATCTTTTTAAAAAAATAAATAAATAAAAAGTAATTTCCTCAGTGGCAAAAATTTACATTCAGAGTTGCAAAGAAGAGCCCCCAAAAACCAGAATCAAAAATGTTACCTTTATGTTGAACGCTTTGAGGTTTCCTCTAACGCAGTTGTCAGGAATGAGGGCTGTCTACACCTATTATAGCTCTACATGCTTTAAAATAATTTCTCTTTTCACTTCTGCTTTTAATTAACTTCGTTGGAAAGTTTTTATTCTGATTTTTCTTATCTAAGAAGGAAAGAGAGAATCATATGGTTATACCTTATTAGATCAGAAGGCAGAAATATGTCAAAGATAATTTAAAATATTCTCACCACAAAGCCTGGGATCTGTTGAAGTAATGAAATCTGTTAGATTTAAATAAATAAACTCATATAAAAAAGTGAATTTTAACTCTTATGAAAAATTCAAGCCACAGTTAGCTGCTTGATTCTGTGGATCTTGGATGCTGAGAGTAGAATCTAGGGCTTTGGGATGGTTTGGGATCATCTATTGTCAGGAACATAAACTCCCTTCAGGTGGAATAAAGTCATGTCCCCATTTTCTATAATACACACATTATTCTGCGTCGGTATTGTCTAATACAACTTTTTGTGATGATGGAAATATTCTATGCTGGAATGGTCTTTTATGATCACCAATAGTTACATGCGACTACTGAGCACTTGACATGCTGCTAGAATGACTGAGGAATGGAATATTTCACTTTACTTACTCTTTACTAATTTAAATTTAAGTAGCCACATGCGGTTAGTGGCTACCATATTGGACAAAGTAGCTCTAGGTAGCTTATTATTAAGGAAAACGTCTAGTGGATTCTGTAAAAATTAGTCCGTGCATCCACTAGAGGGTGGTAATAGCAAAAACCAGGCAACTAACTATATTTGCGCAAACAGATGATTCCTCAAATAGTACCCTCCTCCCTTCTACGGTCAAGAATAAAGGATTCAGAAAATATGAAAATTGCTATCACAACATAAAATGGGATTTCTTTTCACTTACTCAAACAAAGGATGGTTGGACCAACTGCAGGAAATTTATTAGAGTGTTTCTTCTTTAAAAGTGAGTGCCTTAAAATATTTCTAGTATGCGATTTGCTTTATAGTGATCAAAGACCTTCAGAAATAAAAAGTTACCATTCATGGAAATACCTTCAGAAATAAAAAGTTACCATTCATGGCAGTGGAGTGCCAGCTTGAAAGAACCCTTCTTTGTGGTACTGAATTTGCAATAGGTCTACCTATTATATATCAGTTGTCAGCTGTGATCGTTCAAGGTGACACATGAAAGTGACAGGTCCTTAAAAAAATAACTATTTCCTACTTTCTTGCCTTTGAGTATTTCATCTCTTTTTCATTCCATAAAAGATATAAGATGTGAAAACACCAAGGACTCCAAAAATAGTTACCTAGTTTCTGGTTAAAAGTCTTAGCAAACAATGAGGATTAGGTGATCAAGACCTTGGTTTTGGTGCCTAGATTAGCCAGTCAACTCAGAAGAAGAGGAAAACAAAAACCAAGAACTCTGTCTTGCAAATGTACTATTGATTAGGGTGTAGAGAGGATTTAGGGAAATGATTCCCACAGAACTGATGACACAACTTTCATATGCGGAAAAGAGCACTCCACAGTTCACGTGGAAAAGCGAGTAGTGGAAATGTTACCTGACATCAAGACAAAGATGTTCAATGATTCTTTATCACAAACTATACTTTTAATATTTTCAATCCTTATCAGTGCCTTTTTTTTAAGATTTTATTTATTTGAGAGAGAGAGAATGAGAGAGAGAGAGCACGAGAAGGAAAAGGGTCAGAGGGAGAAGCAGACTCCCTGCTGAGCAGGAAGCCCGATGTGGAACTCGATCCCGGGACTCCAGGATCATGACCTGAGCCGAAGGCAGTTGCTTAACCAACTGAGCCACCCAGGCGCCCCGAGATTTTACTTTTTTTTTAACACATGGTGATTAAGAATGCCAATAGCCCGTATTAAGCAACATCCCTTGTTCCTTTTCTCCTTTGTGCTCAAGTCTTTTTATGTATTTTCAAATCAGCCCTGCCTGGAATTCAGACAAATTCCCATCTATCTCTGAGATTGATTGTGATTGCTGGGCTGGAGTGCTGTCCTCTTGGTATCTGAGTATCTTATGCTGTCTCGGGCCCTCAAAAAAAACTTTAAGCATTAAAAAAATTAAAATAGAAATGACATAATTAAAAATTAAAATAATTCAATAAACATACAATGGAAAGTAAATCTTCCTTCCATTGCAAGTCAAATTTTCTTTTTAAAAGAGATGATTATCAGTTTCCTCCTATCCTCCAGAGATATTCTCTGCATACATTTATACCTCCATTCTTTTGTATTCAAATGAGAGCATACTACATGTACTATTTTGTACCTTAAGTTTTTAGATCCATTTATTTTGTACTTTAATGTACATAATTGAACTTTTATTTTAACCAATACTGTAAAAATAAATGGTTGTATAAGAAAATTAGTTTTACTAGGTATAAAACTAAAAAAAAATAGTGTCCCCTCTCTTTGTTATGATTGTCACTGCTCGGAGGCAGGAGTTCACAACTCACATAGCTGCTTCTTTGCTATTTCCCTTCGTATTTGTAAATATGTTTCTATTGGTATTTCCAGATTTTTCAGTTTCAAGTATCAATTAGGTAGTTTTGGAAAACTTGCTTAGCTGAAAAAGATGTTAATTATACTTTCCCACTTGAGTGATGATTTGATGTTTAGAAATAATCTGAGTTTTTATTATTTATTTATTTATTTATTTTAAAGATTTTATTGATTTATTTTGAGAGCGAGATCGCGAGCAGAGGGGAAGGGCAGAGGGAGAAGCAGGCTCCCCACTGAGCAGGGAGCCCGATGCGAGACTCGATCCCAGGACCCTGAGATCATGACCTGAGCCGAAGGCAGACGCTTAACCAACTGAACCACCCAGGCGCCCAATAATCTGAGTTTTTAAAGCATCGCTTCATTGTGTTCTAGTTTCCAAGTTGTTCAGAAGATGATGGCACTTTGATTCTTGATCTTTCAATTTTGATCATTTTTCCCCCCTCTCAGTAATTTTTATAATTATCTCTTTAGACACTGAGTCCTGGAATTTTTCTGTTGCTGTATTTCTATGTAGCTCTTCTATTGTCTGGGAAACTCAGTGGGACTTTTCCATCTGGAAACTCATGCCCAGCTCTGGGAGATCATGTCTCCTCTTTGGCATTTTTTTGTTCTCTGTCTCTCTGGAAGTCTCTTATTTTAATGCTGATTCATAATTTTCTTATGCAATTTGTATGTTTTTCTTTTTGATTTTCTGAAAAATTTCTTCAACTTTGTTTTCCAGTTCATTTTTAAAAATTTTCCATTTCTGCTATCTTATTTTCAAATTCCTTGAGTTCTTTAATCAGACTGCTCCTTTTTTTTTTTAAGATTTTATGTATTTATTTGACACAGAGAGACCCAGCGAGAGAGGGAACACAAGGAGGGAGAGTGGGAGGGGGAGAAGCAGAATCCCTGCCAAGCAGGGAGCCTGATGCGGGGCTCAATCCCAGGACCCCGGGATCATGACCTGAGCCAAAGGCAGACACTTAACAACTGAGCCACCCAGCCACCCCTAGACTGCTCCTTTTTAGAATAACATTCTATTTTTAGTTTAGTTCAGTATCTTTGAAGATCCTAATTCGAGTTTTGGGAAATTTTCTTCTGCTACTTGCATTTTCTCTGTTCTTTTCTGAGTTACTCCTTTGACTACTTTGGCCTTTGTCTTTCATGTTAGAAACTGACTGGAACTTGTGTGTGTGTGTGTGTGTGTGTGTGTGTGTGTGTGTGTGTGTGTTGGAAGGGTGTTCTCGCTGTAGGATGATCTGGTTGGGATATTTTGTTGGAGAAACTCTCAACAGTCGGGTCTGTGTGTCTTCTCTCTTGGTCTGAATGGTTTCCCCCGAAAGGGATTTTCTATTCTTTTTGGGAAGGATGAGTGTAAGCCCGCTAGTGTTTTTTCAGAGTTGACTGGAAAAACTGGTGGGCGATTTTCCTTTTCTTATGTAGGGTTTTCACTGCATCCTCAGTTTGCAGCTTCCACAGCTAAGTGCCTTGCCAGCAGGTCCTGATATCTGGCCTCACAATCCCCCTAACTCAGCCTTTCTGGAAGGCACCCCGCCTCAGTGGGCGAGGGGCAGTTGCTCCGATGGGTGGGATAAAGGGCAAGATCTGGGGAGCAAACTGCTACCAACGTGGACATTGAGCCCATCTTAGTTTTATTCTTCACTTCCCCCTTCCTTTTAGAGGCCTATGGTCCTTCCAGTTTTGGTGCTTTGTTGGGTTTCTGCTGCTCAGACGGCCTCGCTGCTGGCTTTTCTCTGCTGCCACTCTGGTCCTGGCTTCCTTGAGTCTGTGAAGTTAGTTACTATTTGTTCACCTGCTTTCCAGCTTCCAGAATTTGGCTGGTGCCACATCATCTCTTCTATTTGTCCCCGGGGATTTATGCTTTAGAAAAAAAACCCTTTGGGCACCTGGGTGGCTCAGATGGTTGGGTGTCTGCCTTCAGCTCAGGTCATGATCCCAGAGTCCTGGGATCGAGTCCGGCATCGGGCTCCCTGCTCCTTGGGAGCCTGCTTCTCCCTCTGCTTCTCTCTCTCTCTCTCTCTCTCCCCCTCTGTCTCTCATGAATAAATAAATAAAATCTTTAAAAAGAAAAAGAAAAAATCCCTTTATCATCATCTGAGTGCAGTTTCAGGAGAGAGTAGAGGAAAACACATGTGTTCAATCTACCATGTTTCTCTCCCACATTTTTCACAATCACTCGTTTAACCCTATGCATTAGCTTATCACCACTCCTGTGTGGGCTTTAACCATGTGGAGTCTGGGCCTCTGTCATTATTTTCTTTGCTCCCTACCTACGATTTTCTTCCGTCTGGCTCATCTTCTACATGCTCCTTGCTCGGGTGTTGTTTGGAATATGCTGCTCCTTTTAGAATGTCTGTGAGGGCTCCTAACTGATATAAAACTAAAATGCTACCTCATGAGCTCAAACCTGTATCATCCATCTTCTAGATGTTTTGGCTTGCCGTCAGTAAAAACCAAAAAAGACAAAACAGGATTATTAGTTGCTGTAGCTTAGGGGAAACCTTGTGGCCTCAGAAGGCACCTCCCTCCTCTTATGGCATATTCCAGATTGTGGTTATACTCAGCTGCAATGAACTGTGACTCTGTCACATAAATTGTGTTTACCTACCACTGAATGTCTCACCGAAACTGAGATCTATTTAAATACTTCGCTTAACTTAGCATTTTAGAAATCAGAGTTGCCGAATAAATTATTTCCATTAACTCTTTTTTATGACTTGAATAGAAATGAAGCGGATTTGGGCGCCTGGGTGGCTCAGATGGTTAAGCGTCTGCCTTCGGCTCAGGTCATGATCCCAGGGTCCTGGGATCGAGTCCCGCATCGGGCTCCCTGCTCCTTGGGAGCCTGCTTCTCCCTCGCTTCTCCCTCTCTCTCTCTCCCTCTCTCTCTCCTCCTCTGTCTCTCATGAATAAATAAAAAAAAAATCTTTAAAAAAAAAAAGAAATGAAGCGGATTTATTAATGACAAAGTGTTTTAAAGAAATAATTCAAATTTGGTTAACTGTTTAGATTATAAGATAATAACAGTTTTTTAGAGATTAGGAAATTCATATCAAATGTGAAATAACTATTTGTAGTTGTGATGACAGTTCAATAAACAGTGCATGGATTAAAGGCATCCCCACCCCCAACATACTCAAACCTTCCTCTGAGTACAGTATATTCAGAGGAGCAACATTTGCTAAAAATAAGCATTATTTTGATTGTGTCTGTGTTTTGCTGGATTTGAAATGACACTTAAACATCAATGTTAATATCAAATGTCTCATCATTCAACCTTGCCAGAATAGACACAAATATTATCTAGCAATTACCTCTTAGTAACCATTCTGAAAATGCATTTCCTGTATTACACATACCCTCAGTCTTCTCAGCCACAAACATTTCCCAATGTGCAGTTAAACTTTAATCCGCCTTTGTTGATAACATGCACTGATGGAGAGTGGGCCAACCTGTTCAACTCGTTCTTAATGACAGACCACTTAGAGCAGACCTTCAGCCAGACTTCGCTGGATGCACGTTGGCATGTTCTTCTTTCTATTCACTAGCTAACCACGCTTTACATGGCACTCATTTGAACAATAACGCCTCTTAGCAAAATCTGTGTTGTTATCTGTTGACATTTATCACAAATTTCAAAGTTTACCAAGAAAGTAATCTACCTATATATCCCTATACAACCTGCGCATTTGGATTTTATATACTTTCCAGAGCTTTATTTCAGCAATTACACTTTAGGAAAAAAATTTTTTTTTGCCTGACTACCATTTATTTCCCTGATATATCGCTATTTAATGGCCTTGGAAATTAGTAGGAAAAATCCTCCCTAACAAATGCTGAGAAAACAGCAATGGCAATGACAGCCACATAGAGCACATTGCCCCAGAACAAACACACATTACTTTGAAAACCTTGGTGACAGGTTCATCATAAATTGTTTCTTGCTCTGAACAAATTCTAAAGTGGCTTTTATCAAGATTTTCTAAACATTGATAATTTTTTCTCATTACTGATATATATATATTTAGAGAGAGAGAGTGTGTGTAAGTAGGGGAGAGGGGGCGGGGGAGGGGAGGGGGCAAATGGAGAGGGAGAGAGAGAACCTTAGGCAGGCTCCACGCTGAGTGCAGAGCCTGACTCAAGGCTCAATCTCATGACCCTGAGGTCATGACCTGAGCCAAAATCAAGAGTCCACTACTTAACAGAATGAGCCACCCAGGTGCCCCTTTCATTATTGATTTTCATACAAGAGTATGTTTAAATTTAAAATGAAATTGAGATAATTTATGTAATTTTAAAAGGTTCTATAGAACATGTCAAAACCTCCTTATGATGGTAATCTCTGAGAATAATGCCGAGATGTCCAAGAGACTTGCTAATGTCAGAACATGTGCACATCAGTGACTCAATGAAACAAAATATGACATACACTCTGCACAACTTTGTACCACATGGTGTCAGTCTCTAAGGGGACCCAACAAAGAGCTCCTTCCCCATCAAGGTTCTGCACAAATTAAGACCTAGGCATACGAGAAGAGTAAGGTTGACCTCATCACTGGGGGACAGCTTGCCCTAGGCTTGCTCTCAAGAGGAACAGGCAGGGCATGCTTGATTTATTTTTACTAAGTGTATCAATCTGATAAAACACTTGGAGCTGACTGAGTAATGGGGTGTAGAAAGCCCAGAAGTCCCCAGGTAAATTCCCTAAGAATTTTCATGGAAAATAAAGAGTGGGTGGAAAGTATTTTTCCCTAACACCTAGTGTTGTGGGTGCCAGGCTTTGCCCCACCATAATTATTTATAATTAGATCTACTACATGCTTATTGTTTTATATCTTTCTTACTGTTTTTTTCTTTCTATTTCTTTCTTTGTAGGGGACCAGCAAAGAGTCATCTACTTAGTATTTCTAAAAGCTTTGCCTCACATTTGGTAAGGGTTTGAAAATATTCTTATATTTCTGTGTTGGAGAGTAAAGGTGCTAAGCTCTCCCACGATAGTGTAAGATAGAGCCCTTTCCCACCCACTACAGAAAACTTGTAAACAATATTCATAGGTTCCAATACTTTCATCAGATTCTCTAAGGGGTATAAGATAACAAAATGTTACAGATCATTGTCCTCCAGGGAAAGCAGGGGAAAGCTATACCTTCTTGATACCTTGCTTGGTAAACCCAGACATTCTGTGTCTCTGGGGACAGACTGTGTGGGAGAGAGTAAAACCTTATTCTATTCCCCAGGTGATTTGCTCCTATTGTTTCAGAAGGGTCTTGGAATTATCCGGTCTTAATGCTACTCACCTCACATACCCAAAATGCCCTACACTGAAAACTGGGATAGATCTGCCTAATCCTGGTTGGAACTTGCCTGAGACTGATTTCCTATCTGGGGGAACTTCTCCAGGTTCTTAGCAACTTTCTGCTGAATCCTTATTTTATGGTGCTATCTCTTTGACTCCAAGCAGATCTTACAAATTTGGATTCTTCAATCTGAGATTGAGGGTTGGGATGGGATTACCTATAGATGAGACAATTTTGCGTGGGTGTTTATTCAACAAATACTTTTTGGGCATTTGCTATATGTCAGGCACTGTCCCAGTCCCTAGGGGCATTAAGATGAATAAGACATGAAGTTTACTTTCAGTTTGGGAAGTGGAGTGGGTTATAGATATTATCTAATTTTTCATGTTCTCATGTAGGGCCAAAGTAAAGTCCATCACATATTGCCAGTAAGTACAGAACCTGAAAGAAAGACAAGAAACAGAAAACTGGAACTTTTTTTTTAATTTTTAAATTAAAATTTTTTTTTTTAGATAGTGAGCGAGATAGAGTGGGGGAAGGGCAGAGAGAGGGAGAGAGAGAATCTCAAGCGGCTCCACACCTAGTGTGGAACCAAATGCAAGGCTCAATCTCACAACCCCTAAGACCATGAGCTGCGCCAAAATCAAGAGTGGGAGGTTTAATTGACTGGCCACCCAGGTGCCCCGAAAACTTGAACTTATTAAACACTTCAAAAATGAATTTATCTATGAGGTTGAAACATTGTTATCCATGTTTCTCTTTTTTTTTTTTTTGAAGATTTTATTTATTTATTTGACAGACACAGCGAGAGCAGGAACACAAGCAGTGGGAGTGGGAGAGGGAGAAACAGGCTTCCCGTGGAGCAGGGAGCCCGATGTGGGACTCGATCCCAGGACCCGGGGATCATGACCTGAGCCGAAGGCAGACGCTTAACGACTGAGCCACCCAGGCACCCAATCCATGTTTCTCTTAAATCAGAGTCTGAAAATCTTATTTCCCCTTGGGACAACCACCATACTAGTAAATGATTGACCTAAACTGAAGTAAATACCCCTTTACAGGTGTTGATACAGATGCTGTCTACTTTTGACAACAGCATGAACAAAACCGTGCCTCCTCTGCTTGTCATACCTTTGTTAAGCAAGGGGAACTCAAGAGGCCATAATACTCCCACCCTATTGCTTGGCATCCTTCAAAAGTTGGGACTGAAATCAGGCCCACCTAATTGATCCTCCTACCCCTCTTCATACAAAAATAAAACTGTTTTCTACTTCTTTAAGCCTTTTCCTTTTCTTTGATTTGTGATCATCTGGGACCTTAAACATTAGCAACCTTTAAGTCTCCATCACATCATTATGTCTCTCCCTTTGCACTTGTTAACCTTTCTATATCATGGGCTTTGGAATGTGTCAATGGTGTCTGTTAAGTGCAGGGAATAACGTTTCTTCCATACCACTCTTGAGCAAATAATGTTTGCCAGAAATAGTGCATGATGTCAGGGACATGTAGTGAACCAACCATAGTCCCTGTAGTTGTGGAACTTCACTTAGTGGAATAGACATTAAACACATAATGGCATAAGTAAACGGCAGTTGTAATAATCCCTATAAAGGAAACACACACACACACACACACACACGCACGCACGCACGCACGCACGCACATTACCATGAGAATGCAAAACTATGTGACCAAATTTAGATTGGGAAATCAGGCAAGGTCCTTGTGTAGAGATGATGTTTCAATTTTGATCTAAAGGATAGGAAGGCATCATCTGTCCTGACAGGGTAGTGTAACAGGAAACCTGCCTTTTGATGTACTTATGGAACTTATCTTTCTAGAAAGCCTAATACGAAAATATTGTTTCTGATGCAGACCTTCTTCAAAATTGCATGAAAGGAAAATTCTTAATCCTTAAAGTGATTCAAAGTGGTGACTTCAATTTAGGTGATAAAAAAAGGTGATAATAATAAATAGTAATCACTTGATTTTTGTTACCAAAATAACTTAATGCCACCTGCGGCTATTATTAACCTCACTGCAGAGTTGAGATGGCATCATGAACTAGGAACACAGCTCTCCCATAACACTGATGATGCTTAGTTTAAGACCAGTGTTACTTGTGGTGTTTATAACCTTTGCAGCATATGTGCCTTTGTCTTTGCCAGAAATATCTTTGCATTACACTCCATTGATGTAAAGTCTTTATATTTTAGGTGTGAAAATAAAACATGACAGGAAAATAAAACATTTCCTATTTTAACATCTGGTTATTTCTCCTGTATGAAATAATTCACAGCAATCTTAAAAAGTGAATAACAATGAGGCAGTTATCAGATATCTGAGGTTTTAAAGACAAAAGCACGCCACCTGGGGGTGGCTTCAGCTGAGTGTCAAAGATTTGGCATTTGGGGGTGCAAGCTAGAAAGCAAATAAGATGATTCTAGCATGCCAGAAAAAATAGGTGCAATGTGCCTCATGGATAAATTCTCAGCCCAAGTTCTGCTCTTTCTTGTTTTTCATTCAAAGGCCACTCAATGTCACCACATTCCCACTCTCTGGTTTACTTCTACCCTAAATTTCTGTCTTCTATATTCTCTATTCTCACTGTTTTCAATCACCTCCATGGCTTTGATGGCGGATCCCTTCATCTTGATTCTGATATTGTGAATTACTTGAATAATAAATGTGTTCCTCAGCAATAATGTGCGTGATACTATTTGTAGCATAGCATGTAATGATCAATGTCCTGAACAGAATAAATTAATTCAATTTGGGAAATTTTAATTCTGTTTTTGCAGTTTAGTGACATTTGGAAAATACAAATTTCCCATTTGAACTGTCGAACTAGGTATTGTATTCTAAAAACAACATTAACTTTACTAACTTTTAAAATATTCTAACAGTTAAAAGGCAATAAACTGTAGTTCTTAGTAACAATAGCTTTGGAATCAGGTGAACCTAGGTTCAAACAAATTTGGTAAGAATCTCTACCTTATTACTTTATCGTGATGACCAAATCATATAGAGTACGTGCAGACTTAGTATTGTACTAGGGCAAGGCTGTCCCCCATCATTTGTAGGGATTGGGCCAGGGGCACCTGGGTGGCTCAGTCAGTTGAACAGCCAACTCTTGGTTTTGGCTCAGGTCATGATTTCAGGGTTGTGAGGTGGAGCCCCACATCAGTCTGGCTCTGAGCTCAGTGGGGAGTCTGCTTGAGATTCTCTCCCTCTGCACCCAAGGCGCCCCCCACCCCCCACCGCTCTCTCTCAAAAATAAAATGAATAAATAAAATCTGTAGGGATTGGGCCAGAGGAAAAATGACGATGCATATCTGATATGTCTAAATATTTAAAAGTTAATAAATAACACTAACAATCTGTGAAATAAAAATTTGCCCTACCCTTCTGCCTTGAAAAATACATCTTCATAATGCCAATATTCAAAAATAGGTGTAAAGATGTGCTTTTCATATGGGCCAAAAGTTGGCAAAATATCAGGCAAATGAGTTTATTTGTCATTACATATCAGGAAGTTCTGCTGATGGGCCAATGAGATTTAGATGAACAATAAAATAAAGACCTATAAAGATTTATAATTATTATTTATTCTACAAAATTTACTTTTGGTGCTATTTTAGCAAAATCATTAATTATATTGTTGTACCCAAGATTTTCATGTAAATTGTGTTCTATTGTCAGCAACGATCTAAAGAGTAAAAATAAATAAATAAATTTCTAGCCAAAGGATATCTATCTATAGAATTTTTTTTCATAAAAATGTAAGTTTTGTTTAGGTTTTCAGAGAAGTTTTTTTTTCTTTTAAAAAAGCCAAACTTATCTTTTAAAATTCAAAGATACAAATTATAATTAATTAGTATCAAGTGTTTGAATCACAATCATTAAATATAACTAACCTTTTAAAATTTACTCTTTTGAATATGTAAGTACATCTTGTTAAAATTTTACAAAAGTAAAATTATTTGAAAGATTTTATTTATTTATTTGTCAGGGAGAGAAAGAGAGCACAAGCAGGGGGAACGGCAAGCAGAGGGAGAAGCAGGCTCCCCACTGAGCAAGGAGCCCGATACAGGACTTGATCCCAGGCCCCTGGGGTCATGATCTAAGTCAAAGGCACACACTTAACCAACTGAGCCACCCAGGCCCCAATTATTTGCTATTCTAGTGTTCAGTGCATGCAGATATCAACTTATAGAACAAGTGATGTGCTGGAGCATTGGTGTGTGTCTCTAGTGTGTTCAGCAATGCTATGTTGGCAGCTTGAAATAAGTCATGGTAGAAGTATCTAAACTATGAAAATCAGCCAACATGCAAATTGGGCTTTTCCCCCCCACCCCCCAAAAGCCAGTTGTTAAATATTTGCCAGCATACTACTGAATATTATGTTTCCCTTCGGAAAAGTATTTCAGAACTTTTCAGGTATTAAGTGAATCAATACTTCTAAGGGTTGAACATGATCAGGGGAGAACAGTATCTGAAGATGTGTCAACAATGGGATTCTTAGTTCTTTCAGGAGCATTTCCGTGGAAGGGTAAGGAAGAAAGGCAGACTGGTCTGTGTGAAGAGTAAGGGAAAGTGAGTGTAGTTCTGAGGTATAAAAAAAAAAAATAATCAAAACTGTAGCTACAGGGGAAGCAAATGGATGGGATGGTAAATGGAGGGTTGTTAATTCATTTAAGGTGAACTGTCACTGACAATATATATTCTTTTATATTGATCAGAGTCAAGTACTGGGGATATTTAAAAAACAAATGCTTATGGAAATCGACATCATAAAATTTTCTTATGGGAATAGCTTCCTACAGCATGAAAAAAAATTGTGTCACTTAGATCCAGGAAGATTTAGGAGATTGGGACTATATTCAGAATATTCATATAAAATTCAACATTGTTTCAACATATGAGGAATATTTTTATCCTAGTTGAAGTTGCTTAGCCCTTTGATTACACATTTGTGATGATATACATTAAAGAAATGGCTTTTGGAACTGATCTGTGTCAAACTGACAACCAGTGCTGTCTCTGCAGCCTGTAAAACAAAAGTAAAATCTAAGTTAATATCTTAGCAATAATGGAAAATCTTATTAAGTCATAATAATAAGATGACTGAAGTTCTAAAAGAAGTCATTAAAATGATGAAGATAGGAGGTAACATTATGGAGTCCTGCTATTGCCTGGAACTGTGACAAGTACATGTTTTATTTGATTTTCTTTCCAGAATATCATCTCCAAAGCCCTCTGAAGCAGGAACTGCTAATTCTTCCCACTTGATGATTCGGAGAACTGAAGTAACTTGACTAGGTTCATGGAGAGGGAATTTGGATTCCAGAAATCTTACTGGTTCCAGATGGTTCAAAAAGCAGATCCGGGCTCTTCTTTTCCAGATCAAGGAATTGGCTATGATAATTTCCCCCGGATATAGATCACAAGGTCCTTGAGCTTAGACATAGATTCTTTTCTCATTTTTTTTATCCCTGTCACTTAGCAGCATAGTGTCTGTACACAGCATTTGCTTGACAAACATAAACTGTACTGAATAGTTAGTTCAGTGACAGGAACTGCCTCATTTTTTCCTTTATTTTCAAATGAAAATAGAGGAATTATACTGCATTAAATATTAGCAGCAAAATCAACATTGGAAAAATCTGAATGAAGTTCTAAGTCTTCAAGAATGTTGTTATTACTGTAGCCTACCTGGAAACTTTGCCTAAAATCTGAGTACCCCCGCCCCCATCATTCCTGTCTAAATATTCCTGACTTCTTGCAAAACTGCATTACTAGAGGCTTATCATCGCAAATGTAATCCCTTGGCAAATGAGATTAAAAAACAAAAACAAAACAGAACACAAAACTACACATTACCTGAAATCAAAGACAGAAAGGTGATCACAATGAGTTTGAAAGGAAGAATACTGCTGATACAGTGTCTCTGAAATCACTCACATATTAATGGCATCGGGGCATCTGTGTGTATTAATTTCCAATATGACTTCTCCTGTTAAGTGAAGAAAATATTATATCTGGTCCAGCATATTTTCTATGAGTAAAATGACTCCAAGTTAAAAAAAATATCTGTGGTGAATGAATAGGAAATATAAAGAGAGAAGTCACGTTGGACAGGCTCCATTTGTTCAGTTTAGTTTGGTATTTACTCCTGAAGGCAAAAGGAATTTCAGTTATGATTTAGAATGCCATGTACCCATGTTACAACAGGAAGACTTGGAGCTTCTCAGATACCTGCAGAATTCAGATAGTGCCCATGAAACCTACAAAGGCAGTCTGGGAGGAAGTCAGGGAAATTGGGATTTGTGCAAATTGTTTTAAGAGCCAGGTATGTATTAGGCTCACTAACATAAGATTTTTCATTTCATTTAATAGTATACTATAGAGCGCATAGATTTAACTGTTGGGAGACATATGGGTGGTCATTTTGGTTGCAAGGATCAGTGAATCTCTCTGGTTAATACAAGGAAGGGTCTAATAGTTCTTAGGAATTGAAGGGAAAAGAAAACCGTAAAAGACTCTTAGCAACAATTTCTATATCATCTCTCCATTCTACCTTTGACAATGACCTGGCTCTTAGGCTCTGCATTTCCTGGGTCATCTTGTCACTTTCTTCTCAGCTGTCAGATCAAATAAATCATTCTCTACCCTGTCCATATTTCTCCATCTATAGCTTCTACTTATTAATAATTCAGCTCATTCATAATCACTCTATGACTTACAACTTCTTTTTCTTCATCATCTTTTAGTTTGTCTGCCAGTTACTAAATTCTTCTTATATGTCTCGATTCAAATTTCCAAGAAGGAATAATCCCATTGACCTAGTTCTTTCTTATTTGGGCTGAGTTTTTTTTAACTCAGGTTACTTCATTACTTATCTTTAAGTCATATGCCCAACCCTGCCCCAATCGGTTAGGACCACGAAATGGTGTTAAAACAATTCAATGGAAAAAAATAGTCTCTTCAACAAAAGGTGCTAAGAGAACTGGATATCCACAAAAGAATGACATTGGACCCTTACCTCACACCATATACAAAGATTAACTAAAAATGGACTATAGATATAAAGGTAAGAGCTGAAACTATAAAACTATTAGGAGAAAACATAGATATAAATTTTTGTAACCTTGGAGGAAGCAATGATTTCTTAGATAATGACACCTGAAGTATCAGCCAAAACAACATCATCAATATTAAAGTCTTTGCACTTCAGAGGGTACCATCAAGAAAGTGAAAAGACAACCCACAGAATGGGAGAAAAATCTTGCAAATCAATATCTGATAATGACTTGTATCCAGAATATATAAAGAACTCAGTGAAAAGATGCTCAATGTTATTAGCTGCCAGAGAAATGTAAATCAAAATCACGATGAGACACTACTTTATATTCACTAGGATGGCTATAATAACAAAAAGGATAGAGAATAATCAGTATTGATCCAGTATTGGTGACAATGTAGAGATATTGGAGTCTCACCCACTGCTGGTGGAAGTATAATATGATGCAATCCCTTTAGAAAACAGTTTGGCAGTTCTACAAAAGGTTAAACATTAAGTTACAATGTGGTGCAGTAATACTCCTTCTAGGTATATACCCAAGAGACATGAAAACACATGTCTACACAAAAACTTACATGTTAGGTGTTTATAGCAGCTTTATTCATATTAGCCAAAAGCTGGAAACAATTGAAATGCCCATCAACTGATAAATGGAGACCAATAAGGGATGGTATATAATGAAATGACATATAATGAAATATTTTCAGTAATAAAAATAATGTACCGACACATGCTACAACACGGATGAACCTTAAAAACATTATGCTAAGTGAAAGAAGCTGGTCACCAAGAACTGCGTATTATATAGTCCCGTTTATATGAAATGTCCTAAAGAGATATCCAATCTATAGAGACCAAAAGTAGATTAATGGTTGGGTAGGCTTGGGGGAGATGGGAGGGGTATTGAGAGTGACAACTGAAGGGTGTGGTGTTTCTTTATGGAGTAATGAGAGTGTTCTAGATTTGATTGTGGTGATGGCTGCACAACTCTATGAACATAGTGAATGCCACTGAATTATACATATTGAATGGGTGAATTGTATGGTATGTTTATTGTATCTCAATTAAGCTGTTTTTAAAAAAGATTTTATTTATTTATTAGAGAGAGAGAGAATGAGAGACAGAGCAGGGGAGAAGGACAGATGGAGAGGGAGGAGCAGACTCCCCATTGAGTGTGGAGCCTGACTTTGGGCTCCATCCCAGGGACCTGAAGTCATGACCTGAGCCTAAGGAAGGTAGACACTTAACTGATGGAGCCACCCAGGCAACCCCTAAACTTTTTTTTTTTAAAGTTCTGTTACTGTAAGACTGATGAATCACAGACCTGTACCCCTGAAACAAATAATACATTATATGTTAATAAAAAAAAAGTTCTCTTCCACCCTGGTTGCTATCACAAAGTCACCCAAGCTAGGAACTTGAAAGGCATCTTCAATTCTTTCCTGATCCATCCTTCACTTTCACTTAGACTACATTTATTCATTTTCCAAGTTTTTTACATTCAACCACCTTAATATCTCTAAATCTTTCCTTTTTACCCAGCTTCTATACCCACTGCTTGAATTCAAGCTGTAACCCTTTATTTCCTGGATTGCTGCCTTCTCCTCCCGTCTTTTCCCTTTGTCCCTAATATGGGCCCCCTCCATGTTACTACCATGACAATCTCTGCCTGTAGTAACCACTCAGTATGACATCAATGGCTCCTTATAGCTATGGGGATAAATTTCATGATCCCTTGGCTTAGCATGCATAGCTCTTTATGAAGTGATAATGCCCATCTCTACTTCTCCAAGTTAACCCCTCTCTCTAGTGATCCATATGAAACTACTTGTAACATTTTGAACTTACCATTTGGTTTTAAATCTGCAGGTCCTAGCACATTTACAGTGTCACTGTGTCTCTGTTGAAGAATAGGTAAAATACATGAGAATTAGAGATGTGAATATTACTATGTTCATACATTGGAAATTCTCCTTTTATAAGTAGTAATTTAATATCTTGAGTCTTTAGGCTCTAGCCCCCAAAAGAACCAAAGCAAACATCGTGGGGGCTGAGTATTTTTTCCATTTTAGTGTGTCATCAGGAGACAGGTATATACTGGCGTGGGGTGTGGGGATGAAAAGGAAAGGGGTTCTTGAGAGAAAGAAGCCAAGCAGGAGTAACAGTTCTCATGGATGGAAATGGGACAGTATTTGCCACCCAGAAGCTGTGTCTTCTTCGAGTGTTGAACAGAGCCAAGCACATTATCAATGCTTTGGAAGAGACAAATTATTACTCATGTTAAATGAGTAAATGAGTAAATGAGATTTTTTTTTTGAGAGAAGAATTTGGTAAATTTATTAACTTTTCTCTGCTTTGATACTTCAATTCATTGGATAAGTTTTTTTATAAATTTTTTTTATTTTTATGTTAATCACCATACATTACATCATTAGTTTTTGATGTAGTGTTCCATGATTCATTGTTTGTGCATAACACCCAGTGCTCCACGCAGAACGTACCCTTTTTAATACCCATCGCCAGGCTAACCCATCCCCCCACCCCCTCCCCTCTAGAACCCTCAGTTTGTTTTTCAGAGTCCATCGTCTCTAATGGTTCGTCTCCCCCTCCGATTTACTCCCCTTCATTCTTCCCCTCCTGCTATCTTCTTCTATTTTTTTTTCTTAACATATATTGCATTATTTGTTTTAGAGGTACAGGTCTGTGATTCAACAGTCTTGCACAATTCACAGCGCTCACCATAGCACATACCCTCCCCAATGTCTATCACCCATCCACCCCATCCCTCCCACCCCCCACCACTCCAGCAACCCTCAGTTTGTTTCCTGAGATTAAGAATTCCTCATATCAGTGAGGTCATATGATACATGTCTTTCTCTGATTGACTTATTTCACTCAGCATAGCACCCTCCAGTTCCATCCACGTCATTGCAAATGGCAAGATCTCATTCCTTTTGATGGCTGCATAATATTCCATTGTGTATATATAAAAACATCTTCTTTATCCATTCATCTGTCGATGGACATCTTGGCTCTTTCCACAGTTTGCTGCTATAAACATTGGGGTGCAAGCACCCCTTCAGATCCCTACATTTGTATCTTTGTGGTAAATACCCAGTAGTGCAATTGCTGTATCATATGGTAGCTCTATATTCAACTTTTTGAGGAACCTCCATACTGTTTTCCAGAGTGGTTGCACCAGCTTGCATTCCCACCAACAGTGTAGGAGGGCTCCCCTTTCTCCGCATCCCCACCAACATCTGTCGTTTCCTGCCTTGTTAATTTTAGCCATTCTGACTGGTGTGAGGTGGTATCTCATTGAGGTTTTGATTTGGATTTCCTTGATGCCGAGCGATGTTGAACACTTTTTCATGTGTCTGTTGGCCATTTGGATGTCTTCTTTGGAAAAATGTCTGTTCATGTCTTCTGCCCATTTCTTGATTGGATTATTTGTTCTTTGGGTGCTGAGTTTGAAAAGTTCTTTATAGATTTTGGATCCTAGCCCTTTATCTTTTATGTCATTTGCAAATATCTTCTCCCATTCTGTTGGTTGTCTTTTGGTTTTGTGGACTGTTTCTTTTGCTGTGCAAAAGCTTTTTATCTTGATGAAATCCCTATAGTTCATTTTTGCCCTGGCTTCCCTTGCCTTTGGCAATGTTTCTAGGGAGAAGTTGCTGCGGCTGAGGTCGAAGAGGTTGCTGCCTGTGTTCTCCTTTAGGATTTTAATGGACTCCTGTCTCACATTTAGGTCTTTCAACCATTTGGAGTCTGTTTTTATGTGTGGTGTAAGGAAATGGTCCAGTTTCATTCTTCTGCATGTGGCTGTCCAATTTTCCCAACACCATTTGTTGAAGAGACTGTCTTTTTTCCATTGGACATTCTTTCCTGCTTTGTCAAAGATGAGTTGACCATAGAGCTGAGGGTCCATTTCTGGGCTCTCTATTCTGTTCCATTGATCTGTGTGTCTGTTTTTGTGCCAGTACCATACTGTCTTGAGGATGACAGCTTTGTAATAGAGCTGGAAGTCCGGAATTGTGATGCTGCCAGCTTTGCTTTTCTTTTTCAACATTCCTCTGGCTATTCGGGGTCTCTTCTGGTTCCATACAAATTTTAGGATTATTTGTTCCATTTCTTTGAAAAAGGTGGATGGTATTTTGATGGGGATTGCATTGAATGTGTAGATTGCTCTAGGTAGCATTGACATCTTCACAATGTTTGTTCTTCCAATCCATGAGCATGGAACGTTTTTCCATTTCTTTGTGTTTTCCTTAATTTCTTTCATGAGTATTTTATAGTTTTCTGAGTACAGATCCTTTGCCTCTTTGGTTAGATTGATTCCTAGGTATCTTATGGTTTTTGGGTGCAATTGTAAATGGGATCGACTCCTTGATTTGTCTCTCTTCTGTCTTGTTGTTGGTGTATAGGAATGCCACTGATTTCTGTGCATTGATTTTCTATCCTGCCACTTTACTGAATTCCTGTATGAGTTCTAGCAGTTTTCAATGGGTTTTCCACATGCAGTTTCATATCATCTGCAAAGAGTGAGAGTTTGACTTCCTCTTTGCCGATTTGGATGCCTTTGATTTCCTTTTGTTGTCTGATTGCTGTGGCTAGGACTTCTAATATTATATTAAATAGCAGTGGTGATAGTGGACATCCCTGCGCGTTCTTGACCTTAGGGGGGAAAGGTCTCAGGTTTTCTCCATTGAGAATGATATTTGCTGTGGGTTTTTCATAGATGGCTTTTATGATATTGAGGTATGTACCCTCTATCCCTATACTCTGAAGAGTTTTGATCAAGAAAGGATGCTGTACTTTGTCAAATGCTTTTTCTGCATCTATTGAGAGGATCATATGATTCTTGTTCTTTCTTTTGTTAATATATTGTATCACATTGATTGATTTGCAGATGTTGAACCAAACTTGCAGCCCAGGGATAAATCCCACTTGGTCATGGTGAATAATCCTTTTAATGTACTGTTGGATCCTATTGGCTAGTATTTTGGTGAGAATTTTTGCATCCATGTTCATCAAGGATATTGGTCTGTCATTCTCCTTTTTGACGGGGTCTTTGTCTGGTTTTGGGATCAAGGTCATGGTGGCCTCATAAAATGAGTTTGGAAGTTTTCCTTCCATTTCTATTTTTTGGAACAGTTTCAGGAGAATAGGTAATAATTCTTCTTTAAATGTTTGGTAGAATTCCCCTGGGAAGCCATCTGGCCCTGGGCTTTTGTTTGTTGGGAGATTTTTGATGACTGCTTCAATTTCCTTCGTGGTTATAGGTCTGTTCAGGTTTTCTATTTCTTCCTGGTTCAATTTTGGTAGTGGATACATCTCTAGGAATGCACCCATTTCTTCCAGGTTATCTAATTTGCGGCATAGAGTTGCTCATAATATGTTCTTAGAATTGTATGTATTTCTTTGGTGTTGGTTGTGATCTCTCCTCTTGCATTCATGATTTTGTTGATTTGGGTCATTTCTCTTTTCTTTTTGCAAAGTCTGGCCAGGGGTTTATCATTCTTGTGAATTCTTTCAAAGAACCAGCTTCTACGTTCGTTGATCTGTTCTACTGTTCTTTTGGTTTCTATTTCATTGATTTCTGCTCTGATCTTTATTATTTCTCTTCTCCTGCTGGGTTTAGGCTTTATTTGCTGTTCTTTCTCCAGCTCCTTTAGGTGTAGGGTTAGGTTGTGTATTTGAGACCTTTCTTGTTTCTTTATGAAGGCTTGTATTGCTATATACTTTCCTCTTAGGACTGCCTTCGCTGCAACCCAAAGATTTTGAACAGTTGTGTTTTCATTTTCATTGGTTTCCATGAATTTTTTTAATTCTTCTTTAATTTCCTGGTTGACCCATTCATTCTTTAGTAGGATGCTCTTTAGCCTCCATGTATTTTGAGTTCTTTCCGACTTTCCTCTTGTGATTGAGTTCTAGTTTCAAAGCATTGTGGTCTGAAAATATGCAGGGAATAATCCCAGTCTTTTGGTACCGGTTGAGACCTGATTTGTGACCTAGGATGTGATCTATTCTGGAGAATGTTCCATGGGCACTAGAGAAGAATGTGTATTCCGTTTCTTTCAGATGGAATGTTCTGAAAATATCTGTGAAGTCCATTTGGTCCAGTGTGTCATTTAAAGTCTTTATTTCCTTGCTGATCTTTGCTTAGATGATCTGTCCATTTCAGTCAGGGAGGTGTTAAAGTCCCCCAGTATTATTGTATTGTTGTCAATGTGTTTCTTTGCTTTTGTTATTAATTGCTTTATATAATTGGTTGCTCCCATATTAGGGGCATAGATATTTATAATTGTTAGATTTTCTTGTTGGATAGACCTTTAAGTAGGATCTACTGTCCTTCCTCATCTCTTATTACAGTCTTTGTTTTAAAATCTAATTTGTCTGATATAAGGATTGCCACCCCAGCTTTCTTTTGGTGTCACTAGCATGGTAAATGGTTTTCCACCCCCTCACTTTCAATCTGGGGGTGTCCTTGGGTCTAAAATGAGTCTCTTGCAGACAGCATATTGATGGGTCTTGTTTTTAATCCATCCAATCTGATCCAATCCAATGGTTCATTGATTTTGCTTTGTTCTCTTTGGGT
The DNA here is from genome assembly GCF_037043125.1 of Eumetopias jubatus. Taxonomy (NCBI): domain Eukaryota; kingdom Metazoa; phylum Chordata; class Mammalia; order Carnivora; family Otariidae; genus Eumetopias; species Eumetopias jubatus. The sequence goes on along the minus strand of NW_028274809.1, from coordinate 130,812,358 downwards.
ATAATAATGACTAACCCTTGTGTGGGTCTGGGGGTGACCTATTCTGGTTAGACCATAAAGATTTTTACTGGTGTTTGATAAATAGATGTTCAGATGACTGCAATATCAAGATGGACAATACTCCAAGCACAGTTTTTAACCCCCTTTTACCAACTGAATAAGTTTGAGCTGCTCCTTGATGAACCCAAAATTACATTTTCGTATTGTCAAACCAATCAGAAGCAACCACATTAATGATTATTTCAGAAGTATCCTCTAAATATTTCTATGCGTCAAAAGTCAGTTTAATGTAAACAAATGATTGTCAGATATTTCTTGCTTTTAATGAGGGGCAGACAGTCACAGATTGATAATGACCCACTCTATTTATGTACTTAATTATGTACTTAATCTTTGAAGACATAGAACACTCTAAGATTCAGAGACATCCTGCAAGAAGATTACTCTTTGGATAGACAGAAATGAGATACAGGAAACTATTTATTAGACAGATGAATAGGAGAACATGTTATTCCCAGCAACTCAATTGCATTTTTCTTCTAATTCTCAGAAATTGAGACAAAAGGTGATCTTTCTGCACATTGCCCAAAAGGTCAATAAATAGGGATTCTTTTGTAGGAGAAAGGAGATGAATTTTAGAGCCTAGGCCTTCCCACCCTATTCTTTTCTGCCCTCAGCATTAATACATAACACACTTGAGCAACTGTCTTTCTTTCAATGGAAGTGTCTTCACATGTCTAAAAAAAGAATCACCCTGAGACACTGAGACTCTATAATTAGGACTGACATGTTAACAGCAAATACCATGTAATTTCTGTTTCTATCACATGGGAGTAAGGCTTTTTCAAGAACATTCCCAAATGTTTATGTTATCCTTGCGCTCTCAGCATGAAGATACACACAGGTACACACACACGTGGACTCTCTTTGTGACACACATCGCTTGGGCCCTCACACACACACACACACACACACACACACACACACACATAATTCTTTGGGTATGAAGTAATATTTCTTAAAGCCATTATTTCAAAGAGCTGTCTTCCCTGCCTTTCTCCAAAAGTTTTGCAAAAACATGGCATCAGCAAAAAATCTTGACCTTTTGATCCTTTTGAAAAAGTACACTCTTAAAAAATTATGATGGCTTATTCCATTCCCATCATTCAGAACTACTGAATACATTTGAATACGTTGAATATGAAATTGTGGAAAATGAGTAGGACATCTACCTATTTTTTAAATTTAAAATTTAAAACATTTTCAATACTCTCATTCTTGGACTCTTATGCCTTTTAAATTTTTTATTAGACATGGAAATAATTAGCTTGAGAAAATCCTTTTTTATCCTTATTCTCAGCAGGGAGTCAATGGATTAAAAAAATGAAATCTTAAAAAACTGGTCAGTCCAACATAAAAATAAGGGCTGCTTTAATACTGTGTGAAACTGGTACTTCCAGATTCCATCTACATAGATAAGTTGCAAAGCAATGAACCAACTGACTAAAAAAAAAAAATGATCTGATTCGGTTCCAACAACCGAAACTTGTCCTACTCACATAATCTTAAATTAATGCTGAATTTTTACCCTTTTTTACTTTTATGCTCCTTTTAAAAATGAGCCTGTAAATATGAATAGTTTTTAACCTCTTCTTTTCTCTCTCACGAATGTCATAATTGTGAAATCAGCGTAGTTTTTCTCATATTTCAAAATACTTTCAAAATTATCATCTCTGTGTGCCACTTTCTACAGAGAGAGATCAAAGTAACAATGTGTATCAGCGACCCCCATTCAGCCACCCTCCCTCTGTCTATCCAACACTGATGATATACCATGCACTGCTGTGTGCTGGGGATAAGAACAAATCTGAGACAGTGCTTGCTGGAGGCCTAACATAAACACAGTCCCACATAATGCTATTTCTAACTGGGCACAGGCCTACGGATAAAGTATCACACAGCCCAGAATTACAAAGCATTCTCATCATTATCACCACATTCAAATTTATTTTTGTCTTTTATTGCTCATGTCACTATCTGACATAGTATTTATATAAACATCTTTACTGTCTTTTACCCCCAATAAAATTTTACTTCCTTGAGAGTGAAATGAAATCCCTTTATAACTGCTATAGCCCTAGTATCTGGAGGAATGCTTGTCATACAGTGGTTTGCCAACAAATATTTGTTGAATGAACAAACAAATGAATTCACGAACATATGGATGGATGAATGAATGAATGAATGAATGAATGAAGAGGTTTGCCATCAGGTACTGACGTTTTCATACTGGAGCGGTGAGGCAGTGGAGGTATGTGAGCTGTTGTGTTTTGAATGGCAAGCAAGCATTCGTCAGGTGGGCAAATGAGAAAATATCCTAGGCAGAGGGAGGAGAAGGTGCAGGTTTCCTGGAGTAAGGGGAATCGGCTGTGTTTGGGAACTGAGAGTCACATTTAGTTTAGCTAAAACTACTTCTGAAGGAAAGGGTGTATCAGAAAATGACTTGGTTATATTACAGTAGGAAAAAAAAAGAGAAAATGAATGAATTTAGGCATTTATGGATAATGTAATGTGTGGAGGTGACTATTTCATTAAGTTTATTAAGCTCCTGGAGATAGGGTTGGTCATAATTTTTACATAATATGTTGTAATATTATTGCTATTTGTTCTTATTCTATTCTTTTTTTCTCCTTGTGGTATAATTTTTTAGATTCTGTATCAATTCCTTTATCGTTAGAGGAAGTTAAATCCTTTTATCAGAGGAACTAATGATCCAACAAAAGCTATGTGTGGTTTTCAGATCTCTGAAAGAGGTTTATTATTCAGAGAGCAGAAACACATTTGTGCATCGTTATTTATTTCATCAATCTTTACGTGCCAGGTATTGTTCTAGACCAAGAGTCCATAAGCTTTTTCTGTAGAGTTTAGGCTTTATGGTCTCTGCCCTACTTTCCTGACCCAGTCATGGTAGGGTGAAGCGGCCATGGGCAACACATAAATAGGTGAATGTGATGGTGTCCAATAATATTTATTACGGACACAGAAATTTGATTCGTATATTGTCCTGTGTTGTGTGTCATTCTTCTTTTGATCTTGTCCGACCATCTGAAAACGTAAAACCTTTTCTTAGCTCATAAGCCACACAAAAACAGGTGGTGCAAATTTGGCGGTTGGCCCTAGTTTGCCAGTCTCTTGTCTAGACGCTAGGGATACAGCCAAAGGAAAAAATGTCTCTTCTCACACAAAGCTTACATTTTAGTTCACAATAAGCAAAGATGGTTAATGAGTGCTATGAAAAAGTCAAACAGAGTAGGGAGCATTGGGATGGATAAGGGTGTGTGTAAGCCAGAGGATGTGTGTGTGTGTGTTGTTATTTCTTTTTCTTTTTTTAATTATTATGTTATGTTAGTCACCATACAGTACATCCTTATGTGTGTGTTATTTCAAATAATGTAACTAGGGAAGATTTCTCCGACAAGGCGGCACTTGGCCTGAACGTAACGAGGGAGTGAGCTGCGTGGTTGCAGGAGGGGAGAGGGGCTCAAGAAGGGAGGACAGTAGGGTGTAGCCCCGAGGCAGGAGCATGCTTCCAACGTTCTGAAACTGAAGACAGCAGCAGTGCAGATGCAGGAGAGTATGTGAGCCATAGAGCAGCTGACAGCCGGAGACATGAAGCCAGCATCCACACACGGACGCAAGACCAAAGACAAGGACACAGGAAGAGCCCTTCTCTCCCTGAGTCCAGTCATCTCTGAAGCCGGGGCTTCACTATGAGCCACAAAGCGCCTTTAGTCCTGAAGCCAGTTTGAGTTTAGTTTCTTTGCAAATAAAGGCCTGATATTATATCTCGAAACATCTAAAAACCAGAAATTCCTAAAGATGTGTATACGCTATTTGACAGCTGACATTTCTAAATATTTCTGAAGCTCCCACCCACAGGCGTGAACTCTGAGGCTCATTTCTCTGCTTTAACTTCTCTCTGCCAGCCATAGGATTCACTAATCTCATGTTACAACACAAAGAAATCTGGAAAAGGAGAGGGGTAATGAGTAAACCTACTGCGGACACATATGAGGAGATGAATGAAAAAAATGGACAAATAAATGAATGAATCCTTACATTAATAAAAAGGTACTACTCATTCATAAGGAAAGCAGTATTATTATTGTCTTCTCTTAGGAAATCACTCACGAACATACTCTAAGGCTCTCTTAATTAACTTAGAAACACTAGTCAACACTTCTTATGTACACATATGTCTACAGTAACATATCATCGCATCTGGCCCACTGCCGATCCATAATGACTAGTAACAGGACCAGCAGGGTGACAGAATACAGGAGAAGGAACTCAATGTAGTTAAAACATATATTCCTGTCACAATCATTATTTTATTTTTTAAAAATTGTTGTACAATATGCACAACATAAAAGATACTATTTGAAATGTACAATTCAGGGACATTAAGTACATCTACACTATTGTGCAACCATCACGATCATCTTCAGAACTGTTTGCCCCTTCTCAACCTAGAACTCTGTACCCGTTAAACACTGACTCTTCTCCCCTCAGCCCGCAGCTCCTGGTACCCATCATTCTCTTTCTGTGTCTATGACTTGACAACTCTAGGTACCTCATACAAGTAGAATCATACAGTATCACAATGGGCTAATTTTGCTTAGCACAATGTCCTCAAGGTTCACTTATGTAGTAGCTTGTCTCAGAATTTCCTCCCTTTTGAAGGTGGAATAATATTCCATTGCATGTACAGCCCGCTTCTTGTTAATCCATTCATCCGTCGATGGACACTTGGGTTGTCTCCATCCAATAATGCTGCTATGGACACGGGTGTACAAACATCTATTGAATTCTTGCTATTAATTCTTTGAGTGTATGCCCAGAAGTGGAATTGCTACATCCTATGGAAATTCTAGCTTTAATTTTTTCTCAAAATTATTTTTATATCCTCTTCTTTTCATTTTTTGGTGTATATTTTCTTCTAATCCATTAGCATGAAACCTTGAATCTAATGAAACAATACCTCAGTCATTTTAAGGGAATGATTTTAGGAAGTGAATATCAAAAATAATTCCTGTTGGCAATTAGCAAATCTGTTGCAAAGTATACATAATCCACTTGTTTCATTCAAAAAACCCTAATTATAGCTAGTCATGGAAGCAAAACTTCATCCTGCTAAGAATCTCTAAATGTGATGTAACCCTTCTTGGAACCTTGAACTGAAACAGAAAAAAAAAAAAATCAGACCACCCAAGATAAATAGAGTAACATTCCATTATTGAAAGGGATGTTAGTAGATTTTTTTTTTTTTTTTTGCGGGAGGGATCCTTATTAAGGCTAGAACTGGTTTTCAGCTGACAATACAGTTTCCTCTGAGCCTAGAGCCTCATTGGATAATGTAAGTCTTCCTTTGGATTCATGCACACATAAAGTGGTGATAATAATAATTATTATAAATGCAAGCTACGATGTTGATCGCTTGCTATGTGCCCGTTACTATGATAAACATTCCACATTACTGTACGAAACACAACAGATCTGCAAAGGAGCTTTTTACAATTATCATTGGGGCAGAGTCTCCTGCTCTCCACTGATATTCTTCCCTCTTAAATGACAGCAGCTCTGTGTTTTAGCTGGACATGGGTCTGCCTGGTCAGCATGCTTTTCCAAGCATTGCTTACAGTGCCATTAGGCTAATACAATATGAACAGAAGTGATGTGTGTGACTTCTGAGTCATGCCCTTCAGAAGGTGTGTGCACTTACTTCCCTGGCCTTGGGGAGAACTGGAACAGCCTCCTTGAACCCAGGAAAACTATGTGTTAAGGAGGGTGGAGCCTCTACCCAGTCAGTGAACTCTGGACTGTTTCATAAGAGCAATACACTTGTAACTTTTTTAAAGCATTGTACTTTAGGGGTTCTGTTTTAGTACTTAGGCTTTAAACTTAACAATATAATTTCTTTGATAGATGAGGGATTGTTAGTTAAACTTGCTTACCTCCCTCAACCATGTTTGGAACACTGGAGCTCTGAGGGCAAAGCCCAACTATGAATAGCTATGCCATACTGTTTCCCATCCTGGGAACATTATAGGCACTGTCCTCAGGGTTCCTCTCCCATCTCAATTTCTACAAAACAAGTGCATGGGCTTGTTGCGTACATTAAGGCAGTGGGAGAAACAAGGCGCATCTGGTAGGGAGGAGTTATGTCTGGCATATAACACAGCCCGTATTTAAGAATTGCAGACAAGACTCTAAAATCAGCAGTGCATGGCCAGGGAAATGAGTTAAGGGCCATAGCTATTAGGTTTTAATCTGCCAGGGTCCGTAACTCTTCTGCTTATAGCACCTGCATGCTTAAAATTCTTCCTTGTCTCCCTGTTGTTCTCATGGTGCAGATCCAAAATTCCTTAGCTTGCTATACAATGCCTGCCTAATCTCTTTCTACTTTATATCTCTAGCCTCATCATCTCTCCAGCCTGTGTGCGTCCCATGGCTCAAGAGCAGTGAATTATTTTTCCTTGAATATACAGTGTTTTCACAGTTTTACATTACTGTGTCTGTGAGGGGTCTTTTCTGACTCTCCCAGGCTTAGTTAAGAACTACTTTTATGTGCTGCAAGGTATCATCCACATATTTATAGTATAGCACTTGTGCTTTGTGGCAAAGGACTATGAGCTTTCTGAGGGTAGAAAGTTAAATTTTAATTGCAGAGCTCAAGCGAGGGCTTGGCATGGTTAGATACTCAATGGAAGTCTGTTGGATAAAAGAATGAGGCATTATGTTAAGGTATGGCTAGTAGATTGAAACCAAACTTAAAATAAGTATAGCTTATTATACAATCCATATTAGAGATGATAAAATAATTATTGTATTCTTTTATTATTTTACATTTGTACATATTGAAATGTATTAGCACTTTCTTACCTCACTAAATGTTTAGATCAGTGCCTGCCAGTAAAATGATTCTGTCATGCAGAAAAAATCATTTGACCAGTGATGAGAAAATACATTATTTGTTTCTGGATATTGTCATTCACTAGGATAAAAACAGAGCAAAACAAAAACACCGTGGATGAATTTCAATATATGAAGAAAGCCACTATTTATGGCCTTTAGAGTTTTTATTTGATTATTTGGGTGTTACTATAAAAATTTTGAGTCATTCTGGATTCTCTTCTAAAATTTTTCTCATTTCTATAAAACACTTGACAATAAGAGCAACGTATGAAATACTAATCAACGATACCTGTGAAATAAATTGTTGGAAGCTATTCACTGGAACCCTCTTTAAGGAATAAGAGGCACTGGTAATTAATGGTATTAATTAGGATTAATTAGCTTGAAATGAAGAGAGTTGAAATTCTTTCTTTTTTTTAAGATTTTATTTATTTATTTGAGAGAGAGACAGAAAGGGAAAGAGAGAGAGAGGGAGAGAGATCATGAGCAGGGATGAGGGGCAGAGGGAAAGGGAGAAGCAGGTTTCCCCGCTGGACACAGTGCCCGATGCGGGGCTCAATCCCAGGACCCTGGGATCATGACCTGAGCCGAAGGCAGACGCTTAACTGACTGAGCCACCCAGGCGCCCCGGGAGTTGAAATTCTTGATCCAACAAAGTCATCTTTTCAGGACGCACTTTCTATTTTAAAAAGAGATTGATAAAAGTTGCTATATCCCAGCTTCTATGCCTCCCTGGTCTTTCCTGTCATTAGTGCTGTCCAGGTCTTAAAGTATAGGGATTTAAATTTCTCTTAATGCCAGAAGCAGTGAACATTGGGGGGCCTCGTGAGCAGCCTGTGTACGGCACTGTTGAATAAGGAGACTCTGCCTTAGAGCGCTGGTGGGGAGAAATGGACCTTGTGACTTTTTGTGGCGGGACTGACTCTAAGACTCTGACTTTGGATAAAGATAGAAACTGAGCATTTTATTTTTATGAGTCTCACTACCTTTCTCATGAAGGAGTAAGAATCAGAGATCTCTTTGGAAGAGTAGCTAATAAAATTTGATATAATTAAATTTTCAAAATGTAACAATAAATATGAACATTAGAGTAACTTGACTATTAACACAACCATCTAATTTTTTTTTGAAAGGCAACTTTTTCCAACACATGTTATGAAAAATTTCAAAAACATACGGTAAAGTTGAAAGAATTTTATAGAAGACGTCTACGTCTACCCCTAGGTAGACTGTTGATCATTTTATTATATTTGCCATACCATCTTACTGAGGCATTTTAAAATCCATGCAGGCATCAGTATACTTTTCCATAAATGTTTTGGCATGCAAATTATTAATTAGAGCTGAATGTAAAATTTACATAAAAGACAAAGTATAATCTTAAGTATACATTTGCTGAGTACTGATAAGTGCATACATTTTTGCAACCGAAGCTCTAATCAAGGTATAGAACATTATCAGTACTTTAGAAAGTTTCTTCATGCCCCTTTCCAGTCAGTCCTGCCACCAGGTCCTCCAGAAGCAACTGTTCTTCGGATTTTTTTTCCACTAGAGATTAGTTTTGCCCATTCTGGAACTTCATATAAATATAATCATATGAAATGTACATTTTGAGTTTGGCTTCATTTATCCCTCAATATTTTGGTGATTCACCAATGTCGTCGTCCTGTGTTCGTAGTTCATGGCTTTTGATTGCAGAGTAGTATTTGCTCGTATAAACCTGCCACAATTTGTTTATCTATTCTCTTGTTGATAGATACTGGGGCTCTTTTTGTTTTTTAGATATTAGACAAAGCTGCTGCCAATATTTGTGTAAATGTTTTTGTGAACCTGTGTTTTTGTTTTTATTTGACATGCTGGAGGATATCATGATGGGGATTATTGGGAGGCAAAATCTGGTCAGCGGACACTTCTTGAGACCTCTGCTGGTACCCAAGGAAATCATCTGATCGCCCACATAACAGGCCTGGGCCTGCATCCCTTGTCCTGCTCCTGCCAGCCTCATGCCCCAGGATTGGGACCACGATTCACCTGCATTCCGTAGGATTTCCATCTGACATGACCTGCAAATTCACTTGTCACTCTTACAGCTGTAGGCTGCCCTATTTTCTGAGATTGCGTGTTGATTTCAGCCCAGCGTCAGCCTGGGAAATTGTTTCACTTGTGAGATTCTTGGATGGAGGTTGGATCTCTTGTTCTGTTCTCCCCCTTCTCTGCTAGCCTGATATTTGGTAGACATCAGATCATGGTTTATTAAAAACTTCTGGATGCACAGGTGCAGTGTCAGGAATCCCAGCCCCATAGTTCTAAAATGTAGACTAAGTAATTATTATTCAAATAAGTCAAGAGAAAGTTTGCAAGGATTAGCAAAACATATGGTAGCTATTAGCATAATGTGCATACAAAGTGTTCTTAATCTATGCTTGTTTAGTATATGCAAACACAAAATGGAATGAGCTGTAAGGGTTTGGATGAAGTAGATCAAAATGCTATTTCTGTTTTCTGCATTTCTGCCAACAGCGTTTATAACAATACCTTATGTATAGTAGATATTTGATGAATGTCCATTGGACTTATTAATAAATGAATGAATGTTAAGTGGTCTTCCCCAAAAGGCACATGTTAAGACACACTATACTCGGGCGCCTGGGTGGCTCAGTTGGTTAAGCGACTGCCTTCGGCTCAGGTCATGATCCTGGAGTCCCGGGATCGAGTCCCACATCGGGCTCCCTGCTCAGCAGGGAGTCTGCCTCTCCCTCTGACCTCCTTCACTCTCATGCTCTCTCTCTACCATTCTCTCTCTCTCAATAAAAAAATAAAAATCTTTAAGAAAAAAAAAGACACAGTATACATTTTTCTCTCTTATTTGACAGTGGGTGGAAGCTGCAGCTGGTCAGAGAGTTGACAGATGATGTGAAAGACGTGTATCAAATATCTAAGCACGTTTGGTATCAGGCTGTTTTGTATGTCATGTATCAGGTATGAGTAGATTAGAGAGACTGTCCCTAGCAGTTTAGAAAATATAGTTTCTTTTCATAGTTCTGTCCAACAAGAAACACCATAAAATTAAAAAGCAGTGAAGTTATTTACATGAAATTGAAGCCGTAAACTGTGTATGGTGACAGTACTGAGTTGTGGTTATTCTTTCAACTGATTTAGTAAGTAAATACTATAGGAATGCAGAGAAAGATCACTCTTTGGGAATCTTACAAAACACTAAATATTTTGTGACTTAAAAACTAAAACAGCTCAATGACTACTCCCAAACTTCTTAGTTTCACCACCTACTGAAGGCTCAAACACAGTAGAAGAGGTCCAGACATTTGTCAAAATGCAAATAAGGAAAGAGAGAGACAGAGACCTCCCAGCGACAGGGAGAGAGAATGGCAAAGTTCCAAGCATGCCCTCAGCAAAAGAGAAAGGGAGTTTAGATAAAGTGTGACAAAACTTTTTAAACTCTTGAGGCATGCATCCCCCAGAATCAATGTCACTGGCCTAGATCGGGAAAAGACTGCATATACTTTTTTTGTATCCAGCCCTTTGGATGCCTGTCAGGAATGCCTCTGTGGCCATAAATCAAAAGGCAACATTCCTAAATACGTACCAAAATACAACGATAGTGGTTATAATGTATATTAACTAGCACATTACAGACATTAATACTTACCAAAAGAGCATAAAGATTCAAGGTTACATCAAGTATACATAGACATAAAATAGTTCAAATCTCTTAATTAACATGAAATTATTCAACTAGAATTAGACCTGTAGGAATAAGGAGGATTTTGCAGTTATTAACAGGTCAAGTACTCAAGTACTCAAAGAAAATCCATAATAAATACAATAAATAATTCCTCGAGTGACCCTTGAGTGGTCATTTTTAGGTATTATACATTGGAAAGCAAAGTATTGTTTGCAATCAAACAAATTATTTGAAATAAATTAAGTTGAAATTTGGATATGAGTAGATTGGGGAACTTTAGTTGAATACATTTTATTTATTTTATTTTTTTAAGATTTTATTTATTTATTTGACAGAGAGAAACAGCGAGAGCAGGAACACAAGCAGGGGGAGTGGGAGAGGGAGAAGCAGGCTTCCCGCAGAGCAGGGAGACCGATGCGGGGCTCGATCCCAGGATCCCGGGATCATGACCTGAGCCGAAGGCAGACGCTTAACCAACTGAGCCACCCAGGCGCCCCAGTTGAATACATTTTAAATACTACTAGATCCATTTAATATTATATGGGTGAAGCATTTAATATAGAAAATTATATACAAATACATTTATATGAATATGTTATAAGATCACACACATATATATAGTTTTGTATTTATATCTATTAAATGAATATTTTTAAGAATTTAATATATTCCAGCCACTGTATTATGTACTAGAGAAACACTGGTATACAAGATAGAGAGTTCGTGCATTAGCATATGAAATTTGCATGTAGTACAATAAAATCTAAGATGGTGTTACATATTATTAAGTTCATTTGTTCCCAAATCTTATACACAGGGAATATATATATATATTTTTTTCAATAAACTTTTAATTTTAGAACAGTTGTAGATTTACAGAAAAATTATAAAGATAGTAGAAAGAATTTCCATATAGGCCCCACTCAGGTTCCCCTATTATTAACATCTAATATTAGTTTGGTACATTTGTTATAATCAGTGAACCAATACCGATACATTATTATTAATTAAAGTCAATAATTCACCAGATTGCCTTAATTTTTACCCAATGTCTCTTTTTTGTTCCAGGATTCCATCCAGAATACCGTATTATATTTAGCTGCCAGATTTTCTTAGGCCCCTCTTGGCTTGGACAGTTTCTCAAAATTGTCTTGTTTTTGGTGACCTTGCCTGTTAGGAGCACCAGTCAAATATTCTGTAGAATGTCTCTCAATTAGAATGTTTCTGATGATTTTCTTTGGGGTAGACTTAAGTGTTTTGGGGAGGAAGAGCACTGAGAGAAAGTGCCATTCACCTCATATCATGTGAGCATGTGCTTTACACGACTTATCACTGTGGATGTGAACCTTAATCACCTGGCTGAGATGGTGGTTTTTTGTCAAGTTTTTCCACTGTAAATTACTATTGTTCACTCTGCCACACTGTACTCTTTGGAAGGGAGTCACTAGTACAGTCTACCCTTAAGGAGTGGGAAGTAATGCTCTGTGCTCCACAAACTTGAGAGGAGAATGTCTATATAAATTACTTAGAATTCTCCTGCACAGCATATTTATGTATTCTCCCCCATTTATTTATTTTTTCAACCATTTATTTATATCAATATGGACTTTGGATTATAGTCCAATGCTGTTTAATTTTGTTGTTCAAATTGTTCCAGCTTTTGCCGTTGGCGTCTCTTTTAATTGGCTTCTGTGTTTTTTGGCCATGCTCCTGTAATTATTTTAACAATCTGGCATTTCAGAATGCTCCAGGCTTATCTTGTATATTTTCTGCCCCGGTTCTAGAATATGGATTACTCCAAGGATAGATACCCTCCTTGCTATAAGGATGTCATTGATTGTAAGTTCCCTTAACTGACAAAACAAGAAGATAAATGTGGATAAATTAACCCAAGTATACAAATATTTCTATAAATATTTTTATATTTAACCATATGTGTTTATGTTAAGCTAAACATGAATTCATACTGATGTTTCCAAAACCAATCCATTATCATGTAGATGATTCTAAACTTTATTCTTCTATAATAAAATATTCTACACATAATGGATTTTTAAATCTGAAGCCTTAATTTAAAATACTCCAAGCACTTTAGAATGGACCTTGAGCTTGTACGGAGATTCTGGTGGAGGGACATGGCTATATGTCTGTAGTCACTTGCCTGAGTGACTTCTGCTGCCTAGATGATTATCCTTTTCAGCAGAGTATACCCCTTCTGAAAAGATACATGGTCAAGTAATTCACCTCTGGCAATGAATTAGACCTGTTGATTTTCCTTACATATTACTGGTTCTTTAAACCTAGAAACCCATCAGAGTCAACTTGTGGATTAAAGAAAAGAAAACAATTTTGCTACTCCAAAGTGACTGAATCTAATTCTGACATCAAGGAATGGTCACAGAAATATGTAACCTAGTGAAAAACTTAATGCCCGCAACTTTGTTAACTTAGATGAAATTGACCTACCCATTGAAAGCCACAGACTACCAAAACTCACAGAAGGAGAAACAGATCATTTGAAGAGAACTAAACTACTAAAGAAATTGAATCAATAATTAAAACCTTCCCAAGAAAGATATTCCCAGGCCCAGATGGTATCACTGTTGAATTCTACCAAATATTTGAGGAAGAAATTATCCCAATTCTATACAGTCTGTTGCAGAAAATAGAAGCAAGGGGAATATTCATGCTATGAGGCCAGCATTACTCTAATGCTAAAATAAGATAAACAGATTACATGAGAAGAAAACTATCAGACCATTATCTTTTATGAACACAGTTGCAAAAATTCTACAAATGTTAGCAAATCAAATCCAACTATATATAAAAGAATCATACACCACAACCAACTGGGATTTATCACAGGAATGAAAGATTGGTTCATCATTTGTAAATCAATTAATGTAATTCATTATATTGAACAAATAAAACCATGTGATTGTGGATATATTTAGTACCTTGGTTGTTGTGATGGGATCATGAGTATATGCATATGTCCAAACTCAAGATGTAGACCCTTAATGTGTCCAATGTTTGTATATCAATTATACTTCAATTAAGCTAAAAAAAAGAAAGAAATGTGATTATGTCAATACATACAAGAAAAGCATTTGACAGAATCCAACACTGATTCATAATAAAAACTCTCAACAAACTATAAATGGAGAACTTCCTCAACCTGACAAAAATTTGTCACAAAAAAAAGGAAGGAAAAAAAGAAAGAAAGACGAAAGAAAAAAAGAAGAAAGAAAGAAAGAAAGAAAGAAAGAAAAAGGAAGTAAAAAGTAAGTGCTTTACCAAGCAAGTTTGATGAAATGGTTAATAAAGTTTTAAGATGTTAACACATTATTGATGTTAAGGATGACTTGAATTGTTGAACAAGGACTGATATACTGAATGATGAAAAATATTGTTTGTATTGGTTAGGTTCCTTCATCAGTTTGGTTCTAGAAATATTTTATTGTTATATTATCTTTGCCAATTCACTTGTTGAGTGAGGAACAAAGGTACTAAGTCAGATAAGAAGCTTGTTTATCTCTTCTTCAATCTTAACCAAGGTAAATATCTTCTGGCAATCTTAATGTTAGGAGTTCCAATTGTTATAGAAGTGTTATGAAATAAACTATTTCAAACTGTGTTGAGACTTACTTCGTTACAATCTCCAGAAATCATTCATTTAGAATGTTTATATAAAACTAACATAGAGGGTCAAATATTTTGGTTCCTGCTCTAAGGAAGCTAAGAAACTTTTTTTTTTTTCTTTTCCTTTTTCCTTTTTGGGTCAGAGGCAAAAGGCCATGGGCTAGAGAAGCGAGGAAGATTCAGGTGCTCTTTCCTGTATGTCAACCCTTTGGCCCACGAGGGAGGAGACCTTCCTATTTTTCTTTTCACACCTTTCTGGCTTTTCCCCAAAACAAGAGGAGTTGATAATTTAATATAAGACCTAATATTCACTGGACCATGCTCTACCCAAGGGAGAAGTTACTCTGCCAACCTATTTTCTCTCACCCCCTGTTCCCACATGCTAAGTTGACATGCACAGGGCTACCTCCTTAAAAGTCATCTCCACTATTCCTTTCTGTTCCTTTCTCACTCAGGAGTAATTAGAAATATGGTCTGTCTGAAGACACAATGAATCCAAATTCCATCCTTATATAGATTTATTTCATAAACTGCATTCTCCAATCCCAGTTGTTTACCTTGACAATATTGGGATTTCATGAGGTATTTCACCCACAAGTCAGACAGAGTCCTCTGACTTATGGAATAGCAGTTTAGCTTTTATTTCTACAATGTATATTCAGTTTTGTTCTCTAAGTAAGACAACCATAAGTGGCAGGTGAAGGGGTGGCTATCTTTGGGAATAAGATAATGATGAAAGCTTTGGACATACCGGGTTTGAAGTCGTTGTGAATACTCTAGACGTGTGTCAAAAGCATAGCACGGTTGCAGGACCATTTGGTTAATCCTGAGGTGAAGAGTAAGGAGGAGAGATACAGGATTGAGTTCAAGACACTAAAACAGTTTTGTAGCTGGAAGTCTTTGAATAAAAAAGTTTTCGTCTTAGACTCAGGTTCCGAAGAATGTAGGGAACAGAATAATAAAAAGTGGTAGCATCCTAGCATGTTTCTGAAACTTACAGCCACAGAGATATTTAAAAATCCTTTTTACTTTTGCTGCTGGAAGGGAGATTATGGAGCCCTCATTTTGTTTTAAACTTTGTAACAGTTCATCTGCATTTTGTGATCCCGAGGCTTGGTCTAATTGGACCATCTTTAATTACAAACCCTCAGGAACTAAATGAGGAGCTGAACAGAACATAATTTTTTTTTTTTTTTTTTTTTTGATCACTACTTTAGAATCATTAAGGTCTTCTTGCTTCTGGACCAACACAAAATCTATAATCATTAAGGGAAGGATACAGGACCTATGGCAAGTAAAGCTTGTGCCTGTTTCAACTCGACCACTTTCTAGTCATGTAATCTTGGAGAAGTCAGCCCTCTGACCGTCAGGTTCCCTGTCTGGAAAATGAGGACATAAATATTATTATCAAAATACCACCTAATTATGAGAACTGTTACAAGACCGGAGAAGAGCCATCTGTAAAAAGTTGTAAACCTGAGTGCAGCGTGTGAATGTTAACTACAGTTAATTTTGAATGGTTTCCTGACAAAAAGGTTAAATATGTTTGTTAAATATTTCAGTTGTTTATTATTCTGTAAGGCATTTGAAAAAATGCACACACATACAAACACACTCAGGGATTTTAAGAATTGCTTAGACACCTCAGAAAACTCTGGCTTCAATGTTTTCCTACATACATCTCTTTCTAGCAGTACGTGTATTGTTTTCTTCCAGAAATTGGATCATCATATGATTTTTAGTCAAATTGTGTTTAGCAAGGCTTGCCAAATCTGCCCAATTTTCTTTTCTCATCACTCTCTGGATGTGGCCTCTAGGCAATAACTGTCTTTTTTTTTTTATATGAGGCATATTACAAGTTCAGACAGGTTTATATTTTCAAGACCCAGTTAAATGTTAGAATTATATTCTTTAAAAGTTAAAGGTTAGACAGTACTAAATAGCAAGGCTATAGCCTGTAAATTATATTTTGGATAATGTTTCTGTGAAGTCAGATTTCTTTTTGGTTAACACCCTATTGAGGGAAATATTTGAGATGAGACTTGCAGGATTGATAAGTTAGGGAAAAAATGTGAAAATTTTACTGAAGGGAGTCATAATTAGGCAGAAAGAATTTTGGGCTGGGTGGCAAACAATTTGGGTTTCTAGCTTTAATTCTGCCCTTGTCTTTGGGTAGCTTTGGGCAATGTGCCACACTCAGTTTCCTCTTCTACAAAGAGGACAAAAGGGATGAAAGGTGGGGACACCATGATCTCTGAAATCTCTTTTACTTAGAAGGGCAACAAATTCTAGGCTTTTATGAGACTAAAGCCTCAAGCACATTTTTGGAATGTTTAACTGACTGATGTTATCTCCATATGAGGGAAGGGGACTTACGGGGGGTGGGGGGCATCTCCGTGCAACATTGTATTATGCACCCAGTTTCCATGTTTTCTTGTTGCTTTCATAATTGTCTACAAAGAAACTTTCTATTTTTGAAGGTTATTGAGCGTAACTCCGACTTAGTGTCGTCTGAGATGAATGAAGTGTTTCTCCATTGCTCTGAATTATCTGGAAATATCTGGAAGTATTTTGGGGATACCTAGCATGGTATTCCTTATGTCCTATCAGTACATGTTCTGTTCATCAAGAAGATGAACCATGCATGTAGCAGTTGGCTTCCTCGATGTTTCTTCTTTCCACCATCTAGCCTAAAATAACTGTTTGAAACAAAAGACAATAGGAGCAATATTTTACTTTTTTAAAAATAGACTTTATTTCTTAGAACAGTTTTAGGTTCACAGCAAAATGGTTAGAAGGTACAGGGATCTCCTGTACACTCCCTGCCCTGGAATATGCATGGCCTTTCCCATTGTTAGCCTCCTCCACCAGCTTGCAACATTTGTTACAAAATCCATAGTTTGCCTTATGGTTCACTCTTGGTGGTTACATTGTATGGGTTTGGACAAGTGTATGATGACACGTATCCACCATTGCAAAATTACACAGAGTAATTTTATTACTATAAAATTGTCTCTGCTCTGCCTATTCAACACTCCCTTCCCTCTAAGCCTTATGAATAAGACTGCTATAAATATCCTTGAGCAGGTTTTTGTGTGGACATGAGAGTTCAGACCCTTTGGGCAAATACCAAGAAGTGTAATTGCTGGATCATATGGTAAGAATAGATTTAATTTTGTAAGAAACAGCCAAACTGCCCCCTTAAGTAGCTGTAGCATTTTGCGTTCCCAGCAATAATGAGTGAATTTCTGTTGCTCCATGTCTTTGTCAGCATTTGGTGTTGGCGTTGTTCTGAATTTTGATCGTTCTAATAGGTATGTAGTGGTATCTGTGCTGTTTTAATTTGCATTTCCCTAATGGCATACGACGTGGAGCATCTTCTCATGTGCTATTTGCAATCTGCGTATCGTCTTTGGTGGGGTGGTTTTAGTTGCCTTCCACTTTAGACTGTGGCCTTTATAAGGGCAGGGATTCCATCTTTCAGAATAAACACTGAATAAATATTTCATGCATGGCTCAAATGAATCCAAGATCATTTATTTGTGCATCCACGGCTTTCAATCAAATGGCAAAAATTCACTGCAAAAATGAAAATGAAGCCCCGGTACATTAGAGGGAGAAATCCATTCAAATGTCCAGCACTTCTGTTCAGGTTTTCTTTACTTGGATTTCAAAACCACAAGAAAGATTTATCACCACCTGCTTTCCTTGGAGAATAACAATTTATGTTTATGTTGGAAGTTGCTATATCTTTTTCTTTAAAGAAGCCAAATTCATTTATCCACCTCTGAAGGGAAGAAGTAGGAATGTGTGGTCTATGGGATTTCTTTAAAGAAAGTGGTGTGTTTTGTTTCACATCATATCCACTCCCACGCACTAGGGTCAACTATAATTCAACAGTGGTGAAGATTTCTAGACCACCTGGGTTTAATAGCTCTCCTCAATTCTTTTATACTAGGCAGACCTAAAAAGGAGAAATCAGTGAACCAAGTGCATGGAATTATTCCAAAGGAACAAATATTAGAAACAGGTGTGAGATATTTCCTGGGAAAAATGAAGCATTAATTCATTCTAACTGGGGGTGGACCATGTTATGTTTTCTGAAGAATTATCTGCTTTTAAACATTTTAACAAAAGAGTTAATTATAAATAATGCTTTTTTTTTTTTCATTTCAAGCCAACTTTTCCAAAGCATAAAAAGTGGATAAAAAACTTTTAGGCAATTATAAAACTGCAAAAAATGTTTTATTCTCCATCTAATTCCCACTTAAATCGTATCTTCTGAGCATAAGTATAGGTGAAACATATTTTTATTATATTGAAAGCCTATAATCTATGTTTTACACTTGTCCTATAACTCAAGTCTTATAGCAAAATGTCACAGTATCTAGTGTTTACTTTTATGTATTTTTTATGTTCTTCCTCATTCCTGAAAGGCTTTGAGGTTGTGGCATTGAATAAATTGCTTGTTGAAAACCTTATTTTACCTTTAGAGGCAACAAAAGCAAAATAAACAAGGGGGACTATATCAAAAGAGAAAGCTTCTGTATAGAAAAGGAAGCTATCAACAAAATGAAAAGGAAGTCTGCCAAATGAGAGAAAATATTTGCAAATCATATATCTGATAAAGGGTCAATGTCCAAAAAAATAGTGAACTCTTACAACTCAATAGAAAAGAACAAACAGTCCAATTTAAAAATGGCAGAGGATCTGAATAAACATTTTTCCAAAGTAGACATACAGAGGGCCAACGGTACATGAAAAGGTATGCAGTATCACTAATCATCAGGGAAATGCAAACAAAACCACTATGAGCTATCACCCCATACCTGTTAAATTGGGTGTTTTCAAGTATGACAAGAAATAACAAATGTTAGTGAGGATGTGGGGAAAAGAGAACCCTTGTGCATTGTTGGTGGGAATGTAAATTGGTTACAGCCACCACAGACAACAGTGGGGAAGTTCTTTAAAAAACTAAAAATAGAAATACCACATGAACCAACAATCTCACTTCTGGGTGTTTTCTCAAAAAATATGCAATCATTATCTCGAAAAGATATCTGTACCCTTGTGTTCATTATAGCATTATTTATAATAGCCAAGACATGGAAACAACCTCAGCGTCCATGGATGGATGAATGGATAAAGAAAATATGGTGTGTGTGTGTGTCTGTGTGTGTCTGTGTGTGTATAATGGAATATTATTCAGTTATAAAAATAAAAAGAAATCCTGCCATTTGTGACAACATGGATGGACCACGAGGGCACTATGCTAAGTGAAATAAGTCAGAGAGAGAGAGAGAGAGAGAGAGACAAATGCTGTATGATCTCACTTATCTGTGGAATCTAATAAAAAAAAAGCCCTGAACTCATAGATATAGAGAAGAGTTTGGTAGTTGCCACTGGTGAGAGTAGGGGTGAGAGGGAAATGGGTGAAGGAGGTGAAAAGATATAAACTTCCAGGTATGAGATTTTTAACTCTTGGGGATGTAATGTAGAACATGATGGTTCTAATAAACAATACTGTGTTGTAGATTTGAAAGTTTCTAAGTCAGTAGATCTCAAGAGTTTTCATCACAAGAAAAAAATTTTTATAATTGGGTGGTGATGGATGTTAACTAGTAATTTTTTTATAATATATACATATATCAAATCATTATGTTATACCCCTAAAACGAATACAATGTTACATGTCAATTACATCTTAATTGAAATCATTTTAAAAATTACAAAAACAAAACAACAATCTCTGACAGGCTGCCCAATAATGGATGTAAATGTGTCCAAAATTTAGGATAGGATGATTACACATAATCCAGATTCAACTCTCAGAATCTTGCATTTCTGCTGGTCTGTCATCTACTTGGATTACTTCTTAAGTGATGTTCACTGCCCGGAAAAAGAAAATAGTTGTTTGGCCTTGCTGTCTCCACTTCCCTTCTACTCCCTTGAATCCAATTCATCAGGTTTTTATCCCAACACTCCCCAAAATTGTTCCTACTGGGATCAACAGTGACTTCCCTCTTGCTCCTCAGGAATCAGCCAGAGAGATGAGTCCACCTCCCAACAGAGCTGGCCGCCCCCTTTTCCTTGGTCTTGTTGGCTCTAGCCTCACTCCTCACTCTCCCTCTGAGTCTTCCGCTGAACTCTGTGTGTTGGGTGCCCTGAGGATGATCCAATCTCATTTACTTAAATTACACCTACACTGATGACTCTCAAATGTACACCTTTAATCCAGACATTACCCTCAAACTCCAGACCGATATATCCAAGTATCTATTTGCTGTGTCTACTTTGGTATGTAATAAGCGTCTAAACATGTGTCCAGAGCTAAGTGATTTCTTTTGCCTTTGCCTCTTGCTCCCTGTGCTGAAGCCATGTTGGCTCCTTGATGTCTCCTCAACCTGCCAAACATCTTCTTCCTTCGGGGCCTGCTGCTTCCTCTTGCCTGGAATGTTCTCCAGTGGGCCAGTCAGGGCTCAATAAGAAGCAGAACAAGTTGGATAGAAAGATTTTTTGTTAAAAGGAATTGGCAACTGTGGGGCTAGCTAAGCATGTTTCAGCTTCATAAGCCAGGCAGTCAGGAAAGGGCTATTATAAGCAGGATGGAATTCTGCAGGTGTGGGCTGACAATTTCTCCTCTCAAGCAGAATTTCTTCTCTCTTTCTGGAAAGTTTCAGCCCTGCTTTTAAGACTTTCCAACTGAGCAAGTTAGGCCCACCCAGATCATCTGGGATAATCTTTCTTTTGAAAGTCAACTGACTACAGACTTTAATTACACATGCAAAATGACTTCACAGTAGGACCTAGATAAGTGTTTGAATAACTGGAAATGGTGGCTGAGTGAAGCTGCCATATCAAAACAGCCATCACCCCCAGATATCCTTAGGACTCTTTCCCTTACTTCCTTCAAAGTTTTGCTACCATGTCACTTCATCAGAGGAATCTCCCCTGATCATATTCTGTTGATAACTTATTGCTCTCAGGCAACCCCCAATCCTGCTTTCACTCTCTTACCATTTTTTCCCTTAAGGCACTCTCTTTGCCTTCCATTTTATATATTTTATTTTTTTCTCTCCTTATAGATCTCAAGAGTACATTTCTGTTTCATTTTATTGCTCTAGCTCCTCTGCCCAAACACTGGTTGGGCAGAGTAGGTATTTAATAAAAATAAGTTGAATAAATTAATGAATGATACCTAACAAGAGAACACTGTAATTTAAAAGTACGGTTTTGAAGATGGTTATTGCTTTCTCCAAATTGACCATTTCTTTTGTTGAAATCAGTGTTCAAAATAAGTACTTCAAAAATAATGTTCTACCAAGGCCTTTGTATAATTCAGCTACACAGACACAGACACAGACACAGACACACACACACACACACACACACAGACAGACACACACACAGTCTTTTATTGATGCCCCAAATGACCTGGATTAAGAATCTTATGGATATTTTGCTTTATATAGAATATCCATGACACTGGACTGGGTAGTGGTTTGCCTTCCAACATATAAATTGGCCTTGAACACACCTATGTAACAAGTCTAATCATCATAAATCAGGAAACAATGTTAATCAGTAGCTTTTGTCCTCATTTCTGGCCTTTTGCCCAAAGACACATTTTGTGTGTGTGTGTGTGTGTGTGTGTATCCCTGAAGGTGAAGGAGACTCATGCATTCCAGCTATTTTAACACTTATCTGAGGCTTCCTGAAATCACCTCCATTCCACCAGCCAGACATCTACAGCCCATGTCCACACAATGCTTGCTTATGGCTTTCTTGCCTGCATCCCAAACTCCCAAATTGTATGTAGATGCTTCTCAGGTGTTGAGAGATATAAAGGAATCAAAGCTCCTTTTTCTTGCTGCTAATTTTTTCTCCACGTTTCTCCTCTCTGCTATTTCTCTTGTTTCCTGAGAGCATCCTCTGGCAGCTTCTTCCTACAGGTGGTCATCCATCTGCCACTAGTGCTAAGGAAGATGCCATTAGTCAGTCATGAATGAAATCAATGTTGTTCTGACCACATCCTCCATCTTTCTTGTCTCCTAGACCCTGATACTTCCTGGAGACCAGCACCAGTGTCTGTGCTGTTACTATGGGGGTCAGGATGCAGATTCTGGCTGTATTCATTGGGATACTTTAAGCCCTGTATCAAAGTGTTCTTTGTACACTTTGCTGTCTTTTGCATACTTTGTTGTGCTGTTTCCTGGGAGGAGGGCAAGGGTCTGCTTTCGTTGTAGGCTGACAAGAAGAGCCACAAAGAAAAAAGATAGAAGGGACTCTCTGATTCTGCTTGTGACCATGGCCATAAGTGTTTCTTAACGGAACTATTCATGAATTTACACTGCTCAAAACAAATACTTTTTAGGAAAGGCTGAGACATACAGATAGACATTTCCAAACCATTTGTGTCTTCATCCTCTGGCCTAATGTTTTAAAATGTCAGAATAGTATCTGTCACATAAAAGAACATAGAATAAAAACCAGACAACCTGCCTCATCAGCTTTCAAAAATATGTAAAGTGACTTATTTGCTGATGAAATTTTTATTATCTTTTCATGTGAGCTTTGACATTCCTAAGGGGGCCTTGAAAATATTGCCTAGTAATAAGAAATAAAAATTAGTGCTTTGCACGCATAAATCAACTTTATTACACCAGAGCCTTATTTATCTCTGTGGCAAAATGTAAAGCAAGACACTTACTGCTCAATTATCATAGATACTAAACTTTGTTGAGTAGAATATGACTTCTCTCTTTTTTTCAGTTTTGTATCTTTTTATTGCAGTGATCTCTATACATTCTAAAATGTGATAATGTAAATTGATCTAACTGACCATTGAGGTCCCAATGATTTAGGGACCAGGTTAATGCTTAATTTCTGAATTTATACATAGATTGAACAGGTACCATTTTATAGAGTAAACTTTACTTATGTGTCTGTATAATCATGGCTAAAGGCTTAAAGTTAGCAACTTATCTTTTTCATAAATTTCCTGAGTGATGAAATTTGTATGAATAATATTCTAAAGCTTCAGATGACCTAATTTGAGGTATTTTATAGCCTATTTTCACAGTTCTTATGCCAATAATTCCTATTTGTCTCTCCCGATGCTTTCAAGGAGCTATTACTCTAAATTAAATAATCTTAAAGATTGTTATGGCTTTTTAAACCAAACCCAACAAGAAATTTAAAAACAATTAATAAACTTAATGTACTTTAAAAAATGAACAAGTGTATGGGGCACCTGGGTGGCTTAGTCATTAAGTGTCTGCCTTTGGCACTTAACTCAGTCGTTAAGTGTCTGCCTTCGGCTCAGGTCAAGATCCCAGGGTCTTGGGATCGAGCCCCGCATCGGGCTCTCTGCTCGGCGGGAAGCCTGCTTCTCCCTCTCTCACTCCCCCTGCTGTGTTCCTTCTCTCGCTGTGTCTCTCTCTGTCAAATAAATAAATAAAATCTTAAAAAAAATGAACAAGTGTAGAATATTGGAGATGAACTTTTTGATAAATATTTAATCAGTGTCTTTAATTCCTGTAGCAGCTTTCTCTTAATTATCTCGTGGCCCTCCCCCCACTGAAAGTGAAAAGTCCTGACACAAAGAAGAAATTGCTTTGTGTTTTAAAAGAAGTACAGTTTTTTTAAGTACCTAGGAAAATCATAGCCTAAAAGCAAGTGCTTTTAATTTGTGAAAATTGATTTTGTTGAATGGGGAAAGGCTTTTCCTTTAAATCCTGAAAGCCAAGCCTGGAATACACAGAGGTTTCCACAAAGAACCTCTGAGTGGGAAGAATGAATTACTAAGACAATTGCTTTCTGAAAAGCAGAGGAGAGACCCTAGGACTTGAGAGAGTAGAGCGTGGGACTTGAATCTTCTGTTTCAGCATTGAAAGCCCAGGAGGTAGGATTGGGTTTCAGTCAATTAAATCACTCAGTCCAAACTTAATTATATAGTGAATACACTGGGATAGGTTCAGTTGAATTAAGAACGTCAAGTTTAATGCTACTCTTTCCTGAGTGCTCCCCAGGAAGTGTGCAAACCTTTCAATTACGTGGCCTTCACTGGAGCACCTGCACAGGAGTGCCAAAGGTGCAGCAGCACAATTAGGAGGGAGGGTGTCGATGTGGGTGGGCTTGGGCCCAGCCCCCCAGGGACTATATGCTCCAGTGTGGGGCAGATAGAGCAACTGAGTCTCTGCTTTCATAAGTGGGGGTGCAGAAGCAATTTGAGGTCCCGTGTACAGGGAGAGGTCACAGGGATGGGGACGCTACCACTGAAGGGAATGGCAGGCTCCATGCTCAAGAGTGTGAGGTCCCAGCCCAATGCTCTCAAGACCCACAGGGATGCCGGATCTCAGAGGTGCACAGATGTGGGAGTTTGATTTAGAAGAAATCTGTTCAAATTTTGGTTATGCTATGAATTTCTGTGAGTCCATTGTTTAAATTCTGTGAACATTTCTCTTTTCATTTAAAAAGTGAGGCTAAAATATCTTTTTTTTTTTTGAATTGTGACCTCATTTATTTCTAAACCAAAGTAAGATAATTGGCCTATTCTTGGAGGAATAAGGGACAATCTTGGAATTAAATGTTTGCCTATTACTTTGGAATATGGGCTTATAAGTTAGCATTGATCGTGTTGAACAGTCAGTTCAGATAGGCAGAAAGACCTTCCCAATTCCCCTCCAGACACCCTTGAGGAAGACATGCAGGGTCACAAGGAAGTCCTTACATCTTAAAAGGATAAAGACATTGAGAAATTCCCTTCCAGTTCATCAAGGAATCCAGGACACAGAATGAAAAAGTTTTGGCCTTTGGGGAAAATTCTCAAAGAGGAGGCTAAAATACCTTCTTATAGGGTTATTTCGAAGATTAAAAATGAGGTGTGTGTGTGTGTGTGTGTGTGTGTGTGTGTGTGTGTGTGTGTACGTATGAAAGTGTCTAACACTGTGTAAGACACATCATGACTATTCAAAGTGACTGAGAGTCCGGTCTAGAATCCTGGGTTGCTCTAACCACACCTCTGCAAAGAAAGGCAAAACGTGATTTAAAAGTCTTAAGCAAATTAAGCCATCTAGTTCATTCCATATCACAGATGCTCAAAGTGGTAATATGGATACATTTACCCTACCTCCTTCCTTTTTTCTCTTCCTTTGATGAAAGTGATCATGAAATCTACAGTGGTTGTAATTTAGAGAATGCTTAGGTCTTGGATGCCACACAAATGGGCAATTTAGCTTGAAATAGTTAAGTCTGTAAGAAAATGACAAGATTATCTTTCATTCAAAAGCAATAAAAACAGAAAAAAAAGTAATGAAAGTGTAAGAGCCATTATTAATGCATGAAGTTACCTATTATGTCATCGGCATCTCTACCCAACGGATGTGAGAGCCAGAATAAGTGGGTCATGGAGTTGCCGGGGCACTCACCGCAGAAAGCAGAACACAGGATCTCCTTTTGTGACCTCTCAGTGTTTGAAATGCAAGTCAGAGCAAAGCTTATTTTGACAGTATGTTCTAAAACATCTTGTGCCTATGAAGAACCGCCAGCATCTGGGTACCTAAGCCTAAATAACGTAAAACTTTCTCAAACCTAAACTAAAGTGGTAATTAGCAAATAAAAGCCAAATGATCTGGAAAGAGAGAAGGAGTGGTCTTTTCTTTTTAAAAATCCGTTAAATTGTTTAATAATTAAAAGAGTGATAGAGGAGGAGTCTTACGGTTACAATGAGTTAATTTTGTTCCTAGTCTCTTACCTTCTTTAAAACTTTAAAACATTAACATCCCTACCTCATCCAGAAAATATTTTTGTGTAACTCCACCTCATTTTAGCCCTGCTTTTATTTAAGAATCCTTTACACTTATGTACATAGTTTGTACTACTCTCTAGAGAACACCATGCTGTTCATACGTTGCTTGGTAGTTTGCCCCTCAGTTAGTTCATGGATGCCCCTTCCCTTTGATTATAGGCTTCATGAAGAAAGGAATAGTGTTTCACTTTCTTTATGTTATTCCTTTGGTATGCATTTAAATTTAACAGGCATTTTATTCAGAGTATAATCTGAAATTAAATCATATATAAGGCAATATATTTTGAGAACTTCTATAACAAAACTCATTCATATTTATTGGGTACTGCAGAAGAGTTAGCCCTCTGTTAGCTTTATTTTAAAAATATTTTAAATATAGCTTTTTAAAGGAAGACAGATTTTTGGAACAAATTTCAAATGTTATGAACGAGTAAAAAAGTTAAAATTTCTCCTTCTCTATATCAATCTTTACTTAGTAGTTTGGCATATGTTCAGACTTGTTTTCTTTTCTTTTTCCTTATTTTAACCAAATACTATTCTGTTCTGCCACTTGTTTTTCTACTTGCTCTACAAAATTTCAATGAATGAAATCTTCATCCCTGGGTACTTTTTTTTTTAGTTGAATTGAGTTGCATAAAGAATTGACAAAACTGGTAATAAATATTTTATTTCTAACAAGTTGTCTACTTAACATGTTCTTTGTAAACTTTAGGATGAAAGAAAAGTCCGTTGGAATTATGTGTTAGGGAGAATGAAAAAGAAACATTTTGTAATTGGAGTCACAATAACTTTTATTCATTTCTATGCTTGAAATGCATTATTTAGAAGTTCTTTTTCACTTTTCTAAGAACTCTGTTATCATTGACTTAGAATAAGAATCTCTCATTGATGGGCGGCCTGGATGGTGCAGTTGGTCAAGCAGCCGACTCTTGGTTTCTGCTCAGGTCCTGATCAGGGTCATGAGATTGAGCCCATGCTTAGCATGGAGGCTACTTGAATCTCTCTCTCCCTCTTCCTCTGCCCTTCCTCACCCCCCTGGCACTCTCTCTCTCTCAAATAAATAAGTCTTAAGAAAAAAAAGAAGAATCATCTCTCATTGCAGTTGGTCAATTACAAATGGTCATCTGGCCCACTCAGTCATTTAGTGTCAGAATCCATTTTACATTAACCAGGTCATTGTTAACCCTTTCTCTAGCAATAGTAATTATAGTACTACAATATCTTCTAGGGGAGCCCTTCCTTTTTCAGAGATACCCAAAAATTAGCTTATTTTTTTTCTTTGTCGTTGCTTAGTGTTTCACTACCTAGAACTTTTATCCATTGGGTTTATTTTATTTTATTTTTTAATAATTTTTTATTGTTATGTTAATCACCATACATTACATCATTAGTTTGTGATGTAGTGTTCCATGATTCATTGTTTGTGCATGACACCCAGTGCTCCACGCAGAACGTGCCCTCTTTAATACCCATCACCAGGCTAGCCCATTCCCCCACCCCCCTCCCCTCTAGAACCCTCAGTTTGTTTTTCAGAGTCCATCGTCTCTCATGGTTCATCTCCCCCTCCGACTTACTCCCCTTCATTCTTCCCCTCCTGCTATCTTCTTCTTTTTTTTTCTTAACATATATTGCATTATTTGTTTCAGAAGTACAGATCCGTGATTCATCAGTCTTGTACAATTGACAGTGCTCACCATAGCACATACCCTCCCCAATGTCTATCACCCAGCCACCCAATCCCTCCGACCCCCCACCACTCCAGCAACCCTTAGTTTGTTTCCTGAGATTAAAAATTCCTCATATCAGTGAGGTCGTATGATACATGTCTTTCTCTGATTGACTTATTTCACTCAGCATAACACCCTCCAGTTCCATCCACATCGTTGCAAATGGCAAGATCTCATTCCTTTTGATGGCTGCATAATATTCCATTGTGTATATATACCACTTCTTCTTTATCCATTCATCTGTCAATGGACATCTTGGCTCTTTCCAAAGTTTGGCTATTGTGGACATTGCTGCTATAAACATTGGGGTGCACATACCCCTTTGGATCCCTACATTTGTATCTTTGGGGTAAATACCGAGTAGTGCAATTGCTGGATCCTATGGTAGCTCTATTTTCAACTGTTTGAGGAACCTCCATACTGTTTTCCAGAGTGGTTGCACCAGCTTGCATTCCCACCAACAGTGTAGGAGGGTTCCCCTTTCTCCACATCCCTGCCAACATCTGTCATTTCCTGACTTGTTAACTTTAGCCATTCTGACTGGTGTGACTCATTGAGGTTTTGATTTGGATATCCCTGATGCCGAACGAGGTTGAACACTTTTTCATGTGTCTGTTGGCCATTTGGATGTCTTCTTTGGAAAAATGTCTGTTCATGTCTTCTGCCCATTTCTTGATTGGATTATTTGTTCTTTCGATGTTGAGTTTGATTAAGTTCTTTATAGATTTTGGATACTAGCCCTTTATCTGATATGTCATTTGCAAATATCTTCTCCCATTCTGTCGGTTTTCTTTTCGTTTTGTGGACTGTTTCTTTTGCTGTGCAAAAGCTTTTTATCTTGATGAAATCCCTATAGTTCATTTTTGCCCTGGCTTCCTTTGCCTTTGGCAATGTTTCTAGGAAGAAGTTGCTGTGGCTGAGGTCGAAGAGGTTGCTGCCTGTGTTCTCCTTTAGGATTTTGATGGACTCCTGTCTCACGTTTAGGTCTTTCAACCATTTTGAGTCTATTTTTGTGTGTGGTGTAAGGAAATGGTCCAGTTTCATTCTTCTGCATGTGGCTGTCCAATTTTCCCAACACCATTTGTTGAAGAGACTGTCTTTTTTCCATTGGACATTCTTTCCTGCTTTGTCAAAGATGAGTTGACCATAGAGTTGAGGGTCCATTTCTGGGCTCTCGATTCTGTTTCATTGATCTATGTGTCTGTTTTTGTGCCAGTACCATACTGTCTTGATGATGACAGCTTTGAAATAGAGCTGGAGGTCCGGAATCGTGATGCCGCCAGCTTTGCTTTTCTTTTTCAATATTCCTCTGGCTATTCGGGGTCTCTTCTGGTTCCATACAAATTTTAGGATTATTTGTTCCATTTCTTTGAAAAAGGTGGATGGTATTTTGATGGGGATTGCATTGAATGTGTAGATTGCTCTAGGTAGCACTTGACATCTTCACAATGTTTGTTCTTCTAATCCATGAGCATGGAACGTTTTTCCATTTCTTTGTGTCTTCTTCAATTTCTTTCATGAGTATTTTATAGTTTTCTGAGTACAGATCCTTTGCCTCTTTGGTTAAATTTATTCCTAGGTATCTTATGGTTTTGGGTGCAATTGTAAATGGGATCGACTCCTTGATTTGTCTCTCTTCTGTCTTGTTGTTGGTGTATAGGAATGCCACTGATTTCTGTGCATTGATTTTCTATCCTGCTACTTGACTGAATTCCTGTATGAGTTCCAGCAGTTTTGGGGTGGAGTCTTTTGGGTTTTCCACATACAGTAGCATATCATCTGCAAAGAGTGAGAGTTTGACTTCCTCTTTGCCGATTTGGATGCCTTTGATTTCCTTTTGTTGTCTGATTGCTGTGGCTAGGACTTCTAATACTATGTTGAATAGCAATGGTGAAAGTGGACGTCCCTGCCACGTTCCTGACCTTAGGGGAAAAGCTCTCAGCTTTTCCCCATTGAGAATGATATTCGCTGTAGGTTTTTCATTGATGGCTTTTATGATATTGAGGTATGTACCCTCTATCCCTATACTCTGAAGAGTTTTGATCAAGAAAGGATGCTGTACTTTGTCAAATGCTCTTTCTGCATCTATTGAGAGGATCATATGATTCTTGTTCTTTCTTTTGTTAATGGATTGTATCACGTTGATTGATTTGTGGATGTTGAACCAGGCTTGCAGCCCAGGGATAAATCCCACTTGGTCATGGTGAATAATCCTTTTAATGTACTGTTGGATCCTATTGGCTAGTATTTTGGTGAGAATTTTTGCATCCATGTTCATCAAGGATATTGGTCTGTAATTCTCCTTTTTGACAGGGTCTTTGTCTGGTTTTGGGATCAAGGTAATGGTGGCCTCATAAAATGAGTTTGGAAGTTTTCCTTCCATTTCTATTTTTTGGAACAGTTTCAGGAGAATAGGTATTAATTCTTCTTTAAATATCTGATAGAATTCCCCTGGGAAGCCATCTGGCCCTGGGCTTTTGTTTGTTGGGAGATTTTTGATGACTGCTTCAATTTCTTTCGTGGTTATAGGTCTGTTCAGGTTTTCTATGTCTTCCTGGTTCAATTTTGGTAGTGGATACATCTCTAGGAATGCACCCATTTCTTCCAGGTTATCTAATTTCCTGGCATAGAGTTGCTCATAATATGTTCTTATAATTGTTTGTATTTCTTTGGTGTTGGTTGTGATCTCTCCTCTTTCATTCATGATTTTGTTGATTTGGGTCATTTCTCTTTTCTTTTTGCAAAGTCTGGCCAGGGGTTTATCATTCTTGTGAATTCTTTCAAAGAACCAGCTCCTAGTTTTGTTGATCTGTTCTACTGTTCTTTTGGTTTCTATTTCATTGATTTCTGCTCTGATCTTTATTATTTCTCTTCTCCTGCTGGGTTTAGGCTTTATTTGCTGTTCTTTCTCCAGTTCCTTTAGGTGTAGGGTTAGGTTGTGTATTTGAGACCTTTCTTGTTTCTTTATGAAGGCTTGTATTGCTATATACTTTCCTCTTAGGACTGCCTTTGCTGCATCCCAAAGATTTTGAACAGTTGTGTTTTCATTTTCATTGGTTTCCATGAATTTTTTTAATTCTTCTTTAATTTCCTGGTGGACCCATTCATCCTTTAGTAGGATGCTCTTTAGCCTCCATGTATTTTAGTTCTTTCCGACTTTCCTCTTGTGATTTGAGTTCTAGTTTCAAAGAATTGTGGTCTGAAAATATGCAGGGAATGATCCCAATCTTTTGGTACCAGTGGAGACCTGATTTGTGACCTAGGATGTGATCAATTCTGGAGAATGTTCCATGGGCACTAGAGAAGAATGTGTATTCTGTTGCTTTGGGATGGAATGTTCTGAATATGTCTATAAAGTCCATTTGGTCCAGTGTGTCATTTAAAGTCTTTATATCCTTGTTGATCTTTTGCTTAGATGATCTGTCCATTTCAGTTAGGGGGGTGTTAAAGTCCCCCAGTATTATTGTATTGTTGTCTATGTGTTTCTTTGCTTTTGTTATTAATTGCCTTATATAATTGGCTGCTCCCATGTTAGGGGCATAGATATTTACAATTGTTAGATCTTCTTGGTGGATAGACCCTTTAATTAGGATATAGTGTCCTTCCTCATCTCTTATTACAGTCTTTGTTTTAAAATCGAATTTGTCTAAGGATTGCCACCCTAGCTTTCTTTGGTGTCCATTAGCATGGTAAATTGTTTTCCACCCCCTCACTTTCAATCTGGGGGTGTCTTTGGGTCTAAAATGAGTCTCTTGCAGACAGCATAATAATGGGTCTTGTTTTTTAATCCAATCTGATAGCCTGTGTCTTTTGATTGGGGCATTTAGCCCATTTACATTCAGGGTAACTATTGAAAGGTATGAATTTAGTGCCATTGTATTGCCTGTAAGGTGCCTGTTACTGTATATTGTCTGTGTTCCTTTCTCATCTATGCTGCTTTTAGGCTCTCTTTTTGCTTAGAGGACCTCTTTCAATATTTCTTGTAGGGCTGGTTTCGTGTTTGCAAATTCCTTTAGTTTTTGTTTGTCCTGGAAGCTTTTTATCTCTCCTTCTATTTTCAATGATAGCCTAGCTGGATATAATATTCTTGGCTGCAGATTTTTCTCATTTAGTGCTCTGAAGATATCACGCCAGTCCTTTCTGGCCTGCCAGGTCTCTGTGGATAGGTCTGTTGCCAATCTAATGTTTCTACCATTGTAGGTTACATATCTCTTCTCCCGAGCTGCTTTCAGGATTTTCTCTTTGTCTCTGACACTCGTAAGTTTTACTATTAGATGTCGGGGTGTTGACCTATTTTTATTGATTTTGAGAGGGGTTCTCTGTGCCTCCTGGATTTTGATGCCTGTTTCCTTCCCCACATTAGGGAAGTTCTCTGCTATTATTTGCTCCAATATACCTTCTGCCCCTCTCTCTCTTTCTTCTTCTTCTGGGATCCCAATTATTCTAATGTTGTTTTGTCTTATCGTATCGCTTATCTCTTGAATTCTGCCCTTGTGATCCTGTAGTTGTTTATCTCTCTTTTTCTCAGCCTCTTTATTTTCCAGCATTTGGTCTTCTATATTGCTGATTCTTTCTTCTGCCTTATTTATCCTAGCAGTTAGTGCCCCCATTTTTGATTGCACCTCATTAATAGCCTTTTTGATTTTAACTTGGTTAGATTTTAGTTCTTTTATTGCTCCAGAAAGAGTTTCTCTAATAACTTCCACACTTTTTTCAAGCCCAACTAGTATCTTTAAAGTCATGATTCTGAACTCTAGGTCCAACATCGTACTAATGTCAGTATTGAGTAGGTCCCTGGCAGACGGTACTACCTCTTGTTCTTTTTGCTGAGGTGATTTTTTTCGTCTTGTCATTTTGTCCAGAGGAGAACAGATGAATGAGAGAACAGAATGCTAACAGGTTAACAATGTCTCCAGCAAATATACTGTATACAAATCAGAAAAGACCTGAAACTAGGGGACAAGAAAGGGAAAGAAAGAAGAGAGGAAAAAAAGAAGGAAAAAGAAAAAGATAAAAACAAAGAAAAACAGAACAAAACAAAGAAAAACAGAATATGATCAAATATGATCAGGCTAGTGCATAGATCAGTGCCACACACTAGCTTCTGGGCATATATTGGTCTGTTAGAAGAAAGTGCCTGCTAAAATTTTAAAGGAAGAAAGACTTATATATTTACAAAATAAGGGTTGATACAATGAAGGGATGGCAGATGAATGTAAAGATGAAAATTATAAAAGATTTTATAAAAGGAATTGATAAGATAAGAAGTTGTTTTTTAAAAAGAAAGAAGAAGATTTAAAAAGAAAAAGAAAAAAGAAAAAAAAGAAAAAAAGGGAGAGAATGTTATCAGGCAGGAGAATAGAACAAAGCCATACACTAGTGATTTAGGGTATATTTTGATCTGTTAGAAGAAATTGTATCTCAAAATTTTAAAGAGAGAACAACTTATATATATATGCCAAAAATAAGGGTAACTACTATGAAGGGATAAAAATATGACTCTAAAAATGAAAAATAAAAAATGTTTTTTTTAAAAAGGGATTGATAAGATGTTTTTTGAAAAAGGGAAAAAGAAAAATTAAAAAAAAAAGTTAAAAAAATTAACTTTGAAAAACTAATGAATTATGGTAAAAAAGCCATGAATTCTATGTGCAGTATTCCCCTAGCGAAGGAGTTCTCCCATTCTCCTTGATTGGTAAACTTGGTCTTGGCTTGCTGGCTGTTCGTGCTGATCTTCTGGGGGAGGGGCCTGTTGCCATGGTTCCCAAATGTCTTTGCCGGAGGCGGAATTGCCCCGCCCTTGTCGGTCCAGGCTAAGCAAGCTGCTCCGGTTTGCTCTCAAGAGATTTTGTTCTCTGCAAGCTCTCGGTGCAGCTTTGGAGGACCAGGGTGAAAATGGTGGCCTCCCAATCTCCACCCGGAGGAGCTGAGAACTTGGGGCCCCGCTCCTCAGTGCGCCCCCAGAGAAAAGCAGTCACTCCCATCTCCCCGGTCTCTGGCCGCACTCCGTGCTCACCCAGCCTGTGATCGAGCGTTTCTATGTCTGGCACCCGACCCTGTGTGGAGTCTCCAAACCCAGCAGATCCCTGCGGTGCGCTCCCGTGCCACTCCTCCCGGGGGAGGAAGGGGGGGGAGGAAGGGGAGTCTCCCCGGCTCTGCTGCTTGTTGGGTCCCTGCTGGAGGAGCAGTGGCCCGACTGGGCCACGGATCACAGTTTATGGCAACCCCGGGCTGAGAGCCCGCGCCTTGGCTCCGTCTCTGCAGCCGGCTTCCCCGCTCCGATACCTGGGAGCTCTGCCGCACTCAGGCACCCCCGGTCTTTCCGTGACCCCGAGGGTCCTGAGACCACACTGTCCCGCGAGGGTTCCACCCCCCGCTTAGCCACTGGAGCGACGTCCCTCAGCGGAGCCGACTTCTAAAAGTTCCGATTTTGTGCTCCGTGGCTCTAGCACTTGCCAGAAGCGGCCGACGGAGGCCCCCTCCCCCGCCGTCTATCCTCCCAAATATCGCCTCAGATTCACTTCTCCGCACGTCCTACCTTCCAGAAAGTGGTCGCTTTTCTGTTCAGGGTGTTGTTACTATTCTTATCTTCGATCTCCTGTTGAGGTCGTAGGTGTTCAGAATGGTGTGACCCCTATTCAGCTGAAATCCTGAGACCAGACGAAATCCAGGTCTCCTACTCCTCCACCATCTTGCTCCGCCCCACTCCATTGGGTTTATTTTAACTCTCCGTGTCTTATTAGACAAATGTAATCCTGTTCAAATGATATTTGCACATAATCATCATCTTTCTCCTGAATATTCATTTTTTTTCCAAGATAACCTCCTCTTCCCCAATTACTTCAACAGTTGGGCTCATGTTCCTTCACCCTCCTGGTGATTTTTCTCCTGGTTATATTTCTATTTAGCCATTTTATTCTTAAAGTACAATGCCTAAAATGGAAGATAATAGTTCAGATGAATTTTAAATGCTTTTAAGTAGAGCAAAAATTTCTTTTCCTTATTTCAAACGCCTAATTCATTACAGAATGTTTTTATGGT
This sequence comes from Eumetopias jubatus, assembly GCF_037043125.1. NCBI lineage: Eukaryota > Metazoa > Chordata > Mammalia > Carnivora > Otariidae > Eumetopias > Eumetopias jubatus. The sequence continues at coordinate 130,777,461 of NW_028274809.1, read as the reverse complement.
AGAGATTTACCATTTAGATTAAATCTACCACAAACACAATGCGGTTACCTCCTTTAATCATTCATTTCAGACATTACTTCGTAACAACAGAATCTTTCTAGCTTAGACAGAACCTAAAATTCAGGGAAGGTGATCACACTGAGATAGAGTGAAGCAGAAACTCACAGCTCACAATCTTGCTTTCTTAATGTAGAACCACCTGTTTTCTTTACAACATCAGAGAAGACACTGAAATGGGAGGCGCAGATACTAGGATGCCAAATGTTTTGATGAGTTGCCTAACATTTCTTTAATTTCACCAGAAGGAGTAATGTGGGAGAGTGAGGATCCATGCTCCGAAGCTGGTCTTTTAGCAACATGCAGCAGAAGAGAGGAGGACGACGGTTCTGATAATGTCAGTGAGAATTCTCGGGTTAATGCCTTTCTCCAATACATCCTGAGATGCCGCTTCGTTCAATGTGAAGATAATAAAATAACACTTGTAAAAACTGGGACAAAGTCACTGTAGACTAAAGAGATCAAAAACCTCAGACCTGAAATTTTTTGCTGCAGGCTAGAGAGTCTTCGTCAATTCATGTCATACTTGGATTGTGGGCATTTCTCTTTCCTTCCACTTTTTTAGTCATATTTAGGTAAATATTCAGGACTCACAGTATCAAAATTGTGATTAATAATGAAAACTTAAAAATTCTCTTCTAGTAGAAACGTTGACAAATCTCATGTATGGTGTTTTGAGTAAGCAGGTAACATTTTGAGTCCTTCAACCCTATAACTTCCAAGTTAAATTAATTTATTTTTTTAAAAAATCATGTTATTTGAGATAATAGTCTTTTACTGTTGTGAAAAAAAATTCTTTAGAGAACCACATGTTTTCCCTCCATTGAAGACTAAACTCAAAAGATGAATCCATTTAGATTTAATAGAGAAATACCAGAGCTAGGTAAAATCTTAAATTACCCAGTTCAAGCTCCCAATTATATAATAAATAAAAAATGGCACAAAAATCTCGTGGTTTGTCCAAGTTCACACGGAAGATTAAAATAAAACCCAGGTCTTATGATACCTATTGTAGTAAACCTTGTGGCAATGTAGAAAATGTAGTAACATAGTAAACCTTTTACAAAATTGGAAGACAGAGGCAGATCAAAGATGTTTGAATAATCAAAACATTGAACATACAGATATTCCTCAATTTACCATGGGGTTACATCCCAATAACCCTGTTGTAAATTGAAAATACTGTAAGTCGAAAATGCCTTTAATACACCTAACCTACCCCATATCATAGCTTACTTAGCCAACCTTAAATGCACTCAGGACACCAATGTTAGCCTACAGTTGGGCAAAATCATCTAACACAAAGCCTATTTTATAATAAAGTGTTGAATATCTCATACTTTCTTGAATACTGTATTGAAAGTGGAAAACAGAATGGTCATATGGGTACCAAATAGTTGTCAGTATATCAATTGATTACCCTTGTGATTGTGTGGTTGACTGGGAGCTGGGGCTTGTTGCCCAGCATCACAAGAGAGGATTGTACAAATTCAAAATTTGAATTGCCGTTTCTACTGAATGCCTATGGCTTTCACATGATTGTAAAGTAAAAAAATCATAGGTCAAACCATTGTTAAGTCGGGGCCCATCTGTAAGCAATAAAGCATGAAATCATCTTTCATTTAAAAGATAAACCAATCCTTTATCTCAAGAATTTCTCAACTAAATACAATGTGGCAGAGAGGAAAGAGAATGGACTTCATAATTATATACAGTTAAACTTGTCCTGCCATTTACCAGTTATGGGCCAATTACTTAACTGTTCTGAGCTTCCTGACACATTATAATACCACTACAATAACTTTTACATAATTGAAAAGACTAAGTTAGATAATGTATGTGAGTAGCCCAACAGAATGCCTAGTATGTAGTAGGTACCCAATAAACTATCTGCAATTATTTTAGTATATTCACAATCAATTTTTCACTCTTGCTAATCTTACTAATCAATAGTATAGTCATTGGAAAAGAGATGTAATGGTGAAATCCCTATAGAATTTTGATTCTTGCTAATGGCATTTTCCAAGATAACAAACCACATGTGACCTAAAGAAAGTGATAGCAGTATTTGATATTTCCCTATCAATGCTTTACTCAACTTTGCATACTATTCAACATGTTCCATTTTATTTTGTTTTATTTTTTTAAGCGGGTTTTTTTTATTATGTTATGTTAATCACCATACATTACATCATTAGTTTGTGATGTAGTGTTCCATGATTCATTGTTTGTGCATAACACCCAGTGCTCCATGCCATACGTGCCCTCTTTAATACCCATCACCAGGCTAACCCATCCCCCCACCCCCTCCCCTCTAGAAGCCTCAGTTTGTTTTGTTTTGTTTTCTTTTATTTTAGAGAAGGAGAAAGAGCATGAGTGGGGGGTGGGGGAGGAGCAAAGGGGAAAGGAGAAGGAAGGGGAAAGAATATCAAGCAGACTTTGCACTGAGCACAGAGCTCAACATGGGGCTTGATCTCATGACCCTGAGATCATGACCTGAGCCGAAACCAAGAGTTGGACACTTAACCCACTGAGCCACCCAGGTGTCCCTGTTTATTGCTTTTGTTGGGCAGATTTTTAAGACAGAATTTAGGACCAGAGAAAAAAGGCAAAGATTGGCTACTGAGATTGGTCATTACTTTGAGGCTTTGTCTCAGAAACAGGATAAAGGCACACAGTTCCTTCACATGGAATACAATATATGAAGTAGGTGGGTTTGATTCAGTTCTGATTATTGATCTCTATCTTCTTAAATTCATTCAAAGGGATGACGTGACCTCAGCTAAAGAGAGAGGCAGGCTGGTGAAGGAATTCCAGCAGTAGCCTCAGGATTTGAGTAAGTGGGCACTAAGGTTCACTATATTCCAGGCAGTAAGCAGGGTAAGGGCCCCTGCCCTGAAGGACCCATGGTCTACGAGGGGAAGCAGAAATATAGAGTACTCTGAAGTACAAGTTCCACAGTTAAGAAAGATGGTTGAAGAGCTACTGAACTGTGATGGCATGGCATTCAATTCTCTGAAACAATTCCCTCACCTGATCTACACTCAAATCATACTTGTGAGTTTTAGACGTTTGTGAAAGTGCTTTGCAAGTTGCGTAGTATCATTATGTAAATAAAATACAATGCATAGTACAAATGTCCTAATCAAAAGGTATAATAAAAAAACTATGAATATTCAAAAGAAGAAATGAATAATGGTGACAGGAGACATTGGGAAAGGCTTAAGAGAAGTTGACCTTAAAGAATTAAATGCAATTTTGAAGGAGTATGAGGTATATGAGGTAGAGGAAAGGTAACCCATGCAGAATGAACACCATAACGAAAGACACAGGGTCATGAAAGTGCAGGGTATATTCCAGAAAAGTGCATAGTTGTGTGGCTAGAGTCTTGGGTGTGCAGGAGACAGCGGAATACAGAAGATGAGGCTGGGAGTAAAGCTCAGTATACGATAACAAGACCCGTTGATGTCCATACTAATAGTATGATGTCCATACTGATCATGCATCAATTTGTGACAAAGTATATATTTTTTTCCTTTTAAAATTTCAGTATAATTGACATATAACATTATGTTAGTTTCAGGTATACAACATAATGATTTGATATTTATATATATTGTGAAATAATCATCACAATCTAGTTAACATTTATCACCACACATAAGTTACAATTTTTTTTATCATGATGAGAACTTTTAAGATCTACTCTCTTAGTGACTTTTATGTATACAATACAGTATTGTTAACTGTAGTCACCATGCTGTCCATTACATCCCCATGACTTACTTATTTTATAACTGGAAATTTCTACCTTGTCACCTTCACCCATTTTGTCCACCCCTTATCCCCCAACTCTGGCAACCACCAATCTTTTCTCTGTATTTATGAGCTTGTTTTTTTTTCCTTTTCTATTATTTTTAGATTCCACATATAAGGGAGATCGTACAGTATTTGTCTTTTTTTTAAAAGATTTTATTTATTTATTTGAGAGAGAGAGAGAGAATGAGAGATAGAAAGCACGAGAGGGAAGAGGGTCAGAGAGAGAAGCAGACTCCCCACTGAGCAGGAAGCCCAATGTGGGACTCCATCCCGGGACTCCAGGATCATGACCTGAGCCGAAGGCAGTCGCTTAACCAACTGAGCCACCCAGGCGCCCCATACAGTATTTGTCTTACTTTGCTTGACTTACTTAATTTAGCATAGTGCCCTCGGACTCCATTCATGTTGTGGCAAATGACAAGATTTCTTTCTTTTTTAAGGCTAAATAATATTCCATCAATGGATTCATGGTTAAAGAAAATGAAATAAACATGTATATATTTAGATTTCTTCCATACCTTGGCTATTGTAAATAATGCTGCAATGAACATGAGGTGCATATATCTTTCTGATATATGTTTCCTTTGGATAAATATCCAAAGCTGGCATTGGCATTGCTGGATCATATTGTAGTTCTATTTTGAATTTTTTGAGGAACTGCCATATTGTTTTCCACAGTAGCTGCACCAATTTGCATTCCTACCAACAGTGCATGAGGTTCCCTTTTCTCCACATCCTCACCCACACTTGTTATTTATTGTCTTTTTAAAAATAGCCATTCAGATAGGTGTGAGTTGAGACCTTATTGTGGTTTTGATGATCATTTCCCTGCTGATGAGTGATTTTGAACACTTTTCCTGCATCTGTTGGCTACCTGAATGTCTTCTTGGGGCACTATTTCTGAGTTTAGATTGTGACAACCTGAGGTCTGCATTTTGGTGGCTGTGTGGATGTTGGCTAGGACAGAGGAGAGATCCCATCTGGGAGGGAGTGATCCGTTACAATGAAATATTAAAAATAGCTAAACTTGGAGGGTGGCAATGTGAATAGAAAGCAGACATGTAGAAACTACTGGGTTGGAGGTCCAACTAAAAAAAAGGGAAAAGAAATCAAAGATGATTTTGGGGTTAAGCTCTTTCTTGAGGATTTACCACAGCTGTCTCAGCTTTTTAGCTATTTAGGAAGCGGTTTCATCTCTTTTATAAAACTAGAAATATCTGGAGGTCAGAGTCCATATCTGATTTACAGCTATTTGTACTATAGCATTTCTTATGAAAATAGTGGCAAGATTGGGTCCGTGTTTTACAGAGAGATGTGTCATGTCTTTGATTCCTCCATATGTTCCTTAAACTTAGCAGTGCTTTGATAATCATGATGATTTATTTGGTGTGGTTCACACACTGACCGACTAACCCATTTAGCGAGAAGTCTAGTACTTTTCTGTTAGTGTGTAGTGAAATGTGTATGATATGTGACATAATCTGCTAAATACTGTTAGTTCATAGTAACAATTGATGCTCTCTATGCCCTGCTAAAATCTCCGAGGTTATTTGTAGAGTTTCTTAAACAACTATGGTTTTGAAAGCATTTCTTCCTTAAAACTCTAGGAGATTTTGGAAAGGAGACCAGGACAAAACAAAGTGAATTTTGTTTGAATTCCACGTTGTGTTATTGTCTTTGGAGCTGACCTCATCTTGACACCTTCAGAGAAGCTGGTACTGCCCTATTCTGCTAAACAAGGTGACTTTGATAAAGTCCATGCCTCTCTTTAAGCCCTAAAAACTGGCTTAGAGAGAGAAATCATCCAGAAATATGATGACAGAGAGCCTAGCTCGTAAATCCAATAGGCATTTCGTCACTAACGCAAAGACTATACTGGTAACTACTATCCTCAAATTCTGAAAACCAAAAAGACTCACTCATTTAGGGGTTAAACTTCTAATTTTCAGAGGATATGAGGTGATGTTAATTCACAATTACTTAAGTTTTGCTTCTTACTGTATCAACTTTAAATTTCTCAAGTAATTTGTAAATTAGTGACTTTCACAATTCCGATTGCTAGAGTTGTCTGTAAATTAGTAGACATCAGTCATATCTGCACAACAAAAGCGCATGTGAAATGATGCTTTAGGGTAATCTTGGTAATTATCCACTAAGAAAGGCCCTTCTCCTGCTCTTACTTTAATGGGAGGAGTTTAGGTTATGCAGGTTAAACATACTGCCTAAACTGAAATCTTACAACTGTGCTGAGATTTAGAACTGCAGTTTCCTGATTTGAGTTTGTTATTTACCTCAGAATCACAATGCTTGACAAAGTGAAGGTTTTCATGTGAATATTGAAAATATTATATAAATCAACACGCTCTACTTTGGTATTAAAATTATATCCACTTTTCTAGAATCTAGAATTTATTTTTTGACTTAGAGTTTATGATTGTTCTCTCAAGCAAAGAGTATGACAGTTAAAGAAGAAGTAAAAGGTAGGAAAGAAGCAATATAATAGGAAATATGCCTAGAAGCATTAGGATTTGCAGACGCAGTCTTCTGCCAATCAGCATGGTTATTGCACAGAAACGTCAAATCAAAATCACTGAAGTCTTTTTTTAATCTCTTCTTACAATAGCTAAAAAGTGTCTTGACTTCATTTCTTATGTTGTCTTTGTCTTTTTACTACTAAGATTTACTGTGAAAATTTCACATATGCAGAAAAGTTGAAAGATTATAATAAACACCCATATTCTCTTTACATCTATGTATTAATTTTTTTTTGATGTAGTGTTCCATGATTCATTGTTTGCATATAACACCCAGTGCTCCATTCAATACATGCCCTCCTTAATACCCATCACCGGGCTAACCCATCCCCCCAACCACCTACCCTCTAGAACCCTCAGTTTGTTTCTCAGAGTCCATCATCTCTCATGGTTCGTCTTCCCCTCTGCTTCCCCCGCTTCATTTTTCCCTTCCTACTATCTTCTTTTTTATTTTTTTTTAACATATAATGTATTATTTGTTTCAGAGGTACAGGTCTGTGATTCAACAGACAATTTACACAATTCACGGCACCCACCATAGCACATACCCTCCCCAATGTCTATCACCCAGCCACCCCATCCCTCCCACCCCCCACCACTCCTGCAACCCTCAGTTTGTTTCCTGAGATTAAGAGTCTTTTATGGTTTGTCTCGCTCTCTGATTTCATCTTGTTTTATTTTTCCCTCCCTTCCCCTATGATCCTCTGTTTTGTTTCTTAAAGTCCATATATGAGTGAGATCATATGATAATTGTCTTTCTCTGACTTATTTCGCTTAGCATAATACCTTCTATTTCCATCCACATCGTTGCAAATGGCAAGATTTCATTTTTTTGACGGCTGAGTAGTATTCTATTGTGCATATATATCACACCTTCTTTATCCATTCATCTGTCGATGGACATCTCAGCTCTTTCCATTGTTTGGCTATTGTGGCCCTTTGTCCATTTTTAATTGTCATTTTGTCTTCTGTTCTATTTTTAAGAGTTATTTTTAGTTCAGCAAGATTAGCTTTTTTTTTTCTAATGAAGATTGCAAATACATTCTCTTGTCATTTGAATTTTGACATTTTATAGTGAAGTCAAATTTATCAGTCTTCCATGTTTTCTCATTTGGGGGCATATGTATGATTGTTTGATTGATTGATTGACTGATTTACATTTAGAGCTCTAATCTAAGTATTTTATTCTAGTGAATAGTGTGAGATACAGATATAATTTATCTTTTTCCAAATGTCTGTATGATTGACCCAACATCATTTATTAAGAAATCCATCCTTTTCCAATAATCTGAGATGTCACCTTTATATATACTAAATGTCTATGGTAGGCAGAATAATAGTCTCCCAAAGATCTCCATCTCCTAATCCCAAAACCTTGTGAATACGGTAAAGGAAATTTGCAGGCATGATTAAGGTTAAAGACATTGAGATGGTTGGATTATCCAGGTGAGGACAATCTAATCACATGAATCCTTAAGAGAGGAAAATCTCTCTTGGCTGTTATCAGAGAAGAGGTGTGTTGACAGAATGAGACTCAGATAGATGCCTTGTTGCTGACTTTAAAGATGAAGGGATCCATGAGCAGGGAATACAGGCAGCCTTTAGAAACTACGAGGGACAAGGATATGAACTCTCCCAGAAATCCTCCAGAAAGGGCTTCAGCCCTGTCTACACTTTGATTTAGTCCAGTGAGACCTGTGTTGGATTTCGGACCTACAGAGTTGTAAGATGATACATTTGTGTTGGTTTAAGTCACTAAATTTGTGGTATTTTATTACAGCAGCAATAGAAAACTATTACACTGTCCATCGTGTACTTTAACCATGGAATTTTTGTTTTGTTCTATTGATGTCTATCTCTGTATGTTTAACATGCTACTATTTTAATGTTACTCTTTGTGGCATTTTGTAATATGTGACTTAATTCTTTGACCTTGAGAGAACATTTCAATTGAACTAGAATTTATTATGCATACTACACTCTATAGTTGGTTGACCTCTTACTACTCTCTTATAATATTATGACCAATTAAATTGTTTTGAATGTTAATACATGTTAATAGTGTGTACCTACAAAGTACTACATCTAAGAGAACAATGGTTTAATGCTTGAGAATCAAATAGGGAGCTTATGTCTTTGGGAAATCTTCTGGGAGAGTATAGTACTAAGGAAAGTTCCAGTGAGGTACATGGAAAAGAAATATGCCCAGAATTAATAAATAAAATAAATTTAAAATCACTGAACCCCGATTTTCCAGGTCCTGTGCTAAAGAAAAAACAATGTATTCCCCATAACTTGAGCTTGCAAGAAGTTTAGAGTCCCGTGGGGAGACAGGCCAATTTCAATACAGGGTGATTAGTGCTATGGCAGGCTGGGGAAGAGTCTTAGAGAAGGTGATGTCAGTAAGCGGGTGGGCATTGCCAGACCAAAGAGAAAAGGGAAGGTGTTGGGGAGAAGGCAAAGTGAACTGTCTGTGTTATGATGGGGAGGAGGCCAGGAGTCCCTGGGGAGAAGACAAAGGTTTGCTATGTTAGTGGATTTGGACTTTAATCTCAAGGCACGGGACAGAGAGAATGAGAGACCCACCAAGAACCCAAGAGGATGATAAGAAAAGCAAGAGCACAAGGCACCTCTGAATTCAAGGGAAAGATGGCTGTCAAGAGTGTCAAACATTTCAGAAGGATGAAGTAGGATAAACAGTATCAAGTGTCTATTAGCTCTATCCACAAAGAACACCGATCACCTTGGTGAGTGATATCACTACAGAGTGACGTAAGAGGAAGCTGGTTTGCAGGAGGCTGAGGAGTAAATTAGAAGTGAGGAAGTTGAAGTAAAAGAAGAAAGGCAGTAGCTGGAATGGAAAGTACATTCAGGAGAGGCTTGCTTGCTTGTTTTTTTGCTTAGTTTCTTTTTTAATTTAGAGAGTTTGAGGATGTTATCATGCTGGCTGCCCCGAGACAGTAGAAAGGCAGACATTGCGGAAAAGGAGAGCTGGTGTTAAGGGAGTACAAAACCAAGGCTGGATGGGAAGATAGAAGCATCTTTGGGTGGAAACACCTGTGATATTGTAGTAGAATGAGACTGGAAACGCTTTCCTATAGAGGAAGGTAGGGAAAGATGAGTAGGGATGCCAGGCAGTGCTTGGGTGGCATGACAAGAAACTGAAGACTTACTCTTCTACTGGACCCCATTTTCTTTGCAAAGTACGAGTGGAGCCATTTGCTGAGGTTAGGGTCTGGCTAATAGTAGGTGTTCAATAAATATTTCACAAACTAATAAATAAGTAAAAAAATAAATGTGAGAGAGAGGAAGATGTTTGGGTAATAAGCTCTAACAAAGTTAAACAGAGCTGGAAGATCTACTGTGGAGAAGAGGGGAACCACCTTGGATGGATGAGGATGGTAAGGGAAGGCCCCATTAGGAGAGGTCCCCACGAGTCAGTAGACACACTCACCTAAGAGGAGGTTGTGTGATTGTTTTCCAGTTGTTCTCAACAGTTGTGGGACTGGTAGAGGGGGGTCTACAAGCATCTGTGAATGGGAGGAGGGCAAAATAGTTGAGGGAAGTGGCAGACAGTGAAAAAAATTATTGCTCTGGGATCCAAGCTTAATTGAAGGAAGTCAATACAGGTACGGACGTTAGGTTGGGGGACAGTAGAACCGGAGGTGTTGATGATGTAGAAGGATTGGTGCAATATGAACAATAGAGTGAGATAGTCCTAATTATAGTAGGTTGTAAGTACTCTGAATTTGAGAATAATGTAGAAGAGCCATTTGGGAGGTAACATTAGCTAGTTTGGAACCATGATAAGGGTTCCTAGAGTGGAATGGAGGACAGAGGTAAAGAGCCTTGGACATCAAGGGCCTGGTTTTCTGGGGGGTCATATGTGCTGTCTGTGATGATGTTGACCAGGATGACAGTGGGACTTGGGTAGACAGACAGACAACACAGCAGATACTGAAACATTGGTAGTTTATCTGTAATCTAAAACCCAAAAGCCTAAAAATTCAAAACTCGGTACATATCTAAACACAAATAATCTCTATAACTAGCATCTAATTAGCAATCATTTCCAGGAATTCAAGGCCTTGCCATAAATTTGTTCTCCAGTGGCTGTTGCTCATTGGTCTGAAAAATTAGAATCAGGAAAAAATGACCTGAAAGTCAAATGAAATATTTGTTTGGTTTTTTTTTTGCAAAAAGCCAGGGTAAAGTAGCTTTGGGTACAAGATGAAGTTTTAGCAGGTTACATGTGAATGTAAGCAAAGTATAGCAAGGACACCTTGGCACCCATCGCTAATAGTGACACTTCTTTCCAACAAAGCAATGGGACAGAGGCAGTGCTTTCTCTTTACCTCTTTCTGAGTTTACTCTGAAACACGGTTGATGCTATATGCTTAGAAACTGAGTTCCTAGAATAAGAAAGTGTACACTTCATCAAGAAATAAGAATCCAGAATTCACCTACACTTGATTGAGGTTTTGAGGGTTGTGAATGAAATCTTAAGAAGCATGCGATGAAGTTGGTTCTTTCTCCTAAGGTTTTAGAAATATCAGGAAAAAAGGAATGAGAAGAAGAATATAGAAAAACGGGTTAGCACAGGAAAAAGGGGGATTTATAGGACCTAGAAATAGCAAGTCCAGGAAGAAAATAGAGACGCATTTGCTGTTGTGGAAAGGAGATTGGATTCTTGAGTTCAAATATTAGTTGTGTTATTTCCCAAACACGAGGTCTTGAAAAAGTTATATAACTTCTCTGAACCTCAGTTCCCTGAATCTGCAAAGTAGGGATAATAATACGGAATGAATAGTGTTACGGTAAAGGGGAAAGCAAGTGCCCTTAGGTGAAGGGCCCAGTGCAGACGGGCTTCCTTCTCTCTAGGGATGTTTTAAGGTTATTGGAAGGCTACTAACTTTTCACTAATAACTTGGTACTTTCTATTTTTAAACTATTGCTCTGATTTTTGTTAAACTCGATTAATTTTCTATGAGAAAAGACCATTGATAATTATGGCATCGGTATAGCAACCTAAGGCTGGTTATTTCCTATTTCTGGATACTGTACCTACAGCAGCAGGGGCCCGAATCAGCCCCAGGAGAGCTGCCTTACTGATAAGCAGGTGGAGCTGAACACCCAGCCAAAGTGCTTGGCTGTCTCATTCTGCCACTGCCTTGATTAGTCAGTGCGCATTCCTGCCCAATCTCGTTGGAGCTTTGAATTACACATTGTTTGCTAAGCCTGATGCTTGGCCAAAGAGGTACTTAGTGGCACTTACGAAAGAACTAACGATCAAATCACACAACCTTGCCAAAGCATCATTATCTTTATGTTGAGTGATATTTTAAGCCTCGCTGTGCTTCTGGTTCCTTTGAAAAGTGCAGTCTCCAGATAGGATGACCATGCTTGAAAACGATGAATAAAGGCTGGAAAGCGTGAAGCTAGAGTTGCTTCACATTGCTGCTTTCCCACAATAGGGAACGGGGGCTAACGCTGAAGCTAGGAGTAAGTGCTAGTCATTGATAGCAAGCATCTGCACATCAAGTATTCCAGGAAAACTATACTTCACATTCTATTCTGTAAAGTGTCACTGAATCACTTACACTTTCATACTTTTTTTTTTACTAATTCTTTTATATGTAGAAAAAATTGCAGTTATATATGTATAAACCTCATAGAGAGAAAAAGAATTAGGTATTTGATGTCATTTGTATTTCTCTAGTTAGGCTTTTTTATTCTTATTTTTCAAAGATTTCATTCATTTATCTATTTTAGAGAGAGACAGTGCAAGGAAGCGCAGAACGAGAGGGACAAGCAGACTCTGCACTGAGTGCAGAGCCTGATGCAGGGCTCCATCTCACGACCCTGAGATTGTGACCTGAGCCGAAATCAAGAGTCCGACGATTAACCGACTGAGCAACCCAGGTGCCCGTAGTTAGGCTTTTTTGAATATTAAAATGCATATAAGAAATTCAACTTGAATAATAAGGTTGAAGAAGTAAGTTATTCACTTATTTCAAAATAAATAGCAATTAAAAATATGGATGTAATAATTTTATTCTGAATTTTAGACCACTTTCTTATAGGAATTATTTCCTTCTCATAAATGGGACAAAACCCATGCTAGCTAACATCTTAGAAACTTCTTTCATTTTGATTTATATTTTGCAAAGATTTAATAAGTGTCTACCATGTTCTACACACTGGGATAAGCATATAAAATATGAAAATGACTAGGAAATAGTCTCTGATCCCCAAGTTTATATTCTGATGGGGAAATAAAGGCATGCAAGAACAGATCAAAATTCAATGCACAAGAAATGCATTTGAGGTTAATACATAGCGGAATACATAGCATTAAAGAAAGACAAAAGAGAAAATTCTTACTTCCACCTAAGGAAAACAAGGAAGACATCCTGAAGGAGGTGAAATTTGAAGCAAAAATTTAAGAATATATACAAGTTCATGAGTTGAATAAACATGTGTTGGTAGGCAGTGCAAAGAGGATAATATTCTGGGTAGAGAGAGAAAAATTCGAAGTACATGTAGTTTTGAGAGTAGTTAAAAATGTAGTTTAAAAATGGTTTTAAAATGCCATTTTAATAAATTGAATTATGACTGAGAAATGGAAGATGAATATAAATTTAAGATTGACCAATCATTTTCTAACTTCTTAATTCCTAAATGGCTGCTCATTTATGGTGGTCAGCAGAGGGCTTCTCAGAGTGGAGAGGTGTCAAGGAGAGACCTCTCAATCAAGAGAAACCGTGGTCTCTACCATAGCTATGTGGGCAGCCTCCCCGCTAATTTTAGGAGAAATTGACACAGAGGTTACTCTACTTAAAATCCTTGCAAACTCCTTTGTGTTTTCATCTTTTGTTTTTTAGCAATAAATTAGGACATTTTCCAGGTGAAGAACTAATTCTCCACTGCATGTCCTTAGAAATACATTTTAGCTTTTTCTTGAGCAAATAGAGAGGATATGGGATATGTTGTAGGTATACATGTGATATTGCTGATGCACTATTATAATCACATCAATGCTAAATTAGCGTTGTCCTGTATTATTTATGAATGGCTATAACATGTACTGTTAACCTTTCCAACCGCAATTATACACCACCCCTGAAAAATGAAGGAGTTAACCTTTATTTGTTATTTACTGTCCACCCAAAGATTTGCTAAGAATTTTATATGTAATATCATTCAAAGTGCCATTATTTTCTGATTTTAAAATTATATTATATGTAAAAATAATAATAATTACTATTTTTAGTCTTATAAACGGGGAAATTAAAGCATAGACAGATTGAATACATGCCCTAAATCACACACCTGGAATGTGCCAGAGCTGGGATTAGAACCCATGGCCCTAACCATTATCTAGTATGGAGTTTTACTGTCACTTCTAGATGAAAAGGTAGCTACAAGACTTGAACTGTTTCCAATCACAGCGTCATAACCAATGGGCAAGGCTGGAACTCACTTCCAGGTTGTCTGACTCCTAATTTTATGGTATGCCATAAAATGCATGAATAACACAAGGAACAAAGCCCACGATTAAATTAATCGTCAAAATATTCAATGTGTATTTATTGTTTCCTGAATTCTTTCAAGTGATGGACCTAGTTATAAATAAATACGAATAAACCTAATACTCTCTAGGTCCACCCATTTTGTTGCAAATGGCAAGATTTCATTCTTTTTTTATGGCTGAGTAATATTCCAGTGTGTGTGTGTGTGTGTGTGTGTGTGTGTGTGTGTGTATACCACATCTTTATTCATTGATCTGTTGATGGACACTTGGGCTGTTTCTATAATTTAGCTATTGTTAATAATGCTGCTATAAACATCAGGGTACATGTCTCCCTTTGAATTACTATTTTCGTATTCTTTGGGTAAATACCTAATAGTGCAATTGCTGGATCATAGAGTAGTTCTATTTTTAACTTTCTGAGGACCCTCCATACTGTGCCTGGACCAGTTTGCATTCCCACCAACAGTGTGAGAGGGCTCCCCTTTCTCCACATTCTCACCAACACCTTTGTTTCTTGTGTTTTCAATGTCAGCCATTCTGATAGGTCTCATTGTAGTTTTGATTTGCATTTCTTTGATGATCAGTGATGCTGAGTATCTTTTCATGTGTCTATTGGCCATCTTTATGTCTTCTCTGGAAAAATGGAAGTGTTGAATCACTATATTGTAAATCTGAAACTAATATTACAGTTTATGATAACTATCTGGAATTCAGGTAAAAACTAAAAAAAAAAAAAAAGATATAAGCTTATGAGTCTTTTTCTTGGTTTCCTAACTAGAGACCAAAAGGATGTGTACCAGAAGGGAGGTGGTTTGGGGGGGATGGGGGAAATAGGTGATGGGGATTAAGGAGGGCACTTGTTGTGATGAGCACCAAATGTTGTATGGGAGTCTTGAATCACTATACTGTACACCTGAAATTAATATTACACTGTAGGATAGCTAACTGGAATTTAAATAAAAACTTAAAAAATACTAATAAACAGATTCTGGCATAACTTAATAACTTAGATAGTGACACCCTTTATAAAAGTGATAACATGCTAAAATCTGTCTTTTGTTTTGCTTACTTAGGATCTTCATCCTTAATGCTTTCTCTTTTAATATTCAGTTACATCTTATTTAGAAGATCTGTAAGGTGAAAACTCAAACAGCAAATTTTTAGTGTAGATATTAGACATAAAAATGGTAATATGTAAAGATTGGGCCATTTACTAGCACCATATTCCTCACTGGAGATTTTGGAAATGTCTGAATAAAGCAGCAAGAAAGACACCTAACTAATTTAGTGTTAGTAAAAATAACAAGGTAAAGAATACAGAAGAATAGTACATCATGTTTAGGAGCTTATAAATTAGATATCACTGCTAGCCCACCATTGTTCAATAGAGCTGGTTTAGGTGGTTGTATCGATCTTTGGTGATTATACATGTCATTAAAGACCCCAGTCTGCTTTTGTCTTAAAAAAATAGAAATAAGAAATAAGGCCTCATAAAAGATACACTAACCATAATGTAACCGTCAATTATTGGTTTGAGCATTGGCAAAACTTAGGGGTATTTGGACGCTCTTCTCGATATTGGAGCACCTCCTCCCTACCCTTCCTCCACCCAGCATTGCCAGGAACCCTCTGCTCAGTTTCTTCTCCGAAACATTTAATATATGGCTTAAAAGAACTGTTTGTAGTCCATGTCCTTCTATCAGAACATAAGTTTTATGGTGTTGAGGACATTGTCTGGTTGAGAACAGTGCCTTGCAGGTAGTTGGTAAATGAATGGATGGAGGGATGGGTGAAATGCCAATGAATGGAAGAAGGCATGGATGGGACAATTTCTCCGATCTGCGATACCTTCATCACAGCACGGTTTTGTAGCTGACCGGCTGCAGATCTGTAACCCTTCCCTTACAACCTCGCCCTCACCCACAAACTGACATTCGAGGGGTAGGAAATGACACTTTATCTCTGCTTTCCCTGTCTGCCTGTGTCTTTCCCCCAGCAACCTTCTGCGATCGGTGGAGGCAACGGGCTTTGTATTTCTCCTCTAAAATTTTTGTCTCCCACCAGATGGCACCATGCCTTCAATATTTAAAGCTATAGCTAGTTTAGGTTCATTTTCTTTGTTCTCTACACGACCTGAACTTTCGCTCTTAATAAATGGGTTCCAGTGCCAAGATACACAAACAGTCCTGGCACGTGCTGAACTAACAACCCTCAATACTACTTCTCTAAGATGCAAAAGCAGCTGAGTTATATTCTATTTTATGAAACATTTGTACCAGCCAAACACAAAAGCGGTAAAAACACTGGTTCACGCAACACCAAAGAAACTTGATTTACATGAAAATGAAAGTGTGAAATATTACCAACATCCTTAATTACAAAACTAAAGTGACAAAAAGATGACAAATAAATCAGGGGGTGATGTGGAATATATGTATATGTATAAACACATGCTATACATTTTACATAATATAATATCCAGCTAAATTTGCCAGAAAGTTGCTGAAGTCAGGTTTGATAAAAAAAAGACTCCTGTGATTACACTGTGGGGCAGCCCCACTGTTGGAACATTCATGGAAATTCTATATTCAGGGACGAGAAATGTGTCATTTTTGCTCTTACATCAAGAGAGAGACACATAAGGGGTAGACTTGCACTATTTAATTCCAAGTGCATATGGACATACAGAAGAAATACAGAAATCCCCATGATTTCTCCCTAACCTACATGGAATTGTAGTTTGGCTAATGTACTTTACAAATCTTTGATTTACTTGAAAAACTGTTTTCAAAGTAGTTGTAATAGTTCCCAGTTTTCACTAAAATAATGTAATGCACCATCAGCAATGGGAAAAATCTTCAAGAGGTTTCAGAAATGTCTGGCTTAGAATCCTGTCATTCAAGTATCGAACCAATGCTTCTTTTTTTTTTTTTAAGATTTTATTTATTTATTTGACAGAGAGAGACACAGTGAGAGAAGGAACACAAGCAGGGAGAGTGGGAGAGGGAGAAGCAGGCTTCCCGCCGAGCAAGGAGCCTGATGTCGGGCTCGATCCCAGGACCCTGGGATCATGACCCGAGCCGAAGGCAGACGCTTAACGACTGAGCCACCCAGGCGCCCCCCAATGCTTCTTTTTTAAAAAAATATTTTATTTATTTATTTGACAAAGAGAGAGAGAGAGAGCACAAGCAGGGGGGGACAGGAGAGGGAGAAGCAGGCTCTCCGCTGAGCAGGGAGGCCGACATGGGACTTGATCCCAGGACCCTGAGATCATGACCGGAGCCAAAGGCAGATGCTTAACCAACTGAACCACCCAGGCACCCCAAAACCAATGTTTCTTGAAACCTTTACATTATAGTTCATCTTACTGTTACTCTCAGATCAAAGATTTCTTAGCAGGCAAGTCTATGGTTTGTAGATCTCACTGTCAGCTTCTCTCCATGCATGTTTGGTTCATGAGAATACTGAATAGTTTTAAAATACTTCTATTAAATATCCTTACTGTCCTGAGAAAAATACACTATTGTTCTTTCTTTCAGGTTAATAAGAGTTTTAGGTTAGCCTTTGCAAATACTCTGTAGATCAGATGTTTGATAGTTAAGAAATATTTCATCTTCTTTGTATATTTAAACTCAGTTCATATCTTCGACTTAAAGATGAGGGAGGTTCACTTGAACTTAATGAGGAGGAGAGCTAAACCACCGACAATGTCACAATGTGATCCATAAACTAATATCAATTTTTGTCTGCCTGAATTTTAATTCATAGAAGTTAAAAAAATCGAAAATTGGAATTTCTTTATAGTCAGAGAACAATGGTCATGGTATCTAACTTTCCTGATCTCTTTTCTCAATAGTATTTATCGTCTAAACCACACATGTTGGGCCTTCGTTATTCCCAATGATCACCTTGTTTTATAGCAACGCTTCACCCATGAACGTGTATTATGTGTGGACTTACTTACATAGCTTAATTGTTTTCCCTTTACTGAGATATAATTGACCTATTGTTGTGAGTTAAGGTGTGCAATGTGATGATTTGCTACACATATATAGTGCAAATGATTACCATAAAAGGGGTAGTTAACACCTCTATTCCCTCACGTAATTACCATCTTTATTTTGTGGTGATGGCATTTAGAATCTCCCCTCTTAGCAACTTTTGGGTATATAATACAACATTGCTAACTATACTCATCGTGCTGCATAGTAGATCTACAGAACTTATTCATCTTTTCTCTGGCAGTCTGCACCTTTTCACCAAATCTCTTCTTTTTACCACCCACTCCTGGCCCCTGGCAACCATCATTCTACTCTCTCTTTCTTCAGCTTTTTAAAGATTCCACATGCAAGTAATGTCACACAATGTTTGTTTTTCTGTCTGACTTATTTCACTTAGCATAATGTCCTCAAGATCTTCCCATGTTGTTGCAAATGAAGGATTTCCTTCTTTTTTATTGCTAAATTATAGATAAAGATGTATAGATACCTTCATTCATCCGTAGATGGATCTTAGGTTGTTTCCGTATCATGGCTAGTGAGAATAATGCTGCAATGCACATGGGAGTGCAGATATCTGTTTTGGATCCTGATGTCACTTCCTTTGGATGTATGTATACCCGGAAGAGGGATTCCTTGATCCTATGGCAGTTCTATTTTTTTAATTTTTGTTTTTGAGGAAACTCTACACTGTTTTTCGTGTGGCTGCACCAACTTTCTTTCCCACCAGTGGTGCACAATGGTTCCTTTTACTTTACACAGTCTCCAGTTATCTCTTGTATTTTTATAATAATCTTTCTAACAGATGTGAGGTGATAGCTGATTGTAATTTTCATTTGCATTTCCCCAAAGATTTGCGATGTTGAGCAGTTTTTCATGTACCTGTTGTCCATTTAAATGTCTTCTTTGGAGAATATGTCTATTCAGGTCATATGCCCATTTTAAATAGGATTGTTTGGTGTTTTTGTTATTGAGTTGTAGGAGTTCCTTATATGCTTTGGATAATAACCCCTTCTTAGATGAGTTGCAAATATTTTCTCCCCTCACATGAGTTGCCTTGCATTTTCTCATTGTTTCTTTTGCTGTGCAGAAGCTTTTCCGTTTGATGTAGTCTCACATTTATTTTTGCTTTTGTTGCCGTGCTTTTGGTGTCTTTCAAAAAATTATTTCCAAAACCAATATCAAGGAACTTTTCCCCTATGTTTTCTTCTAGGAGTTTTACAACTTTAGGTCTGATTGAATAGTCATGGTACAATCAGTTTGGTGAACTTAGCTGAATTGTATGAAAGAACATACTACAACGCAATCATTAGAATGGGAGTGACTTCTCAGTTTATTGTAGAGACTTGACCCTTTGGATTATCATTCAGGGAATATAATTAATAGGTATTCCAAAGGTTTGGAGGTGATGACTGTATCTTATTGGGCCCCAAAATATATGTATATAAGACAGAGAAAGCAGTGACAAAAAGTTGTCAGTGACACTTCTCTCATAATTTATTGATCTCCCTTGAGCAGAGGAACCATATTCCTAGTTGACCCTATATACACAGAACACCCAGAGGAATGTTGATTTCTAGGAGAGAAAATCCTGGAAATCTTCCTCTCCACCCTACCTCAACCTTTTCCCCCTCTGCCTGCTTTATTTCACTGGGAAGTTGAGAGAATGTTCATCTAGATTCTAGAACATAGGTGGACTGAGATGTATCTTCTAGGAGCCAAATCTTAGAAGGAGAATTGTAAAAACACCTATGCTGATTTAATCCATACACTCATTAATTCATTTGTTTATTTTTCTGCTGCTCTTGAGTGTGCTTTTGTAAGTCGCACAGGGGAATTAGGAGGCTATGGTTTAAGCTTTGATCTGAGAATAGACAAAGAAAGTTGTTGGTCCAGCTTTGGTTTGAGTGTTTCTTGGCTGGGGCTGCACAAAGGTTTGCCAATGTTCGTGTTTTAGCTGCTCGACCTTTACCTGGCATTTCTAAGTGTTATCCCCAGTTTTGCCTGACGGTTCAAACATATTGTTATAAATATACTCAGCAATTTAGAATAGTTCTATTTGAGGCAATTTTCATGGTATTCGACGCTTAATATGTTCTCACAACACCAGAAGTGCAGCTAGGAGAAGGAATATTTATGGAAGACTAAAGAACAACCAGACCATTGATTCCTCCACAAGAAGCTTTTTAAAAAGTTACTATCATTTTTTAATGGTATTAATTTGTTTTCAAATGAACTGTTTTTTTAAATTTCTAGTATTTATTTGAATAGTAACATTTATTTAAAGATAAATTTTTAAAGATTAATGCAATTTAAATTTAAAGATAAATGCAATATTTTCCGGCATATTTTTACCTATAGATTTTTTAAACTTTATTTTATTATGTTATGTTAATATACATTAACATAATGTTGTAATATACATCACAACATTAGTTTTTGATGTAGTGCCCCATGATTCATTGGTTGCTTATAGCACCCAGTGCTCCATTCAGTATGTGCCCTCTTTAATACCCATCACCAGGCTAACCCATCCCCCACCCCGCTCCCCTCTAGAACCCTCAGTTTGTTTCTCAGAGTCCATAGTCTCATGGTTGGTCTCCCCCTCCACTTCCCCCCTTCATTTTTCCATTCCTACTATCTTCTTTTTTTTTTCAACATATGATGTATTATTTGTTTCAGAGGTACAGGTCTGTGATTCATCAGTTTTACACAATTCACAGCGCTCACCATAGCACATACCCTCCCCAATGTCTATCACACAGCCATCTCATCCCTCCCACACCCTACCTCTCCAGCAACTCTCAGTTTGTTTCCTGAGATTAAGAATTCCTCATATCAGTGAGATCACGTGATACATGTCTTTCTCTGGTTGACTTATTTTGCTTAGCATAATATCCTCTAGTTCCAGCCATGTCATTGCAAATGGCAAGATTTCGTTTTTTTTTTTCTTTTTGATGGCTGCATAATATTCCATTTTGTGTGTGTGTGTGTGTGTGTGTGTGTGTGTGTGTATACACACACACACCACATCTTCTTTATCCATTCATCTGTAGATGGACATCTTGGCTCTTTCCACAGTTTGGCTATTGTGGACATTGCTGCTATAAACATTGGGGTGCACATACCCCTTCAGATCACTACATTTGTATCTTTGGGGTAAATACCCAGTAGTGAAATTGCTGGGTCATATGGTAGCTCTATTTTCAGCTTTTTGAGGAACCTCCATACTGTTTTCCAGATGGCTGCACCAGCTTGCGTTCCCACCAACAGTGTAGGAGGGTTCCCCTTTCTCCGCATCCTCACCAACATCTGTCATTTCCTGCCTTGTTAATTTTAGCCATTCTGACTGGTGTGAGGTGGTATCTCATTGAGGTTTTGATTTGGATTTCCCTGATGCTGAGCAATGTTGAGCACTTTTTCATGTGTCTGTTGGCCATTTGGATGTCTTCTTTGGAAAAATGTCTGTTCATGTCTTCTGCCCATTTCTTGACTGCTTATGCAGGACTCTAAGAATTAAAAGTGAGTTGCTGCTTTTCTGGAACCTGAGAACTTCCACTAGGCTATGTTTTGAGAACCAATGCTATAGCCATTCTAAAACCTCATGTTGGATTGCCCAGAATAACAGACTGCTGCAGAGCTGAACAAAATTGCTTTGGCTTCCTGTTGAACAGCTTTAATTGAATTTCACATTGCCAAAATTATATTGGCTTACATTGAGAGATAAGAAATAGACTTGTACTTGTTGGTTTAATGTTGTTGAAATTTCTATGCATTGTATTACATGGCTTGTTAAAAGGACCTGAGATGTAAGTTTCTTTCCAGTCTTACTATAGGGGGGAATTTGATTGTATCTGATGGATCCTGTGGATAGTAGAGGTGTTTAAATCTCTGGAAAGCATAAAGATATATTTCTATTTCTTCTACAAAACATAACCAGGACTTGATGGTTTGTATTAATTAAACTTCTTGCCTATAACATGTCCTTTATGTTTTCTCTTTTTGTAGGTTTTTCAAATATTTGGTGAACTACTTTTCAACACATCACTTTTTTTTGTGTTAGATTAAGTTTCTGATGTTTTCAGCCACAGTACCCTGAACCATACAATATGAGTATGTATATGCTCTCTCACACACACACGCATAAACTGTGCATGCTCATTAAATATATCTATGTATATTGTATGCATGGTACATGCTTTTATATATATTTACATAAATACATATATTTATAGAGAGAGCAAAATGTAAAATACTAATTATTGTGATCTCTGGCAGTGACAGTATATGATCTTGACATACTTTTTTGTATTTTTTCAAATTATCTTTTATGACATTTTATTTTAAATCATAAAAATGTTCCTATATGATTTGAAAATAAATATAATAGAAATTTATTATGTGTATTCTGTAAGGAAAGACTGAACTTAGTATTTTTTCTTTCTTTAAAAGATTTATTCGTTTATTTAGAGAGAGAATGTGTGTGAGTGGGGGGAGGGGATAAGGGAGAGGGAGAGAGAATGTCAAGCAGACTCCTCACTTAGAGCGGAGCCCAACCTGGAGCTCCATCTCATGACCCTGGAATCCTGACCTGAGCCAAAATCAAGAGTCCCATGCTTAACTGACTGAGCCACCCAGGTGCCCCTGAACTTAGTATTTTTCTAAACACTTAACCAATTTCCTTGCATCATTTTGGAAAAAATCCATAATTTCCCAATTAATATAAAATGCCAACTTTATTATATTCTAACTCATTTGTCAGAAGCTAGGAGTTGTCTAGCCCAACATCTATCCACTCTCTGCTGCAGCCTCCATGGAAAAAAATTCTAATTTTCTGCTAGGCCGACTACTGCATAAATGAAACTGAATCCTCCGCATTCCTCCCTGTAGCAGGGTGTGATCACCTGACGACATTTTGGCCAATGAGGGGTAAGCAAGATTATTGCATGTGCCATTTGCAAAGGCTGATTAGAGGGAATTCACTTACTGAAGAGCCAGCTTTTTGCTTTCTTGTCTTTTCTTCCCTTCTGACTGCAGTGCGTCAATGATGGGTGATGTTCCAGCAAATGTCTTGGACTAACACATACTCTGGAGGACAGAAACCACACAGTGGCCACTCAGAAGCTGTACTTGGAATGGAAGCCTTAGTGAAAGAATCTGGTGGAAAGCCTCAGTTTTTGACGATACCATGGAGCTGCCTTGTCAGCTCTAAACTGTTTACAGCCGGATTTCTTTTATGTAAAATACAATAAATAGGTGTCTATGTCCTTTACATCTCTGTTCTTTTGAGCTTTTCTCTTATTCCCAGTTTCAGAACTTCTTCCAATCGGTTTGGACTGTTTAAGTCTAATTATTGAAACACTTTAATGCATCTTAATAGTGGATGGTGAAACTCTCCCGCAAATTTCTTTATACTATTTTAGCCCAGTTTTCCAACTCTAGAAACTTCAGTAACGTTTTGTAATTGCAAAACATTAAAAAATTTTTAATTATAATTTTATAGTTATTTTTGTAATTATACTCTTTTTGTTTTATTATAATTATAATTGGTTTTATTATAATTACATTATATTTTGAGTCATATTAGGGAGAACTATTATATTACACTATTAAGTTTTCTCCTTCAGTGATAAATTACCCTCATTTGCTAGTCTTTTTTGTACTCCAATGACTTTTTGTAGTTTATTTAGATTCTGCACATTTATTGTAAGGCATTTATATTTTTTTATTGTTACTAAGAATAAAGTATTTTCACTTCAATTTTTTAAATAGAAAAAATGTTGCTGGTACATAAGATACTATCAAAATTTGCATTAATGTGATAATTAGATATTTTTCTGAGTTCATTTATGCGTTTTGATTATGTTTCAGTTGATTCTCTTGCATTTTCTTAGGAGACAATAACACCACCTGAAAATTATGATAAGTTTACCACTTTTTTCCAACAGGCATTTGTCTGAATTGTTTTTTGTCACAGTATTGCATTGATTAGCATGTCTAGATAATATTTGATAATGGTAATAGTGTACTCGTTTTCTTCTTGACTTTAAAGGTAATTCCATTTTTCTGACATTAAATAGTATATTGGTTTAAGATCCTCTTCTTTACCGTATTAGGGATGAATTGTTCTGTCCTTGTTTATCATGTTTTCACTTGTACTGAATTGATGAAAGGAAAAATTCTACAACATATTAAGTTTGATTGTCTCCTCCTGGGACTTCTACCACATGCATATTAATTATTCTGATTCTCTCCCATTTTATTTCATCCAATAAAGATTTTTGAGCAGCAATTCCTTTTTGCTTTCACTGCTTTAGATTTAATATTCCCCAACTATTTGAAAATGACCAATTAACATTATAAACTTTTACTGAGTTAACTTTCCCCCAAATTTTCTTTAATATTCTATTTTGATGCCTCTGTTCACAGTGTTGGTTAAAATTTTTGTGGTGATAAGTATAATAGAGGGTCTGAATTAATCAGTGTTGGTGGATAGAGTAAATTTTCTCATGGTTCCCTTACCAATGGACAAGATCTGAATGTAAAGAGTGCTCCCTTAAGGAAGTATGGATCTTTTTTTTTAAGATTTTATTTATTTATTTGAGACAGAGAGAATGAGAGAGAGAGAGAGAGAGCACATGAGACGGGGGAGGGTCAGAGGGAGAAGCAGACTCCCCGCCGAGCAGGGAGCCTGATGCGGGACTCGATCCAGGGACTCCAGGATCATGACCTGAGCTGAAGGCAGTCGCCCAACCAACTGAGCCACCCAGGTGCTGTTCTAGGGTTGAAAGCTTCTTTTAATATCCTTTATCATTTTAATTCGACTTCAAGAAAGAATGAAACATCAATACATATTAGGTGTTAAGCCAGAAGCCAAAACCTGATAAATTCTTGATCCAGAAGAAGAAAACTTAGTATGTTTTTTTGAGTCTGTCCCATCACCAGCACCACCATCATCATCACTGTGATCATCTATTACCGTTTGGTATTACACTTACCAAGAAGTTCAATGCTTGCTTAGTATTAAAAAGGAGATGGTGTTTTCTGAAATTGTGTGGGTCATTATTTTATTTTATTTATTTATTTATTTATTTTTTAAAGATTTTATTTATTTGACAGAGAGAGAGATAGAAGAGCACAAGCAGAGGGAATGGCAGAGGGAGAGGGAGAAGCAGGCTCTGCACTGAGCAGGGAGCCCGATACGGGACTTGATCCCAGGACCCTGGGATCATGACCTGAGCCAGATGCTTAACCATCTGAGCCATCCAGGCGCCCCTGTGTGGGTCATTATTTTAATCATTCTGTCTCAAATAATAGAAGATGAAAATTGTAGCTTTACTTTAATTTTCCTCTGCCCAGTCAACAACAAACCACCTGGGAAATGGAAAAGCTGGAATTTCTATTCACTATTTGATAGAGCAGCCATCTTGTGCCTGGTGGGACCAACTGTGTCAAGCTCCAAGCCTATTAAAAATAACCCCATGTATTTGCCATAGGTGTAGTCTCTGGTATCTGGCAGTTTTTCCAGAGGAAGATGGTGGGATTCAGACATGCCCCTGATTGTTAACCAACCGGCTGCCACTTCCAGCCTAAACCATTCTGAATTGGACAATGATGGTCTGGTCATGCTTTTTCAGTAGGCTGCTCCTTCCCACATGGACAGGTAAGCTTTTTAATTATTAATATTTTGTTCTAGTCCAATTTGAACTATACAGCATCAATCATTTTTTTCTCAGTAAATATCACCTTTTTCCAGATTCAACACTGACAGAAAAAAGATGGGTCCCTTTTCTCGTTGTTGTGACAGCTATGTCAATAGAGATCTAAAATCGGAGGAAAGGCACCTGGGTGGCTCATTCGGTTAAGCATCTGCCTTCAGCTCAGGTCATGATCCCAGAACCCTGAGATCGAGCCAGGTCAAGCCCTGGGATGGCCCTGGGATTGAACCCTGGGATGGAGCCTGCTTCTCCCTCTCTGTTTGCCTCTCCCCTTCACTCATGCTCTCTCTCTCTCTCAAATAAGTAAATAAAATCTTTAAAAATAAATAAATAAAAGAGGAGGAAGTTAAAATAGGCATTCACGTCAACACTGATTCATTCAGCAAATAAATTTTGAATATTCATTTCATTCTAGGTACTATCAGAGGCATTGAGATATACCAGTGGACAAGAGAATAACCCTCGTCTGTAGAAAGAATTCAGGCTCTCGGGATCTTACTTGGAAATTATCCTATTTATTTTAAATTTTATCTCATTTTGAATTATGTGCATTTAATATAACTAACAATTTTGAAACAAAGCAATTATAGATGAGTAAAAATAAAATATTAACCATGTATGTATAAAAAAATGATTTCACACAGGGCCCATCATTCAAACACAAGAAGCTTACACTATGAATCCTTAAACACTGGTTCCATTGTCTAACAATTTCTCTATACCTCCATTCTTTAACTATGTAACATGACATTTTTAAAAATCCCTTGCCAAACAGTTTCACTGTTTATTGGAAACTTTAATCACAAGATAACATCATTTCTGTATTGTGTTCTTTATTTAAAAAATTGGTTGATACATATGGTAATCTCAGAATATTCCACTCCACTTTTAAATACTTTTAAAAATTGATATCACTGTGTTCTCATTAGTCTTAAAGCCTTCTGTAGCAGTAAAAGAGACATAGGTATGCTTTAGACATATGTATTTTGATATGCTGCTTTGAGTAATTGGATCAAATCCTTACTAAAATAATCTTTGTAAAGCATTTTAATCCTTATAAAACATAAATTTATAGTATTAAAATACAAACCCTATAGTATTATGTCATTTTGAAGCTCTGCTACAAATCTTTTCCCATTTATTCAGTGTATGATTTTTGAATAATAGATCCAGTCTTTCGTGCTCATTTCTGTTCAGACTGCAGGCTTAATACACACAATTCTGCATTTCCTCGTCATGATCATTTCTAACATTGTTGCTCACTGTTACCTTGTCATATCTGTGTAAATGGCCCCTGGAAGTTATGTAATCCATCCTTCACTTTTCTCCTGGAAATTGTTTCTTTGTCTCTTATTTAAAGTAGAAGCTTTACTTGGGTCTGAGTAAACGGCCACAGTACCAGTGACAGCTTTGGGAATTCTGATTACAAGTCACTTACTTACAGAGAAGTTCTGTTCTATTCAAACCAAAGAAGACATATAAATGGCCAACAAGTACATGGAAAGCTGCTCAACGTCAGTAATCACTGGGGAAATGCAAATCAAAACTACAATGAGCTATCACCTCACAGCTGTTAGAATGGCTATTATCAAAAAGACAAGGGATAAATTTTGGAGAGCATGTGAAGGAAAGAGAATTCTTGTGTGCTGTGATGGGAATGAAAATCGGTATAACCACACTGGAAAGCAATGTGAATGTTCTCCAAAAAATTAAAAATAGAACTGCCATATGATCCAGCAAACTCACTTCTGGGTGTATATCCAAAGAAAATGAAATCAGAATCTCAAAGAGATATCTGCACCCCCATGTTCATTGCAGCATTATTCACAATAACTAGACATGGAAACAACCTAAGTGTCAATTGACAGGTGAATGTATAAAGAAGTTGCAGTATATATACTCCATGGAATTTTATTCGGTCATTAGAGAGAAGAAATTTCTGTCATTTGCAATAACATGGATGGCCCTTGAGGGTATTATGCTAACTGACATAAGTCAGATAGAGAAAGACAAAAACTGTATGATCTCACTTTTATGTGGAATCTTCAAAAAAGCCAAATTTATAGAAACAGAGAATAGAATGGTGGTTTCCAGGGGCTGGAGTAGGGGAGATGGCGAGATACTGGTCAAGGGTACAAGCTTCGAGTTATAAAATGAATAAGTTCTGGGGATCTAACATACAGCACCGTGACTATATTTAACAATACTCCATTATACCCTTGAAAGTTGCTAAGAGAGTAGATCTTAAATGTTTATCACCACACTCACAAAGGTAATGATGTGAGGTGATGGATGTGTTAAACAACCTTATTGTGGTAATCATTTCAAATTATATGTGTGTATCAAATCATCATGTTGTACAACTTAAACTTACACAATGTTGTATGTCAACTGTATCTCAATAAAGCTAGAAAAAAATCAGTCCTTCTCCTGGCATGGCTCCCAGTCTGGTTGGAAAATGATGCCAATAAAGAAACAATTGCAGTATAGCATTCAAATGCTATGGGAGGTACATGTTTCTATAGAAATGTGGAGTAGAGCCTCTGAATTCACACAGTAGCTACTGCTCAGTAATCTGGTAGGAATTTATCTTCTGGTGAATCTGTTATGAACCATTATATTAACAGCCAGACTGGAATTGGGGAATTGGCTTCAATTCTGGAAAAGAGGCAAATATGAAAAGCCCGATGACTATTTCCAAACTAGGGTCTAGAAGAAGACTTTACTTTTGGAGGGGCCTTGTTAGCAGGAATTGTAACTGACTGCAGCAAAGACTAAAGACAAGGCTAAAGACAAGATGTAAAGAAAGGGGTAATTCTTTAGGGATGAAGATGGAGATAGTACAATGGTAGTTTCTAGTGCCTTTGTGTTCTGAGTAATTCACATTATCCTTAAGGAGAGATGAGCAATGCAGAATCCAGTACTGTCTCATAGATCTTGAAGGGCAATTTAACTTTATTCCCCAATAGAATGTGGCTCTTGCTCATTTTTCTAGTTAGGTCCAGACTGAGTCAAGAACTGAAGTATGACTATTAAAAAGTATGCACATAGAGGTGTCAGTTTACTCATCTTTAAGGAGCTGGACATGGCGGGTGTGAAGAAAACAAGGCTAAGTCTCACAAATGTCTAATGATTATTAAAAAGATATGCACAAAAAGGTAATGTTTCAAATATTCTCTTTTTATTTTTATTTATATGAAAACTTTAAGGTTTTATCTTAAAAATATTCAGGTTGAACTCTTCTTTTTTTTTTTAAAGATTTTATTTATTTATTTGAGAGAGAGAGAATAAGAGAGAGAGCG
The DNA here is from genome assembly GCF_037043125.1 of Eumetopias jubatus. Lineage (NCBI taxonomy): Eukaryota > Metazoa > Chordata > Mammalia > Carnivora > Otariidae > Eumetopias > Eumetopias jubatus. Next base: position 130,748,499 of record NW_028274809.1, on the reverse strand, counting down.
CACGAGAGGGAAGAGGGTCAGAGGAAAAGCAGACTCTCTGCTGAGTAGGGAGCCCGATGTGGGACTCGATCCCGGGACCCCAGGATCATGACCTGAGCCGAAGGCTTAGTCGCTTAACCAACTGAGCCACCCAGATACCAGTTGGGTATCTGACTACTATATTTTATGATCATGAAATATAAAAAACTGCAGAGTTTTCAAGAAGTGTGTAAAAATACTGGACTGGCTAAAGGCACAGAGAATTATTTTCTCTTTATATCAGAGTTTCTCAACTTGGCACTATTAACATTTGGACCAAACAGGTCTTTGTTGTGATGGACTGTCCTGGGCATTGAAGGGTGTTTCCAGGCATTCCTGGTCTTCACCTAATAGATGCTGGTGGCACCCCCACTCTCCTCTGGTGAGGTTGTGCAATCAAAAATGTTTCCAAGGGCACTGCGTGGCTCAGTTGGTTAAGCATCTGTCTTCTGCTCAGGTTTGAGCTCCCCACTGGGCTCCCTGCTTAGTGGGGAGTCTGCCTCTGCCTCTCCCTCTGCCCCCCCGAACAACCCCCCCCTTGGTTTTCTCTTACGTGCTCTCTCTCTCTCTGTCAAATAAATAAATAAAATCTTTAAAAAAAAGTTCCAGATATTAGAAAACTCACACCTAGTTGACAGCCACTGCTCTATATTTTGGAGTTTAAATAGTTATATAACATTATATTATATACTCCATACATACATTTCCTGAAAATTTCTCAATTCCTTTCCTAAAGGATGATTCAATTTCTTTGAGCTAAAAGAATGTAAAGATATCATCAAAACTCATCAGTGAGCAATATTTTAAGAAAAACCACCAACACCACTTCCCTGAAGACATTTAATTCTATCATCCTTCACTCACCATGACAAAATTAAACCAAGTAAGTTCAATAAAAACCATTCGGACTTATTGAGAAGATTGGTTTAGTTTTTAGGAGAATTAACACTGAAGCTTGATTTTTCCATAAGCAAAGATAGTGTCTAAATGTGCTGGGGATAGTGTCATGTTCACCACACGGGTTGCAAGTAGCAAGACCAAGGACTGTTGGAAAAGCCACATTACACCTTTGAGGAGCATTGGTTTACACTCTGCTAGCTTGCATCTTTTCATTGATAATATGTTTTAAAGATAAGCAATGTTATAAATTAAATTTCATAATATGGCATCTTACTTTTATTTATTCTCATTGAGTTAATTTTTAATTAAGTTATTTATCAAGTATAAACCTACCACCTGACATCCAGAATAGTGCTTTGCACTCAAGAAATACTTAACTAAATGACTATATGGTCACAAGATGCCATGGTATTACCAGGCTTCTTTTTTCAAAGATTTTATAACTTTATTTTGTCAGAGAGAGAGCGAGAGTGAGAGCGAGAGACAGCATGCACAAGCAGGGGGAGGGGCAGGCAGAGGGAGAAGCAGGCTCTCCGCTGAGCAAGGAGACCGATGCAGGACTATCCCAGGACCCAGGGAACATGACCTGAGCTGAAGACAGACGTGTAACCGACTGAGCCACCCAGGTGTCCCTTACTAGGTTTTTTTAAAGGCAAAATTAAATTCTTTACCAACTACTTTCAGGAGAAATTATTTGCAAGATTCTCTCTTCTAATGTCTGTAGCGAATGCCTTGACACATAGTCTTAATGAAGCACTCATTTCCCCAGGTGCCAGGAGGGCTGGCTGCTGATGTGCTTATAGCTGAGAATTTCCCAGGAATCACGCTCAGTCAAAAGAAGCTAGGGCGCCTGGGTGGCTCAGTCGTTGGGCGTCTGCCTTCAGCTCAGGTCGTGACCCCAGGGTCCTGGGATCGGTCCCGCATCGGGCTCCCTGCTTGGCGGGAAGCCTGCTTCTCCCTCTCCCACTCCCAGCTTGTGTTCCCTCTCTCGCTGTCTCCCCTCTGTCAAATAAATAAATAAAATCTTAAAAAAGAAAAAAAAAGAAGAAGAAGCTAGGACAGCTGCCTGCATCCAATAGTGGTTGATTTAGAAATATTTACAAAGTTGCCTCAGTGTGAAACATCTTTGGAGGGTTATCCTAATGCTAGTGCTCTCTGCTTAAAGACTAAAATCTTTGTTTCAACTACATCCTGGTTCAACTTTTCCTCTGCCCTCTCCTGCTTTCTTTTTCTTTTCTTTTCTTTTCTCTTTTCTTTTCTTTTCTTTTCTTTCTTTTCTTTTTTCTTTTCTTTTCTTTTCTTTTCTTTTCTTTTCTTTTCTTTTCTTTTCTTTTCTTTTCTTTTCTTTTCTTTTCTTTCTTTCTTTCTTTCTTTCTTTCTTTCTTTCTTTCTTTCTTTCTTTTTCTTTCTTTCTTTCTTTCTTTCTTCCTTCCTTCCTTCCTTCCTTCCTTCCTTCCTTCCTTCCTTCCTTCCTTCCTTTCTTTCTTTCTTTCTTTCTTTCTTTCTTTCTTTCTTTCTTTCTTTCTTTCTTTCTTTCTGCTGTTCCCCTGAGCATTCCCCAGAAAGCTTTTGCATGCAAAGGTTCATCTCAGGGTCTGGCCCCCTGGGAACCTGACCTACAACAGTTGATGCCAGGAGTACACCAGGAAAGAAGAGTCTAAAATGGGAATTTGGAACTGAATAACCACTGACCTGATGAAAACCCAGTATCCTCACTTGTAACAGGTGGAGTGTGGATAGCCCCTGGTGTGTCTCAGCAATGCGGTAGCTAAAGCTCTCCATTGGTAAGCTATAGGATGAGCTACTGCTGTTGTTCTCAATGGTGTGATACCAGTCCATTCTCTCCCTAGGACATCTGGAAAAATCTAGAGACAGTTTTGATAGCCATGACTGGGGTGTGGAGGCTGGGGTAAGGGAATGGTGTTTTTGCCAGCTGGTGGATGCTGCTATATATCCTACAATGCACCAGACAGCCCCCGCCCCCGTGACCCCACACCGCAAAGAGTTATCCTGCCCAAAATGCCAATAGCCTTGAAGATAAAAAAGCCCTGAGTTACTGGTAGAAGAGAATGTACTCACTGGTGTAGTATTTCAGGTGTTGGAAATGTTGAGGGAAATTAGTAAGTGTAAGAACAATAGAATGAGATGGTTCTTACTGTGCAGTTTGGGGATGACTAATCACCAATTTAAGGCAACATGTGAAAGTGAAAGATCCCTGGCAGTGTATAAAGAGATTCACAGCCCCTGTAGTAAAACCTTGGCATTAGGCCCAGGGCTTAATTATAAAGATAGTTGAACTGAAGAGAAATTTGAATTCTCAACCTAAACAAGTGTACTCTGCCAAGATTAGAGCTGAGATGGGGAGCAGTGGAATGTCAGACTTGGGATGTGACATTTGGGTTGACTCACTTGAAAGCTTTGCAGTCTAGATCACCCCTACCTCTCTGGGTCTCTAGAAGACCTCTCTCACTGGCCCCAACCCAAGCCCAACTTGAAGAAGTTACCAAACACTCTGCCTTGCAAGAAAGCATGTGCTCTCCTTAGGATCTACTTCCATCTCCCCGCTTGATGACCAGAACAATGCCCAGGGTCAAGTAACTACAAAATCCAGCCAACAAAGTACTGGCCTTGCTAAAGGAGAAAAGGAACCCCATGTAGAAGAAATTGTGGGATCCAGGAACATGGGCGCAAGAGTCATGCAGGACTAGATCCCATGTGTGCCCGAAAAAAGGGGCCGGAATATACAGTGGGATAAACGAGAGTTTATTGGTATCAAAGTACTCTCCTGTAATACAGGATATACTATTTGTAAAGGTCTTTGGGAGATGCTAATCTGTTAGGTTGGTTCTCAAAAGCTTAGAAAATAAAGGCTTACACTAAGTAAAGCAGAAATGCAGGAACTGCTATAGTAGATGGTGGATGAAGGAACCAAAAGGCCCAGAGTTGGGAAGGCCGGAGGGGATATGCTTCATGAGGCTTCTGTTATTGTGGGATCCTAGCATGCCTCTCAGCCCTGGCCTAGAAGAGACACACCATTGAGAGCTTCTTTATAATGCTGGTGCCCCTCCTACCGTATTGCTTCATAAACTGTTGTTTTCTGAGCTGGTGGATTTATCCAACTCCCATGTTCATTCCCTGCTCCCCTACATCTAAACACTTCTTAAATAACAATAAAATAAAATAATAAAATAAAATAAAATAAAATAAAAACAAAGCAAAACAAACAAACAAAAAAACCTCAGCAAATTTCTTATCCTATGCTGCCTGAGTGAACGTAACTCTGAGGTCATCATGCCACTCAAAGGGCAGGAAAACCCACACAAGCAGATCCAGGCTGCCTCTTTATTGTTGCATCCGACAAACACACCCTTGTTTCTTCCATCTTGAGAATGGGAAAAAAGTCTCCCCTTGCTCTCACAGTCTTTCCCAACAACCCAAATTTTTTGGACCCCATATTTCTAGGGGATTATGTAGCCTACTCTGCTTAATTTCTAAGATCAGATGGAGAGTGAACATTTCGGCATATTTATCTCTTACACATATTTGCAGTTTTACATTATGAAATATCATTAATTCCAGTCAATTGACAGAATCTACCAGAAGTTGAATTTTGGTAAACCTCATTAAGTTTTATAGCGTTGTAACCAGATTTTTCACTGTGAAACACTTAATCATACTTTAAGTTTCAGTGTATTTATAAGATTTCGAATTCCAGTTTTGTCTTTTCATTGTAAAAAAATCTCCATCTTTCTGTGGATTTCTAGGGAAGCTTCTTACAGCTTTTAGGAGATGCTTTTACTTCATATGGCTTTATTGAAATTTGGGATGGCATCTTCTGGCAATACCACCTAGCACCCCTTCTCTTTTTTCTTCTAAAGGCAGCCAAAAATGAATGAAATTCACACATTTCACTCATGTAAACATATTTCAGCCAGAAAATATTTTGCATATTGGCTTATCATAAGATTCAGGTGTAAGATATGTTTTATCCAGTTCTTTCAGTAGGAACTTCACAGCTTCCTGCAACAAAATGCTCTCAGTCTTGATGTGGAGCTCTGTTTGAGAGATCTTATGCAGCAAAGCAGAAGGAAACCAGGTGCTTGCCATGTTTCATTAAATGTAATACATTTCAGTTTTATTGTACATTATATTCTCCAGATGAAATGGAACAGCTATAAGAATATCTAAAACATTCAATAAAACTGGGAAGAGTAAATAACTCAACAATGTGCCCCCCCAAAATGCTTCATCAAAAAATAGGATAAGTCTGATAAACAGATAAAAATAGAAAAACATTGTGAAAAATTACATTGTGCAAAAATGAGCTGGAAGGAATAAAAGATCTATCTGAATATATAATGCAATGAAACAATAAGATTCTGAATCAAGCTATACAGAGAAACATTTAAAAGCCTGGATGCTGAGCATTTAGGAGGCAACAGACACAATATAATTCCATGCAATTTATACTGAATCTACATTTGAGTAGAGATATTATTCTATTTCTGAGCATGTTGGACCATTTTACGGTGTCCTTAAATGATTTCATGTGCAATAATAGGTCAGAAATGCTTACCAGTTCTACTCTCAAGGAACCTGAAGATCTGCATTGGACGTGTTCATTTATATTGGAATCTGAATACTATTTTTGAGTTCACTCAATTAACCTTTCAAGCTTTCTAAGAAGCGAAGCAGTATTTATTTGTTATTACTTAATCACTAATTCCCTCCCAGAGACATTATTGGATTGGGGAAGACAGTATAAAAGAATGGTAGGTGGGTGTTTCCAAAGCCCAGCAGAACATTCCATGGTGTGCTTGACACTTCAAGTCCAATAGAATAACGCTATGTGAGTATTGGTATTCCAAATCCAGTCTTACTCGAAGTTTCCCCACCATGCCACCCTCCTTGCTTTCTACTCCAGTCTACTGAAGAGAATTCCTGAGCAACTGTACGTGAGGGTGCACAGGACTTCTCCACATTCCACACACAGAGGCTCAGAGACATTTTAGAAAATTCATATAAAATAAACATTCCTAAAGGCAATAAACTCTCTTAATATTTCCCTATCCATAATGGAAATGACTTTTTGTATTATATGCAGAATGTAGACTTGCCAAGAAAACCCATTAAGCTGTGCATTCTTTGTTTATTGTTAAATAAAAGTGCCTTCTATCCCATATATGCCCTCAGTGGGGATATGGAACTGCCAGAAGCTTTGAAATTATGTATTATTTTTAATGATATAACGAATATTTATATTGTATGCATTCTGAATATAGTTAACTTTTCCCGAGTGTTCAGTATACATCAGATCAACTTGTATACTCCTTACGCAGATTTTCCAGTTATTAATTGTTTATTTGTGTTAGCATTCTATGTAAATATTATTATGATTATATTTTTGAGCCATATGAAAATAAGTTTCTGACATTATGCCTTAATATCCCTACATACATACGGGTATATTTCCTAAAAACGATGATACTACCCTACACGTGTCCATCAAAATTAGGAAATAAATGTTAATTCAGTGCTATCATACAATCCATATATCTCATTCAAATGTCTCCAATTGCCCCTCAATGTCTTTATATCACCCATTTCTTTCTGATCTGGGATTCAGTGCATTTTCACACATGGCACTTAGTTGCCATGTCTCTTCATTCTCTTTCAAACTGAGAGAACTTCTCTATTTTGCCCTGATTTTCATGACCATGACTTTTTTGAAGAATATAGGTTAGTTACTTTGTAGAATGACCTCATTTTGGATTTATCTTTTGTTTTCTCATAATTAGATTGGGGTTATGCATTCTTGACAGAATGTTATAAAGTGATGCTGTGTTCTCAGTGCATATTATCAGCAGTGTCTATTTTCTCATGGAGATGTTGAATTTTATAATTCAGTTAAGAGGGTCTTCACCAGGATTGCTCAAGATAAGTTAATTTGTCTGTGTTTTGTACTTATTAAAAAGTAAATGGGAAGTTCTCTCGTGTAAAGGTTTTGGAAGTTGTCACTCTGGTCCTTACAAGAAAAAAGTTGAACAAACTGAGAATCAACAACTCTTTTTACATCCACTAAAAAATGGAAGTCACAAGCTCTACAATCACCATGAAATCTGGGAAGGTCAGTGAATAAAGAGAATCACTGCCAAGATCAGGTCATAGGAACAGAAGCTTCTAGAGACAATAACTGGTAGGAAAATGTAAAAGGTAATTTTGGTGAACTGTGGCAGAGTGAGTATGGACTAGTTTGAGAATGAAATCTGGGGGGCCCGGTCTTTAAGGGCAATATCTATCATGATCACAGATGTAAAAAACCTCAGCAAAATGTTAGCATATAGACTCCAACATTGTATAAAAAGAACTATACGCCACAACTAATTTGGATTTAATACAAGATATTTAAAGCTGGTTTGACATTTGAAATCAGTTAATGTAACTGATCACATTAACAGGCCATGAACACATTAACAGAAGAAAGATCATGTCAACTGATGTAGAAAAAGTATTTAACAAAATCCAACGCCTTTTCATCATTAAAACTCAGCAAACTAGAAATAGAGGAAAACTTCTTCAACTTGATGAAGAACATCTTCAAAAACCTACAGCTAGCATCACACTTAATGGTAATCAATGGGTGCCTTACCCCCAAAATTGGGAACAAGGCAAGGATATCCCCCCACAACTTCTATCCAACATAGTTCTAGCTATTCAATAAGAAAGAATAGAAATAAAAAGTATATGTACTGGAAAGGACAAAATAGAATTGTCTTTGTTTGCAGATCACATACTTATCTATGTAAAAAAATCCTAAATAATCAACAACAAGAAAAACACCTGAAAGGAATAAACAATTATAGTAAGGTTATATGATACAAGTTAAATGTGCAAAAATCAGTAGCTTTTCTGTGTACCAGCAATGAATATTTGAAATCAAAATCACAATACACATTAGTCTTGAAATAATGGAATTCTTATGTGTAATTCTAATAACACATGTATAAGAAATAATGAAGAAAACTGTAAAACTCTGATGATAGTGATCAATGAGATATAAATAGATGGAGAGATGTTCCATATTCGTGAGAAGGAAGATTTGATATTGTCAAGATGCCAGTTTTCCCCAATTTGAATCCAGCAAGTTATGTCATGGATACTGACAAAACAATTTCAAAGTTCATACAGAAAAGCCAGAGACTCAGACTAGATAATGCAATACTTCAGAAGAACAAAGTTGGAAGACTGGTATTATCTCACTTCAATATTTGGTATAAAGTGACAGTAATTAAGAGAGCATGGTATTGACTAGAGAATAGAAAATACATCAGTACAACAGAAGATAGATCCCAGAAATGGACCGACACAAATACAGTCAACTGATCTTTGACAAAGGAGCAGAGATAATTCAATAGAGAATGGACAGTCTCTTCAACAAGTGGCTCTGGATCAGTTGGACATCTACATGCAAAAAAAAAAAAAAGTCTAGATACAGACCTTACATCTTACACAAATATTACCTTAAAATGGTTCATGGATCTAACTGTCAGATATAAAACCTCTGGAAGATAAAATAGGATAAAATCTAGATAATCTTGGTTTTATGATGAATTTTTATATGTAATAACAAAAGGATAATCCTTGAAAGGAAAATTAATAACTTGGAGTTTATTAAGTGAAATGTTTCTTCTCTGTGAAAGACACTGTTCAGAGAATGAAAAGAAGCAAGAGACAGAGAAAATACTTGTAAAACACACATCTAATAAAGATTTGTACCCAAAATATACAAAGAGCTCTTAAAACTCAACAAAAACAACAAAAAACAATTAAAAAATGGACTAAAGATCTGAACAGATAATTTATCAAGAAGATATGCAGATGGAAAATAAGCATATGAAAAAATGCTCAATATCATTGTCATTATGGAACTGCTAATTAAAACAATGAGGTACCACTACTGGCCAATTAAAATGGCTAAAATCCAAAAAACTGACAATACCAAATGCCATAGAGAATGTGGAGCAGTAGCAACTCTCGTTCATTACTGGTGGGGATGCAAAATGGTCCTTTGGAAGACAGTTTGGCAGTTTCTTACAAAGCTAAACAGTTCCACCATACTATTTAGCAATCATCTTCTTAGGTACTTACCCAACTGAGTTGAAGACTTACGCCTGACCAAAACCTGCACCCATATATTTATAGCAGCTTTATTCATAATCGCCAATAACCCGCAGCAACTGAGTTGTCCTCCAATATGTGAATGTATAAACAAATTGTGGTGATATGGAATAGTATTCAGTGACAAAAAGAAATGAGCTAGCAAACCATGAAAAGAAATAGAAGAATCTTACAAGGACATTGGTTAGGGAAAATCTAATTACTATACGATTCCAACTATGACATTCTGGAAAAGAGAAAAGAACAGACAATAAAAAGTTCCACAGTTGCCAAGGATCCTGAGGAATACAGGTCGTGGGAGAGATGAATACATGAAGCACAGGGGATTTTTAGGGCAGTGAAACTGTTCTGTAAGTGAAATTATTCTGTATGACATAATAATGGTAGAGACACGACATTATACATTGTCAAAACCTATAGAACTATACAACATAAAGAGTAAATCTTCATGGAAATTTAGTTTAAGTATTTACAGCTGGGACTAATATAACATTGTATGTTAATTATACTTTAATAAAAAAAGAAGAGACTCCTTAATTGTAACATGTACCACAATCATGTGAGGTATTAATAATAGGACAAACTGTGTGGGGTAGGAGTAAAAAGAGAACGCAGCACTCTGCTCCATTTTTTTGTAAATCTAAAACTGTTAAGCGTAGAATCTGTCAATTTAAAAAAAATATAGGATAAACAAATGGAATTTAGCACAGTATGAAAATTTAATTGAGATCTTTTTTTATTCCATAAAAACACTTTTAAGGTAATCTTTAAGGAACTATTTGTTAATTTTTGCTGTGGTGCCAAAGAATATCTACCATTATTTGAAAAGGTTGTTAAAATACCCTTTCATTTTTCAACTACATATCTGTGTGAGGCTAGATTTTCTTTATGTAGTTCAACTAAAACAACATGTCACATTAGAGTAAATACAAAAGCAGATATGAGAATCTACCTCTTGTATTAATCCTAAAATTAGTAAGACTTGCAAAAAAAAAATAAGCAATGCCACTACTCTCACTAATTTTTGAAAAAAAACATTTTAAGCAAAATTGTTATTTATGTCAACACATGCTTATTATTTCAATTTTGTTTTTAATTTTTATTATTTATTTTTTAGATTTTATTTATTTATTTGACAGAGAGAGACACAGCGAGAGAGGGAACACAAGCAGGGGGAGTGGGAGAGGGAGAAGCAGGCTTCTCGCTGAGCAGGGATCCCGATGCGGGGCTCGATCCCAGGACCCTGGGATCATGACCTGAGCCGAAGGCAGGCGCTTAACGATTGAGTCACCCAGGCGCCCCTATTATTTCAATTTTTAAATAAATAATATTAAAATAATTGTGGAGCTACTTTGAGATTAGGTAAATAATCTGTTTCTCATCAAGCTTCCACTCATTTTTTTTTAAAGATTTTATTTATTTGAGAGAGAGAGAGAGAGAGAGACAGAGCACAAATAGGGGCAGTGGGAGAGGGAGAAATGGGTTTCAGGGCTCGATCCCAAGACCCTGGGATGGTGACCTGAGCCGAAGGCAGACGCTTAACCAGCTAAGCCACCCAGGCGCCCCCCCACTCACTTTTTAAACACCTAGGGATTATCCTTTTCTGAATTAATTTTTATTGTGGGGATTGCCAAAATGTCGTATTCTGAACTCATCATAGTTGGCACTTTACTGTAACGTAGAACAATCCTTGTCCTATTTTGTTCACTTACTTATTCACTCATTCACTTATGTATTTATATTAGCATGGACCCATGGATTCCTATTTTACTCAATGGGTTATAATTAATTATTATCATTATTTATTTTGCTGCTCAAATTGTCCCAAGTTTTTGCAGTAAGAGCTCTTTTAAGGTGATTCCTCTGCTCTTTGACATACCCGACATATTCTTTGACCCCTTCTTTTCTTTCTGTTGTTACTACACCGTATTCCATTTCCACCTTATATCTTTCTTACTCTGAAACCATCCTTTTTTCCAAGGAGTTATGCTTTTGTTTAGTGGAGAATGGTATTTAGAAACCAAGATCAGTATGCTAGGTGTGCTCATTGCTCATTGCTTCCAGAGCTTCTCAATGGGCAGACCTAGGAATATACATATACACACACATATGCATATACCCACTTAGAGCTGCATCTCTTTCTATACCCATCCACTTATACATATAGAGAGAGCCATGAGTTTACAATTTCAATCCAACACTTCTGGATTTATTCTCACCTTCCCCATTCTATATTTATATTTTCTCCAGCAGTGAGAAATTTGGCTCCTATAATTCTCACTATATTCACTTAGTTTTCCTATGCCTGTATAAATCCAATTTTCTAACCACATGAGTCATCTTCTCTGCCTCAACTTCTCCACGGATGGAGGTTCTTTCATGCCAAGCAAGGTCACTTCCCAAGCTGTGGTTTCTCTGATTATGTTATTCTAACATGATTAAAGTGTTCCTCTCCCATTATACTCTGTCATATTAAAGGGAACAGTATTATAAGTTATTCTCCTTCTGTTCAGGATGACATCAGGGGTATTGTGTATGTCACCCATTTGGGTCAGTTACATAATTTTTGCTGCCTGGTGTAAAATAAAAATGCAGGGACCCAGTGGGGACAGAAAAGTCAATCTCCCCTTCCTATTAGCCACTATCACTCCCATGGTTGACTGGGTGACTCCCCGAGATTGCAATTCCAAGCTGATACACACTTGGTACCTGGATCAGGTGTTCAAGAAAAGCTTGCCCCCATCAAACATTCTGTGGCACTGCCAGCGCAGGACCAGGTGACCATCACCTTGCACCTTCTCTAGATACTGCAGGGCAGACACTAGTGACTCTGACCCTCCCCATGACTCTTGCCCAAGCCTCTGATGGGAGTGAAGGGCAACAAGAGGAATGTAGGCCTCTACCTACCAACATGATCCTGCTGCTGCCCTGGGTGGAATGTGACAGAGGTCAGGGAGTGGGGACCAAGAAGGAAGGCAGGACAGGACCCAGGGTTACAGAAAGTGGGGAGTCGGCTGCCCAGAACTCTTCCCATGGAGTCAGGGAGGTGGTAGGAGGGGGGAACCATGTGTGGGCTCAGGTTCCAGGTCCCAATGCATGCACCACTCTCTCACTGGGTTTCATTTATTCATTTAAAAAACACAAATTCAAAGATAAAATTATTAAGAATTTCAGAGGATGATTACAGAGCATTAAACTCCAAGTGCAAGACACTTTTGAAAGTAGAAACCCATGTGACTGTGCTGGTCACCTATTCATGAAGCTGGCCCTGTAACTATCATACAAAAGGAAGAATCATCTTTGCCTTGGCTCCTCAAGACAATGGTGGTGGCAACATAGTCCCTGAGACCTTTAAGAGACAGTTAATGAAAACACTAGGAAGTGGAGCCATATAACATGGAGCCAGGTGGGGGAGTGAAGGATGGACGGACAGACGATATCCCACCTGAGGACTCCATATGAGAGGGTCTGAGGTCCTGCTATCATGTGGTACGTTTCCAAGCAGCAGGATTTGTCCTATTCATGCAAACATGACTGCAGTTGTTTTCGAAGGATGTTCAAACAAGAATTCTGGTAAACTTGTCCGTCAGTCTTTACCACCAGTCTATTAGTTTATCAATAATTGAGACCATCAAAGGTTTGTCTTTGTTTCTGAAATCCCTGGTATGTGCTTGTCAAATGGCTGGTGCTCAACAAATGTCAGCTGAATGAATCAATGACAGGAATGGAAATAAGCACCCACACATGTTCAAACATCACATTCAAGGTAACTCAATCTAGTTAAGATTCTACTTGGTTTCATTCCCAGTATTATGAAAATATTTCCTTTTTTCCCTTGCTAAATTATGGGACTCAGTAAAATTTTACAGGTTGGTCTAGGAAAAGAACCTTTATTTTAACATTTTTGGGGGAAGTGATTCCTTCTGAGAACCTGAAAAGGATGTGCAAGTCAAATTTTGGAGCATCTAGTGTCATTTGGAGTTTGCATGCATATAGGAAGGAAGTGAGTGGTACACTACTAACGAAATAACCAGGCATCAAATCTGACAGTTATTTAGTATCAATCATGTGATGATTTGCATTAATTTCACCAGTGCTATAAGTCTTTCTGGACCAGTTGGTCAATAACATTCTCATGCACTGTTTGCAGTAATAGGATAGGAGTAATCTGTGTGTATGAGCATTTTTGCTGAAGGCATGGGTCCCTAGAGCCTGCACAGTGTCTCAGAAGTCTATGTGACATAGACCATTTCTTTGGCCCATTTCTTAATTTCATCTAGGGAAAGATTAAGGTGGATATGCGCGAACAGAATGTTGGGAGAAGAATTTTGCATCCCTTCCTTTTCCTTGACATCTTCTGGGACTCCACTTTTAAGATTAATGACAATGACAAAGACTTCATTGAACGCACATCTCTGGCCTTTATTCCCTCAGATAAAGCTCTTCTTAGGAAAAATTCTGAGCCGGGTCATGTTTCCTATCAGTGACCTCATCATCCCCTTTTCTCCCTTTATCCTGATTTGGATCCTTAGTGTTTTAATGGCTTTTCTACTATACGAGATCAAAATATGTTCTCAAGGCTTAATGGATACAGTAGTTAACCAGAGTTAGGAAACCTGAGTTTAAGGTCAAGTTCTATAGCTGGCTGGTTATTCAACTTTGAGTCTTCATTTCATCACCTGTGCAATTTCAATATTGATACCATCTTGTGATACATATGTTTATAATGTAAAATCTGTTCAAATGTGAACAGATTAAACATGATATAAACATACATACTGAGTGATTAAGGAGGGATCAAACATGGTGGGTTCACTTTTTCATTATCATATTAAATTTAGTAAAGAATTATTATCTTTGCCTTTTGACCAAGTAAATAAAAACATCATGGTAGAGATCAGCAAGTAAAATGTGTTTATGTGGTTGCACATCTTGGATAAAAAGAGCTGGAAAAGGGGATGTTGAAAAAGGCACATGGAAGCCTACTATTGTCATTCCTGAAGGCTTTCTGCCTCTTAAAGGTTTCAGACTCTAAGCTGTGCATGATGATTTTTTTAAATCAGTACTTGCATAATGCAACCAAACTGTGATGAGAGAACCACGGCATTCACAGCCACCACTCAGTACTCCCAGATCATTTGTTTTGAACTTTGTTGACTCAGTGATTATGTTTTGGGGTGGGGAAAAAAATATTGAGCAGCCAGGACAGGTGTGAAATGCTAACAATTTTAATTAAAAAGACAATGGACTGAAGATGAATATTCCTATCATCCCTGGAGCTTGACTATGTTGATTATGTTTGGCTCTTTGCTGTTACGGTTCTTTTTTTTTTTCCCTTTAAATTTTTTTATTGTTATGTTAATCACCATACATTACATCATTAGTTTGTAATGTAGTGTTCCATGATTCATTGTTTGTGCATAACACCCAGTGCTCCACGCAGAACGTGCCCTCATTAATACCCATCACCAAGCTAACCCATCACCCACCCCCCTCCCCTCTAGAACCCTCAGTTTGTTTTTCAGAGTCCATCATCTCTCATGGTTCGTCTCCCCCTCCGATTTACCCCCCTTCATTCTTCCCCTCCTGCTATCTTCTTCTTCTTTTCTTTTTTTTTCTTAACATATATTGCATTATTTGTTTTAGAAGTACAGATCTGTGATTCAACAGTCTTGCACAATTTACAGTGCTCACCATAGCACATACCCTCTCCAATGTCTATCACCCAGCCACCCCATCCCTCCCACCCCCCACCGCTCCAGCAACCCTCAGTTTGTTTCCTGAGATTAAGAATTCCTCATATCCGTGAGGTCATATGATACGTCTTTCTCTGATTGACTTATTTCACTCAACATAACACCCTCCAGTTCCATCCACGTCATTGCAAATGGCAAGATCTCATTCCTTTTGATGGCTGCATAATATTCCATTGTGTATATATATATATATATATGTATATATATATATATATATATATATATATGTATATATATATATATATATATATATACCACTTCTTCTTTATCCATTCATCTGTCGATGGACATCTTGGCTCTTTCCACAGTTTGGCTATTGTGGACATTGCTGCTACAAACATTGGGGTGTGCATACCCCTTCGGATCCCTACATTTGTATCTTTGGTGCAAATACCCAGTAGTGCAATTGCTGGATCGTATGGTAGCTCTATATTCAACTTTTTGAGGAACCTCCATACTGTTTTCCAGAGTGGTTGCACCAGCTTGCATTCCCACCAAAAGTGTAGGAGGGTTCCCCTTTCTCCGCATCCCCGCCAACATCTGTCGTTTCCTGCCTTGTTAATTTTAGCCATTCTGACTGGTGTGAGGTGGTATCTCATTGAGGTTTTGATTTGGATATCCCTGATGCCGAGCGATGTTGAACACCTTTTCATGTGTCTGTTGGCCATTTGGATGTCTTCTTTGGAAAAATGTCTGTTCATGTCTTCTGCCCATTTCTTGATTGGATTATTTGTTCTTTGGGTGTTGAGTTTGATAAGTTCTTTATAGATTTTGGATCCTAGCCCTTTATCTTTTATGTCATTTGCAAATATCTTCTCCCATTCTGTCGGTTGTCTTTTGGTTTTGTTTTTGCCCTTGCTTCCATTGCATTTGGCGATGTTTCTAGGAAGAAGTTGCTGTGGCTGAGGTCGAAGGGTTGCTGCCGGTGTTCTCCCTTAGGATTTTGATGGACTCCTGTCTCACGTTTAGGTCTTTCAACCATTTGGAGTCTATTCTTCTGTGTGGTGTAAGGAAATGGTCCAGTTTCATTCTTCTGCATGTGGCTGTCCAATTTTCCCAACACCATTTGTTGAAGAGACTGTCTTTTTTCTATTGGATATTCTTTCCTGCTTTGTCAAAGGTTAGTTGACCATAGAGTTGAGGGTCCATTTCTGGGCTCTTTATTCTGTTCCACTGATCTATGTGTCTGTTTTTGTGCCAGTACCATACTGTCTTGAGGATGACAGCTTTGTAATAGAGCTGGAAGTCCAGAATTGTGATGCCGCCAGCATTGCTTTTCTTTTTCATCATTCCTCTGACTATTCGGGGGTCTCTTCTGGTTCCATACCAATTTTAGGATTATTTGTTCCATTTCTTTGAAAAAAGTGGATGGTATTTTGATGGGGATGTGTAGATTGCTCTAGGTAGCATTGATATCTTCACAATATTTGTTCTTCCAATCCATGAGTATGGAACGTTTTTTCATTTCATTGTGTCTTCCTCAATTTCTTTCATGAGTATTTTATAGTTTTCTGAGTACAGATCTTTTGCCTCTTTGGTTAGATTGATTCCTAGGTATCTTATGCTTTTGGGTACAACTGTAAATGGGATCGACTCCTTAATTTGTCTCTTTTCTGTCTTGTTGTTGGTGTATAGGAATGCCACTGATTTCTGTGCATTGACTTTATATCCTGCCACTTGACCGAATTCCTGTATGAGTTCTAGAAATTTTGGGGTGGAGTCTTTTGGGCTTTCCACATAAAGTATCATCATCTACAAACAGTGAGAGTTTGACTTCTTCTTTGCTGATTTGGATGCCTTTGATTTCTTTTTGTTGTCTGATTGCTGTGGTTAGGACTTCTAATACTATGTTGAATAGCAGTGGTAATAGTGGACATCCCTGCCACATTCCTGACCTTAGGAGGAAAGCTCTCTATTTTTCCCCATTGAGAACGATATTCACTGTAGGTTTTTCATAGATGGCTTTTATGATATTGAGGTATGTACTCTCTATCCCTATACTCTGAAGAGTTTTGATCAAGAAAGGATGCTGTACATTGTCAAATGCTTTTTCTGCATCTATTGAGAGGATCGTATGATTCTTGTTCTTTCTTTTGTTAATGTATTGAATCACGTTCATTGATTTGCAGATGTTGAACCAGCCTTGCAGCGCAGGGATAAATCCCACTTGGTCGTGGTGAATAATCCTTTTGATGTACTGTTGGATCCCATTGGCTTGTATTTTGGTGAGAATTTTTGCATCCATGTTCATCAAGGATATTGGTCTGTAATTCTCTTTTTTGATGGGGTCTTGTCTAGTTTGGGGATCAAGGTAATGTTGGCCTCACAAAATGAGTTTGGAAGTTTTCCTTCCATTTCTATTTTTTGGAATAGTTTCAGGAGAATAGGTAATAATTCTTCTTTAAATGTTTGGTAGAATTCCCCTGGGAAACCATCTGGCCCTGGGCTTTTGTTTGTTGGGACATTTTTGATGACTGCTTCAATTTCCTTAGTGGTTATAGGTCTGTTCAGGTTTTCTATTTCTTCCTGATTCAGTTTTGGTAGTTGATACATCCTAGGAATGCATCCATTTCCTCCAGATTATCTAATTTCTTGGCCTAGAGTTGCTCATAATATGTTTTTATAATTGTTTGTATTTCTTTGGTGTTGCCTGTGATCTCTCCTCTTTCATTCATGATTTTGTTGATTTGGGTCATTTCTCTTTTCTTTTTGCAAAGTCTGGCCAGGGGTTTATCAATCTTGTTAATTCTTTCAAAGAATCAGCTCCTAGTTTCGTTGATCCGTTCTACTGTTTTTTGGTTTCTATTTCATTGATTTCTACTCTGATCTTTATTATTTCTCTTCTCCTGCTGGATTTAAGTGTTATTTGCTGTTTTTTCTCTAGCTCCTTTAGGTGTAGGGTTAGGTTGTGTATTTGAGACTTTTCTTGTTTCTTTATGAAGGCTTGTATTGCTATATACTTTCCTCTTAGGACTGCCTTTGCTGCATCCCAAAGATTTTTGAACAGTTGTGTTTTCATTTTCATTGGTTTCCATGAATTTTTTTAATTCTTCTTTAATTTCCTGGTGGACCCATTCATCCTTTAGTAGGATGCTCTTTAGCCTCCATGTATTTGAATTCTTTCCAACTTTCCTCTTGAGATTGAGTTCTAGTTTCAAAGCACTGTGGTCTGAAAATATGCAGGGAATAATCCCAATCTTTTGGTACCCGTTGAGACTGGATTTGTGACCTAGGATGTGATCTATTCTGGAGAATGTTCCATGGGCACTAGAGAAGAATGTGTATTCTGTTGCTTTGGGGTGGAATATTCTGAATACGTCTGTGAAGTCCATTTGGTCCAGTGTGTCATTTAAAGTTTTTATTTCCTTGTTGATCTTTTGCTTAGATGATCTGTCCATTTCAGTCAGGGAGGTGTTAAAGTCCCCCACTATTATTGTGTTGTTGTCAATGTGTTTCTTTGCTTTTGTTACTAATTGCCTTATATAATTGGCTGCTCCCATGTTAGGGGCATAGATATTTACAAGTGTTAGATCTTCTTGTTGGCTAGACCCTTTAAGTAGGATATAGTGTCCTTCCCCATCTCTTATAACAGTCTTTGTTTTAAAATCTAATTTGTCTGATATAAGGATTGCCACCCCAGCCTTCTTTTGGTGTCCATTAGCATGGTAAATGGTTTTCCAGCCCTTCACTTTCAATCTGGGGGTGTCCTTGGGTCTAAAATGAGTCTCTTGCAGACAGCATATCAATAGGTCTTGTTTTTTAATCCAATCTGATAGCCTGTGTCTTTTGATTGGGGGCATTAACCCATTTACATTCGGGGTAACTATTGAAAGATATGAATTTAGTGCCATTGTATTGCCTGTAAGGTGCCTGTTACTATATATTGTCTGTGTTCCTTTCTGCTCTATGCTGCTTTTAGGCTCTCTCTTTGCTTAGAGGACCCCTTTCAATATTGATTGGAGGGCTGGTTTCGTGTTTGCAAATTCCTTTAGTTTTTGTTTGTCCTGGAAGCTTTTTATCTCTCCTTCTATTTTCTTTTTTTTTTTTTAAAGATTTTATTTATTTGACAGAGAGAGACACAGCGAGAGAGGGAACACAAGCAGGGGGAGTGGGAGAGGGAGAAGCAGGTTTCCCGTGGAGCAGGGAGCCCAGTGTGGGGTTCAATCCCAGGACTCTGGGATCATGACCTGAGACAAAGGCAGATGCCCAGTGAATGAGCCACCCAGGCGCCCCATCTCCTTCTATTTTCAATGACAGCCTAGCTGGATATAGTATTCTTGGCTACCTATTTTTCTAGTTTAGTGCTCTGAATATATCATGCCCTTCTTTTCTGGCCTGCCAGGTCTCTGTGGATAGGTCTGTTGCCAATCTAATGTTTCTACCATTATAGGTTACATATCTCTTCTCCTGAGCTGCTTTCAGGATTTTCTCTTTGTCTCTGACACTCGTAAGTTTTACTATTAGATGTTGGGGTGTTGATCTATTTTTATTGATTTTGAGAGGGGTTCTCTGTGCCTCCTGGATTTTGATGCCTTTTTCCTTCCCCACATTAGGGAAGTTCTCTGTTATAATATGCTCCAATATACCTTCTGCCCCCCTCTCTCTTTCTTCTTCTTCTGGGATCCCAATTATTCTAATGTTGTTTCATCTTATGGTATCACTTAGCTCTCGAATTCTGCCCTCGTGATCCATTAGTTGTTTATCTCTCTTTTTCTCAGCTTCTTTATTTTCCAGCATTTGGTCTTCTATATCGCTGATTCTCTCTTCTGCCTCATTTATCCTAGCAGTTAGTGCCCCCATTTTTGATTGCACCTCCTTAATAGCCTTTTTGATTTTGACTTGGTTAGATTTTAGTTCTTTTATTTCTCCAGAAAGGGTTTTTCTAATAAATTCCATGCTTTTTCCAAGTCCAGCTACTATCTTTAAAATCATGGTTCTGAACTCTAGTTCTGACATCGTACTGATGTCCATATTGAGTAGGTCCCTGGCAGACGGTACTACCTTTTGTTCTTTTTGTTGAGATGATTTTTTCCATCTTGTCATTTTGTCCAGAGGAGAATAGATGAATGAGAGAACAAAATGTTAACAGGGTAACAACGTCCCCAGAAAATATACTCTAAACAAATTAGAAAAGACCTGAAACCAGGGGAAAAGAAAGGGAAGGAAAGAAAAAAGAAAGAGAAAAAAAAAGAAAAAGAAAAAGGTAAAAATAAACAAAAACAGCACAATACAAAAAAACAGAATATGATCAAATATGATCAAGCTTGTGCATAGATCAGTGCCACACACTAGATTTTGGGTGTATTTTGGTCTGTTAGAAGAAAGTGCCTCCTAAAATTTTAAAGAAAGACTTATATATGTACAAAATAAGGGTTGATACAATGAAGGGATGGAATATGACTGTAATGGTGAAAATTATAAAAAATTTTATAAAAGGAATTGATGATAAGAAACTGTTTGAAAAAAGAAAGAAGAGGATTTAAAAAAATAAAAGAAAGAATAAAACGGGGAGAGAATGTGATCAGGCAGGAGACTAGAACAAAGCCATACACTAGAGATTTAGGGTATATTTTGATCTGTTAGAAGAAACTGTATCTCAAAATTTTAAAGAGAAAACAACTTATATATATATATATGCCAAAAATAAGGGTAACTACTACAAAGAGATAGAATATGACTCTAAAAATTAAAAATAAAAATTTTTTTAAAAAAGGGATTAATAAGATGTTGGTTGAAAAAGGGGAAAAGAAAAATTAAAAAAAAAAGACAGTTAAAAAAATTAACTTTGAAAGACTAAAGAATCATGGTAAAAAAGCCATGAATTCTATGTGCAGTATTGCCCTAGCGCCGGAGTTCTGCCGTTCTCATTGATTGGTAAACTTCGTCTTGGCTGGCTGTTCTTGCTGATCTTCTGGGGGAGGGGCCTGTTGCCATGGTTCCCAAATGTCTTTGCCGGAGGCAGAATTGCCCCGCCCTTGTCGGTACGGGCTAAGCAAGCTGCTCGGGTTTGCTCTCAGGAGCTTTTGTTCCCTGCAAGCTCTCGGTACAGCTTTGGAGGACCAGAGTGAAAATGGCGGCCTCCCATTCTCCACCCCGGAGGAGCCGAGAACTGGGGGCCCCACTCCTCAGTGCGCCCCCAGAGAAAAGCAGTCAGTGACTTCCGTCTCCCCGGTCTCCGGCCGCACTCCGTGCTCACCCGGCCTGTGACCGAGCGTTTCTATCTCTGGCACCCGACCCCGTGTGGAGTCTCCAAACCCAGCAGATCCCTGTGGTGCGCTCCCACGCCGCTCCTCCCCGGGGGAGGAAGGGGAGTCTCCCCGGCTCTGCTGCTTATTGGGTCCCTGCTGGAGGCGCAGTGGCCTGACTGTGCCGCGGATCACAGCTTAAGGCAACCCCGAGCTGAGAGCCCGCACCTCGGCTCCGTCTCTGCAGCCGGCTTCCCCGCTCTGATACCTGGGAGCTCTGCCGCACTCAGGCACCCCTGGTCTCTCTGTGACCCCGAGGGTCCTGAGACCACACTGTCCCGCGAGGGTTCCACCCCCCGCTTAGCCACTGGAGCAACGTCCCTCAGTGGAGCCAACTTCTAAAAGTTCCGATTTTGTGCCCTGCAGCTCTAGCACTTGCCAGAAGCAGCCGACGGAGGGTCCCTCCCCCGCTGTCTATCCTCCCAAATATCGCCTGGGATTCATTTCTCCGCACGTCCTACCTTCCAGAAAGGGGTCGCTTTTCTGTTCAGAGAGTTGTTGCCATTCTTTTCTTCAATCTCCTGTTGAGCTCATAGGTGTTCAGAATGGTTTGATCCCTATCCAGCTGAATTCCTGAAACCAGACGAAATCCAGGTCTCCTACTCCTCCGCCATCTTGCTCTGCCCCTGCTGTTACGGTTCTTAAAGCCAAAACTCATTCCTTGATGCCCATGTGGACCTTAACATATTGATAAAACATGCAAATGCAGTAACATCATTATATAATATTGCCTTTGTTTAAAAGACACTGTGATAGGTAAATAACAGGTTTAAAATTTAGAAAAGTGGGAGGTAAGATTATTTGAAATATTGAAAATTAGGGAAGAATACCCAATCAAAAGCACACCCACCACAAGGGAATTTCTTAATTTCTCAGCTGAAGTTCCATAAATATTGCCTGAATTTACTTCTCTTGACATAGTTACCAAATCGTAGAAACACTTTTCTACTCCCATAAGAAAAACATTAAACTTTAAACTTTAAATTAAACATTAAATTATCATCGATTGCCAGCTATACTGGTTAATGAAGTTGACTCTGTAACACCATTTAAATTGCTTTAAAGACATTTAAATTTCTTTAATAGCTAATGGACTGAGATTGAGAAGTTAATACTGGCAATTGTTCCTTATACTTATCAGCAGGAAAAGAGGGCACACTCAACTGAAGTAATTAACTATAGTTTAATAGAAGAACTATATACAGAGGTCTGAGCTGGGATTTAAAGAAAAAAAAAAAACAAAACAGCAAAAGGGATGACATCTCAGTCCTAGCAAAGGCAGGAAGCGCTTAGCATCCTAGATCTGAAGGGGGATGAGTATTGGAACCCAGAAAGAAATGTCAGTATTGCTTTGGATGTCGCTGTGGTTATAGGAGAGGGAGGCCAAGCAGGTGCCCTGGCCTTTGGTGGAGTGCCAAACTGCTTGGCAAAGGTTAGCCAGGGGCTAAATAATCTGATCTCACACTTCTTCCCCATGCAGATCTCCTGCAGCCTTTCCATGGGCCAAAGCCAACTGGAAGTTAGAGGGAGTCTGTGCAATTCATGGGGTTCATCCTTCCAGGCACAGAGAAGGAAGGAGAAATAAAGGGTGGATATGAAGGGAAAATGGTAAATCTCTTGCATACACAACATTCATTTTGTTAAAAATATTTCTCCTTCCAACAAATGTAAGCCCCCCCATGCATATCTCCCTTTGTTCATCTTTAAGAAACGTACTAAATTTTGAAGATACATAACTTCTGTTTTTCATGCTAAATTATTAAATTATATTTCAACCTTTTCTCCACGTCTCTGTTTACAAATGTTAAAGCATAAGTCCTACTGGACTTGCTTCATGTTCTCCAAAAGCACTTCTTGAAACAGTGATTTTTATGAAAATTTTTCAGTGTCATAAACTTGATAATATTTCATGGCATAAAACGATAGCTAACCATGAATTTGCTAGGGGTTAGTTTTCTATTATTTTTTTCTAAAGTCTGCATTCATTGGCTCACACATATATTAGAATGAGGTCTGGGTTATTTCTATGGAGACTGAGAAATGCTCTCAGAATGAAGGGTATAAATACAAGTATATATACATTGAATAATGCATTTGTTTAGAAGAGTTTAACAGATTACGTTTGAGGGTTTGTTGGTATTCTGCTTTGTCGCTGAAAACAATTACTTCATTTTAAGGGTATATGAAGATAATATGAACAGAAAAAAGAGCTACCCACTAATGAATTTGCAGGTGAAAAATATCTCCATTGGATTTTCTAAAAGTTAGATAATAGAAACTATGAATTTCTTGAATTCAAAAAGAGAAAATGTACTATGGCATCCTTCTATTTTCTCGCTGACGCTGTTCTGGTTCCTTAGATTACTTTGTAACTAACACATAGCAGTGACAAAGAGGAACCACATTTCACCTTTTCATCCACATCTAAAATTATTTCCATTTTCTCCTTGGCCTTCGAGGAGTGACTAACAGCAGTAATTATTTTCTTTCCTTGCTATCTGAGAATGTGTTTCTGTCTTCCTTTAAACTTTGATGTAAAAATCACTGCTTCTGTGCAGATGGGGGCTTTAGCTCGGAATACAATTTGAAAAAATTCTGAACTGAAAATTAACTAGAAAGCAGCAGATGAAGTCATTTCTATTAAGTCTAAGTTTGGTGAGAATGGAAAATGAAATTATGGATTTTGTGTGTCTCAAGTACTTAATTTTAAATACAAGATGAAGACAGCTTTTCTGCTTTATACATGATGAACTCGTAAGTTTGAGGCACACATCAATTCTTTAAAAACAACTTTAATGGTGTTTTATCTGCTTAAAATGGCATAAAGGAACCTCACTGTTGCCTTAAATCCCTATACAACTATTAAATGTAAACGCCTACAAGTAATTTTTATAAGATAAAGAATCAGTGTACTGCAATTTGAAAAAAGCAAATGATATGGTCATGATAGAAAACTGGGTATATTTAAATATTGTAGGGGTCCTTAAGGTCATGGGTTAAAATATATTCTCCATGAATCCATCATTCATCAATTAGTTAACCATTAAGCTTCTCTCTTGTGCAGAACACCATGCCTCACTCTAGAGTTAATATTGCAGGTTGACAATTTGATACATTTTATATTGCATAGAAAAAGACGTTTACTAGAAATGTAAGATTTGATAAGAATAAAATGAGAATAAAAAAGACTACAATGAGAATTAAAATGCCACATGATCATAATCAGTAATTATAATAATTATTAGTAAATAATAATTACTATTTGCTTTAAACTTAAGAAATTCTGTGTATAATTTAAGGAATATTAATGTTAAAATGAATGAACTATGGACTTAAATTCAGGCCCCAACTTTTACCACCTGTGGGGTAGTGAGTTATGCCAATTTTTGGGGTCTCTTTTCTGGTCTGTAGCCTGCCATAAAAAAAAACAAAAAACAAAAAACAAACTTATTTCATGTGGCTTTGTGAGGATTAAATGATGTAATACCTCCAAGAGTTGCTGGAACAAAACAGAAATGCAGTAAATTTTAATTTTGTTTTTTCTGCCTTCCTTTTTGCTTTCTTTACATTCATAAGCTATGGAAAAGTATAAAAGCAAATTAGACTGAAAATAACTACTAAAAAAGGGCAGCTATTATAAAGATGCTAGGACTAATAGAGAAACCCAATAAAAATTTTCCTATTTGCTTGTTTATTTAATAAATGCTGGTTCAATATTTGCTATGTGCTAGACACCCATCTAAGCACTTTGCAAATATTAGTTCATTTAATCCACATAACACCTCTATGAGGTCTATACGATGATTATTTCCCATTTTATTTATTTATTTATTTTTTATTTTTTTATTTTTTTAAGATTTGATTTATTTATTTGAGAGAGAGAGAGAATGAGAGACAGAGAGCGCAAGAGGGAAGAGGGTCAGAGGGAGAAGCAGACTCTCTGCTGAGCAGGGAGCCTGATGTGGGACTCGATCCCGGGACTCCAGGATCATGACCTGAGCCAAAGGCAGTCGCTTAACCAACTGAGCCGCCCAGGTGCCCAAGATTTATTTATTTATTAGAGAGAGAGTGTGCAAGTGGGGACAGCGGCAGGGGCAGAGGGAGAGAGAATCTTAAGCAGACTCCCTGCTGAGCCTGGAGCCCCACCCCGGGCTCCCTATCACAACCTAGAGATCATGACTTGAGCCAAAATCAAGAGTCTGAACTTAACCAACTAAGCCACCCAGGTGCCCCATTATTTCCCACTCTGTAGGGGGGTTAACTGAGGCACAGAGAAGTTAAATAACTTGCCCAAGTTTACACAGCTAAAAATTGCCATATGTGAAAAAAATAGCCCAGGCATCCTATTTCCAGAGTTCATGCTCTTAAATACTATACCATGCTACCTCCTAATGTGAGGATGACCATAACAACCATAATAATAAAGACTAACACGTACATTATACTTAGTATGCGGCATGCATTTTCCAAGCACTACATATAACAAGTTATGAGATAGATATAATTATCGTTCTCTCTTACAAATGAAGAATTTGATGCACAGGGATGTTAAGCCACTACACTTTCTTAGAATAGAAAGGTTAAAAGTGCATTTTATATAAAACCTATCTTGTTTCAGTACCATAAACATCTGATTAGATGGGATACGGCTTCCCTTCAAGTCTTAATCACATTTATGGTATCCCCTTGATGATCACTTTTCCATAACAAAAGACCAGTTGGTTCAGGATGCTAATACATTTTCAACTTTCTGAAAACCTCTATCGGTCACTGACTGAGACACCCAGCTGAATTTGCACCTGACATGCTTCTGTCGCTATAGCAATCTGCTACTCTGAGAAACCTCTGCCCTTCTTTCCTCGTGGTTACCCAGGGACTTCCGTTTTTCCCCTAAGCAAGCACATCTGGGGCTGCGCCACTGAGAGGTCATCCCAGATGTACCTGTTGATTCAATGTGCCCCCAAACAAGTCCCATTCAACCGCTAAAATGTTTCAATTTGTTTCTTCTATTCTCCACACAATCCATTCTTGTCCTACGCATTTATCTTGTAAGCTCTTCCGTTGCCCTCCTGTTCATCTTCCCACAGCTACCAGCATTATCTTTCCAAAAAGATAATGGTTGGGATTTTCACAGTTTCTCTCTGTTTTCGAGTTTCTACTGTGAGGATGATAGGTTGCAAGGGGGTCTAAAATAAGTTAGAGGTGCAGAGATAATATGCCAGTAAATAAACAAGGATGCATAGTATACTAATGCTGAACTATAACATGACTTAACTGACATTATAAATATGACGAATCCCAAAGAAGCTAAAACGATGACTTTGCAATAAAATGTTTATTTAAGGTAGAAAACAGTAAGTAATCATTAGTTTAGCTGTACATCGTATTCATGGATAATTCCCACCTCAAACATTTACACCACATGGTTAGTTTTGTCAATGTTTATCTTAGAGTAAAAATAGACTCCAAATTTCGTGACTAAGTTTTACAGTAAAATAACTCTGAGCAAGTAATACGTGTAGATGATGAGTTAGTGATTAATAGATTTTTATTAGTCAGAGGAGAGATGCAAGCAATTGATGCTTTTCAAATATCATCTTAGACATTGTAGTTCGGTAGTAAGGAGGAGTTTTCATACCCTTGAAAAGCGCTTCTAAACTTTATACAACCCACACTCTGGCTCTGGCTGTGAAATGGTGGCTCAGTTTGAATTCTCAATCTGTGGAACAAGTCATTATGATTACATGAAAAAAGGAACCCGCACCCCGTCATGTTCTCAGCGAAACTACATAGCATAAACTCATGCTACAGGGTTCCAAATAGTTCCAGCTATTTTAGAACAACAGTGTCTATTTTTCATTTTGAATGACTGCAATTTCAGGAGCAGCTGTTGCACTGAAAATTATAATGGTCAACATTTAATCAGCACAATGTTTCTCCCCCCCTCATCAATCAATCATTTGCTTCAGTTACCATAAAAATCTCAAACTTTGGTTAGCAGTTAGTAACTTTAAAAGCCTCATTAGAATCTGGCACGACCTACTGATCTCCCATTATTTCCCACGACTTCCTAACACACAATCTGGGCTCTGTTTCAGCAGTTCCCATAAACACCAGCCTCCTTTTGCTTTCCCTTACTTTGCACATCTAGAAAACCATCTGTTTTTCCCCAACTCTGTACAAACACTGTCTTTTTTGACATCCGAAGCTAGTCTCACCTCCTGAAAAAAAGTTATCTTTGCTTATACTAACTTAGCTTTTATGATTTCCCCATCTCTAGACTTCTGTTAACCTCAAAACTTCATCCCTTGGTCAAACAGTATTTACTGGTCTTTTCTCTCCAACTCAATTGCAAATATAGTGAAGCATGAATCATCTCATATTTTTTTAGTTCATTTGCAGTATATAACTGTGTCTGTCTATATAAGAGATATCTTAGCATCTCATTGTGTGCTAATAGGGGCACATTCATTTCTTTTTCTTTGAGGTTTCCATAATATTTTGTATGAAGTTAGCATTTTAATCTCAGGTTCTAGACCTTGTGTTCTAAAGCTATTTGTATATGTCTCGGCCTTCTGTAAGCAACCTTGAGTTCATTCAGTCATTATGATCATTCCTGGAGCACGGACTGTACATGAGGCAGTGTGCCAGGCACTGGAGAAAAGAAACCGAGTAGACCTTAGCTATCTAAGACCTTTGGGGATGAAAGTCAACAACATGAGGTGGGATGGGGGTTTCAGTAAGCTTGCGGAAAGAGGGTAGCAGAGGAAGGCTTTGGTTCAACTTGTTCAGCGTGGGAAGGACCTAATGATTGATGTGGGCGTCGCAGCAAGAGTAATTCTTCACTAGTAGAAGAGACAATTAGGGGAAGGATATTGAAGAAGTAGGTCTTGCAAACTCCCAGACATAGGAAACAAAACACAGTGTGTTTAAGAAATGACAAGCATATGGGTGCAAAGGGAAGGTAGTGGCGAAAGAGAAAGTTAAAAATGTGGTTTGGAATATGAATATTGGTCACTGATGAAGGTATTCTGATCAAGCGTTACTTGACCCTTGGGAAATTTGGCTATCTGTTACTGCCTGGGAAATTAAAAATGACATAGACATATACATAATAGATAAACTAAAAGGGGGTATATATAGGATGCCAAAATGAGCTCATTCGGTGATTTAAAAATATTTTTTTTAGATTTTATTTATTTATTTGACAGAGAGAAAGAGCACGAGCAGGAGGATCAGCAGGCAGAGGGAAAGGGAGAAGCAGACTCCCTGTAGAGCAGGGAGCTCCATCCCAGGCCTCCAGGGATCATGACCTGAGTCAAAGGCAGACGCGTAACTGACTGAGCCACCCAGGCGCCCCTCAGTCAGTGATTTTAAAAATCATTTTAATCTTCAATTTTTTATTGTGAACTCTGCTGTACCTGGAACAAAGGACATATACATGCATGTATAATTTAAAGCATTATAATAAAATGAACACCTGTTGGTCCGCTGCTGGGATGAATGCACAGAGCAAGCACTATCAGTATCTCTGAAGCCCTTTGTGGGCTCCCCCCCCCAATATATCCTGCTGCTCCCTCCAACCCTCAGCGGTACCGTCTTCCCTGACTGTGGTAATTAGCTTGCTGCATTTCCCGAAATGCATTGCTCTCCCCAAAGACTGTCAGAAGAGATAGTTTAGACTTGTTTTTAGTCTGACGCAAATGGAGTCATACCAGTCCTTTATTTTTTAATACTGAAAGAGGAAAAAGCCACATAATCAAATAATTATTTCAAGCTTGACATTTCCCCTAAATGTGTCGACACCATGGAGCCACCAAGACTTTTCCTCAAGGATAGATGAGTCTTAAGACACTTCTAGCTTCAAAATTCTCCAAGTAACAATTATTGATTTGTGTGAACGACTCCTGGTGTGCTCTTTGGTTAAGTGATTTTGATTTTCACTGTTTAGATTTAAATTATGCTCATTGCAACTTATGTATCATTTTTTTCCTTTTTTTCAGAATTGAAGGCAAAGATGTGTGACTATAATTACATTTGTATTTAAATCCTGAAATGTTATTTTCTTCATCGTTGTAGGAATGCTGGTTTGGTATATTTGTTAATGATTTCAAATGCCAAAAGTCATTGCAAAACAAAATTATTACTGTTTGGTTAGTCTTAATCCTCCAAAATAATGACATATGTGTTCTGTCATTGTTTTTTCTAATATCTGTGCTATTAGGTACCTTATTTGGTTGCCTAATTAAAGAAGTCTAAGACTGTTTTTTTTTTTAAATCAGAATACTGCTGGATGTTTTTTATGTGCACGATACTATAAATATGCATGTGTATGAATCCCTAATTTGTGTCAGGTCATAATTGCTTTGGTTTTAGTGAAGCAGAACCAACAATTGTTTAGGAAAGAACTTGTTTTTATGAAAATTGACATATTTGCCCTTAAATTAAGCATGTGTTTGGCAATTTATTTTGTAATGTTATTAGTTATCACTATTTTGACTATGGGGTATTTAATTTCCACATTTAACATTTGGTGTGATTATGTAAGCAACTGACTCATGAAATATAATCCAAACCCTCACTGTGCTTGGGATCCCATGGAGGGCTTAAGAGAAGTAAGCAAGTTAAAGGAATGCAAGACCTAAATGAATGGGAGTGTGAATCAATAATAAATAGAATTTATTAACAAGAATATGATGAACCAGAACATCTCATTTTATATTGATGCTGAATTCCACTTTGACTTATGTTAATTAGTAAAATGCCCTCTCTCTTTTTTGTAAACAGGGTATCAACTATTTTGTTTACATTGATGATATGTATACACACAATATACACATACATCATATCTATATATTCCTGGAGGCGAGAAACATGTATAAAATGTATACTTGATCAGCATCAAAGGAAGATATATTGTGATTATTACAGACCACAGCATATCCATTGTTCATCACAGCAATGTTGATCTGATATATTATTTGAAAAATCACTTGAGTGGCTACAAGTTACAAACCTATCAACTGGATTATTATAACTAGTCCTCAGCCCTAGACAACCAGATGCCCTGTTTCTGTCTAGATGACTGGTTTTCTAAAAAGCCAAAAGCTGCGGCTGAGCATTATCTATCCTCCCAACAGTCTAGTGAAATAGGTTAATCACAAAAATATCCTGTGATGAATAAAAACAAGAACTCTTGAGGTGCCTGGGTGGCTCATTTAGTTAAGTGACCGACTCTTGATTTTGGCTCAGGTCATGATCTCAAGGTCATGAGACTGAACCCTGCTTTGGGCTCTGCACTGGGCATGGAGTCTGCTTAAGATTCTCTCTCTCCTTCTGCCTCTGCACTCCCCTCTTAAACAATAAAATAAAATAAAATAAAATAAAATAAAATAAAGTAAAATAAAATAAAATAAAATAAAATAAAAAAGCAAGAGCTCTTGTATCATATGTCCTGGGTTTGAACCCTGACTGTCACTTATAACAATCTGTGTGATCTTTGGATAGTTGTTTAAGTCATTTGTGCCTCAGTCTCTTCATGGGTAAAGTGGGAAAAATAGTAATATCCATTAAGGTTATTGTGAGAATCAAATTATATAATATATACTAAGCCCTTAGGAAAAAACTCAGTGCACAGTAAACACTAAAAACGTCTGCATTATTTTCATTCCAAGTTACACTTTTCATTTACAGGTAGGCAAATGAGCCTAAAAAGATTTTACTTGAAATATCAAAGTAAATCATGAGCAGATGTGGGTTACCGAGAGTCCTTGATCTTACTAACTGGCCCCTTCTCTGAGAATAAAATATTATTCTTCACAATAATAAGAATTTATGGCACCAGACATCTTAAAATTAAACTTTATCTATATTTTGCTTCCTTAGTATCAGAAGTATTCCATAAACATTTTAACCCTACCAATTCTTCAGAGTGCTAAGACAGGACTATCTCATCCATCTTTGGATCTACATACTAAGCCTGTCCTACAGATGGTAGGTACTCAAAAAATGTTGGTTGAATGGGTAAGTCCTGGTCTATCTTAGTCCTGGTCTACCTGCTTAGCATGAAGAGCAATGATCTGAAATTTCAACTTATTCTATAAGGTAAGAAAAAGAAGATTACTTCACCATTAAGATAAACAGCAGAATTTAATGACATCAAAACATTCCTTTGGAGACCACATTCATTTTTCTAAGTGTCCAATAGAGTGTGCTAGCTCACTATATAAGAGTAGCAATTTAGAGGTGTAGTCATGTATCACATTTATTTTGATGATTTATTTGCTTGAAATAATTGAAGAGAAAAATGAGACCATGTTCTTAATAAAAAACAAAACAAAGTTCAGCAAATTTAATTCTATATAATGTATGGGCATGTGCAAAGTAAATGTATAAAAAAGAAAAATGAAAATTGTGGTTTTTCCTTTTTATATAGGTTTACTATATAACATTCTACCCTATGGATTAAAAAACGAAAGCTCTTATTAATTTATATACACTAAAACTGTATACTCCTGCTCAATTTTACTTAGCATTTTCAGCTTCCATATTAAAAATTAGTAGATGCCTTCACAGTTTTCATAGGCTACTAGTTTTTCTAAACCCATCATATTTCTTTTGATTTTATTTTAACGATAAAAGCCCCCCCGCCCCAGGCATATGATTGAAGAGCATAGTCAATGCATCCAATCCAGTATTTATTGGAAAAATTAGAATGGAAAACATACCAAAGTGTCATCAGCAAGCCAAAAAGGCAAGATGGACAAAAAGCATAGTCCAAATATCTCAAATGATTAACCTCTATTTATCCTTTATTTTTATGGAATTCTCTAACATTTAGAAAAAATGAGTACTTTAGTTACCTAGGAGCAAATGTCTGCTATTTTATTTCCTGCATGCATTGCACATTCATGTGCACGCATGTGTATGTCTGTATGTCGTGTGTCTCTGTGTCTGTCTGTCTGTGTCCTATGGGAAATCGGTCAGAAACCTTGATAAATAAAAATACTTGCTGAGACTGCTTAGGGGACTTGGTAGCCCAGCAGTACCTTGGCATTTATTTTTCTGCCCAATGTGACCACAATTTTCAACTCAGACACTGTAGCAGACATTTGTCATTGTTTCTGGCTGCCCAGTATCTGAATTCTCTGCCTATATTTTGGATAATATTATGAGATCTCATGATTCTCGGAGGGGAGCAGAATCAACTTTATATTATAGAAACTGAAAATGCTGGAGCCTCATTGCCCCAGCCTTCTTTGTATCTGGGAATCGAAGCTCTGCCAGTCACAGACACCTATCCCAGAGACAGAAGCCCCTCGGGCCCCCAAGAAGCAGCTGGTCGTGAGTCTGTGTTGTCGTGGTCCTTCTCAGAGCACCAGGGCCCTCAGTGCAAACTGTAAGCCTTGCAACTCAGCGGGAAAACAAGTTTCCTTCCTCATCACATCAGTTCTGTGTACGATTTGGGCTATTGTTTCCAGCTATGGAACACGAAGCCTGGTTCTCCAGCCTTCCTGTTGAGTCCACGAAACATATAATTTTTTTTTTCAGCTCACATCAATCAAAGTCAAATTCTGCCTCTATTCAGTAACACACAATGGTTATATACTTGTCATTCCGAAGTTACTCTTCTCAACAAAAGTAATTTATAGCTCCTTCCTTCCATTACTCTAGTTCATAGAATTTTAATGGATTGCACAAATCAAAGGGGAACAGTCCCAACGCTCAGGGTGGCCTGAAGAGACCCAGCTTCCGGGCAGCCAGTGAGCAAAGCCGTAGTCTGTGATGATGATTCAAGCAGGTGGTTAATGCTGTGTGCAGTGTGTGTGTGTTTGTGGATGCAAACCTCCACAGCTGACTCTTACACTGAACTCTGGGCAAGTTCATGAGTGGAGTCTGAGAGGAAAGACTGAAAAATGAAAGCAACAATCAGCAGAGATAATGGAGGACAAGACTAACACCCACAAAATGTTCAGCAGGACTAAAAATGTAAGGAAAAAAGAAATGTAAACCAACAAAGTGTTTTCTTATCACCTGTCCTTTGGTAAGGAAATATAAAAGTTTATATGTAACTTTACAAAATGTATTTTAAATCTGAAGTGCAGTTACCACTAGTTTATATAGAATCTATCAACTAATAATCTCCAACATAGTGCTTTCTAAAAACCAACAAATACACAAATATGGAAAAAAGAAAGGGAGGAAGGAAGGAAGGAAGGGGGAAGGAAGGAAGGAAAGAAGAGAAAGAGAAAAACAATAGATAATTTCATTCTCGTTGTCTTGGATTCTTTAGGAATAAATGGCAGTTCCTGAAGGGTTTCCTCTTTCTCTGGTCAGTGACTACATCTCCTGTACATAGTGGTTTCTATGAGGTGCAGGAGTGTGGTTTTTCTCTTGGGTTTCCTTCTTCCTTTGCCATGTAAACATCCTGACTGGCTCACCCAGAAGCAGGTTCAAGGTGTTTCCTTATACACCTCATCTTATTTTGAGTTGTGCTTCTGTTTCCTGAATCTGATTTCATAATAAGTACTTCTCTGTCTCCCCTTGGATATTTTTCCCTTTCCCAAGAAATGAAACCTAATTTCCAAGAAGGTATTTGGGCTCCTGTTGCTCACGGACTGCCTTACTAGAGATGCTGTGTTGGGGTTTCAAGTGACAGTGAAATTTACCAGATATTTGTATATATGTAGATATTTATGTATCCATGTAGATATTTCTTGTCCTTCATTCACTTCTCCTATTTATGAGCACAAAGGGGTCTTCAGTGGGGGATATTCAGGAAATAGAAGAGACAGTTTGCTGGGCAATTGGAAAGAGTGGGTAAGATTGGGAAATCTTGGATGACCCTGGTTAAGACACTTCCTAAAATAAACAATATGGGGAAGAAAAGAATAGATTTGTTGGGTGAGATGAAGTATTCAATTTCGGATCTGCTGAGTTTGAGCTCTCTATGAGGTATCAAGATAATGATGCTAACAGGTATTTGGATGTGAAATCATTTTGGGAGAAAGTATATGGATTTCTAAATCAGACAGATTGTCATTCAGATCTTGAGATTTGGTTCTCCTGGTGAAAATGGAAATAATAACGCTGGCAGATAAATACCCATGTTTTCTAGTCTCTGCTAAGTTCATCTTTTGCTGGCCAAAGACTAGTTACATAAACAGTGGGTGTCTTACTTTTCCAATAAGAGATAGCAGGATGCTTTGTGGCCTGTCAGCCTTTGTCATGAAAATTACTGCCCTGGATAAATGGAAAATTGAGATAGAATGCCACTCCCTTGGGAGTGTTCAATCAATGTAGCTTCTTTATTTTCTGTGAACTGATTTCATCTTGCTCTGGAGTTCCCATTTCCCTCTGTTGGCAGGAGAAAACCTTCAAATGCACCAGCAAAATATAACAATCTCCCCTGATTTAGGTGACTATTAAGTCAATCTAAAGAATTTGGCATTTAAATTCCCTTGATTAGATTTTTTTAAGTTTTATTGAATATAATTGACAAATACAATTATAAGATATTTAAAGCATACAAAATGATCATTTATATACGTATACATTGTGAAGGGATTCCCCCATCGAGCTAATTAACACCATAGGGTATCTCCTGCAAAACATTTTCACGGTCTTATCCAACTGCCTAAAAGGGCATCTGGGTGCAGAGGAACATAGTATCTTCATCAAAGTGACTGGGCTCCAGATAAGGGCTCCAGAATTTCTGCTTTCCTCTGTTGTCTCTGTTCTCAGCTACAGAAGGTGGTATGTAATTGGTCAGGGCTGGAAACCTGAATGAGTAGTGAGCAGTTTGACCTCGCCATCCTCTGTCCTGGAAGGGTTCTGTGTTTGCTGCTCTGTGCTTTAGGTATGAACACTGAACTAAGAGGTTCCCCTGTCCAGAACCCTGATGTCTGGGGTCTACCACTACCACCCCTATCTTCTCTCCAGGACATGTAAGGTCCTGCATGCCATCTGTAGATTGTGGGAGGGAGTGTGTGCTGGGGCACAAGCTCAAGCTCATCCATCTGGTCTTTTTTATCACTCAGGCTTTACAGCTGCACTAACATGGTGAAAACTTGAAGAAATTAGAACACAAGCTCAGATTTCTTGGATTTTCCTCCAGTTTCTGTCTCTCTGTTTTTTTTCTCCCTGTCTGTCTCTCTCTCAAATCATCTACGTCCTCCATCTTCCCCATATTTGACCAAGCTTAGGACAGAAGCACTAGATTTTTCTCAGGGACTCAGGTGGCACCTTCACCATGGTAAATGCTCCTACACATCTCTCCTTCTCTCCAAGAAGAAAATGTCTTCCTCTCTTGCCTTTCTGTCTGAAAACTTCCCTATGACATATCATCCTTTTTCCCCCCATTCTATGCTTTTTTTGCTGTTGTTGTTCTAGAAGCTCACTTACCTCATCTGCCTCCTGGGAAAGTAAATTCCATAGATTTGCCTTAATGGTGAAAAGACTGAGAGGAAGAAAAGACAAAAGATGGGTTATCAAGAGGGAGACTACATTGAAGAATCTTTAAAAACTACTATCCCTATTTAAAAAAAAAAAAAAACTAGGTGAAGTAAACACAGGCTGTGGATATAAGGGAAACATTGCAAAGAGGTTTTAGGTTGCATGCCTGATTATGATTGGCTTTCTGAATTTCTGGGTTGAGAAGTTTTTGGAGACCACATCCAGGCTTGGCTGCAAACAGTCACAGTTGATGTGCAATGTCCATCGTGGGAGAGGGTAAAGATGAGTTGCATATAACTGGCATGGGTTGTATATAATTGCCATCACTGATACAGTGGAAAGATCATCGAATTTGGAGTCAGCTAGATTTGGCTTAAATTCTAGCTTTCCAGCCTGTTTTCTGTTACAAGCTTTTATATTCTTATAAAAATAAGTACATTTTAAAATAAATGTGGATTCATTTTACTTTTATATTTTATACATACATAAACTCTAGAAAGCTTCTATAATTTTATATATTAGCCTTTTATATCTAGCAGCTTCCAATAAGATATATTTCTTTTAAAAACAAAACAGATTTTGATACCTTAATAATTCAAAGCTATTTCATCTAGTATCCATTTGGGGTTAATTCTGTCAGCAAGCTGTTCCTATTTCATATAAAATTATTGAGTTTGGTTTCCAATAAAATTCAGCCTACGGTAAACAAAAGAAAAAAATGACATTTTGTGTGCCTACAGTAAAAAATTGTTCTCTCTTTTATAGTGCCCTGGAAAAATATCCTATCAGCACAAAATTTTAATTAAAAACCCAAATAATTTGTCCAAGTGGTTATATGATCTGTCTTCCCCCTCTAGATTCATTTCTGTTATTTATTTACATGTTTATTTTTGTACTCCACCTATATCATTATCAGTATTATATATATATAGAATTGAGATGGGGAGCAGTAGCTAAGGCAACTTCACAATGCCCTAGGATGACCAGCTGGGGCAAGGATCATGACCAAGGGTAACCAAAACAAAACCTTTGTTCGTTTATTCTTATCAATTAACTATGTGTGGGGCCAAGCCCTTACATTCCATAGGAAGATTCAAACAACGCCCCACTGGTTTGATTGTGTTCGTGAAGAGGAGGCCATAAAAAGTGAACCAGAGGAGGTGGGAAGTGATTAGGGTTCCCGAAGGGTTGACCACTGCTGGCTCTCTCAAACCTAACTGGGCCGCTGGGACGAGGGAAATCAGGGAGGAGAGGGAGAAGGGCTGAGGGGAGTGGTGTCCCCGGGATTGGACGCTTTGAGATCTTACAATGGTTAGAGGCACTGTGGGCTCCTGGGCGGAGGTGCCAGAGCAGAACGTGTCCTAGGAGGACGCTCCGGTGCAGAACATCAGAGGAGAGCTCCACACACTTCCCACCACCAGCATGGAGGTGATCTCTTAGGGAGAAGCTCTTCCCTCCTTCCCAGGCACGTCAGCCTTCTTCAGTCCCTTCCTCTATAAAAAAAATTAAAAATATATTTTACAACAGGGTTAGTATAAAGATAAATATAATCCAGGCTGGATTAGTGGTTACACAGTCATTATCATTACATGCATTCTTTCTTCTAATTTTAAATTGAAATTAAAATGTTTCTGTGGGTCCTAGGCACTGTGCTCACATGCGTAAGCTAACTAAGGAAGAAGGTGACCCTGTGATCTCAGGCAGATAATGGTACCTGGGACCAAAATGAAGGAAAGGGAAAATATCCATTAAAGAAGGAATTTCTGAGATACAGATTATAAATTGGACATTTATAGAGATTTAAATAACTAACCAGATGACAAAATAACAGGGATGGATTAAGAAAACGAGAATATGGCAAAAATATTTTAGGTGGATTTGGTGTTCAGAGTCAAAGGCAGGACTTGCAATTATGAAAATGGAATGATTTTTATGTTTGCACATATCCAAGTGGTAATTATTAAATAATATTCAAAGTAAGGTAAAGAAATGTACTTATGTTTATGCTTAAGCATTTTTTTAAATGTAGAACCAAAAGCATTTAAGTTATTTTAACTTTAGTCTCTATTACTTACTATTGTGAAATCTCAGTAAGATTTTGGGGAATTTGGAGGATTTTAATGAATTTCGATTGTATTTACTGATATGACTTAGTTCAGTCAAATGTGTCTAAAATATTTAGTTAAGTTTGTTCTAGGCAAGGTTCGATATTACCTAGAATAAATCATAAGTGATACTACTGTTCATTGGAATGAATTTTAAAAAGAAGGGACATTATATAAGCAAACAGTTGAGTCAGTTTTTAATATCAAATTGCTTATTAAATCAATTGCACCAAAATCTCCCCCTTTTTTTTCTTTTTGCCAAAAGATCTATTCCACATATTACAAAAGGAAAGACAAAGTTATGTTTACAAAATCTCGAGCGAGATCTGTCTTAGTAATATTTATAGGAGAGAATAGAGAAGATGTCTTAAATGAAGTAGTACAACTGTGATAAAATTTCATATTAGTTAGC
The DNA here is from genome assembly GCF_037043125.1 of Eumetopias jubatus. Taxonomy (NCBI): domain Eukaryota; kingdom Metazoa; phylum Chordata; class Mammalia; order Carnivora; family Otariidae; genus Eumetopias; species Eumetopias jubatus. The sequence goes on along the minus strand of NW_028274809.1, from coordinate 130,710,431 downwards.
TTTTGTTGTATGAAAACCCCTCAAACTTTGGAGACTTAAAATAACAGCAATGCATTTGGATCAGATTTTGCAGAGTTGAACGCAGCCAGGCGGTTGTTCTCACCTGGGCCTGCCTGCTCTGATATTGTCCTGGTTTCCTCGTGTTTCTGGGGAAGGCTGGAGGGTTCCCTAAGACAATGAGTCTATGACGGGCTCAGCAGGAGTGACTGGGAAAATTGAAGTCTCTCCCCACATGGTGGTCTCCCACCCTCCAGCTGGCTAGCCTGGGCTGGTTCACATGGCACTGCAGAGTTCCAAGAGACAGGGGAAGCATGCAAAACCTGAGTCCTGCAGTTGGAATTTGAAACACGTTACCTCCTTCGAGTTCCATTAGCCAAAGCAGGTCACAATATGACCCCGGATTCAGACTCGGTGAGAGAAGAATTACATTCTCCCTGTTGATGAAGGGAGCTCCCAAGTTACTCTGTGAAGGGATATAAATACAAGGGGAATAATTAGCAGTCTAGCACAGAGGTAATCATTAGATTTACCCACATGACATCATTAAGACGTTATTGCCTATCACCAACAGACTTGTCTTTTTCTCTCCCCCCAAGAGGTACAAGTTAAAGGAGGTGGAATACCTACGTCTTTTGTGATAATCAAGCGGCCGTGTCCACAGGAATGGCCGTGGCTCACATAGAACCCTGGGGCCACTCCTTCGTCCCAGAAATCTTTGACAGCTCAAGTGTTCAGGATGGCTAGATTGTTTGAAACAACTCCATACCTAGCACACGGGTGACTTCAGGGAAGGTAATGTCTGAATGACATTTATCATTGCCTTTGACAGGAAATGAAGAAATTAAAAAAAAAAAAAAAAACAGCAACAGCAAAAAGTAACAAAGCCCACTGAGATCTCTAGCATCTGAAGTTTTAAGATTTCCATTTCTTTGCACTTGAACCAGACCGGGGTGCTTCGGTGGCTCAGTCGGTTAAGCGTCTGCCTTCAGCTCAGGTCACAATCCCTGAGTCCTGGGATCGAGTCCCGCATCGGGTTTCTTGCTCAGTGGGGATCCTGCTTGCCCCTCGCCCTGCTCCTTCTCTCTCTCTCAAATAAATAAGTAAAATCAAAAGAACCAAAGTAAGCTTTAGCCCCTAAGAAGTTAGTAATCTTTAAATTTAGCAAGTTTTTAAATGACTTTGCCTTAGAAAATTGTGGTCAGTCAGGTTTACTTTTCAATTCCCATTTTCCTCCAATATACATCAAAATGTCCACTCCTTGAAAGCAAAAGTCTTCCTACCTACTTTGTCCCTACATCCCAGTTGTCTAAGATGGTGTTTGATATGGCAAATGCCAAAACAAGAATTTGTTAAATGAGCAAATAAATAAAAGGAACTTCTCCTTGTTCCTCAGCTGAGATGCCTTTGTCTCTATTTTGATTTTATGACAAGATCTAAAATCACTAGAACAAAGTCATAAATCACTGAGCAGTAGTTTAAGATAACACTCTTCCAAAGGGTATAGTCTATTATTTGCCTTGGTAATGTGGTATTATGCCATTTTGTTTCTAATGGAAATCATAAAATATTTCAAAACCATGAACATGCTAAACTTATGAGCAAACACTGTATATATGTATATTTATTATCTGAAAGCCTAAGTGTAGAATAGTTACCAAATGTTAAAAACAGGTGGGGAGGGAAAGGGAAAGATAAATTTTGATAATGGTAATTTTTTTCCACCCAATAGAAAGATAATTAGACTTAAGCAAAAATATTTTTGCCAGTTGTCATCTTGGAATAGATTGACAGAGTCCAAAAGCATGTTTAAGCCTATTTTATAGATAAGTTTCTCATGAATTCGAAACGAAGTTCAAGCATAAAGGATTTGTGTTCTGGCATTACAATATTTGTGGTTAACTTCTTGTGAAAATCTGCACAGGGGTGTGAGTTACAGAGACAAATTGAGCTCCTTGTTTGACGAATGAGTCATTGTCCTCTGACATCTAGAAGACCAATATATCAATAGATATTTTCAAGGAGAATATAGAACAAATCAGAATTGCCCCAAATGTATGGGGCAAGAGGGAACCCACATTTTTGGCTTGGATCAAAACAGTTTTACAAAACCAAAATATTCGGCTTGCATTTTTTTAAAAGATTTATTTATTTATTTGAGAGAGAGAGAGAGAGAGAGAGAGAGAGAGCGTGAGCAGGGGGAGGGCAGAGGGAGAGGGAGAATCCTCAAACAGACTCTGGAGGCGGGACTCCATCCCAGGACCCTGTGATCATGACCTGAGCTGAAATCAAGAGTCATATGCTTAACCGCCTGAGCTGCCCAGGCGCCCCCTGCAGTAATTTTTGAAATTACAGCTGACTTTTCATGTCACCACAAATCCCCAGTTCCTCTCCAACCTTGTCCCCTCCTCTGGGCACAGAGACCCGGGGACACGTGGCAGCCATGGGGAGCATGTAGGTCCTTCTGTTTAAAGTGGTTAATCTTTCCAAAATCAAACCTCTTTAATCACTTTCTCTTTTGAGTTTTTGAGTGCCTTTCTGTTGCTGCTGATGTTAAGCTCTATTAACACTTTTTAGGTAAAATGGTCTTTCAAGTTTCAAAAATGGCCTTGATTTTTCAAATCATACACAGAAAACAATTAATGAAAGGGGATTGGATGAAATTGCGAGTTTCAAAAGTCTTTTTTATGGGGACTGTGCATACTTGATTGAAATGATTTAGGTTTAAAAATGGCTTATATAATTAAATATTGAAATGGAAAATGTCAAGCAGCTATTTGACTAAAGGCATATTTCCATGGCAGAAAGTTTGTGAAAGTACATTTTGGGTCCAAATAAATATCATGCTTCGTGTGTTTGGCAGAAGATTCTCACATTTTCCACTGTGGCTGAGGAATTATAGAAGTCCCTCTTTTTTGAGCCCATTACACTCAGAGACCATTGCCATTGCCTTTAGAAGCCCCCTCACAGACCCCACCCAGCATCTCGCACTGGGCCCAGGACGTGACCCTGCCTCCCCTGGCCGTGGTTTCTTTTTTTTTCATTCTAGATCTTTGTCTGTCCCATGTATTTCTTCAAATTATTTGTTTGACTGTTAACTATTCACCAGGAACAAAGTGTCCCTTTTTAAATTATTTTTTAAAATTTTTTAAAATTCCACTTAGTTAACACACAGTATTCTATTAGGAGCAAGGTGTCCTTTAAGATCTGACCAGACTATCACTTTCTTGGTGAAGTTTTAACTGACCTGCCCAAAAAAGGGTTAGAGGGGAAAGAAGAATAGAAATTAGACTTTCTGAGTCTGGGTTGATAGTTGTGCAACATGGAAGAATGTTGGGGTTCGGGGTTCATCTGGGAACGTGCTTTCTCCTTGTATTCTCTTGAAGGCTCATTACTTGGGTTTAGCATCTTGTCCTTTTAAAATTTTTAAACACCAAATTTTTAAATTGAAATGTAATTGACATACACCATCCTATTGGTTTCAGGTGTCCATCATAGTGATTTGCTATTTTTATACATTATGAAATGATCCCCATGGTAAGTCTAGTTACCGTCTGTCACCATACAAAGTTATTATAATATTATTGACTATATTTTTTCTGCATAGCATCTTCTTAGGGAAGAAGAAATACAATATAAACAGTGGCAGAAAGACAATTTAATAATTTAAAAATAGACTTCTACCTATACAATGACATGAATTGTGTGCCTGTAAACAAATTAGATATACCAGTATCAGAAATCTAATCCTGGTAGGCTTAAAGAATTTTTGATGCACCTTCTATATCCCCTTTATTATTTTAGTTTTGTTATTCTTAGGTTTTCGGTGAGTGTCTTTAAAATATCTCAGCTTATCTCAGTGAGCTGAGAGGAAAAAGAGAAAAAAATGAATAAAGAAAATGTGATGGATAGATTGAAATATTATTCAACCATACAAAAGAAGGGAATCCTGCTGTTTGGAAAACATGAATGAGCCTTGAAGGTATCATGCTAAGAGAAATGAGTCAGACAGAGAAAAACAAATACCGTATGATTTCACTTATATGTGGAATCTTAAAAAAAATAAAAAAAAGACAAAACTCATAGATTCAGAGTTAACCTTCATCGCTCATGCAGATTGGTGGTTGCCAAAGGTGAGGGTGAGGTGGAGGTGGACAAAATGAGGGAAGGGCGTCGAAAGGTACAGACTTCCAGTTATAAGATAAGTAAGTCATGGGGATGTAGTCGACAGCATGTGGACTGCAGTCAATAATACTCTATTATTTACTTGAAAGTTGCTAAGAGAGTAGACCTTAGAAGTTCTCATCACAAGAGAAAAAAATTCTGTAACTGTGTATGGATGGATGCTAACTAAACTAATTGTGGTGATCATTTTACAATATATACATAGATCAAATCATTATGCTGTATACCTTAAACTGATAGAAGGTTACATGTCAATTATATCTTAATAACACTGGAAGATAAATAGAGTAAATTTCGCATTTTCCCACACCCTTCCCCACCCATCGAAAAATAAATTCTGTTTTTGCCCCAACTTGTGTAGAAGACAGAGGTTTTTACAGTTTTCATTGCTGTGGTACAAACTAAGGTAGCACTTAGTCATGTAAGACAACCATTTTCTTATGCTTCTGGATTTCATGGGCTGAGAATTCAAACGAGGCAAGGCAGGATGGCTCGTCTGTTCTAGGATGTCTAGGGCGTAAGTTGGTGAGACCTGAAGGCTAAGGGTAATGTAACTAAGGCTAGAGGCTGAACTCACTGGAGGCTCTTTCATTTAGAGGGCTAGTAGCTAGGCAGGGATGACGGTAAGGCTGGGCTTAGCTGAGGCATAGCCTGGAGCGCCTACTACACTTCCACTCTCCACATGCCTTGGGCTTCTGGTATCTTGGTGTTGTGTTCCCACAAGACATGTGGAGAATATGTTCCAAGAGAAGCAGGCAGAAATACATGGCTTCTGTGTGTCTGTGCTTTATTCGTTGCAGTCATGATTCCTTTCAGAGGAATGTCAAAGAATTTGAAGACATGTTTAAAACTGCCTGGAAACAATTACTCTATCCCTGAGACCTAAAAGGAAGGTAGAGGAGAGACTCAAGTTGAAAGAGAGCCCAAGGAAGACAAGGCAAAAGGAAGTGGGAACGAGGAGGGAGCATCTTGCATAGTTGCTTGTTTCTGGCAAATGAGTGTTCATTTGAAGAGCTTCTTGCTTCAACTTTGGTTAGTTTTGTACTTCACCCCAGTTAATTATTAAAATTGAACTCACTACCTTCTGCCTCTTTCCATGGTACCCCTTTAAAACTAATGCTTCAAGGGTTGGATTCTATGAAGAGTCACACCACTCACTCAGGTGCCAGTGTTCATAATCATCCCTGAGTCTCCCTTCTTCCTTGTGCTCAGGGACAGCTTGGTGGGTGTGTGACCTGTGTAGTCACACGAGACCCTCTGCTGAGAAGCACCTCACGTTTGGTTTCATGTTCTGCTCTCGCCATCTGGATAGTCTTAATTTTATTTTGATCTTAACGTTTTGTAAGTGAAGTCTGCTGCGACAAAGCAGGGGAAAGAGCATGTCAAGCAGCAGGGAACTGTTGCGGCCCAGCAGCGTGTGTGGGCACAGCGGGGAAGTCCTTGGGCCATGAGGCCCCTGAGGGGGTCGCCTGAGGGGGTCCTTGGGCCATGAGGCCCTGAGGCCCTGAGGGGGCCCTGAGGGGGTCGCCTGATCCAGATTGGTGGTGGTCACACTGAGGGTAACTGCAGAAGTGACCATGGCTGTGGGAGAAAGGAGGGGCTCCATTTGGGGGCAGCGCCATACCCACGAGGGAGGCAAGCTTGCCTGTCCATCGCCAGACCCTGTCCCTGCAGTTGTCTGTGCAAATGTTAATTCTCCAGTTGGAGGGCTGGGACAGGAACTCCAGTCCCCAGGAAGTAAACTTTCAGTAAATCTTACAACATGAATTGCATGCATATTAACGTTGCAATAAAGCGTATCAGGGAGTTACTAAAATTCTTTAAAAAATATAGAATTGCTGGTTTTGAAAAGTGCTGTAACATTGCAAAGCAAATATCCACAGGCTTAGAAATAGAAGTTAAATTTAAGGATCATCACATTCAATAGAAAAGAACATTTTCAATAAAATTTCAAAGAACCAATTGTTAACAAGGGACAATTTTGAAATTAAGTTTTCCTTATAAATGAAAATAGAGTGATAAAATGCACAAATAGGTATTTTAAATTGTATAAAATTATATACATTTTCAGTTTCTTAAATGACCTCAAGTTACAAGAAATGTCAGAGGAAATGTTAAAATGCTCTTGTAAAAGTTTACATTTAAAAATAAATTCAGAATTACACAAAATTAATTTGTAAAAAGAGTTAAATTTTTTTAGAAAAATTGTTTCCCCAAAATCCTCAATTCTAGCTGTAACAAAATGGATGTTTTGGGAGCATCCAGGAAGTGCAGTCTGTTGAACTTCCAACTGTTGGTTTTGGCTCAGGTCATGATCTCAGGGTAGTGAGATCAAGCCCCATGTTGGACTCCATGCTGAGTGTGGAGTCTGCCTAAGTTTCTCTCTCTCTCTCTCTCTCTCTGCCCCTCCCTCCTCAAATAAATAAATTAAAAAAATTAAATGAGTGTTTTATTAAACTTATCAGAAATTTGTCCCTATGTGACAGATGGTAACTACACTTATGGTGATGAGCATTGTATAATGTATAGAATTGTTAATTCACTATGTCATACACCAGAAATTAATACAACATGGTATGTCCATTATACTTTATTTAAAAAAAGTTATCCCAATGTTTTCACAGCCTGTAAATTGCTCTTAACAGCTCCAATAATAGTTGCATCAGCAGAAACATGCTTCTCAAAATTAAAAATTATCAAAAAACTTGTTGAGACCTTGAATTTGCCAAAAGTAATACATCACATTAATAAAGTATTTTGTTATAATATATAAAATTATGAGACCAAGATACTTTCATTTTTTGATTTTGAAGTTTATGTTTTTACTCCTATATCTCTATTACCCTTCTTACATTTTATAAATAGTAAACTATCTTAAATGGAGAGGCTTTATATTTTAGTAACTTTAGCAGTACTTTTTTCCTGCCTTTTGAACAAAAGGCTCCACATTTTCGACCTCATTCATTTGCACTGGGTCCTGCAAATTTTTGAAGCCAACCTTGTTTGTGCCCCATGAATCTAATCAGTTTCCAAATTACAGTTGTAGACTACCTATCTCCAAAAATGTCTCTTTCCCTTTCTTTCCCTTTCCACTGTATTATCACTCCATCGCACAAATGATTATGATAGATTCCTAAGGATTTCCTTAGATTCCAATATTTTGTTTTTATTAGTCACACTTTTTTCTAAGTCTAAGTCATCTTATTTCCCTGATCAAAAGTTTTATTAATTTCCCTGTGCCCCCTGAATAAATCAGAACCGTTTGCCTAGTTATCAAAGGTCCTTTATGATCCAACTTCATTTGGCCTTGGAAATCCTTTCTCCCACTATTTTTCTTCAGGAAATCCATGGTCCAGTCAACCACAGTCATTGTTATTGTTCAAACTAAGTCTTTTCCCACTTCCAAGTCTTGACACTGAGGCAGGTTATATATGTTCAAGAGTAGAGGGAATAAATGCATGGATGAATAAATAGAACCATGCTTCAGTAAGAAGATGCTTTGAAAATCTAAAGATTTTTATCAACCTGCTTAAATTATCTCAAAAGAAAGTAAAAGAAATTAACCCAAGTTAAAAAGGGTGAAGGGGGGGTTTACCAACATGGAAGAGTCAGCCTCTTTAATGGGCAATTATCACAAAAGGTAACAAGGTCACAGTTTAATGAACTGAACTACTTTTACTGAGTGATTAGGTTCAGTTTTTCTTTAATTATATATTTCAAGCCTAGTATCTTCTATTCTGCAGTTCCAAATATAGACTAGGAGAGCATGCATCGAACTATATCCACTACAAAGCTTATTTACCAGACCATAATCACTTCTACCTGGTACTTTCATTCGTTGCTTCTATGAAGTAAGTTCTAAAATCTGTATCGTCAATCTTGGTCATCCTGTTAGACTCTAGTCTGTGGTTTTCAACTGCCTTTTCTCACTCTGTCCTTGCCTCAAACCTCTAAGAGTAATACAGAAAAAAATCCTTTGAGAATTTAAAGAAGGGAGCTGCAGTAGTCAAGGCATATTTATGGTGAAGTGATGTTTGGGCTGGGACCTATAGAGTGGGTAAGGGGGATCCTGACAAGGATAGTTGAAAGGGAAGGGCTTGAGCTAGCTAGAACTAATATTTGTCATGGTCTTGTTGCATATTGCCAATGGTCCAAGCTTTTTAGAAGGTTAGGTGTGTTAAAAGAAAATAAATGCTTAGAAATGAGAAGAAGGCATAGATCATGGGAAAATTACATCCTGTGGTGAGGAGTCTGTAATTTATTCTGTATTCATTTGAGCACAGCAATGCCATAATCAGAAACACTTTTCTAAAGAAATATTCTGACAGCAGTATATAGGATGAATTGACAGGGGGAAGATATGGTGCACACATAGATTTATTAATTGTTCCTTTAATTTTTCAAAGACTCTGTTATTACTTTGAAATCACCAGTTTCTTAACAAACTACTACAGGAGGCATCCTTTGGAAGGGACAGCTTTACCTAAAGGGCTTATGATTTTGCTCAGCAAATGCAACATAATATAAACTCAGAATGAGTTATGTGTATGACTTCGAGTAGAACACTAAACTAGTGATAGGAAAACATCCAAAATGTCTTTTTTTTTCCTCTTCTAAACTCATACTTTTTATTGTACTGGTGTAGAAATGGCCCAGACCCGCAGGAGGTGACACAGAAAAGGAGTGGGCGGAGGGGTGGGGGCACAGAGAATCAGGTCTCCCGTGGGTCTGTCCCATGGTCCTCTTCTACCTTCAGGTCCCTCTCTTCGTCTTCTGTGCCAGTCTTGCACAGCCAAACCAGGTCTCCCACAGCGGTGAGTCCTTACAACCAGGTCGCTGGCCCTCCCGCAGTAGAAGCGGCCCTGGTTCTTCTCACAGGAACTCCTCTGCTAGGCAGGCAGATCAAGTGGGCCTTTAGGGGGCAGCCAGGGTGGAGACCACACGGGGCGGGGCTGGGGTGGGGGTTGTCATCCTGGAGCTCAGGCGCAGGCCAAAGCAGCCCCGGGGTTCTGGTCTGGCTCACACTCTCCGCCAGCCAAGAGACCCCTCAGCGCCTGGGAGGGGGTGGGGCGGGGGGGGGAGGCAGGCACCATAGGTGGGCCCAGATCACATCCAGTGGCTTCCAAAATGAAACCTAAATGGATTTCAAAAATAAGACCTCTGGATATGATTTGCTTAGCTTCATAACTCCCAAATGACAAGCCATCGGGGTTAGGCCCTACCACAATCGACTCAACATATTGGCAATAATACTACATTCAGAAAATGAGAGTGGGCAGAATACAGCAGATACACAGCAGTGACTTAGTGAGCGAGCTAAGTATGGTAGGAGAGAGCATGGGACGGCTCAACCACAGTGTTTATAATTCGGCTTCCGCCACAGGGTGATTTCATCAGCGTTTGGTCTGAGAAAGAGAATCCACTCTGGGTGTTTCAAGCAATAAGAGATTTATTTTAAGTGGTTTGAAAGGCTTTGGAAGATCTAGAGCAGCAACACTCAGGCAAAGTCAACTGCAGGTCTTTCTTCTGTGAGTAGATTTCAAGGAATCAAGAAGTTACCATGATGCCAGGGCACGATCTTAAGGAAACGCCCTAAGGTCGCACTGCCTGCATCACGAAGGTCAGTGGGTGTGTGGCTGGAAGCTGCTAAAAACCCTCAGGTCAGCTGGGGGCAAGCATTGGTCAGTCACTGCTGAAAGAGGATGGTTTCTGCTTATCTGATGCCAATTCTTGCTGAAAGTAATGTAAACAGTGTTCCCAGGATCTGATCCTTGCAGTACTGGAGAGAACATATGGGTCATGAGGTGAGTGGTGATTTAAAAAAAAAAAAAAAAGGATCTATACATACCTGTCCTCTAAAATCAGGCTAGTAAGGAATGATGATATTTGACTGTCGTGCATTGTATATGATAGTGTTTGAGAGCAGTTCACCGAACTAGGGGCATGTTAACTGATGGCAATGTTGATTTTAGAGCAAGAACAGAAAGAAGACGCACAGTGGGAAAGAGTTACCCTGGAATGTCTTCTTAACCCAAGCTCCAATAACAAGCCAGAAGTTTTATGGTTTAATAGGGAATTTCACAATGGTTGGGAATCCATCTCTCAGTAAGATAAGAGCATGTACAGGTGGGCCCATATTAAGCTACTTTATCCAGATGATTACTTATTTATTCAATGAATATTTACTGAACTACTACTATGTCCCAGGCATAATGAATAAATAAAAATGAAAAACATAATTTTAATGGCCATATATTTGGATAGTGTTATTTTTACTTAATCATTTTTCCCTTTTTAGACATTTAGAGAATTCACATTTATCCTCCATTGTAAATACAACTCGAAAATCAGCCTTGTGTATAAATCTTTTTTTTTCTCTCTGATGACTTCTTAATGCTGTAACCAATGATTATTTGACTGAAAGGAATACAAATTTGCTTAAGTGAAAATGTAGTCCTAATAAGGGCACAAGGGGAGTAATGTGATATGTACCGTATCTAGTGTGGAAGCTAAAAAGACCTTCACGCAAAATGAAAACCTTCCAGGTACTCTGCTAGGAATATAGTGGTAAATAAGGGAGACCTCCCTTTGCCCCTAGAGCTGTCAGATTAGCCTTTGAATTGTCACTCTTCCTCTTCCTGTTTTCCTAGTGCATACCTGCAGCCTCAAGCCACTCCTTCCAGCTGTCTTTGGGACTTCATTTGACCACTTATACACATTTCTACCCATTTCCTCATCATTTTTCTTTCCATTTGCCTTTCCCCATCCTATGAACAAGGTCAAGTTTCTCCATTAAAATAGCTATCCCTCCTTAGATCATACGCTGTCTTTTTTTTTTTTAAAGATTTTATTTATTTGACAGAGAGAGACACAGCGGAAAGGGAACACAAGCAGGGGGAGTGGGAGAGGGAGAAGCGGGCTTCCCGCTGAGCAGGGAGACCGATGCGGGGCTCGATCCCAGGACCCTGAGATCATGACCTGAGCTAAAGGCAGACGCTTATCGGCTGAGCCACCCAGGCGCCCCAGATCATGTGCTGTCTTACACATCCTATTATTCTCTCCTTCTCTTCTCAGCTAAGCCCAAATTCTCTTGTTCATAGTCTCCACTTACTCATTCCCCAACCACCATATAATCCACATAAATCTACTATAAACAGTCCCTAACCCAGTGAGACTGCGTGGGTAAAGGTCACATATGACTTCAATAACCTCACATCCAGTGAACACTCAATCACTATCTCTCTGAACCTCTCTGTCATATTTGACACAGTTGGCTGGCTGTATTGTAACACTCTTTTAAGTGACAAAAATCTTTTCTGGTTTTCCTTCTTTTGCTCCAATTATTTCCTCTCAGTCTTTTTATGGGCTCTTCCTTTACTGCCTTCTCCTTAAATTTGGCTTTTCCCCAGGTTTTCTCCTTGAACCCATTCATGGTGCCCATGCATCACCTAATATGATCTTGATTGGCTTCAGTGACTAAATACCATGAAATTGTAACACATGATTTTGCACACACAGACATGACTTCTGGGGAGAGGTCCATAGCTTTTACTAATGTCTCAAAGCCACTTAGCAACAGTCATTTAAAATCTGCTGAACACTGGTCCATGGATTACCTATCAGTTCTTATCATTTTGTTATATTTCCAAAATTCAACTCAGCTCTAGTCTGAGTTCCAGTTTCAATTTATACTGTTTGCTTTGCCAGTAATTCATGTCCTTACTCCTCTTTCACACTTTTTTGGGAATTCATGTCCTCAATCCCTTTTGCCTTTTAATTCCTGCTCACCTTCCATGACCCAATTGAGGTATCATCCCCTCGGAAATCTGTTTTTGAGGATCCATGGTATTCTACGTCTTTTCTGATAATGCATCATGAATTTAATAGGTTCAAAAAGTTAACATATTCATACTATGTAAAAATGAATCACTTCTTGCTTGCTTCTTTTTTTTCCTTCCTTCCTTCTTCCTTTCTCTCTCCCTCTCTGTTTTATACTGCTGGATTCAACTCCCTGGTCAGCATGAAATAATATCTTTGCATATAACACATATTTATGTAAAATATTCAAGCAAAAACAAATGGTAATTTTTGTGTGCTCCTCTACCACTCTATTGGGGAACTGCATGCTAATTGCCTATTTACATGCCAGCCTTCCATGATGGCCAGTCTTTTACTTGAAGCCTGAAGAAATGTCTTATTCATCACTAAAGTTTTAGTGATCAGCATAGATTATTTAATGAAGAAATCCAGCCTGACTTACTTTTCTCTTTTATAATACCTTTCAAGTTGTGCAAAAACTCTTTGTTATATTACATGGCATTACTTTCACTATTGTCTGTTTTACAATGATATCAGCGTTCATATTTTTTATTAAACTCAAAAAAAATAACTACCTAGCTTGTTTCAGCTCTGCCACATAAAGAGTCAGCACCTATTCATCATTATAACCAGAAAAAATGCAATGAACTGAAAATTAATGACTTTTCTTGGGTCCGTTAGAGACTTGAGTTCACAGGAAAAGCTGTCACTCCAAAACTTGGGAAGATAGACACAGAGAGTAAAAGAAGACAGAGAATCACAGCTGAGGTTGACTTACACAGAGTAGATGTTCTGAAGTTATAAACTGGTAGGACACTTAAATAGCAATTTTGATGAATTGCTGAAGACTGTGGACTAAGCTGAAAATGAGAACTGTTGACAGTCTTTGGGGGTACCTCAAGAAGGCCCCCCCCACCCAGATTCTCATGGTGAAAATCTAAGAATAATACCCTCATGTTTCTGGCAAAGGGAAGAGAAAAGTAACTATTTCAAAATATACACAGAGTATTTTCCATAACAAAGGCCTATTCTTCAAGGGAAAAGACTTTAGCAGATCCTTTTCAGCCTGAAAGAAGGGTAGTTGGTCAACTCTAGTATCTCTAGCTTTCCTGTCTCACTTAAGAAGAGAAAGAAACTAACACCTGAGAAGGTCACAGCCCAAGGACACAGAACCACTAAAAGACTGAGATTTAAATGTTACATTCTATAAGGCTTCCCTCCCCTACATCTTCCACCCACATCAATAGGGGTCCAGTATAATAACACTGGGTTACAATGTAAAGAGCGGCAAGATGCAGACTCTACTTAAGAATGAGTTCTTAGGGAAGCCCAAAGACTATGGGATAACCAAAAACAAGAACCTCAGGGGATACTGAGGTCTCCAGTACTTACAGCTAGAGTGATTATTAAAGCTCATCTCCTAACCAAATTAAGGCTAAAGGCCTATTTACCTCATTTCCTATTGCCTAATACATCATCTCCAGCTTTAAAAAAAAAAAAAAGAAAAAATTACAAAACATGCCAAAAGATAAGTAAAAAAAAAAAAAAGCCTGAAGAGAACAAATAAGAAGACTCAATGCTAGTTTCAAATATGATACAAATTTTGGAATTAGTAGATAGGGAATGTAAACTCCTATGATTAATAGGTTAATAAATAGAGAGATGGATATTCTAAGAAAGAGTCAAAGGAAATGCTAGTAATCAAGACACTATAAGAGAAATGAAGAAGGCTTTTGAAGGGGAAAAAAATACCACAAATGCCTCTGATGCTCGTAAAGACCAGCTAGGGCTGAGGAAAGAATATGTAAGCTTCAAAATATCTAAGTAGAAACTTTCCAAAATAAAATGCAAAAACCAGAAAGAATTAAAGTATCAAAACAAAACATTCAAGAATTATGGGACAATTTTATAAGGTGTAACATAGGCATACTATGAACAACAGAAGAAGAAAGAAAGGAGCAGAAATATTTGAAGTAATAATAGTTGTGAATCTTCCAAAATTAATCATAGACATCAACCCATAAATCTAGGAGGCACAAATAACACAAAGCAGGATGAATATCAAAACAATTTCATATAAGCAAATCACATTCAGATTGCAGAGTACCAAAAACAAAAAGAAAATCTTGAAAGAAACCAGAGGAAAAAACCCACCTTACTTACAGAGGAGAAAAAAAAAAACAACAGTAAGAGTTACAGCAGACTTCTTATCACAAACTATGCAAACAAACAAACAAAAAGGAGTGGAGTGAAATATTTAAAGTAGTGAAAGAAAAAAAAAAAACCTGACAACCTAGAATTCTATACACGGTGAAATTATCCTTGAAAAGATTCTCTGACACAACTGAAGGAATTTGTTACAGTAGAACTGCCCAAAGTTAAAAGAAGATTTTCAGGAGGAATAAAACGTCAAAACCTCATACTTGCATAAAGAGAGGAAGAGTGTCAAAAAGATGTCGGTGGGGTGAAATTAATTCTCTTATATTTCTTATTTTTAATCTAATAGACAACTGTTCAAATTAATAATAGCAGAAATACATTTAATGCATTCAGTGATGATAGCTTATGGGTAAATGAATGATAACAATGTTTTAAGGGGTGTAAGGAGGGAATTGGAAATACTGTTTTATAAATCGCCTATACACCGTGAAGTGGTATAGTGTTATCTGAAGGTGGATGTAGATTATTTGTAAATATATACTACAAATTCGAGGAAACCACTAAGTTTCTTAAAAAGGAAATATAATTGATATGCTAAGAAAGAGAGAAAATAGCATCACATACAATGCTTAATTAAACCAGAGATGGTGGGAAAATAGGAGATGACAAAAAAGAATAAAGAAAAATAGGCAATTGTCAGAAATATGGTAGATATGAATTCAACTCTATCAATAGTCTTATCAATAATTACCTTAAATGTGAATGGTTTAAATAAACCAATTCAAAGGCAGAACTTTTGAGAGTAGATAAGAACAAGACCCAAATATGTTGTCCACAAGAAAGGCACTTTAAATATAAAGACACAGACTGGTTAAAAGTAAAGGGATAGACGGAGCTATACCATGTTAATACTAATCTAAAGAAAGCTGAAGTAGCTATATTAATTTCGGACAAAACAGAATTTGGGCAAGGAAAATTAGCAGGGATAAAGAAGGACATTACCTTATGATAAAATGGTCAATTCTTCAAGATGACATAATAAAATTATTAAACAGGTATAGAGTAATAGCAGCACATCAAAATACAGGTGACAAAAACTTATAGAACTGGAAGGAAAAACAGACAAACCCACTATTATAGTTGGGGATTTCAACATGCCTCTTTTAATAATTGAAAGATCCAACAGGCAGAAATTGTTAAGAATATAGTTGAAATAAATGGCACCATCAACTAACTGGATCTGATTGACATAGAATATTTCATCCGACAACAGTAGAAAACATATTCTTTCACGCTAACTGGAATATTTGCAATAATAGATAGAACACATTCCCAGCCATGAAACACACCTTAATGAAAATAGTAAAAATCATACAAAGTCGGTTTTTAGACTACAAAGAAACCAAACTAGAAAATAAAATCAGAAAAATAGCTGGGAAAGTTCCCAAATATTTGGAGATTAGATAGCACACTTCTTTTTTTTTTTTAAGATTTTATTTATTTATTTGACAGAGAGAGACACAGCGAGAGGGAACACAAGCAGGGGGAGTGGGAGAGGGAGAAGCAGGCTTCCCACAGAGCAGGGAGCCCGATGCGGGGCTCCATCCCAGGACCCTGGGATCATGACCTGAGCCGAAGGCAGATGTTTAATGACTGAGCCACCCAGGCGCTCCAAATAGCACACTTCTAAATAATACTTTGACCAGTGAAAAAATCTCAAGAGAAATTTTAAAAATATTTTGAATTATATGAAAATGAATAGATGATAATCAATTTTGTGGGATGTAGCAAAAGCCAAGCTTAGAGGGAAACTTATAGCATTAAATGTATATATTAGAAAATAAGAAAGTTCTAAAATCAATAATCTAAGTTTCCACCTAGATACCAGAAAAAGAAGAACAATTTCATTCAAAAGCAAAAGGAAAAAAAAAATAGAGTATAAATCAATGAAATTTAAAGCAGGCTATCAATAAAAAAATAATAAATAGGTGAAATGAAATATTAATAAAATTGATAAACTAGTCAGGCTAATCAAGAAAAACAAGAGAAGACATAAATACTAATTTTGAAATGAAAGAAGAGTCATCAATACTGACTCCTTAGACATTAAAGGGATAAAAATAAAAGAGTTTTATGAACAATGCTATGACAGATAAATTGATAATTTATACAAAATGGACCAATTCCTTGAAAACACAAACTACAAAAATTCATGCCCAGGAGAAATAGATCACCTGAGGAGGCTTGTATTTATGAGATCCGTTGGTCAATAATAATCTTACAAAAAAGAAACCACCAACCCAAGATGGTGTCACTGGTGAATTCTCCCAATAATTTAAAGAAGAAACTATGGGAATTCTGTGCAATGTGTTCCAGAAAATAGAAGAGGGAATATCCTAACCCATTCAATGAGGCCAATATTTTAATACCAGAACCAGATTAAAGACATTACAAGAAAAGAGAACTACAAATCAACATATCTCATGAAATACTTGTAAAAAGCCTCAATAAAATACTAGCATATAAAATGTATCATATAGAGTACTAAAAATCAATTATCAATACCAATGAAATACCTCAGTTATCTGTAGTAAAAAGATCAAGTTAATGTTACTATTTCAATTCACAAGAAAAATTAAAATCTCATTCAATAATTTTAATCATATATACCCAATATATTGTTCACTATTTACAGAAGAGAAGTTAAAGCCCTCATATATATTTAATATTCCATCAACCACTCTGATTTCAGTAACTTCCAGTTGGTAAGTTGATAAGCAGTTGACACGTTCTAAATCTAAAATCCCAAGCAAGATAGAGAAAAATCTAATGAAAAAAATGGATACAAATTAAACAAATTCCCCCTATATAACTGAGAACTTGTGATACTAATTATAAAATACATATTTTCAGCCTGCACACATCAAACATATTCATCTGAAAGTAGTAGATTAAAATAATTAATCCATCTGCCTCTTTGTGCTCAGTGTCTGAAATTGTTTTGACTGTCCCCAAAGCAGAGTAGGTGTTATCATGATGCAGCTCATTTGTAAAGATGGTCAACAATTTAACAATTGCTAAAATGGACTGTGTATGGAAATGCTATAATATATTAACAATGACATGCTTTTCTGATTGCTGACTCAGTGGCCCTCTGCTTAGTTCAAACTCCTTGGTGCAGCTAAACTCCTAATTCACATTTTTTCTTCCTTTTTTAATTGCTTAAAGTTACATCTGAAGCTATGATGCAAAGGAGCATCATGATGACACAGTCAACCTTATGTAACTTAAAGGAGCAAATTACCAGTTTTACTCCTAGTTGTCTGGTCTGTTAAATCATCAGTATGCAGAGAAGCGAAGCCATGTTTGCTTTTAGGAAGCTTATATTTTAGGTGATATATTTGTGTTTGTCAGTTCAGCCAATTCATAGAGACTGCCAAAGATGTGCCTTTACCTGATTGTATTAAGACAGCTTTGAAATTAAAAATACATTTTTGAAAATTTAAACTTAATAGTCACTTATGGTTCCTATCAGATATCTTTTATGGCCTTGTGTCATTTTATGTCTTCAAAATGTACTTTCACTTGTCAATGAAATATTAAAATGTGTATTTTGTTAATAAATGATAAAATACATTTGAACACACTCAAGTAGATTATGGAAAAAATACCATGGTGGAAAGAATAAAAACCCTGTCTATTTCAGACTAAATTTATTCAAATTTGATTAAAAGAAACCCTTACTAGAAAGAAGAGAAATCATAATGACTCTTTCAAATCAAATTTGTTTGAATTTAAGCATGATAAACAAGCTAAGTCAACCTTTTTAACAAGCATTACAGTATGGGGTTTTAGTGATATTCCTGCCTTTGACTAAAGTTGAGTTCCTTTTCTTTTTTCCTCTTTCTCGGTTCTGGGCCACAGTTTGTAGATGTACTAAATGTCTTGGGAGGCTGTCTTTCGATTTGGGCACAGAATGGCTGGAAATGTCTGTAGAGATGATGTCTTCATTGGATTCTGCATAATCAGGATTAAGTTTCTCTTTCAGAATCAGGAGATACCTCAGAACTGTCTGCCAGCCACTAGGAATGACAACCCTCCTCACATTCTTTAAGGAAACTTCAATCCTTAAGTGCCTTTAGAAGTCTTGGTTTGTTTCTGCATAGGGACATTATCTGCTCATCTTACACTTACATTTAATCCCTTTGAAAACTTATTCTATGTAACCTAATTTAATATACAATTTCAGAGGAATTCATGTATATTGATTTTATCACATCATCGTTTTAGTGACTTAGTTAATATTTGCTCAGGTTCTCTTTAATGAAATGCCTGGGACACAGTTTCAGAAAAGAAAAGGCATATAATGTTTTAGACTAACTGTACTGTTTTCTTCTCAGAAGGTAGTTGGGAATAGACATTATAGTAACCATAACCTGGCTATTATTAACTCCTTCAGGGCAGGTTCTGAATTCTGCTCATCATTATATTCCCAGAACCTAGTACAGTGCATGTCATGTATTGCTTATTAAACGTGTTTTAATTAATTGAGTCCTCTCATCAAGGAATCACCAAGACAACAGCAACAAAAATGCCAATATATGTCCTACTTGGAGAGAAAATTCATCATGCATTGGTTGGATTTGTCACTGTGACCAAAAAAAAAAAAAAGGTTTGGGAATTGCAGTTCTAGATTCACAAATTATACCAAAATGAGTATGGACAGTTGGCAGTTTTATTTACAAAACAATTAACAAAATAACCAAACCCAATACTAGTCTGTATGTGATGCAGATGCCATCACATGCATGTTTTCACCTGTGAGTGAACAGTTGGGTGTTCAGCTGCAGTAATGACAAGAGATTTGTATATGATCCTTCATTCTTTCAAAGTAATTTGTAGCTCAGTTGTGAATCAGTGAACACAATACATTCTGTCATTTTACAAAGGCAGTAATATGCTCCATTAATATAAAAGAGGGCTAACTGAAAGACCAACTTCATGTATATGGCTATATCAAATCAGATATCAGATATAAATTAATCCGGGGGAAAAAACCCTACTCATTTTGCAGATATGTTAATGAATTGAAGCCATCAGAGACATATGAGGAATAGAATGCCACTTCTGGGTAGCACATCTGCATTCTGCTCTTCTTGAAATGTATATCTATGTATATCTATGTATATCTCTATCTATCTACCACTCTTTTTTTTCTTAAAAGATTTTTTTTAATTTGACAGAGAGAGATAGCGCAGGAACACAAGCAGGGGGAGTGGGAGAGGGAGAAGCAGGCTTCCCACCGAGCAGGGAGCCCGATGTGGGACTCAGTCCCAGGACCCTGAGATCATGACCTGAGCCGAAGGCAGACGCTTAACGACTGAGCCACTCAGGTGCCCCTCTTTTTTTTTTTTCTTTTTAAAGATTATTTGCCAGCGAGAGAGCATGCACAAGCAGGGAGAGTGGCAGGCAGAGGAAGAAGCAGGCTCAGGCTGAGCAAGGAGCCCAATGTGGGACTTGAACCCAGGACCCTGGGTCATGGCCCCAGCCGAAGGCACATGCTTAACCGACTGAGCCATCCAGGTGTCCCATATATATACCACTCTTAAGCATTATTGACATTTGCATTTTGTAATCTGGCTGCATATTTTCCTGTGAAAGAGATGAGAACACTGTATAGATGGGAGTGGATGTTACTGTTGTCCTCTCAGTCTGGGCTCCTTCCCATTATTCAAGAGCAACCCAGGTGTGGATGTAACATGTGCCCTTGAAGCCATTCAGACTGATACACATCAACACAGGTTTTTCATTGCGTCCATTCCCCTAGGTGTCGGCACAACTAGTTCTCATTTGTTTTCTTATTTCAAGAACTGCTGAGATGAATAGATCCATAAATGTCTTCTGTTACACATGGGCGGTCATTTTCAAAAATATTAAATGGCAACACATTGTTCCACAGTGGTTGTACCTGATTACCTCCCACATGCAATGCCTTAGATTGCCTTTCTCCAAAACGTTACAAAAATGTAGTTACCAAAGTTTTAAAACTATATGTATTTTTTGCATGCCTGTCTAATTATTATGTGATGACATTTTACTGTTTTCTAGATTTTTATTTCTTCAGTTACTCATGATACAAATATCTTTTCATATACATAATAGCCATTAGGTTTCCTTTTTTTCTGAATTGCTTTTTTCAAATCAGTTTGACTGTTTTTCTATTAGATCATGTTTTTTCTTGATTTTTTTTAAGATTTTTTATTTATTTATTTGACAGAGAGAAACCCAGCAAGAGAGGGAACACAAGCAGGGGGAGTGGGAGAGGGAGAAGCAGGCTTCCCGCGGAGCAGGGAACCCGATGCGGGACTCAATCCCAGGACCCTGGGATCATGACCTGAGCTTAAGCAGATGCTTAAGGACTGAGCCACCCAGGAGCCCCTGTTTTTTCTTGATTCTTAATTGATTCTTACCTCTACTACAAATTGCAAATACCTTTTCCCAGAATGTAACTTGTCTTTTTGCTTGGTTTGTGCCTTTATATTTTTGGCAAAAGGACTGTATATATTTTGATATCAAAATTACCTGTTTTTCCCTTGTGACTTGCATTTTTTGCATTCTTGTTGAAGGAATCTGTCTCTCCTCCAAGATGGTAAATATATCCTTTATTTTATTCCAACAATTTAAAGTATATTTTCACATTTAGGTCTTTGATCCAGTATGAGTTTTCTTATTTTTGGTGTGAAGTAAGATTCTATTTATATTTTTAAAGGAAAGCCAGTCAACTCAGCAACATATATTAGATGGCTCACCCTCTCTAATGA
Organism: Eumetopias jubatus; assembly: GCF_037043125.1. Classification (NCBI taxonomy): domain Eukaryota; kingdom Metazoa; phylum Chordata; class Mammalia; order Carnivora; family Otariidae; genus Eumetopias; species Eumetopias jubatus. Next base: position 130,689,450 of record NW_028274809.1, on the reverse strand, counting down.
TTAAAATGTTCTATTTTATATCGAGTCCCTCATATGCTGGCAGCTGTTTCTGGGTTCTCTAATCTTTTCCATTTTTAATTAAAACGGCACTGATAAAATACCATATTAGCTATTATAACTATATACTAACACATTTGTGGGCAAGTTCATGCTTTTTTTTAGCCAAATACACCTTTATGCCTTTATTTTACTTTATTCTTTCGAACTAATTTCCTTGCTTTGATGATATAGCCTGAAAATGTTTATTCTAAGGTTTCATTAAGTATATAGATTATTTTGGTAAGAAGCAACATTTAAGAAAAATATTACTGTAGTTTCCCATCCACAAATTCATCTATGTATTGGAATGGAATTCAGTGGTGAAGAAAAAAAAGACAGTCACTGTCCTGAAGTCATCTAAAGGGATGAAACTGTTAACAAACATATGAACAAGTAAATATCTATAACATCAGACGGCAAGCTGTTATGGAGAAATACAAAGCAGAGGGATGCCCGGGTGGCTCAGGTAAGGTTAAGTGTCTGCCTTCAGCTCCAGTCATGATCCCAAAGAGTGCTGCGGGCGAGTCCCACATTGGTCTCCTTGCTTAGTGGGAAGCCTACTTGTACCCTCTCTCTCACTCTCTCTCTCTCTGACAAAGTCTTAAAAAAAAGTACAAAGCAGAATAAGGGGGATCAAGTATGCCAGGGCAGAAGAGAGCACTATTTTATGTAAGAGGGTAATGATAATGGGACATTTGAACAGAAACCCAAGAAGTCAGGAGTTTTTTGGGTAAAGGCATTTCAAGTAGAGGGAATCACACGTGTCAAGACTCTAAGAGTGTAAATTCATCTTGTAAGTTCAAGAAAGAGCCAAAGGACTGGATCTGAATGAAGGGTGAATGAAGGGTAGTGTAGGACCAAGGACAGTGTGAGTCAGGTCTGGGACCCTGTAGAACTCTATTATGCACCCTGGGTTTATTCTAAATGAGAAAGAAGACATTGGTGAGTTTTGAATGGATCTACCTTGTGTTGTAAAAGGATCGCTCTTGCTGCTGGAGAGGAGAATACATTGCAGAAGGAAAGAAATCAGTTCTAAAATGAGTGCAACCATCTAGGCAAGAAAAGATGGCCTTATTTTATGTCCTTAAATAATGACTTTTTTAATTCCAAAATATTCTCCTGCAACTTATGTTAGATAATGTGCTTATAATTGAGATACTGGTTTACTATATATTTTCTATTTTATTATTGCTGTTTAAAGGAAATGCCCTTAAAATTTGAAGAAAATGTTAACCTTGTAACCTGCAAGACTACCTCAATCTCTTATTAGTTCCACTAGGTTATAAAACTTTTCTTGGCTTTTTCAAATAGACCTTCATAGCTATTAGTAATCATGATAATAATGACTTGGTGGCATAAGTACTTCCTTTCTTTTATTTTACTTTTTATTTTATAATGGTAGTAATAATTTTTTGTCTTTGCTTTTTGTGGTTGTTGTATTTTGTCTTTGCCCTACCTAATCCCTCTCCTGATCTTGACTCAAATGTTACAATTTTAACATTTCACTGATAAGCAGTTTGTTGTAAACCACTGGGTGTTTTTTTTTTGTGTGTGTGTGCAGTTTGTTGCAAATATGATATCCTTTACTAGGTTGAGAAGGTTTTCTAGTCCTATTTAATAAGAGTTAGTTACTGTGGGCAAATGCAGAATTTCTTCAAATACAATTGGTACACGTTTTTCATGTATTCACATAGTTTTCTCTGTCTTAGTTCAGGCTGCTATAACAGATCATAGGCTGGGTGGCTTAAACAACAACTACTTATTTCTCACATTTCTGGAGACTGGGAAGTCCATGGTCAAAGTGCAGGCAGATCTGGTGTTCCCCTGGAGAAGAGCAGGGCGGAGCAGAGAAAGAGAAAGAGCACGCTCTGGTGTCTCTGTAGAAACTAGTTCCATTTTTTTTTTTTTAATTCTATTTAATTGACAGAGAGAGAGAGAGAGGGACAGAGAGAGACGGAACACAAGCGTGGGGAGCAGGAGAGGGAGAGGCGGGCTTCCCGCCGAGCAGGGAGCCCGATGCGGGGGCTCGATCCCGGGACTCCGGGATGAGGACCTGAGCTGAAGGCAGTCGCTTAACCAACTGAGCCACCCAGGCGCCCCACTAGTTCCCTTTTTGAGTGCTCTAGCCTCATGACCTGATTATCTCAAAGGCTCCACCTCCTAATACCGCCACATTGTGAGGAATTCAACATATGACTTTTAGGGGATCACAAACATTCAGTCCGTAACACTGTTTTCCTTTGTTCTTAGAGTGAATTACGTTGATTTCTTTTCTTTTTCTTTTTTTCTTTTTTTAATTTTTTTTATTTCTTTTCTTTTTATAGTGAGCTATCCTTATATTGCCAGGATAAATCTACTCGGTTATGATGCATATTTCTAATACGCTATTGTATTTTACTTTCTAGTATTTAGCTAATATATTTGTGTTTTTGTTTATAAGTTAGATTTGACTATGGTTTTCTCTTCTTACATTGTCCTTATTAAATTTTCTTATCACCTTAATGCTTCATAATGCTTCATAAAATAAGCAGTCATGCTTCATGTTTTATAAAATGAATTAGGTTAAGTCCCCCCTAATTTTTTATTAATACTTGAAAGCAGTTTGTGAAGAATAGAAAGTGTTCCTCCAAAGTTTGACAATATTTACCTCTGAAATTGTCTGGAAAAAGGAAAAATTGATAACTTTACTACACTAAAATTAAGAATTTCTATTATTCAAAAGACATAATGAAGAAAGTGAAATTACAAGCCAAAGACTGAGAGAAGATATTTGAAACATATACAAGTGTTGAGGATCAATATCTAAAAAGTCCATGAAATGCCACTTCAAAGTTAATATAAAAAGGCAATGGAGCCCCACATTGGGCTCCTTGATCAGCAGAGGAGATCCCTCTCCCATTCCCCATGTGCTCACTCTCTGTGTCAAATAAATAAATAAATAAATAAATAAATAAATAAATAAATAAATAAAATCTTTTAAAAAAATCCAAACCAAAGCGAAACAAAGGCAATGTAGTACAAGAGTATACACTCTACAAAAGGGGAAATCCAAATGACCAGTAAACACATGGACAGTTGCTCACGAAAATGCAGATTAACACGGTGACACCATTATTCCCATAAAGTCAAAAAAAAATTTAAAGTCTGGTAATACTAAGGTTTGTGAAGAAACAAGATTTTTAAACATTTTTTAAAAAATTTAAATTACCACAGCAACTTTGGCAACCAACTTGAAATTATGCATTCCTGTCCTAGGTATGAAATTGTGCATGTGTGCACCAGAAGTAATGTATAAGAATGTTCATATTTAAGAAGCAGCATTGTTCTGAGCAGCCCCTAAGCTGGAAACAAACCATCAAAAGCAGAATTCATAAATAAATGTTGGCATAGTCTGAGAACACTGTACAGCAGTGAAAATAAACGAACTGTAGCTACTCACAACAAAATGGCTGAATCTTAAATACGCCATGTTGGGAGACAGAAGCCAAATACAGAAAGTACATAGATTATATCCATTTAAATAAAGCTCAGAAATGGTCTTAACTATTTTGTTGTGTCATTTATTATTACTGTGTAACAAACTACCCCAAAACTTTTGACATAAAATAAAAATTACTTTATTATGCTTATTGTTTCTGTGAGATTAGGATTATGGCTTCTCTCTGTTCCTAAATTAAATCTCAGGCCTTGGCTGGGATGCCTTGCATGACTGGAGTGTTTCAAATGGCTGGGAGCTGGACTCATCCAGAATGTTTTTTTCCCCATGTCTCCACCAAGGGAGATGACTAGAAGACTGGATTTAGCCAGAACTGTTGATCAGAGGGGCTACACATGATTTTTCTTCGTTGATTGGGGTTCTCACCGTATGAAGACTCGTTGTCAAGTGGCTGTGTCTGGAGAATGAGCAATTGAAGAGACTCAGGTAAAGGCCGCATGTAGTGTCATTTCTGCCATAGTTCACTGGTCAAAGTAGTTCTAGTCCTGCCCAGGTTCAAGGAGAAGGAGTATAGAGAACACTCAATAAGAGAATGTCAAAGAATTTGCAGCAATATTTTAGAACAACAATTGTTTAGAAGAACACAATTAAATAGCCTGTGTATATCTGGTAGCTTCTGTATACCAAACCTTTTTTTTTTCTCTTTATTTTTTTTCTTCCTTCTTGCATTCTGTTGGATTAATAAAGTCTCTTTGTTCCATATGCCTTCCCCATGCCTTGGCTGGTTTATGGTCTGAAGTTACAGCTTATTTGCTATTAAGTATTAATTTTTAAAAACACTTTTTAAAACTTTTTAAATTTTATAAGATATTAGCTTTAAAAACCTTATAAAAAACTTTATATACAGCTTTTTTTGCTGTTAAATATTAATTTAAAAAACTTTAAATATAAACTTTCAGTGTTTATATTTTCCTCTCCAGAAGATAAGTAACTTAGCATGTTTTAACTACTCCTTTATGCTCTGCTCAGATTCCACATTAGTTCCAAGTTTAAAAAAAATGAAATTGGTAGTAGTAGTATCTACAGTCCATAGTTACTAGATTCACAAAGATATGTCTTATATATATTTCTTGCTTTTATCATCTGTGTCTTCTACTCAGTTCCTTTTTTTTCATTCGTAATGAATGTGGATTATATTCTTTAATGATTCTTTCTGTGATGGTAGAGTCCTACTTATTGAAAGTTCCCTGAGGGCTTTTTTTCCTCTTTAAATTCGTTCAAGTTTAAAAACTGAATATATTTGAAGAGGAAGCATCATATCACCTCATCCTTCCTTGCCATATATAGGTAACTTCTTAATACCATGGAACTAAATTTGTTAGTAAATTTCAGCTTGATTCTATTAACTCATGAAACATTGAAATCTTTCTGTTAAAAGGGAAGATTAACAGGTGTTTAAATCCATGAATAGCATTTAAAACAACCCGCAAAACACAGAAGTACATATGATATTAACACTATTTAGATAAGAAAAAATGATTTATATCTGAATGAATAGATAATAGACAAATATAAATAAAACTAATAATAATACATTTTTCCAGGGAGGGAAGATGGGTAGGGGGACAACGGTGAGTTAAGAGTTTTTAATTGAAGTTTCACTTTATAAACAATGTATATGTAATGTCTCTTCAGAGTAGCATTAAAGTAGGAGAAAGAAACCAGCATCAAATTAAGACTGTCTATTGACCTAATGAGTAAGGATTGGAAAAGTAACAAACACTTAGTAACTTTATCACTATGTGATTTAATGCTGTTTAAAACTGTCTATGTACCACCTAGAATTATCTTGTAGTCAGTGATGTGCATCCCACATTTCAGAAAATACTGTAGTGAGAAAAATAAATTTGGAATTAACATAATTTTGCTCAAATAGTCAATGCCTCTCTGTTATTGGCTCACTTGCAAGAGATATTCTTCATTTTCGGGATTTATCCCATTGAGAATAAAATTATTCCATAGACAGAAATGCATTTAGAACATTTAGGCAATCTTGGCAAGACTGATGCCTGAGAAGTACTATGAATCTCTCCTAAACTTTCTCACTGCACCTTTCCCATTTTCTCCTAGTGCTTTTGAAGTGTATGATAAATGCTGAGCATATTCTCAAGGGTTTTTTGGTTGAATTCATGTCTGAAGATGATTGAACTGGCTACAATCTAAGGACTGGTAATAAAACATCCTAATCATCTTCATGAGATGAAATGTTCTCTTTTCTTTTTCATTAAATGGACTGAACCATTCAATAGAAATTGATTAAAAACATTGGCAGAACATTCCAGCTTGCTTTCTTTTAAAAATAAATCTACTTAACTCATTCTTACATTGCCTTTAATTACTCATATCTACTTCAGCAACTCTCATTTAAAATATTCAATTTGCCTTCTCTTTCAAATTGACTTTCAGCGAGATTTTGCTGCTGCTGAATGCATTGTATGGTGAGATGTGGTCTGAAATAAGTCTGTCGACATTTACTTTAATTAGACAAATAAATGCTAAAGCTATGACATGAAAAGCATCATTTGGGAGAGATTCGTAAATCCAAAGGAAACCACTTTACACAAAATATTCCATACATGTAGGTTTGTTGACATCTAGTCTCATATATCTCAATTTTGTATGTGTTCTTGCATTCATTGTTAACTGTTGACAAACTCAAAGAACACTAGACTCTCAGAGATCATCCATTCTTGCCCTCTCATGTACAGACACAATGTTTAAGTCACCTACTCAAAACTACAATGAATGAGTGGCAGAAATGAGAAAACTTGCACTATTTCCCATCACATTAAACAACCGGGACACCCGCCATGCCCTGGCAGAGAACAGGCATTCAAGGAAAGCTTCCAAATTTTGTTCTCTAAGTTTTTCCCAAATGTTTGCCTATCATGGCACACAAAGAGAATGATAATATTTGTAGCATACCCTGCAAGATGCAATAACATAGATGAACCTTGCAAACATTATTGTAAATGAAATAAGCCAGTCACAGAAAGGCTAATACTGCTAATTCCACTTATATGAGGTACCTAAAACAGCCAAATTCATAGACTCAAAGAGTGCAGTCAGCGGTTGCCAGGGTCTGGGAACGGGGTGTGGAGGGTAGTTATTAATCAGAGGGTGTAAAGCATTAGTTAAGCAAGATAAATAAGTTGTAGAGATATGCTGTACAATATTGTACTTATAGTCAATACTGTATTGTACACCTAAACATTTGTTAAGAGGGCAGATCTCATGTTAACTGTCTAAGCATGATAAAAACAAACAAAAAAGAAATACAGAGTTAAAAATCCCTAAAAATAACAAAGAACTTTACAATACAAGTAAACATTAATGTATATAAATTAAAAAAAAAAAAGAGGGTTAAGAATCCCAGAAGGGAATGCAGACTTTGACAAAAGAATCTAAAGAGTAACTTTGTAGTGGAGACACCTGTCAAATGCCAGATAATCAAAGTTTAATATCACTATTGATGAGTCCTACTGATAGAAAATACCTTTGACGTGATGTTATGAGAATGGCATTTTAGCTTTGTGGTCTTCCTCTTAAAACCCCATAACCCCAGAGAAACATCACACAAGTCCAAATTGAAGGACATTCTACAAAATAATCTGACCAGTACTCCTGGAAACTGTCAGGTCATCAAGGACAAGGAAAGTCTGAGAAAATGTCACAGTCTTGAGGAAACTAAAGAGACATGATTAAATGTAATGAGGTATTTTGGATAGGATCCTGGAACAGCAAAATAATATTAGGTAAAAACTAATAAATTTGGATAAAGTATGATCTTTAGTTAATAAGGGGCACCCAGGTGGCTCAGTCGATTAAGCATCTGCCTTTGGCTCAGGTCATGGTCTCGGGTCCTGGGATCGAGCCCCACATAGGGCTCCCTGCTCGGCAGGGAGTCTGCTTCTCCCTCTCCCCCTGCTTGTGCATTCTGTCTGAAATAAATAAAATCTTAAAAAAAAATAATGTTTCAATATTGGTTCATTATATGTGACTAATGTACCACGCTAATATGTTAGTAGGGGTAACTGGCGTGGGGTTTAAGGTAACTCTCTGTACTATCTTTGTAACTTTTCTGTAAATTTAAAACTATTCTAAATATGAAATTTATTCTATTATTATTTCTTTTTGAAATATTATTTTATGTATAATATATATAGAATTACTGTATGATTATTTCTTTTATTGCTGTAAACAAATTACCAGAAAGTTAGGAATTTAAATGTGAATTTAATAGTGTTCAGTTCTATAGGTTGGAAGTCTGACAAAGGCCTCACTGGGCTAAAATCAAGGCATCAGCAGGACTGTCTTCCTTTCTATAGATTCTAGGGGAGCATTTATTTCCTTGCTCAGTTGAGTTGTTGCAGAATTCAGTTCTTTTTGGGTGTAGGACTGAGGTTCCTGTTTCCTTGCTGGATGTCAGCAGAGGGCAATCCCCAGCTTCTAGAAGCTTCCTATTCCTTGGCTCATGGTCCCCTTCTCTCATCTTCCAAGCCAGTAATTGTTATTTGTGTCACTTTTACACTTCAAATCTCTCCTTTTTTCTTCTGTCCGATTTCTGACTCTAGTTGGGAGGCGTTCTTTGATTTTAATGCTTTTTATAATCAGATAATATTTTATAGCCAGATAACCCAAGATAATCTCTTCATCTCAGGGTCAGCAGCCTTAATCTCATCTGCCCAATCCCATATTATATTTACAGATTCTGGAGACCTCGCACATTTGGAGGCAATATTTTGCCAACCATATTTATTTTTTAATATATACTTATGCCCAGCATCTTCCCCAGATTAATTAGATCATCGTCTGTTGGAGTAAGATCCAGACCTTGTTAATTTTTTTAACTACCCAGAAAATTCTAATATGCACACAGTGTTGAGAATCTATTCAGGAAGCGAGCAGGGGTGTCATTCTCATGGACACTAGCAATGGAGCTAATCACTCGAGTGTTGTCTACCTCTTCCCTTTCTTCAGTTGCAGTTTTGGTAACATAATCTCCATGTACACAGTTGACATTAAAAGTCATCCAGTAGTAGTTCTGATTTCTGAATGTTAAGATCTATTTGGTGAAGAGCCATCAAGAGAAACTATAATTCTTACCTTATAAATTATATAATTATATTTGTTTCTAAAAGGTTAAAGTGGGTCCTGTGTATGTTACGTTCACAATACGGCAATGTCTTCTAAAAACACAGGAGCTCAAAGCTCTTACAACCACAGATTCATTAAACTTAAGCCATCCTCTAGGGAGACAGCTGGCTCATTTCTTTCGATTTCTTGTATACAAACGTAATGGAGATTCTGAAATACTCTTCTGGGCTGGAGCATGGAGACTCATGGATATGGCTGTTTTGAAAGACTCTTTTACTTTAGTGGTGCTCCAGAGACTGAGATTTGAAGTCATAATTTTTTTCCTCTCTCTCAGGTCTCTTACAGGTGAAAGGAGCTATTTTTCTCTGGTATAACACATTGCTTCTGGATACAATCCAGATTGAATCAAAAAGTGCAATTAAATGCAGCTGAATCTTACATCTAAATGTCACTCTCTCCCTTTTCTTGGTTGCATATAAAGCAAAAGGAATAATCATGTTCCCGGAATTTTCAGGGTGAGAAGGAAAGAAATGAACTTTTCTTTATATCCTGATTTTCACTACTCTTTTCTTAGTCTTCAATTACCTCAGTTTTTATTTTTAAAAGTTTCTGTAAATATCTAGGGCTGCCTGGGTGGCTCAGTCAGTGTTGGGTGGCTAGCTCTTGATTCCAGCTTAGGCTGTGATCTCAAAGTCCTGGGATCAAGCCCCATATCAGGCTCCACGCTCAGTGGGGAGTCTACTTGAGAATTCTCCCATCCCCTCTGTCCTTCCCCACCTCTCATGCTCTCTCTCTTTCTCTCTAAAATAAATAAATAAATCTTTTAAAAAATTATCTAAGTGTGTAAATTCTATCAGGGTACTAAGGCTCTTTGCTATGAGATTCTTTAAGAAAAAAATTATATCCTCTAAATAATAATTGTAATTCTATATATTATTAATAAAAGGTAAATAACATTCATTTAGCATCTACTAAATGCTGTATGCATACATTATCTCAGTTAATTTTCATAACAACTCTCCAACATGATTATTATTTATTGCACATCTTATTCATCATCAGATACTACCATCTTCATTTTTCAAAGTAAAAAAATATGACTCCTTCTCATCACTATCACATGACTCCAAGCTGTCCTCATCTATCTCTTATACTACTGTATAAAATTCCTAAAGTTTTCCCTGTCTTCCTTCTTCTAGCCCTACAATAAATTCTTCACAGAGCAGCAAGTCTTTAAAAAATTAAAGTTAATTATGTTGTTCTCCTGCTCAAAATATTTTAATGACTTCCATCCCTGTAACATAAAATCTAAGGTCTGTACCTTGGTGTGGTAGGTGTTTATGTAATTCCCTCCCCTTGAGAGTGGGTAAGACTTGTGAGCATGACCGGAGGGGCCATCACCCCTGATGAGGTCACCATATTTTCAACATGGTAAAAGTGTAGGGATTTTGCAGGTATAAGCAAGATCCCAGATCAGCCGATTTTTGGTCAGTCAAAAGGGAAATTACCTTAAATTGACTGATGTAATCAGGTAAAGTCCATTAGACAGGAACTGGCCCCATCTTGAAGGTAGATTCTGGCTTTGGCCTCAACTAAACAGACATTTTGTGAATTGCTTATTGAAGGGACCAAAGGAAGGGACCTGAGGGCAGCCTCTAGGAGTTGAGAACTAGCAAGAAAATGAGGAATAACAATTCACTTGCAAAATAATGAATTTTGCCAATAACCTGAAACCTGGAAGTGGCTTCTCAGCCAGTCGAGCCCCCAGATGAGAATGCACCCTGGCCAATACCTTTATTGCACCCTCGGGAGACCCAGAGCAGAGAACTTAGTTAAGCTTCACCTAGACTCCTGATCTATGGAAACTGTAACAATAAATTTGTGTTGCTTTAAGCCACTAAGTCTGTGGTGCTTTGTTACACAGCAACAGAACACTAACAGACTTGGCCCACACATGTTGCCATGATCTTGTCCTTACTATCAGTCTCCATCACTAGGTTTGCTTTAACCACATTGGCTTTCTTATTGATGCTTGAACACACCAACATAATTCTACCTCAGGGACCTGGCACTTTCTCCTCCCTCTGCCCCACCCTCTTAGAGAAATCTTCCTTGACTATTTTTTTCTAAAATAACTCATAAACAATTCTCTTATCCCTCTTCTTCTGCTTTAATTCTCCTCTCAGTTCTTACTGCTACTCAGTATTGTACACTAATTTTTATATTTATGCACCTGAATGTAAGCTCTATGAGGCTGGGGACTTTGTATTCTTTATATCTAAATTTTATTCTGGAACGTGCTTTAACTGTGCTTGGCTAGGAGATGGAGCTTGAAAATATTTGTTGAATAAATAAATTTTATTGGCTAAGTAATTTGTCCAAAGTCAATTAGCAGTGTACGGTGGGTTCAGGATCTGAACAATGCCCTCTCTGACTCAAAAACCTATTCTCTTTCAACTGCAACATTCAGGTGCTCAAGAATCATGCAATTGGCCCCATGCAAATTGGCCCTAGAGTGAGAGAGATGGTGAGTGTGGGGAGGAGTCTTCTATGTGATTGAATCACACTGCCCCAGATTGTGTGGCTTTACTTTGCACTTTTGGGATAACTTAAAAGCAAAATAATATTCTACCTCCTTTTTCAGAAAAAAAATATTTTTAAAATATCAAACAAAATAATGCAACCAAAATCAAATAAATAAATATTTATTTGTAACATTGATTAAGATTAGGGTTTTCCTCCAGTTGGGAAAATAGCACCAACTGCAGGCAGGTTCTGTTCCAAATTTTTTTTTTGCTATGAGAAAGAGGAAGGTTTCATTCTCCATGCAGCTGCCTGGATGTAGCCTAGTCAATAGAAATGGAACACTTGGTCAACTAAACAGAGTAGCTTCTGAAGATATTTACTCTAGTCCCAAGCTATAATCTGAAAAACAAACACAGACAAACAAGACCTCTGCCCAGCATGGTTGCTTCTTTTTTTTTTATTGTTATGTTAATCACCATATATTACATCATTTGTTTTGGTGTAGTGTTCCATGATTCATTGTTTGTTCATAACACCCAGTGCTCCATGCAGAATGTGCCCTCTTTAATACCCATCACCAGGCTAACCCATCCCCCTACCCTCCTCCCCTCTAGAAACCTCAGTTTGTTTCTCAGAGTCCATCATCTCTCCTGGTTCGTCTCCCCCTCTGACTTACTCCCCTTCATTCTTCCTCTCCCAGCATGGTTGCTTCTATACAAGCAGAAAGCTAGAGCATTGTCGGAATCATGGGTTAGCCATGACAGGTTGAAGGGTTTGTGATTCTGCTCTTGATTGCTCTCGCCTTTTTAACGGCTGCTCAAGTAGAAAAATACTAACTGGGGGCACCTAGCTGGCTTAGTTGGTAGAGCATGTAACTCTTTTTTTTTTTTTTTAATTTTTTTTATTGTTATGTTAATCACCATATATTACATCATTAGTTTTTTGTGCAGTGTTCCATGATTCATTGTTTGTTCATAACACCCAGTGCTCCATGCAGAACGTGCCCTCCTCAATACCCATCACCAGGCTAACCCATCCCCCTACCCCCCTCCCCTCTAGAACCCACAGTTTGTTTTTCAGAGTCCATCATCTCTCATGGTTCGTCTCCCCCTCTGACATACTCCCCTTTTCTTCCTCTCCTGTTATCTTCTTCTTTTTCTTTTTTCTTAAAATATGTTGCGTTATTTGTTTCAGAAGTACAGAACTGTGATTCAACAGTCTTGCACAATTCACAGCGCTCACCGTAGCACATACCCTCCCCAATGTCTATCACCCAGCCACCCCATCCCTCCCACCCCCAACCACTCCAGTAACACTCAGTTTCTTTCCTGAGATTAAGAATTCCTCATATCAGTGAGGTCATGTGATACATGTCTTTCTCTGATTGACTTATTTCACTCAGCATAACACCCTCCAGTTCCATCCACGTCGTTGCAAATGGCAAGATCTCATTCCTTTTGATGGCTGCATAATATTCCATTGTGTATATATACCACTTCTTCTTTATCCATTCATCTGTCGATGGGCATCTTGGCTCTTTCCACAGTTTGGCTATGGTGGACATTGCTGCTATAAACATTGGGGTACACGTACCCCTTCGGGTCCCTACAGTTGTATCTTTGTGGTAAATACCCAGTAGTGCAATTGCTGGATCGAACGGTAGCTCTAATTTCAACTGTTTGAGGAACCTCCATACTGTTTTCCAGAGGGGTTGCACCAGCTTGCATTCCCACCAACAGTGTAGGAGGGTTCCCCTTTCTCCACATCCCCACCAACATCTGTCATTCCCTGACTTGTTAATTTTAGCCATTCTGACGGGTGTGAGGTGGTATCTCATTGAGGTTTTGATTTGGATTTCCCTGATGCCGAGCGATGTTGAGCACTTTTTCATGTGCCTGTTGGCCATTTGGATGTCTTCTTTGGAGAAATGTCTGTTCATGTCTTCTGCCCATTTCTTGATTGGATTATTTGTTCTTTGGGTGTTGAGTTTGATAAGTTCTTTATAGATTTTGGATACTAGCCCTTTATCTGATATGTCATTTGCAAATATTTTCTCCCATTCTGTCGGTTGTCTTTTGGTTTTGTGGACTGTTTCTTTTGCTGTGCAGAAGCTTTTTATCTTGATGAAATCCCAATAGTTCATTTTTGCCCTGGCTTCCCGTGCCTTTGGCGATGTTTCTAGGAAGAAGTTGCTGCGGCTAAGGTCGAAAAGGTTGCTACCTGTGTTCTCCTTTAGGATTTGGATGGACTCCTGTCTCACGTTTAGGTCTTTCAACCATTTGGAGTCTATTTTTGTGTGTGGTGTAAGGAAATGGTCCAGTTTCATTCTTCTGCATGTGGCTGTCCAATTTTCCCAACACCATTTGTTGAAGAGACTGTCTCTTTTCCATTGGACATTCTTTCCTGCTTTGTCAAAGATAAGTTGACCATAGAGTTGAGGGTCCATTTCTGGGCTCTCGATTCTGTTCCATTGATCGATGTGTCTGTTTTTGTGCCAGTACCATACTGTCTTGATGATGACAGCTTTGTAATAGAGCTGGAAGTCCGGAATTGTGATGCCGCCAGCTTTGCTTTTCTTTTCAGTATTCCTCTGGCTATTCTGGGTCTCTTCTGGTTCCATACAAATTTTAGGATTATTTGTTCCATTTCTTTGGAAAAAGTGGATGGTATTTTGATGGGGATTGCATTGAATGTGTAGATTGCTCTAGGTAGCATTGACATCTTCACAATGTTTGTTCTTCCAATCCATGAGCATGGAACGTTTTTCCATTTCTTTGTGTCTTCTTCAATTTCTTTCATGAGTATTTTATAGTTTTCTGAGTACAGATCCTTTGCCTCTTTGGTTAGATTTATTCCTAGGTATCTAATGGTTTTGGGTGCAATTGTAAATGGGATCGACTCCTTGATTTGTCTCTCTTCTGTCATGTTGTTGGTGTATAGGAATGCCACTGATTTCTGTGCATTGATTTTATATCCTGCTACTTTACTGAATTCCTGTATAAGTTCTAGCAGTTTTGGGGTGGAGTCTTTTGGGTTTTCCACATACAGTATCATATCATCTGCAAAGAGTGAGAGTTTGACTTCCTCTTTGCCAATTTGGATGCCTTTGATTTCTTTTTGTTGTGTAATTGCTGTGGCTAGGACTTCTAATACTATGTTGAATAGCAGTGGTGAGAGTGGACATCCCTGCCGCGTACCTGACCTTAGGGGAAAAGCTCTCAGCCGTTCCCCATTGAGAATGATATTCGCTGTAGGTTTTTCATAGATGGCTTTTATGATATTGAGGTATGTACCCTCTATCCCTATACTCTGAAGAGTTTTGATCAAGAAAGGATGCGGTACTTTGTCAAATGCTTTTTCTGCATCTATTGAGAGGATCATATGATTCTTGTTCTTTCTTTTGTTAATGTATTGTATCACGTTGATTGATTTGCGGATGTTGAACCAGCCTTGCAGCCCAGGGATAAATCCCACTTGGTCATGGTGAATAATCCTTTTAATGTACACTTGGATCCTATTGGCTAGTATTTTGGTGAGAATTTTTGCATCCATGTTCATCAAGGATATTGGTCTGTAATTCTCTTTTTTGATGGGGTCTTTGTCTGGTTTTGGGATCAAGGTAATGCTGGCCTCATAAAATGAGTTTGGAAGTTTTCCTTCCATTTCTATTTTTTGGAACAGTTTCAGGAGAATAGGTATTAATTCTTCTTGAAATGTCTGATAGAATTCCCCTGGGAAGCCATCTGGCCCTGGGCTTTTCTTTCTTGGGAGATTTTTGATGACTGTTTCAATTTCCTTAGTGGTTATAGGTCTGTTCAGGTTTTCTATTTCTTCCTGGTTCAATTTTGGTAGTTGATACATCTCTAGGAATGCACCCATTTCTTCCAGGTTATCTAATTTGCTGGCATAGAGTTGCTCATAATATGTTCTTATAATTATTTGTATTTCTTTGGTGTTGGCTGTGATCTCTCCTCTTTCATTCATGATTTTGTTGATTTGGGTCATTTCTCTTTTCTTTTTGATCAGTCTGGCCAGGGGTTTATCAATCTTGTTAATTCTTTCAAAGAACCAGCTCCTAGTTTCATTGATCTGTTCTACTGTTCTTTTGTTTCTAGTTCATTGTTTTCTAGTTCATTTCTAGTTT
The DNA here is from genome assembly GCF_037043125.1 of Eumetopias jubatus. NCBI lineage: Eukaryota > Metazoa > Chordata > Mammalia > Carnivora > Otariidae > Eumetopias > Eumetopias jubatus. Next base: position 130,674,148 of record NW_028274809.1, on the reverse strand, counting down.
CTATTTCAGCTCTGATCTTTATGATTTCTCTTCTCCTGCTGGGTTTAGGCTTTATTTGCTGTTCTTTCTCCAGCTCCTTTAGGTGTAGGGTTAGGTTGTGTATTTGAGACCTTTCTTGTTTCTTGAGAAAGGCTTGTATTGCTATATACTTTCCTCTCAGGACTGCCTTTGCTGTATCCCAAAGATTTTGAACAGTTGTGTTTTCATTTTCATTGGTTTCCATGAATTTTTTTAATTCTTCTTTAATTTCTTGGTTGACCCATTCATTCTTTAGTAGGATGCTCTTTAGCCTCCATGTATTTGAGTTCTTTCCGACTTTCCTCTTGTGGTTGAGTTCTAGTTTCAAAGCATTGTGGTCTGAAAATATGCAGGGAATGATCCCAATCTTTTGGTACCGATTGAGACCTGATTTGTGACCTAGGATGTGATCAATTCTGGAGAATGTTCCATGGGCACTAGAGAAGAATGTGTATTCCGTTGCTTTGGGATGGAATGTTCTGAATATGTCTGTGAAGTCCATTTGGTCCAGTGTGTCATTTAAAGTCTTTATTTCCTTGTTGATCTTTTGCTTAGATGATCTGTCCATTTCAGTCAGGGGGGTGTTAAAGTCCCCCACTATTATTGTATTGTTGTCAATGTGTTTCTTTGCTTTTGTTATTAATTGCCTTATATAATTGGCTGCTCCCATGTTCGGGGCATAGATATTTACAATTGTTAGATCTTCTTGTTGGATAGACCCTTTAAGTAGGATATAGTGTCCTTCCTCATCTCTTATTACTGTCTTTGTTTTAAAATCTAGTTTGTCTGATATAAGGATTGCCACCCCAGCTTTCTTTTGGTGTCCATTAGCATGGTAAATGGTTTTCCACCCCCTCACTTTCAATCTGGGGGTTTCTTTGGGTCTAAAATGAGTCTCTTGCAGACAGCATATTGATGGGTCTTGTTTTTTAATCCAATCTGATAGCCTATGTCTTTTGATTGGGGCATTTAGCCCATTTACATTCAGGGTAACTATTGAAAGGTATGAATTTAGTGCCATTGTATTACCTGTAAGGTGACTGTTAACTGTCTGTTGTCTGTGTTCGTTTCTGCTCTTTGCTGCTTTTAGGTTCTCTCTTTGCTTAGAGGACCCCTCTCAATATTTCTTGGAGGGCTGGTTTCGTGTTTGCAAATTCCTTTAGTTTTTGTTTGTTCTGGAAGCTTTTTATCTCTCCTTCTATTTTCAATGATAGCCTAGCTGGATATAGTATTCTTGGCTGCATATTTTTCTCGTTTAGTGCTCTGAAGATATCTTGCCAGTCCTTTCTGGCCTGCCAGGTCTCTGTGGATAGGTCTGTTGCCAATCTAATGTTTCTACCATTGTAGGTTACATATCTCTTCTCCCGAGCTGCTTTCAGGATTTTCTCTTTGTCTCTGAGACTCATAAGTTTTACTATTAGATGTCGGGGTGTTGACCTATTATTATTGATTTTGAGAGGGGTTCTCTGTGCCTCCTGGATTTTAATGCCTGTTTCCTTCCTCACATTAGGGAAGTTCTCTGCTATAATTTGCTCCAATATACCTTCTCCCCTCTCTCTCTCTCTTCTTCTTCTGGGATCCCAATTATTCTAATGTTGTTTCGTCTTATCATATCACTTATCTCTCGAATTCTGCCCTCGTGATCCTGTAGTTGTTTCTCTCTCTTTTTCTCAGCCTCTTTATTTTCCATCATTTGGTCTTCTATATCGCTGATTCTCTCTTCTGCCTTATTTATCCTAGCATTTAGTGCCCCCATTTTTGATTGCACCTCATCAATAGCCTTTTTGATTTCGATTTGGTTAGATTTTAGTTCTTTTATTTCTCCAGAAAGGGTTTCTCTAATAACTTCCACGCTTTTTTCAAGCCCAGCTAGTATCTTTAAAGTCATGATTCTGAACTCTAGGTCCGACATCATACTAATGTCCATATTGAGTAGGTCCCTGGCTGACGGTACTACCTCTTGTTCTTTTTGCTGAGGTGATTTCTTTCGTCTTGTCATTTTGTCCAGAGGAGAATAGGTGAATGAGAGAACAAAATGCTAACAGGTTTACAACGTCCCCAGCAAATATACTGTATACAAATCAAAAAGACCTGAAACCAGGGGAAAATAAAGGGAAAGAAAGAAAAAAGAAAGAGAAAAAGAAAAAAAAAGATAAAAACAAAAACAAAACAATACAAAAAAGGCAGAATATGATCAAATATGATCAGGCTAGTGCATAGATCAGTGCCACACACTAGATTTTGGGCGTATTTTGGTCTGTTAGAAAAAAGTGCCTCCTAAAATTTTAAAGGAAGAAAGACATACATGTACAAAATAAGGGTTGATACAATGAAGGGATGGAAGATGACTGTAAAGATGAAAATTATAAAAGATTTATAAAAGGACTTGGTAAGATAAGTTGTTTGAAAAAAGAAAGAAGATTTAAGAAAAAAAAAAGGAAAAAGGGAGAGAATGTGATCAGGCAGGAGACTAGAACAAAGCCATACACTAGTGATTTAGGGTATATTTTGATCTGTTAGAAGAAACTGTACCTCAAAATTTTAAAGAGAGAACAACTTATATATATATGCCAAAAATAAGGGTAACTACTATGAAGGGATAAAATATGACTCTAAAAATGAAAAATAAAAAATGTTGTTTTTTTTTTTTAAAAAAGGGATTTATAAGATGTTGGTTGAAAAAGGGAAAAAGAAAAATAAAAAAAAAACAGTCAACAAAAATTAACTTTGATGAAATAATGAATCATGGTAAAAAAAAAAAAAAAAAAAGCCATGAATCTATGTGCAGTATTCCCCTAGCGCTGGAGTTCTCCTATTCTCCTTGATCGATCAACTTGGTTTTGGCTTGCTGGCTGTTTGTGTTGATCTTCTGGGGGAGGGGCCTGTTGCTGTGGTTTCCAAATGTCTTTGCCGGAGGCTGAATTGCCCCGCCCTTGTCGGTCCGGGCTAAGCAAGCTGCTCGGGTTTGATCTCAGGAGCTTTTGTTCCCTGCAAGCTCTCCGTACAGCCTTGGAGGACCAGGGTAAAAATGGTGGTCTCCCAATCTCCACTCGGAGGAGCTGAGAACTCGGGACCCCGCTCCTCAGTGTGCCCCCAGAGAAAAGCAGTCACTTCCGTGTCCCCGGTCTCCGGCCGCACTCCGTGCTCACCCCGCCTGTGACCGAGAATTGCTATCTCTGGCACCCGACCCCGCGTGGAGTCTCCAAACCCAGCAGATCCCTGCAGTGCGTTCCCGCACCGCTCCTCCCCGGGAAGGAAGGGGAGTCTCCCCGGATCTGCCACTTGTTGGGTCCCTGCTGGGGGAGCCGTGCCCCGACTGGGCCGCAGATCACAGTTTATGGCAACCCCGAGCTGAGAGCCCGCGACTCTGCTCCGTCTCTGCAGCCGGCTTCCCTGCTCTGATCCCTGGGAGCTCTGGCGCACTCAGGCACCCCCCGTCTCTCTGTGACCCCAAGGGTCCTGAGACCACACTGTCCCAGGAGGATTCCACCCCCTGCTTAGCCACTGCAGCGACGTCCCTCCGCCAAGCCAACTTCTAAAAGGTCCGATTTTGTGCTCCGCGGCTCTATCACTTGCCAGAAGCGGCCGACGGAGGCCCCTCCCCCGCCGTCTATCCTCCCGAATATCACCTCGGATTCACTTCTCCGCACGTCCTACCTTCCAGTAAGTGGTCGCTTCTCTGTTCAGAGAGTTGTTGCTACTCTCCTGTTCGATCTCCTGTTGAGTTCGTAGGTGTTCAGAATGGTTTGATCCCTATTCAGCTGAATTCCTGAGACCAGACGAAATCTAGGTCTCCTACTCCTCCGCCATCTTGCTCCGCCTCTCGAGCATGTAACTCTTGATCTTGGGGTTGTGAGTACAAGCCCCACATTGGGTTTAAAGATTATTTAAAAATAAAATCTTAAAAAAAAAGAAAAAGAGGGACGCCTGGGTGGCTCAGTTGGTTAAGCGTCTGCGTTTGGCTCAGGTCATGATCCTGGAGTCCCGGATAGAGTCCCGCATCGGGCTCCCTGCTCAGCAGGGAGTCTGCTTCTCCCTCTGACCCTCCCCCTGCCATGTGCTCTCTCTCTCTCTCATTCTCTCTCTCTCTCAAATAAATAAATAAAATCTTTAAAAAATTTTTTAAAAAAAGGAAAAGAAAAATATTAACTGAAGCTTTACAGAACAGATGCATCTTTCTTTCATAAGCCAGGTGCCATGACCTTGGCAAGTGTTTCAGGGTCTGCCCGGTGTGGCTACCTCTTGGATGAAACCATACTTAGTTGTAAATTTTCAACAAATAGGAATACTAATAACTTACTTTCCTTCAATGTCTACTATGTTTAGGTATTGTTCAAATCAGTGGTGTGTTGAAGCTGACCTATACTGTGTTCCAAGAGCCAACTGGCACATGTCCCCACCTCCAGGTTCAATAATATCACATTGGCAGCTTTAAATTGGCCAAAGTGGGAGAATTTATATCATGGAAATTGGAAAATTCTATAATTGGGGGATTTTTTCCCCCCAAATGTCAGCTACTCAAATATTACTAGCATCCTCTAGTTCTAAACATTTTACATGTATTATTTCATGTAGTCCCTGCTGCAAACCTGCTGTTGTTATCACATTTTGAAAAGAAAGTGAGACCCAGAGAAGTTAAGAAAGCCAACCAGAGTCACACTGTTATTAAGCAGCAGAGCCAGGATTTCAACCCAAGCACTCTGACTTTTGAGCTCATTCTACATTTCACTATATCCACAAATTACAGTAAAATGAGGGATAACAGAAGCTTTATTTTCTATGTGCCCTCAGTATATTACCTGATGTTATTCACACTGAATAATGGGGCATTCTCTATCCATCCAGATTGCCTTGGGTGCCTGAATTTGAAAGAATTGTCCCCACTCTGAAACGGAGGGCACCAACAAAATAGGGTAGCCCTTGGTAGCCAAGCTTTGGTGATATCCATTCATAACTATGCTGGGGTGGAGAAATGTCTCAAACACTCATTGTCCTGATTAAGGCGTCATTCAGGGCCCACAAAAACATTGAAACACAACCTTCATTACCTTTATTTGGAACATTAATGGACAAATGTTCCTGGATTTATTTATAGGAATGCCAGTGCAAATAACCATGCACGAGTCTTTGTCAAAAATGACTTTTGGCAGAAAATCATCAGTCAGGATTTGATTCCCCTCATTAAAAAATACACAACCTAAATCAGAGCAGATGTAGTAGATTCTGAAACCCTTTAGTCAAGTTAGAGAGTCATGGTTTGTCCCATACCTGCTTCTGGAAAGAAAGGAAAATCATCACACAAAGATATTTAAGGGGATCTCAGGCCCTACTTCATAATTTTCTAAAGAAAATTATTCAAAAATGTTTGTTAAATAAAAGAATGAATGAATGTAAAGTCCATAAGAATTTAAAATAATCTACTTTCCCCAAAGATAGCATGTTTCAATTCTTCACTATAATTTGGAAATTATATCAAAGTCAGGGTCCCCAGGATGTTTTGATCAAACACAGTTAATCTATAATGCTTTTTCATGCATGATGTTTAATCAATTAATATTGGTAGAAGAAATAGATATATGGTAGAAGAAATTTTCAAGTAAATGTCTCATCAAGCCTATGACATTTTCTATGTCCAGCCTGAAAATTCAATTAAGTTATCCATTTTCCCTATTGATATAAATTTGCTAAAGCTGGAGCTAAATGTTTACTGTATTTACATAATTTTTAATGCAAACTTTGATAATATTGTGACAGTCATTATCGAAAGATGTCCTCAGTAACTTTCAGAAACCTTTCATTGGTGGTTCCTGGCCCACACTAAAGGGCTATCATATAGAAAAATCCAAGCAGAAGTACTGGAAGCCTCCACTACCTCTTACAAGACCCCCTGGGATGGTTAATTTTATATGTCAGCTTGGCTTGGCTACAGTTTCCTTATTGTTTGGTCAAACACCAATCTATGTGGTGCTCTGAAGCTATTTTTTTTTTTTAAGATTTTATTTATTTATTTGTTAAAGAGAAAGAACACAAGCAGAGAGAGCAGCAAGCAGAGGGAGAAGCAGGGTCCCCGATGAACAGGGACTCGAACCCAGGACCCTGGGATCATGACCTGAGCCAAAGGCAGATGCTTAACCGACTGAGCCACCAAGATGTCCCTGAAGTTATTTTTTTTAGATGAGATGAACATTAAAATCAGTAGATGCTGACTCTCCATAATGTGGGTGGGCCTCATCCAATTACTGAAGGCCTGAAGCGGAAAAAGCTGAGTGTTCCCAAAAAGGAAGGAATTCTGCCTTCTACACTGCCTTGGACTCAAGACTGTATCAACTCTTGCCAGAATTTCCAGCCTGCCAGCCCCATCTACAGATTTTGGATTTGCCAGGCCCCACAATTATGTGAGCCAATTCCTTAAAGAAATCTCTATCTCTTCGTATATACATTCTATTGGTTCTGTTTCTCTGGAGAACCCTAATACACTGCCCACCTCTCACAAAATAGAAACGAAAAAGTAATCCTGCATTATTACTTCTTATGATTCTAGATGTTTTGTCAATCACACTTTCAGCCCCGCCCAGCACAGGTATGGGCCTGTAACCTAGGTGTGCCATCAGGCTTTCCTCCCGGGGAATCTGAATCTTGAGCTTCAGGCCTGAAGCAGTGGGAAGAGCCATTTTCCAACAGCAGCTGCCTATAGAGACTGGATCTTCCAGCTGGGATTCTGGAAACTGCTTTCTGTCTTGTTCTCGAGCCTGGCTTTTTAACTTTTCTTTTTTTTTTTTTTATTCTGTAAGATTTTCTGTATTTCATATGAAATGAAATTATTTTACTTTTACTTCTATTTCAGTTAGCCGGAAGTCAGTTTCTATAGCTTGCAAACAAAAGGACTTCATTTATATGGAAATTGATAGGAAAATGTTTGAAAGCGAGACCATCAGGGTCAGACTGCCCCGTGTTTTGGTCTCACTCATTGGCATTCGGGCTTTATGCACTCACTGTATTGTTCTTCTACAGCTGCATTACCAAATCATCACAAATGTAATGGCTCAAAACAATACCCATTTATTATCTCACAATTTCTGGCTGTCATTTTTTTTTGAGTACTGGTGAGCTGAGTCTTCTTCTTAAGGTCTCACCAGGGTGGAAGCAAGGTGTCTTCCTGGGCTGTGATTTCCAACTGAAGCTCCAGGCCTCTTCTAAGTGGGCTAGAATGGGTAGAATCCCCTCCTGGCAGTTGTATGACCGAAGTCCCTGTTCTCTTCCAACCAGGGGACCCTGTCCCAGCTGCCAACAGGGTCTGCTCTCATTTCCTAAGGTGGCATTCGGGTCCTTGTCACATGGCCCCCTCCATAGGTTTTCTTATGCTTCCCTATCTATCTCTCTACCTTCAGATCCTTTTAAGGACTCATCTAATGAGATTGAGCCCACCCAGATACTCTTTCTTTTGATAAACTCAAAATCTACTAATTGGTGACCGAATCACAGGAGTGACTGTATTCATTCACAGATTCTGCCTATATGTAAGGTGAGGGGAGTTTTGCACCTAACAGGGTGGGATTCTTAGGGGTCTTAATAGAATTCTGCCTACCACAGGCAAATTTCTCAAAGGGTCTGCTTTCCTCAGTAAAACGAGGAAAATAAGTGACACTTTTAGTGGTGTCATAAAGATCAAATACACTGAATTATGTAAATTGTTAGAAAGAGCTTGGTTCACAGTAAGAACTCAGTAAATTGTTATCAACAGTATTCATTAAATGGAATAAAATTCTTATATTATATATTAAAATTCCCCTATTCCACTGGAAGTTCAAATGAATTTTGAGAAAATACATAAAAAACACTTGAAATATCACTATCTATAGTGAAAATTCCCTCGTAAGATATTAAAATTCTAGTTAATCTGTAATATGTGATCCCTTTTATGATTAGTTCACTAGGATAGCATTTTAAAAGCATGTAAGTGGGATTTATTCCTTAACTCTTTCCTTGCCACACTGGTGGTTAGATTGCAATAGTTCCTAATATAATGAAAGGCAGTGAAACACTTTCTCCCATATAACAAATTGGCTTCCTTCAGATTTTTTTATTAAAGATTTTATTTATTTATTTATTTGAGAGAGAGAGAGAGAGAGTGCATGAGAAGGGGGAGAGGCAGAGGGAGAGGAAGAAGCAGACTCTCCACTGAGCAGGGAGCCTAATGTGACATGGGGCTAGGTGCCAGGACTCTGAGATCATGACCTGAGCCGAAGGCAGATGCTTAATGGACTGAAAGACTCAGGCACCCCCAGATTTCTTTTTGCTACAAGTCTCATGCTCCTCTGTGTGCTGGATTTATGGTTAAAATCTTAAACCTAAAAGTAGTCTGCAGCTTTCCTCTATACCTATCAACTTCTCTCCTGCTGAGTTTTTTCAAGTTACACTGATTTCCCATTCATTGTCATTGTCAAACCCATCATATTTCAATCCGTTTTATTCTCCTGTTGCTAAGAAACAAAGTTGCTTTATTATGTAGGGTCTTCATATGCAGCTTTACTAATCAGTTAGAAATACATTTTCTTAGGGGATTATTTTCTGGATAATAGCATTTACTCCTTATGGTGGTTGACTATTGATGTTATGACAGTGTTTCTGTTATTGCCATTAAACTACAGCACAATGAGCTATAAATTTACCAGATGTTAGCTTTAGCAAAGAAAACCCAGTGACTTCATTTGCTCCATTAAGATTTGATCATCTGCACAGGATTTATGCTTTTAAAATTTTCTACATAAAAATTTCTACATAATGACTATTTTGATCGAGACTTTCATCCAAGAATTTAATTTGATTCAACACAAAGAAATGAAATAAAATACTGCCTTTTCAATGGAGATCTGAATGTGATCCTAGGGATGTTCACTTTCCCCTAAAAATGTTTGTTCTTTGCAGGCAATACAAGGGTTCTCTGTTAATACAGAATTAACAATGAACAAGCATTTTCCCCAGAGTCAGAGGTGTTATCGAGTCCACCGAAGGTCTAGTGGAACCAGCCAAGGATGTGAGGAAGAACATTTGGGACTGTTCCTGATTCCATGTTCTATCAATCAAGACACTTAACTTTTATGAGTACCGGTTTTCCTACCTCCAAAATAAAATAACAATACCTCTGGACCTATTTAACTGGTTTACGTGAAATCATATATTTGAAAGCTCTCTGTGAATAGATGCCCCATGAAAAGATCAACGGTATGGGCATAATTATGACAGCATCACTTGAGCTAGAGGAAGAAATAATTCCAAGATTCTTCTTTCCTTTCCAAGGAAAATAATAAAACTCACATCTTGATGGAGAGTGGAAAGGTAGTGATTTAAATTGCTGGAAAAATACCTGTGACTTTATTTGGTGCTGGAGGATGCTGAGAAAGTAGAAGTGCTCCTGCCAGGAGTTGTCCTGTGACAGTTTTGCTGTGAGCTGTGCTGTGTTCACTACAGCTCCTGCAAAAGTTGATCATATGGCCTCAGTGCTGTCACTGGGATTTAAAATTCTCTGGTGTCTGAAGCACCCACATCTCCCTGTATATCTGGCTTTCCTAAAAATGATGGAACTAAGAAAGTACAGCTTATGAATCCTAGGTATTATGAATCACATAGGTATTAGGTGACTTCATGTGTTCATGCTGTAAAGCATTGAAGTTTTTGGCATAAAAGGTACATTGAGCTCAGAAGCTCATTGTCCTTCTAGCTAAAAACAAGTAAGAATTACTTAATCAGTTGAAACTGGCTGAACAATTAGTTCATGAATCCTTATGAAAGATAGAAAATGTGTTTGAAAATGGCTTAAGAGAATACCTTAGTGTCTGTAAGAACTCATCGCACATGGCAAGTGACACTAAAAGCTTATTGAATAAAAGAACACGGATTTAGAATTCAAAGGAACAAAGAAAAAAGTAGCAGCTTGGAAGGATCAAACAAGCAAACATCATCAGAGCACAAGACTAAGATGCAAGTGCAATTAATTTACTTGAGCAGTGATCCTTCGAACAGCTACTGGGGAAGTAGGAAGATGAGACAAAGAAGGGGAGGAAATCAATGAGTAGGTTGGACAACTGGGCTTCAATTCTGCTAGGTAATATTGGGAGACTGTGTTTATACCAGAAGGGCAAGGATGCTGAGGTATTTATCTACCAACTCCCTTCCATATTGCCTGCTCCCAGAAGCGTGAGCTTCCTGGCACTTCCAGATGGCGTTGCACCCGGTCACGAGGTGGCACAAGCTCTCTTGGCCAGAGGAAGCCCCCAGGCTGATGGCAGGTGCCTGCCTAGGAAGCCCTAGAAAGTAATGGAATAGTGAGTCCTGAGGGTCACGGTCAGGCACCAACAATGTCTGCTTCATTCATTCATATTATATCCTAAGGAAATTTCTATGCAACTGGAGTATCCTCTCTGTGTTGTTAATTAAATTAGAATAAAATGATTGAACATTCTTTCTGGCCTGTGGTCTTTGGGAAAGCTCTCACTTAGCAGCTATAAATTCATCCTGAGACATCTTCTGCCCGAGCTCGTAATCGGGATCAAGATCTCCAGGTCCATTTATCAATACTTACTCCTACGACTTAGCAACATTATTTATCAAATAAATATTTATTGAGCAGCTTCTCTATGAAAATCCTTCTGCTAACACTGGTGACATGAAGTTAAATAAGATAAGAGTCCCAGGTTTCAAGCAGAGGAATTGCGCTTAGAAACACAGAGTTACTAATAAAGCCCGGAAGATTCAAATACGAATTTGTGTCAGGTATTGTCGAACATGATTTCCTTAATTTCTTCTCTCTTTCCGGAAGGGAGGTGTTCATCCTATTATACTGCTATTTCAAATACCACTTTATACCAACAAAGGGGTAATTCTCATTTAAAAAAAAGCCAAATACCATTTTATAGGGAACTGGCAGTAGCCGCGGCGGCAATAACTCATTCTTTTGTCACAAAGAACAGAGCATTAAAATAAGCATTTGTGTATTTTATTTATTTATTTTTATTTTACCTATCATTTTTTAAAGTTCTTGTTTAGTTCGTTAGCTAACACAGTGTAATATTAGTTTCAGTTGTATGACATAGCAATTCAACAGAGTTTTCACTTATTTTAAAAGAAGTGTGATTTTTAGACAATTTTTAGGAGAAACTATTTTCAGTATGATAAAAGGACTCAATAATTTCTTTATGTCAATGAGATATTATTCTATTCCTCCAGTTACTGTAAATATGTAATAATTCCCAGTCAGTAAAGGAAAGAAAGATAGGTTTATAGGTTGAGGAACTGTAGTTCTTCTTTAGTAGATTTGTTTTTTGAGAGATTCAATTTTAAGATAAAAGACTTGGTGCCAATATTCAGGTTATTCTAGAGCTTTTGAAAACAAGAAGATGATGTGTATTTGCTTTTGGATCCTGGGAGATAGATAATATAAGGCCTGGTGATTGCATAGGTAATCAGTTTGCACCAGCAGACACCCAGAAAATCAATGAGAACTGATGAGTTTTGTCAGCCAGCGATATGCTAACTTCTGGTGAGATCTAGGGGAGCCAACCCCTATGGCTCCAAGTGTGCCTTAACCAAATAACTGATAGGCAGCTGGGAGCCAGGATCACTGAAAGCCAGACAAGCCAGCTGAACGTATGAGAGCTGACCTGAGACAAGAGGGTCTCCAGCTCCAGAAGAACCAAGTGGGGCATTCAAGTCCAAGAGGCCGACAAAGTGATTTTATTGCAGACTGGCTCAGTCCTCACAAAGAAATCAAAGTGGAGGCCAATTTTTGCTTTTGAATGTATTGTTTTTTCTTTTTCCTCTTTTGCTGCCTAGGTAAGTGCTATGTTTGAAAATGTTAGAACAATCAGGTTTGAGTTCTGATAGACAACAAATGCCATTTCCTACCCACTTTTTCACCCACTGAATAGCTAGCCACCTTTCACCCCGCCAGCTAAGAGGTTAGGAAAGTAATGTATTCCGCTAAATAATGCCCATTTTAGATCAAGCAAAACCTAAAGAGAAAGCCACCAATACCTGGATTGGATGGATTTTATAGTGTATTTCTGTATCCTATGATGTTTCTCCACTGACCAGCAAAAGGTGATCCCTTTACACTACCCACATTCTGCTAGATATTTTCCAATGTTAACAAAGGAAATAAAAGAAAATAAAGAGACTGACTTGAGATCCAATTAGTTTTCTTTTCATAAGTTTGAAATGTAATCAAATCAAATATTGATTTTTATTTATTAAACCATTTCCTTATAAAGACATTTCAGAAATAAAATTTCTGCATATATTATTTTAAAAATCCGAACTATTTTTAAAAACAGAATAGAAGAGGTTTTAAGTCATTCTGCATTTTTTAAAAAATGATTTTTTTTGATGTATCACCATGGCAACATTGTGTTTTCTCATATAGAAACATTTCCTTTGAGCAAACAAATTATACCAAATGTTTCATTCCTAAGCAATGGAAAAATCCTCTCTACTGCCTTGGGAAATTCTGACAGAGTTTAGAAATGAATACTATTCATCCGTTTCCAGTGTTTTAAGAGAGGAGATTTATCAGGGTATGTAATAAAATGAACTGTACTTTAAGAAAATGTATAGCTGTTGGATAAACACATTTCTACATATGACTTAGTCATGTACATTTTAATTATATGCATCTTAAAATGTCGTAGCTTCCTAAAGAACAAGTTAAAGTTGAAAATCAGGCAGTTTTTCAGGTTTTAAATACAAAGGTATAGTATATTATTTGTTTATACTTTTAATTGCAGTGTTATTTACTATAGGCATTTTATTTAATTGAATGTTGCATGTGAAATAATGAGCATAGTGTTACACACAAATTATTTGTTTAATTTTTCTATCCAAATAATTTTTAACATAAAGTTAGTATTTAAGAGGGAGAAGGGAATGTATCTCTTTAAGCCCTTTAAATCTAGAATTTAGGAAAAATAATTTCATAGGTAATAGGCTTCAATAGGTAGTTCAAAGGAAGCACAAAATGCTTATAGTTCTTAGAAAATACTTAAGGCTGTTCCTTTATTTTTCCAAATATAAGTTATCTTTCCTTTGCCAGCATTTGTGCACAACATTCATTCATTCATTCATTCATTCCAACAAATCTTTTTGATCATCTACTAGGTGTAGATGATCAAAGGTCAGGTACTATGGTATAAAAAAAATGAAAGGTAAAAGTGAAGAATAAGTCCCCCATCTTAATTGATCTTTGATTCAAATGGTACATTCACAGAAGAAATATTCTTAAATAAGAGATAATTGTTAAACTATTTGGTATTTTCAAAATCTAATTTGTATCCTAAAATAAGCTTTCAAAATACAATAGTCTCTCTCCATCTCTCTCTCTCTCTCTCTGCCTCTCCTCTCTTTCTGTCAGATTCATTACAAAATTCTTGTGGAAAAATCTTTGGAGTCACACTTGGCTTACGTTAATGTACCAGATTTGCTACTTATTACTCAAGTGACCTTGGACAATAAATGAATTTCCAAATTGTATTTTATAGAATGTATGTTCCATGATGATTATAACATTATCTCCCATTCTATAGATTCTCTCATATTATGACCTTGCTGCTACCCATGAAGATATGGAGGCTAATTCTCCTCCCCTTGAAACCTGGGCTGGCCCAACGACTCACCTGTAACCAAGAAAATTTGGTGGGAGTGATGCAGCTCTGTCTGGTTGTCTTGGGATGGTCGCTCTGGGAAATCCAGCTGTCATGTAAGAAATCCAAATACCCTGAGAATGCCATAGGGGAGAGACCATGTTGACCGTTCCCACTAAACCCAATGATTCATCCGTCCCCAGAAACATGAGTGGCATTTCTTGGACTCTCCAAACCAACCCACCTACCAGTGGAGCTCCAATAAGTGGCTTCAGTCAACAGAGCAAGGAGCAGAAAATTCACCTAGCCCAGTCTGTCCAAATTCCTGTTTCACAGAACTTGTTAGATACACAAAATGGTTTTATTTTATGCTACTAAGTTTTTGGGGTGATAGGTTATACAGTAATCATGATTGGAACACTATCCTATGACTATTGCATGTTTCTTATTGCAATACATCTAGAAACCAAATTTTCTGGAATGGAAAAACTTTAAAGCAGAAAACATTTGAGTAATTCCTTCGAGGGATAGCACTCATTCACTGGAAGAACAGCACTCTACCTCTAATACCTAGACAATACTACACATCTTTTATCACATAGACATTCCTGTAAAATAAGATAAAAAATGTAAAATGTAATTGGGAAATAAGTTTCATATTTTTCCAGGCTCTGTAAAGTATTGCAAAATATTTGTCCAGGCCTTTTTTTTTTTAAGATTTTATTTATTTTATTTGAGAGAGAGTGAGCAGGAGGGAGGGGCAGAGTGAGAGGGAGAGAGTCTCAAGCAGAATCCCCATGAACACAGAGCCCAATGCAGGGCTTGATCTCACAACCCTGAGATCATGACTTGAACCGAAACCAAGAGTCTGATGCTTAACCGACTGAACCACCCAGGTGCCCCTGTTCAGTTCTTAATATACATATTTTCCAGGTGTGAGTTTCTTACATTTAGACAAAGATTGTGATATTTATTTTTCCTTAGAAATCATTGTTCTTTGACAACTTAAAGTCACCCATTCTTCCCACAATGAGAGGAAGCAGTACTGTCTCTGCCTCAGTACTCAGATTCCACTGGAGAAGTCATCAAAAGGATGTGACTGACGATTGGCATGGGCATTCAGAGGCTCCTTGTCCCCCTCCCCTGTCCTTGGAATGTGGGACCCACTTGCCTTTCCGGTTCCTGGAGGCTGCTCCAGGGACACAGTATGGAGATAGTGACGCAGTGATGAAAACACCAGCACAGTAGATGTGACTGAATCTAGCCAAGGCCTCTCTGTAAACTGTTAAGATCTGGAGGGAGAGTACAGGGATCCATTCATCTTTCTGCCACTTAAGACAAGTCTCGTTGGTAAGTTCTCTTTGTTTATTAAAACTGCCCCCTGCAAGCCTGGAGTGGCCTGCCACTTCCTCGGGCTCTCCCTGCCCTCTGAGTACAGGGGCCAGACAGACTCACAGAGCCGCTAGATCTTGGAACATATTCCCTGTGCTGGAAGGAGATGTCAGTAATTGTTTCCCTTGTGGATGTGATTTTTGAAGTACTTCTGGTGAATTATCACTTTGTTAAATATTATTTGTGACTAAAAATAAAATGTATTCAACATAAAACTGAACTTTTACTAATCCTCTTTTAGCCACTTACATACAATTTTTATATTTATTTTTAATTGTTGTTTACATCCTTACAAGGAAAGTCAGATTATTTTTTATTTTATTTATTTATTTTTTAAAATTTATTTGTTTATTTGAGAGAGAGAAAGTGTGCATGCAGGTGCCTGTGCACCTGCATCTGAGTGAGTGGGGGGAGGGGCAAAGTGAGAGGGAGAGAATCTCAAGCAGACTCAGCGCTGAGCATGGAGCCTGTCACGGTGCTCCATCCAACAACCCTGAGATCATGATCTGAGCAGAAATCAAGAGTCAGATGCTTAACTAAGTGAGCCACCCAGGTGCCCCAGGAAAATCAAATTGTTAAATAAAGATCAGTATATCTGTTAGAAAAAGAATAAAATACAAATGAAAAGAAAATTTAAAATTCTGATACATTCTTTTGCAGTTATGCTAAAGTCTCCTTAACGTCAATATAAATTTTAGGTAACTTACATTTTCCTGGGATGATGATCTGGATTGGGAAATAATTATGGCCTATTTCTATCTTAAATTCTGGACTTTGTTATTAGGTTTTTCAGGGTACTCTCTTTACAGACATGTATGGGAATTACATTCCTACTGCACCAGGGTTGTATTTATTCCCTCAAAATGTACCCTCCTTTTTGGCCCTTCTTCAAATTAGGAGGCATGACGGCTTCTATACCAACTTCTACTTCACTACAGTGTTACACTGTTTTTTTCTAAAAGGGGTTATAAATTGATCACTAACGATTTGCTCTAATTTGGTTTCATCCATAAAATATCTACCAAATATTTGGTGAAGTTGAAAGTAGTTAGAGGACAGCTTGATGAATGATGCCTATGTTTTCCCATTTCACTTTTTCTTTAGAAATTTTGGTCTGTTTCTGCCAGCAATTAGAAGTTTTTCAATCAGGAATATTTAGGGGCTCTCCATAAAGGAGTTTAAAATGAAGAAGACTTTTGATTCTCAATAATGGTTTCCCATTCAACAATTCCATATTTTGTGTGATTTTCCAATTAAGTTAAATTAAGCAGAGTTCCAGTGTTTCATGCAATAGTACTTTGTTATGGGTCATAGAAATTTTAAGAAAGCATACATAAAGCATATATAAACAAATGTTCTTATTTAAATGACTTGATTAAAAACAATATCCCCATTATGACTACATAGCTATCTCAATCTCTCCATTACCTAAGTAAAATGTTATTATCCAGTGCTTCTTTGAAAGGAGTAGTGGGTGGAATCTTTTTCTTTTCTTTTTCAAAGCTCAAAAGTAAATAGCACAAAGAATGTATACTGAGTAACTTAAAAGGAAAAGATTTGCTGATGCAAACAGCATGAAGGCTCAATATGAGCACCTAGTGAACAGCAGCTTGCCAGCACCTGAAGGCAGTGTTCGGTGTTGATTGGATTATTTATAGATTCTAAAGTCCATTTACAGTCTATGGAGAGTACAGGTGCAGAGTGGAAGAATTCTTAAGGTGCCTTTAAGGACCCAGCAAAAGGAAATTATAAGCTTGTGATTCATCTGTGTGGATGTAATTGGTGGTGGGAAGGATGAGCTTGATGAGAAAATAAACAGAAACATCAAAGCCGTGTTGAGAAATGATCCTGCAGACAACATGCCCACAGGAGGAGGCCAAGTCGGGGTGCAAAGTCCATGCAATTAGTCAAGTCCCAGGGGAGAGCACATTAGCCAGGTCACAGATTTCTTCTCAGTGGTTACTGTCAAGGCTATTCTTTTCTTTTCTTTTAAAGATTTTATTTATTTATTTGAGAGAGAGAAAGAGAGAGGGCACGAGTGGGGGGGCAGTGTGCAGAGCGAGAGAGGAAGCAGATTCCCTGCTGAACAGGGATCCTGACATGGGGCTCAATCCCAAGACTCTGAGATCATGACCTGAGCCAAAGGCAGATGATTAACCTACTGAGCCACCCAGATGCCCCAAGGCTATTCTTTAAACTAAAGAATCCCACTTCAAAAACCACTCTCCTATTTTTTTTTTTAATTTAGGAATAAGAGACTAAAGAAAATTAGGGTTCAGGAATATCACTCTCACTGCAAGCTTTAGCATCTGGTTTGGAGCAAAGTACTGCTAATATTGACTGACTTCAGAGTCAACATTCATTAAAATGTCAAGAACTAAAGGGGAAAATGTAAATCTAGTTGGAAAAGTGCAAATAAACTGGCTTCTTAATGAATTATATAAATGATCCAAAATTGGATTGGAAATATAAGGAGTTTAAAAACTCACTGAGAAATAACCAGCAGTAGAAAGACTGTTTCTCTTGTGTGCTTGTGTTGGCATGTTTAGAGCTGCCAAACTTGGATTACAAAATCTGAAATCCATCTCTTTGCTGGTTCTTTAATTAACTAAAGTAAAAGACTCCTCAAAACACCTCTCCGTTATTGTCTCATTATTGACTTCTTTCTTGGCAGGTATTCATCTAAACTCAAGCTGGAAAGATGAATGTTCCCTCTTTTTAGATATTATAAGGCAATAGATTTTATAATATTTCCTATTGGTATTTTATCAGAATCAATTGGGTATCATTTGCAACATTTTTGTTTAAGATATGGTTTAAAATATCTTTAAAGGAAGATTTGCAATCTGACTGAATTTCCTTATGTGACCAGTTAATTTAATTAATTAACTGCTGGATTGCTGGTAAAACATTATTTCTGAGTATGTCTGTGAGGGTGTTTCTAGAAGAGATTAGCATGTGAATCGGTAGTCTTGAGTAAAGAGATCGCCCTCACAAATAGGAGCATTAATCATCCAATCCACTGAGGGCAGGAGGGGAACAAAAAGACCAAAAAAAAAAAAAAACACACCAAAATGAATTTCTTCCCTCTTTTCTTGAGCTGGGACATACATCTTCTTCTGAACTTGGAGGACCTTTGGACTCTGGGACTTTGATCAGTGGCCTTCAGACTCCGACTGAATTATACCACTGGCTCTTTTGGTTCTCCAGCTTGCAGTCAGCATATGCTGCATAGCTCAGCCTCTATAATAATGCAAGCCATTTCTCACAATAAATCTCCTCATACATATATCTATATATTTGCTTTTGGGTCTGTTTCTCTGGAGAATCCTGACTAATGTAACTAACATTTTGTAACTCTTCCTAAGAACTGAAAAATGTGTACTAATGGACACAATAACTGTTGATGTGACCTTTTGGTTGTCCAGTTATTTGGAAATAGCTTGTCAACTTGCCAATGACTGTAAAAAGTAGAAAACCAAGCCTTAAGTGGCTACTATGATAAAACTAGGTTAGATACCAAACCAAGAGACAGAAAATTGAAGACAGTGGAAAAGGGATAAAAAGTATCCAAAAATATCATCTGCTGGAGAGCAAGCAAATACTTTAGTTCCCAAGAAACCCAGATTTAAGAAAGAGGGAAGATCTTACTGTATGGTAACTGTTTTACTTCTCTACATTTAATATTTCTTGGAAGATTGTCTAAAAATGAAGTGGAAGTGAGTTAAGTGGAAAGAAGATAGATCTAAAAGTCATAGTCTTTTGGCCATCACATTTCAGGAATATATTTATAGTAGGATAAAGAAAAACTTAAAAAATAGAATTATTTAATTTTGTAAATCGGTAAAGACTAGGATGCTAACTAAAAGGTTGTTGGGTATATTTTATTGATAAATTCAGAGAAAACCGTTACTTCAATTCCTGTTCCTACAGTTCATGATTTTGGCTTCACCTGTGATAAATAGCTGATTATAAAATTATCATTTTATATATGCTTTTGGCCATCTTTATAACTGAATCTGGCCAATGATGTAAAATATTATATTTATTGTCAAGATTGCTAAGAATTAGTTGGTCCCAAACCAGGTAACCATCTGAGCTGTAAAGCAACAAAATAACCTGAATAAGAAATAAAAAATCTGCTTGTTTATTGTAAGAGATTTTAAAATTTGGATAAATTCATGAATAGTGTAATTTATACCTTTATAATTGGTCAAATTTTTTGGTTACACTGATTATCTTTTCTAAGTGAAATATATTAGCAACTTGATGACACGTATTCAGCTAGAGGAAACAGTTCTCCCCATTTTTTTCTAAAAGAATGACTGAGGATTTGCCAAAAGAATTTTTGTAAAATTCTCGTTGCTTTGCTGCATCTTGTTAATTAAAATTACAACAGAATGTTTGCTGTATGTGCAAAATAAAACATATTACTATGAATTATTTTTGTTTATTAAAATCACATTTTAGGAAGAGGGAATAGACAGACATTTCCCTGTTCCTTCCATCAGATACAGTTAAAACCCCCGCACATTATATCTAGAGCAAACACAAGAATATGCTGAAGAGTAGAAGAAGGCAGACCGGCCAGGGGCCTTAAGATGTGAGGAGCCTCACAGTGATAAGTTCTCTGGATTTTTTTTTTCCCTCATATATCCTAGACTTTGAATTGAAGAAGACAATAACCTGGAAATGCCAAAGGGTAAAGATGAAAAGAACTCCAATAAAAACATATACTCCTTTGACCAGGGACTAGGAAAGGGACAGGCTAGTGAGACAGAAAACTTTTAGACAATAACTGTTCTGTTCCAGGCAGAGGACACAGGAAAAACTGTGGCTCGCTCCTTTCTACACCAAGTAGTGGCCAAGTGAGGAGATTAGATTTGCACCCTCAGCAGGCTATAGAGTGGTGTTCCAACACCTCTGTTTGGGTAATGTCAGAGGAAGCCAAGTAGGGGGTCAGGACTTTTATGCTCACTGGCCAGTAATGAGGTTCCCCCACCCTGGGAGGGTAAGGGAAAGACTGGGTTTCTACCTCCACCTGGCTGTAAAGAGGTGCCCCTCTCCCTACCTGATAAGATGGTGCAGAGGAGACCTCCTGAAGAGTCAGGACTGTTACTCACTGGTAATGAGGCCTCTCCCATTGCTGTATCAGTGGACATCATGCAGGAAGCTAGAAATGCCACCCCTACTCTGAAGTAATGAGGAGCTCTCCCACTTGGGTATCAGTGGAGGCTAAGTAGGGAAACTGGATTTCTTCCTGCCCTGCCTCCCCCATGGGGATGCTCTCAGAGAAAGCCAGCTATATCAGAAAGTTTAAATAAGATCCAGGGTATTATAACAAAATAAAGAAAGGTCTAGGTTTCAATAAAAAAATCATTCCTCATACCAAGAAACAAGAAGATCACAAACAGAATAAAAAAACACCATAGGTAGTAACACTGAGATGAGATGTTAGAGTTATCTGACAAAGAATTTAAAGAAAGAATGATAAAGGTACTTCTATGAGCAATTCCAAACCTGCTTGAAACAAATTAAAAATGAGAAAGCCTCAAGAAAGAAATAAAGTCCCAGCAAAGAAAGGGAACCAAATGGAAAATTTATATGAAAAACATAACAAATGAAATTTTAAAAAACTCAGTGGATGCTGTTGACACAGACTGAGAGGACAGAAGAAAAAAATCAGTCAACTGGAAGGTGGGACAAGGGAAATAACTCAATCTAAACAACAGAAAGAAAACAAACTAAAAAAGAAGAGCCTCAGGGACCGGTGGGGCAACAACAATAAAAAGATCTGATGTTTATGTCATTAGAGTCCCAGAAGGAAGAGGGAAAGAGGGCAGGGCTGAAAAGTTCTTGAAGAAAAGAATTACCAAATTTATAATTACCAAATATTACCAAATATATAAGAGATATAAACCTACAGAGTCAAGAGACTGAGTAAACCCAAACAGGATAAACTCAAAGAAATCTATGCTAACATATATCATAATTAAACTCCATGAATCTAAAAGCAAACAAACAAAAATCTTGAAAGCAGCAAGAGAGAAATGCCATTTTATGTATAGGGGGAAATAATTCAAATGACAGTAAGTTTCTTAATAAACTTGGAGGCCAAGAGGAAGTGGCACAATATTTTTCAAGTGCTGAGAAAGGACAGTGAACCCAGAATCCTATACCTGGTGAAAAATATCCTCCAGAAATGAAAGGGAAATCAAAATAGTTTGAGATAAAGAAAACTAAGAGAATTTGTTGCCAGCAAAATGTTTCTAAAGGAATTACTAAAGGAAATTCTTTAAACAAAATGGAAACAATAAAAGAAACTTTGCAATATCAGGAAGAAAAAAAGAACATGGTAAGCAAAAATATATGTAAATGCAAAAGACTTTCCTTCTCTTCTTGAGTTCTAAATTGTTTGATGGTTAAGGCAAAACTTGTAAAAATGTCTGTGTGATTCTAAACATAGAGGAAATAAACAAGAAAAGGCAAAGGCATATAAATGAAGGCAAAGTTTCTATACTTCACTCAAACTGGTAAAAATATAACTGTAGCCTGTGACAATTTACATCCATAACCCCTAAAGCAATCACAAAAAAGACACATTCAAAAACACTAGATAAATCAAAATGGAATTCTAGAAAGTATTCAAGTAACCCACAGGAAGAAAAAGAAAAACAAAGCAATAAAAAAACAAATAGAAAACAAAAAAACAAAATGGTAGACCTAAGCCCCGACACATCAATAATTACAATACATTAAATGGTCTCTATACACCAATCAAAGACAGATTTTTCACACCGTATTAAAAAACACAATCCATGTACATGTCATCTATAAGAAGGCCAATTCAACTATAACAATATAGGGAGGTTGAAAGTAAAAGGATGAAAAAAGATGTATCATGCCAACTTTAACCAAAGGAAAAAAGGAATAACTAATATCAGATAAATTAGACTTCAAAGAAAATTACCAGAGACAGAGAAAGATGTGGTATAATGATGAGAGAGTCAGTTCATCAAAAAGATGTAGCAATCCTAAATGTGTATGCACAAAACAATAAACTGCAAAAAACAGTAGAACTGAAAACAGAATTAAAGGAGAAATAGATCCACAATTACAGGTGGGTACTGAAACACCCCTCTCTTAGTAACGGATTAAAACAACAGAAAGAAAATCAGTAAGGATATAGAGGAACTGAATAAGAACATAAACACACCAGAGTTTAACTGACATCTTATAGAATATTCTATCTAACATTGGAATAGAAAATTTTTCACATGTCCTTAAAACATTCAATAAGATAGACCATATCCTGGGCTATAAAAAAAACGAAAACAAAAACAAAAACAAAACCTCTCAACACACTTAAAGTATTTGAAATCGTAGAATGCATTTTTTTACCACAATGGTATCAAACTAGAAATCAAGAACAGGAAGATCACAAAAGGGTGGGGGGATGGGTTAGCCTGGTGATGGGTATTAAAAAGGACACGTATTGAATGGAGCACTGGGTGTTATATGCAAACAATGAATCATGGAACATTATATCAAAAACTAATGATGTAATGTATGGTGATTAAGATTAACATAACATAATAAAAAAAAAAGAAAGACCAAAAAAAATGCCCAAACACTTGGAAACTAAACAACACACTTTTACATAATCTATGGGTCAAAAGGAATTCCCAAAGAAACAAAGAATACATTGAGCTGAATGAAAATGAAAATGCTACATGTAAAAATTGGTGAGTAATAACTAAAGTGTCAAAAGATAAATTTATAGGACTAAATACAGGAGAAAAGAGGAAAAGCCTTAAATCAATAAACTAACCTCCGACTTCAAGAATATGAAAAAAATAAGAAATAAACCCAAAACAAGTAAAAAGAAGGAAATAATACATGAAAGAGCAGAAACCAATGAAATCCCCAACAGTATACAAAAGAGACAATTAATAAAGCAAAGAGCTGGTTTGTTGTGAAGATCAATAAAATTGACAAGCATCTATCAAGATTGACAAGGACAAAAAGAGAAAACATACATTTGTATGTTTTGAAAAAATAATTAAACTCTATAAACCGATATCAGGGATCAGTCATGGGATATTAACTGCAGACATTGCAGACACCTAAGAATAATAAGGGAATCCTATGAACAACTCTACACATATCAATTGTACAAACTCCTTGTCTACTTCCTTGAAAAATACAAAGTGTCACAGTTGATCCAATGTGAGCCCTATAACTATTAAGGAAATTGAATTCATAATTTAAAAACTCTCAAAAAGGAAATCTCTAGGCATAGGTGCTTTCACTGGAAATGCCTACCAAATGTTTATAGAAAAGTTAACACCAATTCCATACAATCTCAGGAAATAGAAGAGAAAGGAACACTTTCTAATTCGTTTTATGAAGTCAGTAAAACTGATACCAAAACCAGGCAAAGACAGTACCAAAAAAAAAAAAAAATCCCCCCAAATAAACAAAACTACAGATCATGAATATAGGCCCAAAATTCCTTAGCAAAATATTAGCAAATAAATTTTGGCAATATATAAAGAGACGTATACATCAAGACCAAATGAAGTTTATTCCAGGGATGCAAGGCTGGTTCAATATTAGAAAGTCAATCAGTGTAATCCACTATATTAGCAGGCTAAAGAATAAAAGTCATATGATCATCTCAATCAATATAGAAAAAGTCTCTGACAAAATTCAACCTCTATTCATGATAAAAATTCTCAGAAAAATAGGAATAGCAGGTAACTTCCTCAACCTGATAGAGAACATCTATGAAAACCTATAGACACCAAGATGTTGAATGGGAAAGACTGAATGCCTCCTCTAAGATTGGGAACTAGGCAAGGATGTCCACGCTCATCACTCTGATTCAACATAGGGCTAAGGATCTGGGTCTAGGCAAAGAGTTCTGAGACTTGACATCAAAAGCAGAACTATAAACAAGCCATATGTCCTTCAGTGTGTGAATAACAACAATAACAAACCGTGGTAGATCCACACCGTGGAGTTCTACTTAGCAATAAAAAGGAATAGACTACTGATCAACCTAACAATATGGATAAATCTTCAGAGAATTATGTTGGATTAGAAAAAGGCAATTACAAAACATTGCATACTGTATTATTCCACTGATATAACATTATTGAAATCATAAAATTATAGATATGGAGAACAAATTAGTGGGTACCAGAAGTTAAGGAGGAGATGGGAACAGGAGGGAAGTGGAGGGTAGCCATAAAAGGGCAACATGAAGGATCTTTAGGCTGATGGAAATGATCTGTATCTTGGCTGTACCAATGTCAATACCTTGGTTGTGATATCATCTTATGGTTCTGCAAAATGTTATCATGAGGAATACTAGGCAAGAGTACAGAGAACTAATCTATAGTATGTTCTGACAACTGCATGTAAATATACAATTTGTTAAGTTTAATGAGCAAAATGACATATTCCCTGCCCTATCAAATTGATCTGTGTCCTAAAAATTTTCCATTTATTTTTGTTTTAGTTTTTCAAATTTTTTTAACTCTACTCTTGCTAGATGCAAATTGAGAAGCATAAATAAGCTTTTTTCATAGACAAAACATGGCAAAGTTTTGAAAAAACTACTAAATAAATTTAAAAATACTAGAGTCCCACCCAAGCTATATAATTGTGAAATATGTAGGGGCAAAATTATAAGATATTTGGCCTTTCTTTTTTCAAAAGACTTCAGTAAAAAAAAAAAAAAAGCAAAGAATTAAAAAATGTAGTAAATCTTGACAATTATAGAATTTGGATTATGAGTGCATAGGAGTTCATTATATAATTCTTTCTGCTTTTGAGCATGTATGAAAATTTTCAACCAAAAAAAAGATAAATGGAAAAATATGGAAGGTTCAGCTCACTTTAAATTCCTGGGAATTATGTAACTATGCATCTGTGTATAAATTATGATGCTTAATGTCAAAGTCATTTTTGTGCTACTTATCTCAAACTGTATTTGAATGTTTTATGCACATGGTGATCATAACAATGATTGTTTACATTTTTTGGAATTTAAGGATGAACTCAAGATATATGTTTTTCTCTGTTATGTGTTTAGCTCCTTAAAACTGAAAAGATGATAAATAAAAGTTATAGTAGGTAGATACTAAAACTCATGATGTTTTAATTACTATTACATTTTGATAGTGTATTAATAGCTCAATATCATCATATCTCAATTATTGGTATTGCCATATAAACAGCAAACAGTGTTTTAGAAATAGTACTGCCTCTAATTTCCACTTCTAAATATTCATCTCACTTTTGCCTTCCCCTGATTTCCTGCTGATTTACACAGCTGCCAACCAAGGATTTTCAATGCCATATGAACATGAGATATGTTAAACTATTCAATCTGTTCTTTAATTTAATTAGACATAAACTCTAACTACAGTAGAACAATGAGTTTAATTTTCTCCTTTCTGGAGTCTAAAAGAGGATCTTGTCTTGGGACTCAGCAAACACGGAGCTCACTGACGTTCTGCTTTGTAATTACGATGTACTTTGGGTACAAGCTGGCCAAATGTGAAAGTGCACATGTTTCATCAGCTGTATGAAATAAGGTTTATACCATTTTGTTGAATATCATGGGGCACCACAGCATTTTTATTAGTAATGATCATGTATTATTTGGAATTTGAGCTCCGGGTAAATGTTCCAGTTCATTGACCTTGTTTTCCAACATCCCTTCCCGGACCTCACCTGAGAACTTCAATGATCACATCACACCCAGAATTACAGTTTCAACCATTCCACTGAAAGACCATAATTTCTGGCTTTCCAGCTCATGAACTCTACCAACCACCCCCACCCAACCCCACACTTAAACAATTTATCATCTATCAGGATCCCCAGTCTATTTATCCTACTACTTTTTTTATTGTCTCTCAACTCCTTAGGCAGAGAGTTTCATTGCTCTCTAGGTAGTTAAGATTCCATGCATCATTACTAATCTCACTGCCCTCTCTTCAACCTTTTTTTAAAAAAAAAATTTTCAGCAATCATTGGTTTAATAATTAATTTAAGACTATATAATCACATCTATATCCTGGAATGTCCATTCGGGATATCCCTTAGGACCAATCTCCAACTTTTTTTATCACTTGGAAACTCCTACCTTAGTTGAACCGAGCTCTTTGCTGACTCTGCTCCACTAATACTGTATCTGAATGTGGCTGGAGAATAGATAATCACACTGAAAGGACTCGGGTTAAATTATGATCACAAATATTAGATTCTTAGCTTTCTCTAGCAATTTGACACTTCCCTAGTCAATTTCCCAACTTGTCAGAACATTATTTCATAAGTCCTCTCTCCTCACATCTTCAATATTCCTTTTTCCCTCCTCTCGACTCTCAAGATAATAACCTTTCCTCGATCAACAAAATTCAGAAATATTTTTTGACACTGGGCACTGTTCTAAATTCCTGAAACACAAGGTGAGCGAAACAGGCATATTCCTTCTTGGTTGATGTTATATCTAAGAGAGAAAATTAACAATAGACATGATAAATTATATTATACCTTAAGGATATATTTATCTAGTCCCAAAGTTTTAAATAGTATCTCTATACTAATGGCACCTAAAATTATGCCTGCAATTCAAATTTCTCCCTTAAGTTTCAAATTTATATAGCATAAATATTGAAAATTATCTTTATCCAAAGTTGATATAATACAACTGAAAAAGTCTAGAGAATGAACAGGGAAAAATTTCGAAGAGTAACAAAATCCAGCAGGTTACCTGAGTACATTACTCATACATGAACTTAATAGTTTTCTTAAATAAGTATGAATGATTTAGAAAGTAGATTTAAAGAAAAAAATGATATATATTCTCCAAGATATATTAAAATAAAATAAGATGCCGAACACTATTGGATGCTATTTTCTGTGTTTAAAATTTTATAAATATTATTTCGCAGGCATAATTTATCTCTGGAAGAATACATAGGAACTGCTGAATAGAGGTGATGTATTCTAGAACTTGTAGTGTCTTCCCAAGGTATGCAGGTCTAATCATGAAAGGCAAGCTCTGGAAGCCATTTATCCTCTAAACCCTTGCTACCTGCCATGTTGGCACAGCTTGTTAGAAATGCAGAATCTCAGGCTTTGCCCCATACATGTTGAATATAATCTCCATCTTAAAACTACTTGGTTCCTGATATGAATATTAACACTTGTGAAGCTCCACTCTCAGGAGTCAGTTCATATTTGTTTATTTGAAGGTGAGGGAGGGTGCCCGGATGGCTCAGTTGGTTAAGTGACTTCCTTCAGCTCATGTCATGTTCCCGGGGGTTCCTGGGATCAAGTCCTGTGTCGGGCTCCCCTGCTCTGCGGGAAGCCTGCTTCTCTCTCTTTCTCTGCCTGTGCTTTCTCTCTCTCTCTCTCTGTCAAATAAATAAAAAAAAAAAAATCTTAAAAAAAAAGTGAGGAAGAATTTTTTTGAGAGAGCCAGGAAAAAAGCAACCCTTTTAGAGGTTCATAAAACCAAAGAAAATCTAGAGTCATCAACAGAGAGTGTTAAGAAAAACAGAAGATAGGCAGAACCAAACTCTTTCTCTGATTATGTATTTCAATCAGTTACCGTATTCTCTTGCTTGTAAACAGCCATTCCATCTTTTATGTTGAGGCTATTTTTAAATAATCGCTTTATTTATTTATTTTTTAGATAAGTCTTTTCCAGAGAGTATTTTGCTTCCAATTAATTGAACCAACATAAAATAAATACACAGCATGTTCTATTTTCCATTCTTTTGAAATATCCAGAATCATGAATTTCAATTATCTATTTGCATAGTAAGAATAATTATTATTTTCAGCTGTGTCAGCAATCTTTATAAATATTTAGAGATGGTAAATAATTATCATGCTAATCAAAGGAAGTAAAGCTATTTTCATTATATGAACAAGGTTGTCCTAGACTCCCCCAGTTATAAACCATATTTCTATTTCCTCTAGAAATAATTTTAGAAACAAAAGATATACTTTTAAATTTTGACATTTTCCAGAGTTAATGCATATGAGAAATATACAAAAGAATCATGTAGTACCCAATCTTTATAGGATATGAAACTAGGTTGAGCAAATCACTGGCTAGCTAAATACAAACTACAAGAAAATAATAAAATGGCATAATGAATTGATCTGGAGTATCTTTGAAGAGAACGTGGACTCTTAAAAAGCATAGCATGTGTGGCAGGCATGTTTTCTGTTTGATAGAGTAAGAGCTTAGTGGGGAACAATAAGGTATAAAGGACATTTTATGTAAGTGATAGGGAATAGATCAGTTATCTAAAAATCCTTCTTGGCTCCTTGGAAGCTCTAATGTGAATCCCAGCAGGGTTGACTCACTATGTTTTCCACTGAAGACAGGCATTGAACTGGGTACTCTTAAATAAAACTTAAGAACTACCAAGACCATTTTCTGAATGATAGGTGTTCAAAAATAGTATCTGTTGTGTATGAAATGAATTCAAATTGTTGGGAGAAAAATATATGGAAATGAAAGGGACCTAGAATAGCCAAGACAATCTTAAAAAATAGAACAAAGTTGGAGGACTCACACAACCTGATCTCAGTACAAAGCTACAGTAATCAGGACAGTGTGGCATGGTGTAACGTAAGGATAGATGTGTATCAGTGGAATAGAATGAAGAGCCCAGAAATAGTCCCTTACATTTATGTAATTCGTCTTTTTTACAAGGGTGCCAAAACAATTCAATGAAGAAAAAACAGTCTTTTCATCAAATATTGCTGAGCCAATTGGATTTTCACATGCAGAAGAATGAAGTTCCTTCCTCCCCTCACATCCTACACACACACATACACACAAATAACTTAAAATGGGTTATAGACCTAAAAGTAAAAACTAAAACTGTAAACATCATTTATGCATACGTAGGAATAAATCTTTGTGAACTTCGGGTAAGCAAAGCCTTCCTAGATATGACGCCAAAAGCTCAAGCAACAAAATAAAAATAAATAAACTAGACCTCATCAAAATTAAAATCTTTTGTGCTTCAGACAACACCTCATCAAGAAGGGAAAAAGCACACAGAATGGGAAAATGTATGCGCAGATCATTTATCTGATTTGTATCTAGTGCTGTACCTAAAATACATACAGGACTTCTACAACTTCATAATAAAACAAATCACTCAGCTAAACAAGAGGTGAAGGATCTGAATAGACATTTCTCCAAAGAAGGTATGCGACTGACCACTAAACACATGAAAAGATTCTCAATGTTACTAATCGTTAAGGAAATGAAAATGAAAATCACAATGAGGTGATTTTCACACCAACGAGGGCGGTTATACACAAAGGCAGCCAATTGTAAGTGTTGATGGGACTGTGGATAAATAGGAGCTCTGACACACTGCTGACAGGAATGCAAAGTAGTGTAGCCACTTTGGAAAAAAGTGTGGCAGTCCCTGAAAAGGTTAAACAGAGTGATCATACAGCTCAGCAATTCCACTCCTAGGGAATACACCTGAGAGAATGGAAACATAGCACACAAAAACTTTTACAGGAATGTTCGTAGCAGCATTTTCCATGATAGTCAAGATGAGAAATAACCCAAGTATCCATCAGCTGATGCATAGATCAACAAATTGTGGTATATCCATACAATGGGATATTATTTAACAATAAAAAATGAAGTACTGATACGTGGAAGATAAACATTGAAAGTATTATGGAAGTGAAAGAAACTGGTCACAGAAGACTACATATTGCATGATCCTATTTGTATGAAACATCCAGAATAGGCAAATCTGTAGAGAGGGATAGCAGATTAATGGCCGCCTAGGGTGGGGACATGGAGGGCAAATGGGGAATAACTGCTAATGGGTTTTAGAATTTCTTCTTGAGATGTTGGAATAACTTAATTTTTAAATATTTACACAATCTTTAAAATGCAGGAGAGTTGAATCAATATGCAGAAACATTTAAACTCTTTAGAGAATTGCTATCCTATACATCTTCCATGATATACAATCTCAAGTAAATGCTTCAGAAAATAATCTCTGAAAAGTGTCTCTCTTATGATAATTTCTAGTAAAATGTGAATTTCCATTCCATTGAGCTTATGGTGTTTACATAATTAAAATACAGCCAGTTGCTCTGGGAGACAATTGTATTTCTGAGGTTTGAGCAACAATAAGAAATATGACATTGTATTCCATTAATGTTTTTAACTGACTACCAAGTGGAAGTATATTAATCTTTTTAGATAGAGATATGTTACTTAGTCACTGATGTAGTGTCAAAAAAGAAGCATTTGACTCTTAACTGAAAGGAATCCATATTTGAAAGATAATTTCAGCTGAAATAGGATTAAGTCCATTGTGAAGTCAAATGACTGGCAGTTACCTACATGGTTGCCACCTGACTCAGGGCTTGATTCCTGCCGTGCCCCGGTGGCTAGTGCACAATGTTGGAAGATGGTCCCTGAGCCTGAATCTCTTCAGTTCAGAATGTCTGCTCTCAGACTCAGAGAGAGGGAATGATGGAGGAAGACCATTGGCTTTAGCTCTTCCCTGGGAATCCGGATAAATATTCAGCATGTAAAGAAACATTGTTGCACAGTGGATACCAGACTTTGTGCAAAATGCTGGCATTATAGAGAGGAGAAAGCTCTAATCTGCTATCCCTCTCTATAGATATGCCTATTCTGGATGTTTCATATAAATAGGATCATGCAATATGTAGTCTTCTGTGACCAGTTTCTTTCACTTCTATTATATTTTCAACGTTTATCTTCCATGTATCAGTACTTCATTTTTTATTGTTAAATAATATCCCATTGTATGGATATACCACAATTTGTTGATCTATGCATCAGCTGATGGATACTTGGGTTATTTCTCATCTTGACTATCATGGAAAATGCTGCTACGAACATTCCTGTAAAAGTTTTTGTGTGCTATGTTTCCATTCTCTCAGGTGTATTCCCTAGGAGTGGAATTGCTGAGCTGTATGATGTCTAGGACCATCTCAAAGAGAGGTCACAGCAGTAACAGGGCCAACTCAGATGGGTCCTTGTAGACTCCTGTGAGGATTTACTCTGAGGGAAAATGAGAAGCCATTGCAGGGTATTTTTTGTTCGTAAAGATTTTATTTATTTGTTTATTTTAAGTAAACTCTACACCCAACGTGGGGTGAACTTATGACGAGGCAATCAAGAGTTGCACACTCTACTGACCGAGCCAGCCAGGCAGGCAGCCCACCACTGCACAGTTTTACACAGAGAGGTAAGATTGTCTTTCAGGTACAAATGGTACCTCTGATTGCTCAATTGAGAACACATTGTAGAGGAGCAGGGGTAGAACAAGGGGGATATTACAGTTATCTAAGTAACTTTGTGGCTTTGACCAAGGTAATAATAGCTAGAGAGGTGGCAAGGAATGGACAGAGTACAGAGACAGGGGGTCAGATATCCCGCATCACGATATATCCGGAGTCTGACTTACATGGACTCTGGATACAAAGAGAGATGAAAAGAACAGCAAAGGCCACTGCCAGGCAGCAAAGAGGGTCTGGGAGTCATTCCAGCAGATCAGCTTCAGAATAGGGCAGTGGGAAGCAAGCCAAGAGACAGCAAGCCCAGGAGGCAGGCTAAAGTGTGTTGGGAATGCAGATCACCGCTTCCAGACCTGCAGAGGCTCCAACAAGGGAAGGCAGAGAAATGGGGCAGGCGATAGCCAAGAAATGACAGGGCCACTTGACATCTAGTTTCCATGGGAACATGTAGCCACCAATACACCAGTCTGGGAAAAGAAGAATGCATGTGGGTCATAAAGAATAAGAGGAGCTGATGACACACTTCGGGGGTAATGCATAACCACCCCACTTCCCCCATCCCCCACTATTCTCTCCAAGAAGCACAGGAAAGTGGTTTGACAAAAATTGCCATTCCAAGCAACCTGCAGGGGCACTAAGGCGTAGAATAACAGGTTTATTACTTTTCTGCTTCTTAACTATTCCTCAGGCTATTGCATTTTTAATTAAGAACCTTAAAACATTACATTTTGAAGTCACATCTCTAGGTATTCAGTCCAGGAAATTGGGTTATATCGTCCAGTCATTTATACAGTCAGCATTTCTGACCGTGAAGTATATGCCTGGCATTGTGTTGTGTGTAAAGAATGAAAAGAATAATCACCAAACTCAGTCCCTGCCCTTGAGAAGCTCAGAGTTAAACTATGGGAAACATTCAATGGAATGCATTCAATATGCAAAAGAAGTCTCCCACTCCGTGTCTGAGTAAAATTCATTTTCTCATTTTTTGTTTGGTATTTGATATATGTAACATTATAGTTTGCAGTAGGATAGGAGGATGGCCAAAAAAATTGTTTGAAATGAATAATGAACAATTTTTGAAATAAAGTGATCATGGGAGCGAAATATCACTGCTTAAATGAAGGCATAACAAGTGTTTTCCTCTTGAACCTAGAAAAATACTTCATAAATGAAGGAAGCATTTTGGAAAAGAATCTAAAAAAGTGAAAGAAGGAAAAGACTTAGGACATTAATGTTTTTTAAAAGATTACCTAAGCTTGGCTATGTCAGGCACAGATTTTTAGAATCACCACCAGCATCTTGAAAAAAAGACAGGGAGGCCTGAACAAGCATGCCCAATTATTTTCGGAAGATTTGCTCTGAAAGCACATTGTTTGTACTTTGCCTCTGGAGAGGGTGGCAGCTGAGTACTGGCCCCCGGAGATGCCCTGTTCTAATGCCTGGAACCTGTGAATACCTTAGGTTACATGGTGACAGCTAATTAAGCTGAAGACGGAATTAATGTTGCTAATTAGCTGACCTTAAAATGGAGAAAGTAATCTGGATTATCCAGGTGGGATATCCAATGTAATCACAAAGGTCCTTAAAAAATGAAAGGGGGAGGCAGAAGAATTTGTCAGACTTTTTCGATGTGAAAAAGATTCAAGGGGCTGTTACTGGCCAAGAATGTGGACTGAGAAAGGCAGTGACAAGCGCTTCACTCCTAGACCCTCCAGAAAAAATGCAGCCTAATTTCACCTTGATTTTAGCTCAATGAGACTCATGTAAGAGTTCTCCAGAAGTGTTAGAGAATAAATTTGCCTTGTTTTAAGCCACTAAGTTTAGGGTAGTTTGCTAATAGCAGCAATAGGAACTAATGCAGATAGCATATGAAATTGCCTGTTTATATGTTCCCCCCTTCTCCTCCCTTCACCCTTCCCTGAATACATGTTTCTCTCTGCCCAGAAGGTCCCCCCAGCTTTCAATCTCTAGCATTTAGCACACCTGGTGCCTAGTAGGCACTTGGTATATAGTTGTTGAATCAATAAATGAATGAGAGACTATTCCAGATTTACCTTTAGTTGTTCATTGAGTTTATTTTTTTTCTGCTACATGATTTTTTTATGGCCTCATAGTTTGGAGTTGACATTACTCCTATTGACAGACAAAACAGAGCAGCTAATTGAGGTGGATGGTTAAGAATATCCATTAGAAGTTCACTTCCCTGCGGTCTTGTTTTTCTCATTCTTACATTTGAGGACAAAGTTCAGCTCTTTGAAATCACTCCAGTTGCTATTTTAAAAGGCTGTAAGAATAAATGGATCTTGAAACTCAAACCCTGAACATGTAATCTGAAACAAAAGTCTGTGGAGACCTGCAGAAAGCCCGAGGGGTTCCAATTTGGGGTTCTAAATATCAATGTTTTCTTTTGCCTTTCCCCACCAAGCTGCTCAGCTCCAACCAAACTGTTTTCAGTCATTACTACTTATGATCATATATCTACAGCGGCTCCTCCCTCCCGCTGTTACAGTGAAACATCTTGTCTTACAGGAAGTGGGACCATGAAAATTGGTCTTGCAATCATTTCGGTTGTTTTTCATCTAAAATTACTCATATACAGAACAACTCACTCTGTTTACTAATCACTGTCATGACACTACCCATAATAAAAAATAATTCTGAGCCCTTTGAATATTTAATACCTTATTCAAAGCATTTCACACACTTTAAAAATATAGCTTGTCTTCATTAGAACGTAGAGAAAAACCCCAGAAAAGAGAAGATAAAATCTTATAATCCCCCTACATTACTTTAAATTATGTAAGTAACTGCTTTAAAAATTTTGGTGTTCGTCCTTTCGGACTTCCCATTTCAAAATTTTAGTTGATTATCTTCAAAGTGTGCCTGGAGGTTGGTATGTAATTTGAAATTATTGCATTTAGTTAGCTATTGAAAACACTCTAAGGATGAAAGTCACAATTGAAAGACCAAATATTAGACTAATTTTGAGAAAGACCAAAGTGGCCTTTGGCAACTAGGAATTTTCCAGGCACTTCTTACAGTCTTCACATGCCTGGTGTCATGAAGAGCGGGCCTGGGATCCCCTCGTGGACCTCTGGTGTTCTTTTAAACGTAAACAATTTTCAGAACACCAACATCAGAGAAGGCCCCTCTGACCATGGTGGGTCAGAACAAACATAAGAAAGATCACTCCATAATTATGTCTGAGCATGTAAAAAAAAATTCCAAGCCACAAAACGTTCCCCATTTTGGCTAATGTGACTGACCACTGCTTCTTTACGAAATAGAACTTTAGCTTCATTTTGGTCCACCCTCATTCTATATAATACTTACTGAGATACCTAAGTATAGGATTATCTCTGCTTCCTGACAATGCCTGATCCAGAGTAAAGCTCTGCTTCCTTAAATCCAGCATAAAGCCACCTAACCAAAGCCCAGATCCTGTACTAAGTCCTTCGTAATACCGTCCTACTGAGATATTCCACATTTTGCCATGATGTGTATTCTCTACCATTGCAATTAGCAGTCAACCCAATTCATTCAACTGCATGTGTGTTTCTGGTGGTCTTTGGCCAAGGAGCATTGACATTTTAGAAAAGAACTTCAAATAGATCATAAAACCTGTTTGTTCAAATTTTCTGTGCTGCTTATACATTCAGTTAAATTTTTGGAGCATTTTACTGTGTCAAGCATAATTCTAGGCAGTAAGTATTCTGTAGTGAATATGACAAAGGTCTGGTTCTTAAATTCTTAGGGTCTTTACGTTATCTTGGGTTTGACGGTCATATTTTTAAGAGATTAAATGTTTCCTCAAAGTATGGAGGAGAATCCATTTAAGGTAACAAGTTGTTTCTTCAGGATACTTGTTGCATATAATTTTCTCTGTGTAGTTCTCTTCCTAGCTTTTCTTAACAAAGAAATGTGCATTGGAAAGAAATTATCCTACAGCGTACACAATTATAAAGAGAAGTTCTAAGCCAAATGTACATTAAAGAGTCTATATATGTTCTGTATATGGCAGCGTGCTCATTTTTATCTACAGAACTCTATCATTGCCTTTGGTAGTCAGGAAAAGATTTTCTTGTAAATTCTCTAAGATTTTTTCATCTGAAGCATCAAAATATTTGTGATTCAGTCATCTTGAGTACCTGCAGCCTTTCAGATATGGATTGATTTTTTTTTTAAAGTTTGCTATTCTCAGCTGTTATCATTTTCATTGTAGGTCCCTTCAAATTGTACCAGAGACTTCTTGGAAGTATGCACTAGGGCTATTGCTGTAGAGAAAGAACAGGATTTAGATGAATATCTCCTCCTGAATGTTTCATGTTAGACAGGCAGTTTCCTTTGCCACAGTGACTTCTCAGTAGCATGGCGACATTGCTATATTTCTCTATATAACTTTATCTAAGGACAAATATGTTGTTATGAAATGTGTAACAGTAATGATATCTATGGTTTCAGAAGGTTACTCATTAACCCAGATAGGTTAGTACGGGAAAATGTAATTAGTAACCCAAAGATTTTCTCCCCTACCTCCTTATAATAGATTACTTTCTAGAGAAATTGTTATGTCATTTCCACTCATATTCCAGCTGATATTTGGGTCATAGGAGTCTCTCTGGACTATAGTGGTCTGGAATTTATATGGAGTGGGGCCAACAACGTGGCTGGACCATTGAACACCTTTTACCATATCATCCACTAATTTTGTCAGGCCATCAGCATTTTCCCAAATGATTATACTGAATGTAAAGAAACGTGCCTTCGTTTGGAAGGTAGAGTCTATCAAAGAGAAAGTAAGCAGCAGGAGTGCAACACTTAATTGATCTTTTACCAAATTGCCCTGGTTCGACTCAGAACAAAACAGGATTTTCAAACCATGTCAATTTAAAAATTCTATTTAGAATGTGGGGCACTTCCAGGTAATCTGGTATTCAGTCTTCATTTATCAATGATAAAAACAGTGAACAAATTAATTGCTAACATGAAAGACCTATAATCTCTCATAATTATACTGATTTTAAAAGTCCACATGGGCTGACTGTTATTAAGTAATGGCACAATTTGTTCTTGAGTAGGTGGCAGTGCTGTGCCCAATGTGTCAGGAAATAAAGCTAGATCCAAACTAATGCCAGAAGCGTTTTCTTTATCAAAATGTATTTTAAAATTTAGGAGAACTAGCTGCATGGTCAGACTTGCTGTTAGGATTAAAAACTCAAACTCCTTAGCACACGTAGGAATAAAGCTTTTTATGATCTTATGGTTGTCTGCCTCCAACCTCAGCCCCCAGTGCTCGCTTCTTAGTTTGCACACGCTGCTGTTGCCTTATTTACTTAATCATTCCCTGATTCGACTTTTCAAGGCTTCCTGGTTTTTAGCATTTTTCATCTTAGCCAGCACAGCTTCCTCCCTCATTCTCCCAGTCTCTGGAGAGACCATGCTGCTTATGTTCCAGATCCGGTTCTGGGATCTTCTGTCCTAGGAAAGCTTCCTGCATCTCTGAGTGCCTTTCTCTGTGTTCCCACAGCACATCTGTAGATTACCATTTTAATAATTACCAAATTGTTTTGAGTACTCATTTCCTTGTCTGCTTTCCCAAATGGACTTTAAGAATCTTTACTTTATTTTATTTTATTATGTTATGTTAATCACTATACATTACATCATTAGTTTTTTTTAACTTTTTTATTGTTATGTTAATCACCATATATTACATCATTAGTTTTTGGTGCAGTGTTCCATGATTCATTGTTTGTTCATAACACCCAGTGCTCCATGCAGAACGTGCCCTCCTCAATACCCATCACCAGGCTAACCCATCCCCCTCCCCCCTCCCCTCTAGAACCCTCAGTTTGTTTTTCAGAGTCCATCATCTCTCATGGTTCGTCTCCCCCTCTGACATACTCCCCCTTTCTTCCTCTCCTGTTATCTTCTTCTTTTTCTTTTTTCTTAAAATATGTTGCGTTATTTGTTTCAGAGGTACAGATCTGTGATTCAACAGTCTTGCACAATTCACAGCGCTCACCGTAGCACATACCCTCCCCAATGTCTATCACCCAGCCGCCCCATTCCTCCCACCCCCCACCACTCCAGCAACCCTCAGTTTGTTTCTTGAGATTAAGAATTCCTCATATCAGTGAGATCATATGATACATGTCTTTCTCTGATTGACTTATTTTGCTTAGCATAAACCCTCCAGTTCCATCCATGTCATTGCAAATGGCAAGATTTCATTTTTTTGATGGCTGCATAATATTCCATTGTATATATATACCACTTCTTCTTTATCCATTCATCTGTCGATGGACATCTTGGCTCTTTCCATAGTTTGGCTATTGTGGACCTTGCTGCTATAAACATCAGGGTGCACATACCCCTTCGGATCACTACATTTGTATCTTTGGGGTAAATACCCAGTAGTGCAATTGCTGGCTTGTAGGGTAGCTCTATTTTCAAATTTTTGAGGAACATCGATACTGTTTTCCAGAGTGGCTGCACCAGCTTGCATTCCCACCAACAGTGTAGGAGGGTTCCCCTTTCTCCACATCTTAGCCAACACATGTCGTTTCCCTACTTGTTCATTTTAGCCATTCTGACTGGTGTGAGGGGGTATCTCATTGAGGTTTTGATTTGGATTTCCCTGATGCCGAGCGATGTTGAACACTTTTTCATGTGTCTGTTGGCCATTTGGATGTCTTCTTTGGAAAAATGTCTGTTCATGTCTTCTGCCCATTTCTTGATTGGATTATTTGTTCTTTGGGTGTTGAGTTTGATAAGTTCTTTATAGATTTTAGATACTAGCCCTTTATCTGATATGTCATTTGCAAATATCTTCTCCCATTCTGTCGGTTCTCTTTTGGTTTTGTTGACTGTTTCCTTCGCTGTGCAAAAGCTTTTTATCGTGATGAAGTCCCAATAGTTCATTTTTGCCCTGGCTTCCCTTGCCTTTGGCAATGTTTCTAGGAAGAAGTTGCTGTGGCTGAGGTCGAAGAGGTTGCTGCCTGTGTTCTCCTCTAGGATTTGGATGGATTCCTGTCCCACATTGAGGTCTTTCATCCATTTTGAGTCTATTTTTGTGTGTGGTGTAAGGAAATGGTCCAGTTTCATTCTTCTGCATGTGGCTGTCCAATTTTCCCAACACCATTTGTTGAAGAGACTGTCTTTTTTCCATTGCACATTCTTTCCTGCTTTGTCGAAGATTAGTTGACCATAGAGTTGAGGGTCCAATCCTGGGCTCTCTATTCTGTTCCATTGATATATGTGTCTGTTTTTGTGCCAGTACCATACTGTCTTGATGATGACAGCTTTGTCATAGAGCTGGAAGTCCAGAATTGTGATGCCGCCAGCTTTGCTTTTCTTTTTCAACATTCCTCTGACTATTCGGGGTCTTTTCTGGTTCCATACAAATTTTAGGATTATTTGTTCCATTTCTGTGAAAAAAGTGGATGGTATTTTGATGGGGATTGCATTGAATGTGTAGATTGCTCTAGGTAGCATTGACATCTTCACAATATTTGTTCTTCCAATCCATGAGCATGGAACATTTTTCCATTTCTTTTTGTCTTCCTCAATTCTTTCATGAGTATTTTATAGTTTTCTGAGTAGAGATTCTTTGCCTCTTTGGTTAGATTTATTCCTAGGTATCTTATGGTTTTGGGTGCTACTGTAAATGGGATCGACTCCTTAATTTCTCTTTCTTCTGTCTTGGTGGTGTATAGAAATGCAACTGATTTCTGTGCATTAATTTTATATCCTGCCACTTTACTGAATTCCTTTATGAGTTCTAGCAGTTTTGGCATGGACTCTTTTGAGTTTTCCACATAAAGTATCATATCATCTGCAAAGAGTGAGAGTTTGACTTCTTCTTTGCCAATTCGGATGCCTTTGGTTTCTTTTTGTTGTCTGATTGCTGTGGCTAGGACTTCTAGTACTATGTTGAAGAGCAGTGGTGAGAGTGGACATCCCTGCCACATTCCTGACCTTAGGGGGAAAGTGTTCAGCTTTTCCCCGTTGAGAATGGTATTCGCTGTGGG
This sequence comes from Eumetopias jubatus, assembly GCF_037043125.1. NCBI lineage: Eukaryota > Metazoa > Chordata > Mammalia > Carnivora > Otariidae > Eumetopias > Eumetopias jubatus. The sequence goes on along the minus strand of NW_028274809.1, from coordinate 130,634,724 downwards.
TTTTTCATAGATGGCTTTTATGATATTGAGGTATGTACCCTCTATCCCTATACTCTGAAGAGTTTTGATCAAGAAAGGATGCTGTACTTTTCAAATGCTTTTTCTGCATCTATTGAGAGGATCATATGGTTCTTGTTCTTTCTTTTATTAATTTATTAATGTATTGTACCACAGTGATTGGTTAATTGATGTTGAACCAAACTTGCAGCCCAGGAATAAATCCCTCTTGGTCGTGGTGAATAATCCTTTTAATGTACTTTTGGATCCTATTGGCTAGTATTTTGGTGAGAATTTTTGCATCCATGTTCCTCAGGGATATTGGTCTGTAGTTCTCCTTTTGGATGGGGTCTTTGTCTGGTTTTGGGATAAAAGTAACGGTGGCCTCATAAAATGAGTTTGGAAGTTTTCCTTCCATTTCAATTTTTTGGAACAGTTTCAGAAGAATAAGTATTAATTCTTCTTTAAATGTTTGGTAGAAGGGGCACCTGGTGGCTCCATACTTAAGCATCTGCCTTCAGCTCAGGTCATGATCCCAGGGTCCTGGGATCGAGCCCCACGTCAGGCTCTCTGCTCAGTGGGAAGCCTGCTTCTCCCTCTCCCATTACCCCCTGCTTGTGTTCCCTCTCTCACTGTCTCTCTCTCTCTGTCAAAATAAATAAATAAAATCTTAAAAAAAAAAATAAATGTTTGGTAGAATTCCCCTGGGAAGCCATCTGTTCCTGGGCTCTTGTTTGTTGGGAGATTTTTGATTCTGCCTCAATTTCCTTAGTGGTTATAGGTCTGTTCAGGTTTTCTATTTCTTCCTGGTTCAGTTTTGGTAGTGGATACATCTCTAGGAATGCTTCCATTTTTTCCAGATTATCTAATTTCTTGGCATATAGTTGCTCATAATATGTTCTTATAATTGTTTGTATTTCTTTGGTGTTGCCTGTGATCTCTCCTCTTTCATTCATGATTTTATTGATTTGGGTCATTTCTCTTTTCTTTTTGATATGTCTGGTCAGGGGTTATCAATCTTATTAATTCTTTCAAAGAACCACCTCCTAGTTTCATTGATCTGTTCTACTGTTCTTTTGGTTTCTATTTCATTGATTTCTGCTCTGATCTTTACTATTTCTCTTCTCCTGCTGGGTTTAGGCTTGATTTGCTTTTTTTCTCCAGCTCCTTTAGGTGTAGGGTTAGGTTGTGTATTTGAGACCTTTCTTGTTTCTTGAGAAAGGCTTGTATTGCTATATACTTTACTCTTAGGACCCCCTTTGCTGTATCCCAAAGATTTTGAACAGTTGTGTTTTCATTTTCATTGGGTTCCATGAATTTTTTTAATTTCCTGGTTGACCCATTCATTCTTTAGTAGGATGCTCTTTAGCCTCCATGTATTTGAGTTCTTTCCGACTTTCCTCTTGTGATTGAGTTCTAGTTTCAAAGCATTGTGGTCCAAAAATATGCAGGGAATGATCCCAGTCTTTTGGTACCAGTTGAGACCTGATTTGTGACCTAGGATGTGATCTATTCTGGAGAATGTTCCATGGGCACTAGAGAAGAATGTGTATTCTGTTGCTTTGGGATGGAATGTTCTGAATACATCTGTGAAGTCCATTTGGTCCAGTGTGTCATTTAAAGTCTTTATTTCCTTGCCGATCTTTTGCTCAGATGATCTGTCCATTTCAGTGAGGGGGGTGTTAAAGTTCCCCACTATTATTGTATTGTTCTCGATGTGTTTCTTTGATTTTGTTATTAATTGGCTTATATAATTGGCTGCTCCCATGTTAGGGGCATAGATATTTACAAGTGTTAGATCTTCTTGCTGGATAGACCCTTTAAGTAGGATATAGTGCCTTTCCTCATCTCTTATTATAGTCTTTGGTTTAAAATCTAGTTTGTCTGATATAAGGATTGCCACCCCAGCTTTCTTTTGGTGTCCATTAGCATGGTAAACGGTTTTCCACCCCCTCACTTTCAATCTGGGGGTGTCTTTGGGTCTAAAGTGAGTTTCTTGCAGACAGCATATCGATGGGTCTTGTTTTTTTATCCAATCTGATAGCCCGTGTCTTTTGATTGGGGCATTTAGTCTGTTTACATTCAGGGTAACTATTGAAAGATAGGAATTTAGTGCCATGTATTGCCTGTAAGGTGACTGTTACTGTATATTGTCTCTGTTCCTTTCTGTTCTATGTTACTTTTAGGTTCTCTCTTTGCTTAGAGGACCCCTTTCAATATTTCTTGTAGGGCTGGTTTCATGTTTGCAAATTCTCTTTTGATTTTTTTTGTCCTGGAAGCTTTTTATCTCTCCTATTTTCCGTGAAGCCTAGCTGGATATAGTATTCTTGGCTGCATATTTTTCTCATTTAGTGCTCTGAATATATCATGCCAGTCCTTTCTGGCCTGCCAGGTCTCTGTGGATAGGTCTGTTGCCAATCTAATGTTTCTACCATTGTAGGTTACAGATCTCTTCTCCCGAGCTGCTTTCATTATTTTCTCTTTGTCTCTGAGACTTGTAAGTTTTACTATTAGATGTCGGCCTGTTGACCTCTTTTTATTGATTTTGAGGGGGGGTTTTCTGTGCCTCCTGGATTTTGATGCCTGTTTCTTTCCCCAAATTAGGGAAGTTCTCTGCTATAATTTGCTCCAATATACCTTCTGCCCCTCTCTCTTTTTCTTCTTCTTCTGGGATCCTAATTATTCTAATGTTGTTTCATATTATGGTATCACTTATCTCTCGAATTCTGTCCTCATGATCCAGTAGTTGTTTAGCTCTCTTTTTCTCAGCTTCTTTATTCTCCATCATTTGGTCTTCTACATCACTAATTCTCTCTTTTGCCTCATTTATCCTAGCAGTTAGAGCCTCCATTTGTGATTGCACCTCATCAATAGCCTTTTTGATTTCGACTTGGTTAGATTTTAGTTCTTTTATTTCTCCAGAAAGGCTTTCTCTAGTATCTTCCATGCTTTTCTCAATCCCAGCTAGTATCTTTTTTTTAAATTTTTTTATTGTTATGTTAATCACCATATATTACATAATTTGTTTTGGTGTAGTGTTCCATGATTCATTGTTTGCTCATAACATCCAGTGCTCCATGCAGAATGTGCCCTCCTCAATACCCATCACCAGGCTAACCCATCCCCCCACCCTCCTCCCCTCCAGAAACCTCAGTTTGTTTTTCAGAGTCCATCATCTCTCCTGGTTCATGTCCCCCTGTGACTTACTCCCCTTCATTCTTCCTCTCCTGCTATCTTCTTCTTTTTCTTTTTTCTTAAAATATGTTGCATTATTTGTTTCAGAAGTACATATCTGTGATTCAACAGTCTTACACAATTCACAGCGCTCACTGTAGCACATATCTTCCCCAATGTCCATCACCCAGCCACCCCATCCCTCCCACCCCCGACGACTCCAGCAACCCTCAGTTTGTTCCTGAGATTAAGAATTCCTCATATCAGTGAGGTCATATGATACATGTCTTTCTCTGATTGACTTATTTCACTCAGCATAACACCCTCCAGTTCCATCCACGTCGTTGCAAATGGCAAGATCTCATTTCTTTTGATGGCTGCATAATATTCCATTGTGTATATATACCACATCTTCTTTATCCATCCATCTGTCGATGGACATCTTGGCTCTTTCCACCGTTTGGCTATTGTGGACATTGCTGCTATAAACATTGGGGTGCACGTACCCCTTCGGGTCCCTACATTTGTATCTTTGGGGTAAATACCCAGTAGTCCAGCTAGTATCTTTATAATCGTCATTCTGAGCTCTACTTCTGACATCTTACTAATGTCCATATTGATTAGGTCCCCGGCAGTCAGTACTGCCTCTTGTTCTTTTTTTTTTTTAGGTGAGTTTTTCCACCTTGTCATTTTGTCCAGAGGAGAATAGATGAATGAAAAACAAAATACTAACAGGGTAACAACGACCCCAGAAAAATACACACTGAACAAATCAGAAGAGACCTTCCAGAAAGTGGTTGCTTTTCTGTTCAGAGTTGCTCCTATTCTTTTCTTTGATCTTCTGTTGAGTTTGTAGGTGTTCAGAATGGTTTGATACCTATCTAGCTGAGTTCCTAGGACCAGACAAAATTTAGGTCTCCTATTCCTCCGCCATCTTGCTCCTCCCCTGGACTTTAAGAATCTTAAGTGCAAGAACATTATCTCATTCATATTTCTGTTACTGCCTTCTCAATAATTTGAATGAATGATTTAACTAATTAATCTAAATGAATGACTCTATGCTAATAATTCTTTAACCTAAATAACCCACCTAGAACCAATTTTTATATAAAATAGCTGAATAACATCTGCCTTATTTTATTTTATTTTAAAGATTTATTTATTTATTTTAGAGACAGAAAGAGGGAGCCCCAGTGCACATGAGCAGGGGCAGAGGGAGAGAAACTCAAGGAGACACCATGTAGCTGAATGCGGGACTCGATCTTGACCCTGAGATCATGACCTGGCTGAAATTAAGAGTCTGGTGTTTAGCCGACCCAGGCATCCCACAACTGCCTAATTTTAATTGATCTAAACATGTCTACTATATATTTGTTTTTGTTTTTCAGTTGAAACTAGGCTGGGAGTAGATGTTTGTACTTCCATGTACTGCTCATGGAATTATTCTCAATAGCCAGAGGTAGAAACAACCCAAATCTCCATGGACAGATGAATGGATATACGAAATGTGGTATATACAAACAATGGAATGTAATTCAGTCTTTAGAAGAAATGAAATTCCAGTATATGCTGCAACATGGATAAATCTTAAAAACATTATGTAAGTGAAATAAGCCAGACACAAAGGGACAAATACTATATAATTCCACTTATACCTGGAATGGTCACATTCATAGAGACAGAAGGTAGAATTGTTACCAGGGCTGGAGAGAGGGAGGACTGAGGAGTTATTGTTTAATGGGTACAGAGTTTCAGTTTGGAAAGATGAAAAAGTTCTGGAGATGAATGATGGTGATGGTTGTACAACAGTGTGAATGTACTTAATGCCACTGAATCACACACTTAAAAATGGTTAAAAAGGTAAATTTTATATTGTGCATATTTTACCACAATAAAAAAAGAATTATATTATAACATGTTACACACACACGTAGATTCTCCAGATGGTATGGATGGATGGGTGTCCATGCCTTAGAACAGTTTTGGCTTGGTAAAGTTAGAATGGAGGCTAGTGAACATCACACATTGGGAAGTCTGCCATTCATCCTAGGAAACACTTGCCTCTATTTGGGAGGCAAGAAAACACAGAAAGTTTGGGAGATTGAGGCAAAAGTCCTGGGTGGGGCTTAATCCCACACTTATGGTGGGATTAACCACTGCTTAATTGACATAGCGCTCAAGGATCTCATGAGAAACAAACAAACAAACAAGCTTATTTTTAGACTATAATTAAGATTTTTTTATAGGACTGAGACATAGAGAAGAAAACAGAGATCCTGGAAAAAAATCTTCATGAGTCAAGAAGTCTTGCAGGATAGGTCAGACTGAAACAGGCATCAGTATTGGCGGGAACACCTGCAGGTACAATGGAATACTTAGTTGGCCATCTCTTTAAACCTTCCCAAAGTACCTTTGTGGTCTGAAAAGTAGAGGCCTGTGATGTAAGGGAAAACAAGAAAGAGGGTCAACAGTTCTCTGTAAGAATCAACCTAAATGACCTGGTCATGGAAAGTGAGAGGAACTCTCCTACCCAAAGAAGAAGGATGGCCTGATGGTAGAAGGTGGGTTCATGCTGGTGTCAGCGGCCAGAGGCATCAGTGTTGGAAAGCAGGCCTGGCAGCACTATATAGGTTCAAGGGCAGCAGAACAGTGGTCATCAAGAATGTTGAGGGCAATGGATTTCATGATGCAGGAATTGGGGAGCAGCTGGCTATAGATCAGCTTATGTATAAGAACCAAGAGAAGCTTGGTCAGCTTCTAATTAAGTGTAGGCACTGAGAGCACTGAGGAATCAAGTATTCCTCTAAATGTGAACTCTTTGAACTCATCAGTGTGTGAAATCAGTCATGAAAATTTTATATGGTATGGACATATTTATAATATTAAGGTGAGAGCCTAATTTCATATAAATACTAATGGAATTTTCTTTCCCTGATTAATACTTCTAACATTAATTATTTCTATCCCACCCACCTTCAACCTTAAGACCTGAGAACCTCCAGAGCTAAGAAAACACAACAATTATAGAAACTGCATCTCTTATTTTCAGCCATTAATATGGAAACTTCTACTTGGATTACCATCATCATCTATTTTAGGGCTAATTTTACTTTGAGTTAAATAACTATATCACTATAAACCCAGCAAAGAGTGGGAATAAGGAAAAAAGGCTTTTCCCCCACAAAACATGCTTTAGGTGCAGCCTTTCGGATGGAGGATGTAGTCCATTCTACTCCACCACTGAAAATGTTTAAAATGCAAAACAAATGAGTCCTGTAATAAACAGTTTTCTAAATATATTTAGTATTTCCAGATATATTCCCCCAGAACACTGTACAAGGGAGAAAATAACTTAACATTTCTAGTTATAAGAAGAGGAAACTATAAGCTGTTTTTGCTCAGGATAAAGATGTTTCACTCAGCAGGGTAATACCTGGGTTGTTCAAAGGCAGAGAGAGAGGAGAAATGAGACAAAACCATATAGTAGCAGCAGGAAAAGAAAGACTCTGCAGTTGAAAACATTTATAGGTAATGTGAGTACCTCTGAGGGTGGTTGTTCAACAATTTCTTATTCTCTTACAATTGTGCTTTGTGATTGATCAGCCTGGGGATAGATATCTGGTTCAAAGTGAATCAAACAGATGTTTATATTATTCATATAATTTTTTTCTATCCCCATTTGACAAATGAAGACATGTTTTAGTTTTTTTTCCTTTCCCCATTTTACAAATGAAGAAACTCTCAGAGAAATTAACTTACCTGAAGCTACAAGGATAGTAAGCGATGGGTTGGGATTCAAGAGATCTGTTCAAACCTAACTCTCATGCTATTCACATGGGTTGCAAGGATTTATTCACCATCAGCATACCAACTGAAGCTAAATGTTGATTTGCACATATTTAGATGGTGAGACTAAAATACTTACCATGTATCTATTTTGGAAATAAGTCACATTTTCGGAAAATGGGATTGGAATGTAAATGAGATTTTTTTAAAGCTGTAATATAAATATATCATGGGTTTTTTGAGATAGTGTCATAAAGAAAAACTTTAAAAAAGAGAGTGGGAGGAAAGGCACTATTTAGGATACCGCCATATTTCTGATCCTAGTGGTTGGGACTACATATAAGAAATTATTTAATGCTGATGTTACCTCTAATGTATGAGTGTAAGAGGAAAATAATAATTTCCAAGTGACTGGAACTAAGGGGTTAGTAAGCCTGTGTATAAATGAATGTCAAGGACCAGTGGTGTTTGGATTTGCCATGGGTAAAATTGAGGGAGAAGGAATAGATTACGGTCATATTTGTACTCTGCAGTCTTGAACAGAAGCTTGCAAATGGTTGTTGGTCAACAATAAAAGTTTGTTAAGTGTCAACTATACTTTAATTTTAAAAAAACTTGTAGAAAAAGGTTTGTTAAGTGAATTCAAGTGGACGTCTAATCATTATTTTAATTGTATTTTCAACAATATGAAGTCTTAGAGAAGTAGCAATAATTTTTTTAAAGATTTCTTTATTTATTTGAGAGAGAGAGAGAGAGCGTGAGCAGGAGGGAAGGGCATAGGGAGAGGGAGACAGGCAGACTACCCACTGAGCCGGGAGCCAGACTCATGGCTAGATCCCAGGATCCTGGGTTCATGACCTGAGCCAAAATCAAGAGTCGGCTGCTTTAACCGACTGGTTAAGCCACCCAGGCGCCCCAGCAATAATTTCTATCTTGGGACAAACACAGGTTTTATAGTAAGTTACTGTATCTTCTATAATATGGGGCTCTGTTTTAAAAGCTCCATAACACACAGTCATCATGAACTCTTAGTTTGGCAAATTTTTCTAAGGCGAGGGCTATAAAAAAAAGTTCTTGGCTGAAAAGTGCTTTATTTGATTTTTCAGATTTTTCTAATGATTGATTTATATTGAGAGGACTTAATCCCTCGCTGGGCATCTACTTTCCTGCAATCATCTGTACTGTGGAAGTGAGGCAGGCATGTCTTGTGGAGAGCTATCTCTGCCCCAACTGTCAACCTCTAATCTTAAACCTAGCTAAATTAGCATTAAAAACTCAGGGTAGGGGAGTCTGGGTGGCTCAGTTGGTTAAGTGTCCAGCCCTTGATTTCCACTCAGGTCATGATCTCAGGGTCCCGGGATCAAGCCCTGTGTCAGGCTCCATGTTCAGCACAGAGTCAGCTTGTCCTTCTCCCTCTGTTTCTCCCCTGGCTTGTGTTCTCTCTTTCTCTCTCCCTCTCTCAGACAAATAAATAAAATCTTTAAAAAAAATCAGGGTGAAATAGAAGTCTTTACAGGCCAATGGAAATGGAGTTTACCCCAAGTCATACGAGAGGGACTTCTGCAAAATGTACTTTAGTAAAAAAGAAAATTATTTCAGATGAAGATCTAAGATACAAAAAAGAATAAACAATAATAAAATTGTTTAAAAATTAAGGAAAATCTAAGCATATATTAACTGTATATATATATATATAACCCTAGTAGTGTCTACTTTTCAGGGCAAAATAAGCTAAGATGGAACAAAATACTGCTATTCAGAAATGAAATTAACAAGGATGAATTTCTAAAGCATTATGTTTAGTGAAAGAAGTCAGACATAAAACATTGTGTGAATCCATTTACATTAAAAATTTAAAAAGCCAAATTTATAGGGGCAAAAAGTAGATCAGAGGTTTCCAGTGGCCATGATTGGTAGAAGGAGACTGCCTACAGAGAGACCCAAAGAAACCTGGGATGATGGGAATTGTCCGTATCTTGACAGGAGTATGAGTTACTTGACTATATTATGAAATAGTGATTCTTCTCCTTATATCATATGGCTTTACTTAACACCACTCTTTTTATAAGGTAGCCTGTTCCTGGTGTGATGGAAATGCATTGTGTTCATGAGCACAGTAATTACTATGGTAAATAACTTTTATTGGTCGGCGCTATGCAAAGAAGCTTGTATGCATTCTCTTATACAATCTTCACAATAGTTTCATATATTCATACACATTTTGTATGTAAAAAAAGTGGGTTGAGGAAGATTAGGTGATGTGTCTGGTAATTTCTACCAATGAATGTTTGAGGCCATTCTTTCTGACCTGTAAATATCCAGGGAATTGATAATACAAGTGATATTTTCAAAACATACAAATCTGACACCTACATGATGATACAGTGGTGGGCCCCTAATTTTAGCTTGAAGTAGCAAAGTACAGGTTTTACTACATTGATTTGCATTTCAAGTTTGCAATTGTCCACTAGTGGCATAGAAAGAATAGCATGATTCTAGATTCTTACTAAATAAACAAATGTTCAAATATCTTAATAGAATATACTCGCCAAAATATACCCCAGAAATACTCAAACAATTATAGGATTTAAGTGAGTGAGATTCTTAACAATAGTTTTTTTTGTAATTTGATTGTCTTAAAAATAAATCATTGAAACCACAGTGACCTAGTTGACAATAATTATTTGATTTTGCTGCCTAAAATGTAGCCCTTATCACCTCTGAGAAATTCTCATATTTATATTTGGAGGCATTCAAAATATCAGCTACAAAGCGACATATCTGTTAAAGGGTTAGTATCCAAAATATATAAAGAACTGATACAACTCAACACCCCCAAAACAAATAATCTGATTAAAAATGGGCAGAAGACATGAACAGATATTTCTCCAAGGAAGACATACATATGGCCAACAGACACATGAAAAGATGCTTAACATCAGTAATTATCAGGGAAATGCAGATCAAAACTACAATGAGGTATCACTTCACAGGGATCAGAATGGCTAAAATAAAAAAAGAAACAAGTGTTGGCAAGGATGTGGAGAAACAGGAACTTTTGTGCACTGTTGGTGGGAATGCAAACTGGGTGCAGCCACTGTAGAAAACAGTGTGGAGGTTCCTCAAAAAGTTAAAAACAGAACTACCTTATTATCCAGTAATCCCACTACCATGTATTTACCTCCAAAATACAAGAACACCAAGTTTGATCAAAGGGATACAGGCACCCCTATGTTTATACCAGCATTACTCACAATAGCCAAGATGTGGAAGCAGCCCAAGTGTCCTTTTATCTATCCTATAGATGGATAGATAAAAAAGATAAAGACCCATGTGGTCTGTATATACCCCTATATAATGTAATATTACTCAGCTATTAAAAAGAATGAAATCTTGCCCTTTACAACAACATGGATGGACCTAAAAAGTATAATACTGAGTGAAATAAGTCAGTCAGAGAAAGACAAATACATATGATTTCACTCATATGTGGAATTTAAGAAACAAAACAAACAAGAGAAGGAAAAATAGAGAAAGACAGAAATATCAGCCAGGGATCTGTTAGGTACTACTTCTATAGAGTGCTTAAAAAAAAGTCTTTAATCAGGTTCTCTAGGGGTTTTTTGTTTTGTTTTGTTTTGTTTTTTTAATCAAAGAACTCAAAACCAGTGTGACTGATAGCTTCACCCAGGAAATGGTTCATGTGGGGGAAATAGAATACGCTGAAGTGGGTCATTTAGTCACCATCAAAGGAGTAAATTGTTCACTGTGAAGTTAAAGAAGTGAAAAAGAGCTTCTCAAGTGAAGAAAGCAATGAAACAGAGAGTGACTTAGGAAATACAGCACAGTATGCTACTATGAAATACTGCTGGTGAGCCAAAAAAAGAATTTCATGGCCTAAACAATTTTTGAAGACTCCTACTAAGGTGATAAGTTTTGCCATACAGATAATGTTGGAAAGAAGACATTACTTTCTTCAAATATTTTGTGTTCTAACCCGGAGCATGGGTGATGAACAAGAGAAATGCAGTAATGCATGTACTCCATCAAAATATTTGTTCTGTCAGTTTTACTCCCTTTACCCCTCTACATGTTCCAAGAAAGGAAAAATGCTGACCAGGCTGAGGTTAGGTGAAGAACACATAAACAAAACATTTCAGTGTTATTTTAATATACAGTCTCAAAGTACTTAAAATTTTACTTCAGTTGTCTACTTATTGTTCGTTGAATAGTTATTAAAGAGTAGAGAGATAACTTATGCTTATGAATCAAGCCAGGTTACAGAGTTAAAGGCATTACTCTATCTCCAGCTGACTCATGGCTGAGTTTGCCATGATGTTTGGTCATTTTCCCTAATCGATACATTTGGTCATTTGTTGTCCCTCCTTCCACCAACAAGGAAAAAGGGTTTTAAAACTATCACTTAATTGCTAAGATCCTACTTAGGTGAAAGAAAAAAAAAAGCAACTGCAAGAAAGGACGTACCAAGTAAAAATCATCATTTACATCCACAATGTCAATCATTCTTATGAAACTATTGAACAATATTAATTTAGGGAGTGATGGCATGAATCTGTACTAATTACAACACATAAAGTTCCAAACACAGGGCCCTTCTTACCCCCAGGAGGTTGTCACACGTTAACAGTTTATGTTCATTGTACATTTAACACGTGCCAGTTGATGTGCTAAGCACTTGAGTTTCATTACCTCATTTAATTCTCATGGTAAACCAGTGAGAGCTATAGGACCATTTTCCCTGAATTTATAATTTAATAATGGTAGAAAGAAAACAAAGCCATGTAAGTCATTTGCATGCTAAGGCACACACATAGCCTAAAAATCAAGGTGATGAAAAGATTAAAAGAGGGAACAGATTAAAAGTGGAGGGACTGAATTAAGTCCAGAAGCTGAGAACTGAATAGTTTGTTACAGATGGAATGAAGAGCACACTATTTCTCAGTCAGTAATTACAGACTCCATTATGTCCAGGATTCAGACGTTAAAACACAAAAATTACAAAACGTCAGCCTCATTGGCAAAGGTAGAATTTCATTTCTGAGGTGTTTTGACTACTAATCTGGGAAATCAAGACCTCTCAATTCATCGGTTAGTGAATTGTTGGGATATGTTCATTTCATAACATAAAATTAACTCAATGAGCATAAGCTAATTGACAGTTTTAATGATAATCTAAAATTCTCATTTCACTTGGGGTAAATTAAAGAACTTTCTCTGTCTTTATGAAAAAGAATAGATGGCTAAGGCCATTCTCAATTTAAATAAATTTCCTAGAATCAGGGAGATTACCCCAGACCCAAGGAAGCTGCTAAATCCTTTCTTCATTTTCTTTAGTAAAACAGGTCAAACACTCTGTATCCAGGACTGACACTGCTCCTACACAGAATGACCCAAAAATCTTAGAGGAAAAAACTAAATGAAAATCCCCTTTCTCCCTGATGGCCATATTGTTTTAGTTATCTCTTTGGAAACTCTAACTTTGGATAAATTATTATGTCTTTTGAAATATGTGTAATAATGAAGAAAGTAAATGGAAATTTTCCATAATCTTTCTCTATGATATTTCATACAACATAATTTTAGATGAAAGATATGCAGAATTATTTTTACTAAGTTGTGTCACAAAGTGAATGCTTGATGATAGATTCCAACCCTTTCGTGAGGTGCAGGCTTAGCTAGGCAGAACTGGTAGTCTGGGTAGATTAATTTAAGATTTAGGAGGGAAACTAAATCTTTTTTCTTTTTCTACCCATGTTATTTATTTTATTTTAATTTCAGTATAGTTAATGTACAGAGTTATATTAGCTTCAGGTATGCAACATAGTGATTCAACAATTCTCTACATTACTCAGTGCTCATCATGATAAATGTACTCTTTAATCCCCTTTATCTATTTCACCCATCCCCCCATCTACCTCCCCTCTGGCAACCATCAGTTTGTTCTCTATAGTTAGGAGTCTGTGTTTTGGTTTGTCTCTTTTTTTCTTTGTTCATTTGTTTTGTTTTTTAAAGTCCACATGTGAGCGAAGTCATACGGTATTTGTCTTTCTCTGAATGACTTATTTCACATAGTACTATACCTTGTCGATTTACCCATGTTGTTGTAAATGGCAAGATTTCATTCCTTTTTATGGCTGAGTAGTATTCCATTATATATATATATATATATATATATATATATATATATATATATATATTACCTGTTATATCTTTTTAAATCGGTGTTCTCATATTCTTTAGGTAAATACCCAGTAGTGGAATTACCGGATCATATGGTAATTCTTTTTTTTTTTTAAGATTTTATTTATTTATTTGAGAGAGAGAGAGAATGAGAGATAGAGAGCACGAGAGGGAAGAGGGTCGGAGGGAGAAGCAGACTCCCTGCTGAGCAGGGAGCCTGATGTGGGACTCGATCCCAGGACTCCAGGATCATGACCTGAGCCGAAGGCAGTCGCTTAACCAACTGAGCCACCCAGGCGCCCTCATATGGTAATTCTATCTTTAATTTTTTGAGGAACCTTTATACTGTTTTCCACAGTGGCTGCACCAGCTTGCATTCCTACCAACAGTGCATGAGTGTTCTATTTCTCCACATCCTTCCTAACACTTTTTGTTTCTTGTGTTTTCGATTTTAGACATTCTGACAGATGTGAGGTGATATCACATGTGGTTTTGACTTGCATTTCCCTAAGGATTAGTGATGTTGAGCTTCTTTTCATGTGTCTGTTAGCCATCTGTATGTCTCCTTTGGAGAAATGCCTGCTCATGTCTTCCATCCATTTTTAATCAGATTATTTGTTTTGGGGGTGTTGAGTTGTATCAGCTCTTTATATATTTTGGATACAAACCCTTTATTGGATTCATTTGCAAAATATCTTCTCCCATTCAGTAGATTGTCTTTTAGGTTTTTAAATTATTTCCCCTGCTGTGGGAAGCTTTTTATTTTGATGTAGTCCCAATGGTTCATTTTTGCTTTTATTTCCCTTGCCTAAGGAGACCTATCTAGAAAAATGTTGCTAGGGCTGATGTTAGAGGAATTACTTCTTGTGCTCTTTTCTAGGATTCTTTTGGTTTCAAGTCTCATTTTTAGGTCTTGAATCCATTTTGAGTTTCTTTTTGTTTAGAGTGTGCAAAAGTGGTCAAGTTTCATTCTTTTGCATGTGGCTGTCTGCTTTTCCCAACACCATTTGTTGAAGAGACTATTTCCCATTGCATATTCTTTCCTCCTTTGTTATATACCATATGATCATGGGTTTAGGTCTAGGCTTTCTATTCTGTTTCATTGATCTATGTGTCTATTTTTGTGCCAGTACCATGCTGCTTTGATTACTACATATTTGTAGTATATCTTGAAATCTGGAATTGTGATACCTCCAGTTTTGATTTTTTTCTAGATTGCTTTGGCTATTCAAGGTCTGTTGTGGTTCCATATAAATTTTAGGATTATTTATTCTAGTTCTGTGTAAAATGCCATATTTTGATAGGGATTGCATTAAATCTGAAGATTATTTTCAGTAGTATAGATATTTTTAAAATATTTGTTCTTCCAATTTATGAGCATGGAATATCTTTCCATTTCTTTGTGTCACCTTCAGTTTCTCTTGTCAGTGTTTTATAGTTTTCAGAGTACAGGTCTCTCACCTCTTTGGTTAAGTTTATTCCAAGGTATTTTACTATTTTTGGTGCAATTGTAACTGGGATTTTCTTAATGTCTCTTTCTGCTACTTCGTTATTAGTGTATAGAAATGCAACAGATTTCTGTACATTGGTTTCGTATCCTGTGACCTCAGTTCTAATAGTTTTTTGGTGAAGTCTTTTGGGTTTTCTATATATAGTATCTTGTCACTTGTAAATAGTGAAAGTTATACCTCTTCCTTACCAATTTGGATGTCTTTTATTTCTTTTCCTTGCCTGATTGCTGTGGCTAGGGCTTCCAGTACTATGCTAAATAAAAGTGGTGAGAGTAGACATCCTTGTCTTGTTCCTGAGCTTAGGGGAATGCTGTCTGTTTGTCACCATGGAATATGATGTTAGCTATGGGTTTTTCATATATGGCCTTTACTATGTTGAGGTATGATGTTAGCTATGGGTTTTTCATATGTGGCCTTTATTATGTTGAGGTATGTTCCCTTAATTTTTGGTCATTACTTGGTCTTTGTTGAGAGTTTTTATCATGAATGGATGTTGTACTTTGTCTAATGCTTATTCTGCATCTACTGAAATAATCATATGGTATTTATCCTTTCTCTTGTTAATGTGATATATCATGTGGATTGATTTTTGAATATTGAACCCCCTTGGATCCCAGAAATAAAAACCACTTGATTGTGGTAAATTATTTTTTAATGTATTGTGGATTTAGTTTGCTAATATTTTGCAGAGGATTTTTGTATCTATGTTCATTAGAGATAATGGCCTGTAGTTCTCTTTTTTTGTAGTGTCTTTATCTGGTTTTGGTAACATGGTAATGCTCACCAGGAATAAATTTGGAAGCTTTCCCTCTTTTTTGTGTGGGAGTGGATAGTTCAAGAAGAATAAGTACTAGCTCTTCTTTAAATGTTTGATAGAATGCAACGGTGAATCCATCTGGTGGTGGACTTTGTTGGGAATTTTTTGATTACTGATGCAATGTTATTGCTGATAATCAGTCTGCTCAAATTTTTTATTTCTTCCTGGTTCATTTTTGGGAGGTTATATATTTCTAGGAACTTATTCATTCCTTCTAGATTGTCCAATTTTTGGCATATAATTTTTCATAATATTCTTATAATCCCTTGTATTTCTGTGGTGTCAGTTGTTATTTCTCTTCCTTCATTTCTGATTTTGAGTTCTTTCTCTTGTTTCTGTTTTTTTTGGGGGGGTGTTTGTTTGTTTTTCTTCTGTTTGGTTTGAGTTTTTTTTTTGAGTCTGGCTAAAGGTTTATCAGTTTTGTTGATCTTTTCAAAGAACCAGCTCCTGGTTTCTTTGATTTGTTCTATTGTGTTTTTGATTGTTGTTGTTGTTTTAGTTTCTATTTCATTTATTTCTGCTCTAATCTTTATTTCTCTTTTCCTTCTGCTTGTTTTGAATTTTGTTTGTTCTTCTTTTTCTAGCTCCTTTAGGTGTAAGATTCAGTTGTTTGAGATTTTTCTTGCTTCTTGAGGTAGGACTGTATTGCTATAAATTTCCCTCTTAGAGCAGCTTTTGCTATATCCCAAAGATCACATACATGCAACAGTCAGGGGTTAGTCTGAGGCTTGGGCCAATTTTTAAATATGTCCAATTCTCAACATCTTTGTTATATGGTTTGGGGTCTGTCTCATTCATGCACAGCCAGGGGGCGAGCCTAAGACTTGTGCAGGTTCATAGCAAGTTATGGAATCCCCCTCTTCAGCCCTCTACCCTCTGGAATTTCCTCCCACCTACCTCCTGCATCTTGACCCAATCTGCTTCTTTTCCAGATTCCTATGGTCAGATATATAGGATTCTATAGGACGTTTGGCTTCCCATGACTCTATTCAACGATGCAGCTGTGTAAGAAAAGAATAGAGCACACACAAACACGCACACCCCATCTGGGCGCTGTCCCACGATTTGACTTCCTTTCATAAGGCATCTATTAATCATGGGAGAGATGATGTAGTGGGGATTTCTTGCCATGGTGAAAGCAGAACTTTGTATCAACACTTAATTATCTGAAACGTTTTTATTTTGCCTTACTTCTGAAGGATTTTTTGGGGGATATGGACTTCTAGGTTGACAGCCTTCTTTGCCTTCTTCCTCACCCCTTCCCCCTCCCCCTCCTTCTTCGTCCTCTTTTTCCTCTTCTTCTTCTTCTCCCCTCCCCTCCCGTCCTCTCCCCTCCTCTCCCCTCCCCTCTCCTCCTCTCCCCTCCTCCTCTCCTCTCCCCTCTCCTCCCCTCCCATCCTCTCCCCTCCCGTCCTCTCCCCTCCTCTCCTCTCCCTTCCTTTCCTCTCCCCTCCTCCTCCTCTCCCCTCCTCTCCTCTCTCCTCCTCCTCCTCCTTCTTTTCTTCTTCTTCTTCCACTTTAACGAAGTTGTCCATTGTCTGGCAATCTACAACTTTTATGATGAGAAGATAGCTCTCATAGTTATTGGAGTTCTGTATGCATTGTGTCTCCTTCCTCTGCTCAATAGATCTTTTTCTTTATCATTTGTTTTCTATAACTGACCACGATGTATCTAGATATCGCTTTGGTTTTATCTGCCTTGTTTGGTCTTTGCTAAACTTCCTGGATCTATGGGTTATTATTTTTAAAGAAATACAGAATATTATTTTTGAGGCCAATGTTTCCTTGTGTGTTTTTCTGATTCAGTATTTCTCGTATTTCCTCCTTACGTGCATATTTGAGAGGAGCTCCTCTTGTGGGTTTCCTTCTCACTGGCATTTTTCTTTTATACTTCTAACTGTTCTGACAGTCCCAAATTCCATCATCATCTATGGATGATCTATCATTCATTCTTATCTATCATTCATTCCTGCCTAAGTTCTAGCTTCCTCACACATCAGGTCTGGAGAATTCTCTCAGGGGAAAACCCATATAAAATAGAAATCACTCATGTATACAAAGATAAATAGTTCAACTTGTAAGTTCTTTTAATAATAATTTATTGTTTATTATTGACCAGTCATTGATTATTGACCAGTCTGATTTATATGTATGTGTTGGTGTACACGCTGAATTTTGTGAATAGGGTAAATGGGACTTTAATCTAATCGCAAATAAAATACATGTATTTAAAATTGTATGGTATTTTAGATCATTGATGTATAGAGACACTATCAACTAGAAAAAATTCAAAATTAATGAAATCTTTTAAGTGTTTAGAAAGAGCACAAAGGTTGGAATCAATAATCTGTGTTCTACTTCTAGAGTTTTTTTAAAAAAATAGCTGTATAACTTTTGAGAAATCACTTAGTGTATTTTTCAAATAAATATAACCTCTTGTACTCTAAAGGATTATAACTTTTCTGCTCTAGCACATTGTCTGCTTAGGAATAATTCAGTTATTCATTTGAAAATTTTTTTCTGAAATTCTACTGTGTATGCCAAGCACTGCGTAAGCACCAGAAATAAAATGATGAACAAAATGTTAATATTTTCACTCAATATGGAACTAAATTTAACTTTCAATCTTAAACTCAATATGGTGGGAACATAAATTGATACACATTTTTGGAAAGGAGTCATGCCTTATGTATCATGGATCCGTTTTTAAAAACGTATTTTTGACAGAGCAATGTTATTTTTGGAGTCTAAGAAATAATTAAAATGCATTCAAAGATGTATTAATAATAGCAAATGACAAGAAAAAAACTCACATTTTCATAACAAAGTTATAATTAGTAAAGAATGTTATGACATATGACAACAAAATGCAATCATTAAAAATATTGTTTACAAAGGATACTTAATGATGTGGGAAAATGCTTATGATATAACAATGATTAGAAAGAAGTAATATGGTTTACACAGTTTGATCTTAGAGATGCAAAATAATTTGTACAGAAAGCAAAAAATACACCAAACGTTAATAGTGCTTATTGCTTGGTGATGGAATTATTGATAATTTTATTTTCTCTTTATTAGTTTTCTATTTTTTGACAATTTTATTCAGGCACTACTATTGTTCAGACTTTCCATTATAATGTAACATTCCTTGTATGATAAATTTCTATTTCATATTTCTTTTGAACCATTTTTAATATATTACTATGTGATTTACTCCTTTAAATTAAGTAAAATTTTAAAAAGCAGCTACTCAAATATATTAATTATTATAGTAAATGGAAATAAGCAAGACTTCCTTCTTAAGAAGCCAATACCATCATATTGTTTTTAAAAAACAAATCCAACTCTATATTTTTATGCAATAACTGTATTAAATAGTAAATATAAAACAATCAGAAGAAGTATTATAAACTAAAGCAAAATAAAGCAGATGTAACAAGAATCATATGAAGCAAAAAAACAAAACTCAAAGCAAAAATTAAATTGGGTCAAAGGAGACATTCTACATTGATAAAATATGTAATATACCGTGATGATTTAGTAACACAGCATCAAAACATGTGAAGGGGGAAAAAAAACTGTAAATGCAAAGGGAAATTAGCAAAAGCAACCACAGGAAGAAACTTTAACACAACTATCTTAGCTTTTCATGTAGGAATAAATAATAACAAAAATACATAGAGACAAATTGAATAATATATTTCATGAAGCCTAGTATTTTACACTTGTATCCTATGGAGAATTAATTTTCTTTTCACACATCCTTAAAACATTTCCAAAAGCTATTTTTATGTTATGCTAAAAGGAAAACTGCATTAAATTCAAGGAAGCAGAAATTACAGAAGTCATATTCTTCTATGTATGACACAATTAAATAAGAAGTTAGTGGTTATGGGTGACCAAAGCTCCAGCAATGTCATAGTTTCCAGCCACAGTAGCCAGGGTAACACTTTCTCAGAGGTAGTGCTTCTAGCAACTTATCAGGAAGCATGATTTGCTAAAAGATTTGTGATACTTGAACATTTTATGGAGAAAATAGATTTTTTTAAATTATTCATTTTATTTTAGAGAGAGAAAGAGAATGAGGGCAGGGGAAGGGGCAGAGGGAGTAGGAGAGGGAGAATCTCAAATAGACTCCCCACTGAGCTTTGACCTTGGACACAAGGCTCAATCTTACACCCTGAGATCACAACCTGAGCTGAAGAGTCGGATGCCTAACTGATCCAGCAACCCAGCGCCCCTATGTGGGAAATAGATTATAAGCATTCTTGGCCATGAAAGAATGTAATGTTGAATATGACCAACTTTGTTGATAAGGATGAAATAACCAGAAATTCCAAATTCAACACGTGAATTCCGGAAGCCAGGTGTGGTACCAGTAGTTTGAATGAATGACGAAAATCTGGCCTTTATTGGGGACTTTATTCAATAAAGTTGAGATGCCAGTAAAGAAGTGAATCCTAAGGCTTAAGGATATAGAAATCTTCAAGTGAACTACTTAGCAATATTCTAATTGCCAAGGCCCAGTGGAGACTTCCTTTACTGAAGCACTGAGATACATAACAATGTAAAACATACCAGCAAGACTGGAAAGCTCTAGTAGTTGTGCTCTGCATGATGGGGAGGCCGGTGGGAGATGCCTTTATAGAAATGGGTTCTCTGACTTCAGTGAGGATGATAGGATCCTAAAATTGCAGAGGCTAGAGAGCAGGGATTAACCACCAAAGAAAAGGTAGACATGTTTATGTAAATGGGCAGCAGCCCCAGAGTAGTATTAGAATTCTATGACCCACAAAAATTTGATGTTGGTATCCTATAGCTTAAAATAGATGCGTGGACTACTAAAGTTTTATTTCGTATGCATGAAACCAAATTCTCTATCAGGTTTTGGAGCAGTCTTAAGGGGTAGATTTGCAAAACTGATTCAAGGCACAGACCAAGAATCTTGTGAATCAGGGGGAAGACAGGATGAATGCTCTTGAGAAAGAACATTGGGACAATGCCATAGTGTGCAATTGAACCTTCCTGCAGCCACCTACCAAGGTAGGAGACTGGGAAAAGAAAAATATACAAATTTGTGGGAATTACTGGACATTGGCTCTAAACTGACACTAATTCCTTAAGACTCAAAATGTCACCCAGTCAAATGTGCTTCTCTGATCCATTCACCAATCAGAAGGCTGCCACTTTTGAGCAGGTGCCAAAATAAGAGAAAGCTCTGCAACAAGTCCAGGATTCAAGGCAAGCTGTTCTGCTAGTTGGGCCTCATGACCCAGTAGATCCAAAAGTTCTGAAATCTCTTCCCCTTACCAAAGTCTGATTTTCGCTATTGTCAATGCTGAATACCTAGCCAGACATCACATGACCCCACTACTGGTGGGCGGGGGGGCAGTGGCTAGCAAACTAGCCTGCCATCAGGTTGAGCACAGTGAATTCCTACCATCGTAGAGTGGGACATAATTCATCCTCCCTTTAGTAGACACTCTAGATTCTATCCAAAATCATACTTCTAGCACTCTTTTCATCCTAACTTGACTCATTATGCACCTTCATGTTACCCCACATCACATTGCTTTTGACCCAAGAACTCATTTTATAGCAAAAGAAGGAAATAGGCTTTGGTCCCAAGGTATTCATTGGTCTTCCTATGTGCCCCATCATGCAAAAATATCTATTCTGTTAGAATGGTGAAATGGCCTATTGCAAACTTTACTTGGCTAGCTGACAACATGTTCCAGGTCTGAGACCATATCCTAAACAGTGTCTATATGCTCTAAACCAGCAACCGATATATGGTACTGTTTCTCCCATATCCAGAATACGTAGGCCAGGAATCAACGCATAGAAGTAAAGTGATTCCTCTTATCATTAATCCTCATGCCTCAATTTTAGAATAACATTTGGTTCTTGTCCCCTCAACTTTAGGCTTGCCTAGTAAAGAGGTCTTAGTTCGCAAGAGAGGGATGCTTCCATTTGAGGACAAAATGCTTCCAGAGAACTGAAAGTTGAAACAGACAACTGGATATTTGGAGATCCTCATGCCAATGACCTCACAAACAAAAAAGAAAAAGAGGACTACTATATAGGATGATTGATTTCAAAGGTCAGTAGGAAATGGGCTTGCTATTATGGGATGGAAGAAGGGAGGACTATGTGAGGAGTATCTTGTACAGATGGTCCCAGATTTACAATGATTTGACTTGGGATTTTTTGACTTTATGATGGTGTGAAAGTGATGTGCATTCAGTAGGAACCACACTTGAACTTTGATCTTTTCCCCAGCTAGCAATATGGGTATCATCCTCTCTTGTGAAGCTGGACAGTGGCAGCCAGCTGCAGTTCCCAGCCTCTTGACTGTGAGGGTGAGCAACCCTAACACTGCCAACCATTCTGTCCCATACAACTTTATTCTGCTTTTCACTTTCCGTACAGTGTTCAATAAATAACATGAGATATACAACACTTTATTATAAAATAAGCTTTGTGTTAGATGGTTTTGCCCAATTGTAAGCTAATGTCAGTGCTCTGAGCATGTTTAAGGTAGGCTGGGCTAAGCGGGAATGTTCTGTAGGTTAGGTGTATTAAATGCATTTCAATTTACCATATTTTCAACTTACGGTGGGTTTATCAGGATGTAACCCCTTCATAAGTTGAGGAAGAGCTGTAGTACTTCAGTGTTGAGTAGTAAAATTAATGGCAGATTATAGCACCCACAAGAAAAGCATTTCCTTGAGCACTTTAAAAATGAAGATGCAGCTCAAGTCATCAGAGGAAGGAGGCTGACAACCTGAGGGATGACTAAGGGAAGAGGCAACATGGAAGGAAAGAAAAAAAATGCATTATGAATATTAATCAGAAACTTGCAGCCAGTTAGAGGAATGAAAATTTAGCCAATATGCATGCATATTCCCTCACTTGTTATGCCTACATTTATATATGCTAACGGATACTTCCTCCCTCTCTTTCTACTACTACTTTATTTAAAGTGGTGGTGATTAATATTAAAATTATTCTTTAGGATATAGAACATCAAGGCAATTGATAGAACTAAAAAAGGAAGTATTCATCAGGTAAGGATATGGTGACTGGTAGGACTCTTGTCATCTCTTTTTGGGGAAAGGAGACTGTTTAATCTTATCAGGACTATTTGTGTGATGATGTCATTGCTCTTTTTGCTGTTGGGAAGTTAAAAATGGATAGAATTTTGTTTATGAATGCTGAGAAGACAAGTGGGTGGACTCTTCCATATAAGGTCCCTGGCTACTCAGCTCCATTGTCCTGTTTTCTTTCGTCCTGCAAGGAGCTGATAGCCTGCAAGCAACAATTCAAAGTCTCCCGAGGCAGCTGGTTTATGATTAGGTTCCGCCAACCGAGGCCACAGCTAAGGGATTCGATTGTGAGGGAAAGTAAGATGCTGTCTTGTTCCATGAGGACAAGTAGCAGGCAACTGAAAGTGACTGAGGGCACTAGAAAATGCCATCAACTTCAGTACCCACAGTCAGAGCTCCTGTTCAGATGCAGCAGCCATGCCGTCACCAGCAGTGACGGTCCCACTAACTTCAGGGTGGAGGCTGTGCATCAGCAGCAGAACCCCTAGCTGCTCAGCAGGAAGCGCGGGCTCCTGCGCTCCAGCCCGGGGGTGAGAGCAGCTTCCTTATGTCTGGGCAACACTTTCTCCCTTTAGGACTTCCAGTCCTTCCTACATATAACTTTCTGATTTCTATGGTTCTCTCTTTCACTTATCTTCAATCACCTTTGTTGCCAGTTTCCAGAATTAATCCCTGAAGTACTAGAGTGAATTCTCTCTCGATTGATATTTACAGTTTCTAACTACAAGAGAGGATGGGGGCAGGACGGTGGTGGGCAGGGAGGGAGGGATTTTGGAAAGGAAAGGAACATGTTAAAGAGCCCATAGCAGAATTCTTCAGAAGACCAAACTTTCTTTGTAGAGCAAAATATCCTAATGAGTCATCTGATTATGGAATGATAACCCCAGGCACACAGCAAGGTGAGCTAAGAATGAGACCATAATCATAAATTCTAGAACATAGCAATAAATGAAAGTATTCTGCTATTTTGCCAGGATCCAGAGTCGGAGGCTGTGAAGAAACCAAGAATCTGAAGAAGAGTTACTTA
This sequence comes from Eumetopias jubatus, assembly GCF_037043125.1. Classification (NCBI taxonomy): domain Eukaryota; kingdom Metazoa; phylum Chordata; class Mammalia; order Carnivora; family Otariidae; genus Eumetopias; species Eumetopias jubatus. The sequence goes on along the minus strand of NW_028274809.1, from coordinate 130,611,099 downwards.
GAAAAGAAAATTCTGGGAAAAATGGTGGAAATCCAGGACCCATGAATGAAAAGCAACCAAGTGAGAAATTCCTCATGATGAGAATGGCAGATGGACAAAAATCAAAAATGGACAAAAGGTAAAATAGTTCTGTGTGCCCAATATTAAAGATGCCTAATATTCAATGTTAAATTCTTTCTTGCTGTGCAGTCATGTAACATTATTTCTCCAGATATAGTACATGTTCCTTCCACCATTCCCACCATGCACATTTTCAAGTAAATCTTTTTTTTACAGATTCTTTTTTTTAATTATGTTATGTTAATCACCATACATTACATCATTAGTTTTTGATGTAGTGTTCCATGATTCATTGTTTGTGTATAACACCCAGTGCTCCATTCAGTACGTGCCCTCTTTAATACCCATCACCAGGCTAACCCATCCCCCACCCCTTCCCCTCTAGAACCCTCAGTTTGTTTCTCAGAGTCCATAGTCTCTAATGGTTCGTTTCCCTCCTCCGATTTCCCCCCCTTCATTTTTCCCTTCCTACTATGTTCTTCTTTTTTTTTTTTTTTAACATATAGTGTATTATTAGTTTCAGAGGTACAGGTCTGTGATTCAACAGTCTTGCACAATTCACAGCGCTCGCCATAGCACATACCCTCCCCAGTGTCTATCACCCAGCCACCCCATCCCCCCCACCCCCCACCACTCCAGCAACCCTCAGTTTGTTTCCTGAGATTAAGAATTCCTCATATCAGTGAGATCATATTACACATAACTACCCAGTACTTTGAGAAAAGCAAGGAATCAGTGCTATTCTCCACATTTGAGTGGATAGTTGGAGAAAAAAGACTAACCTCAAAGAGGCGTACTGTGAAAGGGATTCTGCATTCCAGGGAAGCAGGAAATCAAAACAAGAGGTAACTAGAAGAACCATAAGAAAATGAAAAAATGAAAAAACTAGAAAATCCACAGACACTGGGAAAAATAATAAGTTTCCCACTGTGCCTGGGGAATGGAGATTGAGGCTGATTTGATTTGAATCTTAATTAATAAATACTAGGAGGTGTTGACCCTTATGCCACAAATAATTATTTGAAGAAAGAGAAAATGAAAATTCTACTTTTCTACTTCATAAATGATGAAAATGGCAATTTTTCCTACCAACATTTATGAGAAGCCCTACTCCTTATGTGTGGGTCATACATGAGGGATTTTTTTCTAAAGAACACATGTATGTATGTTGGTCATACATATGTATGGAGAGGTCAATAAAAGAGTAACTTTGTAATGGGAAAACTTGACAAACATTTCAGCCAGGTAATCAAAGTTTATGTTAATACCAGTAAGTCCTGCTGACATGTACCCTATAAGTGATGTGATGAAAATGGGACATTATCTCTCTGGGCTTCCCCACAAAGCACAGAACCCTAGTGCAATCATCATGAAAACATTAATTAGGAGATATTCTACAACGCCTGATTAGTACCCTCAAAAGTATCAAGGACATCAAAAACAAGAAAAAATCTGAGAAACTCTCACAACCAAGAGGAGTCTAAGGAGACATGGCAATTAAATGGAATGAGAGAGCCTGGATCCCTGGGGTGGGAGGCGACTCCTTAATCTGACAGTTGCAGGAAGGGCAAGATTGAGTCTTCATGACCCCACAATATTAGACTGGATTAGATGGTAAAAATCAATTAAATATCCAGGATCTTGGAACTGAAAAAGAACATGAGGTAAAAACTAAGGAAATCTAAGTAAGCTATGTACTTTAATGATAATGTATTGGTATTTTTTCATTAATTGTGGCACATGCACCATATTAATGTAAGATGTCAATAATACGAAAAGCTGGGTATGGGGTATGTGGGAGCTCTAAGAACTAGCTTCTCAATTTTTCCATGAATATAAAGCTACTGTAAAAATTTAAAGTACTTTTTAAAATGTATAGGCTGCATTGTTCCCAGAGAAGTAGAGTGAGAATTCTAGTATGCCGTCCAGTAAAGTTAGGGGTCTCTCTTAAGATATTCTTGGTAGACCAGCTTCCTAATTGTCATGGGTCCCTTAAAGCCACTTCTAATTATCACAGAATATTCAGAAACCCTTAAAACAAATATTGTGCCATAGTCTCTGATTATTTTTGGACGTGGGGGCCTCACGAGAAAGAATATGAATTCAGTCAGAATGTAGAGTTCCGACATATACTGAATATTCAAACAAATACTGAACTATCCAAACAATATGAGCTGCCCCCCCCACCATTCCCTTACTTCTTTTTCTCCCCTGGGATGACACCCCTGTCACCTGTTCTGTGTCAGCCACACCAGCCAGCTGGGTTTTCTTCAACCCTCCAGACAAACTTGGTTTATAAGCCCTGGCTGAGTTGGGAACTCAGATTTATATTCACTACATGGATTTCACATGCAATTAGTTATCGTGAGCATTTCTGGAAAGGCTAGGACTTTCTGTTCATCATAGACGTGGGTTTCTGTGAGTTGAGATTTGGGGAATTATTGTTAATAGTTACTGTAACCACTGCTGTACTTACATTTGGATGACTCCTTGGATATTTACAGAGCCCAGCACACTTTAGCAGGATCTACCCGTCCTGCAGCTCATATTGTCAATCGCAGAGTCTCATAATTCAAGGTTTATTTCGCTACCTTATTGTATGGTTTGGTATCCAGCACAGAAACACTTGCCTAGTCTCTTCCTTGTCTCTGAATGAGTGTTCTTTCACATGAACTAAATTAGAATTTAGGGTCGGTTCTTTATTCCCTTTGAAGTTTGGATGTTCTTCAGCATCATGCATAACACAGCATGGAGTTTTTATCTCAAAGACGCTTCTAAAGCCAATAGTTCCTAACCATTTGTGGCACTACCTAAAAAAACAACTTGTCATTGAAGCACCACAATATCAGACTTCTAAATGAGAAATAGTTAGAGGCTTTAAAGTGACATTATTTAGAGGCGCTTGGGTGGCTCAGACGGTTAAGTGTCTGCCTTCGGCTCGGGTCATGATCCCAGGGTCCTGGAATCGAGCCCCGCATGGGGCTCCCTGCTCAGCGGGGAGCCTGCTTCTCCCTCTCCCTCTGCCTGCCACTCCCCCTGCTTATGCTCTCTCTCTCTTTCTGTCAAAATAAATAAAATCTTTTAAAAATGACATTATTTAATCCAAAATGTATAATGCAAAAAAAATTCTTGTATAACAATATGAAAATAAATTAATGGAGATATCTTCCGTGTGTGTGTGTGTGTGTGTTTCATTTGATTTCGACTTGAAGTAAGTCACACCTCAAATCTCAAACAAACCACAGTGGACTGAACAAATCCGTTTCTTGGCTCAATTCTGTTGCTTCTAATAACACTTGAAAAATATGCACCATTCACCCAGACTAGAATTTTTGTAGTTTCTCTCAGGTAAAAGATCAGATAGAAACTAAACAGAAGCATATACAATTAATCTGACTATATATGTGTTTTATATTAATTAATTTTATATTAATTAATCTGACTGTAGCTCTATATAAAACGTAGAGGTATAGGTATATTCACACATATTTAAAACATTTCTTCTATCTTATTTTTATTAAACTCTCTTAATAAAATGGCTTGAGGAGTGAAAATGATGGCTCAAATGTGACTGTCTGGATAAATCATGCTAAAGTAGATCTACTGGATAGTCCGGAGTTCCATCCAAATGGAATGTGGCCACCTAGTATTGTACATATTCATGAGGTCCTCTCTTTTCTCAGTTGCCACCATGATGGAATCATTACACAAAAAACTTCTTATTAAGTGGCTTCATGGATTTCTTGCTGTGAAAGTTAACAGCTGAAGAGTAAGGAGATGACAAGTGAAATAATATTTAGACGGCCAACTTTGAAGACACAGAAGTGCATCAGGGGATCCATGTAGCATTGCTGTTGCGTGTTGGGAAAAAAAACCGAAGTATACGGACACATCGGGTGGGAGGTGACTCCTTAATCTGACAGTTGCAGGAAGGGCAAGATTGAGTCTTTGTGACCCCACAATATTAGACTGGATTAGACGGTAAAAATTAATTAAATATCCAGATGCTTGATTTACTTGAAACTTTGATTTACGTGAAATTTCTAGATGTTTGGCCTTATGTCAAGTTACAGACTAAACATCTGGACTAATTGTGCACTGTTTGTCTTTCCACACACATAATTTGGTGTCATGCCAGAGATGTGGGAGTGCCATAAACATCACCGTGCTCCCAGATGGTGAACAATCACAACACATCTCCCTCTCATTTCCCTTTCTGATAAGTTAGAATATGCACTATCTGGTCACAGAGCTAGAGTGAATTTTGCTTCAATGGTCATAGCTCAAAATATTGTGTTTATTGGTAATGAAAACATCTACTAACTTTGTCAATAAAAGCCAGTCCATTTTCCAGAGAACTGAAAACATTACATAGAATGTTATCCTATCTATTCCTAAATTCAATGCCCATCATTTCCCTTGAGCAATTATTCTGTATTGTAGTGGTCTTAAAGTGCAGTTCTCCGACCAGCACTGGGAACACTTGTAAGAAATTAAAATTTCAAGACTCACCCCAGATCTACTGAATCGAAACTCTGGCACTGAGGACCAGTCATCTGTGTTTTTACAAGCCTTGCAAGTGATTCTGACAGTCCATAAAATATGAAGACTCTTGTAACCAAAAAAAAAAAAAAAAGAAAGTCTAAACTTCCAGATTCACTTCTCTTCTTCAGATTAACTGCACTTGTAACTCTTTGAACCAGGAGAAATAATGTATTTCTTTATTTTCTCTTTTCTATCTCCAGACACAGACTTTAAGGCTTTTTACTTCTTTGGGCTATTTTAAACCTCTATGTTTTGCTAACATCAGTGTAATGAAGTATTTTTCCCCCTTCTCATTCATTAACATTTTATATCCTTCAGCATTTTTTTGTTTCATTTTCTCACATCTTCTGGACTTTTAGGGGAATCTTGGCCTGAAAGCAGAATTCCAAATATAAACCATTTCTATATGAAAGTGCTGAAATTCTGTCAAGCATAGTTCTGTTTTCAGCCAATCACTGAGCAAACTTTTTAAGCCACTCTTAACGTCAATATTTTATCTATCTTAATGTTAAAATGCTTAAGAAATCGTCTCTCCCTCAGAAGAAAACTCAGAAGAGTTCCAGTGCTGAATTATATGCCCCAATCTTGGCTAGATTATTCATAATTTCTAAGGTTAGTCCCAAAGGGGACAACTAAGCACAAGATGTAAATTCTTCCATCGCTTTGAAATTGGTAGGGTATTTATCGTTGGTAGTCCCCCCAAATGATATTTATTTACTCAATCACTGAAAGTAAGTGAACCCTGATCTAAAATCTTGCATGGGGTAGAATATACATGCATTTCAAAACTGATAACTAACAGTTTTTTCTTAGCAACAGACAATTAAGAACACTGTGGACTTTAAAGGCAATCAGGGAAATAATTTTGGTGTTAACTCCATAGACTCTTTGTACAGACTAGTCTTTCATAACGGCAGAACTGATATTAATGTTTCTTCAGAGTTTATACCTAAACAATTGTGAGAAAATGATGGCAAGCAGGAATCATGGTGGATACCATGACAGCTCTAAACGGTGACGTAGCAAGGCTACGTCCCAACCTCTTTTCTTATTATCTGACAACATAAGGCAGTTACACCTTGAGATAAGAAGCAAGAAAGCCTGAGTTGCGCTCCTGGTTTCATCACTTACTAGAAGTGAGATGCTAAGTGTAATAGAGACAGGAAGTTGATTCTCTATAGATATTCCCTCTTGTTTTCATAGTACTGGAATCCCCCATTTTCAGCTAGGCACATGGAGCCCAGAACCAAACAATTTGTGCGTTCTTGTCAGCGGAAGGAATGTATGACTTCTAAAGATTATGCTTCCCTTTCTTGTTTTTCCTTCTAACTAGAATATGATCACAATTGCTGGAGCTTCAGCAGCCCTTTTTGTTAATGAGGTGACCTTGGGACTGAATGCCTTATACTGTAAAGCAATAAGATAAAAGGATCTTGATCTCTGACAAGTAAAGCACTATAGTAGCCCTGGACTCGAGAAGGAAATGTAAATATAAAGGCTTAGGAAAAAAGAAATTTTATCTTGTTTAGGCCAAAGTGTTTCTTGTTTCTCTTTCTTGAGTCAATCCTAACTCAACTAATAAACTAGGCATGATATTTAATCATTTTGAGCCCTCAGCAGTCTTACTTGAGAAATGTAAATAATCTTATTCACAGAGTGGTTCTTAGAATTTATCGAGATAATATATGTAAAAGCACTTCAAAGCAATATACCAATATGGGTTCTCATTATGAATTTCATAATATTTCATAGTAAAAATTTGATTATAGTAGAGATCAAAAGCACTGACGCATTGTTTTATGTGTTGATCTATTTTTTTCCTAAGTAGAAACATATGCAAGAAGATTCTTGGTCAATAATTGTTAGAATGGTTTAACACAAAATACATTAGAACCACAGTCTTTGCTTTTAGTTAATATTTCCCAGCATTTCACTGGTCAGTTTCCATCAACCATTATCTAAGGATAAGTTTTGAACATTTCGTGAGCATCATTTTTCAGACAACTTATCCAAGGATATCACAGATGCAATTCAGATCATCTTTGTGGAGCCTGTTGATGATATTTCATGTCAAGGCAAGAATGTTTTATACTATGATTACAGAACTTTGGGGTTTCAATTACACACTGCTCCAAATTCTTGAGAAAAATCAAAGGTCAGCTAGGAAGGAAATCCTGAATTTAATCAGAGGCACTCCTGTGACCTTAATCTCCACCAAAGCAGTGGAGATTGGATCTTGGATCCATCATTGGATTCCAGTTTTCATGAAACAGAATTTTGTGGCCTGCAAAGAGGCTTGTGAAACATAGGAAGCTCTTAGTAATCAATAAAGTAGCACACAGGCACTTACCGTATTCATCAGAGAAATCAACTTTGATTTGATTGCACAAAATTTGTCCCACTCATTGACTATATAAAATACTCAGCATTCATATCCTGTGATTTGTATCGCTGCATTCAGTTAGATCGTAAGAACTTAGTGTGCGTTTAACCCAGTGATACAGCAAAATTCTAAAACTCTGTGATACAGCAGTACTCTCACATTCAGATCCAATCAGAGCTGTGCTAATGTTTCATTCCTGGGGAGAGATCTACTTTTCTCCTAACGAAGTGTACAGAGTAAGCTGCTTGTTCATTCACCAGTAATTGCTGTTCATTGCCTTTGCTCATGTAATGATGAAAAAGAATTTTTCACGTAGGGAAGAAAGGGTGATTAGGTATGGTGATTCTCTAGTTTGATCATTACTGGGAAATAATAGTTAATTAATTAGATTGTCCAGGATAGAACACTAGGAGCAATTATTAGCCTGGATTAATGTAAGTTCTGTTTTTTTCTTCTGAAAGGTTGCACCTGGGGTCCTTTTATGGCAGTTGTGTAAAGATCTTCTCTTTGTCTGGATGGTGGAAAATGCAATCTTACGTGTAACTCATTTATATTATTTTTTACAATGCAGAAAGATGAAAAGGGGTAAAGTGAACATGGAAACAAAACAATACTGACTATAATAGAATTCATGTCAAATATTTGAGTTGAATTTTTGGATAGAGGTTTAAAAGACTCACATTTAAGTTAACCCCTCAGGATATTCTCAATTGCTCCAACTCAAACCCCTTTTCCCTTCTGTTTGATGTTTATTTCCCTTAAAATGTAATATGCAATGTTCTGCTCTAATTTTTCTCTAAATGTATCATAGGAATAGTCCTGGTGGCCCTGTTTTTTGAATTCATTTATCATTTATCATGCACTGATTTAACAAGTATTTAATGAGCACTTGCTAGGCATTCAGAATATATGTGATAACAATGCACATTTTCTGTATTCACAAGTTCATAATTTTATAGGCTTCATGTCTTAGAAGATATTTAATTAATACTAACAGTTTTTACTTTTAATTAAAAAAAGAATATATGTGTGTGTGTGTGTTATAATGTCATGAAATGACTCATCAAACAGAAAAATGTTGCATACTAATAGGGATTAGTAGGGAAGTTAGTGGAATGAGATATATTACTTAGTAATTTAGAATAATTCTTCATTAATGACTTTAAGACATAAAATAATCACTTAAAGGCAAATTATAACACAGTATTATACAAATCTATTTAAAAATTTATTTGGGGGCATCTGGGTGGCTCAACCAGTTAAGCAGTCCACTCTTGGTTTGGGCTCAGGCCATGACCTCAGGGTCGAGGGATCGAGTCCCAGGTCGGGCTCCTCATTCAGTGGGGAGTCTGCTTGAGGATTCTCTCTCCCTCTCCCTCTGCCCCTCCCCCTGCTCATACTCTCTCTCTCTCTAAAATAATATAAAAAGAAATAAGTCTTAAAAAAATGTATTTGGCAAATGTCCCATCTAGGAATTCTATATATAATGAGAAATGACATTGAAGTCCTCATTCTTAGATGTCTTTCTTGTTCCTCCATAACCCTGTTAATGAAAACAAAAGAAAACTTCATTGTTGTAAAGAAACATTTCTTAGGGTATTATGTTCACCCTCAAAGCTACAACCCCTAAGCGGCAAAATCTCTGAGCCCAACACACTCTGCTCTTCCCTCCAACATGACTTCCTTTGGGTTCCCGACTGCTTGCAAGGACAGAAGCAAAAGTCTAGAGCTCTGTTGGTACATCTGAACAGGCAGAAATACCTCATTTAAGTTCTGTTTTTCTCACTTAATTGCTCAATGGATTTGGGTTTTGGTTAACTCATTTGTGAACTGGAAATAGTAATAGGGTTGTGAAAATCAAGTGAAATTAAGTGTGTAAAGATACTTTGAAAGACTATAAATAAACCAGTGAAACTTAGGACGGTGGTGCTATTAGACCATCAGCATCTACGAACCAGGTTTAGGTTTTCTTCAGGTTTTTTTTTATCCTTCACAGTATCAAGCACAATTCCTGGTCTGATGTAAAGAGTTCGTGAAAGTTTTCCAAATGAATTACTCACCTTCACAAATAAAATGAATTTCTCCACTTAGAGCTTTAGACAAGACAGATTGGCTTGTTGTCTGTGATATGAACCCAGACTCTTAAGAGTGAACCCAACATGAAACTACTTCTTCCTCATGCAGAGCTTTCTGCTCATCCAGTGACTCAAAGACAGCCATCCTTCATGGAATGACCTAGAAATCTATGTTGCCTACCACTTGTGATTTCTCCATCTAATGTTGGCCTCCTCTAGAGATATAAGGGAATCAAAGAGGGCTCTTTCCAAGCCTCAGTTTGGAAGTGAGAGTGACTCACAGGGCTGAATAATGAGAAATGCCTGCCCATTGGGAGGAACATCCATGACAGTTCACCAGGAATCTTTAAAAGAAAGCACATGGGGTGCAGAGGAGACCTCACTCTAATCAAGCTTCCTTTACTACAAAATGACTATTTCATAGTTAATCATATTTCCACCATAACTGGTAATATAGATTTTCTTGGATCCTAAAAATATAAGACAACATTTTTTAAAATAATCAAATAGAAATAAGAAGGGATAAAATAAACATTTACTTAGCCAGGGAAATGAAGAAAAAAAAAAAAAAAGCAACCCAGAAAATGTAATGTGTAATTCAGAGGTTTAATGGGAATACAGATGGTAAGGAAATGAAAGATGTTCATATGTTTTGAAACGAGAATATAAATGTCTAGTTTTTAATGTTTTTTACAAGGCAACAAAAATACAATTCTTGTTTGTTTTGTTGGGAAGAAGGTGGGGACAAAGAGAGACAATGATAGGACAAAAAATTAAGATAACATTTACTGAGAACTTTTCCAGGTACTTCCACATGTACTGGTTCATGCTTGGTATCATTACTTTTTAAAATTTATTTTATTAAAAAATAAACAAAAATGATCCAGGATTTGAATCCAAATCTGTCTTTTTAATTATACAACATTCCTTCTCCATATAAGGGTCCAGGGTGACATCTACAGGCTAAAAAGTAAGACCGACCCGGTAACAGAGATTGTTCTCCAAGTTGTGGAAATGTTTGTGTCATGTTTGGCCCAAAATCAAGGATATAAGGAAAGTACAGACACTTTGGATCAATTGTACTCAATGAAATTATGAAAATCAATGTTTGGAATGAAGACTAATCTTTACAAAGGAAATTTAATGTTTATTTATATACAGGTGCAAATAATGGAAAGTCAAGGTAAAGAAATTCACAAATAACCACAGCCCATAAATACTCTTTACTTTAGTAAAAAGATAAACCCATCCCAATATGTCAATAAATCTGTAAGAGAAAGAAAAGATTCACAGTAGTGCCAAATTTTAACTGCTTCTGTCAAGCACAACTTAATAAAAATGTGCCTTATTTCAAAAGCTGAGACAAATCAGATGTTCTCTCCTTTTATTATAAATCACTGCATAGATCAGCCAACTCATGTTCCTTGTGGTGAATTTATTTGGGAATGCAATACACAAAGAGAATAAATAGCCAAAACTATTCCGACTTCCAATATTTTTATAGGCAGAAATATGTTCCTGATATGTATATGTATGTATACACATATGTGTATCTGATAACATTTCATAGTCATGGACTTAATGGTTCTCAAAGTTGTCTCCCATCTGAAGTACTAAGTAATATTCTTGGCAGTATGAGCCCATTTTAAAGGTCAAAGATAGAAAGTTGATTCTTCATTTAACACTAAGAAAAATGTTCTCTAGGGATGGAACCTTTCTAACACCATACATTCTCAACCAATTTTCTTGAACTTTGGCCCAGACCAAAGAAAAATTTTTTACTCCTGCTGTAATTTTGTAAGCAACTAACAGAAAAAAAAATATTATCCTTAGAAATCACACAGAAGAGTCACATCTGTAGGGACATAGCTAGAGATACAAGATGATCTGCAGAGTTACCTGTGTAATAGACACATTTCTGGTAGCCTTTAAAAACATTAACAGCATTGGTCCCACCCCAGAAGAAGATGGGTTCCCATCCCATCCCAGATGAAGGAATGAGGTCATAGTGATCCTTGTGCTAACTGGTCTTGCCAGACGAGTAAGTCAGGATGGCATACCATCGAACTGTCAGGAAACTGTTATTTCTCTAGGAGGATTTTAGACCAAGAGTTAACAGAGACAAGAGAGGGGCCGTTAGCACAATAGCACAGAACACCAACGGTGTCAGAGTCCGTTGGTGCAAACCGTGACTCGTACTAACTTGAGGTGAGACCTACAGCAGGTTGCTTAACTTTTTGTTCCTTAATTTCTTCATCTGTAAACCATGGATAAATATAATATCAGGGGGAAAAGTTAGTCCAGTCAGACTCACCACAAATGATAAATCTCAATCAGTACCACTTTGACTCATAATATAAAAGACAGAGGTCATAGCAAGACCAAGTAAGCATTCTTTCCAGGGAGATGTTTGAGACTATCAATGTCAGTCCCAAAAGTCCTTTCTTTTCCACACATTTCAGATTTAACATAGAAGTCATCATTGATTCATCTCTCTTTTTTTCAACAGATTCTGTTGGGTCCACACTTAAAATATGTCCAGAATAAGATTATTTCTTGTCACCTTCATTTCTAATCCAAGCGATTTTATTACTTTGCCTGCACGGATGCAAGACTTCCAGACTTGAATTCTTCCTTCCTTATACTCCTTCTCTTTTATAGTTTAGTCCCCACACAGAAACCAACATATTCCTTAAAAATGCAAATTGTATCACATCGCTCTCCTGCTAAATGCTCCAATGGCCTCCCATAGCACCAGAACGAAATCCAAAGAATTTAGCAAAGCCTCCATGATCTGGATGCTCCTCTGACCTCATTTGGTCCTGCTCTTGTCCCCATGGCCACTACCCGAGTTGCACTGGCCTGTTTAGTGTTCTTTAAGCATGCCAAGATTGCTTCTGCCTCATGGACCTTGGATCCATTTTTCCCTCTGCCTGGCAGGTTTGTCTTTCCATCATGAGCATGTTCCTTCATCTCATTCATGTCTCTGTGCATATAATACTCCCTCAAGAGAGCCATCTCTGACCACCTTAACTAATACCATCCTTCCCATCATTTATTATTCTCCTATCCTGCTGTACTATTTGTTCCTAGCACTTATCATGTCCTAATATTATTTTATGTACTTTTTTGTTATTCTTATTTGTTACTCTATGAAAATCAAAAGCCTTTAAGGGTTAGAGATATACTTAATACCAATGCCTCCTCAGTGCCTAGAGCAAAACTTAGAATATAGACATGTTCAATAAATATTAGTTAAAAATGAATAACTGTCAACTGTATGCAAAAAACACAGAAAGCTTTGAAAAGAAACAAAAAACACCAACAGCAAAACAACTTGAAAGTGAGTTCACAGGAAATTTTTACTTTGTTTTTTACACATTTCAATATCAAGAAAAAATTTCTATGAGCATGTATTAGTTTATAACAAAAAAATAATCATTTGGTTAAAGACAAAAAAAAATGATCAAGTAGACTTTATTCCAGGGATGCAAGGATGGTTCAACATCAGCATGTCAATCACTGTGAAAAACCACATTAACAAAATGAAGTTGCTCAGCAAGCAACTGATGCATTAGGAACTGCAAAAGGAAGTAGAAGAAAAGAGAGAAAGGTTGGCACTTTTCTCCTGAATAGATATGTATATGTAATATATTAAACATTTAGGATCTCCAAAATCTTAATATATTCTCAACAACATTTAGTCTTTTGACATTGCACATCTGATTTGATAACACTAATTTTTAAAAATTAAAGTTAAACACAAACACACACAAAGGGGAGAACACATGCTCTTTATAGAAAATTTGGATGATATAAAATTTAAGCAATTTTTTAAAAATCACCTAACCACTGCTAAAATTTGAGCAGGTATGTAACATTTGGTATATTATATAAACAGTCTTGCACCCTATTTTTATTTAACTTAATATTTTATCATGAATATTTTCCAATGGGATTACTATAGTTTGTGTATAATATACTTTTTTAAAATTATTATGTTATGTTAATCACCATACATTACATCATTAGTTTTTGATGTAGTGTTCCATGATTCATTGTTTGCATATAACACCCAGTGCTCCACGCAGTACGTGCCCTCTTTAATACCCATCACCAGGCTAACTCATCCCCCCACTCCCCTCCCCTCTAGAACCCTCAGTTTGTTTCTCAAAGTCCATAGTCTCTCATGGTTCATCTCCCCCTCTGATTCCCCCCTTCATTCATACTTGAATCTCTATTATTTAACATTTAGGTTGTTTCCTTTTTGTTTTCTGTTGTTTTAGTATGTAACGCTTCAATGAATATCCTTGTACAGAAACCTTCTTTCGCATCTCTGATTACTTCCATTTAATAAATTCCTGGAAATGGAAATACAGGGTAAAAGGGAGATATATAAGACTTTTGAGAATGTTACCAGTGGACCTCCAGAAAGACTGAATCACTTCCCATTTACACTAGCCCTGTGTAAGAGTGTTTATTTTTTGCATCTTTACCAACTCAGTATCATCTTTGAATTTTAATCTTGGGCATTTTGATGGATGAGATAGCATCTTATTGTATTATTTTGCATCTCTGATTTCTAGGGAGTTTGAAAATGTTTACATATACTTTATAAGCCATTTGAATTCCTTTTTTAAATGAATTTTTATTTATCAGTGAATGCTTTTTTCTTTATTGAGTTGCAAAGACCCTTACATATTAGGATCAAACATTGTCTCGCCATATATACCAAAAACCACTTTGTTTTCCCTGCTCGAGAGAAATTCCTAGAGCAACGTACAAAAACAAGAAGAAGCAATTGCTCCATATTAATTACCAACACTGGGGTTGATTTGATCACCAGCAACTCAACAGCTTTTGATCTCTTTCTGTGTGCTAGGGACCACACTGGGTACAGAGTAAGAACACACAGCCACTGGGCTGCAGTCACACACAACGCGCATGGGGACGCAGGTGCATAAACCGCTAACTATGAAAAACGTGTTAAGTCTTGAGACATAGACCCACTGTGTGACTTCCCTGGGGATGTGAGGGGACTTGTGTCGTTGCTGAATTCCCTTCCAATCCTCATTTTGCCCTGAACATAGGCATACACACACATTACACAGACATCACAGACAGACACACCAAACACATAGAACATACCCATCCACCCACACCCTTCTTTCATATATATATATACACACACATATATATATATTTTATAGATATCTTTCTCTGTACCGTTTACAGAAGAGCATTCTTGGTAGGCAAAGGTAAGCAAAGGTAAAAAGGGAAGACCAGACAGGTCTATTATTTCCCCCACGCTTCCTTTTAAAATTTATGTTCCAGTGGCACTGTTCATGTGAATGTAGCCCTTTGCTCCCAAGTTCCGTCCGGCCTCGTGCCAAGCTACTCAGTCCACATCCCCCTGACTTCTGTGTAATTTCCAAAGAAGTGAACCAAGGCACAGCTTGGTTAGCCTGCTGATTAAAAGGTAACAATAATAAAGTTTGTTTTAGATAAAATGGAAGTGTCTCTTTCAAAATAAGAAAAAGGCATTTTAATATGTTCTAGGACTATAATAAAATAACCTTTTAGTGTTCAGGAGATAAACAACATTTATCCCTGAAAAACCTATGAACACCTTTTTCTCTGACATTTTGTGGCCTTTTGAATGTAACCCCATTCATACAGATAATGACACATGTTTGTAGAGGTCAAGAGACACAAGCAATCAAAAGGAACACTAGAACTGAGTCCAGGTACTAGGATCCCTGGCTTACTGTTCATCTCAGTACATGATGTTGCCTCCCTGTTTGAATATAAGGAATACAGGCTTGACCTGGAATCCACTTATCCAAGCAGAGTTGTACGGGCCATATGGGGCTGCATTAGGTGGATGCTGAAGGAAGCTGAGTGAAAGGTGTGGAGAGGACATCACATCAGTCCATGGCAGAGATAGTGATGTCCTAGTTCAGGCAGGCCTGCGTCCTCATTGCCATGGTTACCATCATCCTCAACCACCTCTTTTCCTCTGCACTACCACAGCCCCCGGACAGCCGTCACCGTTGTTACCCTTACTCTCCTCACATCGTCTTCACACAGATGCCAAGGTGATATTGACCAAACTCTTACTCGGCTGGGTAACCACTTGCTTCAAACCTCCTATCTGCAAGATTAGGTTTAAGCTAATTGATAGGACTCGTCTGTGATCTGTCTCTGCCTGCTCTTCAGCCTCATTTTCCATTGCTCCTTACCTTGAACTTGATACTCCAGATGTAGTTCATCCTTTTGGGAAGCCTCCCTTATCCCCTTTAGCTGGGTTAAGTTTCCATCTTTGGATCTTCTGTATGTCATTCAAGAATTGTATTAATATTTTCTAAAAACCAAAGTTTTTGTGTTTGATCTGTACTAGGCACTCAGGACATGTTTTTTTGTTGTTGTTCGTGGTGGTGTTTGTTTGTTTTTTGTTTGTTTTTTTAGGAGAGGCCATCGAATGTAGAATCAGACTCTGGAGCCCAAATCTCTGGGTTTGATCACAGCCCCCAGCACTTGCTGACTGTGTGACTGGCATCGGTTACTCAATCTCTCTGTTCCTCAGTTTTTCTGTCCATAAAATGAGGGAAAAAAACCCCTAACATTCTGAAGTGTTATTGGGAGGGTGCATAAAACACTTAAAACAGTGGCTGGCAAATACATGCTAGGTAGGCTATACAAATATTTGCTGTTTGGAGCGTGATGAAAGAAACATATAACATGTGCCTTCCCTCAAGGAGCATAAAGAGAGAATAAATGTAATATGAAAAGGTAACTAATAATTAAATTCAAACTACTTAGCACCAAACACACAGGCTAATACATAAGGAAGTCCTCCCGAATTCCCGAGGAGGTCCAAGCGTGTGGGACATCAAACACGGCATGCAGGTGGTGCTCTCAGTGGGGCTCTGGGGACGATTTCAGAGCAGGTGTCTGCTGTATGGAGCTCTCCGTACAGAATGGCTTCGCAGACTGCTCAGCAGCTCCGGCTTCCGGGAGCTGGCTTCCGGTAGCGCCCCCACCGCGAGGGAACCGTCAATGCTGTACACGCTTCCACGCATCTCCTCGGAGAATGGCATTGCACCTCGTGAAGAACCCTGCAGATAGAGAAGAGCAGATAGGGACATTGTAGGCAAGAAGAGCATGACCAAAAGAATGGCTCTAAGAATGCCCATAAAGGGTTTATGGATCAGGGTGTAGGGTGAGATGTAGCAGAGATAGAATTCTGATAAAGACACCAGGGACCAGAAGGTGAAGGACCTTGGTGACGGGTTAAGAGGTTAAATTGGCATGCTCTGCACCTTCTCTTCCTATGCCTCAATTGCTGGAAGTGAGTGGAAGGAGGGTAAGCTTTGGAGTCAAACCAGCATGGGTTTGAATCCCACTTCTCCCATTTACTTGGCATAGAAGTCATTCCATTTCTCTCAACATCCATAACATAAATACATGAGTGGATCGTCGTGAAGAAGTAAGAGGTACGTTAGACAAAGTCCTCAGCAAAGTGTCAGGTGTGACGGGCACCAAAAGCGTGTTTGCTTTCTGAAGCCCCGGCTCTGTTCTCCCCTCACTTCAGGTGAATAACTTGCACCTGGGTAACTTTCCACTTCGTTTTATTTTTGACTCTAACTAAACACACCTAATTATCAAGTTTAGAGATCGGGAAAGAATGTATTTTGCTCCGAGTATCTGAAACAAATTATAGTCTCGAGGCTCAATGGCAGGTTCCTAGGAGGAGCTGCTCTGAAGAGGGCCGCTGAGAGGGGTTTATTTAGAACGCCTCCGACAAAGCACCTCGGAGAGGCAATTAGCCAGCGCCGGGAATCTGGTTAAGAGGCGGAAAACGATTACTTTGGCAGGCAGGATGGATGTTCTTTTTTGTATATGGCCTATCATATATATATATATATTTTCAATTTTACTGAAAAGAAAGTCTTTAGAGGCAGATTTTTTTTTAAAAGAACCTTCTATTTTGAAGTCTCTTCAATGAGCAGAAATGTACCTGTACTTGGCTCTGCTGCTTCCATTTCCCACCTAATTTGAAGTCTCCAGGTTAACAGCCTCTCCCTGCTTACACTTTGTTCTTTTAGAGGATACTTTGGATTGCCCATACTTTTTTGGGGGTACCAAATGGGTAGCTGAATGATGGATACAGCTTGTCGCATCTTTGTAAGTTAGCGTAGGCCATGGAAAGTAGTCTGGCTACCGAAAAGAAAACATCCCCTTTGTTCGGGTGATATGGTTGTATTCAGTTAAACATCCAAGCTAAAAGATCTTACAGATACAGCCTTTCAGCCACTGTCAAAAACTCAAGCTGATGACTGTTGGGGGACTAATGATGAAGGTGTCTGAATTATAGGCCAGAACTTCTGTTCCTTCAACTGTGGGCCTTTAGAGCATTGCTATGCCCTTTGTGAGTCCAGCCAAGGGCCTAAAGAAAAGAGAAACTCAGTGTCATTGGCTCCTGTGGTTCTGCATCAGCATAGGCAGTGGATTGTTGGAAGAGGCTAAGGTGAGTTTGGGATTAAAATGCATTTCACTTTCCCTTCTACTTATTCCAGTGGATTCAATTGATTTTTTAAATTATGGAGCTTGGGGGCACCTGGGTGGCTCAGTTGGTTGAGTGTCTGCCTTCAGCTCGGGTAATGATTCTGGGGTCCTGGGATTGAGCCCCGCATCGGACTCCCTGCTCGGCGGAAAGCCTGCTTCTCCCTCTCCCTCTGCCTGCCATTCCCCCTGCTTGTGCTCTCTCTCTCTCACTATCTCTCTCTCTCTGTCAAAGAAATCAATCAAATCTATAAAAAAATTTAAATTATGGAGCTTTATTAATACATTTCTGATTGGATTTGTGAATTGCATTCACACATGCAAAGATTGGCGGTGGGCACATTTATTAATTCATGAATTTCACCTATAGGCTTATCTGGGAAGCTGCACCTGCCCGGCAGCATGAGGTGGGCTGTCATAGGTTGAATTGTGTCCTTTTCCCCAACCACCGGCAAACAAACAAAACAAACAAAATAAAAACATATGTTGGAATCCTAACCTCTAGTGCCCCAGAAGGTGATTTTATTTGGAAATTGGGTCATTGCAGATATAATGAGTTTAGTTAAGATGAGGTCATTGGTGCTGGTTCTAATTCAATATACTGGTATCCTTATAAAAAGGGAAAATTAGAACAAAGAGACAGATAAAGAGAGAGGGAAGAAGATGCAGAGAGACAGGGAACAGAATGCTGTCAACCACCCAAGGAGAGGACTGGAATGATCTATCCTTCAGAGCCATCAGAAGGAACCAGCCCTGCTGACATCAGCCCTGCTGACACCCAGACTTCTAGGCTCCAGAATTGTTTGTGAAATAATAAATTTCTGTTGCATAAGTCACTCAGTTTCTAGTATTTTTTTTAATACCAAACTAATATAGAGGCTTACACTTTAAAATTGGCATTTCCTACTTCAGACATCGTATTGTTTCATTGATATTAGCTTGGTCACTCTAGATATTACAAGAACAATTTCACTTGAAAAATTAATTTGAAGATACCATTGTTCTTATAGCTAATTTTCAGTGCAGTTTCTAAAAAGCATAATTATGTGCATCCTCTGTATCTGTCCTAATAACACACTATATTATAGTAACCTGTTTAAGCATCTTCCCAACATAGTTCTTTGCTTCTCATCAGCAGGGACCAAACAGATCAGGTCCTTGACTTCAGATTTCCTCCTGCTTCTTGGCTGGGACAGTAGTTGTGTCATATTTAATTCTGAATTTTTGAACCCCCTCTGAGACACACCTATACGAATTTACCCACTGCTCTTGCCACGTTGTACCCCAAAATACCTACCATGCCTTGACCTATTACCCACGAGATTTCTGATGCTTGATCAGTCTTCCAGTTTAGAATTTTTATTTCCATCTTCATTCCCGAATTCTAAGTTTTGTCTATTTTTGTCCTTCTCCTCTGGTTACTACCTTGCTTCCTGGCCTTACCTTTTTTGCTTCACATGGTTTCTTACCTCTCCCCAGGTTCATTGACCTTGGCCTCAGGGATCCTCAACTTTGTACTAGACGCCATTTAAATAATGTGGTGGAGGCTAAAGTTCTGTGAGTCCAAAGCTGTAATAGGGATTTGTCGGGCCTTAAACAAGGGATAAGAACATCCAATGAGACCTACGAAAGATGGCTGAAGTTCTAGGAACTGTTGCCCACACAGCCTGCTCTCCAAGCCTCGGGAGCAAGGACTTTAACTCCGAGGGGCAGTGAGCTGGTCTAATTCCTGTTCTCATTCTTGATAAATGAATACCTGAATAAAGGACTGAAAGAATTTCAAGTAGGTATCTATGAAGCAACATGAAGAAATATAGATGCAACCATATTCATGTCACTCTCCTTCCTCACAGGCTTCAAGACGCATGGAGGGGTTGGAGAGGCCAGGAGAAGGAGGAAGAAGAAGCTAGAGACAGAGGCGGAAGGCGGCTAGAGGGAGGCACCAGCCGGGTTTTGAACGAGGCTAATGCCCCAGGACCGCCCCCTCCCCCCCCCCCACCCCCCACAGAGGCCGTGTGGTGCAGTGGCTAGGAGTTTATGTCCCGCAGCGGCACACGTGAGGCTTGACATCATAGCTGCTTAGTAGTTGTAGAACTTGGGGAAATTACCAAATCTCGTTGAAAGATCCAGCTTAATAATCCAAAGTACGGTGAAAAGATATTATTGACCTCACAGACTACAAAGAGGATTAAATAAGATTGTAAAACATAAAACCTAGTGCCTAATACATACTAGAAACTCAAGAAATATTAGTTGTTCATATGTACTCCTTTTTAGGAAAAATAGTGATTCTTCCTTTATAATTTAGGTTTTAGGCTAAAAGTACCTCTCAGGTATACCTCTCTCATATACCAAGAAAATAAGCATACAAAAAATGATTTAGTAACTCAACAATTTTTTTTAGGAATTTTTTTTTAAAGATTTTATTTATTTATTTGACAGAGAGAGAGATAGCGAGAGCAGGAACACAAGCAGGGGGAGTGGGTGAGGGAGAAGCAGGCTTCCCGCCGAGCAGGGAGCCTGATGTGGGACTCGATCCCAGGACCCTGGGATCATGACCTGAGCCGAAGACAGACGCTTAATGACTGAGCCACCCAGGCGCCCTTTTTAGGCACTTTCTAACTCTATGCCCAAACTGACAATGCTGAGTGAAACAGTCTAGCAGATAATAATGGATTTATGACATAAGTCACAAAGGATTAAGACCTCTGTGACTCACTCATTTATTCATTCCTGCTTAATTTGCACACCGAAGGCTAATTTAATGAGCCCTACTCCATCCATACATTTATCTAGAAAATCAGAAAGGCAAGTCTTTGAGAGACATCAAAATGTGGCACTGACAACACATACCTCATACGGTTTATTTCTAAAACAGCTCATCAGTTGTAAATTGTACATTTAAGAATTAATTTATTAAATCCAGTGTTACACAGCCAAACAAATATTGACATGATGTATCATCACAATATGCTCTCAATAACAGTTTTTACATTGCTAACGAGTTTTGCCAGAAAATCAAGAGATTTATGCCAAAAACTGGCTCTCTGCGTTTGTCTGCCAACCTTGGCCGCTGTTTTGCATCCAAAGACAAAATTACCACAACACCCTCTGTATAGCAAAGCAGATTATAGAGCCATAAACCTACTTCTCGAATGTTCACAATTCTTTTTTGTGTGTGTGTGTGTGTGTATATATATATACTGAAAGAGTCTAAGTGCGACTATACAGATTATTGAATGTTAACTTTTTCAAGCCAAGTGAGATCACAGAAATGTTCAAAAGCAACCTGTGAAGTACTCTTTTTCATCTTAGAGAAATATTTCAATATAATTCTAGGAAAATGATAGCAAACATGTAATGATTTGCAGGGTAGACTTCATAATCATATAGCCCTAGGAGCCTATTTCCTTCTAACTTTGTACACATTAACCTAAATCTTGGCTTTAACAGTAAAGGAAAAAAAAATTAACACCAGCATTTTGTACAGAGATTAAGGATTAGATGAGATTATGACGGTGAAGTGCCTAGCACTGTGCCCAGCACATTAAAAAAGGGCTTGATAAACATCTTTATTTCCATGTAATTACATCTTCAGTAGATTTTACTGTTTCTGAAATGTGTAAATTTTGGGGACCCAAAGAAAAGGAAATGAGTCTTGATTATATTTCATCTCCAGCAATTCCCTTGATACAGCTAATTAATATATATTTGTTAAAAATGGGAGAATGCTTTTCACTTTTAAAAGACCAACTAATTCATTTCTGAGTCAAGAGTAAATTCCCCACTACAAGAAACAGTGAGGAATATATTCATTAACCAAATATTCTAGCAAAAGAATTTATTAGGCATGAGCCACAAATTGTTGCAATTTTCAAAGTTTTTATTCTTTTATGTAGTCTTTTGATCATAAAGTACTTATTATTATGGGCAAGGTAATTTGGAAATCCTGTTTCAGTCACACTTACACTTTTATAAAATTTATACTTTAAATCAGAGACAAATATAACTCTGTATTTAACAATTGCTACAATGGGGTAATGTCCAAAATGCAATGGTTGCTTTGAGAGTTAAACAACCTAGCTCTGCTCGGGAGGAGTGAGGAAAGGCTCCCCAGCTTTCAAACTTGAAGAATCAATCCTAGATTGTTCAGGAAGACCACTGGAGAAAGTAGAGGCATGGAGGTGTGAGACCATGGCACAATGGAGATACTAAATATTTGTAGTTCAGTGTAGCTGCAGTGCAAATCAGTCGTGATAATAGATGACTCGGAACAAAGAGCAGCTCATGAAGGTTCTCACATCATATAGATTTTTATTCAGCAGGATTTTGACTAGTGGAACTACACAATTGTATTTCCATGCCAAAAAGCTCATTACGAAAACTGTGTGAAAGAGGGAACAGAGAGACTACAAGCTTTTCTAATAGCATTTATGAGAGGATGAGGGCTTTAATTACAGATCTGGAACAGATTTTGTAAATGGAATCAGTAGAATCTCGTGATGGGTTTGCTATGGCAAAAGAAAGGAAAAAAAAACCTAATGAGTCCCAAATACCTGGCTTAGGCAATTTGGAGGCTGTAACTAATAGATTAGATAGGCTAAACCTTTCGAGAATGTTTATTTCAATAGAATGGTTTAACTACATAGCCTGATTTAAATAATGATTTATCTCTAGTATTATCAGAGGGTAGTTCCAGAATTTCTGTATTGGAGGGGCTTATGGGCAACAATCTGGTCAGAAGAGCAGGGTACCAATCTTGTAGCTGCATCTGCAAGATACATAAAATGATAGGAACATGAATTGTTTGATGAAGCTGATGAATACGGTGCCATAGTTCTGCTCTCACTGGGCCAACCTATGCAGTAGCACCAGAATCATAATTATCTTTATTTGATTGGCTTTTACTGAATGTCCTATAATTTTACCATATTTACACCATCAAATTTACACCATGTATTGAAAAGTAATGCCATTCATGATTATTAGACATTGAAGTCCTAGACATTTTCTATTTTTAAATTTGTAATTCAATACAGATACAGATTTGGTAAAAAAGATACTAAAAATTCTCCTTGTATGATGTGAGGAGTTCCAAAGTCATAAAAGGGGTCAAACCCAAATCTCAACCTACCTAAGCCTTTCTTCTGTAAAATGGGGATAATTTGGAATTGTGAATGAGGAAGTCTATCGAAATATTTGACACATTGATGTTCAATACATTTCTTTTGGGTGAATTACCTATGTAAATCATATATACATGTGTATGTACATATAGAACCACAAACTACATAAGTTAATATATATTCATACATATATACACATATACATATATGTGTGTATATATATATATATATGGAATTTACCTATGTAACCTGCTGCTTTATAAACAGCCTTGGGAACACTGAACAGTCAATTCAGAACTGCTCCATTAAAGTGTATTAATGCTTCCAAGTTCAAAACTATTTCAATGCCTTGGGTTAAAGACATGGTAAATATTTTTAATATCTTAATTTGGGGAAAGGGGGCCTTAAAGGGACTGAATTTTCTTCCCATTAACTTTCCTTTCGAATAATTTTAAGAAATAAAATATCCACAAAAACTATTGTATAAACACTTTAAAATGAGGTTTTACTACCAGTGAGAGAGACTGTTAGCTAGTGTCTCTGCACTTAGCTACTAGAGAACCAAGAAGTGGATGTACACTTTCCAAGATTCTAGAACATATCCTAGTCACTTCTACTCCTTGGACTTAATTTTGGTCATCTACAAAGTGAAAAGGTTGGCCTTATCATTTTCAAACCCAGCTGCACAACAAGTATCACCAGGACCGCTTTTTGTAAACAGAGATTCTTCTACAACATACCAAATTTAAGGATTCAAAACTTTAGGGGTGATTTCTAGATATCCGTATTTTTAGTTCTCTGGGTGGCTCTGATAATCACTTAGGTTTGGAACCTATCAGCCTACAAAATTACTAAAATCGCTCTCTTTTTTGTTCCTGAAAAAGGACTGGCATTTGGAAGTATATATTCATTTCTATGACCTATGGTGATTAATCATCTTTGCCCCACCCCCACCTTTTTTTGGCAACATTTGTTATACACTGGCTCAACAGGTGTGCTGATTAGGAGCTTTAATAATGAGGAGTACACAAAACAGTTTACAGTATGACAAAATGTATTTCCCTAAAATATTAATTATGTACCAATAATGTATTTAAACAAAATACAATACTTCAAAACATTCTGCACAAAGAACTTAGAGATCACATTTATTTAATAACAAATATCCAGTTCTTTAGGAAATGTTTTTAATTTAAGGACTTACTATAACAAAACTTTCAAAACCAAGGAACAAAAATATTAAACAAATTACTTTATGGCACAGGACATCATAACTTATGTAACACAGCAGGCAGATTTCGTTGTACAAACAGGATGGAGGGAAAGCTAAATTAAAAAATTCAGAGAATGGGTATTCATAAATTTCTGGTTAACTGAGGCTTAATGATATTAAGAACCTGGGGTCTTTGAGCAACAGTTTTGTTTAGAAAAATAAAAACTCCCCAAATATTAGAAGCATACTTTTCAACCTTTACAATTCAGAATCTCACTGTTCATTTGTCAAATATATGACAACATCTGGTTAATTTCTTAAACTACCAATGTCACCCTTGAGATGCTGACCCGGTTGCATCTCCTTATACATTTTTTTCCCAATGAACCTAACGCCTATGACAGGGAAGATAACTGAAACATGCTTAGATAAAAATTGGTCTTAGAGATAATTTATTCATGAATAATTCAGCAAGTACTTACTGAAAGCCCACTCCATTTCCAGGTCTAAAAAGAGCAAGACAGACACAAAGCCTGCCTCCAGGGAGCTCACCATCCAGTATATAGCAGCAGGCCAAGCACTGGTTCCGCATCACTATGAACCTTCCTTTCATCTTTCAAAATTTGCATAGATACTGATTTCCTCTCTAAGGGCAAATAAAGTCTTCCCTTATGCATATCATTCTTTAGATTATCATAAGGAGAATTCTGAAGTCTGTGTGTTGACAAAGCCTCCACTTTGCTTTCTCTAATTGCCTTCTGCTCCTTCTGACAATGTCAGATATTTTTTCCCCTTCGTTCTCCACAACACACTCTGCACTTTTGCCAATCCAGTTGGCTTTTTCTGTGATGCTTTGCTATAGCTTTCTGTTCCCCTTCACTGTGTCTTTTGTTTCTCTCCTCCTCACTAGAAAACTGGTCATTGGGGTTTCCCCAGGATCCCTTTCCTGACTTCTTATTCACTTGAGTGACTAAACTTAAGTTAACCTCCTTAAATGTTGGGTCTTTAGTAAGTATAATAATCAGCATTTCCAATTAGCATTTCCTAGAGCTCTGTTAAGAATTCCAGATCTTTCCAATACTCTCTTCCTGAATGCTATTTAGAAATATGACCCTTACAATAAGACAAGAGTTTCTTGAGGATTCCTGTTTTAAAGGTTGTATTCGGAGACTGACAAAGGATACACAACTTAGCAAAGAACGCTTCTAACTTTATTCTCAATTCTTACCAAGTAGTGGATTCTGCAAGATCATAGTTAAAACTCTTTGGTGTGAGGTATCAATTTTACACAAAAGGGCTAGATCAAAAAATTCAATTTTGGAGTCTCTGATATAGTTTGAAACTTAAGAAAACCTAAATGATAAAAAGTTAAAGATAGTTACGTATTCATTGATTATGTCTATATTCTTTATCATGAACAATATACAATTGAGAATTTAACTATTTTTAAGTGTGTAAGTCAGATGCTATCAAGCAAACTGCCATGTATGACCCATAGTCCTTTTAAATGTTTAACTCAGACAAACAGGAAGATTCAGTAAACTTCAATTTTCCAAATGTTCTCAGAAAGAGTTATCAGAAGCATCCACCACTTACAAAACACAGCTGGATAATCCACTTAGCCCGAATGAACTACCTGTGTGTGTTGTGAGGTAGCAATGACAGACTATGATCTTCTGTGGAGATGATAACCTCTATGCATAAGCAGTCCCTCTTCACAGGAAGAGTGTGAATAACAAGAAGGGACAGAGTTACCCTTCATTATTTCATCAACTACTGGTGTTTTCATAGTGTTTTAAATGCCTGATTTCAGTTTTACAACAATACCAATATTTATTTGGAAAGGTCATCTTATGTTCCAGGTAGCAGATATTAACAACTTCCAACACGATCTCTGGGAATAATTCGCAGTTCTGAGCCATGCTTTAGGAAAACATTTCCTACACAAACAAACAAAACATAAAGTTAGGTATTTAAAAAATGACAAGTTACCTTAACATTCCAACAACGATCATAATACAAGATACAAAGAAGTGTAAAGTAAGTAGGTACAGAAGCTCAAATATTTTCAGAATCTAACTCCAAGCTTTTTAAGGCTTGTTCCCATTCCTCTCACATCTTCACAACCCAACCAAATGTCTGAAAATTTTAAATAAGAACACTAGCCACAAAAGTGCTAATGCATACACTCAGCAAACACCAATGTAATTTAACCATCAATACTTGCTAATTTATTACACAATAAAATATCTGAGGACAGAAAGAATAGTAAATTTTTTTTTTAACATTTTATTTATTTTGACAGAGAAAGACAGAAACAGCGAGAGAGGGAACACAAGCAGGGGGAGTGACAGAGGGAGAAGAAGACTCTCCACTGAGCAGAGAGCCCAACATGGGGCTTGATCCCAGGACTCTGGGATCATGACCTGAGCCAAAGGCAGACGCTTAACGAATGAGCCACCCAGGCGCCCCAAGAATAGTAAGTCTAAATTACCACAAATGACAGAGGTTTAGAAACCTGATCTGACCTATTTTTGCTCAACTGCTTGCTGAAATTTTCTTCACGACCCATGATATGCACATTTCAACTTTTAAGGGTAATACAACAGGCAGCATGTTACAATAAGCGCTAACTCAAATTAGTATGAACTACTGAACATTTCTACAGCAAGAAGAAATAAAACCTTTAAACCAAAGTTTAAAGACATCTCCACAATAAAATGCCTCATGGTTTTCAATAATCTTTTTAATTTAATAACATTATATACTTAAAACTACTGATTTAAGTAAAAAAAAAAATTACAATTTTAGGGTGCCTGGGTGGCTCAGTTGGTTAAGTGACTGTAGCTCAGGTCATGATCCTGGAGTCCCGGGACTGAGTTCTGCATCAGGCTCCCTGCTCAGCAGGGAGTTTGCTTCTCCCTCTGACCCTCCCCCCTCTCATACGCTCTCTCTCATTCTCTCTCTCAAATAAATAAAATCTTAAAAAAAAAATTACAATTTTAAATCCCTCTTCATTTTCTATACGGTTAAATTTCAATTCCAAGGCCTTATGAGGACAATATAATTTTTTTATAATACAGAAGTACTCTAGAATGATTTAAACATAACTACTGCTCAAATAGAGATCACATTATATTAAAACATGCTTAATTTTAAAACACTGTAATTAGATTATAAACCAAAAAAAGCTACATCTAAAAAATATAAAACTACCTACTAAAAAGTTTAAGATCACTTTTACTTTGCCTGCTTGTTAGGACATCAATATATAGCACTGTATAATACCAAGTTTGAAGCTCTGAGTGTGGACTAAGTCCCCTAAAAGACTGTACTTTCTTAAAATAACAGTAACAGCTAGCACTTCCTGAATGCTTACTATGGATAATGCAGACCTGTAAGCACTTCCCATGGACTACCTCACCACTATCATATAAAGGTAGGTCCAAATCATTATTCCTGAAAGAGTACGATCTTACCGTCACTTTCGGTTCTATGTATTAAACACCTTTTAATGCTTATTAGTGAGGTTTTCTCTTTCTTGTAGCCAAAAGCATATATAACTGATACCTGTAACAAAACAAATTATTGCTCCAAGACACAGGTAAAGACTCCTACATAACCCTTAAAAAATAGCTATTATCCTGGTAAAAACCCTATCTAGTCTAATTAGAATAAATCACATGTTCAGTATCAATTGACACGCACAGCCCCACCCACATGTCCGTGAGTTTCAGACAAATACTCACCAGCAGTCTGGGCAGGATTTATTCCTATTCCATCTAGAAAAGAAGTCATAAAATTATCTAAGTGGTTTTATTTCTAAAGCTAAAATGGTTTAATGTAACAAGAGATTTGTCATTACTGTGTATACAGGCACAAGCCAAACAATTTAAATCCAAAAACATGAATGACAAATCTTTCAGGTAAGTTACCTGTTGAAATATGTTGAAATAAATATCCATTATTATTATGCATTTACACATATGCTGGATTAGACAAGAACACCTGTCAAGGCCATGATCCTGATAAGTTCCACGGAAGACAATGTATTTTACCACACCACACCCAGTGAAAAATAAAGTCAAAAGCACTTTTATGTCCTTCATCATTTACATATTGCTCCCAAGGCATAAAATCTCCCCAAGAGAGCCCCCAAAGTCATTTAATTCAAGCTGCAGTGACACTTGATGAAACTTTACAAAGCACTTTCCTAACAGCTAATTTGTAAACCTAAACCTTTCTGGAAAGTAGGTCAGGTAGCAAAACACTGCAATATGACAGCATATGAATATATGTTTCAGAATGAGAAATTCTGTCGTATCTAAACTAAAGCATGCTACCATGCATTAAACCCATGTTCTCTTAGACTATCCTAACTGCACATGAACCACTGGCCAGCACCAACAAATACTACCTTGTATTTTTGCAAGATTGTGAAGGCCTTCCCGCAATCTTTACTCTTCATCTTATTTCAGTATCTTCTCACAGGGTTAGTTCCATCACAATAATTACAGTATTCTAAGATATTCAGAATTTAAACTATAGATCTAATTGGATAAAATCCTCATTATTTCAAGCTTGTAAGAAATAGTTTACCACAGGAAAGCAATAAAAAGCTATAGCAAAGGTACATTCCCATGTAACTTCCTATATTCTAAAGCATCTACAACTTATTAAAAAACAACAACACACCTTGTTAAATAAAGGGAAAAGTTATTTTTAGTAATAATCTGGCATGAAGTGGTAAGGACACAAGATATTGTAAAGTGCTATAATATATCAGAAGCATAAAGAAACTGAAAAGAGCTCATTATGGACAATACCTATGTATATCATTTATGTTAATATAAACTTTGGCCTTTTTAAGTCGATTTTAATTAATTTGACTTTTTAAAACAATTTCTATAGCTCTGAGGTAATAGTTTTAAAATGATTTCTTACCGGGTGCCTGGGTGGCTCAGTCGGTTAAGTGACTGCCTTCCGCTCAGGTCATGATCCTGGAGTCCCGGGATCAAGTCCCACATCGGGCTCCCTGCTCAGCAGGGAGTCTGCTTCTCCCTCTGACCCTTCCCCCTCTCATGTGCTCTCTCTCATTCTTGCTCTCTCAAATAAATAAATAAAATCTTTAAAAAAAAAAAATGATTTCTTACCATTGGTAATAATTGCACTTGTTGCTGCAGGAACTTTAAACTAAAAAGGAGAAAAAGGAAAAAAATTATTTTTTATTTTTGTAAAAGTTTATATAAAAATATATATAAATATTTATATACATAAACTATAAAAGATGGTTAGCAAGGATGGGGTACATATAATCAATTCTATAATCCTAAAATGTGATTTATCTTTTAGGATAAATAATGTCATCAAAGAAAAACTATTAATTGGCTTATATTTAATGAACAATATTTTTTTCTAAATACTGCATTTCACTGCATGTAGGACACCAGGGATTGGAAAATGCATCTTATTTTATGCATTACAGAAAAACACTGTCAATAAATCTACGATCGATGTTTACTCTTTCAGACTTAGACATGTTATTTTTATCATATGTAACTCTCTTGCATAATCAAAAATAAAAGCAAAACACTTGCTTAGAACATTCCTAAAATTTCTCTGTAGAAGCAGTAAGATCAAACAAATGCTATCTTGTATTTAAGGGAAGACCAACCAAAGCTCAAATTCCCCTCTGAATGTATTGCTGACTTAGATTTCACAGGACTGCAACAGTCTAATTATGCCACCAGGAAATAACAACTAAGTTCAAGTGGGTGCAGATGATGTCAACTAGACAATTATGTGACTGCCACCTGGCTAATACTGAGAGTAAGACTCCATTGATCTACTTCCAGAGGTGTAAAAAGATTCGTTTTCTGAATCAATAAAATGTGGTATTGAACTTATTGGTAGCTAAAGGGAGAAGTCCTAATTCTTTTGAGACCAGCAGTTGTCAAAATGTGTTCATGTACACATAAGTTCATTCATTTATCTAACAAATATTTATTAAGTACTTCTATGCTTATAGACTAGTTTTATAGATATTACAGTTGAGTTTTGTGATCAAATAAATCTAGAAAACACTAAAGTAGTATTCTTTTCAAGATCAACTAATATGCAGCTAATATAGTTGATTTAATGTTAAGAAGGAAATGGTGAATAAAGTATTTCCCATACTCTTTGGCCACTAATTCTAGTTTTTCGTTATTTTTGTTGTTGTTGTTTTGGTGGTTCTAGTGGCCTTGGAAAATATTCTGGGAAATGCTGCTCTGGGAAATGTATAATGGTCCATATACATAGTTAAGAAAAACAACTAAAAGTTTACTTTAAGTTATAAATTAAAGACTCAAGTTTTAAAATAAAAATTTATGCATGAGAACAATACCTGTTACTGGATTATGCACCTGATAAACACATAACTTCACAGTCTATATGGTCCATTTTTATTTGTAAATGTCTTTTTAAAGATTTAAAAAATTAAAATAAACCTAACTTAAAATAACTTCAAAATGTGCTTTAATAAATATTAAAATACTTCAAGTTATTTATAGAGATTGTAATACTTAATAAAACTTAATAAAACATCTCAGATTTCTAAAATTTGAGATTACAAAGTTTCTAGTTACCCTATTGTCTTATTCTTACATTATGTCCATTTTAGGATAAACTATGCATTTTTAGTCACCTCCATATAGTGGCAGCATATTTACGAACATTAAAAACCATAAGCAACCGCTGACATAATTACTCCCTTTTCCAGAATGTAGTAGCAACTGTTTAGCAGAAATCTGGGAAGCATCACTAGTGATGTAAAATTCAGCAACTATTATGTTCATCCTACACTACTGACAAGTTTCCTTCTGGATGCAAAGTATTTCATGCTCCTAAATTTTCATTTCTTTTCTTTCTCAGACCCCTAAATCTTGTAATTTAGGATGTTAAAAGGCTATTCTCAGGTTTTCACAACTCACTACTTAAATTAATTCTTACTCCTATTGGGGAATTTTCCTATTTTTTTATTGAGAGATTTTACTAGGGATTTAAATCCACAGACTCAGTTTGTCAAGTCAACTCGTCTTCACTGTAAGATCCTATAATGTCTCATCTTGTGAAAGTCCTTCTCATTGCTGCCTGAAAGTCATAACCTTTCTAAAGGTGTAACACCCACGATTCATCAATGGTTATAAGCTACATTAAAACCTCAATAAATATATGCAGCCATGTGAAATTTGTAAGTGTATTTTCTATTGCACGTCTGTTATGATTTTTTTATACTTTCACCAGAAGACCAAGATCACAACAATGCCTTTGCCTTACAAAGAACACATATAACTACAAAATATAATAATAAAATATTAATTATAGCTCAAATTGACATACTTCTTAAATTTGTGGGATCTGCTATGCCCCAGAACCAGGAATAGTTCTTGCAGGTGATCTGTGCAGCAGAAAGTAATGCTGATGCTGTACTCAGATTTGTTTCCTACCTCTTTTTAGTTATTCTATATGGGTGAAAAAGATTAAAAATTGACTATAAAACAAGTACTACCACTTTTCAGTTCAATTCTGAAGGAGTGATAAAGGATGTCAGTGGTCCCAGACAGTATCTGTAACTACTGATGGTTTGGCTGATTTTCCACTAATAACTTAAATTCAGGGTAGGATTATGGGTTAAGCCAGTTTATTTAGTTACTAAAATTATTTTTCTGTGACTATAAACTTTTTTGAAGATTCTGAATCAAAACATTTGGATTTGAGTTACTCTAGATTTGTACAGCACTTTTAACTTCACAAAATATCAGTAAATGCAATTATATTTTTACTCAAAATCATTTAATCAGACAGGAAGGATAGATATTAATTACTCCCATTTTACAGGATATGAAATTTGAAGAAAAGAGAGATTGATTGGGAGGTTTGCCCATATCACACAAATAATTAATGACACAATTAAACGTCTCCCAAGTCACATTTTTATGCCATTTCCACCAGACCAAGCTACTCTTGTAGTGTTATGTCCAAAGAGCTTATGGATGCATCTGATAACTCCGGATGAAAAAAATCTTATTTCTTAAGAACCAAAAACCCAAAAATGTTTTAAAAGACTACACACTTTTAAAAGCAACCAGTTGACATGCTCATACATAAAACTTGAAAAATATGATAAAGACATTAAAAAATTCTAATTCGAGAATCAAAATGAGTAAAAACAGGTTTATGGACTACACTGTAAAATAATGTTGCTGTTTAAAAAAATTCCCATATCCTCATAATTTTTTCCTTATAGTTTTCAACGGATGCATTAAATAGAGATTTGTTTAACTCACTTTCCCTACTTCTATTAAGTCTTAACTTCCATTCACTTACTTCTGTAAGTAGGGCTTAACTTTTTGATAGCATAAACTTAGTAATGAATCCGCATGGAAGTGGTGGGTCAGAGTACATGCAAAATTTAAGACTTTTTCTCTTTTTTTAAAGATTTATTTATTTGAGAGAGAGAGAGAGAAAGGAGGAAAGGGAGGGAGAAGCAGATCAGGGCTCGATCTCATGACCCTAAGATCAAACCTGAGCTAAAGCCAAGAGTCAGACGCTTAACCAACTATGCCATTCAGGTGCCCCGCAAATTTAAAAAGACTTTTGAAAAAGATACCAATAAACTGCATTCCATACACATTGTTCCAATTTCTATACTTACTTCTTCTGCTGCAAACTTTAAGACTGCTGTGAAAGGTGTACTTTCAGGAACACTAAGTCTGCAAGAAGAATTAAGAATTTTTTAAAAAGCTGATTATTCTTAAAGCCGCTCGTTCCTTATTTTGGCTAATGTGGCAGACCTGGACAAAACTGTCTTTTGAGGCTGAAGGTTGTCTATTTTGACTGCACACTATGCTCATTAACTTTAAAATGGAAAAAAAACCAAACAATTAGTGTCATAATTGAGATGATGCCCACAGCTCCACCTGAAAATTAACCCATGTAGGTGAAACCTTATATATTTGCAATACTTTGATACAAAAAGATCTAGCGTATAGGCTGCTGCTTGTTTCCACAAATGGATTTCAAAAAGTCACATTTCTCCTTAGTCGTCAGTCCATTTTACCACCTCCAGTCCAAACACCTCTGCGCCTGATGCAGGAAGATCATCACTTTCATTTTAAGAGTCTAGCTTAAACTTCTCATGAACTTTCCAGTGCACTTTTAATAATCAAGTCTGAAATAGTAGATTAAACTGATGTAAATGAGTATGTTCACTATGATAAAATGTGAAGTGATTTTCTACCTTTATATTGTCATTAGAAAAAGGGCTTAATACAATCTGAAATAACATTTTGGAGAGTCATGTGTGATTTTGTTACTAACTTATGCAGTGTTAAGTATATGAAAGATTACTGATAAATGGTCAATCTGAATGAATTTTCCAATTAAAAACTAAAAATAGAATTGACATTATACCCTAAGAAAATACTTAAAAACAAAGAAAGAAGTTAAAAAATATATAAAAAGTTCCTAATGTGAAATAAATAAAAATGACTTAAGACTGTAAAACAGATTATCTTTCAAAGCAGGGAAGTGACTGGCAAGCTAACATTTCTCTTTGAAACTTCTCTATTTGTCACCAGAGTATTGTTTTTTAATGTTTTAATAAATTATCATTATGTAACATCTTAAGTATGTGTCCCATTTCTTCATTTAGTTACAGATCACTGAATATAAAAATCACTAGCTGCCAAAACACATTATAATGACTTCCCGTAGGAGATTCTTGGCTGCCACCATTCTACTTCTCCAAAATACCACTCAAGAGTGAAAATGGACATCATTTTTCTCCCTCTTCTTTCCTTGTTTTTTTTTGGAGACAATAAAAACAAAATTCTAAAGGACAGCCATTTGTTTAAAAAATATCTGCTAAAATGGGAATGTGATAGTATACAAAGTAGGGAATGGTACTTGGCAAGTATTTCTGTAGTACATTTACAGTTTCGAAACTGAGATTCATTTTCCTAAACTGCTTCAAAGGAACTCTTAAAACCTTAGGGTTTCAATTCACTTGTGAACTGCAGACAGGAAATGTCCCTGTAATACATACCTAAATGTCATACTGATATTCATTAAAATATGTTTCTATCTGTATTTTAAATTGGTGAGCCTGTCCAAAGATAATCCAATAAAAAAGTAAAATGAAAACATATTTTAATGCATGTTCTAAGCGGCAGAAAAATCAGAGAGGGACTGGGAGTTACTGTAACTCCACAAATTTTATCTAGATTTGGATTTGTTTTGTTTGCCAGTTGCATCATTTTGCAAATTTGGCGCTTAAACACTACACTGGTGTCTTGAAAAAAATGGGAATTATTCTGTATATTAAGATGAATTTTTAAAGTAAATTACTAGTAAATTTTCTTTTTAATAAATATTACATATAAACAGAAATATGACAAAACTTGACAAGAGCTATTATAAAGAACTGAGAATGAAGTTTCTATAGGACACTGAAGAAGGGAGAGGTGAACTCCCCCGACAATTACAGAAATCTTTACTGAGGTGACATTCTGATTATTAAAGGGTTGTTCGTCCAGAAGTGGTGGTCCCAAGACTGCATTCCAAACACAGAAAAGAACATGTATAAAAGCAGAGAGGACTAAAGGGCTTGCTTGTCAATATGTGAACATTGACTGAAGCTTTGATTAAGTAATCATGGTAGTAAGGAAGGTGAGAGAAGAGGTGGAAAGTGAGAATGAAAGATAGGAATCAGACTGAAAAAGTCAAAGGTACATTTAATTCATCCCATATATACAAGAGCACATTTGATTGAACATTTCTATAACCTAACGGCAATACCAAGAGTGAATCTATCAAAAAATAAAACAAAAAAAAACAGTAAAAACTCTTGATATTCCCCAGAATAAATGAGGAACTGAAACATCCTTTTTAGAATTCAACTATTAGTAATGTTAGAAACTCAAAGGACATTTTTCTATCAAAGCATACATTTACTGGCTTGGCAAGTGAAAAGGAACATTAAAAAGTCAAAGCATGTTCTCCCATAAATTTTAAAAATTGCATTTAATAGTACCCAAGTACTAGTTACCAATTACTTTGAATAGGATACATAGCATAACTAACCTTACACACACACACACGTTATACGTATTTTATATAAACACACACCCATATACAGATCATACATACACACACCAAACACTAGGTATGCCTATTATATTCATTCAGTCACCAATATTACTTGAACTGGTTCAAAATTCCAGGCACCCTTACAGATACTACTGCTGTCCTACTCTGTCCTTTCTTCCACCTTCTCACTTTTTTTCTAGAGAATATTTATACATTGATGAGAATAACCCAGTATAAAGGGAGAAATCAAAGATGATGAGAAGAGAGGAATCTCTGGACTCCATCTACTTTAATCTTGAGAAGACTAAAATAGATGAGACCCAGAGCCCAAGTGGTACAGCTGGTGTTTCACAGGAATAAAGTCATGTTTTCCTTTGTAATAGGATAGTGGACAGAAACTATGGGTTTATAGACATAGTAGTAACTTTATAGATGTGATGACGGAAAGATGAATTTTCCTCTGATGGCTTCGGAAAAAGGGAAAAGCACTGTAAAAAGTATTAATAGATTTTAAAAATTCTTTCAGAGAATAAAAAGACAAGCAAACCTGGGAACTGTAGCAGAGCATTCGGTACTATTGAGCATAGTTGTGAATTTTACATAAAATCCATCAGCCTAATTGTGTAATTTTCCCCAAAGACATTCAGCTAGGTACATAGTGGTTGAGTTCAGAGTTGGATGTTTCACCAAGCAAAACATACTGGGGAGAGGAGAACACCAGAGTTGAGGTGAGTGGACACCAGACAGAATGACCGGACCATGGACTCTAGGAGGGTAAAGCAAGGAGGAGAGGGTAGTGACAGATTTAAAAAGCAGTCTGATCAATGAATTAATTCCTTTTAATTCATTACTCTGAAATATTAGAGTAAATTAGATGTAAGAAGAAAATGTGGTCATCCACAAGAGCATACTTGAAAATGACACCTTAGCTGGAGCAGTTACTGAAAAAGACCTTAAGATTTTAGGCTGTAACCATGCATATTTGAAAGAAGGTGAAAAAAAGATTCATCTGGAGATCAAATGATCAAAAACGCTTAAGGGTAGGAGTTGCATGGGTCACAGACAGTTAAGTCACTGAGGCTGACAACTGCTAACAGTTTGGTTAAGTAGGTCTCGATATTAATTATTTTAACTATGCTTAAAATCCTATTGAAGTCTTGTCCTTTGCCGCATTTTATGCGACTTCCAGCTGCAATAACCTCAAAAATATTGATCTAAAATCACAGAAAATTCCGGATGAGTATGTAGTTAAGGCCGTGCCAATTCATCATTCAACTGCTAAAGGAGAAAAAAAGGCCTCGCGTGGATAAACTGCCCTATTTCTGCATTTCCCATTCCTACTAATCACACTTTATTAAATCCCAACATAGGAAGTGTATGACTTGAGGCTCATTACTTTGTGACGCCCGACTGTTGAGTCACTCACACGGAAATCAGAAGCCGGACAGTGATAAACGTTCAAGTAACTTCAGAATCTGAACTGGGCTGTCTTCCCCTACTTCCTGTAACAGCTGGTCAAGGCGGCAAAAGGCCCTTCCAATCAGGAGCAGATAAGGACTTCTTTAAGGACCCCGACAAATCATTAGAGTCGTCTACACGTCCTCCCGCTCCAACACCCAACCCAGGGAGTCCCGTGGACAGGTCACCTGTCAGCAGCAACGTTCCCGTCACACGCCCTTGCTCCCTCGCGCCGGGGTGAGCTGACAGTGCAGCGGGCGCGGGATGTCGCCTCTCAGGCTCGGGTGGGATCGGGGAGGCTCCAGGAAGAGCGAGGGAGTGGGAAAGGGATGGCATGCAGCCTGCTGGTGTGGAAGAGGATCTGGAGGCCAGCCTGGTCCCCCCAAGCCCGCAAGGCACACCGCCGCCCGGCTACTCACACTTTGTAAGGCAGCCGCGGGTCCGACGTCAGCGTGATCTTAAAGGAAACCTTCGACCTGAGGAGGAGAGCGGGAGAGAGTTAAAGTCCTGCAGCGGGACCAGGGGTTGGAATCCGGGTCAGCAAACACTTACATGGTGGAGACGCTCCCGGTGGAGATCCCCGCCAATTCCGCTGGTCTCCCACTTCCTCTACGCTGCCCGGGAACGCACCGCCCCACTCAGGTCCACGTCTCCCTCAGCAAACTGGGGGCCTCCAAAGTTGCTGTTGTCTAAGGCACTGCCTGAAAAACCGGCTCCTGTTGCTCGTGCTAGGCGGAGCCTCCAAGTTACAAAGAGCTACTTCTTTTGGATTTCAAGCTCTGAGACTAAAGCATGGATCGTACGGAAGAATATTTTTCTAATTGCGATTACGTTCTTCCGTATTTTCAGTCAGGCAATACCAATATGGGTAGAGACGGTAGGACTCTAGGTCCCAGCTGTCAGCCTGGGGCGGAAGGAAGAGCATAGAGTAGGCGGGCACAGAGTGAGGCGTGGCGAGGGGCGGGAGGTGGGCGGGGCTGGGGGGGGCCGGCGTTCCACGAAGTTGCTAAGGCAACGGTTCGCGGAAAATCTGGTGTTGAGTTCAAGAAACTGGAATCTTCGCCCCGCTTTAGTGTTAGTATTCTTCTGTCTTTCCAGCAATGCAATGCTGTTATATCTTGTATTTCCAATTTTTTCCCCTTAACACTTAACACAATATTGACGTCTAACTTCAACAGACAACGGAGTTATCAAGTTGGTGAGATAGACAAGATCCGTGTGCTAGAGAACTTGGAGTGTAGATGGAAAGAGCAATCCATGAACAGGTTTCCAATAGTTTGTTGTGTGGCCTAATTGGATTAAACCAGGGAACTAGGGTGCCGATCATCAGCATGTTTATTCAATTTAATAACAAACTTTGAATCCTTTCTATGTGGCAGGCAGTAAAGCTAAATGCTGGGGATGCTGGAATGAGTGAGATAGGTAGGTGCCAACCCTCTGGGATCTAACAGAAGTTCTTACATGTGAAGACAGACTGAATGTCCTCTACATGTATTACAAATCTAATCATCTGTGTTTGCAAGATAAACATCCCTCTCACAATGTCTGTAATGCCTTTTCTAAGAAATATTGGCAATGAATGACAAAATAGGAAACAGGTAAGTACTAAAACAATGAGGAGCTCTAGCTAATTTTTCAGGTATTATGTTAGATTTTTTTAAGGAGAGATATCTAAGAGGAATAGGGAAGCAACTGCAGTAGGAATGTTAAAGACCAATTTCTGTAATTTTGTATCAGAGTGCTGTTCTGTGGTCACAGCTCCCCAGGGGAGAGTGCTGACTCTGCCTTAGGAAAGAAAGGCTTTGATATTCTCATGACACTCATTGTGTTCCTCACTTAGAAAAATGCAGGTCTTGCCATAGGGAGAAAGCTGGAGGCAAATGTTGATTGATAGATTTGGGGATTGACAGGTATAGCATTAATAGCTGAAACTATGGGATTAGTTGGTATGACTAAGATTTTTGAGAATAGCAGTAAGAAGAAAACTACTGATCATGTCTACCTGGTGTCAGAGAGCCAAGCAATGAAGAGACTAGAGTACATACTTACGGTCTTTATTTCTAAAAATACATATGTATTTTTAAACAATATTTGCATCTTTTTTTATTTATAGTTTTATTTCTGCTCATGTATAAAAACATGTCATAAAATCCTGAAGAGGAAAAGTATTTTGTTTGGAGTGTTTATTGTATTTATAAAAAGTAATGAAGACAAGATTCAACCCCAGGCAGTGTGACTTCAGTACTCACATTCCACTGCCTCTTTAGAAAACATATTAATATAATATATTATATCAAAAGGACAAGGGGAAAATATTGTGTTCAAAAGATACTGAAAAGAACTTATTCCTAAATTTTTAGAATTCTTTCCCACCTCAATACCCTAACCCTCCTACCCATATATTTGTATCCTCAGAGTCACAGCATAATTTCTAGAGCCTTCTGAGTTTTATTTTCTTGATACAAGAAAAGAATTGATAAATAGATTCATTTATACTTAATATTTTTTGTTCTTTTAAACTTTGCTAGGGCACCCAGCAAAATTTGGCAAATATATCAGAAAAAGAACCTTATTTACTGAAACGTTAAAGTGCTGAAGTTCATTTAATGACCGTAAACAAAAGCAAACTCTGGATTTTAGGAGGTAATTGGCAAATGCAACATTTTAAGGCAAAGAACAGCATAAATGGCCTAATGTGTTTTGGAAGGGTCTAATTAGTATCACGTAGAGGCAGAAATGATTATAGAGTGCACAGTATGACCATATTAGAACCCATTAAATATAAATGAAACATACCAATGTTCTGTTTGCAAAAGCATACAAATTTCTCATTATTAGAAAGGAATTAGTGGGAAATTAAATTTGTATAAGAACTAAAAAGATTTGCTTATGTAGTCATAAAAATCCTTCTTACCAGTATATCTGTAACCAGCTTTAAATAAGATAGAAAACGTCAGATTTGGAAGCAAAAAAAAAAATTTGTCTTCCTAAGTTTTTCACCCTAATTTGACTATATTTATGATTATGACTAAAATCACCTGATACTCTAATTATGTAATCATGAAAGATTTTCTCTGGGATAAATCTTAGGATCTTTTACTCCAAACATTTCATATACAGGAAAAAAATTGTAGTTTGGCCAATTGATAATGAATGGATAATTTTATTGCAGTTTAATTTGTTCATTTTTTAAAATTATCTTTACTCTTCCTACAATCCTCTATGGGACATTAATATCATTGGGGCCATGATAATAATAATGGCTCAAAATGTATTAAGATTTACTTTGTGCTAAGTATTATCTTTAACATTTAGTATAAGGGGAATCACAAAATACAGATTTTAAACTTTGATTGCCTTTAAGTTATCAATCAATGAAAAGAAACCTTAAATGGGAGATTTGATCTGGTAGACAAAAGTACTTGGGAATATGTAAATGTTGTGTTGATCCTAAGATAAGGACTATAAGTTTACATCGTTGAGAGCCAAAGAACAATGAACTAAAAGTGAGATTAGAGCTTAGTAAGGCCTTAGAGGAGATCACAGCTCTAAATGTGCTGTACTTGATTATTATTTTATTTATTTATTTTTTTGATTGAGAGAGAGAGCCAGAGAGCTGGGGTGGGGGTGGGGGGAGGGAGAGAATTCCAAGCCGACTCCACCTAGAGCTTGGACCCCATACAGGGCACTGATCTCACCACCTTAGATCATGACCTGAGCCAAAACCAAGAGTCGGATGCTTAATTGAATGAGCCACCCAGGCACCTCTGCCCTTGATTATTATGATTCCATACCTTCCCAAATATTTCCTGAAGTTAAATGAGAAAAAAAAGGACTTTTCTTAGGAAGGTCATTGTTTGACTATAAGCCTTGTAAATGTGAGATATAATCGCAAGACTTGGAATATTTTAACTACAGAATTTGTAAAATACTTTCATTGTGAGAAAACATTTTAAATTGTAAAAACAAACGAACAAAACAAAATGGGAATTTACCAGTCTTGTATAATTAAATTTTCTCTCTAAATATCGTGTGAATTATCTGTTTAATGGGAACATTACTTGTTAGAAAAATTAAAATAATCTCTGACAGATCTATTCCAAACACAGGATTATGGTTTCTTCTACTCATTTTTATTCTTCCAACAGCTATGAGGTTAGGACTATTAATATTCCACTATTAGAAGAAGAAAGTAGCACACAACAATTAAAAGACTTATCCTAAGTTTAAGTAAGTGGTTGAAATGAGATCGAACTCAGATATCTGATATTAAAACCGGGTTTTATTTACTACAGGAGTTTAAGGATCTAAGCTGTATCCTTAGCTAGTACAAAACAATACTTTGAGGTAGCAAATATTGTTATCCCTCTTTCACAGATAAGGAAGTTAAGAGAAACTAATTTTTTCAAGGTAACAAAACTAGTAAAGTGCCAGAGCTGGTATTGGAATCCTGGCAGGTTGGATTCAGAGTCTACACTCCTCAACGTGATATACCATGAATCTATGATCACTTATTTATAAATATTACACTTACGTCATAGATACTCTGTTTTTCCCACTTCAGTCTCAAAGTCAGTTAGATTTCTTATCCTGTGCCGGATATAATAATAGTTATTCCTCTCATATAATTGTAGAATCTTTTTATATTATGTTGAAAAGGAATTCAAAAGGAACTCAGGAGAGACAGTACCATTTCGAGAAAAAACCAGAAACAGAAGAGTACACACTGAATGAGACCATTTATATATATGGTTCAACATCAACAAAAATCAATCTATGGTGTTAGAAGTGAGAATGGAGGTTGCTTTTGTGAGGGCACAGTGACGGAAGTGTAAAAGGAGCTTCACGGGTGCTGATAACATGTTTCCTGACCCGAGTGTTGATTATACTGCTGGATTAACTCTATGAAAATTCATCAAGTTAATATACTTAGGGTCTGTGTATTTTGTGTGTATTCTATTCCAATAACAGTTTATCTTTAAAGATTCTAAAGGCTAAAAGAAAAACACAGTTACAAAAAAATGACTGGGAGTGATAACTGGAATTTAGTGGGCAGGTTGTCAGGGGACTAGCAATGCTAAATGCAAAGAGTGGGAAAGGGTAAAAATCATGCATTTTCAAGGTATGCAAGTACAATAGAAATCAAGAAGAGATTTACTTTTCATTTTTCCTGGTACTTTTCAAGACTTCTTAAGCTTTTTGAAAAATCGTGTAATCAACTGCTACACTTTTCATGGTGTTTGAATTTCCAATCAATACAGCAGTATCAAGGTATATTTGTGGCTATTTTATTCATGATTACCTTAGACATTGGCACAAGTATTAGCCACTTCACTATAACAGCTTCATTTCACTTCACTGTATAGATTTTATGTGAAACCTATATTAAAGTACATG
Source organism: Eumetopias jubatus (assembly GCF_037043125.1). Taxonomy (NCBI): domain Eukaryota; kingdom Metazoa; phylum Chordata; class Mammalia; order Carnivora; family Otariidae; genus Eumetopias; species Eumetopias jubatus. The sequence continues at coordinate 130,569,147 of NW_028274809.1, read as the reverse complement.
CCAAATTATTATAATTTACTTTTATTTCTCTTATATATTACAGTTAGGACATGATACAGATTTTTTAAAACTATGTGTGTAGGTAGTTTGTATTATCCAGGAACCTATGTTCAAGTTTAAAAAGGGAGCGTTAAAATAATTGCAATAAGAAAAGGGGCATTGGGAAGCACTGATTTATATTTATAATGGATACTAACTTCTCATAGCCCGATCTCTGGTGTACTAAAAATATAATTCATTTTTTCTTTCTGTCTCTTTCTGTTTCAAGCCAATTTCTACCTAATGGCACTAAGTTAACCTGATTTTTCTTGGCCAAATCAAAGTTTTCTTAGTCAAATTGGGATTTCTAGATCCAATATGGTTCCACTACAGTTCTTCTTGTATGTAGAATACAGGCTTTCAGAATATCTGTTTGTCATCATCTGTCCATATACCCATTGTAGTTTATATCCACTGACATCATCTGAGATATCTGCTATCCCATTATTCTCTGGGGATATATGTTCTTTGTGAATGATGGCAAGGTGTCTTCAGACCCTCCAGTCCTATTTAAGGGATATAAGAGATTACTCTGTGAATGTAGGAAATCAGCAGGGCTGGATCTTCTTTGACTGATTATAAGTTTCTCTCTCCAGAATGGAGGGGGGAATTTGTTGCTTTCCTGGGTTCCACTGGAGCAAAAATTAGACATCTTTTCTCGGGTTCTATAATTCTACAGGGGTTGTTTTCCTAGGGATCAGGGAATAGGTCCATTTTTTAAGGAATATCTTCCATGTCCTAACTCTATGTTTGTTTTTTTTTTTCCTCCTTACTTCAGCCCAAACTAGTTTAACATCTTGGCTAGAGAAGGTTGAGAAGGCAGCAGAGGGAAAATGTATGTGGCTCAGAAATTAAGCCTTCAAGTATCTACTTTATGTATTTTGCAACTCACAAGCTTAGAATTGTCTTATTTTGCTCTATGTTGCCTCACATGGTTTTCTTCTCTATGAAGTACTGGAGTACTAGTGTCTTTGAACAGAAGAAAGAGTAATGAAGTAAAGATTAAAAAGGAGAAAGAAACTTCTATTATTACTTGGAAATATTTTCCTGATGCCTCCGTGGTGCAGAATTTAAAGCCCAGAATTTATAAAACCAGTTTGGGGCAAAACAGATCTAGGTTTCCTGACTGCTCTTCTGTTCTAGTACACAGGGATATATGCTTTGAGGATTTTAAATGATCTAGTAACTCTACTATTGGTGAAATCAGGTATTCCCTAAAACCTCACAGATGCAAGGCTATCTTACTGGTGAGGTAAGTTTAGCAATATTTTACTTTGTTCCTGTTAGATATAATGTAAAACTATTTTCTCTGATATGTAATCAGATTCTCTTCTTTAGTTCCTGCTATTTTACTTCCTATAAGAAAAAACATTCTTAAATGTGGAATTGTAGATGAACTTTATCAAAAGATCATTCTCACATAAAAACAAGTCCTGTAATTAATCACTGAAGAATTGCCACTTGTGAATTGAAGACATGTGCCACTTCAGGCTACACTGTGTTGGGTAGGCAGGTTTGGTGGTGGTGGGGTGGGGAGAAATTTCTCATTTCTGTCTAAAATTCCTGTACCAGAGTCTTAATTTACTGAGTTGCTTTCACATTAACCTATGGGAAATGTGTTTCATAATTATTCTATATGTAGCAGAAAAAATATTGCAAAAGAAGTAAATTTCATATAAAACCACACTACAAGTCCTTGAAAGTTTCTCTTCCTTATTCTTAATCTTATTCTTCATAACGTCAAATAATGATCAAAGGCATTTAAGAAATATAATTACAATGACATAAGAAAATAAAAATGGTAAAGAGTAATTTAAAAACAAAAAATAAGGACAAACAGGGATAGATGAATATGTTATTTAGAAAACAAACCAGTTTATTTCAATTAAAATAAGTTATTTTTATAAAAATAAAATAAAATAATGATAACTGATATAAATATGAGTTTACAAATAAAAGAGTAGAAATGTACTTTAAACTGAAGCACGTGCCTTCATATAATAGTATGAAATGCTTAGTCTCTAAGAAGACAAAAATTTATTTCCATATATACTGGAAATTTTCATTTAATATTTTTGTAAATTGAATGAACTTAGTAGTTATTTCTTAAGGGGAAAATGAAATTGCCTTTCTTTATCTTCTTATTTTATTTGTATAATATTCTATCTTGTAAATTCTTGTCCTAGATTTTTTTTTTTTTTCAAGTAGGCTCCATGCCTGGCATGGAGCCCAATGCAGCGCCTGAACTCACAACCTGGAGATCAAGATCTGAGCTGAGATTAAGAGTCGGACACCCAACTGAGCCACCCAGGAGCCCCTAGATTTGTTTCTAACTAATATTTTCTCTTTTCTTTTTAGGTTTCTGTATGGAATTATATGATAAGATTTTCTCACAATGTTTAATTTTTTGTAATTTGCCTTAAAAATTAACATGGTCGGGCGCCTGGGTGACTCAGTTGGTTAAGCAAGTGCCTTCGGCTCAGGTCATGATCCTGGAGTCCCAGGATCGAGTCCCGCATCGGGCTCCCTGCTCTGCAGGGAGTCTGCTTCTCCCTCTGACCATCTTCCCTCTCATGCTCTCATTCTCTCTCTCTCAAAAAAAAAAAAAAAAAAATCTTTAAAAAAGAATTACATGGTCATCAGACCCCTGTTTTCAGTTAAAGTATTATTAGTTGTCATTATATAGATTAGTCTCTGAGACCCTTTGAAAGTATTAAAACTGGTGTGACATCTTAATTATATAAGGATTGTATCATCACAAAAGCATAAGAAAGTATAAAACTCATTGGTAAAGGTAAATATAGAGATAAAAACAGACTATTGTATTACTATAATGGTGGTGGGTAAATTGCTTTTAATTCTATTACAAAAGTCAAAAGAGAAAAGTATTAAAAATAAGTATAAATAATGCTAATATATATAAAGATATAAATCGTGAGAACCAAAGCAAGAAACAGCCATTGATAATATTCCCTTCCATTTTCATGGCATTTTGTTCTCTTCGAAGTGCTTTTACACTCACTGCCTTATTTGATGTTTAAAATGAAATACAGAAAGCATTTAGGGTGGATACTATTATCTCTTTTAAAAATGAGAAAATAAACAAGAAAAGTTATGTACTGGTCTAAGGTCACACGGTGTGTAAGAGATTAGTGAAAAAGCGTAGTTATTGATATTTATTTACAAAACTTATCTAACTTGATCCTATACAATGTTTATTTATAGTATTAATTGCTTAAATACAAATAATTGCATTGTTAACTTCATTTCATGAGCTTCTCAAGGAGTTCTTACTCAGTTTTTATTTTCAGCACCTAGAACAGTATCTGGCATATAGCACTACTCAGTATTTATTTAGTGAATTAATATTAGTTTAAACATGCTATAGATTGGTAATGCATTCTAATGGCAGTAAAGTTTTTAAATGTTATTACCTACAGTCATAAATGTTCTTAATGCAGTAGATTATACATTTTGATTCTTGCATTGTTCTTAAGGCTTATCTATTCAAAGGACAGGGCTACTCACATAATTTAGTGCTTCTAGTGAAAGCTGAGGTTAGAAAAGGCTAATTAAAGATTCTTATTCAATATGATGATATAAAGAAGACTTTCAAATAAAAAAGTATGTGAATATCCTCACATGTTCCCTCACCATTACTTATGTGATGTGTTTATTCTGAATCAAAGGCCCTGCATTAGAAATCTCATTATTGATTCACCTAGGATTGTATATTTCTTAGAAATGAAGGATTGCTCTTTGATATTAACCTTCCTTGTAGCTTTCAAGGTGGTGGTGTGTAAAGCAGGGTAATGAACTAATAGCAAATAGCCGTGGGGAGTTCTGGGTTTAGTCTGTACAGTGCAGCTAAGTAAGTGTTCTATTTGGTGCGGATACAAATGGTTCAGCTCCTATTATCCTAATCACACCTTCACAGGTTCTGTTCATCTCCTGCAGCCATTTGAGCTTCCGACCCTTGGTGTAAATGGTAGGATTTAGAGAAAGCATTGCTAATTGCAATTCCACTAGCCAAGCGAAGCACATGAATACTTAATAGATGTTTTGCAGTTAGAGTATAGAAATTAGAAATCTTAAAGACTCAAATAACTATGTGAAAATCTTACCTTTGGTTTAAGAGCTATGTCAGGAAGAGGAATTGATTTTAAAAAGCTGACTTGAAAGAACTGTAGATATTAGATTGATCTATTCTAGATTATTCTAAAACTATTAATTGCACAGAATTTAAATGTTTCAAGTAACAACTTTAGAAATCTTGCAAAGGAGATCAACTACCTGCTGTGTCCACATTGTCATTGCCTGCAATACTGAATGCCTTTTGGCACCTCTGATCACATTGGTTTAGTTGATTCTATCCAAAATCTATACTAATTCCTTTAGTATTTCCTTTTTTTTTCTTATTCATAGCTATTTTTTCTCTTGCTTCCTGAGGTATTAAAATAATTTCTATCCTACAAAACTTTGTTTTTTGGAGTTGTTTTGCATGTGTATTTTTGGTTTTTATTTTTTGTTTTTTGGGTCTTTTTTCAGTTTGCTTGTTTTGCTTAGTAGTTTAAAGATGGACCTATGATGATAAATGAATAGGTCACAAACTTGTAATTGATAAGAATTTCTTCCAGAAGCTATCAGACTATTACAGAGAAGTAAAATATTTTTCCTGTGTCTTAAGCAGTTATCGGGAATATTTTGTACTTCATTTAGAGGAGAATGAAATATTGGTTCATTTATGTCCTACTTACTTTGTGATTACTAAATAAAATTTGCTCGTAAAGTTTTGTTTTTCCTCCCAGCTAAAACAGTCATTACTTCCTAAGAGATTTAGCATATTGTGGCACTTTTTTTTTGTCCTGACTCATTGTTAATATGAACTTCAAATTTCTATTACAAGAAATAGATGCCATTCTAATAGATATTTGCATAATTTAATATTTTCCTGCTCACTTCTAGTTCTCTTCAAACAATGTTCATGAATACAGTCATTTTAATTTGACTTTTATGTAGCATAAATGTTAAGTTAAAGACCTTTATATCCAATATATCTTATCATAACATAAAATTCAAAGATAGTTCACAATACATTAAGACATTTCTTTTTTTTAATTTTATTTTATTATGTCATGTTAGTCACCATTCATTACTACATTTGATGTAGTGTTCCATGATTCATTGTTTGCGAATAACACCTAGTGCTCCATTCAATACATGCCCTCCTTAATACCCACCCATTCTTCCCCCCACAAAACCCTCAGTTTTTTTCTCAGAGTCCATAGTCTCTCATGGTTCGTCTCCCCCTCTGATTCCCCCCCTTCATTTTTCCCTTCCTACTATCTTTTTTTTTTTTTTAACATGTAATGTATTATTTGTTTCAGAGGTACAGGTCTGTGATTCAACAGTCTTACACAATTCACAGCGCTCACCATAGCACATACCCTCCCCAATGTCTATCACCCAGCCACCCCATTTCTTATAGGAAGAATAATATGGAGTGTATTATATATAAACTAGGTAATGTCAAAAGAAAAAGTATTAACTTAGATGTAAATTATAATGATATAATCTTACTGTTATTGTCTGTCTTCATGGAATATTTCTCAATCACCAGATTATATCTCAAGAGCTATTAAACACACATTTCTATTTCTACTTGTATTAGTCATGTTTTTTATTTTCTGTATTTTGTGATATTTTGACATCTTGAAAGGCTTGCTGATCAGGGAGAGGCTGCCCCTTTCAGGGCTGGCCAATTCTTCAGGATAGCAAAGGGCTCAGCTGGGAGCACACCTCTCATCCGGCAACCAGCCAATCTCAAGGAGCCTACAGCCCCGACTACCTCCTTATCCAACTCATACACACCAGCCAACATTTGCTCTGCCTTAAATCAATTCAGGTACCAGGAAACTAGAGACCACCTTTATAGCCCAAAGCCCACCTGGATTATGCAAACTAACGAACTCTAACCCCTTTACCCTGCTCTGCCTTGCCTTTCCTGCAGATATCCCTATAAAAGGTCTGGCCTAAGCTTTCTCCTTCGCTCCTGCTTCTGCCTCCTGTGCCATATCTGGTGTTTTCCATGTGGGCTTGCATACCATGATATGTCCCCTTCTCTTGAGAGATGTAATAAAAATCTTCCAATGGCATTAACCTCTCCATGTCATCACTCAGTCACCTCTATAAGTTAAAATCCTGTGGGTACAATATTAGGAGCACCGTTTGCCAAATAAGCTCGTTTATATTGTCCTTAATAAAGGAATAACATAATTGATTATCTGGTAGAATTTCCAAAATGGATTTTAGGGCTAAGAAAGTATAATGCTAGTAATCTCTAATGCAGCCTCTTATTTTTCTCTGAAAACACTGATGAAGGCATAACACAAAACAGGAGTGATGACTGCATAGCGATTTCATCGGACACCAGTCAGCAGTAAACCTTCTGCTTTTCTTTAAGACATTGCCTTAGTCACAGAGCTAACGGGGTTACAATGATAAGTACAAGCCACGGTTTGTACCTGCTGCACATGTAAGCCAGGACGTATGAACAGAAGCAGTAGGATGGGGCTTATCCTATCCCTCCTCTTATTTTTTCTTTAGTTGGTTAAGAAATTAGCTAAGCAAGGAGCATCAAGTAATGGCACCACCCTCCTTCTAGGGAGAATTGAGTATAGGTTCTTAGGAGAGACTAAGGGTATTAACTTGGGGACTGGGATTATCAAGCAATAATGGAGAGACCTCATGGCTCAGAAGACCTGTTTCTGGGGCAACCCATCCATCATATCTTACCCCAACTTGCAATCCACTGGAAAAAGTCTGCAATAAAAAAATAAAGCACTAAGAAACAGTCTAAATAACAATCCTAATACAACAAAGATTTAAAAGAGAGGCACCAACCTCAACAGTAGAAGAAATCAAACTTGAATAAAAACGTATATATTACTCACACATGGTCCAGGATTCCCTCTAGGGCGCTAGGACTCTTGAATCAGGTAAAAACCAATAGTTTTTGGACACATGCTTCTTGATTCAGGGCACATGAGGTACTCATATAAAGAAAGAGGCTGCTAAAATGACCTCACAAAATTATAAGATAAGGGAACAAGCTACCAGGAGTGAAATTCAAAAGGAACAACAAGCCAACAGCCTCCCAAGAATTTGAAAAGTTCGACTAAACAACATAAAATCACTCTAACTCTAAAAAAGAGTTATGAACTATGAAAAAGGGAAATTTTGAAAAAGAAAAACGATGAATTCTGAAAATAAAAAATTACTGATTAAATTGAAATTTTAAAGGGCAGGAAAAATATAAATAAAATGAGTTGAAATCATAATTAGTAAGCTAGAACTTCTACTTCTGATCATAATGGAATAACAGGAACCAGGTCCATTCCTGTGCATTAAACAACTAGAAAACTAGATAAAATATATGAACAATGATTTTCAGATACTGGGAAACAGGAACAACAAAAAGAAGAGAAATAGACAGGATTAGTTCTGTGATTGCCACAGCTTGCTGCTTCTAGAACACAGCACAGGGAGAGGAACTCAAACAGATCCCAGTGGTCTCAAGGAGCTCAGGAGACAGAGGTCAGAATTCGAGGAGTCAAAATCCCTAAGATCTGTAGAGGGTCTTGCACTGAGTTCTGATCTGCCCAGGCATGACAGGAAACTCCTCAATGCTAGAGGCATGGGCAGAGGGCGAATGGACTGAAAACAATAAGCCTAACGATCGCCAGTGCTCAGAAAGAGCTGAAAATATTTTGTGTTCCCACCCATCAAATGGAAAGAGTCTAATCCACAGGCCATTAGGTAGAATCTTCCAAAGGGTTATGCCTTAGTAGTAGTTCTAAATAATTTCAGATGAAATGGTTTACCCACAGATTAATTACTTTACCCACGTCAACAAGCCTTAAGAGCAAGCCTCAAAAGGATTGATCTGATTCCAAGTAATTTACTCATATGCCATAACATCATCCAGCATTGTTTAAAGGGTATAGCAAAATCTAGTACCCGGAAGGTTTAGCATCCAATAAAAAACTAACAGGCATTCAAAAAAAAAAAAAAGTCAGTAAAAACAGATCATGATCTTAAATACCTGTTACAATTTTCTCCATAAATTCAAGAAGATAGAGGAAAACATGAATATGACAAGAGAAATGGAATATATATATGTTTTTTTCAGGTGAAACATGTGGCTGAAAATGATAATATCTAAATAAAAATCTTACTGGTTGTGGTTGTGATTAACTCATTGACACTGCAGAAAATTTAGCAATAGAAACTATCCAAAAGAAAGTCCATAAAAATGAATAAAACATCGATGACCTAAGAGAAAATATAAAATATATGTAAGAAAGAGGGTGATACCCAGAATGTGATGGGTACAGAAATATATTTGAAGAAATAGTGGCTGAAAAATGTTCTAAATTTAATGAAAATTTTCAGTCCAGAAATCCAAAAAATTCAACAAACCCTAGTAGAAGAAACAAATAAACAAGCAAAAACAAGTTACGGAAAAATCAAATTTCTGAAAAGCAGAAATAAAGAAAAAAATCTTAAAAGCGGTCAGAGGGAAAAAAAAGACACATTATATACATGGGAACAAGGATAGGAAAATCAGCCTTTTCATCACAAAGTTTTCAAGCCAAAACATAATAGAGCATCTTTAATGTACTGGAAGGAAAAAAAAAATCTGTCAGAATACCGTACCCATAAAAATCTTTCAAAAATGAAGGTGAAATGAAGATTTTTTTTTTTTCAGAAAAACAAAAGCTGGGAGATTTCATGGCCAACAGTCCTAGGAAATTCTAATGGCAGGAGTAAAATAATACCAGATACCAGAAGGAAGTTTGGATCTATGCAAAGGAATGGAAAGTGCCAGAAATGGTGGCTAGTTGGATAAATATATGACAATTTGACTAATTTTGAGATATTCCTTAAAAGCTAATTATTCAAAGGAAAAACAATAAAAATTGGTTGAAGGTGTTCATAACATATGCAGAAACAAGGCGCATGACACCATTAGGACAATGAGCAAGGGGTAGGGGAGTGGAAACATAGGCTCTTTGAATATAAGTGGATGGTATAATATTATTTGAAAGTAGACTGTGATAAATAAAAATGAATATTGCAAACTCTGTGGTAGCCACTGAAACAAAAAATAAAGAATTATAGCTAATAAACCAATAGTGGAGATTAAATGTAATAAAAAATCAATCAGTTCTAAAGGAGGCAGGAAAAGAGGAAAAAAGAAACAAAGAACAGATGCGACAAAGGGAAAACAAAGAATAAGGTGGTGGATGGAAGCCCAACCACGGAATGTAAATGTTCTAAACACATCAATAACGATGCAGATGAAGATAAGCCTCCACTGAAAGTAAACAGGAAAATTTGAGATCACTATATAGCCACCTGATGAAGAGAGTATATATGTCTTCATGTAAAGGTATTGCTAAATTTATATACAAGACTCTAGAGCCCTAATATAATGTATTTAGCTTATGAATATTGCTTAGACTTCTATTGGGAGGAATGTATACAAATGTTAGAGAATGAGAAATCTGAAAATTTGGAAGGAATGCAGTTGTTTTGTTTTATTGTCATTTCCAGCATCATAATCTGTGAAGGATTGGGTGATGATCATTTTTATAATTTTAGATTTTGCCTGTAGCTAAGCAGGAGAAAAAAGAAATAGTTCATCTGTTCCATTGTTGGGATACTTTCCAGATATGTTGAATTCCCAAGGCAAGGCTCTTGACTTAGAATAGCTCCTAAAATTGAAATTTTTTGGGCTGTTGAGCATTTCTTGACCAGTTGCTTGGCAGCTAATGGATGATAGATTCAAAGATTTTTGAAGGATTTTTTTTTTTTTTGTAGCGAAGTAAACAGATTTAAACATTTGGCTAAATAGTATAGTTTAGACTGAATATAAATGACACAGAATGAATCTTAATTGGTTTTATATTCTAGGAGCTATGGAAGTGTGGTCTAGCAGTCTGAGATTAGGAACACAAGCCAAAATTATTGAAATTCCCTGGCTACAAAGATATTAGTTACTTTGCCTTCTAAGACTTTCTTATTTGCATTTCCTTAATTCTCATCTTTCCTGAATATCATAAAATTTAATTTCTTAATAGTTCATCCGCCCTGAAAAAATCCAATATGGATGTCATTGTAATTCCAGATATTCTTTTCTCGAAATTTTGATTTTCTCTCCACTTTGGAGTCTTGAAATGATTCACAATTTTCAGAGGAACGAGACTACAATTCACAATTTGTTCACAGCTTTTAACAAGCTATTATTAAGATGTGTCATATTTACCTTTTAAATATTTTTACATTCCCTGCTATTTTACCTGCTATTAACTAGGTCCTGGTAGTAGCACACTGAAGTGTTTCATTCATCAGAGATACCACACTCCTTACAATAACCTCTTCAGACCATTGTAAGAAACAGGACACCATTGTCATAGGCAAAATGTGTTTTTAAAATGATTTTCAGTCTTTTTTTTTCACATGTAAATTTTACCAGTGAGTATGCTTTTAACTATGTTCCTAATTTTAAGAAAATCTACCATGTTTTTATTCATGCGTGGGCTAATTGGACCAAGATCATATTGAGTTCATTATTATAAGGTTTGGGGTAAAATCAATCTCTATAAAAAACATGCTCTTTAACTTTGAGTGAACAAACTATAGTTTTCTGCAACAAACATTCCAACAAATATGATTTCCTATAACAAATATTTTTAGTGAAAAGTTTCAAGTAGCAGTTCTTGGAATTTTCATTACAAACTATGTTACAGGAAATACTTTGGCTTTCGTGGTAAGGAGACATCGACATATGGACTTATATATATTTTTAGATGTTTGATATATATAGACACACATACTACTTTGTTAAGAGAAAATTAAAAAATAATTCTGCAAGTTTCAGTTTGTATAGCCTTGATTAAAAGGGACTAAAAATGAAAGAAATAGCTTTGGTAGCTGATCATCATTTGTGAAGTCAAGTGCTATAAGAGTTAATTTAAGTACATCTTTCTTCAGTATTTCAGCTGACCAGCTTCCCTTTCTGTGTGAATTCTTTTTATCCAGTGCAAAGCGGTAACAATGTGATAAGATGACACTTATTAAAACATTTTCACTGAAAAGATTGTTTTTAGGCGCCTGATATGTAACTTGTTAATGTCTAAATTTGAACAAACTGTTGGAAATAGTAAAATATAAAAATGTTCATAAAGCAAAAACATGATTATTTTCTCTCATATTGTAAATGATATCATCAATGTAGTTCTCATTTCTGGTTTTGTTCTTTAAGACAGTATAAGAAGTTGGGGCACATGGGTGGTTCAGTCGGTTAAGCGTCTGCCTTTGGCTCAGGTCATGATCCCAGGGTCCTGGGATCCAGCCCCACGTCGGGCTCCCTGCTTAGCCCTCTCTCACCACCTTGTGCTCTTTCTCACTCTCTCTCTCTCTCAAATAAATAAATTCTTTAAAAAAAAAAGACATTATAAGAAGTTATAAAACTAAATTTCTTAGATGGCTTTCATGAGTTGTCATCTCTCTCTTTTGGCCGTTTAATTAAGGTGTTTCTGATAAATTCAGATTAAAGAAGAAAGAAAACAGATTTGGTTATTCTTCAACTGACAGGAAGTCATCATGGAAGATAAAACACAAAATATGAGTAGATTTAAATGTATGCTAACTAACGTGTAATTTTTCACTAACCTTTTTCTTTACTGCTAACAAGGCATAATGGATAGTTAGTGATTATTTTCTAAAAACATTCTTTTAATACTTTTTAGGAAACTGGGAATTTTAGCCTATAGATTGTGACTTCAGTTTAATGTCTAGCTGTGATTAAATTAGAGAATATAGAGTTTATAAATTTCTTTTCCCCACTGTACTAAGGCAATGGCTTCTGGAGCTAGACAACTAATTGTAAGGTCCCATCTCTAGCACAGTTTTTTTCCAAAGACACTAATACTCACGTGAAACCTACCTGAGTAATGTTCTTAAACATGTAAAATAAAACATGTGGGATTACAAAAGGAATCTACTATAAAGAAACAGATATCAAAGCATTTTAAAAAATTTATTCCATTATATTACATGTGCTCTCTTAGTACATCATATAACAATGCAATATACTTAAGCATATGCATGATAAAGTTAATTTAATTTTATTTATTGATGCATAATTTGCATATAAAATGCATAGATTTTAAATGTACAATTCAATTAGTTTTGATAAATATATACATCTGTGAAACCAGCACCTCCTAAAGATATAGAATATTTACTTCCTTTGTGTTCTTTTCCAGTCCATTCATCTCACCTAGAGTCAGCCATCAATGTGATTTCCATCACCATTGCTTAGTCTTTACTATTGTAAAATTCATATACTTGAATTATATAGAATATTATCTTTTGCATTTGGCTTCTTTTGTTCAGTCTAATGATTAATTCATGTTATCAGCATATTGCTGAATAGTATTCCATGGTACAGATATACATGATTTGTATATCTATTTTTTTGTTCATGAACAATTGGGTCACTTCCAGTTTTTTGACTGTTAAAAATAAGGCTTCTATGAGCATTTTTGTGTAAATCACTTTGGTCACATATATTTTATAGATCCTGAATAAATTTCTAGTGGTAGAATTGCTGGGCAGATGTATCTTAAACTTTGAAAGAACTGCTCAAGAGATTTCCAAAGTGGTGTTACCATTTTACAATCCCATCAACAGTGTATGAACTGCCAAATATTTCTCCCCCTTGTGAACATCTGCCATTATCATTGTTTAAAAAAATTAGTCGTTCTAGTGGTTGTATGGTGGTAACTTGTGTGGTTTTAATTTTCATTTCCAGATGTCTTGTGATGAACATTTTTTCATGTGTTTATTGTCCATTTGCATAATCACTTTAGTGAAATGGCTGTTCAGATCTTTTGCTATTTTCTCATTGGATTATTGAATCCCAGTTTTTTTTTTTTCTTATGGTTACTGATTTTTTTTTAGCTGGTATAAGAAATCTTTGTCTAATCCAAAATCATGAAGATATTCTCTTGTATTTCCTCTTAGGAGCCTAATAGCTTTAGCATTTACATTTAGGCTCATTATCAGTCTTAAAGAAATTTCAGTGGCTGGTTTAAAGCTAAGGTCGAGGTTAATGCTTTTTCATAGGGGTATCAAATTGTTCTAGCACCACTTGCTAAAAACAAAATAAATTAAGGTGAAAAAATAACCACCCTTTCGCCCATTGCATTACCTTAGTAACATTGGTTGAAGACCATTTGACTGTATATGTGTAGGTCTACTTATGGACTCTGTCCTGTGCTTTTGTGCTCTGTGTCATCTTTTTGTCAGTGCCACACGGCCTTTATTACTGTAGCTTTAGAGCAATTCCAAAATCAGGTGGTGTAAGTGCTTCAGCTTTCTTTTTTACTGTTCAAGATTGTGTTGGCTATTCTAAATGTTGTGGATGTCAATGTAAATCTTTCCATTAGCGTGGAAATTTCAACAAATATGTCACTGGGATTTTAATTGGGGCTGTATAGTCTTAACAAGAAAGTGAGGAAGCTTGGCACCTTATTAGTATTGAGTCTTCCAATCCATGAACACGGTGTATTTTCTCCATTTATTTAGGTATTTTTAAATTTCTCAAAAATATTTTAAAGTTTTCAGTATAGAGATCTTTCACATTTTTGTTACCCATTTATTCTTAAATATTTCATTTTTATTTTATTTTATATTTTATTATTTAATTTCCAGTTGTTTGTTGCCAGCAAATAAATATCCAATTGTTCTTTTTTTTTAAGATTTTATTTATTTATTTGAGACGGAGAATGAGAGAGAGAGAGCACAAGAGGGAAGAGGGTCAGAGGGAGAAGCAGACTCCCCGCTGAGCAGGGAGCCCGATGTGGGACTTGATCCCGGGACTCCAGGATCATGACCTGAGCCGAAGGCAGTTGCTTAACCAACTGAGCCACCCAGGAGCCCTATCCAATTGTTCTTTAAATATTGATTCCATATACTGTGACTTGGCTAAAGTTACTTATTAGATCTTGTAGGATGCATTTTTGTAGATTCTTTGTGATTTTTATATAAACACCATGGTCTTTATAAATATAGCTTTACTTCTTCCTTTGTTTTTTATGATTTTTCTTTCATTTTTTTCTCTTTCTTTCTTTCTTTTAAATTGTACTTGCTAGGGCCTCCCATAACATGGTAAATAAAAGTGCTGATGTTAAACATTTTCACCTTGTTCCCAGTCTTAGGGGAAAAACATTCACTAGCTCACCATTGATTTTGATACCAGCTACGTACATTTTGCAAATACTCTCATTAGATTGAGAACATTCCCTTCTCTTCCCATTGAAAAATAGATTGATAAAATTTTCTTCTATTCCTAGTTTGCTAAGATTTGTTTTCCCCTGAATGGGTCCTGCTTTTTCTCCCTCAATTGAGACAATCATATGATTTTTCTCTTTTACTTTAATTAATGTGGTGAATTATGGTAATTTTCTAAGGTTGAATCAGTCTCTCATTCCTGGGAAAACCTCTCCTTGGTTATGAGGTTTTATATTTTGCTCAATTCAATTTGCTAACATTTTGTTGAGGATATTTGAGTTCTTGTTCCTAAAGTAAATTGGGTAGATATTTCTTTTTTTATAAAGCTCTTGTGAGGTTTTGATATTGGGGTTATTCTTGCACCCATAAAACAAGTTGAGAAGCTAATACGCACCTTAAACATTGAGGAAGTTTTGACAAAGCCACATGTATGTCATACTGGACATTCAATTCATTTTGGTTTATTGTTTAGATAGTGTTTACATGTGATGAAAATCCCAATTTTCAGAGATATGTTAAATAAATTCTTCTTTATTTGTTTAATATAATCCAAATACCTCTTTCTGTAGTCCAGAGCAAATGAAGACTTCTTTTTTACAATTAGGAAATTATGTGTTCTTTAAGGCTAAAAATATATTTGAAATTTGAAATATGACTTAAAATTCTAAAAACATGCCTTGTACTGCGTTTGAATATCTAAACCTTAATCTATAAGTTTTCTGAAAAGAATAATAGTGGGTTGATAAGAGACTAGTCAGTGAGAGGATTTATGACAGAGCAGACTCTAGGATGCTGCTGCCCCCGGACCCAGTGCTCATTCCATCCCAGCACCTGCCCTGTCCAAGGGGGTTGGGAGCTAGCATTTTAAGTGCTCTATTTCATATAGTCCCATAGTAAATATATATTTAGACCTTCTCCCATCCAAAATGGAAGTTTGGGAACCTCAAAATAAATTCAAGATTTTGGCAATAAAGGGTGGATATGACAGATACAAAATAAATATATATAAATGTAGACACTATAAGCAAGCCAATTTGAATTTTTAAATAGAGGCAGTTAGCTTAGTGAGATTCTATATTACTTAATAGAAAAGGTCTAGTTTTGCATTATTAGTACACTCTGAATCAACCGTACAGGGTTTATACAAAACAACGGAAGTTAAAATTTTCAGAAAACAGGAAAAAGGGAACAAGGGAAATGATTGCATGACTTAATCTCTCATATTCAATCACTTCATTCTTTCATTCATACAGTAGACACTATTTGAACACCTGCTATGTTCAGGTTCTGTGCTGGTATTATTAAAACACCCACCCCCACCTCCCCCATACACAAACACAAGCAGAAACAAAAACAAGACCCTCTGTATTTTAGGTTGTTGTAAAAAAGCATTTGAGAAAACTCACTACCTAGATTCCTATATGTTCAGAATAAGAGTTAATGAAAGTTTTATAAAAGATAAGGGTGGAGAGAACAAAAATTTTGATAGAGAAGCTTATGTTCAGAAGCTTTGATTTTTTCATCATTACACCAAATGTAGAAATTTTATTAACTATTCACTTTTTAATATAATTGCACTTGGTAGAGTATATATACTGATTGAGAATATTTACAGTTCCAGTCTTTCAGATCCTTAAAAAATCAGGATTTTAAAAATTCGTGTGAAAAGTATACATTAAACATGTTTGTAACATTGTTTTGGAATGAAAACCGTTAAATATTAGATAACATTCCTGTGTTTAAAACTACTAGTAGGGATTCAAAATATACACAGTTTTTTATTTTTATTTTTTATTTATTTTATTTTTAGATTTTATTTATTTATTTGACAGAGAGAGACAGCGAGAGAGGGAACACAAGCAGGAGGAGTGAGAGAGGGAGAAGCAGGCTTCCCACTGATCAGGGAGCCCGATGCAGGGCTCGATCCCAGGACTCTGGGATCATGACCAGACCTGAAGGCAGATGCTTAACCGCTGAGCCACCCAGGTGCTCCTACACAATGTTTTGTAAATGATGGACTAGTTAATCTAGTTTGACATTACAAAGTGTCTCTCATCTTTCCCTTTTTCCTGAATTGCCTCTTTCTCTTCTGTTCACATTTCCTTGTGATACTGTTTCTATCAGATTGAGAAAGAGGACTGCCACTCCAGAAAGCATCCTAGGATGTTCTATCAGAAGTTACTGCCTCCAAAACAGCATTTTAAGACAATACGAATGTAAGTGTTCAATCTCCATTTTTTTTTTTTTTTTAAGAAGGGGTGGTAGAGGAGCAGAGGGAGAGGGAGAGAACCTTAAATAGGTTCCATACCTGGCAAGCCCAACACAGGGCTCGATTTCGCCACCCTGAGATCATGACCTGACCAAAATCAAGAGTTGGAGGTTTAACCCACGGAGCCACACAGGCTCCCCCTATCTTGTGTGTGTGTGTGTGTGTGTGTGTGTGTGTGTGTGTGTGCGCGCGCGCGCACCCTCAATCTCACTTTTTTTCCAGTCCCTGTTCCCAGCCTGTAAATATTCTCAGAGCTCTTTTGTTCTTAAAATTTCTTTTTCTTTGGAAAAGAAAATTGTTTTTAAAAACTTCCCAGAATGGGGCGCCTGGGTGGCTCAGTCGTTAAGCATCTGCCTTCGGCTCAGGTCATGATCCCAGGGTCCTGGGATCGAGCCCCACATCGGGCTTCTTGCTCGGCAGGAAGCCTGCTTCTCCCTCTCCCACTCCCCCTGCTTGTGTTCCCTCTCTCACTGTATCTCTCTCTGTCAAATAAATAAATGAAATCTTTAAAAAAATAAAATAAAAAATAAATAAAACTTCCCAGAGCATGCTTTTTGCTTGCTTTTCTCCTTCTCTCCCACTTACTAACCACAGTCTTTAAGGAGTGTCATATACTTAATGCTTTCATTCCCTCTACCTTCATTCATTCTTTAACAAATGTATGAATTTTATTCTAACTTTTCTGTTAAAACTCTTCTCTTGAGGTGCAACAATGATCTATTTCACTTTCAAATGCTCTATTTGACTTCTTCAGTTACACGGGTCAGAAACTCTATTCACTCTAGAAACTATATTCACTACAGTTACTAGTGACAGAAGCTATATGCACCTTTAAAAAATGCTGCAAAGCTGAAGGATCCATCGGGGTTAAAATGTAGGTCCCTCTTAAATAATCTTTCTTTATGCTGGGGGAGGGTGACCCCTGACATATCACAATTGACCATGTCTTTGCAACTTTTAAATCCCAGAGAATGGAGTAGTCTCATTCCTGATAGCTATGGTAGTAGTCCGAGGACAAGTCCCATTGGTCCAGCTCAGGTTGTGCACGGGCATAACTCATTCTATTGTGCTTTGCTTCATTCTGCTTCATGGGTAGTGTGTTTTTTACAGACTGAAGGTTTGGGGTAACCCTGCATCAAACAAGTCTATTGACGCTATTTTCCCATCAGCATTGGCTCACTTCTTGTCTCTGTGTCACATTTTGGTAATTTTGAAAATATTTTAAGCTTTTTCATTGTTATATTTTTTAAGGTGATCTGTGACCATTGATCTTTGAAGTTACCGTTATAATTGTTTTGGGATACCCCAAACCATGCCCATATAAGACCATGAACTTAATCAAGAAATCTACATGTTCTGATTGCTCCACCAACCAGTCATTCCCTCATCTCTTTCCCTCTCCTCTGGCCTCTCTATTCCCGGAGACATGGAGACATGACAATATTGAGATTAGGCCAGTGAATAAGCCTACAATGACCTCTAACTGTTCATGGGAAAGGAAGAGTTCCATATTTCTCACGTTAACTCAAAAGCTAGACATGATTAAGCTTAGTGAGGAAGGTATGTCAAAAGCTGAGGTAGTCCAAAAGCTAGGTCTCTGGCTCTAGACAGGTAGCTAAGTTGTGAATGCAAAGGAAAAATTCTCAAAGGAAATTAAAGTTGTTCGTGGGCCTGTGTCTCAGGGCCCCTACTTTCTTTCCTTGCTCTAATGCTCCTAATGTGTTTGCTTGAAGCCTGAATCTTGTTGACTTTATCATCACCCCCACTCACTTGGGTAAGACAGAAAGGCTAGAGGGAATTAGAGTATGAAGAATTCCCTTCCCTAGGGCACCTGTGTGGCTCAGTCAGTTAAGCTTCCAACTCTTGGTTTCAGCTCAGGTTGTGATCTTGGGGTCCTGGGATCGAGCTCCACATTGGGCTCCAAATTCAGCAAGCAGTCTGCTTGGGTTCTCTCTCCCTCTCCCTCTGACCTGCTCCTCCCCACACCACCTGCTCTCTCTCTAAAAATAAAAGAAAAAGTTTAAAAAAAAAATGTGCTTCTCTCAGCAAGAACAAGGCTCTGGCAAAGTGTTTTCCCCTAAAGAGTAGATGTTTGTTATAAGGAAGTCTCTAGGAGTAGATGTATCAATGATTCCCGTCTCTCTGCCAAAGGTAGGCAGAGACCTCTAGCAGATCATGAAGACCTGGTGAGGTTTCTAGACATAAATCCCATAAAATTATAGGGGATCCCTAAGATTGTGTCCTCCACAAGTTTCTTACTCTCAAGCTAGACTACACCTAGTTTCCAGCAATTGATCAAAATTACCAGTTAAGTGTTTCCATCAGTTTGTGGTTCCAGCAGCTTTTGATCCAGTAGGTCTCATGTATGACTCTCAGGATGTGTCTGCCTCGCTAGAATTTTTTTGGGGGGGGGAGGGGGGTGCAATTTGTCTTGCAACCTGAGTTCTCAGATAGATCCAAAAAAAATAGGTGACTTTCAGTTTGTCCAGCTTTTTCTTGTTGCAGATGTGGAAGTGAAGATTTTCAAGCTCTTCATACGTCAGAGCAGAAACTGGAAGGCTGAAATTTACTTTTGACCTTTTTGGATAATCAAGGCAAGAAAAAAATCTAATCCTTTGCAGTTTGTATATGCTTGTGACATATCATTAATGGAGGCCTTGCCTTATATTGTTCATATCTCCAATACTTAGAATAGTAGTTGACCCAAATTTTGTTGATTGATATATTAGAGTTGCCTACATAATCTACATACGAGTTAACTAGTTCCTGTTGACCCCTCACAGGAAGCATTTTCTTTTTTTGAGAGAAACAAACTGCTTCCCTAGAAATGAAACTAGGGAAAAATTTATAAGGTTGCTCATAGAAAGACAAATGAGTAACATAATGGATGGCAAGTTGAACTACCACTTGGTATGTATTTTTGAAATACACATTTATGAGACATTTCTTAAATCTATAGAGTTTACAAAGTAAAGCTGTGCAATAAATTTTCATTCAGTTGATGTCATTTCTATGGAATTGATGTAATCTCTATGTGTTGCTTTTCTGCAAATGCTAACATGTATAAAAAGAACATACTGGAGATCTTTGAGTGGGAGAACATGTATCAACATCACCTGGTAGGTTTGTTCAAGAACAGATCCTCAAGCCCAACTTTCAGACTAGGATTCAATGAAATCAGGAGGACCTAGAGAATCTGCCTTTCTTATTTAAAAAGCACTCCATAGGGGTGCCTGGGTGGCTCAATTGGTTAAGCTTCTGCCTTCAGCTCAGGTCCCAGGGTCCTGGGATTGAGCCCCACATCGGGGTCCCTGCTCCATGGGAAGGCTGCTTCTCCCTCTTCCACTCTCCCTGCTTATGTTCCCTCTCTCACTGTGTCTCTCTCTGTCAAATAAGTAAATAAAATCTTAAAAAAAAAAGAAAAAAGAAAAAACACTCCATAAGGATATGTGATATGGGTCACTTACTCTTTTAAAATGGTGCCTTAGAGAAAAGGACTGTCTGTGTTCCTATGTATTATCTCATGTGATTTTTAGGCAGAAGTGGGTTAGAGTGAATTCATAATTGAATTTTGTGACAGTAGTCTGAATTTTCAGTATTTTATGTCGTTGGCTATGTTACCATATGATTCCGAGAAAAGATGCTTGGGAGGAGAGCAATCCTCTTGTGATGAACACTGAAGAGCACTCCGTAGGGGCGTCTGGGTGGCTAAGTCGGTTCCTGTGTGTGGAATTGGAATACTTTCCCGCTTCTGAAGGGAGATGGGCTACAAAGGGGCTTGACATAGTCAAGACACGTTTTTTCCCTTTAAAATTTACATGTTTGTACTTAAACACAGTAGGAATTCATTTACCATATTGAATAACTGTACTATATTATATACTTCCTGAGAGAAACGACTTTGTCCTGAAACAACGTAAGGGTAAATGTTACTCTTGCCTTTACCATAAATTGCTTTACTGCGGGCTGAATGAAATAAAAAGGAATGAAAATGACGGCATATGAGGGAATTCATTATCAAAAATTCAAGGCTCATAGAGAATTGATGTTATAAAGTTTGAGTAGAATGAGGAAGACCTCTGTTTTAAGAAATGGATTTCTGGGAGCCAGTGTGCTTTGGTAGGAAAGGAACATGGGGTTGAGAACCACTTGGTCACACATTTAACTCTTGGCTCTGATAATTAGGACATTAGTTGCTTACCTTCTGGGGTCTTAATATCTTTGTGTTTCATTTTTTTCATTGTTAAATAGATTAATAATAATAATATACCTGGCAGGGTCACTGTGAGGATTATTATGTTTATGAACAAAGAAGAAAAGAAGGCTCCTGGGTGGCTCAGTAGGTTAAACATCTGCCTTTGGCTCAGGTCATGGTCCCATTGGGGACCACATTGGGCTCCCTGCTCAGCAGGGAGTCAGCTTCTCCCTCTGCCCCTCCCCCCACTCCTTCTCTCAATCACTCTCTTTCTCAAATAATAAATAAAATCTTAAAAAAAAGAAGAAGAAAAGAAAGAGGAAAAAGGGAAAGGAGGGGATTTGTTCTCTTCTCTATCATCCATTTCCCTGCTTCTTTTCTAGTATACTAATCTTTTCTGTTTCTTATTTAAAAGTAAAAGTGTAATTGTTTAAAAAATTTAAGTATTGTCTAAAAGCAAGTGAGGTGTAGTGGTATCTCATGGAAAAATGTATAACTATACAAGATTTATGAAACAATTCTCAATACCATACAGGGGCCGAGTCTTATTTTTATTAATCGCACAGCAGATGAATTGTACAGTCAACCCTTGAACACCACAAGAGTTAGCGGCACTCACCCCCGTGCGGGTGAAAATCCACGTATGACTTTTGACTTCTCAAAATCTTAACTACTAAAAGCCTGCTGTTGACCAGAAGCCTTACCAGTCACATAAACAATCCATTGGCACGTGGAAATTAATAATGGAAAATCTTACTAAAATGGAGTCAGGAGGTTTGGCTGGGAAAGCTCTCATGCAGCACAGAGATGGACCTTGAGCACAGATACTATGTTATGACTCCAGCAGGAGGAAGAAAGCCTTTCCTCTTTTCCCAGCAATAGTCCAGCCGATGAGAGATAGATAGACTCAACTCAGCCAGTGAGAATTCACTATAACTTGAACCTCCTACCTTACTCAAATGGACTTTTTGTTTATATCAGCCTTCCCAAATTACTCCTTTCCTCTATAAAAGAGTGTTTCTCTTTGTTCTGCAGACCAAAGATTTTGCCATAGCTCGCTTGTCCTGAATTGCAATTCTCTGCTATTCCCAAATAAACCCCCCCTTTTTTTTGCTGTATAATAACTGGCAGTTTTATTTTTAAGGTTAATAACACATATTTTGTATATGTATTATATACTGTATTCTTACAATAAAATAAGCTAGGGAAAGAAAATGTTATTAAGGACATCATAAGGAAGAGAAATATATTTATAGTACTGTACTATATTTATAAAAAAACATTGTGTATAAGTGGACCCATGCAGCTCAAACCATGTTGCTCAAGGGTCAACTGTCTATAGTAATCAACTTCTACAACTTAAGTTGAATGTTGGTTTTCTTTTCAGAAGAGAAATTCCAAATTGCAAATTCTAAGATTTTTGGGGAGGACCACCATCCCTCTTCCCCGCAATAATCAATTATACCCTTGGAAGTAATATGGCCCCCCTAAGAATGCATGCCCTGCATGGACTAAAGGGGGGCACTTAAAGCCCTAAGGAGTGGAATTAAGGAGTCTCTTTCTCTCTTTCTCTCTTTCTCTCTTTCTCTAAATAGCCTTTGATTCCTACTTTTCTCAGAACAATGACTTCTCTTCCTGTCTCTGAACATGAACCTTCTCCATTATACTGATTCCTTGGCCCTGTTCTCAGATATACATCCCTTCATTGTCCAAGGTTTTAAGAGACAAATTAGAGTCTCTCAGGTCCAGCTCCAGATTTCTAAGAAATAAAATTCCAGGGGCCCAGGATTTGTCCAGTGTTTTTCTCTGATTCCATCAATTGTGGACACAAGCGAGGATATGTTCATGTTATTCACAGCCCCAACAGGAGTGATTAGGGGAGTGAAATCTCTCAAAAGAAGGCTTGAGTAGGTTCTGTTGGGGCAGAGAAGTTTTCCCTTCTTTTCTTCTAGGTTCTTTGGCTTGTTTAATAATTAAATTGATATAAGACAGATTAACAGGAGAAAAATAAACAAAATTTTAATAACATGTATACCTCTTAATGTGGGGGAAACCCAATCAGATGGGGGCCCACAAGGAGGGCAGTGAAAGAAGTCACCCAAGCAGAACAAAGGAGATAGAAGTTTATTGAATACACTGCAAGGGAGGGTGGGCAGGGCAGCAGAGGAAAGACTGTGAGGAGGAGGGGGGGAGGGGTAGAGAGGGTCTGTAGCTAAGTGGGAAGGAGAGGGGGAGGGGAACTTATACAGAATTTTCCTTTTTTGGTACCTGTGCCTGAATGTAAGTAACCCATTGGTAGCTAGGGTTTATGGACATTTTGAGGTGGGTCTCTTAATGGGCCTGTTTGTATTCAGCCAGGGGGTCACTGTGAGCCCTTCTACTTTACTGGGGGGGAGGGGTCCATTGCTCAAATTGGTTGCCTGAAAGCGGCCTCTACACTACACAAGAGAGAGACCTAGGAAAATGGATTATCTTCCCCATTGCCTGAAACTATCACCTTAATTACCATCTTCAGTTAAAGATAAATTAAGATGTTGGGGATGGGGAGTCAGTTATGGGAGGTTAACAAAACACAGTAAACAAGGGTAGGGTTGGGCTCCTGGTTAAGCATCTGACTTCAGCTCAGGTCATGATCCCAGGGTCCTGAGATTGAGTCCCACATTGGACTCCCTGCTCAGCGGGAAGCCTGCTTCTCCCTCGGCCACTCCCTCTGCTTGTGTTCCCTCTCTCGCTGTGTCTTTCTTTGTCAAATATATAAATAAAATCTTTAAAAAATTTAAAAAAAAAGGGTAGGGTTGTTCTGCGGATTGAAGTTGTCTTCTCCATTGATAAGAGTTTCTAGGAATTTATGGTCATCCCCTTCTTTCTGGTACCGCCAGGGAGACACCTTTGCAAAGGTAGATTTTTCCTTATACATGTAAATGTCTCTTTCAAAAGGGAACTTTCCCGTGGTTTTCAGAGCTTCTCCTGTGTTTGCAGTTACTTAAAAATAATCAGCCTAAATTATACCAGAGAGACATATTTTGGGGAGCAAATTCTGCTCCCCTATAGTTCTCAAAGAAGTGAATTATGGGGGCAGAGAGGGAATGATTTTCATTTCCAGAAAGTAGTTAAAGATTAGCAATAGTACTTGAGTTCAGACCGTGGAAAAGTTAGCGTAAGGAAGTTTTTATTTTATCTTTTAGGATTTGGACAACCATTTCAGTGTTTCAATCCAGCACAAGGGCAGGAAAATTTTCCCTTCTTCCCTTTTAGATTCTTTGGCTGGTCTAATAATTAAATTGACTAAAGAGACATTAACAGGAGGACAAAAATTAAATTACATATGTACAGGTGGCCCCATAAAATATAAGACCCAAAGAGCAGCCAGGTCATTGAAGCCTTTTGAGCTAAGGAAAAGATTATGGATCTGGGGATGCAAAGGGGAGGAGGGCTATTTGCAGGAAGGTAAGGGGAGATATTTGGAAAACAGAGGTTTGCCCTGTTATGCAGATAGGTTCCTTCCGTAAAAAGGCATCTCTGGTAATAACTGACTTCCTGGTACAGGCCCCCTTTCCGATGCAAATTCAGGCAGTTGACGGGGAGTTAAAGAGATTTTCCTGAACATGCTGGCTTTTGATTACTTTTAGCTTAAAATGATCTTTATGCCCAAGTGGCATATTTTGGGGAGATTTGTTTCGAACCCCTTCCCCAGACATGATGAAAGCAGGATTTTAATAAAATAAATCTCATCATGACATAAACAAGCGGAGAAAGGAAATTCTGGATAAATGTAGATGAGTAAGGAAGCTATTGGACTAGCTAGGAAGAAAGTAATCGTTTTAATTAGGAAGTTGGCAAGTTGTAGTAGAAATAGCTCAAATTTTGGTGTCAACTCTAACAATTTAGCTTACTCATCTGTAAAATGAATACAATCATACCCAATTTGCAAGATTATTTTTGGGAAGATTAATCATAAGGTAGGAAAAATACCTGGGCTATGTATAGAACAGAGTAGGTATTCATTCTCTACATAGAATATTTCTCTTGCCCTCTCCCTCATGCTCACTCAGTCTTACTTTGTCACTATCTCTGTTTCTAAACACTGTTTTCTCTTTTTTGAGCATACGATTTAGACTGGACATGATAACTTTTTACAAGCAATTTGAGAAAGGTCTATATTTCTCTAAGACAAGTTAACAAGTCCAACAGAGCTGTCACTCTCCCCATATTCATTGCATAATGTGTTTAGGTGCAGGAAGAAAAATCTCTGATTGGTCCTACTGCTTCAGAAGACCAGGCACCATGATTGCCACCAGTAATAAGGAGAGAGCTCATCTCTTGGCTGCACTGCTGTCTCTAACCCTCAAATCAATACACCTGGGAAGATTCAAGAAGCCACTGATTGGATGGTTACACCCAAATCAAAGATCCAAGT
This sequence comes from Eumetopias jubatus, assembly GCF_037043125.1. Lineage (NCBI taxonomy): Eukaryota > Metazoa > Chordata > Mammalia > Carnivora > Otariidae > Eumetopias > Eumetopias jubatus. The sequence continues at coordinate 130,543,863 of NW_028274809.1, read as the reverse complement.
CTATATATGCTACAGGTAAACATATCACTGTCCATAGGACTGCCCTATTCAGGACTCAGCTTGCAGTTTGGGAAAATGTGTCAATCTTTTTGAGGATTTTTGTTTAGTACTCTGCTTGCTCCCCAGAGAACCACATCCTGCCTCTTTTTCAAAAAAAATCTCTATACTTATAACCCCATTAACACATTAGAAGTGTTATGTTTTAATGTTGCAGCAAAGGATACTGCTAGCCAGTCCAATGATTTGTGGGAAATTTACAACTAAGCAGCTGGCTAGTCAAAAAAAAGCACCAGTCCCAAGAAATAATAATAATATTATATAATGGTCTTTATAAATACTATTGATATAATAATATGGCCTGTACAGAGAGGCCTGTGATCCACACAATGCACTTTTGAATGAATAACCATGTGAAGTTGTATACTTTCATCCTAAGTAGAACATTTCATTGTAACAGTCCACAAATTTTATTGCCTGATGGGCTCAGATTCCATTTTCCAGTGAAGTACATGAATAGCTGTATTTTTTTTTTTTTAATGAATCATTTTTTCAGGATGCTAAATGTGGAGTATAGCTATTATGGACTGAATGTCTGTGTCTCCTTCCCAATTCCTGTGTCAAAACCTAATGCCCAATGTGATGGGATTTGAAGGTGGGGCTTTGGGAGATGATTAGGTCATGAGTGGAGCCCTCTTGAATGGGATTAGTGTCCTTACAAAGAAGACCTCAGAGAGTTCTCTAGCCCCTTCTGCAAGGATACAGTGAGAAGTCAACCCTCTATGGCCCAGGAAGCAGGTTGTGTGTCAGCATCTTGACCTTCGACTTCCCAGACTCCAAAACTGTGGTCTAATATAATGCCATTCTGAAAAATCACCTGCTACCGATAGATAGGCCTTGTAGGACAACGACTATCAGGAAAAATTTCAGTATGATAGTTTTAGCAGTTACCAGGACATATAAATGACTGCGACAAGACTTGCTCTCTAAACTTGAAACACAAGCTATGAGGACATTTTTGAGAACAAAATCATACTAGAGGTTCATTCTGTCAATTTTCATACCTACTGGCTCCCAGGAGACATACTGAAATATGGTTATGACTATTCCTTTAAGTGAATGAGTAGACTTTATCCTTCTGTGTTAGATTTTTTTTGAAAATGATCACAAAGTATTTACTACTTTTCCTACTAAGGAGTGGAATCTATTTCCTCATCTCTTGAATCTAGAATGGCCCTGTGGCTTCTTTTTATATTCTTAAGAAGTTTTTATATTTTTTTTCCTGTTGTTTGGGTCAGTGTATCTACCCCTAAAATTAAACTAAGCAACTAGATGTTATCCTATTTATCTGTTTTTTAAATTTTATGGAGGTGAAGAGAAAAGCTTTCTTCATTTCTATTTCTAATAATCCTTCCCATCACTTATGGGATGTTTGTAGAAATTTTCCATCATCTTCGATGTTAAAATCTGCTTCCATTGTGACTTTTAATTCATCTATATCATTCTTAAATTTTATTACTATTTCTTTTACTCATCACAAACCTTTTCTTTTTTCTACCTCTTATCCAATTCCCTTTTTAAAAATCGTTTATTTATTTAATTTTTTTTTTTGAGAGAGAGAAAGAGAGTGAGCAAGGGGATGGGCAGAGGGAGAGAGAGAATCTCAAGCAGGCTCCATGCTCAGTGCAGAGCTCCTTCTCTTGACCCTGAGATCACGACCTGAGCTGAAATCAAGAGTCCGATTCAACCAACTGGAGCCACCCAGGCACCCCCACAATTCCCTTTTGATTCTATTCTTGTCTTCATATTTCATCTGTAACTTGTTTCATAGAATTAGCTTCCTTCCATTTAAACAAGTAATAATTAGAGCCTTTGAAAAATATATATTTCCCACAGTAGATTTGGGGCATTTTTTAAGATTTTTTTTAATTTATTTATTTGACAGACAGAGAAAGAGCACACAAGCAGGGGGATGTGCAGGCAGAGGGAGAGGGAGAAGCAGGCTCTCCGCCAAGCAGGGATCCCGACGCAGGGCTTGATCCCAGGACCCCGAGATCATGACCTGAGCCGGAGGCAGCCACTTAACTGACGGAGCCACCCAGGTGCCCCAAATTTGGGGCATTTTATTTGCAAAGTTCCAATCCTCTTATGTAACAAAACACTTTTTTAAGTCTCATAGTATCTTTCATTCTTTCAATAATTAGGTCACAGCTTCAATAATTGTTTTATAGCACTGTGCTAATTGGCTGTGATATATTGGTGGAAAACATACGATCTGTTTACTAAAACTTGAATAAGGAGTGGTCTCTCCAATATGCTCTTTACCTGTAGATAAAGTGAATAATTTTACTTTGATTGTCACAGGTGTTTATTCGATTTCCGTGTGAATATTGTTCTTAGATCTGAAATCGAAAGGATGATTAGGTGCTTATCCTCTAATAAACATCATGGTGTCCAATATTATTTTATCTAGCTAGCACTGTTCAACAAGTCTCTTTCTAAGAAAGAACCAAATCTGATATTTGTTTTTTTTTTTTTAAGATTTTATTTATTTGAGAGAGTGAGATAGAGAGAGAGAGCATGAAAGGGGGGAGGGTCAGAGGGAGAAGCAGACTCCCCGCTGAGCAGGGAGCCCGATGCGGGGCTCTATCCCAGGACTCCAAGATCATGACCTGAGCTGAAGGCAGTCGCTTAACCAACTGAGCCACCCAGGTGCCCGAAAGAAACAAATCTATATCTGTTCAGGTGTTCCAGGCATCAGACACCATGACGGAGCTGCAAGTTCAAGAGATTTACTAGGGTTAATGACTGTCAGACAATGGGAAATGGAAACAGGAGCTGGCAATGCAAGTAGAACACCTGGGAAAAGAAGAGAGCAAGAAGGATGGGATAGAAAGAAACTCACACTGCAGTGCAGCTCCGAGAAAGTCTCACCAAATCTAATGGGAACCCAGATAAAAAGACTTTCTTTCTGCCTGAGGCAGAGAGACCAAACTCTGGAAACTTCTCTGCTCCATCGTGGTCTGAGAGCTTCCCAGGAAGATCATAGCCTCTGCTCAAATGCTGTGATGGATCTCAAAGGCACTGCAGCTGAAGATGGTTAATTAACTGCACTCCTTCTGGTAGGTTCCCTTTTGAATAAAGATCTGAGTTGTGCAGGTACATGGCTGCCACAGCTCGTCCCTTGCACTGGGCAGATATGCTTCTCTATATAAGGAAATAGCTGTTCCGTGGTTTCTGTCGGTTTCCCTTCCTGAAGAAATATTTGAAAGAGGGAAGTCTGTGGGATTAACAATAATTCTTGCTGCTTTAGTTAGTCCTGAGGGCCATAACTGGATTTAATATCTCCCTCCTCCTAAATCCTTTTCCTTTTCTAAAACTATTTCCTTTATAGGTCTTGGTGGCTTATCCAGTGGTATGACCCAAGCTCTCATTCTCAAGAGGATGATATACTGGTGACCACACCATTCTCAGACCAGTGTTGTTGCATTTGTCCATTGAAAGTCACATATAAGCAAGGGATTACCAAAGAACCACGGAAGTTCTGCACACGGTCCTCCCTTCTGTTTTGTAACAGTAGTCTTCCTGGTCAGCATCAATATTTCCTGCCTGATGATGACTCCTTTTCTAGCCTGCTGGTTCCTAGGCCCTAGAAGATTCAAATGACCAGGGAGCAGCCATACATGATAGTTCAGCAGAACACTTGTTACCACTTTTGGGGAGCAGGACCTCTAACCCTGTGAAGTCCAGTTTTGGAAAAATAGAATACTCCAAGTCTTTCAGTTAGGTCATGGGGAGAAATGGTAAGAAGGGCCACTATTACATCCATCCTTGGTTCATACACTCATGTGTTCTTCCTAATGGGGACATAGTGCCTTACAGAGGCTATTGATTGATGATTATACTGCAACAAGGAGTATAGCACTTAAACTTTTCCAAATATTCTCTCCAAGTTGTCACTTCATCTATAATTTTAGGAAATCATTCCTATTGTAACAAGCTGGCATCTTCTGTCTGGTGTTGTATATAATCATAGGCTCACTGTCATACGCTCTTTGCAGTGTACCCGGGTTAGATGTTGCATTGTGTGAGATTCTATTCTATGTAAGGCACTGACTAAGATTCTGGATAGTGATATTTGCTGTCTACAGTCATACCTGGAATAGGTTTCTCTTTCAGTTTGAGTGAACCACTGGCCCTTCTAATATGGAAGGGCCATGATGTAGTCAACTTGTCATTAAGTAACTGGTTGGCCTCTCGAGGACTAGTGGACTATTAGTGGTGTATTGTACATTCAGGGACAAGAGTAACTAGAATGGGCTTAGGAAATCTATTCTGTTGGGCCCATATTTAGCCTCCAACTCTGTCATCAAGGCTACTTCAATCATGTGTCCCTTATACCAATTGTAGAGTGGCTGATGATGAAGGCTGGGTGATGTCAACTTACAAAATCACTGTTTACTTAGTGGTTTAGTGCCTCTATAATGGTAGATGCTTTGTGATAGCTTCCATTAACCCAAGGTGATGTCAACTTACAAAATCACTGTTTACTTAGTGGTTTAGTGCCTCTATAATGGTAGATGCTTTGTGATAGCTTCCATTAACCCAAACGGATGCCTCTACTTCAAATCTTCTTGTCTCTCATCATCCAGTCATTTTCCTTTTAGGTCTCTGGCCAGCTGCCAGTGTCCATGAGTCCCTATATATTTTCACCTCAGGCCACTTCTCCCTCCACACAAAGTGGTCAACACAAAATCGACCAGATGCATTGTTTGAAGTCCCATCCACTGGGAAGATTTTCCTTTACTATTCTCTTTCAAGGCCACCCCTACATATGATTTTAGTGCAGCCACTATCCATTTCCAGCTTTGTCTACATACCAAGATGATTCATTGTAAATCAAGCTTGGCATTGTTCCTTATTTTCAAGGAAAAACTGTTCACATAAGACTTCTAATATAGCCACAGGTGTGAGCTTCTATAACCATGGTGGGTAATATGGGGGTCTCGGCTACCTACTCATATAGCTTACTCAGGTATTCTGATGCTGCTTGGATTCTATCACATATGTGCCATATCTATCTTATGATGGACTACTGCCAGGTGTGACCAAGTTTATGACTTCCTGGTCTGATAGCCTCAGTTCAAAATGTGATGCATTGTCACCTGCTGCCTCTTAGTTAAGTGTCGCATCTCTACTACAACCCAATAGCATGTCAGGATCCGTTTCATACATTTCTGCTGTAGAAAGCATGTCCTTGCTTCAGAACTCTAAGGATCTCATGATAATGCTTTTACTGGGGATTGCCATAACTCCATACTGTGTGTTTTCTCCCATATGACCCTTTTAATGTTAGAGGGACTAATGATTTGTACAGTCAGAGACTGACAGCTTGTCCCACACCTTGGACCACCTTCTGGGCCATTTCCTGCTCTAGGTCTCATTCAAAGCTAATAGTCATTTATGCACCTGTATATGGGCTGTAATAAGCCCATATTCCTATCATAAAACATGTTACTCCCCAAACCCAACCCATAAAACCCAAACAGATTTAGCAGGTATTGGTCTTGCTTCTCTAATCAGTAAGATACAAGCTGCAACAATATGTCTTTTACTTTGGGGAAGATATTTTCTGGGAATGCCACTGACCCCTGGACCCCTAAAAGCTTTACCAAATGGCAGATTCAGGAATCTTCATAGGGTTTATTTCTCACTCTCTGGAATACATGTGTCTTATTAAGGCCTCCAACATGCTGGTGTTGCTTTATTAAGATGTCATTGATGTAACGGATCAATGTGATATTCTTTAGGCTGTCCAAGCCACCAAAACCTCTTCAGACTATATTATGACAGAGGACAACACAGTTAACATATGTAAAGCAAAGTATTTCTCTTTTCTAGTAGGTATAGAAAAGAACACATTCACCAAATCAGTAGCTACATGCCGTGTATCCGACACCCTAATTAATCTGTTGGGATAGTCTTCATATTAGAATATTATATCAGATCAGTGTATTAAGATAGTCATATGATCTACCTGAGACCATCCAATTTGGCAGGTTTAATCAGGGCTACTACTTGGTTGAGCTTGTTTCATCTTACAATCTTTCTCAGGGACCCACTTAGTTTCTTTAGGAGCCAGGCTGGCAATTTAAATGAAGATATGCAAGGGATCTTCCTCCTTGCAAACTTTGGATCTTTAAGGGTGACCCTAATCTCTACCAACTTCCTCTAAACGTGATTATTCAGGAGGTCATTGAGAGAACTTGGCCATTGATTGACCAGCAAGTTGGACCTGGGCAACTGGAGGTTCCTCACCACCTTTCCTGTCCGTGGAATGTGTATTCTGCTTGACTTCTTTGTCCCAGAAGCTGCCCCAAAGTCACAACCTTGAGATAGTGATGTAGTATTGAGACCTTCTGACAGATGCAGAGATCTACTCATCTTGCAGCTGCCCAAGACAAACCTCGTAGGTAAATTCCCTTGCTCTTTGGAACTGCCACCTACCAATCTGGAGTGGCTAGCCTCTTTCTTCAGTCTCTTCCTGCCTCCAAGTATGGGGATTGGTTGCGAATTACAGCCAGGATCGTCCTGAGGCTACAAACTAACTGATATCTTGGCTAGAGTGGGGGAATGAGTGATTCATTTTCAGAGGTTTTTCTTGGGCCTTCCCCAATATGATAGTTCTTAAAACACAGGCCAAAGCTCCAATGAAGGTATTACTCTAATTGGGTGAGTGGTTCTCAGACCACATGGACTCAGGACTCCACATATTTTTTTATCTTATTTTTTTAAAGGTTTTTTATTTTTAAGTAATCTCTACACCCAACATGGGGCTTGGACTCACAACCCTGAGATCAAAAGTTACATGCCCCACTTATTACCTATTTATTATCTGGTCCTCAAATGCCTCCACTTATTAGGGCTGCCATACTGATACTTCAGATCTTCGGGTATAAACTTAGGCAATGTGTCCAATAAAGTTTAAAATATCTGGATTAGTGATTCTTCAAGTGTATTCTGGAGTTTGTGAAAAACTTATGCTCATAATAATACAAAAGTATTATTTGCCAAAAGGATGGTTGGATATTTGAACACAGGCTATTTTTAGAATTGAATAAGAGTGATCGATGTTGAGTAAGTAAACAAAAACATACACTTTTCTTTCTGTCCTTTATGTACATGTGTAGGAATGATATTAGCAGTGGCTATTTCTGCATAGGAATATTTACATTTTTTCTATGTACGGTGTACAAATTTTTAAATTTGTTCTAATGTACTCACACACAAAAAAGTATTATATCTGAAGATTTTGTAAAGAAGAACACTGCTTTTTGTATACCTAAAATTCCAAAAGCATTAAAGCCATATAACGAGAGTACCCATCAAAAAATATATTTTCTGCCCCTTATGACTATACCACTTCAACCTCTAAACCCAAAGGACCCAGAAGGCAGCCTAGGGATGGGAGAGGGAAGAGCTACACGTTAACAGGAAGAGAGAAATGCTTATTGTGTGCCTCTTTCCAATTCAGACTTCCAACTAAAATAAGATCTGAGAAGAAAGGGAGAATTTAATCTTGATAAAATATCTGGTTCAACTGTTTCATTAGACTTGATGTACAGTTACCAAAGTGAAACTTTTATGAGATTAAATGATTAGGGGAGATTTATTAAGCTACAGTGGCCTAAATAGTTTTGAGATCCACCTGAGATGTCAACCAAAGGGCATGGAAGAAATATCAGATTTGATCAGGCACCAGAGAGTAAAGAATAGAGTTTAGTTTTTGATGCCACACTACGAAGTCACACTCTTTTAGCATAACAGTTAGATTTGTGGAAGAGTAAGAATCACAAATGAGCCTCGATAGTGAGGCAATTTACAAAGAATAACTAGACTACAGAAGAACTAGGTTCGGAGAACAAAAAGTTTACTTCTGAATATGTTAAGTCTGAGATACCTGTAAGTCATTTAAATGAAGGTATTATATGGGCAATTAATTGCATGGGTTTAGAGCTCAGAAAAGACAACATTGTTGGAGACCTTCATGTGGAAGTCAGTGTGAGTAGTAGTAAAGTCAAGGGGGTGGAAGCTCAGTTAGGAAAAGAGTGAAGACTGAGACAAGAAGACTTGGAACAAAGCAATGAAACTTCTCACATTTGGGTATCAGAGAAGAGAGGAAGCTGACCTAAGGTACTATGAACAGGTATTCAGGGAGGTATTCAGGGAGGCGATGAAAGCAGGACTAAAGAAATCAAGATAAGGCAGGAGAATATTGGCCGGCATGTCACATGTAGCTAAGAAGTTAAGAAGGGATTTGTAAATGGCTCGCCGAACAGCAACGTGAAGGTCATTGGTGAAGCGAACGAGGGCTGTTGAAGTAGAATGGTAGAATCAGGATTCATACCTGAGAAGGTGGAAGGACAAGCGAGATGTGGGAAAAGGAAAACAATAGAATAAAGTGTGCAGCGAACTCAAAAAGCTCGCCTTTGAAGAGGGCTGGAGAGATAGGGAAATACCTGCAAAGGGATATGGGCTCATGACATTTGCTTTAAGGAGGGGAAATCTCACAACATATCTGAATGATGATGGAAGGGACCCAGGAGAGAGGGAGAGTTTAAAGAAGCAAGACAAAAAGGTACAGCTCTTAGCGCATTTGGAGAGGACATGCGTTTTTGGAATAAAGGATGCCTGTGGAGAGAATTCCTTTTGATAGACAAACATCATAATTGATCGAACAAAAGTCATCCCAGTTTGCAGGATCCAGCATATAGCCAAATAATTTGTTCTAAAAATAGCTGAGAGTTCTAGCCCTTAAGCCAGGAGGTTGGATGGGGACTCATTTGTTGTAAAGACACCAGTAAGAGTCACATAAAAAAGCTGAGATGGATGTGCTCGTGAACTAGAAATCAAGAAATCTAAAATCTATTATTACACTGTGACTTCAATTTCTCTACTTCGTCTAAACAGCAGGTGTTCTTTAGTATTTTCTGAACGTCTGCTATAAGCCCAGTCTTGGGTTATGGCTAGATACTTATTTTGGTTTACTTAACAACTGATGGCAGCCATAAAGCAGAGCTATTAATCTCTTTATTTTATAGATGAGCAAAATGAGATAAAGAGACAATAAGTTACCTAAGGTCCTAGGGCTAAAAAGAAGGCCAATGGGGACTAAAACTTGATCTTTGCTGATTCCAATTCCCCTTCTACATTATACGAATATTGGAAAATGTAAATATATCCTAATCAGTAAAGTTCCTTGCACTCTTTTCGGAATAAAGTTCCATTATACGTTGAGGATAGTTTTAAAAAAATATGCTAATAGCAGAGCTATCATGTATGTCTTGAAAATTTATGTAATGAATCAGGAGTAAAAAAAAAAATCATCTGCAAATATTCGGTATTTTTCCACAGAATTTGCATTGATTTTTCTTTATTTTCCAGAGCCATCCCTCACCCTAGTCACAGCCATCTGGTTTCCTTCTACATCCTGCTATCTCAGTAAAGCTAAAGGAACAAGCTGATCTGCTGGGAGCAAATCAATTTCTCATTATCCTTAATGTGTGAAGATGAAACTACTGACAGTGATCACAGTCTTTGTCTATGGATAGGGTTGAAAACTCGTGTTTACATAACAGAAAATGTTTTCATATAGAAGAGATGGAATAGGCATACATGGCTGTGGGATGCTGTGTCTTAATGTGGAAGCTAATTCGTCTCAACAAATAAACTTAGCATTTCTCTACGTACAGGGTTAACATGCCTCTTGCTGAGAATGTGGAGGAATTCAAAATAGGAATGCATTTATCAAATTCTTCAAAGTGCTTGAGAGAATCTGTCTGACCGAAATTAGAGGTTGGATGATCAAAGCACAGAGGGCAAGGTGTGCAAAGGTAAAGAGCCCCACTCATCATTAATTCCTTCCTTCCTTCGTTCATTCGATCAGCACCCACTATGCCAGGCACTCCTGAACTGTTCCCAGACCAGTGAAAAAATGAGATAAGTTTCCTGTTCTCATAAAATATACGTTCTAGTGGAGGAAGACATAATAACAACAAATAAAAAAAATGAAAAGTCTCCAGTGGTAAGTCCCATGTGAAGAGTTAACATAGGGTACTGTGTTGAATATGACTGGTGACTACATTATTTGGGTGGTTAAGAAAGGCTTGTCTGAGGAGGTAACATTTAGGAAAAGAATGCACTTGCAGGAATACCCCAGATGTGCACAAATTAGGTGGAAGAGTGTTTCAGGCAGAGGAAAGAACCAACGCAAAATCCTAAACAAATTTTAGAACTTGGAATGATAGAGAAGATCGTGAAGGTGCCCATAGCTTGCAGATACTAGGTAGACGTGGTGTGGTGAAGTTAGAACTAGGTTGGCAGGGACCAGATCTGATGGGGCTCTGAAGGCCAAAGTAAGGTGTCTACTTATTCTTCTTATGTGTATAACAAACCTATTGGACAGTTCTGAGTAGGAGAAGAAAGTAATCCAATTTAGTCTGGGAGATATATGGAGGATGGGTTACTGGGAAGTAGGAATATAAGCAAAGAAGAACCCATAGTAGTCTTGCACACTCACCTCCCATATAGTGGAGCTATATGTATATTTTTACATATTTTTTTAAGGTTATGCTGTTAAGGAAAAAAACCATGGGCAAAAAAATCATAATTTTGGTCTATATCAACATCATAAAAATAATTGCAAAATATTTATCAATCCACCCAAATACATCTGCTATGCAGTCCCATAGGTGTCTAAGTCGTTCCCCTGCATTACATACATTAATATCTGCTTAAGGTGGTCTACGGTACTCATACTTTTATTATTATTACTCTTAAAATCTCCAATTCACTGTATTTCTTAGATTCATTGTAAATTTCCATTTGTTCCTTTGCCTGAGGCTGTTAATGTTTTTAGTGATATAATTTTAAGAATGTCATCTTTATTTCTATTCACCTCTGTGCATGACACACTGTATAGCCTGAGGAAATTGTGCCCAGCTGTAAAAAGGTGTAGGTCATTACATTTTTGTAATTCTCAGTGAGACTCTTCTATTTTACAACAATGCCTACCAGAAGTGTCTTTGTTTAAGACACATGGACACCTGGAGACTTAAAAAACATAACAAATCTGGAAGCTAGAGTCAGAAAAATATATGTTTTGGATATTGTCTAAGTTATATAATAATTGTAAGAAATGAAAGATATTTTAAGGCTTTTCTTTTATGTTTATCCTTGACAATCTACCAAACAATTATTGTCAACCATAATAACAAGCTAATATTTACTGAATGTTCATTACTATATACCGTTTTAATATACCAGATACTGGTTTTACAATCATCTTATTTAATTTTTCCAAGGATGTGCTTCTAACCACTACTCTCATCCCTATGTGCCAATCGTGTGCTGGATACTTTAGGATACTGAGTTAACATATGAAATTGTTAGTCTTCATCAGCTCATATTCTGTGAAACAGATAATTACATTGCAGTATGCAAATACTTTTCTAACTCTCTCAAGCGAGGATCTGGGCTTGAATTTAGCATGTTCCATTGCTGGTTCATGATTGGAGACATTTGGAAAAACAGAAAAAATTTGACAAGTTAATATGCATGAGAGTTTTTGAATTTGGACCTAGGGAGGTCACAAATATCTGTGCCTGGATTTTTTGGAAAGAATGCAGCAATAGAATGAGATGGCCTAGTGTTTGCCATCCAGCTTCATGAGTTAGATGTGAGCCTTTTGGAGAGACATTTTGCAGGCAGAAGGAAAAACCTCTGCATTAACAAGGGACTTAAAGAGACACAGGAACCAAGAAGAGAGACTTTTGAAGTCAAATGATAAAGGTGGCTGAAGACACAAAGGCAATTGTGTCTTTGTGTCACTGTGCTACTGAGAATTGGAGGAGATAATCTCTTCAAAGACTTGTTCACTGTATGAACAAGCGGAATAGTCCTTGTTACACTTTTCCCCCATTTTTCACTAGAAAATTGGGGAAGGGAGAGAACACAGTGAGTCATCCATTGGCTTTATGGGGAAGGCAGTATTTGTGGTTAGAATGGTCAGAAACTTTCTCTTTACTCCCTTTAGAAAGGTGAAAGGACAGCCCCATCAGAGCAATTCCCTTCCCCTTCACAAGCCAAGTGAACACAGGAAGATTCCAGGTAGTCATTGGTAGATTTGGGAGGTTTATGTGAAAATCTGCAGTGGAGGGGCGCCTGGGTAGCTCAGTGGGTTTTAGCATCTGACTCCTGATTTTGGTTCAGATCATGATCTCAGGGTCCAGGGATCAAGCCTCACGTGGGGCTCTGCATTCAGCGAGGAGTCTGCTTGTCCCTCTCCCTCTCTCTCCCTCTGCCCCTTCCCCCCATGCTCTCTGTCTCTCTCTCTATCTCTAAAATAAATAAATAAATAGATAAATAAATAAATAAATAAAATTTAAAAAAAAAGAAAAAGGAAATCTGCAGGTTAACTCTGGAACAGAGGTGCTTATCAGAGTGACAACTGATCCAGGCAGATGATGGAGGTGAAAGAAGAGAATTTGGTAAGATTTAACTGGAGAAGGTGATGTCTCGAAGCTGTCTTTAACATGAAAAGGTGTCCAGGTGATAAAAGTAGAGGACATTTCCAGCAGTGAGGACAGCTTAACTTCATGTAGTTCAGAACAGAAAAGAGGATGAGTAACAAGTTAGGGGCTGGAGTATGGAAAGTGTTTATACCATGACAGACCTTATGTGCTATTCAAAATTCAAATTTTGAATTTTATCATATCGAATAGTGTCACTACAGATTGACTTCTTTGTGATTACTCAGGCAGCAGTTTTGATAGTCGTTTAGAGTAGGAACAATTAATTAACCTGGGGTGCAAGAACTGCTAGAAGGATGAAGGATAGGATTCATGGATGCAGGATTATTTAAAATTGTACGTGAAATGTCCTGTGTACATGTTTATGTTCCTATTGTAGACAAAATGTTCTTTACTCTCGCTGGAGAAAGAGCTCTTTGTTTCCAATAAATGTCAAGACCCATTGGATTAAGGGAAATGCATTAGGAGTCAAGGAGACCATTTAGGTGGCTGTCACTGTACTGCAGGAAATAAATGATCAGGGTCTAAGCGAAACAAATGACAACATGGAGCACTTTTTGGGGGCGGGGGGGAGAGACGTGGGAAGGAAGCAGGTAAAGGATATCCATGTTGACATGCTGAATTTGACATTCCTGTGAGATCTGCAATTAGACCTGCAATAAGCACTTGGATATATCTCTGAGTCTTTTAGAAAGAACTGGACTGGGAAAATACATTTTGTATTCATGAGAATACACATTGCAGTTGAATCCTTGAAGTTGGGTGTGCAAAAACCAAGTGGTGTAAATTATCTGGTATTATATCCTGAGGTGTTTTGTTAACCAAGGTACATTTTTTTCCTTCTGCTTACCCCTTAACTGTGGGTCATACTCCAGGGCTGTTTTCTTTCCCTTCCTTTTCTTCTCTGCCCTGAGGATTCTTGCTTTTGTTTTAGGTGTCAGCTTAAGACTTATTTCCTTTATTAATGTTCCTTTCTCTCAAAGTAAATGAAGCCTGAAGGAAGTGAATTGTATTTTCCAGAATGCCTTGGCATTTATTTGTTAACTTCTTACTTTGACAATGGCTTTAAGATTTTTACTTGCTTTTATGGTTGGCATGTGAAACTGAGCATGAACTTCTCTTAAAACCCGTCCTTTAGAGATGAGGGAGATGGTATAGTTTCCCCAGGGAGCTAATCTGCAGAAAATTGTTTGCCACAGTTTTGAACATCTATGAATAAATTTTGTTAGCACACATAGTACGGATTTCTTATTTCTTATTTTTTGTTTATTATTGCACACTGAGAACATCAAACTCTTATTGAGGATAAATTTAAACAAAGGGCTTGAAGGAAGAAAACATATACATGTTTCCTTAAACTACTGAAACAAGAAGTTCCAAGAAAAAAATAAATACAGGTAACATAGAGATTTGACAGTAATGACTTGGAAAAATATTTCAAACACTTAAAAAGCTATATAAACTTGATCTTTACCATTCTTTTATCTTTTGGCAGTAAAATTAGATGGCATATAAAATGTTTGTTTGGGGTAATAACTTGAAGTATCAATCTCTAGATTCCACTTTTCCTCCCTTGGGACCATTTCCCACCCAGATCACAGAAGGCAAAAACGCTATTACTATTACCAAGGAGGCGGCCTATTGGAGATCTTCCTAAGAATGATGAAACTTGAGTCAGGAGATCTAGAATGTCTCTGTATCCTCCAGTTATTAGAAAAAGTCCTTTTCTTCTTATTTCTTAATTGTCCTTTTCTTTGTATTTCTTATATTTATATAGATGAGGAAGGTTTTTCCATGAAGGGGAGTCTCCAGTATAATCCATAATAAAGGTAGGTGGTGTCTTCACTTCTCATCTCAATTGTGCTGACTGGCAGAACTGATAAATATATTTGGAATTCCTAAGTCTTGGGGATATAGCAGAAAAGATATGGCAACATAACATGGGGAATTGGAAAAGAATATGGATTATTTTCATTTTTTATTTGATATTTGGGATTTTTGGTTTCTTCTGACCTTAGGGAAGATGCTGAAAGGTATGTGAGACATGGATTGACTTATCAGCTCCCCAAAAGGCTACACAGTAAAACCATTAAGTCTTCCCATAGAGGCTATGAAGTGGCTTGCTGGCTAAGGGTAGGAAGGAGGAATGTGTTATTTCCAAATTCAGGGAGTATTGGAGAAACTGTCCCAATTTAGTGCTTGTAGACTCTTCAGTATGTATAACTATAGAGCCAGGAGTTACACACTTGCAGAAGCAAACTTTAGTTGGGGTAAGAACATAAGCTACAGTGGAAAAGCACCAGTGGAAAAATGAATACAAACTAGCATGCAACCTCATGTTTTTCACCTGCAACCTGTTTAAGTAGACTTTTCTTCCTTCTCAGTTGCTGTCACAGTGAAGTAAAGAACAAATGGTAAGCCTCTTTTGTGATTCCTCCGAATTTACATGGTAATCACAAGAAGGGGAAGCTCAGAATTTTTTTTTTTAATTGAGGTATAATTGACATGTAATGTATTAATTTCAGATGTACGACAGGATTTGGTATTTGTATCTACTGTAAAATGATTAACCCCGATAAAACTAGTTAGCATCTGTTACCATACATAGTTACAAAATTTTTTTCTGCTAATGAGAACTTTTAAGATCTACTCTCTCGGGGGGAAAAAAAAGATCTAGTCTCTTAGCAACTTTCAAATATGCAGTACAGTATTAACTATAGTCACAATGCTATACAGCATATCCCCACGGCTTATTTATTTTATAATCCCCCTTACCTATTTCACCCCCACCTAACCCTCACCTCTGATAATCACCAATCTGGTCTCTGTATTTATGAGCTTTTTTTTTTTTTTTTTTAGATTTTTCATATGAGTGAGATGATACGGTATTTGTCTTTGTCTGACTTATTTAACTTAGCATAATGCCTTCAAGGTCCATCCATTCTGTCGCCAAATGGCAAGATTTCATTATTTTTAATGGCTGAGTAATATTTCATTGCACCTTTGCTGAAACAGTCTCGCTCAGATTGGATAATCTCAATTGACCTATCTTCAAGTTCACTGATTTTTTTCTTTTGCCAGCTCAAATCTGCCAGCGAGCCTGTCTGGTGAATTTCTTTTTTTTTTTTTTTTTCAGTTGTCTAGAATTTCTATTTGTTTCTTTCCCCTTTTTGATTTTTCCTATTTGATGAGAGATATCCTCCTGATACTTGCCTTTAGTTCTTTAGACATGTTTTCTTTATTTTATGAATTGGATACATTTAGAATAAATGATTTCAAGTCTTTGTTTAAAGCTTTCAGGGACCATTTCTATTGACTTTTTTTTTTTTTTTCTGGTACATGGGCTATATTCCCTTGTTCCTTTGAATATCTCGTGAGTTTTGTTGAACCCTAGACATTTTTAATAATAAATTTGGCAATACTGGAAACCAGGTTTCTATTTTTCCCATGGTTTGTTGTTGCTGTTCATTGTTGTGGTTATGATTGTTGTTTTTGCTGTTGTTTCATTAGTGACTATTCTAGATTAATTCTGTAAGTTTATTTTCTTTGTCATTTTGTGACCACCGAAATCTCTGTTTACTTAGGTTATTGGTCAGCTAATGAGTGGATAGAGATTTCCTTAAATGGCTATAACCATAAGTCTCTCAATCTCTGCTGAGGGACTTGTGTGTGTTTAAAATCTGCCTTGTTCTTTAATTTCTGCTTGTGTAGAGATTTGAGGTCAATGAAGGGTGAGCCTTTAGGGCATTCTCAGGTCTCCCTCAGAGCCAGGGGTATGTACACAACTCTCTAAATCTAAATAGCATAGTGATTTGAAGTAAACCATTATCCATTTTTAAACTACATGAACAAGTTCTTTAGCCGTTGGAAATTTAAATTTTTTTTTTTTAACTTTTGGCACTCTTACTTCTATTTCACTTATATTAAAGAATGTTCTCCAATGCAATGTAAGTTCATGCTGGGAAGTCTTTTATTGATTATTTGTCATATACCCATCTAACATAAACATGCATATATATCGAAATGACTTTCCTAAATTTCTCTGCAAACATACGGCTCTAAGTTAAAATTTTTCTTCTGAACTGATGCAAGTAGTAAACAATTAGTGGAAATGATAAAAATACATTAAAAACTTCAATAAATACAAATTAAGTGAAAGTTTTATTGGCTATATGCTTTTTAATGAGACAAATGAGGCTTTCTTTTCCAACTTTTTACATATTCATAGATAAATATTATAGTATTACAATATTACACCATCACAAATAAGCATATTCAAACAAGTTCAATAAATATTTTAAAAACACTGAAAACTAAATTATGACAAGTATTGTGTTAGAGAGACTACCAAAAGCAGTCAGGATTAAAATTTTTTACATCTAATATGATCCATCACCCATTTTGTAAGTAATACAAAAGTTAATTCATATGTCCTTTCTCATCATTTAATAACACCATATAATGTATATCTAAAAATTATTAGTTATTGATAAAGCAAATGGCATGATAAAAGGCATATTACTTCAGTAAGTGTGTATGAGCATTGTGTGTATATTTATCAAATTATGTTGTTCTGCATTTGGGAATAATGTAAAAAAAGTATTATGTATTAAGATTAGGAATAACTATAATATTTTTATTAAACATCATGATAAAATTTTCCTGTTTAGTGAAATGTATGTCTCTCTCTCCATCTACATACACATATATAAATACAACATACATATTTATGCATACAGATATATTGCTGCCAAAACCAATTGATTCAGAAGCTACAATTTAACATTATCTTTATTTTAAATTTGTAGAAAACATTAAACATTTTATCAGAAATAAGATTAGACCTGACTCCAACTGGAATAAATACTTCATAATACAATTTTTTAAAATAGGTTTTAACTATCTCATTCATTGAATGATGCATGTCAAATATGAAGAACAATCAGAGTAGCTGAAGCTAATTGCTTATATTTAAAAGTATTTTCTTAAAAAATAGGGTTTTTTTAAAGATTTTATTTATTTATCTGAGAGAGAGAGAGAGAGAGCATGAGGGGGCGAGGGTTAGAGGGAGAGGAAGAAGTGGACTCCCTGCTGAGCAGGGAACCCCCCCAACCGTGGAACTTGATCCCAAGACCCTGAGATTGTAACCTGAGCCAAAGGCAGACACTTAACCGAGGTACCCCTAAAAAAAACAGTTTTAATGTTCGATAATTTTATCCATGCTCTCTTTGTTTTGCTGGGACTTCCCTTTCATTGCATATTGATACACCCACTGATCAGGCGGTTGAATAGGCTATGTCATTAAACCAGCCCTGTCTTCTGACTTTGCTCCTGTCTTCCCACTCTCCACTCTGCTTCCCCCTGCTCCAACCACTCACGCCCATACTCACATTCTTGCATAGATCTTGTCATTACCCATAACTGCAGCTGCTTCATAATCTCAATTTCACTCGTCCCATTCTCCGGCCAGCTCCTCCCACACCCTCCCTTTTTCTTCCCCAGCATATTCCCCCACCCAGTCTCAAATTCTACAGTCCTTTAAATACAAAGGGGCCATTCATTATCTCATTACCTTTTTATTCTCTCTCCCTTCTTTGATACCATTTTTGTCTTCCTGTCTAACGTAAATCCCACAGTTGATCATTATTGTCAGTCTGCTGTATTTACGCTCTACACCCTTGTCCTTCCCTCCTTTCATTAGACTTGCTCGTCAAAACCACAACCCTAGTTAAAAGCAAAAGTCTACCTATTGTGCACTTGCATCCATGCAACTAAATGTGACTGGAGAAACCCCCACAGCCACCATGCCCATTCTGAGTTTAAATTCATCACTATTGACCTCCACTGGTTTCTTTAAGTCTCAGACAATTATTCCATATTTCCCAGGTCACGGACTCCTTTTCCTAGAGAATTGGTTTACAACCACTCCTCCCATGTCATTTACAACGCCTCCTCCTGAGTCCTCCCTCTCAGCCACTGATCTTGCTTTCTCCTTTCTCAGAACATATAAGCTCTCAGGAGAGAACACCCACCTATTAGTGTTTGCACATACCTTCCTGCCTCCTGTACTATAGGTGAAAATATTCATGGGCCTCTTTAAAATCAATCCTCACATTGTGAACTGAGCCCTGGCCCCCTGTTGCATCCAAGGAGATCAGCCCAGCAATTCTTCTTCCTCCTATTCTTAAATCTGTAGTGTTGCATTAGTCCCATTAGTTTAAAGGGATGCTGTTCTCTCTCCAGGTTAAAAAGAACCTTCTTTGGACTTTACTTCCATACCAGCTACTGCCCCAGAAGCACGGGTTTTCTGCTCCTCAAATATAACAAGCCAGTCTTGAACTTAGGGTGGGGTACTGTTTTCTTGGCCTTAAATTCCCTTCCCCTACACTTCAGAATGTTTGGCTTCTTCTAAATTTAGATACAATGCATTTTAAACTCTCTATCAGTAAAGAGACCAGTCATAACCTTCCAATTTAAAGCAACCTCTCTGTTAATCTGTCACAAAACCCTGTTTATTCACCCTGACTTAATTAGGGCATTTTTCACTCTCTCATATGTTGCTTGCATACTCACGTGTTGGTCTGTCTTTTCTCTCTACATCATAAACTCCACTGGAGTAGATATATTACCTGTCTGTTCTCTACTATGTACCTAGGAAAATGTTTCTCAACTTTAAAAAAATTGCACTCCATATACAGTCTTTTAAGACATTTTGTCTTTATCATCTCCACCTTGTGAAATTTTAATACCACAATGTGTTCTGGTCCTTTAGAGGCTTACGAATTATATAATACCTAAGGTTTTTTTGTCTTCTACCCTCCAGACCAAAATTTGCCTCCGTCGGTTATGTATTATAAATATAATCCATTTTAATTATTTTTTTAAAACATTCCCTTGAGAGAAGGAAACCCTCATTTCAAAAGCTAATATATAGAAGCTTATTCAGTGCAGAATTTTTGAGCAATCGTAATGTCTAAAGTAGCAGAGAATGATGGCAGCATTGCAAATAGTAATGCTGAAATCTTGTGAGAGAGATCAGCCCAGCACTTAAGCAACTGAGTACAATGTAGGATAGAATAAAGTAAGTGCAGAATAGAGGCTTAAACTTCGTTCTGAGGGACTGAAGAGGAAGAAGAGATAAACTCACAAGGATAAATACCTAGTGGAGGGTAAGGCAGATGAGAAGAATTTCACTAGACAAGAAAATGGACTTTTCTTGGACAAGAACGAGAGTCTTGAGGTCCTTAGACCCTGCTTTGAGAAACTTTGCACCAGCAAATAAACCCGGTAAAGAGAAAGGAGGACTTTGTGTTGGCAATGATCTTCTTCTGAATGTTATTCTGTTGGCACTAGTGAATCTTTGAAAGTTAAATTACACAGAGATTCAAAAAATATAAGAAGAAATTGTCACTCTAGTTTTTGTAGCCTCTTTTAGAATGAGAAAATCTGTTGCTACTTAGCATTTCATATTTAGGCTTCCACATTGCCACCAGATTAATTTACCTAAAAAGCACATCCAACCATGGCTGCTCTCCGTTTAAAAGGACTCAGTGATTTCTCAGCACGTGCCAGAGAGAGTATTAGTTCCGGAGCTGAGAGAAGGTTCTTATTCTCTGTCATTAGTCCCTCTTTTACTTGTTGAATTTTATCACTTATCGTCCCGTGTGCCTCAAACTCTAAAATAGTTTTCTTCTTATAGAATAGAAATAGTAATAGTAAAATACTAAAATAGAAAATAGTAATTTCTTATAGTTTGCAACCTTGGAGCTTGCTAATTTCCATCTAATTTTCCAGGTAAGACAGCTCTTCTGTAAGTTCTATTTAATAGAGAAAATCAATATACCCTTCAATACTGTCCTCCAAAGAGTAACTTCGGTAGCAAGAGGGCCTTTTATAACCATATCAGAGGGTTGGAGTAGAGAGTGATGCCTGTTCTCTGATTTAAGCTGGAATAACTTTAAAAAGGTATTTACATTTTTCTTTCATATATGACTAAGATATCATTTTTACTTTGAAAATATATGAAATATGATTATTTTTATAAGAGATTGTTTGCTTTCTCAACATCTCTTTCAATTGTGAAATATACCATATTCATGGCAGATTAAATACAACTTAAACACTTTGAAGAACAATTAGAATGCTACTAGAACCACCACCAAGGTTGATAATTAACATAATAGTAACACTCTTGAGCACCTTGAGTCTCTTTCCTCTGTCAATCTTGGATTCTGCAATATTTTTCTTAACTTCCTTTACATTTTTAGTTTCCATGTATGAACTTATAAATGTATAGTCTTTAGTTTTGCTAGATTTTGCAATTCATATAAATGCAGTCATGCAGTAAGTATTTCCTTATGTTGGGTTTCTCTTGCTCAGAGAGGCTTGTGAGTTTCATCCAGGCCATTCGGAGCAACTGTCTTCATTTTCTCTCATTGCTCTAGAGCATTCAATTGTGTGAATATGCCATAATTTATTTATGCATACCTCTGTTGATGGATTTGGGGGTGTTTCCAGTTTTTGGCTATGATAGTGCTATAATGAAGATTTGTGCATGTCTTTATAGAGGAATGTAAATATTCATCTTGGAGTGGAATTTTCTAGATCATAGACCATATACACATGTTTAGCCTTAGTAGGTACTGTTAATTTCCCAAAACTGTTGAACTTATATACACTCCCACAAAGCAGTGTGTGAGATTTCCAGTAGTCCACATGTACTATTGTCTGTATTTTTTTTAAAGGTTTTACTTATTTATTTATTTGAGAGAGCGAGAATGAGAGAGAGAGAGAGCACATGAGAGGGGGGAGGGTCAGAGGGAGAAGCAGACTCCCTGCTGAGCAGGGAGCCCGATGCGGGACTCGATCCCGGCACTCCAGGATCATGACCTGAGCCAAAGGCAGTCGCTTAACCAACTGAGCCACCCAGGCGCCCATGTACTATTGTCTGTATTTTTAATTTTAGTCATTCTGGTCAATGTGTAGTTGTAATCACAGTGTGGTTTTAAATTGAATTATTTCACTCTTGACTAGAGAAGTTGAGGAACTATTCATATTTATAGGCCATTTAGACACCCTCTTTTGTGAAGTTCCAGCTCAAGTCTTTTGCCAATTTTTCATATTGAGTATATGTCTTATCCTTATTGATTTTCTTTAATGTATGCTTGTCTTTATTTTTATTGATTTGTTATGCTATTCTCTATATTATTTCCCTGTGTTTAATTTCTTTGAGTTGAATTTACTGTGCTTCTCAAAATTGAAGCTTATATCACTAATTTTCAATATTTCTTCTTTATAATACATCCATTTATTTTTAGACACATTTTGCAATATTCCCTTTGCTGTATTTTTATTATCATGATATTGCACTATTTCCTATATCTTCTGAGATTATTCCTTTGATCCATTAATTCTTTAGAAGTATGTTATTTAACTTACAAATGTTTAGAGATTTTCTAGTTGTTTTGCTGTTCTGTTCTTCTAGATTAATTCCATTGTAATCAGAGATTTCAGTTGTTTGAAATTTATTGAGTCTTCCTTTATTCCCCAATTTGTCTATTCTTTTTAAGATTTTATTTATTTATTTGAGAGAGAGAGAGAATGAGAGATAGAGAGCACGAGAGGGAAGAGGGTCAGAGGGAGAAGCAGACTCCCTGCTGAGCAGGGAGTCCGATGTGGGACTCGATCCCGGGACTCCAGGATCATGACCTGAGCCGAAGGCAGTCGCTTAACCAACTGAGCCACCCAGGCGCCCCAATTTGTTGTCTATTTTTGTCTGTACCTTATACACACTTGAAAATGGGTATACTTGAGATTGTTGCTTTCTTAAAGATAAAGCATCCTTTTATGTAGTTGTAAGTAGGATTTTCTCTATCTTTGGTACTAAGTGGTTTGCTATGATGAACCTCAGTGTTTTGTTCTTTCAAATCACCAAGATTTTGAACCCATTCATTGGCGTCATTAATCAGCTTTGGGAAATGATTGCCCATTATGTATTCAATACTGCTCCTGAACCACTCTGTCTTGCTTTTCTTCTGTGGTTCCAGTTACACACGTATTTTTGACTGTATTGTACAAATCTCAGGCTATCTTCCATCTTAGAATTTTTATTTTTTCTATTTTTCACTTCTTCTATCTTCTCTTACCTGGAATCCAATGTCACTTACTCTGTGTTCTGCTGTGTCCAGTCTGCTGTTTTTAATTTCAGGCACTGTTTATAATCTCAGATTGCCAATTTTATACTGTTTTAGAGAGTCTTACTTTCTCTTTATTCTCATTTTTTCCCATTAATTTCATCTACCTCTTCCTCTACCTCTTCCTCTATTTACTTTAACATATTAATCAGAGTTAATTTTAAATTCTTATTCCACAGGCTTCCTGTTATGGAATGAGTAATTCACAGGAATAAAAGGCACAGCATAAAGAATGCAGTCAATGATATTGTAACAGTGATGTAACAGGATGGGTGGTTGTCACACTTGTGGTGAGCACAGCATGACTTGTCAATCACTAAGTTGCACACCTGAAACTAATGTAACATTGTGTGTCAACTCTACTCAAAAAGTAAGTAAATAAATAATATATATAGTATATAAATATACATCTATTTTTTAACTCTATGCCACATACATTGTTTAAGGAATTATAGAGAGAGTCATCAAGTGTTATTTTTCCCTAGGTATAGTTCACACTTTCCTCTGTTTTAGGCAGATATGATAATGTTGTGACTACATCCATGTCATTATAATTGTGGTGTCAGGGCAAGGTGGCAGTTTAGTTAGACTCAAGTGACATCTATCTTTATTCACCTCCGATCTTTCCCTGTAGCAAGATTTTGTCTCCTTAAAACTGTAGGTCTGTGAGATATTTCCTTCTGTTTTTCCTGCACAACCCCAGCTTGGGTATGGCCCACATGGGCTTCATAGAAAAACCAGTAGTTCCTGCCTCTTCCACCATGAAAGTTGTGACTAGCTTTTAAGCCACTCATACATGTGGACTCAAAATGCGGCAAATAATGAGGGAGAGAATGCTCATGGATTTGTTGCAATTCCCTCTGGTGTGACTTCGTCTCGGTAGCATGCTCAGACCATCTCCAGAACATTTAATTTTTTTGGCCATAATACTTGTAATACTTCATGATTTTGGAGAGATTTGTGACATATAGAGAAAAAGTATTGGATCTCTGGAAGTACCTAGAGGATGGTTATAGCAACAGATACGTAGAATCTTGTAGAAAGGTCATGCCTCAAGACAGTGGGGGATTTGACCCTACCTTGTAGGATCACACTCCCCCTCTCCTGTGACATTTCAGACTCAACAAATGTCCTAGTTGGTAAAATAGGCAATTTATTTGAGCCTCCTTTAGGTTTCAACCCAAATAACCGTCAAAATCTCAACTGTTCTGTCTTCTTTTTAGACTATTTCTTTGTCAACAAAAAGCTTGATCATGCCCAGGCATGGCAGATTTGCACAGGAAATAAAAGAGCCAGGGGTGCGTGGGTGGCTCAGTCAGTTAAGCATCCGACTTGACTCTTGATCTCAGCTCAGGTCTCAATCTCAAGGTAAAGGGCCAGTAGTTATCAGCTCATGTAAGAAAGTATTTTCCTTGTTTGGTGAGGTCATCTAGTGCTTTCTGATTCCACAACTCTATGATGGCTCTAAAATATCATTTAAAAATTTCCAAAGTTTTATACAAACTTGTTACTAAGGGGAAGACTACCACTATCTAAAACATTCTACCAAGAAAGTGAAATTCTCGGCCATTTACATCTTAAGACTTTTTTATTTAAAATAGTTTTAGACTTACAAATAGCTGAAAATGGTAGCATAATCCCCTTCCCTTTCACCCAGGTTTCTCTAATGGTAGCATCTCACATGAGCAATGTAAAATGAGCTAACCCAGGGAATTAACATGAATATGGTATTATTAAGTACTTATAGACCTTCTTCAAATTTTGCCAGTTGTCCTACTAATGCATTTTCTTGTCCAACATCCAGAACTTGAAGTTTCATTTAATTGTCAAATCTCCTTAGCCTCTTCAAGTCTTTGACAATTCTGGAGTGTTTCTCTGACTTTCATGGCTTTGATAATTTTGAGGAGTACTGCACAGTTATTTTGTAGAATGCCCCTCAATTTGTCATTTTGTGTTCTCATGATTAGATTGAAGTAATACATTTTTGGCAAAACTACAGATGTGATATTGTAAACTTCTTAGAGTACCGTGCATGATAATAAAACAAAGATTTTTATTTTTTTTAGTTAGATTTATAGAAGTATAACTCACATAAAGTAAAATTCACCCTCCTTAGTGTACAGTTCTATGAGCTTTGACAAATGTTTATGGCTAGCCAGCCAGCACAACTATTCAGACCTGGAACAGTTTTATCACTTTCAAAAATTCTCCTGCCCCTTTATTGCCAAATACTCTACACCTCATTCTCTAGCAACCATTGATATGTTTTCTGTACCTATGTCTTGTCTTTTCTAAATATAATATAAATGGAATCATACAGCATGTAGTCTTTTAGGGTTTTTTTTTTTAAGATTTATTTATTTATTTTAGAGAGAGAGGGAGGGTGTCTCAAACAGACTTCATGCTGAGCAGAAGACCCCGATGCAGAGCTCCAAGAGCGTGTTGCTTAACCGACTGTGCCACCCAGGTGCTCCATTCAGGGTTTTCTTCTTTAACTTAGCGTATTGTATTTTAGATTCATCCATGTTGTGTGTAGCACTATTCCATTATGTAGTTGTACCATAGTTTGTTTATTCTTTGACTAGTTTTTGACTAGTTGAAAAACCTCTGAGTTGTTTTTAGTTTTTGGTGATTCTAAATAAATAAGAAACTTTGCATATATCAGATTTAACTTTATAAATATTTCATATTTTCCTCATTTTGAATTATTTCATTTGTTAACTGTAGTTTTAATAAAGTTCATTTTTCCTAGCAGCCTTAGAGATTAATGCATGAATGCATAATAAATGCTATCTCTCTCTTATACAGATCTCTATAGTCATGCAAGTGAAACTAACTTCAGAGCATAATTAATTAATCATATCTATAACCTGTAACAAAGTACCCATTTAATGATTTTGCTAGGATGCAAGACATAGAATGCAAATTTTTCATACTCAATGTGTGTGACAATATTCTTCTCAGGGGCCCCACTGAATAAGAAACACTGCCAGAGAGAGAAAAGTAAAAAAATAAGAAAAAAATTGATGAACTGAAAATCAGCAATTTCAAGATGTATCTATTGGTTCACTGGAACTAGACTGATATCCAGAAAGTGACATTTAAATTGCTATTCTAGTCAAGGAAAGTGTATGTCTACTTTTTTATAAAATGGATAAGTACTTCATCCTAAAGTAAGAAAAATTCATTCACTGGGTAATTTGCATTTATTAAACATTTGTAAGTGAAGAATAGAAGCTAGCATGATCGATGAAAAATAACAATATGCATTGTATCCGATCTCTGAAATAGACATTGTGTTTGAAATATGTAGGATTTTTGATAAAATTGAATAAAAGGCATCAGCTGAGTGGTGGAATATTTATATCTGTGATGCTTAAGATTTATACTTGGAATGCTGTCACCATTAATGTGATTTTACTAATTTTAAATGGTGATTTCATATTTTTCTAAACATAAGTTGATATTTATAATGGATTGTCAAGGCTATCTTTTTCAAAATATTGGTGCTTATAGAATGAATTTTTTTTTTTAATTAAAAACCTGGGTGGCTCAGTTGGTTAAGCAACTGCCTTCGGCTCAGGTCATGATCCTGGAGTCCCAGGATCGAGTCCCGTATCGGGCTCCCTGCTCAGCGGGGAGTCTGCTTCTCCCTCTGACCTTCTTCCCTCTCATGCTCTCTCTCTACCATTCTCTCTCTCTCTCAATAAAATAAATAAAAATCTTTAAAAAAACCCCCACAAACCTGACTTCAAGGATTATTGATCAAATCAGCTCATTTACCTCCTCTACATTTCAGTTACCCTCCAATTTGGTTAAAATAACACATTTATTACCATTTGAAAGTGTTTCACGTATAGTATGCCAAGCTCTGACCACAAGATCTTCAGATTTTCTGCTTTCCAGATACATCTTTACCAATGTATCTCTTCTTGCAATGTTCTTACTTCTCAGGTTGGCTTTATCATGTACTCTGCTCTTCCTTCCTCCTTCCTTCCTTCCTTCTCTATTTTCAGACTTCATCACTTGACTTGTGTTGAAAATGTTAAAGTTCTATTTATGCATTATTAGTCATATAGTATTATTGATTGGATAATTGCTAAGATACTATCTTAATTGAACTCTGATTGCTACCTTTAACCTTAGAGGTTATTTTTAATCCTACTTAATTCTTACAATATTAATTGAAAGAATCTTACATAATTGTATTTTATTTTTTATTTTTTTTGAATCTTACATAATTTTAAATGAATTTTATTTACAACAATTTGTTTAGTAATCCATAAGTATATTAGAGATATGATCTTTCCATTCTTCCTTAATAAGGTGAACTGTGGGACTCAAAAAAAAAAGAAAAAAAAAGAAACAAAGAAACTGGAAAATGCCAGAGGAAAGCAGTATCAGGTTGGTGTGTATTCCAACCCATCCTCTTAGTCATTAAATTCGGAAACAGGACTAAAATAAGTCAAATATGAGTGAAATGGTCAAACAGTTAACTAAGAATTTGGGGGAGCACATTCTCTTATTTTTTTTAAAGCCCTCAGCCCTTAAAGAACATTGCTTATTTTCATATCAAGATTAAATTATACTTTACTCTTTCACTTCCCTTTGTTTTCCAATTCTCATAGTTCTTCTTGTGCCACAAAAATTCAGATCATCTTGGGGTGCCTGGGTGGCTCAGTTGGTTGGGTGGCTGCCTTCAGCTCAGGTCATGATCCTGGGGTCCTGGAATCGAGCCCCGTATCAGGCTTCCTGCTCAGTAAGGATCCTGCTTTTCTCTCTCTCTCTCTCCCTCTGCCCCTCCCCACTGCTCATTCTCTCTCTCAAATAAATAAAACATTTTTAAAAAGTTCAGATCATCTATAGATGGTTAATTACTCCATATATAAGAATGTTTTGCATAAGGTGATATTAGGAAAACTGTAGAAGGTCTGAACAACAATGAATGTGGTAAAATGCTAGCATACGAGAATTTTACTTTTGCAAATGTTAATAACTTTGCCATTAAAAAAATGCTGGAGTGCTGGTCTTGGGTTCCATATGCTGTTAGAAGTTTTCCAGATGTCTGAGAAATATAATACCATTCATTTAAATCTCTCTATAGTTAAGCCATCTGGTACAGTTAAGTACCAGAAGCTTTACAATTATTCACAATTCTGTTACATAGAACGCCATTTTTGCTATTGGGGAATAAACTGATGTCACAGAATGCTGTTAGTAAATTTGAACAAGTTCTCCCATAATGGAGATAGACACTGATGTTCCTATTAGGATGTTGTATCAGTTATGACTGATATATTCATCAGCACAATGTTGTAAATGGGATGATATTCTAAACATCCGCAATTACACTGACGTTTGGATTCCACATATTTTGTAATATGGTCATTTTATTGTAATATGACATATGCTGTTACATCCTTTGGTAGAAATCATGGTCTTACCTATAATCGGTGGTGCTGTTACCAGAAAAATATTCAGGATTTGAGTGAGTCTTCAAAAACTTATGCATGTTGCATTCTAATAGCCTCATCAATGTGGAAGGGACAGGAGCATCAGAAATTCAATACAGCTGGAATAAATGATACAAATATATCCTCCCTATTGTCTGAATGTTGTCACAGGCTAGGGAGCGCCCTATATTTGACCCTAGTTCTTCTTCACTTCTGGAATTATCACAGTCAGAGTAGGATTTAAACATTAATCTAATAAATCTTTACTGAGTATATAAAATGTGCCAGGAGCTCTTTTAGCCATGGTAAGGCTTACAAAGTCGAATAAAGTGTAATTTTACCTTTAAGGGGCATGATTCAGTCTCACTGTTGTTACTAATCACTTTTTTTGTTGGCTTTGTGGATTTCTGTTGCTTACAGCCTGACAGATGCCTCTGAGGGAATAAATCCCCAGAATCAGGTGGTAAAAGTTTTAAACTTTCATATGCTCTTAAAACACACATTAATAAACATTTATGGAATACTTTTAATGTGTAAGTTTCCCAGCATTGAAAAAATAAACAAATAAAAGAGGAAAAATATCCTTAAAAAATTTGGGGGCTAGTAAAAATTATGGAAATGTAAACAAACTATAAAGTAAAATAATAATACATGTTAATAATACAAGACAGGTAGCTTGTGTCTTGGGAGCACATTGGCAGGAATGCCTATTCTGAAATGGTTTGGAGAGATTTTTCTAGAGAAAGAAATATTTGAGCCTATTCTTGAAAAGTGGCTTCATATCTGTTCTCAGCTGAGAAAACAATAATTTCCATGTATACAGAAAACTAGAACTGAATTATGTGATCACATAAGAACTCCAGCAAGCATGATGTATCAGAGCTTTTGAGTCTTTGCATCAAAGTGGAAGATTGTTCGCCTATCCCCAAGAATGTTATCTAGAAGTTGCCTAAACCCTCATGAGTTTTTTAAAAGTTTTAACAAACATAACAATATTTGGAAAAATCGGAGTTACTATTTATTATATCCCTGTGCTGACACTTAATA
The DNA here is from genome assembly GCF_037043125.1 of Eumetopias jubatus. Lineage (NCBI taxonomy): Eukaryota > Metazoa > Chordata > Mammalia > Carnivora > Otariidae > Eumetopias > Eumetopias jubatus. The sequence continues at coordinate 130,514,583 of NW_028274809.1, read as the reverse complement.
TGGGCTCAGCTCAGTGCTTTGACCTGCATCTTAGAAGTTATGACTTTTATCTTGGCGATCCCCTCAATCTCAAGGTTTCTAAACTACCCAACATCTCCTTCCAGATCTCAATCATGTACTTCTAATGACAACCATTTATGAGTAAGGTTATGTACTAAGGACTGAGAATGCCCAAAGTGTAAGGGTGTGGTCCCTCATTCCTGAGGGACTGAGAATGTAATTGGGGAGATAGAATATTTACATGAAGAATAGCAACCTACATTTAAAACAGCAAACCTATGGTGAGTTTTGTGACAAATGAAGCAGAGAGACTGTAAGTGCCATAGATTTTCAGAGGAGTAGCAATCCATGAAAACTAAAGAAATAAAATAAGCTCCTGACAGAACTTGGAAGATAAGATTTAGAAAGAAGAAAAATTCCAAGCTTACTTTAAGGCCAAATTTTGAGAGAGAGGAAGAAATGAGTTTGTATGTACTCAAGGAACGATGAGTAGACATCTTGGCAACAGTGGAGACTCAGTTAAAAAGTGCAATAACATTAAAAAGATAGATACGGGCCATGATATGCAAACCTTTGAACTTTGTCTCACACAAGAAAGACAAAGAGAAGCTTGAGAACAGGGTGATGGCATATCCAAAGTAGTACGGGGCGGTGGGGTGGGGGTCGTAGATTAAAAGAGGGGTTTGGCTGTCAGAGCCTACGTATCAAATAGAAATAAAGACCCGACTAGGATGCTGTCTAGAGAGCAAAAAAAATGTCAGTGGGAGAGCCATTACAGAGATTCAGCAGTATCCCGTACCTGGGCCTTTCCTCTTCTACTTTATCTTTATGCAAAATGTGGAAGTTCTTCAACCTGTTTACTCAGGCCTGCTCTCTGCTCTTTACTAATATATTTATGATGATATCAAGTCAGCATAACTTTTTCGAAGCAAAATGATTGCCTTTTAATAAGAGCCCACAAAAGTCTACTTTTTAATCCAAAAAAGTAAAATGAAGAGCAGAACTGCAGGTCTTGGGACAAGTCTGGGAGCAGATTTTGAATTTAGATCAGTAGGACTGCTTGCTTTGGTGCAGTAGACTCTGGCATGGAAATTTGTTTTTATATGACAAAATGGTCAACATAAAGAGAATAGCACAAATCTCAGAAAGATGACAGATAACACTAGGAAATACTGATAAGTACAACCAATGCATAATGAGTCTCTGTATGGTTCCTTTTTCTTTGATAAAACTAAAATATTGGAAAGAATATATTTTAGTAAGAATTTGATTAAATAAAAAAAGTTATGAAAGACAAAATAAAATCTCAATAAAATAAAAGATTATGGAACAAGAAAGGATAGCAAATATACAAATAACTTTCCATTACGTTGCGGAATGAACAAGGCTAAAAATACAAATACATGGCCGTATCCAAAGAGAAGAATAAGGTTTTGATTAAGCTAAACACAAGATGCATAATGTCTATCTCATGCTTGGACACAACCAAGCACCCTCTGGAGGCATGATAAATATTGTTTGAACTTAACCAATCCACCTTTTAAAATACAGTCGCTTACATATCATTCAAAATGTAAATATATACTCTAATGATTGGAAAGAAATGATGGAGATCACATAGTCCAATGACTTCATTTCACAGATGAAAAGTGGAGACCCTGGATGTTCAAGTGACTTGACTGATATCGTAGAACCAGTTAGGGAATGAGACAGTAGTCCTGACACCCCAGCAACCACTGCAGAAACAGTCTCTCCTTGTATCTCATCTGTTACTGTTGCCCCTGATTGATAATGTGCTGACTCTAACTCTCTACCATTCAAAGCCAAGTGCTATATTTCATTTTTTTCTCAGAAAGCTTTTCCTGACTGTGGTAGGCAGGATAATGAACCCCATGGATGTTTGTATCAGAATCTCCAGAACCTGTGAGTATGTCACCTTGCATGGCAAAAGGCACTTTGAAGACATGATCCAATCAAAGATCTTCAGATAAGATTATCCCGAGGTAGCAGAGGACTCATATGAGTCCTTTAAATGGGGAAGACAAGACCGCTGCTGTCTTTCAAGATGGAAGGAGACCATACATCAAGGAGTGTGAGAAGCCTCTAGATGCTGGAAGAGACAAGGAAATGGATGGTCTTCTAAACCTACAGGAGGAACGCAGCCCCACCAACACCTTGATTTTACCCCAGTGAGACCCATTTTTTTTGAACTTCTGACTTCAGAAATACAAGATAATAAATGTGTGTTATTTTAAGCCACAAAGTCTGTGGTAATTTGTTACAGCAGCAACAGGAAGCTAATACTAGTGACTATTCTAGCTTTCAGGTCATTTAGTCATACATGAGCTTTTCACTATCTGTTTTTAGGTTTTAATTCAAGGAACATTCTACAAATAAGTAACGGGTTCTTCAAAGCTGATGCCCCTGTCGCATAGACCTGGATACTCTGCTATTCCTAAAATTAGCCGTCTGTGCCCTTGGGCAAGTTACTTAACCTTTTGCTGTTTTAATTTCCTAACTATGAAATGGTTATTATAAAACCTTATCTTGAGGAATTTTGTGAGGATTAGCAATGATAAATTCATTCCAAGTAAAATTCTATAACTGTCACGTTGAAAGTATTTAAACACATCCATTAATGTAAAGTTAATTGTACTAATAACTAAAACACATATTTTAAACTGACAAATTAACCAAATCATGCTAATTGGTTTGTGAAACACAAAAAATCCTAAATAACTAGAAATAGTATCGTATCAGCCTTCGGTATGACCATTATTTTTCTTCTGTGTATTGCCCGTAAACTTGATTATGGTTTTAGTCTATGGACCCATCCCTAGGGTGGGAGAGGTTTTTGGGACAGAGGTGGAAACTCTAATGGAATGTGAATGGGAGAGAGTATGTTACATATATCTCAACATTTATAGGGGCTACATATTGGCAGTGATTTCCTATATCACTATTCCCCTAGCCTTAACAATTGCTGCCATACGTTGCTACCAATTTTTACGTGTGAATATCCTGGGTCCACTGACAGATGTAATATATGTATAGATGCTATGCTATGTAGGCTAATAGAGATATAGAAAGAGTGTTAAGTTGGTAATTAAAACTGGGTTTGAGGGCATCTGGGTGGCTCAGTCCATCAAGTATCTGCCTTCGGCTCAGGTCATGATCCCAGGGTCCTGGGATCAACCCAAGCATCAGGCTCCCTGCTCAGCGGAGAGTCTGCTTCTCCCTCTCCCCCTGCCCCTGCCCCGCTGCTCATGCATGCTCTCTCTCTCTCTCCCTCTCTCACAAATAAGTAAGTAAAATCTTAAAAAAACAAAACAAAACTGGGTTTGAATCTAACTCTTACTAGGTGTATAAACTTAGGTCATTTAATTAACATATGAATTAAAATGAGAACTTTGAACGTGCAGAGTAGATGAGAGACTGTATGTGAGAACATTGCTGTAGCAGAGCCCAGTACACAGAATGTTTCCATAAATATTACTTTATTTTCTCTTTGAAGATTCGGCATTATACTTCTTTTGATTCCTTACTGTCTCTCCTTCTGATAAGCTTCTAAGAAACTCCAAGTAAGTATTTTTTTAAACTGAGAATTATGATATATCTAATTAAGATAATAAAATAAATAAATCACCATGGAATATATTTTAATAGTAAGAAAGCCATAGTGGAAAGTCTACATTTTGTAGACTTGTTTGGTTTGTTGACACTCAATAATTATTATATATTCAGGGTCAGATACCCTTTGAAATTCTGATATATTGTACTTTTCCTCAAAATGTACTTCAATACAGGGAATTTACATAGGGCCTGGAAATACGGTGTTTAGAAAATCTGCTTTTTCATTTAATCTTTAAAATGAGATTATATATAATAAAAATTTGTTAAAGTGTAGCTTTAAATGAAGAAGCAGAGAAATTAAGGCATTTAATTTCAAAACATCATCTCATATTGCCTTGCAAACAGTTTCTACCTCTCATTCCTCCCCAGTCGTAATTAATCTTGCTAGGTTAAAACGAAGGCCCTTTTCTGTTAAGCTCATTTTCATGTTGAAAAAATGTCTAATGACTTCCCATTGCCTAGAGGGTTAAACCCAAACTTCTCTGCTTGGCACTCAGATTCCTATACATTTATACGCCCAATTCGTCTTTCTGGTCCTATTTACAACTATTCTACTATGAAATGTACATACTGTAGTGTGTGTTCTGGAGAGCAGGCAAGTGACCTCTTCTCCTTCCCTAATTCAGAAACTTCCTGTCTCTGTGATTTTTGTACTGGAGCTCTCCGCAGTTGGAGTTTTAACTCTTTTCCCCCTCAGAATCAATGTGTTTGTTAAGATGACAAGTTCCATCTCTTCCCTAAAGTCTTTCTTGAGTCCTTTGAGATGAGAGTCACACTTCAGTCGTGGTTCTGTAGAATCTAAGAGCCTGTCCTTTAGACATTATATCCAGCCCTGTGTTCTAGATTTGGTAATTTTATCTCATCATGCCCCCTCCACTGGGTATTCACCACAGATGATGGAGGTGAAGAAGTCATCTTTGTATTTCATTTACTACACGGCACAGCACCTTGCTCATAGTCGTAATCTAATAATTCGTTTAAAGATATAATAAATATTTGTGAGTGTCGACTATGTGGCAAATGAGAAAGTAGATGTCCGGGCATGGAGATCAGTAAAGTTTTTGCTGCTCTGGTCAGATCTCCTTCATCCTCCATCACTGCATGATGGCTGGCAAGGACTCACAGCTACTCTCGCCTCTTGAGAACTGCCCTGGAGTAAGTACCTGGCCTAACAGGCAATAACTGACTGGCCTAGATGCCAGTGGCTCAAAATGAGTCCAATTTTGTGGTATGATCCATGCTCCGGAGCTCACTGTGGGTTCGTCCTGCAGGACGACTCCCAGCACAGATGACATCTTTACTTAGCTCTTCTTGTCCTATCCTACTTCCTTCACATCCTTTCTTCGGAGAGTGCTTCCGTAATAAACCGTGTGTATCTGCATTCCTTCTCAGGCTCTCAGATGATCCAAACTGAAGCAAAGTTGTGTGAGTGTCATTCCCAATAGCCAAGAAACCCAACAACCTGTGTCCTTCAGTGGATGAATGGATAAAGAAGACACATAGAAGATATATACAATGGAATATGTGATATCACTTATAGATGGAATCTAAAAAAGACAAACTCAGAGAAACAGAAAGTGGAATTATGGTTACTAGAAGTTGAGGGAGGAGGGAAATTAACCAAAAGGTACAGAGTTTCAGGTCTAAGATTAACAAGTTCTGGGATCTAATGTACAACATGGTGATTATAGCTAATAATACTGTATCATGTACTTAAAAATTGCTAAGAAAGTGGATCTTAAATGCTCTCACCACAAAAAAGAAATGATAATTATGTGGCAGGATGAAGGTATTACTAATACTGTGCTGGTAATCATCTGGCAATCTATAAATGCATTAAATGAACATATTGTGCACCTTAAACTTACACAATGTTTATTCCATTTATATCCCCGTAAATCTGTAATGGTTTTTGTTTTGTTTTGTTTTGTTTTCAAAAAATACTGCACCTTCCTTTATAGCAGACCATAGCCTAGTAAAAGGCACAGCTGTGCAGAATTGTTCATATCTCCAAATGATGAGCTCCCGTGAACTGGTTTACATGGTTGCACCAGAATAGAGCAACCACCTGTCTGTGTATCTGGGGGTGTCACAGAAGGCTTCACTGAAGAGAGACCTTAAAGATAGACTTGTAGTCGTTCTAAGAGAATGCCTGGTAAAGCAATGGGAAAGGAAGCAAACATACCTGAATAGAGAACCCCTGGTTTCCAATATGAGTTGACTTTTCTTTCTTTTTTGGTTTGCTGTGGGGAAACTTCTCTCTAGCTAACAGTCTCCCTTGCTACAAGAGTCAATTTTCTCCCAGATACTAGATTTTTGAAAACTCAGGCCAAGAAATTATCGATTTCCTCTTGCTACTGTTTACTCAAGGCCCGTCTACCACCATTCAATGTGGCAGAAACAGAATTTTTAGGACTTGGGAGCACTGACCACTGTATCTTCAGGGCCGAATGTTCTTCCTGGTATGTAAACTGTTGATCAGTAAATGAGTGATAGGCAATGAATCTGGAAATATAGGTCAGAGCCAGAATGAAGGACCATGTCTCTGAGGCCAGAGGGAATGAACTGATCCTATAAGCACCCTGACATTTTTAGGCAGTTTTGTCTTTCTGCGAATGATGGGCTGCAGAGAGGGAAAGCTGGTCCTGAAGAGATTAATAACTATCTACTTTTCCTTGAGTATTTACTATATGCCAGAAACTATACAAAGTGCTTTATATGGATAATGCTATTTAATCTTCATAGCAACACCATGACATAAGTACCAACATTCCTCCTCATTTTACAAGAAACCATTTGAAGGATGTAAAACAGGGATACATTCGATACATTCTGATTCATGAACATCTTTCTGTCTCCTGCATGGTGAAAGCTCACAGGAGGCAAGAGTGAAAGCACAAACACCCACAAGGAGGCCTTTCAACAGATCAGGGGAGAGATGATGTTGGCTTGGACCCACCAGTACAGCAGTAAGGAATAACTAAATTCCAGATAGACAGTATTTTGAAGTTGGAGTCAACAGATTTACTGATGCTTTGGATAGCAGGTGTAAGAATGAGAAAGGAATGATACCGCAGGTTTATTTATTTATTTTTTTCCTGAGCAAGGAGGTGAATAGTACTGCCATTTACTGAGCCAGAAACGACTAAATGAGAAGCAGATTTGCTGGGAGTGGAGATTGAAAGTTCTATTTTTAACATGTGAATTTTGAGATGCCTTTTAGATTCAAATGGAGATGTTGAATAGGCAGTTGGATATCCGGGTCTGACATTCAGAAGAGAGGGAAGGCGGGAGATATACATTTGAGAGTTAACATAAGGTGGATATTTAAAGATATGGCTCTAGATGGGACCACTTAGGAGTGAGTGTCGAGAAGCAAGAATAAAGTAATGAAGGCTGAGTTCTGTGACATTCCCACAATGAAATGTCAGGAAGAGAAGACACCAGAAATTGACACTGTGGAGGAATATAGCAGGTGAGTGTGTGTAGTCCTAGAAGCGTTTTGAAAAGGAAAAAAGAGATGAATTGTTTTAACAAAATTAAGTAAGATACATGTACATATAATCATATACACTCCCTCTTTCTTCAGGGGGCTATTCCAGAGATAGGTAATTTTTCAACAAACCAATATTGAACAATACATCTTTAAATAGAATATGCCCAGAACTTTGCCGGGCTCTGTCTTTAAATTGATACAAATTTTACATTGTAACCTAGTCTCTGGAGAACAGAGTGCACTCTGAAAAATTCTAAGCAGCACTGAAGAAGTTAAGTTTGTCAATAAGGAATGATGCGAGTTTAAGATGGCATTTGGCCAAGGACCCAAATTCTCTCCCCAGTAATAGACTTCTACGTGTGAAGTTACTCAGAACAATATTCCCAAAGAGTAAGAGTGAGCAAAACAATGTTTTATATAAACACTCAACTTTACTGACAAAACCTTATGTAGAACTCTACAAATTTGGCTAAATAAAATAGATTTCTTTGTTGTAGGCTACAGGCAATCCAGAATCTAGAAGGGAAGCACATACCTGAGTCTTAAGGAGCACAACCCAAGGCAAGGAAAATTTGAACAATGCTGGCTGATGAGGAGGCCTAAACTTGCTCAGCTACATGGAAGCAGATTCGTCCAGAGGTGGAGAGAGAGTTTTCCTGGTCTTGCCTCAAGAAGAATGAGATTATAAAACAGCTTATTTTTTCTGATTCCGTGGAGAAAACCCACCTAAATGGAGACAGAACAGAAAAAAAGAGATATGCCTGAGCTTTTCTTCCCCAGAAAGAGAAGTTCTTTTCCCCTTATTACGCTGGACCCAGAGTTCTTCCTCATTCCCAACTGGACGCTAAAGGATCTCTTCTCCCTACACAACATAGGTAAGCTGTGGAGAATGGAAGGGGGTACGTATTAGAACCATCAGGTATACATTCCGTTCACCCACATCTAGTCTTCCCCCCAGGGCTTAATGTGCGAGTATGATACCACACTGAGTCTACAACATTATAAGTGTTAGTAATTTTCCTGGGGTGTGCTCTGCTAAGTGAATAGCAAGCCAGGTGTTTTGGGATACTCACCTCTTCACATTTCTGAGTGTGTCTACTATTAACTTTAACTTTCCTGCCCCCTGAAGCAAGGACTGAGCGAAGGGGATTTGAGGACACTCACAATTATCCATTTCCCCCCTTTCTTTGTTTTCTCCTCCAACTATATCACAAGGGCTTTCGAATTCTCTGCTCTATTTATGAAAGACACTTGCTTCATAGCCTCCTTTTCCTTACTTTATAGACTTCCTATCTCCAGAATGATCCACTTTCTCCTTACTGTAAATCTCGTGATTTGGCTTAATATTGGTAAGTCTACAAGATAGAAAAACAATTTCATTAATGGAAAAAATATATATAACAACCTTGTGATTTTTTAAAATATGGTTTTGTTTTCTACCTTTTAAAAGGGGAAAAAAATCCCACTTGTCTGGGCCTCAACTTTTTCATCTATAAAATGAAAGAATGAGAACAGATGATCCCTAGATTAATTTTTTTAATTCAAATTTTGTAAATCAATTTCATCAGCTAAGTGAAACAAGAAAGTAAATTTAGTCTAGTGAATATACTAGAAAGGGTAAAATTAGACCTAGTATTTTAGGCAAAACAAATGTTAATGAAGTATTCTTTGTTAAGTCATAAATATTTGTATCTGAGAAATTAACAAGGTGCCTTCAAGAGTTAAAGACAGAGCGATGAAACACTTTATATAATTTTTAATAGCAAATTTGGAGGAACAAAAACCTGCCAAATTGTATCTTGGAGACCCACAGAATCTACTTGAGATGAGTAGATGCCATAAAAATTTCCAATCGAATGTGGTTGCCTAGCTGAAAGCAGAAAATCACTATCTTTATTTTTCCACAGTTTTATGGTATTGCTTTTTTCCCATCTGTACATCTATGGTACTATTCACAATGTTGGTGTCCTCCCATTAGGTACTCATAAATCAACTGAATTTCAGTGAAAAATCAACAAAAACAGCATTACTTTTTTCCAATAGTTAAGCTACCTACAAGTTTCAAAGCACAAAAAATTGACGTAACGGCAAAGTAACCAGAAACAAATGGCTAAAACTGATCTAAACTAATCTTAAAAGTAGGCTGCTTACTAGTGAACTAATGTTTTACTACAGCATGTAATTTATGTGTGAATCAAGCAGAAGTTGGATAAATCAAGATATAAGATGTTCAGTAATCAATGTTATGATCAATTCTGTTTGTTTTAAGGGATTTACATCTAAAATTTCTGATTCATGACTTTTATTTCAAATCTTAAAATTTCCCCAAAATGAAATTAAGAAAATATTCTCTTATATTTCTATAAATGTGTATATAAAATTTCTTGAAATAGTCTAAGAACTACAAATCACCCTTGGCATGTTACATGGGGTATATTTTTCTTTTTTTTTCTTCTTTCTTTTTTTGTGTGTGAGAGAGAGAGAGAGAGAGAGAGAGCGCCTGAATGGGGGGAGGGGCAGAGGAAGAGAGAGAGAGAGAGAATCTTAAGCAGGCTCCACCCTCAGCACGGAGCCTAATGCGGGGCTTGATCCCATGACCCTAAACTCATGACCTGCCCTGAAATCAAGAGTTGGACACTTAACCGACAGAGCCACCCAGGTGCCACTGGAGTACATTTTAAAAAACTTTTTTCTTTTTTACCCAACATCAAAAAAGCACCTGCAACTCTAAATAATGCTTTAATTGTAGCATTAAATCAGTTTGGTTTTGCTGCATAACCAGTCATTTCAAAACATGGTTTAAAACAACCACCATTTATGTGTCTCAAAATTCTGCAGATTGATCTTTTGGGCTGGGCAGTTATTTTGCTAATATTACTTGGGTTCATGCTGTATCTACAGTCAATTGCCAAATGGTCTGTGGAGTGAAACTGGGCTGGCTAATGTCTATTCCACATGACCTCTCATCTTCTATGAGGTTGGCTCATCCTGGTCCCAATGGTGGTGAAAATGTTCTGCAAGCCATGAGGGAGAAAGCTTCGAGAACTTTTCAGTTACAGGATCAAAACTGAGGCAACTTCACTTTGACTACATGATGTTGGTCTAAGCAAGTCACAAAGCCAGTTGATAGGGGCGCCTGGGTGGCTCAGTTGATTGGGCGGCTGCTCAGCTCAGGTCATGATCCTGGGGTCCTGGGGTGAAGCCCCGCGTTGGGCTCCCTGCTCAGTAGAGAGCCTGCTTTTCCCTCTCCCTCTGCTGCACCTACTGCTTGTGCTCTCTCTCTCTCTTTGTTAAATAAATAAATAAATTCTTTAAAAAAAAAGCCATAAATTTTACCTCTGAATGGGATTTGCTCCTAAATATTCATGGTCATTTTTGCAAACTGTCACAAATATCCACTTCAGAAACTGTCGTGGGAAATTTGCTATTCCCTGAACTTCATACTCAATACCAGTGTTTTTCAACATACATGTTTTGAAGGTTATCATCCAGCACCTAAGAGGCATTGTAGATATAATGAAAACAGTATCTATTGTTTATTACCTTGTGCCAAACACCAAAATGACTTTTAGCATACTCATTTTGCAATTGAAATAATATTACCTCCATTTAGAGGAAAGAAGCTAGGGAATATTGAGAAATTTGACAAAGTCTGCACAGCTCATAAATGGAAGAGCCAGAATTTGAACTCCAGTGGATGTCATTCCAAGTCTATCTATTGCAAATCGAAGTTTTTTAACTATTCCGCTATACTTAGTCATTTGTACCAGATAGGCGCATTTTTGTCTGGAGAGGGACTGGCTTTTCTCAGACCCCAAAATATCCACTCCGAGTATCTATTAAAGTACCTGAAATCATACCATCAGTGACTGCCTCCTTTTACCTGAAAAAGTCTTTCTGAATTTTTAGGGTGCCCTTTTCATAAAGGCATAGTTTTAACTATAATCAGCTAAATTTAGATGAATTGAGCCCTGCCTGAGAGCTAATATATATATATTTTTAAATGAAGGACATTAGGATAGATGGCACAGAGCAAGAGCATCCAGGGATAAGTAAAGAGAGTGCTTTCCAAAGGAAAGGCAGAGAATATTTAAAAAAAAAAATCCTCTTTGCATACTTTATAATTTGCCATGAGAACTCATATAGTATTATTGACTGTGGCACCTCTCAGCCGTGCCCTGATCTTCAAAGCAACTCTAGATTTCTGTTGAGTAAGACCAGGGATTAGGTTGTATTTAAAGGATCCTAAATCACCGGGAAGTATTTATTCTGAATCTGGGCAGTCTCCTGTTCCAGAGGATTTCAAATGGGAAGGTGAAGGAGCATAGGGCAGCTTCTAAGAACATTGCTTTTCAAATATAAATTGTCTTTTCCCATTTGGAAACATTCTCTAAAAATACTAAGAGTAGTCTGATCCCCTGATCCTAAATCTACCACATTGCTAATGCAGATCAGAGTTAACTCCAACCTCATCTAAGCGGAAACATAAGAAGAGTTTGGGGGTATCAAAAAACACTCTGTGAGAAAATTTAAAAAAAAACCAGTCAGTCTGTGATCTGAAATATAGTACAGAGTCCAATATCCTTGTATGGCCAGTATGACCCAGTGTGCTCTCTGCTCTCCGGGCGCAACACGTGTTCTCAAAATGTGACGTCAAGTTATTGAAAACTTCACCATATCAAACGCATGAAAAATTATTAGAAATTAAGGTAGAAAGGTAATGAAAAAACTAGAAAGAGGTCATTTGCTTTCCCCCTTTCTCCCTCACTGACAGAATCCTATTAATGTCGTAGGCTTTTATTACAAAGCAACACTCCCATGAAGCTTTCATAGCTCTTCACACAGATAGGATTAACTACTCCGTTGTGTTCTATACCTACAACTCAGTGTTTATGACTCTATAATAAGATGTTCCTCAATGTTTTTAACTATTTGGCTAGGTACCACTGTTTGTAAACCTGTTTGTGCATGTACTCAATGTTTATGACTCTATTATAATGATTTGTGTATGTATGAGTCTTCTCCACTATACTGATGTGCTGAGCTGCAAGAAACAGGCAATGTAGCATTATTCACTCTGCTGTCTTTGTGCTGAATGCAGGCACACAGTCAACATCGTAACAGATGATTCTTTGAATTTGCAAGTCATTTTTAATACTATTTTAATACTATTTACTTATTGAAAAAAATTATTGATGCCCAGATTTTCAACAGAATAAAGTTTGGTATTCAGACATTCAAAATATCCAAAGTCATTGCAGAGCCAGTGGTGTGGTTCTAGAAGTCGCAATTACCATTTTAGAAACAATATGACCCTGTGTAGACACTTACCCCGAAATAAACACTATGGCTGTAGCAGGACTACTTTCTCTGTGTCCCTAAATATAACATGTCTGAACACAAGTTCTAATTACCCCAGGGGGAATAGCTTTACCATTTCAATTATATAGAACTTATTATTGAAAGAGCACATTTGATTCTTTATCACAGTTGTTCAATTATGATTGTCTTCCCAGAGATGATAAATTTCTGTAAGTCTTTGCTAATAATTTGTATTTCAATGTTAACTCCTTTAGACTAAATGTGACCAAAAAAGTAATTACTTAAAAGCACATGGAGTGGAAACAGAAGAGGTATTTGGCATTTGTTTAAATTACAATTTTTCTCCTTAATAGATCTGTGCATAACAATAAGCAAGTTACTTAATCTAAAATACAGTTTCATTATCCGTAAAATAATGATAATAATACCTACCTTGAGGAGTTGCAGGAAAATAGTACATGTAACAAGGCTGCACTTAATACGTATTTAATACATGCTAAATATTACTATCATCATACATTTGGTATGCTCAATCCCTTCTTTGATCTGCAAGGACAGAAAAATCACACGTATGTCTTTTGAAAGGGAAAACAAATAGTAAATTCAAGACTCAGAAGAAAACATTTCTTCTAAAAGTAATTCTCTGCAAAATAAAAATTTAGAAAAATTGCAGTATTTTTTTTGAAATCAAAATCAAAATCTCTAAGGAGAGAAATAGTTGATATAAGAAGGCAATTGGAAAGTTAGGTTGGTAAGGATACTACAAATTCAGTAGTGGAATTGAAATTAATATTGCAGGAAGTAAAAGTAGAAATGACACCAATGATAATCCAAAATATTAGCAAGAATGTCTCTGTATTAGTGATGATTTCAAATTTTTTTCTTTTTGCGTATTTTAATTACTGATTTTTGTGTAACGAGCACTTATTCTTATGTAATAAAGCTATTAAAATAGATCATTATGTTAAAATAAAACAGAAAAATTTGAAATATATAAAAAATATTTTTATTGAATGGTATCAAAATATTAACAGTGGTAGAAATCTGGTTAATTTCATTTTATGTTTATCTTTTAGTTCAATATTTTTATATAGTACAATGTGATGAAAAATGGGTTTAAAATCAACACCAACTACTCATAATATTTATTCAGCATCACTAGATATATATACATAGCCCCAGAATCAAAGGAAAGATGGCAAAATGTTGACGAAACTCTGTGTTACAAGCTATGTATAATTTCCTCTTCTTCATATGTGTTTTCAAAACATTCTAAGAATGACTCAGGGTGCCTGGGTGGCTCAGTCAGTTGAGTATCTGACTCTTGATTTCAGCTTATGTCATGATCTTGGAGTCGTGAGATCAAGCCCTGCATCAAGCTCTGCACTGGGCGTGGAGCCCCAGTGCTTGAGATTCTTGATCTCCCTCTCCCTCTGCCCCTCCCACTCATACTCTCTCTCAAAACAAAACAAAACAAAACAAAACAAAAAACAAAGAAAAAAACTTTAAAAATAATTCTAAGAATGATTACATAGTATTATTATAAAAATAAGCATTCAAACAATGAATTAATATCGATCTGAGTCTTATTACCTTGTATAATTCCATCTTGTTTTCCTAAGATATAATAAGTGATAATATAAACCTTGGGGGGATTATTTATAACATTCAAGTAGTTTTATTTAAACTGCCCACCAATCCCTACATCATCCGTACAGCTATATCAGTAAGAGTGTTCTGGCTTTAGCTATTATGTTTCAACTTTCCAACAGCTAGGTTCATTCCTCTCTATACCTAAAGCTCACCATTTACTAAAAAATCACAAAATTCATCTTTCAGTGAATAATTTCATAGTACAAACCTTTGGAGACTTCTAGCATAGCTCTTCTAAAATGCAAGTCTTCAAAGCACACTAGAACAATGATCTCATTAATTTCTCCCAGAGTCCTGAGAGGTAAATGACAAGTCTGACCCGTGAGATGGATTAGTGAGCATTTTCATTAAGTCCTGTCAGACACTGAAGGAGGTGGCCAGCACTTCACCAGATGGAATTAAAAATTAAAAGACACTTTAGAGAAGTAACTAGATGCTGCAGAATGGAATTTTAGAGAGACTACTTCTGTGCAGTAATGAGAATAAGTGTGTACTGCAAAAAGGAAACAAAGAACAAAATGAGACTCAGAAATTGTTAAGTAAAAGACAGAAAAGGAAAATACATACGTACTTCATGTATTTTTTTAATTAGAAAGATGTCAGATTTTCCGACAGCAAAAATTTAGCTTCCATAGTGTATTTAGAGTTTGCCACATTCTCCCTGAAGTGCATTTTCTCGTTTGTCTCCAACCTGGGAGAAACCAGGAAAAGTTCAAACACAGACAAAGAAAAGTTTCTGATATAAGAAAAAGATTGAAAATGCAGGATGTTTTAGAAGAGATTAAAACACTTTGTGCGGATTTTGAATGGCAAAGAAAGGTCAATATTTGTCATAAATTTAAGTATGAGGAAAGGTTACAAAAAATGGAGACTTTATGATTTTATCTTCTACAAAGGTCAAATAAATGTAAATAACTTTAAAGGGCAGCCACAGTTATTTAAGACAGAAGTGAGAGTTTTTAAATATTACCAAGTGAATGATGCTGGAAAGGCTCAGAAGACCTGGGGAAAGGGCTTTTTGTATTGTTTAAAATTGTAGTAAAATATACATGACATAAAATCTACCATTTTAACCATTTTTAAGTGTACAAGTATGTGGCGTTGATTATATTCACAATGTTGAATAATCGTCACCACTATTTCCAAACCTTTCATTACCCAAAATGGAAATTCTGTACTCATTAAACAATATTTCCCCACCCCCCTCTCATAATCCCTGGTAACCTCTAATCCTTATTGTCTCTATGATTCTGCCTATCCTAGATGTCATGCAGAAGTAGAATCATACATTATTCATACTTTTTTGTCTGGCTTATGTCACTTAGCATAATGTCTTCAAGGCTCTTCCATGTGATAATGTATCAGAATTTCACTCCTTTTTTATGGTGAAATAATTATCTGTAAATAGTTTATCAATTCATCTGATGAATTTGGGGTATTTCCATCTTTTGGCTACTGTGAATAATGCTGCAATGAATATTGGCATGCAAATGTATGTTTGAGTCCCTGTTTTCCCAATTCCTTTAGGTACATACCTAGCAGCAGAGTTGCTGGATCATATGATAATGCTGTTCATCTTTTTGAAGAACTACCAAACTGTTTTTCATAGTGGTTGCCCACTTTATATTCCTTCCACCCCCAGCAATGATGCAGGTTCCAACTTCAGCAAATTCTCACATCTGTTATTTTCCGGATTTGTGTTAATAGCTAATAGAGATAATCCCTCTTTACATTAGAGATACCTCCTATTGTGGAGGTAGAGATAGGAACAGGTCAGATTTGAATGCCCTAAATTCTGTTGTTACCACCTAGGTTCAGCAGTTTTTCTCGAATAAATGCTCCTGAGATTGTTGCAAGTCATTGGTTAATTTTCAGAGTTCCAAGGAGTTGATTTTGACAATTTTGGGGCAGTGTTTTTGTTACTTTTATGTAAGGACTTATTTGCAGAGGTCCCCAATCTGCCTTTCCTGAAAGTAAATAATGTGGTTTTGACAGCTGGTCAAGGCCTGTTAAAACTCAGTAAACTATTAAACACATATTCCCAGGGCTTGGAGAAGAATCACAGGAACTTTGTTTCAGTTAGAAAGTACAGTTGCAAGATTAGTTTTGTTTCTCTTTACCAGTTTAGCATATTTTTTTCCAGTTGAACATATTTTGAAGTATTATAACAACTGACTCTTTTCTAATAACTAAAGGAAAGGAATGTTTTTGATATTTCCTATGAAGTCCACTTGAGTTTCAGGGAAGCATAGCTCTCTGAACATGTGAAAGGCAGCATGTAGTGGTCAAGAACGTGGACTCTATTATAAAGTTTTACTGTTTAGATTCAAATCCTGGCTCTGTCATACACTATAGCTGTGGGACCTCGGCCCAGGTACTTAACTTCTCTGTACTTGAGTTTTTTCACATGTAAAATTCTGAGAGTAATCATATTCACTTTATGGTGTTTTCAGAAGAATTAAATGAGTGAAGATTTTCAGTGTGCCTAGAACATTGCCTGGCACATATAAAAACTGCATAAGTATCTTTTATGTAAAACTTAAAATGAAATAATGTGATGCAGGATCTGTAACTACATACATGGATCTCCATATTGTTCTTCAGAATCAGGCAAAAATTTCTGGTCTGCTTCTCATTCTTTTTAACGCAGTGACAGTGAAGATGTGACCTCAACTTTTCCCAACTATTCCACCTCATTAAGTAGCTTAAAGTAAATGAAGCATATGAGGTGAATCATTTCTCTCTTCACTGTGAGACATAAAGAATAGGCTGCAATCCCTGTTTGGTTTGCCATGATCCTGGAGTCTGGGTGTCTTCTGTGCTTGGGGTAAAACTTTAAAAAAAACTATCAAGCAAACTTTACATGAGCAAGAATCTTGCTGTATTCACTGCTATACTAGCATCTAGAATGGTACAGGAAAGCTTTATTTTTGTCAATGAAAACATATTTCACATGAATGGATAAATTAATGATCCATTAAATCAGTTAGCTGAAATAGTTGTTTCTTAGTTCAGTAGTTAGAGATCAAGTATTGTCTGATTTTAACCATGTTTGACTTGCCAAGTCAATCCAGAGGATTGAAGAATTATACAATCAAGTTTATAATAAGCAATAGAAAAAGCCAAAAATTATCGTAGACAGGATAAAAATCAGGTATTCACAGTTTTGATCACAAAATTGTAAAGCTTCAACTTTAACAGTGTAATTCTTGTGGACTCCTCCTTATAGTCAAACTTAAAGCACAGAAAATTTAGTGAAGGGTAAAAACATCTTTCAATAACTTCTACTATGTTTATTTCTTTCCCTTTTAATTATAAGAATTTTGCAGATGTTAAGACAGATGGTTCTTATACTTTTAAAAAATGTATCTTAGGAAAGTATATAATTGGTTTGTATGCAGTATTTTCTCTGAATTACTCTGAATTCTCTGAATTACTCTTTTCAGTTACAGAGCAAAAGCTGGGGGTACATTTTTAGTTTTACTGTGTCATATATGTTGAATTTTAGAAGGCTTTATTTTCTTATTATAGACAACTGCCTGATTTTTCTCTATTATTTTAAGAAATAGATCAATTTGTCAAAAATATATTGGCATATTAGTGTAGACTAGATTTTTCTTGGGCAAGTTTATAATACCTAGTATTATTTTAAGGATAAAAATAAGTCTTAAACTATTTTAAACATGCTAAAAGCTTTGCAAATATAATCTGTTCTGCTATAATACCAAGAGTTGCATTTCTAAAAAGAATTTTTTGAGATACATTAAAGTAACAGTAGTGATTAGTTTCTTGGTGCTTGGTGTAAATTTTTAAAGGAAAATTTAAAATAGAATTAGTAAAAATTCCCAAACAACTTATTATTTTGTGACCAAGATCTGTGGGACTTAAGGAACCCTTGACACTGTTGTTACCTTTTTATACATTACAGTATTTTCAAAGTATCTCTATTTTTGTCCTTTTTATTTCTTTTCATTTCTTTCTTTTTTTTTTTTTTCATTTAGAATTGAAGGTAAACAGTGAGTACCAGTTTTATGGATGACCAATACAATGACTATAGCTTTGATTGCTCTTTCTTTATGGAGGCTGGAGAGAAATCTACACTTAAAAATATAATTAAATGAAGAAGGAAAGATAAAGTTGATTTACATCAGTTCTGCTTCAGTTTAATAGCATTGGAAAAAAATGTGTCATAGTGCCTTTGTCTTCCATTATAATGTGGACATTTTTCCTTTGTGATCTGTACTTTTAAAATTTGAATTAAGAGAAACTTCCCTAATCTACTGTCACACAAATTGTCTCACATATTTTTTTCTCCTAAAGGTATTAAAGATTCGCTTTTAAACCTAAAAGATTTATATATTAGAATGAATTTTTGCTAATAAGGTAATCCAAGAGATCTATTTTTGTATCATAACAAACTGATTTGTACACCTGTCACATACAACACTCAAATATATTTGGGGAAAAAGTCTCTTTTTTAAAAATTTAAACTCAATTAGTCAACGTATAGTACATCATAGTTTCAGAGGTAGTGTTCAATAATTTATCAGTTGCGTATAATACCCAGTGTTCATCACATCACTTGCTTTCCTTAAATGCCCACTTGTGTTTAGTTGTTTTTTTTTTCTCTTGTTCCCATAACAATCTGGTGTAAAGATTTATTACTAGATTCCTAACAAGTTTGTTACTATCGTAAATATTACCTTTTAAAAATTCGATTTTCTCAAAAAAGATTTTATTTTCTCATTGATTGTTGTTGGTGTAAAAGAACACTATTAACTTCTGTATTGTCTGGCAAACTCATATCTAGCAAACCTATATCCTAAAGTCTGTTATAAGTTCTAAGGATTTTTTTCCCAAGCCTTTTGGATTTTCTTTGTAGAGAGTCACACTAACTCGAAATAAGGATAATTTATTTTCTACCCCCCTCAACATTTTAAACTTTTTATTCCTTCTTATTTCACTTACGTTAGCCAGGGTTTACAGAACAAGTTTAAATTGAAGACTGTTATAGTGATTATGTTTAATTTTTTTGTAGGTTTTCTATAAATATCAGCAAGGAGTTTCTTTCATATTACTAATTTGTTCAGTCATTTTTTAAACCATAAATGAGTGATGGTTATTGTCAAATGATTTATATGCATCTATTTACAAGATTATATATTTTTATTCTCTGCTCATCTTATAATCTGCTCAATTACGATAATTGTGTAATTAAAATGTTTAAAAAAATTTTGATGACTATAGCCAAGTGAGAAGATTTGCAAATCCCTCTTTCCTCAAAATGGGCATAAATTATCATTTCAGAATCGTGGAGATGGACCAAAAGTATACACCAATCTCAAAAGCATTTATTCTTGAAAAATGGATGACATTCAGGAAAGAACAGTGAGAATCTGTGGTGTTCTAGCCTAAGGCTGCTCTCATTCTCCTAGCTCGGTCTACATGGAATACATGCCAGAATGAGACGGGCCGTTAAGACACATTAGTTTCACTGCCGTAGCTGAAGGAAGGTCACTTATTTTGGCGTATTAGTGATGAAAGACCAGAAACACAGTTGGTTGAGGGGATGATTTCAGATATAGGTGAGCAGGGGAGGGCCGATGTCATGTTTATCCTGCGTTGCGGTCTGGGCAAGCAGTTCCTGGCAGGTTTTGCATGTATGTGCCCAGGATACCAGCATAAACTGAAAATAAGACCTAGGGAAGACTTGAACATGGTTTGGATTTTTAATGTGTTCCTCTACCAACAGATAGGTAGAAGAAGGAAGTCTTATTGGCTTGAATTGGTTGAGTATAATCTCTGTCCAGTCATTAGATGACATCAAAGGCACACGGATGTAAAAATACTGGCCCCTAAGAATCAAGGCCTAAAAATAAAAACAAGACTATCTGTTTTAGAGATTTTATTTTATTTTATTTTATTTTTTAAGTGATCCCAGTGTCCAACATGGGTCTCAAATTTACAACCCCAAAATTAAGAGTCGTTCGCTCTACCAACTGAGCCAGCCAGGTGCCCCTAAGACTATGTGTTAAAAAAAAACAAACCTGAGCAGAGATAATATGAGTGGCTGCACAGCACAGTGGAGACAAATTTTACAGATTTAGCCTAGGCACACAAACCAAAGAAACACACAAATCAAAGGAAACATATAAACCAAGAAGCAAAAACAAAAGCAAAGAACAAAACCCTGCAAGAACACCAACAACCTTTGAGAAAAAAGATAAGATACTAGAATTGCAACATTATCTAAAATGTCCAGGTTTCAACAAAAAGCAAAAAGATTAAAAAAAAAAAAACAGGAAAGTGTGACCAATATTAAGGGGAAAAAAATAATAGAATTTATATTTTCATGTCCTCAGATGTGGGATTTCACAGACAAAAACACTTCAGTTATTTTAGACATGTTCAAAGAATTAAAGAAATCATGTTTAAAAAATTAAAAGAATACAAAGTCACAATAAATGGAGATTCTCAAGTAGGAGATTAACATGATACAAGACAGGAAATGGAAATTATAGATTTGAAAATTATAAGAAACAAAATGAAAAATTTACTAGAGGAGTTCAATGGTACATTTGGTTTGAGAGAAGGAAGAAGAAGTGAAATTATCTAATCAGAAGAGCTGAAAGAAAGATACTGAAGAAAATGACCAGAACTTCATAGATGTGTGGGGTAATACCAAGCTTGCCAACATGTATGCAATGGGAGACCCAAAAAGACAGGAGCGTGTGAAAAAATATTTGAAAAATAGTGAATTAAGACTTTCCAAAGTTGATAAAAACATTAATTTACAGATCTATGAAGTTCAATAAATCCAAAGTTGAATAAGCACAGAGACATGTATACCTAGACATATCACAATCACACTGCTGAAATCTAAGAACCAGAAAAAAGTCTTGAAAGCAACAAAAGAAAAAAATGACTCATTACATATAGGACAGCATCTATATGACTAATGCCTAACTTCTCATCAGAAAGAGTGGAAACCAAAAGACAGTAGGGTAGCATATTCCAAGTGCTGAAAGAAAAAATAATCTAGAATAATGGCCATAGTTGATATCCATGGCACACTCCTTGAAACCTTATCTGTTACATTACATTGAAAACCAGGACTAAGGTTGCAGATGGATTTGAGTTTGCTAATCAGTTGACCTTAAAATACAGAGATTATCCTAGATAAAACCCAGTGAGTTTATATAATCACAAAGTCCTTAAAAGTGTAAGAGAGAGACAGAAGAGGAAGTAAGAATGAGGTGATATGAAAAGAAGTCAACCTCCCACTTCTGGCTTGAAAGATGAAAGAAGAGGACCATGAGCCAAAGGCAGGCTCCAAAGGCTGAAATAGGCAAAGAGATTTTCCTCTAGAACCTAGAGAAAGAACTCAGCCTAGCAACTTCACTTCTGCATGTTAACCCTGGAGAAATTAAAATATATAACTATATAGAAATTTGTGTATTTGGGCGCCTGGGTGGCTCAGTTGGTTAAGCAACTGCCTTCGGCTCAGGTCATGATCCTGGAGTCCTGGGATCGAGTCCCACATCGGGCTCCCTGCTCAGCAGGGAGTCTGCTTCTCCCTCTGACCCTCCCCCCTCTCGTGCTCTCTATCTCTCATTCTCTCTCTTTCAAATAAATAAATAAAATCTTAAAAAAAAAGAAATTTGTGTATTTATATTCTTATCAGCCTTATTCATGGTGGCCAGGGATTGGGAATGCCCTAGGTAAGTGTGTTGTCCATTGGCCAGTGTGTGGTGTTTCTCTGCAGTAGAACGATGTTTAGTATTGAGAGAGGGAGGAAAAACTGCTGTTCTATATATGTGACATAGATGAACCTCACAAGCTTTGCATTGGGTGAAGGAGGTCAGAGACAGGAAGACAATTATTGTATGATCCTATTTTTATGAATTGTCCAGAGGAAGAAATCTGTGAAGATAAAAGCAGATTCACGTTTGCCTGGAGTCGGAGGGGTGAGGTAATTAACGGACATAAGAGATCTTACTGGGATGATGAAAATGTTCTAAAGTTGTTTTCTGGTAATAGATACACAACTTGATCAATTTATTTAAAAAACTTTGGATTGTGTACTTGAAAATGTTGAATTATATACTATGTAAAATATGCCCCAATAAAGCTTTTTTTAAATTTTATTTTATTATGTTATGTTAATCCTCATACCTTATATCATTAGTGTTTGGTGCAGTGTTCCATGATTCATTGTTTGTTCATAACACCCAGTGCTCCATGCAATATGTGCCCTCTTTAATACCCATCACTAGGCTAACCCATCCCCCCACCCCCTCCCCTCTAGAACCCTCAGTTTGTTTCTCAGAGTCCATAGGCTTTTTTTTTTTTTAAATGAAAGCAAATGAAGATATTCCCAGAAAAACAGATCCTGAGGAGATCTGTTACTAGGGACATGCCTTACAAGATACACTAAAGAGAGGTCTTCAGGCTAAAAAGAAACAATTCCAGTGGGTGAGTAAAACACACAGGGAGAAATAAAGAACACCTGAAATTGTAAACTTGGGCGTAAAGGCTGAAGACACATATTTTTTTATTTCTTTTTTAAGCTACTTTAAAAAGACGTCAGAATGCGTACGATAATAACTATGGTGCTACTACAGAGTTTGGACTTATAAATAATAGATGTAATATATATGACAATAATGGCATAAGGGAGAGAGATGGGAATGAAGCTGTACTAGAGTTAAGTCTGCATATTTTGGTGGAATTGGTATTATGCTGGAGTAGATTATGATCACTTAATATGTGTATTGTAATCTTTGGAGCAACTGGTGAGAAAATAACCTAAAACTCTATTGTTAAAGAGTGAGCAAAAAATGGGAAAAGGAATTAAAAACAACACCGCAAAACAAAACAGCTAAGGAGGATCAAAGGAACAAAAAGACAGAGGAATTAGTGCTCCCCTAAACACATTCAAATAAAAAAAAACCCACATTCCAATACTGCGCCAGCCAACCGAAGGCATCTTCAGGTCTCACCCAGTTTAGTAAAAGCTAAGATTGGGATCATAACTGCATCACTTTCTAGCTATGCCGCCTTAGGCAAACTACTTGCTTTCCAGTGTTCCATTTGTTAAATAAGGATCATAATATTTACTTTAAGGAGCCAATGGCATGATTAAATATAATTAAAATTTAAAAAGAATGTAAAGTGTTAACACTGCCTCACATTCCAGGGATTCTTATTAAATAGAAGCATCAATGATAATGTTAATTGTGATGATGAATGTTCATGCTGTTGCTGCTGCTGCCTCCGGTTATTTGGTTGTTATTATCGTGTTATTTTAGAACTCAACTTTTTGAGTTCCAATTCCTGAAGGCATCATCTCAACATAAAGGAAAGAAATAGATTCAGTCTGTTCTCTTTGAGACTGTGTTGGTATGAATAAGATCCATGGTTCTTCACACCCTCTGAATATTTCTCACTTCCCCACAGCAGTTTAGAGTATGAAAAATTAATATTTTGCATGATGGGGGTTGCTTTGGGTAAGTGCTCTGTATATATATATATATATATATATATATGTACACAATACAATTGTATTGTATATTGTAACCTGATCCCCACTGACTAGGTGTGATTCTAGACTGTATTACAAGTTCTTTTCTTCTGTGAATATTTGAAAGCATTGTCAACAAATCTACAAGAGGTGCTACCGCACAAAGGTCTTCATGCTCATGATCATTTTTATATTCATCAACAGCCAAAGTAATGGGTGGACTTTTATAACATATTCCAGAAGCCTGAACTTAACTTGTGCTAACAAAATAACTAAATAAATAAATGTAATTAAGGGCTTGATGAACACCCATTTGAAATAAGCATTAACAAATGAGTAGACATGCAAGGATTTGTGTTTACAGAACAGATTTACTCATTTAGCTGAATTGCTAACTGGGGGAAACATGCATCTAAACACCATTTAGCTAATATCCTTGTTATCTACATTTCCATAAAAAGGCCCAGAATGAAGTTTGTTTATGACAAAACCTTGCAGCTGAATTGTTTGGGCAATGAAAGAGAAATGGTATAGGTCACAGAAAGAGATGGTATCACAATGATGAAATTGAAAACTCTTGATAATTTCTCACTCTGATCTGCAGATGTCAGATAGGTCTTCTGGGTCCTGGATGTCTCTGGCAAGCTAACATTCATGGAGGATGGCTTGTCATAGGCGTATGTCCTCACAGACAACCAAACTACCCTATGCAAAGATGCAAGCCCTCCTCTGGTTATAGTGGGGATTAGCTGGATGAACATTATTGTTAATTAAATTGTCCTTTCTTTGATCCTCAGTTTTGCAGAAAATTTCAATCTTTAAAATAATTGTGACATTATCTTTCTTGTAACCATATGCTATTACCCTTTCAGTGACCAGCTAATTCAACTGTAAGCCACTGCCATAAATTTGTTCTCATTAAGTTTCTTCTTAGAGACATTCAGATACATTGTTCCCAAATGAGGCTGATACCCAGGATCTTTTGTGGAGCTTTGGAAAATACCAAAGCCTGGGCACGACTCCAGAGATACTGAATCAATCTCCTTGAGAGGCTCCTTAGAGAGGTATTTTGATTGTGATAATCAGTAGAATTTGTCAAAAATGAGCTATAATGAAAAACTCCCCATGCCCCTGTAATTTTGACTGTTTTGTTTCATTGATACTTGGAGGAAAATTTCGTTGCCTAAAATTATTTTGTTTCTTAGCCGAGTCCTAACAATATGCCCTTTTGGAATAATTTATGGGAAAAAGGGAGAAAAAAACAACCCTTAAAAGAACAAATTTGGGCTTCCCACTTGTGTGAACAGTATTTGAGAAATGTTAACTCTGCAATGATTATTGAAACCCCAACACCAATATGGTTTGAGGTCCAGTCTATGCAAGTGGTCAAACTTACACTTCCAGCGACTTTCTAAAACAAGAATTTTCAAACTTTTTTCGGCAGATGGCTACAAATCTGCATAAATACCTCAGAAACACAGCTGATATTGAGTAAATTATCACATAGTAGGGCATAGATAGAGGTCCCGCTTACCACTTAAATCAATCTATTCCTACCAGATTTTATATTTGGGAATTCTATTAAAGAGGTATTTAGAAACAATGTTCTATTGTAACTTAGCCTCCAGAGTCTTTACCAAATCAGACTCCCACAATGCATACATTCTTACTTGCCTTATAATTGTTGGACACCAACAATTTATTTAATTTCTTAAATTCATTTAATTTCTCTAGTTACATTTTTTTCTGGGTGATCTTAACCAGTCTCTGACCTAATCTTATTATCTATGTAGTCTCAATATGCTAATAAATTCTAAATTTATGAATTGTGCAGGCCACTTCATTGAGTACCAACCAGATTATCCGACTACCTACTCAAACTCTTTTCTTGGATTAATAAATGTCTCACAATTAATATCTTCAACTTTCTCCGTCCCATCCAACACAGATCCAAAGAGAGCATCTCTTCCCCACAGAGAAGCCACGTTGATATTTCAAAAATGAAATTGTTGTCATTGCCTTATTAACCTTTCTAATATCATAACCCTTAGAAAGCCCAAACTCTGCTTGTGATCCATAAGCATACAGTGTCTGCACACTATCTTTCCTTCAGGACTGTCATGCTGGTTAATAAACTATTGTCTCTAGATGCCAAACTGCCATTCTGTGTTCTGCTTTATTATGCTGAGGTTGGGACTCTGTAAATTACATGTGTCTTTTGCAGGCTGGACTCGTAGGTCAGTGGAACACTCATCCAAAAACACGATTATGGCCTAAGTTGGGAAGCACTTTGAAGCAATGGTGTTCTGTCATGTAGAATGCATTTTATAAGCCTCCTTTATAAGAGCAGTGGTTTTCAAATCACTTTCTGAAGAGTTCTTTATTTTGATACCAGTACCTCAGTAGCAACAACCGGACAAGTACCTCAGTAGCGACAAATAGGGAGAGCACCTAATAGATGCGGCTTTAAGTTCACAGAGCAGATTGGTTCTTGCCTCACAGGTAACCAATTTATTTCTCCCCTAGCCAGAATACATAGGTCTGGAAATCAAGAAAGGGAAGGTGGAGCGTTTCCTGTCATTCATCTGTCTAATAATCCATTCACAGAATTGTTGGTTTTTGTTTTTACAACTTTGGGCTCTGCTGGTTTGGATGTCCTCACTGCCAAGGGACGGATATTTCTGCCAAGAGAACCAACAATAGCTCTGCTGAATTGGAAGTGGAGACTGCCACCTGGCTGTTTTGTTCTCCTCCTGCTGATAGACCAAAATATGCAAAGCAAGAGGGTTCCTTTCCTGGATGGGGTGAGGGATTCAAATTACCAAAGATAAATGGGACTGCTATGAAACAATGTAGAAAAGAAGTCCCAGAGTATTCTCTGTGTGGAGCCTTTTGTCTCTTCCATGACCTCTGGCACTCATAAAGGGCAGGATTCCTGCGATGTCAGACCATGGAGAAATGAAAGCTTGAGTCACTCTACAGGATAAAGAATTTTAGGAGAAGCTGAGGTCCTCAATGATATAAAGAAAACATGAAGTAGTGCAGATGGAAGTGTCTTCCCCCTCTATTGCCCTGTGTCCTCCCCTCTATTAGGGATCCTAGAGGAGTTGATTTTTCCATCTATTCGGTTTTTTCCTTGTTGTGAGGACACAAGGTAACTTCCACGCTCCCTATATATGGAACTAGTGGCTGTTGGAAACCCTAAAGCAATCTCTATAAAAACAAAACAAGGTATAGCTCACACAAGCCTACAAAGGACATAAAATTAAATAGTAAACAATATCCAATCCAAAAGAAGACAGAATTTTCAAGAAAACCTCTCCTCTAGTAATAGACTAAACTCAGAGAAAGAATCAAGGTATGAATTGGTTAAGGCTAATTGCTGACTTTATTATATGAAGCAAAGAAATGAAAAATTTCTCAGTCTAGCTGCTAGCAATTACTAAAAAATATAGGAAGAACATTGCAGTAAAGATTTAAAAATATATTTGAAAACTTTAATACTAAATGCATGCAGAAGAATTACATACAGATTCTAATTAGTGAATATACCAAATTAAGATAAATCCTTGGACTTATTAGATCAACTTACTCATTTTTGTTTAAGAGACAGTTATATAATCTTTCCTTGATTTTTACCCCAGTCTGAAATGTAGTGAAAGCATAATATTAAGTTTATGTGAAACTTGGGTTAATTTTCTCATAGAAAGCCTAATTAATTTAAACTTCAAATTTTTCCTATTACAGTTTGGTGGTCAGATATGTTATTACTTCTATTAAATGTGATTAATGTTACTTATTAATTACTTTTAATCTTTCCAAATTAATTAGAGATCTTAGAAATTAATTTTATGTTGGCATGGAAGAGCAACACAGTTTATATTTAAGTTAATTTGTAAAATATGAAAATCATGCTGATAACAAAGCAAAGATATCTGGTTACTTGCAGGGATAACTAATAATTACATTGGATTAATTTTACAACGTATTAATATAATTAATTATTAATATTACTAATTTGTTAATTAATTCCCCACGGAGATTGGCAAATATCTTTTCTACCAGTATTATTTCAATATTTCATATGCATAAAATAATTAGAATCTATGACAAGCTATGAAGGATATGTTTATTTTACTATGTTCTATTGTCTGTGGCACTTTGTTCAGAGTATGTGTTGCTCTATCCCTAATCCTCAAATTAGTAATTCATAATTATGCAAACCAGAATAAATCCTTTGAATGATATGGTCCTCCAACTGATCTCTGTGATTTTATTGGAAGAAGAGCAAGACAAACCAGAGGTTGCAAATTTATAAAGCAAAGAAATAAAATTCTCAGAATAATTTCCCACTTGAGCACTGTAGTGTGAAGACTTAAAGTGACCCACATTAATCCCCACCTTCCCATATCCATGCATTTATATGATCGATCCTCTCTGCTTATGTGCCGTTGAGACCTATGATTTGTTTCTAACCAACGGATTGTGGCAAAGGTGTTGGGCTGTATGTGGTTATCTGTACATGAACATGAAGCATAACGCTCATTTTGCTTGAGTGTGTGTCTGTGTGTGTGTGTGTGTGTGTGTGTGTGTGTGTGCGTGCGCACATGCCTTGCTGAGTTTGAAGAAGCCTGTGCCCTGGAAAGAATTTGGAAACAGATCTTCCCCCACTGGAGCCTATGATGAAATCCCAGCCTGGTTGGCACATCAATTCCAGCCTCATTAAACCCAAGCAGTGCCTGGACTTTTGACCCACAGAAACTGACTGAGATAATAAAGATGTGTTGTTCTAAGCCACTGAATTTGTGCTGATTTGTTATGCGGCATAGGAAACTAATACAAGCACAGTCCTACAGAATCCACTTCAAGGGAAAGCATTATGTAGGTAATCCTAGTAGATCAATTCTTGTAACTTCTTGAAAGGTAACAAATCCTCAGGGGAATTTACAGATGATCATTCTAGTAACAGAGACTGAGAAGAGTACTTTTTGCAATAGGTTAAACTTGGAGAAATCACAACTCTTCTTTAATAAGAGACTCTAAACTTGTATTTCCCTAACGTTAATAATTCTCTCTCTAATTAATAAATTAATTAATAAACCTCTCTCTGAAATTTTAAATTTGGTGCAGTCTATGACTATTATGCAAGAAATTTGAATTATAACAATTGAACTTTTAAAAACCAGAGCTACCTGGGATGATGGCTAGATATTATATTAAGTGTTATTACAACACTCCTATATTTAGCATATAGCTTTAATAGGAATCAGTCTTATTTTCCACCAGGATATGAATGGACAAAACTACTATGCAACCACGGCTGTATTTAATGTGTTGGATATAAAGATGCATCTTACTTGATCAGGTATAAGTGGTCACCTGTTGAGGAGCAAGAGGTGAACTTCAAATGTGGGAACAAAGACTATTATGTTCTATTAGTGGTGGGATGTTTATGGAGTCACACCTTAGAAGTAGTAAAGAATGTCACTTTCTGAGGTGAACTTTGTGTAGTTAGAGAAATGAGATATATCTCCACATTACTGCTGTGCAGATAAAATCTCAAGGAACAAATTTCCTGTCCTTGTTTCCTATCTTCAGATTTTGATGCAACAATGAAGAGTGATAAAATAAAATTCTGAAATATTACAGGCAATAGAGAATGCACCCTGTAGTCCTTAAGCTTATCTCCAGATAATTCTTAACACTTTTCCCTTAGTATTTGCCCAGTACTGTGTGGCATTAGATTTGTTAACTACACAACAAGAAAGTTCAAGTGTATTTATCAACGCTTTTTGATAAGCTTAAGTAAATATATCAATATTTATACAAAATGAATGCCTAATTTCAGAGAGTCACAAAAATAGCTGTCATTTAAAGTTATTCAACCTAAGATTTTGTCTGGAAAAGTCTGTCTTAGAATTGAAAACATAATCAAATCATTTAATACAGAAATCTTAGTTTCAATCTTGTTTTGTTATTGTACTGTGTAAATCCAGCTTAATTTACACAGTGAGTTTCACTGCTTATGAGAATTTGAATAAGCTTTTCATTAGTGACATGATCCATACATTTCTTAACAAACTTGTAATGAGAATGACCAAAAGTGGGAAATGGAGAAAAAAAAATTATGTTGCACGGTTGAGAATATTCTTCTAGCCATTGGAGAGGTGGCTCTCCTTAGCTGAACTTTATTTGGTAAATGCCTCTATTAACTGATCTCCCTTTGATGCATTTGGCAACTCTGGGCTAATTGGCACTTTAACAGCCTATGAAGCCTTGTTTGTTTCCTCCGATTAACATCCAAGTTCAAAATGCTTATCAGGTACTACTCAACTGGATTACTCATCATTTCTGATTCCTTGCATTTCTTTATATTACAGATTATTAGGGAAATATTTTGGTTGTTTTTAATTTTTGCCAGAAGAGGAAATCTGTAAATTGAAAGGGATCACCAGTTGTGAAAAAAATTGTACAGACACCAAAACATAACTGGATTAATATTTGTCTTTCAAGGAAACAAATTTTGGAACTATTCATCAGGGAAAACATAGACACCCAAACACAGAAATAAAATCTGCATTTTTCTTTGCAAATTTAAAGAAGCTAATAAATAGAATTTCCAAGGGGAAAAGACTGATGGTAGCACTGAATATCCAGGCAAGCATCTCATTCATGCTGAAATTCAATGAAAAATTATGAGATATCTAACAGCTCTTACACATTTGGAGAAACATTACTTAAAGGAGTACTGTAGCCAACCAAAGGTGCCTGAAATAACTCAATATAGAAAGAAAATGTTATTTTTAAAAAGTGGAAGTAAACAACTCAAGAAATCAGTGTCAAGTCTAAATTGCTATTACTAATATAATTGTTATATGCTACAATTTAAAACAATTCTTAACAAAATATGATATACATCTAGTAGGCATTGCATCACCTCTGATAAATTAATAAATACTCTCTGATCACTCTTGAAACAAATATCTCATAGTAAAGGAAAAATATTTTTGGTGTCTCTAAAGCCTTTTTCTTAAGGAAGTCTTCTCACACATTGGGTTGTGGATACAAACACCAACCATGACTTTTTATATTTTCATGAGTTACTCATTATTATCAAGTTCGAATTAAGATTGTCCAGAGAACCTCTCTTCCAGAAGTGTTGCTTTACTCCTCTGTAAAACTTTAGAAAATTCTTGAAACAACTCCTTTAATGCTTAAAACAACATTTTAATGAAGAAGAGAATCTGAAAAGGAGCAAACAGTGTTTTTTCTTATGTATATGTCTAAAGTTTTTATATATTTTATATTTTTAGTAAAAAAGACTACAAGAATCTAAGGAATGCATGCCATAAATTTAATCCATGGTGATTGTTCAGCTCTGTTTAATTTGCCTTCCTTGAAGCATTTATTTATTTTTTTAAGTAGGCTTTACACCCAACATGGGGCTTAAACTCACGACCCTGAGATCAGGAGTCGCACGCTCTACCAACTGAGCCAGACAGACACCCCTAAAAAATTAGGGGAAAGTATTTATTTATTTTTTAAAGTAGGCTTTTCATTTGCCTTCTTTGAAATGGCTTCATAGACTCCCCTAGAGAGTCATTCTCTTTTTATATTTTGTACCAATTATCTTCCAGATCAAAGGATAGGAACTTCTGGGAAGACATTAACCTAAATGAGAACACCAGAGACTCACCTCTTTCGATATACCCTTTTTAAAAATCTCACGAGTGCCCAAGATTGTAGGTGGGGTTGGAACTGGCAAGAATGCCTCCTGAAACTAAAGAAAAGATTCAGGCATATTTTACAGTAACTTAGAAATTTCTACAAATTGTTCCACCCATGCTACAGTATACAAAGCAGATTTCAGGCACAGTTAAAGAGTTTTTGTCTAAACTGAAATGTCTTCCTGTGACACAGGTGATTGAGGGTTATACCCAGAGAGACACCCACATGCAGATTTAGAAACAAATAAACCTCCATAGACTGGAAAATGAAGTTGAGGAGTATCAGAAAATGTAAAATTTTTCTTTTAATTCTGTACTTCTAATGCTTTAGAATCTTAGGAGCAGAAAAAAATTTAGGAGCAGATTTCATGTGATATGTATTAGGGTTATGAAGAGTGAGGCCCCATCCATTACTAGGACATACTTATGAATTTCTTTATGCCTTTTTTTCATAAAATATGAATTTAGTAGCAATTTCAAATACTGCATTATGGATGAATGACGTTTGTTGAGAGATTAGAGATGAAAGAATAAAATTACACTTATTTTAACATGTGCATACAACTAGCCTATTTTTAGACTCCGAGGAATTACTGGAAATAAGGATATATAACAAAATGTGTAACAGATGATAAACAATTGTTTGTTAATATAGCTTAAAGTCTCAGTGGAATGATTTTCTGAAAATATATAATCTGCCAAACTGTTAAAATTAGCA
This sequence comes from Eumetopias jubatus, assembly GCF_037043125.1. Classification (NCBI taxonomy): domain Eukaryota; kingdom Metazoa; phylum Chordata; class Mammalia; order Carnivora; family Otariidae; genus Eumetopias; species Eumetopias jubatus. Next base: position 130,482,511 of record NW_028274809.1, on the reverse strand, counting down.
GAAGATCTGAATGTACCCACACTTTAGGGAGATAGGAATTTTATAAATTACTAGCACATATAGGACTCAAAGCATGGTTACAATTTGACAAAAAATATCTCAGGGGGAGGGAGATGACATCTACTCCATGTCATTAATATTGGACTTCAATCACCAGAAGCCATAGGTCATGGTTATTCTTTTTCATCCAGCGTCTCTCTCTCTGCGAAGTCCTTTCCTTACATTCTGTCTTGGTGACTTTGCACTGTTGGTAATTATTTTTTTACCAATAGCTGATTTCATGTACTTTGACTGTTGCATTATATTTGGAAATTTTATATATATTTCCTCTAGGAAAAATAGGAAAGCATATGCCTCCTTCCCTTATGTCTTCCTAAAGCAACAGTTGTGAGTCCAAACCCATTTTGTACTGATGATGATCTTTAAAATATATTCAAGGCACATGCAACACTGACATTCTATATTATCTATGATAGTAAAATCTGCGGGAAACTAGAACTCATTTATCATTAATCCTAAATATCAAATAAAGCATAAACGAGAAAGATATGCATTAAAATGTCAAACTAGAAAAAAAATGTATATAATTTAAACTAAGTAATAATTTTAAGCTCTCTTCTCGTTCCAAATGGAGATTCTGCTGGGGGAAGCTGCATCGCAACAGGCCTAACTGGCTGCTCCTTTCAACCCGGCTGATGGTCTTAGAACTTTTAGCTTTGCTGAGGTGTCCTAGAAAATGTTGAGGAATATGAAATAATACCACTGTCATTCCTTTTTAAGTACCATTTAGATTTCATGTCTCCCTAAATTCACTACTTCTATATGTATTATAAACAGTTTCTAGTGAAAGTCACCTAGAAACTTCAGATAGATAATTGTGAGACATTAACTGATAGTTCTTGGTGCTGGAATCAATCAAACCCACCTTTTCTGCCTCTGACATTGTCTGTAACTATTCTAAGAGACTTCCTGTTGTCTACTACCCTTAATTCAATCATCTATCACAAGCAAGTTTCTGCATACCTAATAACTCCTCGTGTTAATGCTATAGCTTATTGTAGTGTGTGGCAAGACATTTTAAGAAACGTAATCCAGGGTGCCTGGGTGGCTCAGTCCTTAAGCATCTGCCTTCGGCTCAGGTCATGATCCCGGGATCCTGGGATCGAGTCCGGCATCGGGATCTCTGCTCTGTGGGAGGCCTGCTTCCCGCTCCCCCTGCTTGTGTTCCTGCTCTCGCTATGTCTCTCTCTGTCAAATAAATAAATAAAATCTTAAAAAAAAAAAGAAACGGTAATCCAAATTTAAGCTAAAATTCAAGTATGAGTGTTATTCCCAATGAGTATAACGCACGAGGGGTACTGACTTGATCCAGAGAATACTTTCTGTTTGACCCCAGTTTAAGGGCTTGGTTTCTTGCTGTTGTTCATAACTAGATTTGAATTTCTGCTTCTTGTCTTCTTTAGTAGTGGGTCAAGCACTTTCATGCACATGAGCAAAAGGTGCTGCTTCCTGGAACTGCAATGCCGGGGCCCTATCCCCTGACCAGCACATCACCGGGGCCCTATCGCCTGACCAGCACATACAGGCCCCTATTGCCTGACCAGCACATACAGGCCCCTATTGCCTGACCAGCACATCACAGGGTCCCTATCGCCTGACCAGCACATCACAAGCTGCGCCTCAGACCCCACTTACTCTCTCCATCAGGCATCCTTCTGCAGAGCACGCCCTGCGCCCTGAGCGCAGTAAATCCATTGGGAACCAGTGACAAGCTAATCTGTCAGAAACCATTAGAGTTCACACATATGTAGGTGAGACCTGAAGTGGCATCAGGCCTTTAAGGGTGTGTCTTAAGTTCTAGCATTTGCTTAGCCTTGTTGATGGTAGGAATCCAAGGGAAACGAAGTCAGGAAAAGAGCTCAAATTCTCCTCAGGCACTTGTGTGCATACAACCAAATGAAAAAGATAATGAATAAGGACATCTGATGAGACCCCTTGAGAAGCTAGATACAGTCCCCTTGTTTCCTCTGAGCTGCCATATTCCCTTCTGCGGCCCTACCCCTCCCAGTGCATCACCCAGCGAAGAGGTGCAGGATGCAACGACAGCCAGGGGTCCTCTAACTTCTAACCAGGTAGAGAAGACTGCATCCTAAATGGCTTGCCCCCTCTTCTGGGATTCTAACTGACCTGTTCCCAGCAGGTCACACAGGGATGTTTACCCCAGGTGGCAATATATTTCCAGGCCTTCCCAGTGACCCGTCTGCCTTTGGACTAACCTTCTCTGTTGTCTGGAATTTCGGTTTTGTCACCCTAAAGCTCCCCTACATTCTCAGGCTCCTGTGTAAGTGTTCCCTTTACCTTATTTTATAAAACCCCAGGGTCCCAGCTTGGATATCCCTTTCCCATCACACTCTTCAAGAGATTGTTTATAACCTTGCACCTCCTACACCTCAGAGCCTGGAATGAGTTAAACAGGTTTATTTTATAAACTAAATGTGACTTTATTCTTTCTCACACTGCGCCTGCAAGCCCTTTTTCTCCACTTGTTCTTCCCTGCCTCTTGGTAAAATACAGCATCTACAGATTTTTCTGGTGATCCCCAGGTAACAGAGAGCCCTCCAGTCAATTTTAAATGATGTAATGCCAGTATAGTTTAGTGATGACATAAATCTAAGACTCCTCTCTCCTAGTTTGTGACTACTTCAGGCTTACAAATCTGTAGGTTAGAAAGGGACTGTGATTGGCTTCTTCATTATTTTTGAAGCATCTTTGCCTCCACATGTCAGCTGCTGTTTGGGTACTCTACTGGATTCTAGTAGAGGGAGGGAGGAGTAGTAACAGAAAGTACTTGGCTGGTACATTTATAATCTACAGTGTTACATTCTGGATCTAGCAGATGGCCAAAACTCACCCTTTCTACTTTTGGTGGCTTCTCAGGAGATGTTCCTAATCCCTGGATACTTCTTACTTCTAGCATCTTTGCCCTGAGAAATTCTGTCTGACCCACCATGAATAATTCCGGCTTATTCCTTGTTTCTTAGGTGTTCACATTCTCGGGGTCATTTGAAATTCCCAAGTGGGCCTCTGGAATAAAGCACTCTTAAGATGACTCATTCTGGTTCTCTTGAGAAGGGCCATGTCTGGCCACAGGGGAATTATCCATACATTCTTGTAGCATCATGTCTTAAAGGAGGGTGAATAATAGTCTTGATTTACCCAGGACATCCCCCATTTTAGCTGTGAAAGTCCCATGTCCCAGTAAATCCTTCAGTCCCGGGAAAACCAAAACTGTTCATTACTGTGCCTAGAGATCCAGGAAAACCCTCCCCTTTCTGAAGCCATTTACGGGCAGACATGAGCACAGTCTCTCACCTTAAAATCTACTAGGCGGAAGCCAGATGGATACTTGCGTCCATATCACTCAAAGCCTGAGGACTAGTGCTAAACTCCCACCAGGCAGTTCTGAAGATATCTTATTTTGACTTAATGAGGAGGAGGCATCCACTTCCTCTTCTCACTAGGGAGTGGAAAAGAAAACACAGTACATGCGAAGAGGGTCTCCAAACCAATGGGTGATGGGCTAATGCTGGCATAACTTGTTTCTCAATCTCTAAAATGCCCTGTGTACATGATCTTGCACTTTTCTTAGAATATGGGGTTACTTGGAATCAGTTGTGCTGCTGTTGACTTTTGAGATCTTTGCCAAACCCTTGGGCAGTAAGAATCATATTTCTAAGATGGAATTCTCTGTGCTCCCATTGTTACTTTCAAAAAATGTCAATCCCGGGCGCCTGGGTGGCTCAGTTGGTTAAGCGACTGCTTTCGGCTCAGGTCATGATCCTGGAGTCTCAGGATCGAGTCCCGCATCAGGCTCCCTGCTCAGCAGGGAGTCTGCTTCTCCCTCTGACCCTTCCCCCTCTTATGTGCTCTCTCTCTCTCTCTCAAATAAATAAATAAATAAAATCTTTAAAAAAATGTCTATTCCTTCTTTCAACAGGTCAACTGTGACTTTGAAATGAGTGATAGCAGATGGTACCATTGATAATCCTTTGTTGCTTTTATCTGTCACTCCCAGGTTAGAACAGATACATTTATTTGTATTTTATTTCTGATCACTCAACTTCCAGCCCACAGGGAAAGGACATCTTTAAAACAAATCCTATGTCCATACTCCATTCTAGAAAAACAAGGTACAGTAGTGCATTTAACCAGACAGATGTTCTTAAAACACCTGCAGATAATGTAATGATAACTTTTACCCTCATGGTCAGGTAAATAATCATCTGCTATCTACCACCAGACATCTATAGCATAATTTTTTAAAATTTTCTTTTGTTACCAAAAAGGATAATGTTAATTATAGAGGTGAAACCTAAAACAAGTGGTTTAGTGGTTCTTTGAGAGTTAGTCTTGTAGAAAAATACGGTTGATTCAGGAGGAAAAAAAAAATCAGAATTTATTCATTTTAAAGGATATATAATAGTAGCTAAAGCATATGCTGGTTTTATTTGCCCAAATGTATTATTAATATATTCAATCCTATGTAGGGAGTGCATTAGAAGGTGTAGAAGCTGAGAATATACTATATAAAATACATGAGAAATTTATAGAACCAAAGACTCAAATAATTCATAGATGCTATTTGTAGATAACCACTCCCTTTGTGCCCTAGATGGTTAAGGGGCACAAGATTTTAATTGTGCGCATGGGCTGAGATCTCAAATCTATCACATGGTGGTTGCATGGCCTTTGACAAATCAGTCTCAGTGACTGTCAGGCTCCAACCTCCTAATGATGAAGGATGTTCCTGAACAATCTGTGTTTTCAAAACACAGTATAGAGATAATGATTTGGGGGGGCAGAGAAAGACATCATATTAATAGTAGGTAGTCAATAATATAATTTTAGCCAGTCTTACCTAGATGGCATCTCGCAGGGACTGATCACAGTTAGTGGAAATGTGATGCTGTGATCCTCCTTCTCTTAGGAAGAGCAATGGACAAATAACGTGTCAGAGTCACTGAGCTACTTTCAGTTCATCCCTGGCATAACTGAGCCAGTACTTCTTTTGGGTGGGATGCTGTCAGAAAACACAAGCTGGGTAAATTCTTACAACAGCCAAGGCACATATTCATGAAATTTCAGAAAACTGAAGACAAAAAAAAAAAAAAAAACCTGTGAGGAAAAGCAGGTCACATGAAAGGGATTCGGTGCCCAAATCACTGAGTACTTTTTAATAGCAACCCTGGCAGCCTTGAGACATTGGAGATATCTCTTCAAAAGTTTGAGGCAAGAATATTCCCAACCTAGAATACTATCCTAAGCTAATATTAATTGACTGTGAAGGTAGAGTGGTAACAATTTCATATATGTAAGGTCTCAGAAAGTTCACTTTGTATGCATTCCTTCTCAGGAATCTACCAAAAGTCATGTCACGCAATAATTAGGAAGTCGGTTTTAAAAGGTAAAGACATAGGATACATAAAAGAGAAGATCCAAAACAATAGATTATGGATATGAAGGGGCTATCCCAGGGAAACAGCCATGCGCCTAACTTCGAGAACAGTCAAAAGTGCAATTTATCTGAAGCTCTCGGAGAGATAATTCCAAGAAGAAATCAACGTAGTACCTCGTGCATCTGAATGGCTTAAAGCAAACTTAGACAATTGGTGGGAAGCCAGGGCTTGCATTAATACTGATTGTTTAGTAAACTGAACAAATGAAAAATAAAACAGGGATTAGCAGACCTAGGAAAATAAAAACGTACAAACAATAACAAAACAGAATTGTACAAGAACAGAAATAGTAATTATACAATATATGTTTCAGCTGTGAATAGCACTTTTGTGATCTCAGCGATGCCTGTACAGAATATGGATTTAAACAAATTTATCATGTAGCAATATTGGGAGGATAAAAATATTAAATGCATTTGTGTGCATGTTTGTATGAAATTAGAAGGAGGGATTGAAATTGGGAGGTCAAGAGAAAATGTCTCCTGTTGGAAAACAAGACCAAGTCCTATAAATGAGTTTAATAGCACTGTGGAGGTAAATGCCAAATGAATAAGTTAAGGAACATCACGTATGGTTGCTTTTGGGGAGGAATATGAAGGAAGTGGAACATAAGGGACTTCTCTTTCTTCTCCGTTTGGTCCTCATCCATTCTCTGTCTTTGCCTGTCCTCCTCAGCCTTTCTGGGAGGCTGACCTCTATGGTTTACAATATCCATCAGTCTCCCTGGACTCATGGAAGATCTAAGTATCACCAGGTGGGAGGAGAGGGAGTATTTGCTTCTGCTCTTCCTGCCCTCTGGCTTGTGTCTCTCCTCCTTAGTGTCCCTTCTGCTACCCTGACTTCTCACCTAACTAGATTTAATAGATAATTGCAAAGTTTACACAAAATTAGTAAGCTGTATATAACCCATGTTTACTTTTACTTTTTCATTTGAAGTACTATAAAAACTGACTTTTGGGGGCAGCTGATACTTAAGGTATATTTAGAATAAATACTTGCATATTTGCTTGATGTAAAAGGTGAAAGTTTGAGTATTTGTCTGGGAGAAATAAGAGACCTGGACTATTCCTGAAAGTTCATTTGTAGAGTCGCCTCTGTGTTCTGGTGGTGCAGGTAGACAGGGGCATGTTTGAGGACTTCTGTCAAGATTCCTGAAACCAGACACTGCTCAGAGATATCGAGAGACTTCCTACTGTCAACCCCTGGAATCCTTCCCTGATCCACTCTCAACTGACTCAATGAACACACGCACCCGAACACACTCTCACACACACACTATGAAAAAGAGCCTAAAGACATGTACCTTGCCTTGGGGTATGGTAAAATGGAGAGGTAGGAGGCCTCGATCATGTGACAAATTGCATTGCTCTACATTAAAGAAGACAGGTCAAATGCTCTGTACAATAATCTTAAAGGGTTATTGCTAATACACGTGAGCTGCTACAGTAGACTTACCAGCACACCTACTTTAACGCTGTCCCCAAGTGGTGATGCTGAAAAAGCCGTGTTGACCTGTCCATATTTACTGGCACCTCTAGGTAATTGGAGAAAGTGGAAATCGGAATGCCTGTTATGATGGTTGCTGGGGAATAACGCTGAAAGGGGCTGCCATGATATCCTCTAAAAATGGTAGTTAACAAGAACAGGATAAGATGAAATGAGACAGGGAGAATCCTGACAATGATTGTAGTTGACAAATACTCTGGCACTGTCTCAATTGAACATAGTGTATGGTACACATTTAGTTTACCCTGAATAGTGGCTCTTTACTTGCTTAATTATCTCTTTCTCCAATTGCCAATCCAAGAAGACACTGGCAACCTATTTTCATGTTCGTGTTTGGAAAATGCTCATGTTATTCTCTGCTTAAGCCTTCTTCATTTTTTCCCCAAATTATCTCAATTTGCTTTAAGATCCAAATCTTCTATTTTTCTGGTAGTTGTGGATAATCATTTCAAAAATAATTTCTGCAACTTGCATGGCTCATTAAATGCTGAATAATAAAACCAGATTCATTTTCATATTTCACATCTGAATGTCTCATCATAGTTAATAATACTTGGGAAAATCTATAAATTGGAAAAAAAGTTCAATTTAGGAAACACAGTATATCTTAATAAATTGTGCCCTTGCCTTCTCTACTTTTCTACCCACTGTGCTCACCATCTTAAGAGTTTAAACTGGCTGATTTTTATACTGCCCCCTCATCTCATGCCAGAAACATTTGTTGAACACTTAGTGTTTCTCAGGAACAATGCTGAGGAATTCTCAGAGAACTAGGAGACGGGTCTGTGACAACTGACCCTGGGTCCAGTGCTCAGTCAACCACCTCATACAACCTCCCTTCTAATAATTAGCTGTCCAAGATACTCCATCATCCTGAAAGTGAAACTCAAAACTAGTTCCCTATTTTGAACAAGGTTGTGGCAGGACAAAAACATACCTGTCTTCTTTATGTGAAGTAATGTAGTCTCCTTAGTGAGGAACAGGTTGGAGAAATACAGTGTTATCATAGTAGAGACACATAGCAAAGGAGACTGTGTATATGTGATTGAATTATGGATCTTAAAATGGAGAGATTATCTTGGATCATCCAAATGGATATCCCAATGTAGTCCCAATGTCATCAGCAGGGTCCTAATAAGAGGTAGGAGGGATGGTCAGAATCAGAGAAAGAGATATAATGAGAGAAGCAGAAACTGAGTGATGCAGCCAGGAGGCAAGGAAATGTGGGCAGTCTCTAGAACCTGGAAAAGGCCAGAAAGGAATGGGTTCTCCCCTAGAGCCTCCAGAGGGAACACAGCTCCGACATCACCTTGATTATCAGTCCACTGAGAATGAGTTTGTACACCTGACCTCCAGAAATGTAAGAAAATAAATCTGTGCTGTTTTAAGCCACTGAGTTTGTGGTGATTTTGTTGTAGCAGCAATAAGAAATAAATGTAGCTCCCTCCCAGTCAGTCAAGCACAAGCCTTCTTCTGTGTGACTGGCCAGTATATGAGACTATAGTGCAAACAGAAGCAGTCTGCTTTCTTTCACGGAGGTGCAAAATACATTTCCTCTTCACGGGCCTCTGTTCCCACCCACCAATACGTAGGGGAGGGTGTTCATTGACTCCCAAGTCAGTGTTTCACAGCATTCAAAACTACTTGGTTTCTTCTTGTGTTTAGGAACTATATTTTAAGGCCATTTTACTTGCATTTTTTATCTGTGTAAATTCAGGTGATAAAAGCATATTGATAAGCACAGGACCTATAATGATAAAATGGAAAATAAAACTGGGGCACCTGGATGGCTCAGTTGGTTAAGCATTCGACTCTTGATTTCAGCTCAGGTCATGACCTCAGGATCGTGAGATCGAGCCCCGGTTCGGGTTCCACGCTGGATGTGGAGCCTGCTTAAGATTCTCTCTCTCCCTCTCCTTCTGCCCTTCCCTTCACTCCCTCTCTCTAAAAAAAAAAAAAAAGAAAAGAAAAAAAGAAAAAAATGGAAAATAAAACTAACAGATTTTCCCATGCATTCTAGTGGCCTTGGGGAACCCTTTGTAAAACAGCTAAAGTTTGTTCCATGAAGTCCTTAAAGAATAAGGAAACCTCCATATCTCTTACTGTACCATTAAGATATTCTAGAAGAAAACAAATGCAGTGTGTATAATGGGTGGATTCAGAGCGATAAGTAGATGCCTGAACTTTCTCTCTTAGTCATCACCAGTCAGAATAATCTTGTCTTCCCTCAAACTTCTAGAAAAGTCACATTATAGTTGGTCATTTATTGGCACTGAGGAAGGCCACCTAACATAATGAAAAGCCATCTTGATGAGGAATTATGGGTACTGAGTTTTAACTTTGGCCCAGAAAGACTGTGTGACTTCAGGCAAATATTGAACTCCTGAAGAACTCAGTTTATACAAATAATAAAGGAGGCAAGGAGGATCAGATATTTCCAAGGTTTTTCTTCATCTCTTAGAATTCTGAATTTGTATGATTCTGGTGGACTGTTTTATACTATAATTTCTTGTCATTTTCCACTTTCCATCCAGGAACATATCATGTTTACTTTGTAACCACTTTGCAATTTTGCAAATTATTGTGAGATTTACATATATAAAAATTTTTGAGACAACTAGCCGAGGACCTGGCATATAATAGGCACTCCATATAAACCATAGGTGGGTACCTAGCTTACTACAGACAGATGACACAGACTTAATGGATTATACATGCCTAAGTACATAATGGTAAAAGATGGTGTCATATACTTCTTTGAGTGTTTCACGTACACACTAGTTTCCAGAAGAACACAGGAGATGCATCACTCCAAAACAATCTTCCTTTTTGTGTTTATAGCACTATAGCACTCTAGGGACCAACTACAACCAGATGTTAGGTGGAAACTGATAAACAATAAATGGAAAACAAACTAGATAAATTAAAAAAAATGAAAAAGAGAGAGATTAGTCTTGTATAGATAGAATAATATATATAGTATACATTGTACTATATATGGTATATAGTATGTATAATATGTATATATACATATTTATAAAAGATTTATATAGTATAAATATATATGTAGTATAAAGATATCTTTATACTATGTATATATTATAGTGTATATATACAGTGTAAGTATAAAGTATATATATAGTATAAAATACAAACAGCATATATATACTATAAAGGTAATCTGTTTGGTGAGGTTAGACTCTAGTCTTTCCCCTTAATTCTAGAAAATTCTTCCTAGAGTCTTATTTTTTCCTGCATTTAAATTTCTAGAAATACAATCCATCTCAGGCTTTTCACGAACATGAAGGAATAGGAAAGATAAATTCTGCTTTTTTTTCTTTTTGGTTAATCTTTCTACAGGTAGCTATTATTTCCAAAATCATAATCTTTTTAATTTTCCTTAAACACTATGTGGTTTTCCTCCAAACGCATTTTATGTAAATGGTTTCATCAAGAAATAATTTGTAAACCATACGTTGTACATATTTAGAGTGCACAATTTGATAAGTCCTGACATATTGCTAAATCAGTGAAATCTATCACCACAGTTAAGGAATCGAACATCCCTCTCAGCCCCCAAATTTTCCTCCTGCCCCTGTGTGGTTCTTCCATCCAGCACTCTCTGCTGTCACCAGCAGGCAGCCATTGATCTGCATACCTGTCACCTAGGTCAGTTTCCATGTTCTAAATTGTATATGAACAGAAGCACATGTAGATACACATTTTTGTGTGATTCATCTCTGTTATTGCATGTATCCATAGTTCATTCCTTGTTATCACTGAATAAAATTTCATTGTACAGATACACAACAACTTTTTTTCCCATTCAGCTATTGATGGACATAGGGGTTGTTTCTAGGTTTTTGCTATTAAAGACGAATCTCCTGCTAACATTCAGGTAAAAGCGTCTGTATGGAGACCTGCTCTCATTTCTCTTGAGTAAATACCTGGAAGTGAAATGGCTATCCTATGATGGTGAAACAAAAAGGCCTCTTCAAAGTAAGTGTACCATTTTCGTTTCCATCAATAGTTTTACCAATTCTGGCTATTCCCCACTGTCTCCCAAACTTGGTATAGCCTGTCCCTATAATAGTTCATAACGGTATCTCATTTTTCTACTGTTCACTTTTATTAGTAACTGACGATGCAGTGGCTCTCATCTTGGTGATAAATCAGGAAGGCAAGAGTAGTTTTTTAAAAAATATAAAGTACTGATCACTTTTCTCAGAATTGCTGAATTGTTTTTTATTTCAATAAGCAGTCCAAGAGATTGTCATGTTGTGGCTCACAGCACTTTCTCAGAACCTCTCCTGTAATCATATAGTATATCTTCAGGAAAATAAAAAAACAACTCTAAGAAATTCACTGTCTATGGGGATTTCCTCCTCTTCCCTCCCCGACACTGAAATACAGGACATATATTAAATAAGGACTAATGAAGAAAACAGCAAGTTAGCCTGAATATTCCCCACCAGTTGGGCTAAACTTCAGACAGAATCTTCTTCACTATGTGCTGGACTTCCTTTTTCTGAGAACTATTAACTTTAGAAAACTTGTAATACAAATGATTCTCTGCACCTTGGAATTGTAAATATTCTCCCAGCTCTTGACAGTTTTATACCTCAGGAAGGTCTTTCTCAAGGACCCGAAAGCCACCCCTTTGAATGTAATCCTCAGGAAAATAGTACCCCTGTTTCCCAGTCTCTGTGGGAAGGTAGGAGCCTAGCTTTGATAAGCACCAGTGCAGTTAGGAAACAGAGATGGCCTAATTACATTGATCAACTTCATCCCTAGTATCCTTCAGTATTTCCCCTCTACTTCCGGTATTTGACACTCAACCCAAGATCTTAAAACTCTCCTGCCTTTCGTCTCAGCAGAGTTGAGTTCAATGTCTCTTTTGTCTTGAATAAAGTATCCCTTGTTTATTTAACTCTGGAAATATCTCTCCATTTCCCACAAAGTTTTAAGATTAGAATGCTTAACGAACTCCTTTTTTCAAACTAATGAAATTTTATTAAGTCCATAGAGACTTCAATTTGATTTTGACACTGAAGGAATCTGATCTCATTTTATTTCTTCAGATCCAAAACAGGGAGAAAAATACAAGGAACAGGTGTGTGATCCTATCTGATTTACAGGCTAATTACAGCCAAGTTCCTTATTAAGCATGAATGGGAGCATTAATGGGAAGATAACAAATAAATAGCTTTGGGAAAGAATTAGCAGGCAGAAGGAAAGGGCAGTAAAGAACCTCCTGCAGTTGTCCAGGCAAAATGCAGAACTACCACCTGATCACCTGTGAGGAGGTCCCCACATATCGTCTCTGTTGGAGGTGATTTGTGTAAGCAGAAACATTAGAAAGAGTGCATTTAAAAAAATACATATCTAGAAAGTTTAAGGAAATTTTAGTGTATAAAATTTTCTTGATTATTATAGAAACATGGGGCTTCTGCATGTCTTTTACAGAGCTTAGAGCCCTTCAGGAAGAATGATTTTTAAAAGAGAAAAATGCATACATCATTTGGAGTCTGAGAAAATCTTGTCAAATTTTCCATTTGAAATGATAAGGTTAATATTATAAATAAACTTTCTTCTCTATTTCTGTATGTATGAACTCTTACTTATATTATTAGTATTATCATTTTTGGATTTTTAAGAGAATTTCTGACAGTATTCTATTAGCATTTTGTTTAGGATAACCCCAAATAACAACACTTCTTTATTTAAAATATAATTTCCTTTTACAGAATCAATACTTTGATTTCTGAAAACATCACGCCAACATGCCAACATAATGGTAGTGTCTTATATATGAATAACGTTTAACAACTTTCTTAATGTGGTTTGCCACAACTCTATAGAATTGGTCATCTCCATTTTAGAAAAGCTATTTTGGCCAGTGTAGATGTAGCTCATAAGTAGTAAAACCAGTTCTAAAACACAAGCCTCTTGGATAATTAGATACTGTATGTGACATCTTATGTTTCCATTTATTCAGCATAGCATTTTTGTCTCAAGAATTTTAGGTTCTGGAATCTTAACTACCTGGTACGTGAGAATTCTATAGCAAGAGGCCAGAGTTTGTAAGAGTCACAAGATTAATTCATAGCTTGGAAGTAGGATCAGAAAATTATGGAAATGCAAGAAAGCTTAGAAATTATCCAATCCAGCTAATCCTTTCTTAAACTTTAGAAACACTGCTGAGAATCTTATATTAACCATTTTGCTAGTATGTAGGTGAATATACACAAACTCGGACATAATTGTATACAAGCAGTGTGGATATTGGACTAAAGCCCTCAGTGTCAACTACCATCATTATGCTATTAATACAAGAGTTAGTCTTATTTTTCCCTTGTACTACACATGTCAGTTTCATTAAGTTTTTAGTCCTTAAAAAAAGACGATGATGCTCTGAAATCAGATAAGCCACTTTTTAAAATTGTAGTTATAAATGTGTTATTTTTTGTATTTAAATGTTTTACTTTCTAGTAGTTTTAGATATAACAAAAATTGCAAAGATAGTGCAGAAAGTTCCTGTATACTCTGCATCGTATTTTCCCAGTTGTTATATATTTTATATTGCTATGGTACATTTGTTACAACTAATAAACCAATAATGGTGCAATATTATTAAACTAAACTTTACACTTTATTAAGATTTCTTTAGTTTTCCCTGATGTCCTTTTTCTGTTTCAGGATCCAATCCAAGTTACCACATTACATTTAGTCATTATGCTTCCTTAGGCTCCTCCGGGCTGTACTAGTTTCAGACTACCCTTGCTTTTGATGATTTTGACAGCTTTGAGGAGTACTGGTCAAGACTTTTTTAGAATGTCCCTAAATTTGGGCTTTTCTGATTTTTTTTTTCTTATGGATAGACTGGGGTTAGGAAGGCTTTTGGAGGGGAGGGGCTCGTGGGGAAAGGCCAGGTAAGTGAAGTGCCATTCTCAAGACATTGTGTCAAGGGTACATGGTATTAACATGACTTGTCATTGATTAGGTTCACCTTAATCATCAGGTCTCTATGCTGTAAAGCTATTTACCCCAACTCTTTTCCTACTATATCCTTTGCAAGCAAGTTACTAAGTGTAGCCCAAATTTGGGAGGTGGGGAGTTATGCTCCACCTCCTCAGTGAGGGGATTATCTACATAATTATTTGGAATTCTTCTGTATAAAAGACTTGTCTATTCTCTGTCATTTCTTTACTTATTCAATCATTTATTTTTATCAGTATGAACTAATGGGTAATTATTTTATACTTTGGGTTACAATTCTGTACTTCATTTGTTGTGTTCTTCCTTTTTCTCCAGCTTTGGCCATTGGGAGTTCTTTCAGTTAGATCCTGTGTCCCTTGGACCTGCCGTTTCATTTTACTTCTTGAGTACTTCCTTACTTTCTGACACTATAAGATGCTCTGGGTTCCTTTGTGTATTTCTTGGCTGGGTCCTAGAAATCAGCCATTTCTCCAAGGAGCTCTGGTTCTTTTTATTGAAGAATGTTACTGGAAACCAAGATCTGGGCACTGATGTACTCATCACTTTTGGGGTGTCATTGCTTCCAGGCTATCTGAGCAGACAGAGCTAGGAAACATATGTATGTATAAAACTCACATATACCTGCAAATCTATACGTATTTTTGTGTCTATCCAATAGTATCTATTTTAAACTAAATAAGAGTTTATTCTCATGTCTCCAACTCTAACCCAGTCCCACATGGTTCATTCTGACCTTTCTCTCCTTGCTCATCTCTAACCTCCTACTCCAACAGTGAGAACCTGCTACTCCACTCACCATCCTTTGGCTTATTTGCTCAATGCCATATATAGGCATAGTGGTTTCAAAGTAGTTAAGCCTTACCCTTGTGAGAAAAAACTTTACCAATTCGAAGAAAGTGCTTAGTTATATTTCTTTTTGCTTTAGTCTTGTAGCTTCCAGTCATTTCCAAAGTTACCTAAATCAGCACCTCTTCTTCCTCACCTGCATCAGTGAAGTTATGTCATACACTTATAATAAAGCTGGATTATTTTGTGATATTTTACATTTTATTCTCCTATATGAGTTTTAATTTCTTTTAAGTTTGTTTTGAGAGATAGAGAGAGTGTGCACAAGCGGTGGGCTGGGGGAGGGGTAGAGGGAGGAAGAGGGAGAGAGAGAGAATCTTAAGCAGGCTCCATGCCCAGCACTGAACTCGAGGTGAGGGAAGGTGGGGAGGGGGGCTCGATCTCATGACCCTGAGATCATGACCTGAGCTGAAATCAAGAGTCCGATGCTTAACCAACTGAGCCATCCAGGTGCCCCGAGTTTTTAAAAATTTACACACACACATTAAATTTCATTCTTTGTGATTTAAAATTATATGGATTTTGACTCATGGAGAAACTAAGACTTTTCAAGCTCTCTATTAAATCTGGATAGTAGAGATAATAATATATAGTAATAATAATAACATATAGAAGCTAACAGGTGATGATGTGATGTGAGATGAGATGAGAGATGTGAGATGATAGTGGAGTGACAAAGTCTATGGGGGCAAAGATCCTCCTTCTTTACCATTGGAGTTCTGCACCTACCAAATTTCCTGGCTTATCGTAGGGGCTATTATTAGAGATCTTTTACTTAAATGTATTCCTTGATGACTGCAGATTTTGGTATCGCTATTCTCTTATATCACTCTTCCTCATCTAGACAATTTGAGATTTTACAGCTAGGAGCATGATCACATTGATAAGCATACCTCCTTTCCATAATATTTTTCTCTATATATTGCAAATCTAAACTATTTTTTAAGTTTTGCCTTCACAGAGTATGAATTATGAGTTTGCACATGCCTATCCTTTACTTCTCCTGTATTAAATGGTAGGGATTTCTGTTTCCACCATCGCAAGTATCTTTGTTTCTTTTAACTTTTTTAAAAATTGTTTTCCATTTGGTTTAGAATTAAGTTCCTCTAGTCATTTATTCAATTCTTAGAGAGATTAAATTATTACCACAGAAACGAAAACTGCTTTTAGCTGAAAAAACTCCTAACAGGTATCCAGGGAGTTGAAATTTCCCAGTGCTACTGTATCTGCCCTCTGGGTCTACTGTAATTTCCATTACACTGTCATTATAATAATAACTAATGTCATTAAAATCAGTCTTTGTTTATAAAGGCACAGGACAATTTCATTTGATTATCAGAATGAATCCAGAAATAAGTCTGAAATTCATTTTGTAGTTGATTTCAAAGATGTAAAGTGGGGTGCCTGGGTGGCTCAGATGGCTAGGCGTCGGACTCTTGATTTTAGCTCTGGTCATGATCTCAGGGTTGTGAGATCGAGCCCTGAATTGGGCTCCACACTCAGATCAGAGTCTATTTCTCTCTCCCTCTCCCTTACCCTAATCCCCATACCCCACTTGTGAGCATGCTCTCTCTCTGTCTCTCTCTCTCTGTGTCTAAAATAAATAAATAAATCTTAAAAAAAAGAAATGGATTTGTTCATATCATCATGCTAGTAAGTCATGATCTAAAATAGGAACACAGTGTTCTATCTCCAAATTTTGTGCTCTGTTTTAATTTTTTTTATTTTGACATAATAAAAGAAAAATATTTTGAGACAGAGAAGTTGCAGCAATAATACAAGAAAACCTATCTCCATATGTATGTTTCTCTGCAAAAATACAGATTTGTTTTCTTAACGGTTCAGAGTAAGTTGCAGACATGATGCTCCTTTACCACTGCATACTTCAGTGTGTATTTCCCCCAAACAAGTATGTTCTCTTACATAACTGCAGCTCAAACTCAGGAAGCTAACATTGATACAATAGTACTTCTAATCTTCAGATTTACTGCAGATTTTGTCAACAGTTCTTCTGCTCTTTTGATGACACCATCTCCTTCATCTGGTGTAAGCTACTCTCGGTTTTGCTTTTAATTTCAGCATCATCTATAGTCTCTCTGGGTTGATTTACTGTTAGATTCATTAATTTTCCTGCACATCTGTATGTCTTTTAACTAAGAGCTCAGTTCTCTTTTTGTCTTTTCTTAACAAGGCTATTCCTTTGCAATAGTGCATCTTTTCTCCTTGCCATGTTCTAGCACCCAGTCTCGACTCCTCTAGATTTGTTGATTTCTAGAGAACAATGTGAGCAGTGCCGTGTTGGGCTCTCCAGTTTGTATATTATCAATTATATTTAGAAGTCAAGTTGCCTATCTCTACTCAGTTAATATCAGGTAATATTGTTTTCCTGTATGAATCTCTTACCATCACTTCTATTTTACTTCCCGTGTTAAACTTGCTATTTGCATAGAAACTAGACTAATGTGTTTACCTAGAGTATTTTTTCCATCTGTCTACAAATTCAGTTTAAATTTCTCATTATCAAGTCATTTATCTCTGGAATAATACTTTTTCCATACTTATGACATAGCTTATTGGCAAGGGACAAAATGTATCAGTCTGGTATCTTGAGTCATAATTTGGAAATGCACATTTAAAAAATTCCATTTTCATACCCAGTGTTTTTATTCCCATACATTTCTTTCTCTTGTAGAGTTCCAATTGCCAGTGGGAACAATGACTAAAAACACCACCTGTGAATACTTGTCTTTATTAATGCCAAAGACTTCATAATCCCTAAAACATTCCTTTATTTTTTACTCAAACCATAAGGATAACAAGTAATTGATGGAATTTAAGTATCTTAAAAAAATGTTTCTTCTCTCTCAAATCTACATACCTGAAAAGGCAACATACCTACGGATTGACTATTTAGGGTCCTCATTCATTCATTCATTCATTCATTCATTCATTCATTCATGTGTTTAAGAAATACTCGAATTCTTAAATCCATATATCTACCTGACACTTTGAAAAGTGCATTACAAGAATAAACAAGGCAAGTGAGGAACCGCATTGAGCTTATATTATAGCCAGAGTTTCATACGATAAAGAAACAAGAAAGCAAGTATAACATACAATTTCTGGAACTAAGAAATGCTAACATGTATTATCTACAATTTTTATGAGAATTTTGTACTTCTTAGATATATTTTTTCCTCTAACATTTCCTACATCCTCATTTTAGTTCATATCCTTGACTTTGGTATTCTGGATAATTGAGTGGTTTTATTAAGTTCCTTCAACATTCATCAGTTATTATTCATCCATTTTAAGTTTATATTAAAGTGCACATTCAAAAAATGGCCATATTCTGAGTCTACTGATAAATCGATGTTCATAAAGTGAACTGAGTCATATAAACATCACTTATACCAAGAAATAGAATATTTAACAGCATCTCAAATGTTCCACTTTTGGCCCTCCTCAGTCATGTTTCTTCACAAAGATAACCACTGTTATAACTTTTATAGCCACAGAAGGCAGATGCTTAACTGACTGAGCCACCCAGGCGTCCCCCATAAGAGACTCTTATCTGTTCTCGAATTTTATACAAATGATTTTAAACAATATGTGCTGCTTTGCATCTGGCCTTTTACTCAATATCATCTTTATAAGATTCTTCCATACTGTTATATGCAGTGACAGTTTGTTAATTCTCAGTGCTGTGAAGCAGGGGCAGCAAACTATTCCTCACAGGTCAACTCTGGCCCAGTGCTTATTTCTGTAAATACAGTTTCTTTGGGCATAGCTCTGCTGATTTGTTTATTTATTGTCTATGACTACGTTCATGCTACAATGATAGAGTTGAAGAGTTGTGACAGAGACTGTATGACCTGCAAAGCCTAAAATATTCACTTTCTGGGGCATCTGGGTGGCTCAGTCAGTTTAGCGTCTGCCTTCGGCTCAGGTAATGATCCCAGGGTCCTGGGATCGAGCCCCGTGTTGGGCTCCCTGCTCAGCGGGGAGCCCGCTTCTCCCTCTCCCACTCCGCCTGCTGGTGTTCATTCTCTTGCTGTGTCTCTGTCAAATAAATATATAAAATCTTTAAAATTTAAAAAAAAAACTCTAAAAACAAAATATAAAGAAAATGATCTGAAAATTATGACCTAGACTCTCATAATGAAGGCCAGAAATATTCTTTAGAAGACCAAATGTATCAGACTTATTTGCTTTATGAATTATCCTCTGCTTCTGTTGGTTGGCTGAAACTTGGACCAAAAGGTGGACCACAGTGAGCCAACTGGAAGTGCTGGGCCTGCCCTGGTTTAATGTAGAAGAAAGGATTCAAAGGCTTAGGGATATTTTATATGCCAGATATAAATGATATCATACAATATTTGATTTATCTTATTTGTCATAATGCCCTCCTTCAGTGTCCATCCATGTTGTCACTAAGTGGCAAGATTTTGTCCTCTTTTATGGCAAACTACTATTCCATTGTGTGTGTGTGTGTATGTATCACATCTTTTTTTTTCCAAATTTTATTTAAATTAAAGTTAGTTCACATGTACTGTAGTTTTAGTTTCAGGGGTAGAATTTAGTGATTCATCAGTTGCATGTAATACCCAGTGCTCATCAAATCACATGCCTTCCTTACTGCCCATCACCCAGTTACCCCATTGGCTCACATTCCTCCCCTCCAGCCACCCTCATTTTGTTCTCTATGGTTAAGAGTCTCTTATGGGGGACGCCTGGGTGGCTCAGTCAAGCATCTGCCTTCAGCTCAGGTCATGATCCCAGCATCCTGGGATCGAGTCCTGCATTGGGCTCCTTGCTCAGCGGGGAGCCTGCTTCTCCCTCTGCCTGCCTCTCCCCCCTGCTTGTGCTCGCTCGCTCTCTGACAAATAAATAAAAATCTTTAAAAAAAGAGTATCTTATGCAACCATAAGATGGATATGTCAACATGGATGGCCTCCCTCACTTTTTTTTTATCTTATTTTTCTTTCCCTTCCCCTATATTCATCTGTTTTGTTTCTTAAATTCCACATATGAGTAAAATCATATGGTATTTGTCTTTCTCTGTCTTATTTCACTTAGTATAATACCCTCTAGGTTCCCCATGTCCATCAACTGATGAATGGATAAAAAAAATGTGATATATATATATATATATATATATATATATATGCAATGGAATAATACTCAGCCATAAAAAGAATGATATCTTGCCATTTGTACCACATCTTTATTCATTCATCTGCTGATGGACACTTAGGTTATTTCCATACCATGCTATTGTGAATAATGCATGTGAACATGGGAATGCAGTGAACATGGGAATGCAGATATCTCTCTGATATCCTGTTTTCATTTCCTTTGGGTATATACCAGGAAGTAGGATTTCTGAATCATATGGTAGTTTTATTTTTAATTTTTTGAGAAACCTCCATCCTACTTAAAAATTGCTAAGAGAACAAATCATTACTGTTCTCATCACACACACACACACACACACACACACACACACACAGAAAAAAATGATATGTGACATAATGGAGGTGTTAGCTAACACTATGGTGGTAATCATATTGAATTATATAGGTATATCAAATCAACACATGGTACATTTTATTTATTTTTTAAAAGATTTTATTTATTTATTTGAGAGACAAAGCACAAGAGGGGGTTGGGTCAGAGGGAGAAGCAGACTCTGTTGAGCGGGGAGCCCTGGTATGCAGCTATCGATTGGGCAAATAATTTTTCTCTGTCCCTCTTAATAAGTGTCACCAGAATCTGTTTTCAACTGGCACAGCTGGCAATGAATCTTCAGTGGTATACCAACTCTTCAGTCTTTTATCATAATTTAGTTCTCAGGGATTTTGATCACCTTTCCTTTCCAAAAGAAATCACACTGGCCCATTACATTGATGACATTATGCTGATTGAACCTAGTGAGCAAAAAGTAGCAACTACTCTAGATTTATTGGTAATAAATTGGCACATCAGAAGGTGGGAACTAAATCCAGCAAAAATTCAGGGTCTTTGTACCTCAGTGAAATTTGTAGAGATCTAGGGGCATGTTGACATATCCATTTTAAGGTGAATGATAAGGCCCCTCCTACAACCAAAAAAGAGGCTCCTCTGATCTGAGTGGACCACAAACACTATCAGGAATGCTTGTCTGGACTCAACATGCAATCAAGTTTGTAACCTTCCCCAGACCCATCTGCCTGGCATATGGTAATGCTTTGGAAAGTGATTCAGCTTGTAAGTGTGAAGTAAACCAGTCAAAATCTTGGAGCTCAGCATTAAATCTGAAATAGTCCGTGTATACTTCCTGTGCAGGGCAAGTATCACTATATTATACAGGGCCAGTGTAAAAATTACTTTCTGTGGCAAGAACTGATTAAAAATG
The DNA here is from genome assembly GCF_037043125.1 of Eumetopias jubatus. NCBI lineage: Eukaryota > Metazoa > Chordata > Mammalia > Carnivora > Otariidae > Eumetopias > Eumetopias jubatus. The sequence goes on along the minus strand of NW_028274809.1, from coordinate 130,461,247 downwards.
CTGATGGACTGATGAGACATTCAGTTCTGTTGCTTCCCTTGGGTACTGGAAACATGACAGGAACAAGTAAACATAAAGTATAAGTAAGCAAATACCTGTGGACAATTAAACAAAAGAAGGATTTGGCCTGAGAAAGATTGAGCTTTCTGCTTAAAAAAAAAAAAAAAAAAAAGTCTGTTGAAGGTCAAGTCTTAATTGGACAAATTAAAGAAATTACCATCATAAAACAGAAACTTGTGAACACATTCTTCTGATCTTTTGTCCATTTTAAATTTAAATCTCTAAACTTTATAGATAAAATAAAATATCCAATTCCCCAAATAAATGTAAATACATTGAACTTCCACATACTTAAAAGACCTGCTAAATATGTAAAAGAGGGTGCCTGGGTGGCTTAAGCATCTCCCTTTGCCTCAGGTCATGATCCCTGGATTCTGGGATAGAGTCCCACATCTGACCACTCCCTGCTCAGTGAGGGGTCAGCTGCTCCCTCTCCCTCTGCACTCCCCCTCCCCCAGCTTGTGCACACTCTTTCTCTCATTTTCTCTCTCTCAAATAAATTCTTTAAAAAAAATGAAAAGGAAAATGGAAAATTGGATGTGCTAATCATTTTTAAAGCCAATAATCATTCAATATGTAGAAAATATACTACCTAGGGGCACCTGGGTGGCTCAGTCGGTTAAGCGTCTGCCTTTGGCTCAGGTCAAGATCCCAAGGTCCTGGGCTCAAGCCCCACGTCGGGCTCCCTGCTGGGTGGGAAGCCCACTTCTCCTTCTGCCTGCCGTTCCCCCCTGCTCGTGCTCTCTCTCTGTGTCAAATAAATAAATAAATAAATAAATAAATAAATAAATAAATCTTTTTTTTAAAAAAAGAAAGAAAATATACTACCTAGTAAGTAAGCAAAGGAATTCAATGAAAATAGTACCGAGACACCATTTCACACATAATCAAGTTGGCTAAGATTAGATGATTCTCAAGGTAGCGAGACAAGCACTGCTATTCACAGCTGGTCAAGATAAAAATTGATCCAACCTGTAAGGAAAAGAATTTTAAAACACATTTATAAAAATAAATAAATAAATAAAGCACATACTTTTTTTAACAACTCACATTCCTTAATCCTATTATGTTCTCAGTAAGATAATTTTCTAGGAAAATAAATCAACATTTGCACAGAAAGTATATGCAAATATATGTATTAAAACAGTATCCATAATAGCAAAAAAATAATGAACAAAAGGAAACAATGTGAAAGTTTAACAATCAAATCAAGTATTGTGTAGAGATCACTTGGAAAATTATTACAGTAACAAAAGGAGTTTTTCTTTTTTTTAGGTGAAATATAATACCATGGGTAAGCATTATTATCACATGAAAAATGGAGAATGTAAAACTATTGACAGTATGGACCAAAATTTTTTAATAAAAATATGTATTGATCAATAGCCAGGCATTTTACATATCCATTTCATCCACAAATCCATTGAATAAAATAGGAAAATGTATGCTCATATGTAAATAGTATATCTATGGATGGCGGAATGATGTACAATCTTATTTTCTCAATATTTTGTAATTTCCAAATATTTTCATTTTCTACATTGAACATACATGATTTTATCAATCGGAAAAACAAACCTAAACAAAATGCTATGAGAAGAAATAGTTTGTAACCATAAATTCATACTGGTGTTTGTATTAATAACAGTAACAGCTGTCAGTTATTTTGTTCTGAATTTTGTAACAAATGTTAGGCTTGATAGTTGCAGCCACTGCTTTAGTTTTCAAAACAGTATCCAGATTGTTAAGTAAATTCAACAGAAACTGACTGCTCTTCTTTGCCAAAAAGTAAAACTCTTGCAAGTAGCAACTTGTGACACTGTTGTGCGGAGCGGCTATCTTTTTGAAATAACTCACCACATGGGGCCAGAGCTTTGCATCTGGGGTTTGTGATAAATGAAATGTCACCACTGGTTTTTGTAAGAGATGCATACCGCACAATGTTCCTTCTCAGAGTTGGTCATGGCGCTCTCGTCCTGAAATCGTCTATCAACCAGATGAGCATATCCTGAGACAGTGGGAGTGCACATTTGCAGGTTTTGGCAGACTCCTGAGTTTCTCAGCAAACAAGATAGTACCTTCAGCAATGACCGTGGAGGAGTCACGCGGCCAGGAAATCACACTCACAGTTCTTCTGGAACAACAGTCCCCCGCCCCGATCCTTGGATGTTTTACTTTCATTTCACCTATCACTGTTTGAGGGGGCCCTAGATCGTAGACAATAAACATACCTGTGACAATTGAATTTGATTTATATATGTGATTATTAAATATATATACTTGGTAAATCCTTCAGGAGGAAAAAAGTTAAAAATCTCAGACATAAACAGCATAAAAAGTCATCATATGTATATGTAATGCTCATGTGTGCACACACACATTTAGAGGGCATTACTTAAAGCTAGAAAATTGGTGGGGCACCTGAATGGCTCAGTCAGTTAAGCGTCTGCCTTCGGCTCAGGTCATGATCCCGGGGTCCTGGAATTGAGTTCAGAGTCCGGCTCCCTGCTCAGTGGGGAGTCTGCCACTCCCCCTGCTTGTGCTCTCTCTCTCTCTCTGTCAAATAAATAAATAAAATCTTTAAAAAAATAAAATAAAAAATAAAACTAGAAAATTGATTAGGAGATTTTAATTGTTGTCAAATACCATGAAATATCCTTTTTCACCTCAGAATCAATAATAAAAAGTATGTGTATAATAAAGACTGGCCAACTTAACTCAATGACCCTTTAATCCTCAACAGAGGTCGGGACATACCTGCTAATTTAGAGATCTCTGTAGTCATTTTCATTTAGGTGATTAGCTCAACTATAAGTATTTATCTATCTATCAACCATCAGTTATCTATCTATCTCTCTAATCTATGTACAGAATTGTGCACCTCAGCATATCTCAAGTTATTGTGGTGGCAAACTTTTTGAGGGTTTATTTTGATCCTCCGACAGTTGTCCTATAAATAATGGTACAATCTGCTGTAGTGTAATCTATATTATTGGCAGAATTCTTCATGTTTATGCATTAAGTATCACTAAAAATACATTGCACATTTCCACATTGGAAAAAAACATTAACCTTTGAATCTCTTAGGAGATAGTTTATAAATATAAACAGAAATAAAAAGAAATATCCATAGATTTTAAAAATAGACAAACATGGAACCACTAATATTTCAAAATAATAAGCATTAAATGAAATCAGATTTATAGACTTAAAGACATGGCCCTATTTGTTTCTTGGGATGTGAAAATGCTTTGTAAAATTATTGACCCTATACATAGGGTATATTCTGTCACAAGAACTGTCTGTTTTGTCTTAATATGCTTCTTTTTAATATTTTGACAAAATTTTCCATAGCTATAGCTTATCTTAATTAGCACCTAGACTTATCCTAATTAAATCATAGCTGCCAATACCATGTTAGTTTTGAATAATAAGAAAATGCATATTGAATTAGATTTCATTGTTTTGGGTATTATTTTCATAAATTATAGAAGAAAGTGGAGATATCATACATTTCAAAATGGGAGTATAAAACACAAATCAGAATAATTAGTGAATTTTAGCAAATGAAGGTCCAGCACCTTATTATAGCTGTATTGTCTAAAACTTTTAACTGATGATGTCAATTATTACTCTAAATGGAAAGATTCCAGTAGTTACTTATGAGCTATCCAAAACAGTGAATATTTCACCACTTTTGTATTGTTTCTTAACTAGTAAGAATTAATGTTTCCACTTTGTCTGTGTGGGCAAGTCCAAAACAGTCAGACCAAAGCTTTTTCCCTAATGCTCAATTCCAAGCATACCCGAGAATGGTTCTTCTGATCGTTCTATTCTGCCATCTATTCTGTGAACCAGATTTCTAGTGAGATGTTCAACAAAATGTTAGTGTCCCTGAAGGCCGGTCGTTTTCAAACTGTGTTCCTCAGAGTTGGAAAGGGCTGCGGTGATGAGGAACTGGGTGAGGGACCCGCAGAGAGAAAGAATCCCCAAGGGTTTCCATAAATAGGGTTTACTATTTCAATAAAAGAAGCTGCTTCTATGTTCATGAGGTAGATTGAGCGATAACTACATATGCTCCTTGCTTCAAGCGCTCCCCACCTTTTATCTGCATGACCTCTGTTAAAGGCAGCCGGGCTATCTGTCTTTGACCATGACAATGGACCTATTTGGAGAGGAAATTGCCACCGTGCCCTGGGAGATGGAGATTTAGAGCTGGAAGGAAGCCTCAGAGATCCTCCGGTTCAGTGCTTTCTTTTATAAGAGATAAATCCAAAACAGAGAGGTTAAAATACTTGTTCAAAGTCTCAGATTAAATCAATCAACATTCACTCATTTAAAAATTTATTGACCAACTACCATGTGTCAGACATTGGCTTTGCACTCTATCAGTGATAGAGTATTGATTAAGATGGACACCATCACTGCTTCAGAGAGCTGACGTTCTAAAGAGAAATGTAGACAATAAACACGTAGAAAACAAATGACCAAGTTCCGGGTGCTGATAAGCGCTATGAAGGAAACACAGCATGGTTAAGAAGGCAGAGAGTTGAGGGCATGAGTGAGGTTGGAATGGTAGTGGAGCATTATAATAAGATACTATAGGAAGACTTCTATGAGAAAGTGATATTTAATTTTGAAGTAAATGAAAGAATAAAGATATGATCTTAGGAGAGAGAGTGAAGTCACAGGAAATAGCCTGAGACAGAAACAAGCTTGATTTCTTCAAAAACAGAAAGTAGCAAGCTAGTGTTGCTAAGAAAAAGTAAGCAATGGCAAGCGTGACTGGAAAGGAGGCTAATGACATTGCATTTTTTACAGGATTGGCCTTTGAACTGCTTGAGAGTCAACAGTGGAAACAGGGAGCCGTGTTAGGAGCTCTTGCAGGTGTCCTGGTAAGAAATGAGCTGGAGCGCTAATAGTAGGATTAGAGATCAGTAACTGGTCTCAAGAAAAACTTTTAAATGTGGAACTGAATAATAATAGAATAGGTGTGTGTAATCAAGAAGGAGTTCTGGGTATTTAGTTGTAATCAAGTATTATTTAATAGGGTGCAAGGTGCAGGTGGATACCCAGATTCACTGGGAAAAAAATGGTAATACTTATATCCACTTATGACAAAACAGGACACAACTCTGCTCTTTACAAAGATTTAGGGGCTGGAGAAGGCTAGAGAATTGGAAGAGTCAAGACATCTTTTGAAGTTTGGATCATCTTTGTTTATTGATGATTTGAATACAAGGTGAAGAACAAGGAGGAATTAAAGAAGAAACTGTTTTTGAACTGGGAAACAGGGTAATCAGGTGTATCCATTAACTAAAAGAAAGAGAAAGAACATTGTGGAGAACAGATGCATCAGAGGACAGAGATAATGTGTTCTGAGTTGCCATGGACCCTCGGCCTTCTGGTGAGATGCCTAGAAGTCAGCTGGACATGTAGTCCTAAGGCTCATTTGAGGAATCTGGAAAATGTATAGACATTGATAGAAACTTGATTAGATGTGTGCTTTTCTATAATCATTTTAAATATTATTATTATTATTATTATTATTTTAGAGAGGGAAGGAAGGAGGTGGGGCAGAGGGAGAGGGAGAGAGAGAGAATCTCACCAAGCAGCCTCCACACCCAGCATAGAGCCTGAGGTGGGGCACCATCTAACAACCCTGAGATCATGACCTGAGCTGACATCAAGAGTCAGATGCTTAACCAACTGAGCCATCCAGGAGCCCCTAATCATTTTAAAAATCTTAAAATTTCAACACAACTTATTTCTAACATAGCAATACACTGAATGTGTTTATGTATGTTTCGTATCAAGCTTTCCCTCATGCTCAAAAAGACATTTTACATTTAGAGAAGCAATCATTTATAATGATAATTGTTGCCACTTATTGGAAGTTTCTTCTTATTAAACATATATTATTCTATATTAATCATTGAATTTACTCTGTTCCAAAAATTTCTGTGAGACCAAAAATTTAATATTCACAGAGGGTAATTTTCCCAAGTCAAGTAACTAATAACTAGCAAACTAAGATAAAATTCTGTTGTGTTGTGCCCAAAGCTCTTTATCTTCCATTATGTTATACTTCCTGAACAATACTCTGTTCACTCTTGGAACAGCCAACCGCACAGGCAATGTAGCTTGCAGGGGAAACAAAGTACTACTTCCACATTAGCGAGTACCTGATGTCTATCAGTGTCATCAGAGAAAACATCTTTTCCGGCAAATGAGACATCTGCCCCTTACTGGGAACTTACCACCTATTATTTTATGACTTTGTTGGTGCCACCATAAGTTTTTCTGCATTTGTGTTATGCCATCCTGATTTTAAGTGTCTTGAAGGCAGGAACTATTCCTTATAACTTGATATGGTTATGAAATCCCAAGAGACAGTGTCTCCTACTTAGTAGTTGATCAAGTAACATATCCTGAAATATCAAATTATGTATTGACAATGCTTCACATGTCAATGAGCCAGAAGGCAGCACATAGATTTAAATGATACATACCTGACCCTTTTCTAAAAGCAGAGGTGAGAGGGAGGTGTACAAGGGTGGTGGTTTGGATATTGAAGCATCACAGGAGAAGGGAGGAGGAAGCAAAGAAATTATAAAGAAATGTGGTATCTTTTCCAATTTTGCCAACTGTAGACTCTGATTAACAAGAGGACCAAAGCATAGACTTAAAATACAACTAACAGCTGTTATCATGACTTTAAAAGAAACTTCTTGGAAAAACACCCAGTGAAAACATAGCTCTTAATGACTCTGCTTTCAGGGGGAAATTACCATCATTAGAACCAAGAATTTTTAATATGTGGAAGTATTATGTTTGAAACCTCCCTTAATGCCCCAAGGAAGAGAGGTTATTTAAAGTAATAAAGCTGCTAAATACAGATGTCTATCAGTGGAGCGTTTAGAACAGAAAACAATGCTCATTAGTCTTCAAGTTTCTACTTGTTCATGGCTAGCCAGTTCTAGCTATCCAAATGCAGAATCAGTAAGAAATCACTCTGTCTCAGAGCATAAGCTCACAAGAAAATGTAAGGGCAAGTCTTTTCCAAGCGATTTTTTTTAACTTTCTTTGGAATTTGTATAAATCCTGTTTTAAAATGCGGCATATTTGCGGTTTTTTTGAGTGCCTCACTCTTGGTCATTTTAGGGTTTCACATCAGAGACTATATAAGGAGGCCTTCCCTGTCCTGGAAGCACTGACATTTGAAAAGAAATAAATCGATATTTTGAAAAGGCAAATGAAAAGTGGGCAGCGATGTAAGAAAGACAAAAATGAGAAAGGGTTAGAAGAAAAGACAGAAATTGTGAGAAGTAGGGAGAGAGGAGGAGAAGAAGAAACATTAAAAATAGTGAATTTAAAAAAAGAAAAAAATGAGTCTAGTAGATGGCTTTAGAAATTTGTCACCAATTAGTGCTGTGTCATTTAGTGGCACTAAAAGCCTCTGAAATGTTCAAATTGCCACAGGGCCAACAGGGCACTGCTGAGTAAACAAAAATAATTGATAAAATAAAAACCTGTCTGGGTAAGATTCAGGTTCAGCTTGATTCAGCAGTTACTTTGTTGTCTTATATCATCTCTCATCTTATATCATCTCTGAAGCCAACTTCATTAGACATCAAGACCAAGGCAGACAATGAAGTATAGAAAACTATTCACAAAACTATTATATGTTAAGATTTAGGCAGCTATACGTTGGGAGGAAAAAGAATCAGGAGTAAGGACAGATAGGCCCAAGTGGTAAAGGCAAGCCAAAGTAATATGGTGCATTGGGGCCTTTGTTTGTCCGGGTCGACTCAAACACATCTTGGGTGCACATGCCAGCCAAAGAAAAATGCTCAGTGAGCTCTGCCAACCAGAGCAAAGTTGTTACAGGCTCTGGGTACAGACAGAAGGAAGTCTCTGGCAAGGTCTTTACATCCTTTTCACCCACGGGATCTATGCAGAAACCCACAGAAACCATTGTAAATCTCCAATTGCTATTTTCAAGCAGTCCAATGTAGCTTACGGTATTAATGAGCATGTTGGCTCTTGTATAAAGATTTACTTTAACTAATTTTTTGTCCATTTGAAATATATAAGTTGTGCTATAACAACAACAAAAAAAAGATTTACTTTAATGCATCAGTGTCCTCTAATTATATCAACAGGAAGTCTATCCTAGGGTTCAAGGACCAGTAAGACTCATTGACCAAATTGAGATTTTCAATAACACAGAATAGGAAATCCATTAAAACACACAATGTGAGCCAAAGGGAAAGGATAACACACATAGGATGGAATAGAAGCAGGGTAGAAAGAACCTGGAGTCCTGAGATGTGTTCTATCAGAGAGACATAGAGAAATATGCCCAGCCAAACTGTAGTTTGTCATTTAGCTGGATGAGAAGCTGTGGATTTTATTCACACGTTTCGTGGGGTACAGGTAGGGCCAGGTTGGCTAATCTCAAAATGGATAAGTGCTTTCATGAGCCTCATGAATTTTTTGTGCATCTGGAATATTACCTGCCATGAGTATATTTACTGTATTATACATACTAAGACATGCCATGAGTATATTTACTGTATTATAAATATTAAGTGCCACTTGATCTTTGTATCTATATGTTTAGCACACACATGCTTTACTTATGTTATCTATGCTTAATCTGTCACATAGTTCACTTATCTGTAGTTAACATGTCTCATTGATGTGGAGAACAAAGGTAAAAGGAATATAGAAAAAAAAATTAGACTTCCTTACAGCTTACAGCCCATTCACAAGTATTTGAGACAGGCAGAGTGAACTTCAAGTTGCTCAGCTGCCTCCATGTTGATACTTTGCTAAGGGCAAAAGGAAATCTTAGCCTAAAATTAGCCCAACCTCCAGGATCCTGTAAGTCTCCTTTAATATATAAAAATTGCTTTGGAAACTCCCTTTATCTCTATCTGCCCCCCAAGATACACGTTGACGATCATCCTTCAAGCATATGGCCCACTGATATACGTCTGAAGGGTCTCATGATGAAGGTTTTACTGGGCAGTAGTAATGACCTTTTCTTAACAATGGCTAGTGCCCTCAAGGTCCTGGAAACCTTGCTTCCAAATTCCTTAGAGACTTACGCTACCCCTTACCCCTTCTCAACTTGAAAGTATGTAATCGGTCACCTGTCACAACCTCAGTACGGCTCTTTCTGCCCACGGGTCCTGTCCCCGGGCTTTAATAAAACTAGCTTTTTGCGCCCAAGACGTCTCAAGAATTCTTTCTTGACCGTTCCCTCCGAAACCCCAACATTTCTCATCACCATGAATTCTGACTATGGTGCACAAGCCGTTTATTTCTATATTTACTTTTATTTATTAACGTTTTTGTTGTTATTCTCTTATTTTCTACAGAAGAATTGAGTGGCCTTAAATAATAAAGCAAACTCACATTACATTAAGGGTCAGAGGGGACTTGTTAGGAGGAAGGGAAACATGAAAGCTGGGAGAACTGAGTCAGTAATTGAAATCTGATAAAGTTGTGGCAAAGGCTGAGGGTAGTAAAAAATAAGGATACTACAGATACTGAGTCCAGGTCCACCTCACAAGGCGGCTGATTAGTGTCTACTTTCCCGTTAGAAACAGGAGTACCTGCCACAAGTAGGAACGTCTTCTACCTTCCTCTGCCTTTGACTTCAGGACCTTACTCTTAAAAGTTACAGTAGGATATAAAAGTAGGTTTCTTCCTTCAGTCCAATTATCCCCTCCTCCTTAATCATTACTTTCTTTGGGAACAACCTCTTAACGGGGTGATTGACAGAGGGGATGTTCACTCTTCAGGATAAACCCTATATTCTACCCAATGGTTCCAGCAGCAAAATTACCACAGTAGTATCTCTTGGGTTCCTGAGATATTTATTGAAAAAGAAATAATCCAAGTGCAGTAATATTGGAACTGCATTTGGATTTAATAATATTTGTATAAGGATACATCTTAAAACTAGGTAAAAATATAATGTACTTTCTTTTCCTTGAAGGCTCTCTCTCTTCTAGTGGGAGATGAGTTTATATTTGCATATAGTCCTCCCAGCTCCCATTGTCTCAATCTCAGTTCCTCATTCCCCATCATTTCCTCCCTAATCATCCCCGAACACACACGCAAACTACACACATACACACGCCAAAGACACACGGTGCCCCAGCCAATTAAATGTCTCATCAAGGAGCAATGAAGTCAGTACAGATGCAACAGAGGCTCTATCACACATGTTGATTAACTTTAACAAATAAAAAATTATCTTTCAAGTAAAACATCTGCATTTGCACTACAAGAAAAATGTGAAATGTGACAATACGTATGTAAAGTCAAAGAGTTCAGCTGCTTCACAAAACCACATTTTAATTTAAATGTGAATTGGATTCTCCATCATGAGCAAGTCAGAAAAAAAAAACAAAACAAAACCTCAAGATAAAAAGATAATTCATTTCCTGAAGTGTGTATTGCTTTGCTGCCCCTCTTCTTGCACATACATCCCTGGGACCCTAAGTGGTTCTTACAACACATTGACTGTACTGCTACAGTTTTGCTGCTGGTATAGAATGCTCCATATTATCTCTTCATCAGTCAGGAGGCTGAGCATAAAGACTAGTTGGTGGTAGAAAGCTTCCCAAACAAAATTTTAATGATAAACTAAGACTTGCAAAGTGCTTATTCCTTAATAATAACAACCATTTACCAGACACCTACTATATGTGCCAGACATTGTATCAAACTCTTTAAAAGTGTAATATCTGCCACAAAATATATTATTATTGGTTTTATACAAATAAGGCAGCTGAAGCTTAGAAAGAATATGCTACTCAACCATAGAGTCATTTGGCAAGAATCAGAATTTAAACTCAGATTCATCTGATCCAAAGATGGTTTCTTTTCCACTGGATCATTTTGCGTCAATAGGCAGGGGAGACTCTCTGAGAGCTTTTGAACGGAAGAATGGAATGATCACAAAAGTGCTTTAGTTAGATGTGTGAGATAACCTTCAGGGAAATTGAGATGGGGTTCCCAGCAAGAGGAAATGGACAAGAATAACAGAAGCTTGAACAAAGATTTGGCAGTAGAATAGGAAAGTAAAGGAAGTACGGTAAAGGCGATTCGGTGAAAAGAAAAATATGCACAGTGGTTTTATTCTCCTTTATATATCTTGAACCTTGCACAATGCCTATCCATGGTTGCTCGACACTTGCTGGTTGACTATGTGGAAGCAGTGAATTCTGTGTGAGTGACTAATGGAGAAAGCATCAGTAACTCTGCCCAAGGCACAGAAATCAGGAGAGGGACAGGTTTTTAAAACAAAGACTTCATTCAAATCTATTAGAAAGGAAATGATGGCAGCTTTTTTCAGAGAGGAAGTTATTTGAAAATAATACCTATAGCTGTAATAGAGATCAGTTTTATCAATGTGAGAAAAAGTGGAAAATAAATGGTTGCCACATATTCATCTTTTCCCAGAAGCACAAACATAGCCTAAGGTTAGGCTTTGTTTTACTCAACCACCCATTAAACACATGTGATGCCACAATCAAAATATGTTTAAAGGGATACTTTACAGTTTATGAAGCACATTCACGGAAGGTACATTTTCTGGAAATTGAGGCAAGATTTTTTTTTTTTTAATTGATGGACCAGATAGAGGAAGTGATTTTGTTACCATTTTATAGATAAACTGTATGAGGATGAAAAATGATCATACAGCTAGTTAAGAAGAAGGACTAGATTCTAAAACTTCTATTTTCTTTCTTCTTGTCTATATAATTTTAATTGTATTTATTACCAGAGATTTCCTACGATCAGATTCACTCATTTTAAGAGTGCAATTTCATAAATTCTGACAAATGTCTAAGAGCAGGACAGCCATATCCACAAAGGCACAGAATATTTTCATCACCTCAGAAAGTTTCCTTCCGTTCATGTAGGGTCAATCTGCTCCACTCATCCTTGGCTAGAGGCAATAAATAGCTACCCTGTCACCGTATACTAGTTTTACCTTGGCTATAATTTCTTATGAATGTAATCATATAGTATAGTCTTTTCCATCTGCTTTCCTTCAAATTGCCTAATACTTGTGAGATTCATCAAGCTGTTGTATATATATCAGAATTTTGTTCCTTCTTATTGCTGAGTAAAATTCCATTGAATAGGCATGCAATGATTTCTATCTCTCCACCAGTTGGCCATTTGAATTGCTTCCAGGGTGGAGCTCTATGAATAGAACCGCTTTGAAAATTCACATACAAGTATTTGTGCAGAAATGTTTTTAATTTATCTTGAAGAATACCTACGAGTGGGAATGCTGAATTTTAAGGTAAGTTAATTTTCAGTGCTAAAGGAAACTGCCAGACTGTTTCCAAAGTGGCTATACCATTTTGCATTTCTACTCGGCAATGTGTGGGAAGTTCAGTTACTCCACATTCTACCCGACACTTGACAATTTCAGAATTTTAAATTTTGGCCTCTCCAGTATTATGGTGATAAGTCTTATAGAGAGGGATATCATTGTGATTTTAATTTGCATTTCCCTATTGACCAATGGTGCTGAGCATTTTCATGGGCTTATTTTCCAGTTCATCTTTGGAGAAATATTTGTATAAGTTTCTTGTACGTTTTTAAAAAATCAAGTTGTTTATCTTATTATTAATAGGTTTTAAGTGTTATTTATGTAGATACTGAATACAAGAACTATATCAGATATAAGTTTCCTCAGTGTATTTTACCAGTTGTGGCTTTTTATATTTTCCAAATTCAATGAAATCTAATCGATCATTTATTTCTTTTTTGGTTCATTTTGTTTTCATTCAAGCCAAAATTAATTGATCATATATAACTGACTATATATGAGAATTTCTAGACTCTGTTCTGCTCTGTTTATCTATAAATCACTCTGTGGGTCATTCCCACACCAAATTGATTATTGTAGCTTCATAATTAAAATACAGCAGTATGCACATGAGGGGAGGGGCAGGGGGAGAGGGAAAGAGACAATCTCAAGCAGACTCCCTGTCGAGCACAGAGTCAGATGTGGGGCTTGATCCCATGACCCTGAGATCATGACCTGAGCCTAAATCAAGAGCTGGACACTTAACCAACTGAGCCACTCAGGCGCCCCTATTTTTCTGTATTTTTAAAGCAATATTAGATCATTTTTCATTTTCACATAAGTTTTGAGATGATTAATTTCTAAAAAAAATATTTCTGGGATTTTAATTCAAATTTCATAAAGCCACAGATTATTTTGGAAAAATTAACATCTTGATGATACTGAGTCTTCTACCCATGAACATAGTTCATATTTAGTTCAACATTTGTTTCTTTCAGTGATTGCTTTAGGATTCTCCAGGGAAAGAGAACCTATAGGATAAATGTCTATATATACGATTTATGATGAGTTTGTTCAGGCAGTTATGAAGGCTGAGAAGTCACACGATTTGCAGTCTGCAAGCTGTACACCCAGAAAAGCTGGAGGTGTCATTCTAGTCCACTTTAGACGATCTGAGAAGCAGGAGGAGATTGTAGTATGAATCCCAGCACAAGGGTACGAGAGGACTGAGGTCCCTGTTCAAGGAGGCAGGCAGGAAGTGTGTGAATCCTCCCTTCCACTTTTGTGCTATTCAGATCCTATAAGCACTTGATGAAGCCCACTCATCGGGGAGGGTAATGTACTGAGTGCATCCACTGAAAATGGATTTCTCGCCCAGAAATATCCTTTCAGACACGATCAGAATCAAGTACCCTCTGGCCTCGTCAAATGGACACAAAATTAACTATTTCAATGATGTTTTGTAGTTTTTGAGGCACAGATCTTGTGCCTTTTATGTTAAAGGTATTTCCGTTTTGTGATTCTAAAGCTGTGAAAATCTGGAGCCCCTGGGTGGCTCGGTTAGTTAAGTGTCTGCCTTTGGCTCAGGTCATGATCCTGGGGTCCTAGGATCCGGCCCCATATAGAACTCCCTGCTCAGCAGGGAGGCTGCTTCTCCCTCTCCCTCTGCCACTCCTCCTGCTTCTGCTCTCTCTCTCTCTCTCAAATAAATAAATAAAATCTCTTTTTAAAAAAGCTGTGAAAATCTCAGTTTCCAAATACTGATTGCTAACACATAGTAATACAGTAAATTTGTAAATGTCCATTGTATCCTGCCCCTTATCTAAATTCATTTATGAGTTTTAGTGGCTTTTTTTTCTTACTTCTTTGAAGTTTTTAAAAAATAGTCTTTATTTTTAAAAGCAGTTTTAGATTTACCAAGAAAATGCACAAAATATACAGAGTTCAGAGTCCCAATCATCCGCCCCCACCCCACAGACACACACATTCAGTTTCTCCTATCATTACAATCTTGCATTAGTGTGGGGCAATTCATGAACCGATATTTGATATGTTATTATTAAACTAGAAATCCACAGTCTACTACCGATTTACTCTTTGTGGTATATAGTTCTATGTTACTGACAAATATATAATATCCTGCCCTCGAAATTCCCTGTGCCCCACCTATTCTTCTCTCTTTCCCACGAACCACCGGCAACCACTGATCTTTTTACTCTCTATAGTTTTGCCATTTTCAAAATGTCATATGTTTGAAATTTTACAGTCTGTAGGCTTTTTAGAACAGCTTCTTTCACTTAGTAATATGCTTTTAAGTTTCTTCCCTGTCATTTCATGGCTTCATTGCTCTTTTCTTTCTAGTACTGAATAATATTCTACTGTCTGATGTACTTCAGTTCACGTATCCATTCACCTGCTGAAGGACGTCTTGGTTGCTTCCCAGTTGTGCTATAAACGTTTGTGTGCAGGTTTTTGCATGATTGTCACTTGCATTTTCTTTCGGTAAATATCAAAGAGCAAGATTATTGAATTTATGATGATTATGTTTAGCTTTTTAAAAAAAAGAGCCAACTGTCTTCCAAAATGGCTGTACCACTTGGCATTCCCACCAGCAATGAATGAGAGTTCCTGTTGCTCCACATCCTCACCAGTATCTGGTGTATAATAAGCTGAGTTGTGTTTCCGCCAAAATGCCTATGTGGAAGTGCTAAGCCCTAGCACTGAAAAAATATGACTGTATTTTAAGACAGGGTCTTTAAATGAAGTCATTGGAGTGGGTCCGAATCCATATGACCGGTGTCCTTATAACAAGAGATGATCAAGACACAGATACATACACCAGGAAGATCAGATGGACGCACATGAAGAAGGAGGGTACTCCAAGCAGAGGAGAGAGGCCTCAGAAGAAATCAGCACTTGGATCTTGGACTTGTAGCCTCTAAGACTGTAAGAAAATAAATTTCTGTCATTTAAACTACCCAGTCTGTGGTACTTTGTTATGGCAGCCCTAGCAATCTAATACACTGGGTTTGGGATGTTAGCCATTCTAATAGTGGTATCTCATTGTTATAATTTTCAATTCCCCAATATCATATGATGTTGAATATCTTTTCATATGCTTATTCACCATCACTATATATTCTTTTGTAAGGTATCTGTTTAGATCTTTTGTCTCCTTTTTTAAAATTGAGTTGCTTGTTTTCTTTTTTTTAGAGAGAGAGTGAGAGCATGAGTTGGGGGGGGCAGAGGGAGAGAGAGAATCTCAAGAAGATTCCCCGCTGAGCGTGGAGCCAGACATGGGGCTCAATCTCATGACTCTTAAGATCATGACCTGAGCAGAAATCAAGAGTCTGACCCTTAACCAACTGAGCCACCTAGGCACCCCTACTGTGGAGTTCTTTGCATATTTTGGATATCTGTACTTTACCAGATACATTTTGTAAATCTGTGGTTTCTGTCTTTATTCTGTTAAAACTATTTCACTGAGCAGACATTCTAAATTTTAATGAAGTTTAACTTTTTTTTTTTTTTTTTTAGAGAGAGTGTGTGTGAGTGGGCAGAGGAACAGAGGGAGAGAGAGAATCTCAAGCAGACTCCCAGACAAGTGAGGACCCAGACATGGGGCTCAATCTCATGACCCTAAGATCACGACCTGAGCTGAAATCAAGAACTGGATGCTCACCTGGCTGAGCCACCCAGGTACTCCAACATTTTTTTTTTCTTTTATGGATGGTGCTTTTGGTGTTGGAGATACAAAAGCAGTCACCAAATCCAAGGTCTTCTAGATTTTCTCATCTGTTATCTTCTAGAATCTTTATAGTTATATGTTATATATTTAGGTCTATGATCTATTTTGAGCTAATTTTTGTCCAAAGAGTTGTACGGTGTGTATCTAGATTCTTTTTTTTTTTCTTTTTTAATGTGGATGTTCAATTGTCCCAGTAACATTTGTTGAAAAGACTATTCTTTTCACATTGCATTGTATTTGCCCCTTTATCCTAGATCACTTGACTATTAGGATCACTTGACATTTAGTTCAAAACTTTTAAAAAAATTTCTCGTGAGACTTTTTCTTTAAATAAATAAAGTAAAGTAAAAATAAAATAAAAAAATAAAACATTTTTATTTAGAAGTGTGCTGTTAGTCTCCAAATATTCTGGGAATTTTCCAGCTGTCTTTCTATGATTGATTTCTAGTTTAATTCTATTGTAGTCTGAAAATGTTCTTCATATAATTTTTGTTTTATTTTTAATTTGCCAAGGTGTGTTTTATGGCTCAAAATATTGTCCATGTTGGTGAATATTCCACGTAAGTTGGAGAAGAACATACATTTTCTATTGTTGGATGAAGTATTCTATAAATGTCAAATAGATCCAGTTAATTGATGATATTGTTCTGTTCAACTACATCCTACTTATTTCCTGCCTGCTGGATATGTCAGTTACTAATAGAGGGGGTCTTGCTGTCTCTAACTGTAGGAATGGATATGTCTATTTCTTCTTGAGGTTCTACCATTTTTTGCCTCATGTATTATGATATTGTTGTTAAGTGTAAATATATTAAGGATTGTTTTATCTTCTTGGAGAAGTTACCCCTTTACCATTATGTGATGCTCCTCATTATTCTTTTTTTGTTTTTTTAAAGATTTTATTTATTTATTCATGAGAGACAGAGGGAGAGAGAGAGAGAGAGAAGCAGAGGGAGAAGCAGGCTCCCAACGAGCAGGGAGCCTGATGCAGGACTCGATCCCAGGATCCCGGGATCATGACCTGAGTCGAAGGCAGACACTTAACCATCTGAGCCACCCAGGCACCCTGCTCCTCATTATTCTTGATAATTTTCTTTACTCTAATATATTCTTTGAAATTAATATTGCTGTTTCAGTTTTCTTTTGATTAGTGTACCTTTGTATATCTTTCTCCATCCCTTTACTTCGTCCTATCTGTGTCTTTATATTTAAAGTGAGTTTCTTGTAGAACATACAGTTGGGCCTTGTTTTTTAGTCCACTTTCAATCTCTGTCTTTTAATTGGTGTACTTAGACCCTTCGTATTTAAAGTGATTATATAGTTGGTTTAATATTTATCATATTTGAAACTGTTTTGTATTCATTGTCCTCATTAAATGAATTTAGATCCCTTTATTTTTCTAACATAAGTTAGTATCACAGTGTCCCTCTGATCACCTCTTTAAGTGAATTCCACAAATTTTTGTTTAATTTTCATTCTCCCAAGATATTCTCTAAATTCCTTTAATATTTTTGAGTTATGTTATTTAATAGTGTCATCTATGGGTTATTCAGAAACCTACCTGAACTATCTCCAAATAAGTAGATTTTTCAATGTATCTTCCAGCTATGATATGATAGCTATCTTTGTTATGTTCAATGAATTTACTGTGTATGATTTCGTTTCTTTTACATTTATGAGGATTTTCAAAGGCCTGTCTCAGTAGCTGTTTCATATGCATTTCATCTATACTGTAAAATTCAACAACAGCAAACTTCCATTTTCTGTCCCAAACTCTTGTATTACTATTATTAATCAGTTTCCTTCTACATAGGTTATAAATCTTTTACAACAATGCTAGTAGTTTTGCTTATAGAGTCTATTATCTTTTAAAGAAGTTAACTGAAAGAAAAAGAAGTCTTTTGTATTTACCTATGTATTTTTCACTTCTTGCAACCACATTTCTTTGTGCTTATCCAACTTTCCACCTTGTTTCATTTCTCTTCTGCATGAAGAGGGTCTTTTAAGTACATTCTTTTTAATATCATATTTGTTCTGCTAAGAATAAATTTCACAGATTTTGTTTGTCTGCAAAGTCCTTATTTTGTTTTGATTTTTGAAGTATATTTTTTCTTGTTCTAGAATTTTATGTTGACTTTTTTTTTGTCTTTCACTATTTTAAAGATATCTCTCCATTATCTTAATCTGGCTTGCATTGTTTCTGTGGAAATCTTTATTCTTGAGCTCTTTTTAAGATTTTCCCTTTATCACTATTTTTCAGCAATATCTTGGATTAACGAAAATGACACATAATCAAAATTTGTGGAATTTATAGTATTGTACATATAGACATCTTAATAATGGCTCTTTTAATGTTTTGCTAATTCCATCATGTCCTTTATGTCTGGGTCTGTTTCTATGAATTCATGTTTCTTCTGGTTAAAGGATATGTTTTCTTACTTATTTTTATGTCTAGTAATTTCTGATTGGATAAAACACACTGAATTGTTGTTTGTTTGTTTGTTTTGTGTGCTGCATTTTGTTGTACTTTTTAAGAAGACTGTCAGGAGCACCTGGGTGGTTCAGTCGTTCAAGCACTGGTTTTTGGCTTGGGCCATTATCTCCGGATCCTGGGATCAAACCCCGTGTCAGGCTCTGTGCTCAGTGGGGAGTCTGCTTGAGGATTCTCTCTCCCTCTCCCTCGGTGCCCCTCCCTCCACTTGTGCTCACTCTCTCTCTCTCTCTCTAAAATAAATACATAAATTTTAAATTTTTTTAAATTAAAAAATAAAAAGACTGTTGGACTATTTTGTTATGCAATTTGATTTTTTTTTTTAATCTTTATGGGTCTATCTATCCAGAGCAGACTTCAATTTAAGCCTAAGTTAGACCATTGAGGCTGTACTATTCTGAACATTCTACCCAGTGATCCTTGTATTATGTAGCCTGTCCATTCTGGCTGGTCAGAAGTCAATCTATTCCAAGTCCTAATTGAGCTCTAAGAATTAACCAGTTTAGTGCTTTCTAGAGATAATTTCCCACATACATGTAAATGTGCCAAGGAATTGAGACATCTCTCAACTTTTTGTGGGATCTTTTTGTGCATATATCTCTCCTCTCAGTTATATAGTCACATACACTGTAGCTGCGTCAGTCTACCTTAGCTGCCATCTTTGTCTCCTCAACTCAGTAAGACCACTGGGCTCTGTTTGGGATCTGCCTCCTGGTGCTGAAACCTAGAAGCCAAAATTGCAGGGTTTGCCTTTCTTGTTTCTCTTCCCTTGGAGTTTACAGCCCTGTATAGTCTGTTTTCCTTTCTTTCTGTCTTTTTTTTTTTTTACTATGTATGTTAATCTGTTTTATGATATTGGGAAAGCAATGGATTTTTAATAATTTTAATTCCAGTACAATTAACATATAGTGTTATATTAATTTCAGGTGTACAATACAGTGATTCAAAAATTATATACATTACTCAATGCTCATCACGATGTGTGCTCTTAATCCCCTTTACCTATTTCACCCACCCCCCCTCACCTCTCTGTTTTTCCATGTCTGAAAAAACTTCCTTTCTCATCTATTTTGTCCATGTTTCTTAATGTTTACAAGGGGTGTGACCCTCTGTAATCTTTCATGGATCTCAGTCCCATCTGTTTGTTTTGAGACATTCTCAGTGGTAAGGTAGCTACCTGTATGTCTGTAGATAGTCAAACAGCCTTTTATTTAGACTTAACTTTGTGCACATTTTAGAAATATAGATATCACTGTGAAATAAATAGCATCCACTTTGCTTCATCTAGAAACAAACAAAAATATTAAAAAAAAACAAAGAAAGACAAAAAAATAGACAATCTCTACTTTCTTATTCCAGACTTGCAGATAATTATACATCTAAGAATCTTCTGTGTTTTACCTAGGAAAGCTCAAGATACAATATTTCAGAGTGGCAGACTTTGTCATACCAGGCATCGACTCCAAACTCTGCATGAAATGGTGATGAAAGGAGAACAAAAAAAATATTTTTGGAAAACAAAAGTAGCAAGAGCACTGTAATCCAAACGTCACATAACAACGTATGACAAATAAAAGGGAATATGTACTGACTTACTGACTAATTATGGGAAATTAGTGAGAAATATTATTGAAGGAGAACTCATTCAATGACCATTTTCTCCACTATGTCCTGAATCCATTAGTATATATAACTAAAATATAAGATACATAGAGAAACAAGGTCATTTTCATTACTAAGGAAGTGCCAATGATGAACATTTCCTTTATTTGGAGGCTTGCGGACTTCCTAATAGTAAATCCCAAAAAGTATATTAAAGAGTTTTTTTACCAAATCATTGGTAAAATTGGACCTCCCTATGGAGGACCCGTCTTTGTAAACATATTTGAAAGGAAAGGAACAGAGAGTGTGTTCTTGCAGTATGCCCAGGCTCCCAGGAGTGATCAGAGTAAAAGGAGCTTGGCAACACATGCACAGTTTCACCTCCCAAATTCTCAGTCCACCTCTGAAGGGAGGAGAATGTCCAAGAGAGACCAGTGCCTTAATATTCATGATATTAATGGTGTTACTCAAAATTATGAAAATTTCAGCAGTGTTTGTAAAGCTGTTTCATCATTCCAAAGTACACTATGGATTTGTTTTTCCTTACTGTATGAGTACCCTTCCTAATGTCGAGATATAACAATGTTTAGCTATGTGCATGTTTAACTATATATATGCTTAATTATACATAACTATGTTTAAAGAAATTTAGAGGGGGCTTGAGAGCAGATTGTATGGAATAGAACTGTTTCAGGATGACGGGAAATTGTTTAAAAACTGTGAAAAGACAGACTGGAGCCAGATCATGAGGACACTGAATGCCGACACGGGAATTTAGATTATATATATTCTCTCAGAGCAACGTGGAGGAATAGCCTAGGGACACTGATGTTTGAGATACTATTTAGGAGGCTACTGTATTAATCTAAATTACCTATAAAGAGGGCCCGATGGCATATTTGAGAGACATCTAACTGAATACATAGCTGTAAAGGACTTCTTTCTTGCAAACTTTAATGAAACTGCCTATTCTAAACTACATCACCAATTCATCAGCAGGTGAAAGTTCAAATCCTACCCAGTGATTTCAGCTGTTTCTGGCATGAGTGGGGAAGAGCCTTATATCTCCTTGCCCTGTTCTATATAAGGTATATTTTTAAACATTTTGTTTGATATAGTTCTAAATAATCCCTACAGCATTAATATTTAATCCTGAAAATAACATGACACATACCATGTCATTGACTATAATTCCATGACACTGATAGAGAGTATTTCGGACAATTATGAATTTAAGATTAAAAAAACAGGAATTGAGGGGTGCCTGGGTGACCCAGGCAGTTGAACCTCTGATAGAAAGTATTTTGAACAATTATGAAGTTAAGGTAAAAAAATAAAACAAAAAAAAACCCCCCAGGAATTGAGGGCACCTGAGTGATTCTGTCAGTTAAGGCTTCAGCTCTTGACTTTGGACTGGGTCATGATCTCAGGGCCATAAGATCTGCAGCCTTGGGCTCCGTGCTCAGTGGGGAGAGTGCAGGAGATTCTCTCTCTCCCTCTGCCCCTCCCCCTGTTCTCTCTCTCTCTCTCTCTCTCTCTCTCTCTCAAATAAATAAATAAATAAATGTTTTGAAGAAACAGGAATTGATTAACATCATTATACCTTTTTTTTGCTTAAAATATATTAAAATATTGTGCATTTAATTTGCTAAAACAATCCATAGATCCATTCTTATAGGGGCCTATACCTAAATCTCAATGAAAAAATTCCTTAGTCATTGTTAGGAAGAAGGAAGAAACAACAAGAAACCATAAACTTACAAACTTACTTATCTACTTTAGATAGAAATTTAGATAGATATCACATCATTGGTTTGAGCAGAGAGGAGTGGTGAAAAGTATATTTATGAAAGCCTTCCTCTGTTCTCATAGTTCACTTTAATTTCAACTGGACATAATCATTCAAGTCTCCAACTTGATCTGTTTGTTTGTTTGTTTTAATTTTAGGAAAAAAAATATATAACCTTAGAAAAATGGTGGGGAATGCCATGGTTAGAGCCTGCATAAAAAAAAGTCTCAAGAGAAGAAAATGTGATAGTATCTAAAGAAATCTCTGTGACTTTGGAGAGTTCTTTAGTGATTGTATATTTAGAAAGAAAAAAGCAGGGGAAAAGTGATCCTAAATACAAATCTAGGAGTTGCATGAAACCGTAATAAGGAGGCTAATAAGAAAAAATCTGAGCCTTGCAAAATATGCTAGCAACAATAAAAAGAACATTTTTGCTAGGTTGAAAACAGCAAGAAGAACAAGGAAGAGCGAGTTCCATTCCTTGGAACAGATGGTATAATGTTGACAGAACAACTTAACTGCCGTTTTGCCTTTGTCCTAATCACAAGAGGAATCTGTCTCACTGCAAATGTTAGAGGAAGATAGGAGGCTGTTTACATCCCGGGGTAGCTGGGCAGGTAGGGAGATAGCACAGGGCTCCAGCACTCCCCGATCAGGACATCTCCAGGTCAGAAAAATCAGCAGAGTACAGAGAGAAAGAATGTTCAGAACCAGGTTCCTCAGTCATTGCAAAACACAGAGAATGAGATAGATGACTAGAACCAGAGAAATAATCCCATTTTATAAAAGGAGGTAAATGACATGTATGAGAACTTGAATTCAAATATTTAGGTTGTTTTGTAGTACTGGATATCTGAGAAGAATGAAGCAAGTACTAAGGTCCATTATGAATTCATGAAGAACAAACCACAGCATGAAGTATAATTTCCTTTTTCCTTAGTAAATGGGGAATGTCAGTACTTTGGTATACATTAACTTAGGGAAAGGCTTCTTGTACTCAGCATAACTTTTGTGAGATTCTTCCTTGTTTTCCCATGTATCAGAAGCCCATTCCCTTTCATTATTTTTTTTAAGTAACTGAAATTATTTATTCTTTAATGAAATGCCTGCAAATCTGTTCAAGTAAAAGTTCTCTGAAAAACATTTCATTTTGTACTAAATTAAAACAGAGTATCATGATCTTTATTAACATTATTAATATCAGTAATTTCTGTGCTTTTTATTTTTTAAATTTTTTTCTTTAAATTTTTTATTGTTATGTTAATCACCATACATTACATCATTAGTTTTTGATGTAGTGTTCCATGATTCATTGTTTGTAAATCTAACCAAAGAGGCAAAGGATCGGCACTCAGAAAACTATAAAATACTCATGAAAGAAATTGAGGAAGACACAAAGAAATGGAAAAACGTTCCATGCTCATGGATTGGAAGAACAAATACTGTGAAGATGTCAATGCTACCTAGAGCAATCTACACATTCAATGCAATCCCCATCAAAATACCATCCACTTTTTTCAAAGAAATGGAACAAACAATCCTAAAATCTGTATGGAACCAGAAAAGACCCCAAATAGCCAGAGGAATGTTGAAAAAGAAAAGCAAAGCTGGCGGCATCACAATTCCGGACTTCCAGTTCTATTTCAAAGCTGTCATCATCAAGACAGTATGGTACTGGCACAAAAACAGACACATAGATCAATGGAACAGAATAGAGAGCCCAGAAATGGACCCTCAGCTCTACGGTCAACTCATCTTCAACAAAGCAGGAAAGAATGTCCAATGGAAAAAAGACAGTGTCTTCAACAAATGGTGTTGGGAAAATTGGACAGCCACATGCAGAAGAATGAAACTGGACCATTTCCTTACACCACACACAAAAATAGACTCCAGATGGTTGAAAGACCTAAATGTGAGACAGGAGTCCATCAAAATTCTAAAGGAGAACACAGGCAGCAACCTCTTCGACCTCAGCCGTGGCAACTTCTTCCTTGAAACATCACCAAAGGCAAGGGAAGCAAGGGCAAAAATGAACTATTGGGATTTCATCAAGATAAAAAGCTTTTGCACAGTGAAGGAAACAGTCAACAAAGCCAAAAGACAACCCATAGAATGGGAGAAGATATTTGCCAATGACATATCAGATAAAGGGCTAGTATCCAAAATCTATAAAGAACTTATCAAACTCAACATCCAAAGAACAAATAATCCATTCAAGAAATGGGCAGAAGACATAAACAGATATTTTTCCCTTTCATTATTTTTTTAAAAGATTTACTCATTTATTTTTGGTGGGGGGCAAAGGAGAGGGAGAGAGAGAAACTCAAGCAAATTCCCCAAAGAGTGTAGATCCTGACTCAGGGCTTGATCTCATGACTCAGATTGTGACCTGAGCTGAAATCAAGAGTCAGAGCTTTAGCCAACTGAGCCATCCAGGTGCCCCTCCCTTTCATTATTGAGTAGTATTCCATTGTATGAATCATTGCAGTTCATTTATTCATCCTCCTATTGATAGACACTTGGACAGTGTCCAGTTTTTTATTAGAAAACAATGCTGAGAAGGATATTCTCATTAAAAACCTTTTTAAAAATAGTTTTTCAATTTTCTTTGATAAATGCCTGGGCATGAAATTCTCTGGTCATAGTGAAGGTATATGATATATATGATTTTATTTATATATGTTAAAAATTTTATATACAAATAAATGCCAGCATTTGGTTTTGCCAGACTTTTTAATTTTAGCCATTCATGTGCATGTAGTAAGGTATTGATTTTTAAAAGCATTTTTTAAGGTTTCTTTAAATATCTTTGACAGAGAATAATCTTGTGAATTATAGCTGGTTGAATAATTATATCTTAAGAATGGCAGTCAAAGGATCACCTTTAATTCTCCTGGTCCACCTATTAACTGCA
Source organism: Eumetopias jubatus (assembly GCF_037043125.1). Classification (NCBI taxonomy): domain Eukaryota; kingdom Metazoa; phylum Chordata; class Mammalia; order Carnivora; family Otariidae; genus Eumetopias; species Eumetopias jubatus. The sequence continues at coordinate 130,436,294 of NW_028274809.1, read as the reverse complement.
TAATGTTGGGCCTTAGTTTCCCTCTTTGTGAAATGGCCAAGCACACCTCTTACTGTGCTTCACTTCACTGCGCTTTGCTGTTACGGCAGTTTTTCCAAGTTGAAGGTTTGTGGCTACCCTGTGTCAAGTAAGTCTGTTGACTCCTTTTTTCCAAGAGCATTCCCTCATTTCATGTTTCTGTCACAATTTGGTAATCATTGCAACATGCCAAGCTTTTTCATTATTACTGCATTTGTTATGGTGATCTGTGGTCAGTTTTTCCAACTCGCTGAAAGCTCAGATGATGGCCAGCCTTTTTAGCAATGAAGTATTTTTAATTAAGGTGTGTACATTTTTTCGAGATAATGCTATTGCACACTTAGTACTACACCAATACTACAGTATATGGTAAACACAACTTTCACGTACATTGGGAAACCAAAAAATTCACTTGACTTGCTTTATTATGCCTGTTGCTTTATTGCAGTGGTCTGTAACCAAACCTGCAATATCTCAGAGCTATGCCTGTTAATAGATCCACGGTATAAGTTTGTTATTAAGATTAAATGAAAATATTCAGAGGAAACTTAGAAAGGTCTTTGTCACATATCAAATACTCAATACATCTTAAATAAAATTATTACCATTTACCATTTGTACCTTTGGAACCAACAAGTATGGGGGAACTGAGAGGTTGGGACACAGATGTGGACCAATCTTAAACTCATTAAATCCAAAGTCAATCTGGAGAGTTAAAGACAGATAATATTTGATGCATATATTTTTGGTACATACATAAGAAGGAAAAGTTTCAGAAGACGAGGTGGCCGAGCAGGGATGAGAAGTGAACTACACACTATAGACACGGCAGAAACAAAATAGAAGTATATGTAAAGACAAAGTAACAGAGACTGAATGTAACACAGAATATGATAGAAATGGAAATATATGCAAATAGATTCCATCTTTGATGATAATTTCAGTCTTGATTAGAATCCTGGGGGCCCCTGTAGTAGATATTTCCCCAAGTTGGAATTGGTTCTTCAGCAACAGGCAGTCGGTAAGCATTTCCCTGGGGACATTTATTTTATGCTACACTAGAAACCCAGGAGACCCTGTTCTTTTCTTTCTTCCTTTTCTTTCCTTTTCTTTTTTCTTTTCTTTTCTTTCCTTTCCTTTCCTTTTCTTTCTTAGTTTCATCCAAGTTTTTATTTAAATTCCAGTTAGTTAATATACAGTGTAATATTAGTTTCAGGGGTAGGATTTAGTGTTTCATCACTTATATACAACACCTGGTGCTCATCACAACAAGTGCCCTACTTAATGCCCATCACCCATTTAGCCCATCCCCCCACCTCCTCTCCTTCAGCAACCCTCAGTTTGTTCTCTATAGTTAAGGGTCTGTTTTGGGGCACCTGGGTGGCTCAGTTGGTTAAGCATCTGCCTTCAGCTCAGGTCATGATCCCAGGGTCCTGGGATTGAACCCCACATTGGGCTCTCTCCTCAGCGGGGAGCTTACTTCTCCCTCTGCCCCTTTACCCACTTGTGCTTGCTCTCTCTCTCTCTCAAATAAATGGGTAAAATCTTTAAAAAAAAAAAAAAGAGTCTGTTTTATGGTTTGCCCTCTCTTTTCTTCCCCCTATGTTCATCTGTTTTGTTTCTTAAATTCCACATATGAGTGAAATCCTATGGTATTTACCTTTGACTTATTTCACTTAGCATAATACTTTCCAGCTCCATTCACGTAGTTGTAAGTGGCTATTGTTGATAATACTGCTATAAACACTGTGGTGCACGTATCCCTTTGAATCACTATGTTTGTATCCTTTGGGTAAATACCTACTAGTGCAATTACTGGGTTGTAGGGTAGCTCTATTTTTAACTTTGAGGAACATCCATACTATTTTCCACGGTGGCTGCACCAGTTTGCATTCCCACCAACAATGTAAGAGGGTTCCCCTTTTTCCACATCCTTGCCCACATCTGTTGTTTCCTGTGTTGTTAATTTTAGCCATTCTGACCAGTGTGAGGTAATATCTCACTGTGGTTTTGATTTGTATTTCCTTGATAATGAGTGATGTTGAGCATCTTCATGTATTTGTTAGCCATCTGGATGTCTTCTTTGGAAAAATGTCTATTCCTGCAGGAGACCCTGTTCTTCACTTTATACTGATCAGCACTTTTATTATTGTCTGGACAAAAATATAAGTAATGCTAATCAAATCTCTTAATCTGATAGGAGAGTTAAAATATTTGGTATCAGAATTTAGATTCAAAATATTTGAACAGATTGCAATGTGTTGTTGTAATCTAAAAGGGATAAATCATTATTCTTTAAAAGCAAGCAAACAAACAAGAATTCACTGCATTTATATGGTCTTGCGGTATGTAAAAAAATAGATGAGGGGAGAAAAATTGGTTGAGTATAGCATTATGATACTAACTACCAAAAATGTAATAATATCTTAAACTCTGTTTATAGAATTACATTACTCATCTCATGAAATAGTATTCTGTAAATTTTATTTTAAGGAGGTCATGAAACAAAAAAGTATATTCAAGAGAAAATAAATAAGATTCAGACTTCTTTTTATCTGAAAAGAGGGTGATGAGATTTAGTAGGAGATGGTGACATTGATGTCCAGTTAGGTCAAAAGAGGAAAAAAAAAAAAACCCTCCAACCAACAGCAGCAACAAAATTTAAAGACTAGCCATGTGGAAGAGATGTTTGATTTCCTATGGACTAAAATGTATGCATAGATCCAAAGTAAGTACATCATGGAGAATGTGATTTCAGTTAAAAGTGGCAGGACCTGAACTCCTTTTTCCCTCTATTCTAGAACCTATTTCTACTTCTTTCTAGTGCTTGTCAAACTCTGTTGTGATGTGCACTTTTCTGTCTGTCATCCTGAGTGTGAGCTTCTTAAGGAAAGAAATTGTCTTGTTAATCCTTCACCATTACCATAGGTCCTGGTATGCATGCTTGAGAGATGTTTGCTAAATGGAGTGGAATGGATTGTTTAATAAATAAGGACATCCAAAAGCCTGACCAGAGGCATTGGAGGTAGAACATCCCCAGTTCCTGGCAATTTGCACATTTGCGAAGGTAAATAATGTCAATAGTTTACAAAGAATTTCTTTTTGTATTAGTTGGGAGTTAGTTCTAGAAGCTCTCTGCACCAAGTCTCTATGTCAATTCCATGAAGAATCAATGAATCAGATGAGATAAGCCTGTTTCATTATGAATTCTTTATATGTGAATAAATTTTCATGGATTCACAAGAATTAAAAAATAATGATAATAAAGTTGAAAAATGAGGAACATCAGTAGTGCCTCCTGCAGTTAAGGCCAGAATCTATGACTAACTTGGCACACGAAGCATTTAATATCCTGGAAGTGATATTAAATTTTGCTGGGGTGTGAATCACTCGTTTTGTTTTTCTAGAATGTCAGTTTCTGCTATTTTTTTGAAAACCATATGTCATTATCAAAAGAATCATACTTCAAGTTTAAACTCTCTTGGTACTGAATATGATTCATTGTTTTTAACTTTTTAATTATTTAAGCCATAATCATTCATCTCCATTACTTAAAAACATTGTGTATGAATATGGATGGAGATATTAAAGGAGGCTCATCAGCATCCTCTTTCATGCTGGCGGAAGTAAAGTTTTCACTATGACATTTCACTATGTAGATAAGATGGAAAGGCCTGGTGTTTCAAAGATAAAAGGAATTTTTAGTTTTTTTTACTTTAATTATGATTGTCATCTTTTAACCCTTTTTATTCCCTAATGTTAGTTTTATGAAATATTGTATCAATTTTGATATATTGAAATTCATGCATTAGTTTTCATTGGCATAACTTCAGACTGTGTGTGTGATACTTCTTTTTACTTTATAAAAATGCACTGTTGTTTCTTATTTTGTTGCTCATTATGTTTTGTCCCTTGGAGCTTTGGGTCATTCTTAAATATTTATAATTTTCAACAAAGCTTCTTATGAATAAATTAATCAAGTCACTGAAAACCCCAACACTTATTTTTTACACTTATCCTCAGAATAAAAACCCCTAAATGAAAAGATTTCCAAAATATACTATGAGTTACTTATAAAAATACAAACCTTCCTTATGGGACCTAAAAATATTGAGTGTGTTGAGTCACAGGTAATTATTGTTTTCCTTTAAAATGTTGATTTATAAATAATTTTTAAATCATAGAATTAAAAAAATTAGAAATAAACAAAATCACTTTAAGTTCAAAATATAAACATGTGAAAGAGATAAAACTAAACAGTATCCCGTGCCATAGGAGTGATTATATTATTAAAATGGAATAAATCATGTCTTACAAGTGTTTCAGAAGCAAAAAGAATCTGAGGTCCAGACTGTCTAGCTAGCAGCAGATGGGAAATTTCCACCCACTTCAACTGGGGCATAACTTTTTCTCTACTGTGCACTTTCCAAAATACAAACTTCTCACTAACTCAAAGGCCTTTCCTCAGAATGCTTATAATACATTTCAAGTTCTTTCTTTTTGGGCACAATGTTGGTATAATATTGAAGGAGGGTTTATGGTGCTCAGTTTCCTAGAATGCAATATACTAAAATTGTAGAGTGCATAAAAGATCACTGTAACTCAAAGATAGAACATATGTCCCACGTTCTAGCTCAAGTTCCTGTTTATGCCTTGTGGCAAGCACCGTTGTTAATAACAGCTCCATTTCACTTTCAAATGTGTCCCAGTTGAGTGGAAAAATCTAGGATCATCTTACTTATAAATTAACAATTGAATTCTAGTTAATCCAGTATCAGTCATGTGTCCTGGGAGCCTTGTTCCTTAAAAGAGTTATCCTTGGAGGAGCAGCAGAGAACACATTCTTGTTAGAATCTCAGGCTCCACCCCAAACTGACTCAGATTCTGCATTTGTAACAAGATGTCAAGGTGATACACATATACAATAAAATTTAAGAAACATTACCCCAGAGAAACAGGCTGATCTGACATGTGCTTTGGGACACATTATATACACTTAAACACAAAACACAAAGAAAAACAAAGAAAGTTGACTAAAAAAAGGTCAATCTTTTTTTCTGCTCTCATTTGCGATTAGATTATTTTCTTCATTTGCAACTAGATTGTTAATTACCATGACATTAAAAACACTTCTCTATATATCTTTAGAATTCTTTTTCATTTTTAATTGCTTACTATGACATGTATCAAAAATATAACTAAAACATAGATATATAATTTTATCAAATCATTATGAAACTAAAATATATATTACCTTACTCACATCAAGAAGGAGAACATAATTAGCATCCCTCCCCCAAATTTCCTCCAAACTTCTTTCTCCTAAATATAGTTGTTATTCTGAATTTGTAAAAACCAGTTTCTTGCTTTTCTTTATAGTTTTTTTTTAATTTTATTTATTTATTTGACAGAGAGAGATCACAAGTAAGCAGAGAGGCAGGCAGAGGGAGAGGGAGAAGCAGGCTCCCCGCTGAGCAGGAAGTCCAGTGTGACAGGGGGCTTGATCCCAGGACCCTGGGATCATGACCTGAGTTGAAGGCAGATGCTTAACCGACTGAGCCACCCAGGCACTCCAACATTTCTTTATGGTTTTAACAAATGTGTATGGATTCCCAAACTATATAATTTAATTTGTCTGTTTTTGAACTTTGTAAGTTTGTGATATCAATACATGATACTATAGGGGATCATGATCATGGTGTGTTTATTTCATTGCACACAATTTTTTATTATAAAAATATGCAACAGCTTATAAACTCATTCTATTATTTATGGATTTGTGGTTTGTTTTTCTTATTGTCAGTTCTTGTGTACTAAAAAGTATGCTGCCCAAAGCATTCTTATACATGTATCAAGGTGCAAATACAGAAAAGACTTTTCCTAAGATATATACCAAAAATTAAATTGTTGTATTATAGGATACCCACATCTTCACCTTTTCTAAATAATGACAATCTATTCTTCAAAGTGTTTATGTGAATTTATACAGACACCATCAGTACATTTGGGTTATATTGTCCATTCCCACGCTTGACAACTTTTCTAATTGTCAGACTTTTAAATTTTTGTCCATCTATCAGATGTGTTTTTAATTCTCATACCATGAATAATTCAACATGGTTGTGCATGTTTTCTTGTGGGTTTTGAGCATTTAAATATTTTACTTTGTAAACTGTATAGTCAAGTTAGGCCATTTCTTTTCTTTTTCACTCATTTTAGTATGTGGTGATGACCAGAAGTCCCTCATTTTATATCGTTGAATTTATCAATTTTTTTCTTTAACATTAGCATTTTCCCATATTGTTGAAAAATTTTTCCATATTTTGAAATTATGAATCCATTTTCTTACATTTATTTTATTTTACTTTTTTTAGAGATAGAGAGGAAGAGCCCATGGGTGTGTGGTGCAGAGGGAGAGGGAGAGAGAATCTTAAGCAGGCTCCATGCCCAACATGGGGCTTGATCTCATGACTCCGAGATCATGACCTGAACTGAGATTCAGAGTCAGAGGCTTAAACCACTGAGCTACACTGGTAGCTCTTATATTTAATTTTTATAAAATATTTACAGTTCTGACTCATGCATTTACGTCTTCAAACCACAGGAATTATTTTTCATATGGTATGAGTTGTGAATCTTTAATTTTCTTGAAATCATTTATTTGGAGTATATAAGTTAGCTCTTTTATAGGATAAATCTGTTTTGGAGCATACTATTCCATTCCATTGGATATTTACCTGTCCTGTTAGTAATGTCAAGCTGTCTTAATTACTATATTTATAAAATATAAGGAGAGATACCTGGTTGAGCAAGATCTCCCATTTTGTTTTTCTTCAATGGTATCTTGGCCATTGCACTTCCATAAACATTTTAAAATCAGGTAATCAAGTGCAACAGAAGTAAATCTGTATTTTAACTTGGATTGTCTTAAACATGGACATCATTTTTTTTGCCATTTTTAAACTGTGAAGGTGGCATATATCTTTATCCATGTATATGCTTCAAATTTTTTCTAAAAACCTTTACTGTTTTTTTTTCTCAAAGGTCTTGTATATCTTCTATTGGATTTGTTTCTGTATAGTTCATTTGTGGTGTTATCATAAATGGTTTCTTTTTATTTCATTTTATAATAAAATCATATTTAAAAATTCAATTGATTTCTATATATTGGTTTTGTATATAGATACCTAACCCTTTTATTATTTCTAATAATTTACAAGTAGATTTGTTTATATTTTCTGTATACACAATATCATCTTCAGTGTACAATATTTATGCACATTTCTTGATGATTTCCTCCTTTGCTTGCTAATATAATGTAAAACTATTTAATAGACATGGTGATAACACCATTTTTTATTATTCCTGATCTCAAAAAAAAAAAGATTTCAAGATTTCATCAATATAATCTCAAAGGGAAATATTTCACAAATATGGTATTTGTGAATGTTTTACAAATATGGTATTTCTTGTCAAGCTTCTTATAAATAATGATAAGGTTAAGAGAATTCCATTCTATTCTTAGTTTTCTAAGTTTTTATCATAAATGGATATCTTTTTTTCTTTTGAAATGGTCACATATGATTTTTCCCTATCTGATAATGAAGTGAAAATATTAATCCATTTTCTAATGTAAACATTGGAATTCTGCAGCAGACCACTTCTTGATCAAGATATGTTATCATTGTATATATGTCTGAATTATCTTTAACAATATATTATAATCTGAACTATTCTTTTTTTTTAAAGATTTTATTTATTTATTTGAGAGAGAGAGAGAGAGAGAGAAACAGCATGAGAGGGGAGAACGTCAGAGGGAGAAGCAGGCTCCCCGCTGAGCCAGGAGCCCGATGCAGGACTCGATCCCAGGACTCCGGGATCATGACCCGAGCCGAAGGGAGTCGCCCAACCAACTGAGCCACCCAGGAACTATTCTTATATGTAACTTGTGCAGCTTCCATTTTCTTACTTTTGCTGTCAGGTTTTAATAGCAAGATAATAAGAGTCCCCAAAAACAAACTGGGAAATACTACCAAACTTTCCAATCTCTGCATTTGCCTGTTTCTAATTATTCTTCTGACTGATACATGGAAATTTCTTGGTAGATAGACTTTCAACTACTGCTATAATTTCTTAATCATTGTAAGATAATTCAGGTATTTCATTGTTTAAATCATTTTTAGTAAGTGTTTTTTTTTTCTGTGTTTACCAAACTGTTTTTATTTGCTTCTGTATACATATTTAAATCACATATCCAGGGGCCCCTGCAATCAGGGGAGGCTATTTGACTGGGTAACTATTGTATGTTACATCTATGCTTGGTCTCTAAAGACCCCTATGTAACTTTCTACATATTTTCTCTCTCTCTAATTAATGCAGCTGAATGTAAAGTATTTTTAGTATTTTGGAAACACATGATGGTAGGATCCTAGATTCCTGAGTCATCATTTGGGGAGAATCTGGCCTATCAAACTACTTCAGTCTGTAATGTGAGGCAGATATAAACCTTTACTGACATAAACCACTAACATTTCAAAATGTAATCATTACCATAGCATAGACTATGTGTTATCATTACCTACATAGTAATTACTACCTTGAGATCGGACATTACTGTGGGGGAAAAAAAGCAAAATACATAACATTTGTTATAGCCAACATACAAAATATATAGTATTAGTCACCAGGAGGTGGCAAATAAAAAGATGTACTAGGACAGATGGCTACATATTCATGTTATGTTGTTGCAAAACATTTAATAAAACTCTCACCTGCTGTAATTTGTAATGCAGATAATATGCTTACTCTGTCTTTGGCTCCAGGGGAAACATTCGGAAAACAGTACCATAATAGTGCATATTGCTTACTGTTGGCTGCATTTGGGAAGTTATTGCAGGAAAGAGAAAATGAGCTTGGTAAAAAGTTGGCTGTTTAGAAATCAGAAATGAAAGGTAATGAAAAAGTCCAGGAATTGGGGCCTTGCATATTTTGAAAAAGAGATTATTTTTATCCCCCCAAAGTGAAAAATGGAACTTAAAAAGGCCTTGAATGTCTGAGACTAATAAAATTTCTCAACTGAATCAAGTCACTCAGAGCAAATATCAGATTTAGATGGTGTCCATCCCAGCCACTATGCCAGATCACCTCAAAATCGTTACCTATAAATTTGGAGAGAGATCCATGTTCTAGAAAGCTTAGAAATAAGACAGAAACCACACTGATTGTTTAGTTGGATGATTGGATAACATCCTACTTACTCCAGTAGTAAATTCCCATCTATTAACACATAAAACTAGTCTAACTCTCCATTTTCTGGTTTTGACTCCTATTGATACTAACTCATTTTTTCACCTGACAGTTTGCTAATTATAGAATTAGCTCACAACAGATAATGGCAACTCTGAGGACCTCAGATGCAGTGACTGAGACAATAAACTAACCCCAAAAGATCACATATTATAGGAAGAATCAGATTTAACCTTGATTCACACTTCACCCCTTCCTATCTCCATCTGGAACAAATTTAGGTACCTGAGGAGTCTCTGTTGACCAATCCAGTGAGACATGATTGTTTCCTGACAGAGCCAACTTTTCCCATGTCTCCAGGCCTAACTCTTGCTCATGGACTAGAGTTTACACTTTTCCATCAAATCTGTGACCCTGTCTTTAGCCTTTCTGCTCCTGTTTTTTTTTTCTTTAACATAATCCATCTCTAAAATTCTAACACAACTATCTAGATTCTCATCCTCATACTTGCTTATTACTTCTCATTATCACATATCCCAACATTTTTTTTTTTTTGAAAACTTATTCTATCACAGGTACCTAAGAAGCAGACAGCAGGGTCATTCACTGCAGAACTTATAACAGAGCAACTCTTTTCTTTGGAGCACACAGGTTCAGTGGAGGATGAGAGTGAGCAGTTAAGCTTAATACTGGAGAAATATGTGAGAATGTACAGGTTGAATGGTGAGATATTCTTCGCTACCATCACAACTCCTCCCCAAACCACCCCTTAGATATGTGGCAGTTTTCCTTTGGCAGAGGATCCTTCCCTAGACACTGACAGACAGAAGACAATAATGTCAGCAGTTAGAAGGCACACAGGGCAAATGGGCTCCTGTCTGATTATCCTATGGTGAAAGCCACTACACGTCCACAGGGGCCCATGGAATTATAGATGGCTTTTTTAAGCTTCACTTTTAAGTATGAGTGGGTAGCCAAGAAATCAAAGATATGTGAAGAAATATTCCAAAATGAAAGATAGAGAACAAATCAAATAAACAACAACAAAGTGGAAGGGAGAGTCCAACGAAATAAAGCAATGCAGGAAGCTGAGGCAAAAATATAACTAAAAATCATAAAGAAGAAGAAAACCACTCAGCAAAGTTCACAACCAGAGAAGAAGATATTTTTAAAGTATTGTATCTGAAATTAAAAAATATGAACAGAAGGTTTTAGTGATAATATCAAGTGAAGTTCTGAGAAAGTAGATTGAAAGGACTAAGAGATAAAAAATGAAAGAGATGTGAAAATCAGAGATTCTATCTAAAATGTCCAACATCAGAAAAATAGATGTTCTAGAAAGACACAAAGATTAAATATGAGGCACAAGCTCCAAAGAAACATTTTACACATATTTTCCAAAATGAAGAATATAGATTTCCAAACAGAAAAACCTACTGAGTTCCTGGCATGGTAATTAAAAAAAATAAAAAAATATATATCTATATAAGTATGAAATTTCAAAATATTCAGGATAAAAAGGAGCTCCTAAAATTCTGGAAGGACAATCACTCACTCCCTTATAAAAGAATCTGAATGACCTTGAAATTTTCAAAAACAGTACAGGAAATTAGAAAATAGTAAGACCTTCAATTTCTTGGCAAAAGATGTGGAATTCTATATCCAAACATACTCTGAGGCTTGCATAAAAATATTTTGGGGATATGAGTTCTTTAAAATATTCCTCTATGCTCTATTTCTCCAGCAGCTTCTGGATGGTATTAGCCACAAAAATAAGTGAAAAGAGAAAAAGATACAGAGGAAAGAAACATGATAAAATATATAGCATTAGACAGTTGGAGGTGGAAAATAAAGCTATACAGCAGGGCAGATAGCTGGATATCCATACTATGTATTCGCAAAATATTTAATAAAACAAGGACTCCAAGAGAGGAGAGAAGCAGGTGAATTCTCAAAAACTGGGGAGGGACAAATAGTATGGAAATGAGCCATACAGGAGACTTAGTGAGCAATTTGCAAAGGTTTGTACAAGATAATAAAAAGTTCCAGGAGGATGCCTCCAAGAAAATAGAAATGGATTTAGTAGATTCTCTAAAATATGGAGTTCTTTGGGGTATGTTACAGTTTTGCATAGGAAAAATTTTTGTTACAAATGCAGAATATTCAGCAACAAAAATTGAGGCAATTATAAATTCTAGGAAGTAATAAAGATTTGTAAAATGAAGGACATGTGGATTAGGTGTCAGATTGTAAGCTATATGCCTACACACACACACACACACACACACACACACACACTATCAAAACGGTAAAATAATATTGGGAGAAAGGAAAAGGATTGGGTGGAAAAAGTGAATAATGAAAAGTGCTAAATCTTGATCTCAATAGTTAGAATTAAGTGGAAATATTTAACAGAAAATTAGAAAGTGGAAGTATGAGAAAATTCTAGATTAATAATTCTAATTCTAGAATTATGAAGGAAGTTCAGGAAAAAAGGAACATAGACCTTTTTGGAGGGGAGCTGGGAACAGAGTTTGGAACAGTTGATATTCGTAATGACACATGTATAATTTGATTTTTAAACTATATACTTTATTATTTATACATAAATAAAATCAAAGTGGAAGTATTTTTTATGTCCACAGGATCTCAGAGAGTTTCATGGGAATGAATTATGGTGGATCAGTTATGACACCATGAAGAATGTGAATTTGGAATATGTCACAGAGAGCTTGGCATACTATGCTGCGTTTTGACCTTCTCTTAAAGGGATTAGAAATTAATGAAGAATTTCAACTTGAACATGATTAAATTCTCATTTTATAAAGGTTGCTCTCATGCCATGGAAGATACTTTGGTCACTCTCAGTGTTGAATGCTCTGATGATCTTGTTTGGCGGAGGTTTTGACCATGACTTCTAGTCTAGCTCTACTTTGCTTTTGCCTCATTCAGACACAGCTGCCTCTCCATATATATTATCCCCATCACACTGTGGCTGAAACCTTGTTAATTTGCCACAGTGACACGGAAAACCTTGAGTCTGTCTAAATTCAGGGACTCAGCAAACATTCCTGTAAAAGGCCAAACACTAAGTATTTAAAGATTTGGGAGCCAAGTATGATTTCTGTCACATATTCTTTCTTTCTTTTTTTTTCCCCCTTTAATATGGTTTCAACCATTCTTAGTTCACTGGCTTTACAAAAAAAAGCCAGGTGCAACATTGGTCCTTGGAGTGTAATTCATATTTTGTCTTAGATATCGAAGCAGATCCAATAGTTACTGAGTTTGTGCTGTTGATATATTTATGTTACATTCCACTGTTTTCATGTCACGTTGACTTTTTTGACATTTTCAGTCTTTCTGTCACTCATCTAGAGAAAGCAAAGATTCCTTATTGGAGGCTTCAAAATACTTTATTAACCAGTTTCCCTACCCCACTATTTTTTTTAAAGATTTTATCTATTATTTTAGAGAAAGAGCAGCGGGGGGGGGGGTGTTGGGGGACAGAGGGAGAGGGAGAAAGACAATCTTAAGCAGACTCCTTACCGAGCATGGAGCTGGACACAGGGCTCGATCGCACAAACCTGAGATCCTGACCCGAGCCAAAACCAAGAGTTGGACATTCAACCTATTGCGCCACCCAGGCGTCCCTTCTTACCCCACTGTTAATTTCTTATTATGCTTGTTCCTAGTGGTTCCCCAGAGCCACTCAATATACCATTGCTTGGAATCACCTGGAGTGCTTATCACAACATAGAGTCGTAGGCCCAGCTGAACACATGAAAGGATTTGCAAACCCTGGAATGGTTATTGTTATGCAGCTCCCTAAGAGATTCCAATAAAATTCCCTTTTAAAAGCACTATTTTCTATCAATGTGCTCACCTCATACCAACCTCTGAAGCATAATACCCTTCCCTTCAGGCTTTCCTGTGACAGTCCCCACTCTCAGACCAGCTTCTGTTGGCATTCACCACAGGTCTTCTCAACATAATTCTGTGCCCATTAGTATGAGCAAGTTATAAATATGCTAAATTGTCTCTCCTCTCACCATCTGACTCTCTTTTGCATGTGTATATTATGGTGTTTTTCTATGTAAAGAGTTTCAGGCCCATGTGCAGAAATAAGCCTCATTGCAAATTACTCTGTGATTAGGGATGATGGCGGCTACCCAAGTATAGAAGAAAACTTGCTTTAAAATAACGTAAAAAGAAATCTGTCTGATTCTGGCAAAATGGTAGACCAGGCTGGCCAGAATCTTTCCCCATAAAAAAAAAAAAAAGATTCTGGAAAAAATAAATACACCATTTTTAGAGAAAAAGTTTCAGTTTCATTGCTGGTCCCTGCATGTTTACTTTCCTTTATTGTGAGCTTGGACTATTATTGAAAATCAAGTATTTATTTTTTCTAGAATCTTTTTCAGTTTCAGAGAAAAAGAATGGAGATGATGGGAAAGAAGCAGTATTTGAAAATTCTTTTCTGAACTGGGGAAAGATATGAATCTTAAAATTGAAAACACTCCACATTTTGAGCAGAATTTTTAAAATGCCATAATTAATCACATTATGGTAAAACTGCAGAACACTGAAGACAAATAAATAAGCCCTAAAAGTACCCAGAAAGAAAGGAGAGACTATCTACAAAACAACAATTTGAAACAACAACAAAAAGCAATGTGAAAAACAATAGTGAAGGGCTTCTTAATAGCAATAGGAGAGACCAGAACGACATGAAATATTTCCAATGTTGTGGGAGAAAGTAACTAAACTATCAATGAAAAGTGAGAGTTAAATGCAGAGAATTTCAAGGAATGAAGCACAGATTTAAAAAAAAATCAAATTATATGATTTCCATGCAAAGAGTTACCATATATATACTTCAGAAAGAAGTTGAACCAGAAAGCAGTAAGATGCAAGAAACCAAATATATATATATATATATATATATATATATATATATATATATATATACATATATCATATATTTAAATCTAAATAAGAATTGATTTTGGAAATCAATACAACAAATAACACTAATTTGAGAAGTATTTAAAACTGGTCAATGCTAGACTATGATAATTTAATAAACAGTAGGGTAATTTTTAGCTTTAAATGTTGGTATGATAGTCAAACTATTTAATAACCAGTTTGGATTTTTAAACCAATTTAAAACCAAATATGAATTAAATCTTAAAATATATATATGCCTTTTCATTCTTTAAACAAAACTTTATATTTTTCAAATTTGCTTACCACATGATGTAGTTTATACTGAAATCATCCACTGATAATTGGAAATCTAGCAATTTCCAAATCATTTGTTGATTTTTAGAATGATAATGTTAGTATGGTGTTGTGTTTAAAGAATCTTTTTCTTACTATTTCTTCCATTCTTGCTATGATTTCTTTTAGAGAAAAACACTGACGTCTTTAATGACTACCCCCAATTAAATTCATTATTAAATGATAAATAGTTTCAAGAAAAAGTTTCTCTGATAAAGAGTTTCAAGGAAAAAATGACATTGTTGATGCTACTGTATTCTTTTTCTACTTTCTCTGAACTACACATATGTTAAAGATAAATACAGAAGTCCTAAAAAGCACCCAGAAAGGAACAAAAGATTTCCTATCAAAGAACAATTGTACTGATGGAAGCCTTCATTGGGTTTATAATGCTTCTAATACTGTCTGAAACCTTTATATAACCAGTATTTCCATTTTGAACACATCTTGAGAATCATGGATTGGACTCTCATTTAATTCTTCAGGCCAGGTGACATGTGGCATCAGAGGATAATTGAGAACATGGCTCTATTGCTCCACCACCCAAGTGGGAAATGACACATCAGAGTCTCAGTTTCTTCATCTTTAAAATAAAGATGATGATGAACATTACCTCATTCTAAAGGGTTAGTATTCATTTAGAATTATGTCTAGCACAGGAAAGATGCTGTATAAACATTAATTCCATATGTATTAATAGGAATAGAGTTAATATCTATGATAGGTTAATGTTTGAGACTTTTTCATGATCCAGGACAAGTATATGGACATAAAATTCAACACGAGCCCACGTCCTTCATGTTCGTGGCCCCAAACCACACCAAAGTCTCCTTCAGTACTTGTGGTCTTACTCCTGTGGCTGGAGTGTTCACTATGGCAGTAGACCCCACAGTGCCTGGCCAAAGCCAGTGGTGGCCCTTTGACACCAGCCATGGGCTTTTCTGGCCCTCCTAGAATCTCTCAGAACCAAACTGAGGAGGGGAAGCCAGATAGGCTTTTTTCCTCCCCCGGGGTGCAAACTCTGCGGCCAGTGATACCAGGCTCACTCTTACTATGCAGACTTTTGGAGACTGTGGTCAGCGTGAGAGACTACCAGTGAGATACTTGATGTTCCTGTGTTGCCCACCTGGGGCTTCTTGGGGTCATATGTGTAAAGTGCTTCGGGAATGCAAATGGCAATGTCTAGGAAGTAAGAATTTAGGGGTTCCCAGGACACTGGGAATTGATTGGCCCTAGGATGTAGGTCTGAAGGCAGTGCTGCTGAGGCAAAAGGAAAATTGCTCCCCCTCTATGGGCTTATCAAAATATTCTCCCATATTTTGAATCAAGTGGAAAGGAACTAATAAAAAAACTCTACAATTAAAAAAAAATATGACTGACTAACTATAATGCCCTGTGTTGCTCAATCTGTTTGTATGTCTTTATTAACATTCATAAACTCATCCAGCTGGTGATCTGCAGACTGAGAACTTCAAGCTAATTGGTAATGAATGTTCCTATGGCAGGGTCTTAAAACAAGCAAACAATAATTGTTCTAACTTAACATCTTGATATTTTGTTCTCCATAGATAATGAACATCTATTTTGATTTTTTTTAACATGGCATGAAATATTATTTTCTTAAATCTGAGTTTTTTGGACTTCTCTTAAATATTGTCCCCTGGGTAAGTACATAATTTGCCTCACTCCAATTCCAGGCCTGTCTGGTGGAGATAAAAGGTCCAAGAAAGCAGTATACATGCCTCAAGCCTTGTGTGACCTGAGGGGTAGTGGCTAGGGCAATAGGTTTCAATATATCTGAACAAAAAGATTTAAATATTTTGACAACTGCTATGGGCTCATGTATGCACTAGCAAAAATCAGTTTTACTTAAATGAATGCATTAGAAAAAATGTCCAACTCAAAATATTAGAGAAAGCCTAGCAAATTAAGTCCAAAGTATAAGAATAGTAATTAATATACAAATTAGTGTTGACACACACAAAAAAACAGGCATAAAGTAAAAAAAATTATTAGTGAATTCTTTAAAAAGACATAAAACAGATAAATGAAAATACTTTCGATTGTTTTACATAAATACTAATTGGTAAGAGGGTAGATCTTAAAAGCTGTTATCAAAGGAAAACAATTGTACTCGTGTGGTAATGAATGTTAATCATTTCATAATATATACAAATATAAATGATTATCATGTTGTACACCTGAAACTAATACAATTTTATCTCACTAAAGAAAAATACTAGTAAATTGACTTCAGTAAAAATGTATGGTTTCTGTGATATATTCTGACCATGTAGGTTTTCACCAGAAATATGAAGACAAAAAGATAATTTGACTTTTTAAATAATAGAATTTAGAAAATATGTATTATAAGTAGTGAGAAATAATTGTTATTATAAATAACATTTGTATTTTTAAAAGTAACAGTTATGTATCTAAATTTGTGAAAATAATGTTTTTAGATGTATTCATTTTTATTTTTATTTTTTATTTGTTTATTTTTTAAGGTTTTATTTATTTATTTGGCAGAGAGAGAGAGACAGCGAGAGAGGAAATACAAGCAGGGGGAGTGGGAGAGGGAGAAGCAGGCTTCCCGCTGAGCAGGGAGCCCGATGTGGGGCTTAATCTCAGGACCCTGGGATCATGACCTGAGGCAGATGCTTAACAACTGAGCCACCCAGGCACCCCTAGATGTATTCATTTTTAAAGCCAAATATCTGAAGAGTTTTTATACTTTTATAAAACCTCAGAATTACATAGCTGTATCATACATCACTATAAAATATATGTAGGAAGTGGGGGGAAATGAACAAAAAATTTAATGCTAAAAATTGTATGTGGCCAAGATATTATAAGTTGTGAAGAGCAGAATAAAAGACATAAGCAGGTTGCCAAATTAATGCCAAGTGAATCAGGAAGGAAAAAGAAAAGTACTTTGTAAGCATCTGGTAGATTCTGTGCTAACCAGAGAAGAAAATATGTTTTGGGAATTAATTCTCTCTGGCCAACTCTATTCATTTTTTTTGAGAGCTACACAATTCTAAAATGTAGAATATTAATCTTGGTTGTCTCTGTCTTATTTGTTTAATTTTTTAGGGCAAATATTTTATTTCTTTTCTTTTTTTAATTTAAATTCAAGTTAGATAACATAGAGTGTAGTATTGGTTTAAAATATAGTGATTCATCACTTACATACAACACCCAGTGCTCATCACAAGTGCCCTCCTCAGTGCCCATCACCCATTTAGCCCATCCCCCTATCCACCGCCCTTCCAGCAACCCTCAGATTGTTTTCTATAGGGAAGAGTCTTTTATGATTTGTCTCCTTTTCTGTTTTTATCTTATTTTATTTTTCCTTCCCTTCCTCTATGTTCATCTGTTTTGTTTCTTAAATTCCACATATGAATGAAATCATATGGTATTTGTCTTTCTCTGACTGACTTATTTTGCTTAGCATAACACACTCTAGTTCCATTCATGTCATTGTAAATGGTTAAGATTTCATTCTTTTTAATGGCTGAGTAATATTCCATTGTATATATCTATACCATATCTTCTTTATCTATTCATCAGTTGATGGACATTTGGGCTCTTTCCATAATTTGGCTATTGTTAATAGCATTTGTGCCCCTTCAAATCAGCATTTTTGTATCCTTTAGATAAATACCTAGTAGTTCGTAGGGTAGTTTATTTTTAACTTTTTGAGGAAACTCCATACTTTTCCAGAGTGGCTGCACCAGTTGGCATTCCCACCAACAGTGCAAAAGGATTCCCTTTTCTCTACATCTTCACCAACATTTGTTCTTTCCTGAGTTGTTAATTTTAGCCATTCTGACAGGTGTGAGGCAGTACCTTGTTGTGGTTTTGATTTCTATTTCCCTGATGATGAGTGATGCTGAGCATTTTTTCATATGTCTGTTAGCCTTTTGTATGTCTTCTTTGGAGAAATGTCTGTTCATGTCTTCTGCCCATTTCTTAACTGGATTATTTATTTTTTGGGTGTTGAGTTTGATGAGTTTTTATAGATTCTGGATACAAGCCCTTTATCCGATATGTCATTTGCAAATATCTTCCCTCATTCCATAGGCAGCCTTTTAGTTTTGTTGATTGTTTCCTTCACTGTGCAGAATCTTTTTATCTTGATGATGTTCCAATAGTTCATTTTTGCTTTTGTTTCCCTTGCCTCCTGAGATGTGTCTAGTAAGAAATTTCTGCAGCCAAGCTCAAAGAGGTTGCTGCCTGTGTTCTCTTCTAGGATTTTGATGGTTTCCTGTCTTACATTTAGGTCTTTCATCCATTTTGAGTATGGTATAAGAAAGTGGTCCAGTTTCATTTTTCTGCATGTCACCATCCAGTTTTCCCAATACCATTTGTTGAAGAGACTTACTTGATTAATTTTTAATGTCTTAAATCATAAGTGGTAGATTCAGATTTTTCATGGTTTTGAGACTTTTTGGGGTTCTGGCCAATTAGATTGTTAAAGCAAAGGGAATTTCAAAACTCCCATAAATTAAAACAAAACAAAACAGGAAATAGAACAGTGGATAATAAAATAGAGAAAACCCCCAACATTCAATATTCACAATCCAATATACAGGAGAATGGCTTCAACCAGTGGTTCTATAACATTGAAAGGTGGGGCAAGTCATGGAGATAGTGCCTAAGCCTTGCTTTCAACATTATAATTTCCATAAAAAGTAAAAATGCCATTGACAGAATGGCAACATTTTATGGATTTTTGTCTTCAAATTTCACCCACAATGTCTTCTCTTGCTGTTGAACTGGTCCACTTTTTAATGTGGAAATCCATTCAATAACTTTCTGGCCAGAGAATGATTCCAAATCCCCAGTGCTCTGGGTACTGACTGATGTCTTAGGGGAACCAGGCCAGTCTACCTCTCATAGGTTTCATTTTTATTTGTGGATAACCATGAAAAATTTCAATAAGAAAAAAATTTTTTAAAGTTATGTGATTGGATTTGATTAAGAAAGTAGGGGCGGGGCACCTTGCCGGTGCAGTTGGTTTGGTGCCTGACTCTCGGTTTTGGCTCAGGTCATCAGGATCTCAGGGTAGTGAGATCAGTCCTCCCTCAGTCTCCAAGCTCAGCATGGAGTCTGCTTGAGATTCTCGCTCCCTCTCCCCCTCCCACTTGTGCTCTCTCTCTCTTTCTCTCTCTGTAAAATAAATAAATAAATCTTAAAAAAAAAGAAAAAAGAAACCAGGGGCACATGGGCGGCTCATTCAGTTAAGCAGCTGATTCTTAGTCTCAGCTCAGGTCTCAATTTCAGGGTTGTGAGTTCAAGCCCTGTGTTGGGCTCCACACTGGGCATGGAGCCTTCTTGAAAGAAAACCAAAAAAGCAACACAACTGTGGTCCCAATAACACTTGATTTATACTAATTTTTAAAATATATATGTGAAAACTGCACTCCTTGGCAAGGATAACACTGTACTGGTTGATTAGCTAGTCACCTACATTGGGTGAACAACGTTTCACTGGCCCAATTCTGATTTCTCAGAATTACTTAAGTTCCTATGGTTCTCTCTCTCTCTCTCTCTCTCTCTCTCTCTCACACACACACACACACACACACACACACACACACACATCTGATTGGAATGATACAGATTGACATATTCATTTCTTTGTCCCCCATAATGTTTTGTTTATAATACTAGTACTGCTTCTATTATAATATAGTTTATCTGTTTACAAATATTCCTTGTGTGCTCACTGAAGTCAGGAAATATGTAATATTCATTTTTGTATTTCCCAGTGCATTCTAAATACTCAATGTTTGCTGAATGAAAACATTTTAGAAAAATTATACAATAGTTATTGAATTGATGAGATGTTCTTCTATAGAACAAATAAAATCTCATCACCAGTTTTGATATCTTCGCTTAAGTATTAGCTATTTGTGGAGTAGAACTGTAGAGCGAGTGGACACACATAGAGAGAGTAACACATTTTGATGAAGGAGAGGAGAGGGTGAAATAATGGTGTTCATTCGATAGACTATTGGGAAAGACCATGCTCCCTTAGTCCTGGAGGCACAACAAAAAGGATACAGAAATAAAATTGACAGTTGCCAAGAAAAATATCATCTTGCATCACAATTTTAATTAGAGTTTAGCCTGTTGGTTTCTGGAAAAAACACTTAAATGGTAACTAACTATGGTTTTGCTTTTACCTCTATGGAGTTAATCTCCAAGGAAAGATATTAATTAATATGTACTATATCTAACATCAGCGAATCATTCAGTATTAATCATAGCCACAGAAAAATCTGTTGTGTCTGAGGGGACTATCACATTCATTTCATAGTCAGCAATTGCTATTCATATGAAGGTAGCATTAGATATAAGAAATGACAAGTAAGTGAAATTGAAAGAAAACGAGGCATTTTATGAACAAAAGACTATGTGTGACTCAATAGTGAGCTAAAACCAATGAAAATGTTTTTTTTAAAATTAATCTGGTGAAATGATCCTACTGTGAACTTTTCCTATATTTTTTCCATACTGAGATTTAGCTCATAAGACACAAGGCCAACAGCAAATATTCCCTGAGACATGGGATTTTCTGCCAGAACTTTTCCAAGCACAGTAACAATGAGGACTTCTGAATAAATTTGTTACTCGTTGCTCTTTACCCCACAAGAATATCTTCCCCTCCTATAAAATTTATCTCAAACTCATCTCATTTATGAAGTCTTCCATAATTGATTCCATAATCTCTGATTTTTGCATTTATACAATACCACTGCTATATCTTTTTAGCACTAAATTATCTACTTCTACATGTCTCAGTTATTTTGTATTTATGTACAGGCTTCCTTTTCTGGGTTTCTCATTGGATGGTAGGGATTAAACCATATAGTTACTATGAAGTCAGGGTATTAAAATTAAGATGAACAATTACTAATATCTTACTACCCTAAATAAGCTACCCTCATTCTGTGCCTCATCCATTTCAACATCAGACCGCCAGTCATTCATTACCTTTTTTTTTAACTTAAGCATGCTGACCTATTGCTAAATAGCCTTAGTTTTTACAATAATTTAACAAATACATAAAAGCGGAAGGAATGAAAATAAGAGGTATCTCAAATGTTGAAGTCTATATCCCATGCGGCTAGATTGAGAAGAGAATTTAGGGTAAAAAAAAGAACTAAAATGTGGAAAGAACCAGCATGACTAAGCATTTTAGGGGCCTGTTTCAATCCTAGGTGTTTTATAGGAAGGGCACCATGAATCAATGTAACAGGCCCATTAAGTAAGCATATTATTTACATTTTATGCATGGGAAAGCTGTGAACACAAGTGGCAAGTGTTTTCGACAGTCACTCATCTAATACCTGGCAGAGAGGATTTGCACCCATTCTTATGTACCTAGACTAAAAGCTCATTTTCCTTTCAAACACTGTGTACCTCACAAAGAAACATTTTAATTTGTATTGCAATTGAGAGAATATAATTGAGATTTTTGGAAGAGAGCATTAAAAATTAAGCTTTGGGGTTTTATTTTTAGGTATAAATACCACTTTCAGATTTTTTCACTGTATATCTCCCAGATGAAGGTTTTAGAAATTATAACAACTGTTTCTTTATAAAATGCTTATCAAATTTTTTTAGGTTTGCTCCTGGTTTACATTTTAGTGGAAACTTATTTCATTCAAAAACAAATACTCTTGTAAATCTGAATTACAATTAATCACTAATTTTCTTTACAGGCTGTCGCAATTTTAGAATTTGGCTTGATTTAGCTGTTTTTGTTGTTGTTGTTTTTTTTTTTTTGCAAACTACCGGAGAAAATGATAGAAAATGTAACTGAGTCAACATTGCTTTTATATTTGCCATATAAACCACCCTACAACTCTTTGAAAAGAGCTCAGCACCAAGATAACATGAAGGATAAACACCCTGGTACACACCAAAGACAGATCTCAGAGCCAACATGTAACATTTGTTCTTTCCATAAATACTTACATTTATCTAAATTTTAGAAAAAAAAATGCAAATTCATGCAATAACTCTTGTCACTTAGGCAGAGATTTTCAAATGTGTTGTTACACTATCATTTTATTCAATGCCATAAATAAACTTCAGTGTAAGCAAGCATAAATTAGACCAAGGTCTCTGACCCAGGATCCAGTTATCACATGTAAACTCATAACAAATCATAAAATGTAATCACATGTAAACACTTAATTGTTAGAAGCACTCCATGTGGTGTAAATGAAAAACAATGTGATTTATGTTTTCATTAGGTAAACACTGGGGCAATTTGAGACAATACTTTAGGTCATTTTTAATAGAATTGCACACTGAAAAAATTGGAGATTTCTTTCATCTATCTAATCCAACATTCTTGTTTCTTTGTGACGATTGTTTTTACAGATGAAGAAACAAATGTCTGAAGAGGTTTATAATTTGTCTGAGGTTACACAGATTTTTTTGGCAGGGCTGGGACTCTAATAGAAGTCAGATCTCTTTCCTTCATTGTTTTCTATTAAGCATATTATTAAGCTAATCACTGATGGGGGTGTAATTGTGAGGCCAGAGTGTAGGTTGGGAATCAATGAGGCCACATTTATCAAAGAATATTACCTGAAATATTTTGCATATTTCTCAGCCAATGGAAAGGAAAGCAATACCTAAAGGAGGAAATCAGGGGCGTCTAGATGGCTCAGTCGGTTAAGCATCTGCCTTTGGCTCAGGTCATGATCCTGGAGTCCCAGGATTGAGTCCCTCATCTGGCTCCCCACTCAGCTGGGAGTCTGCTTCTCCCTCTGCCCTTCACCCAGCTTGTGCTCTCTCTTAAATAGATAAATAAAATCTTTTAAAAAAAAGAAGGAAACAAAACTGACTGACTGACTGTGACTCACATTGGAGAAACTGGAGATGGTGATGTAAGTGTGACTGTACACTAGACTTGGGTAAAACAGTAAGGATGGTAGGAAAATTGTAGACTTTACTGGACCTACACTTGCTTGCCTAGGCTTGGGCTGAAAGGGGAGATCCTGGGAGTGCTTCCCTGAGTTGAACCGGGCTGGGCACCTCTGCAGTTTGAGACTCTCATATGCATTTTGTTCAACCAATATTGAGTGAGCACTTGGTGTGCTAGGTACCCTTCTGGACACTTGGGAAACATCAGTAAACCCATGCAGACATACGTCCCTGCCCTCCTAAAGCCAGCATTTTCGTAAAGGCAGATAATACACATGGCAAATGAGTAAAGTACGTGTTAGTGCTGAAGCCGATCAACACTGTGGAATTAAAAAAAGCATAAACTAAATACTTGAGTATGGGCGAGGGAAAGGGGTTGGCAGAGGATCCTCCTTGTGCAGCTGAAGACTAGTTTCAATTGGAAGTAGAAAGGTCAGATCAGGCATGATGGTAAGTGAGCATGAAAACAGAGACCTGAAGGCAGAGAAGGTCACAAGAAGTAAAGGAAGTAAGGAGTAAGCCACATAAGGATCTGGGGAAAGAGAATTTTAGGCAGTGGGAACAATCAGTGCGTATGGCTTGGGTGAAATGCGTAGGGGGTGTTGGAAAACAGGCAAGACAGGAGTGGAGTGACGTGGACAGCTGCACAAAATGATGGCAGAGAGGAGGTGACAGGCCAGACAGTGCAGGGCTCCTTCTAAGAGCCCCTTCTTGCTGTGAGATGTGGACACCACTGCAGGTTTGAGCAAATGTGACAAGCCATGACTTGGAGTTTAAAGGTATCCCTTAAACATACAAGAGAGGAAGCAAGGAAACCAGTGAGGAAGATATTCCCGTGGCCCAAGTGAGAGAGAATGATGGCTTGGACCAGGGGGAGAACAATGAAAGTGAAAAAAAAAAAAAAGTGGGCAGGTTCGTGGTCTATTTTAAAGGTAAAAGAAGCATTTGTTTCATCATTTAATTAATTAAATACGTACAGCAAATATGTGACTCAAGTAGACAGTAGAACCAGACTCATTGGCCACTATTGAGGAGTCTCCAACCTCTTTTAAGCAAATAACACATTTCATGGTGCTCATGTACACAATTTAATCTTTACATTCTAAGGACTACAGACCATACCTGAATTCCAGCAAATTCTGCAAGACTGCCTCATTTGTGTTGCAATCTTTTTCTCTGCTGTTTCCTCTGGACACTGCTCTGTTACTTATCAAATGTCCTTTCTTGCATTTAATCCCTCTTTTGGCTCAGGTCATGATCTCAGGGTCTGGAGATTGAGCCCAGTGTGGGGCTTGGTGCTGTGCCCGGAGCCTGCTTAAGATTCTCTCTCCCTCTCCCTCTGCTCCTCTCCCCACTTGCATGTGTGTGCGCTCACTCTCTCTCTCTCTCAAAAATAATAACAATATATATGTATATGTTTGTGTGTGTGATATTTGCCCCTCAAAAATAAGAAAAGATCAAAACAAAGAAAAAGCGCTCAAATTGTTTCTCCACCTAATTATTAGCCAATGTCTAATCTTTACATAGAAATTAAACTGCTTGAAACAGTGCTCTATACTGGATCTCTCCCATTCTTCACATCCTGTCCATACTTCCAGCCACTCTAATATTGCTGCTACAGAGACAGGTCTATTCGGACTGCCCTTAGCATAGTTAATGGTAATCTGCTTTTGTTAAATAACTCCTTTTAAGTTCTCATTATTTATTGCATTTTATGCCACTTGTTAAACTTTCCAAATTGCAATCAAACTAATTTCTATGAGTTCTTCTGAGACCTGCTCAATTATTGTCCTTTTGTCTCCTCTCTTTCACCAACACTTCTTCTTTCTACACCAGTAGGACTTGGACCCCATTCTTCCCCTTTCACCAGGAGTCTCTCTTTTTCTCTTCTCCTTCTCCTCTTTATGCTTTTCTTCAAAATTTTACTTATAAATACAGACTCCTCCAGGGAAACCTAAAACATGCCACTGGCTTCACCTTTTGCCTATATGCTGACTAAAATGAAATCCAAGATTTTTCTCAATTGAGACAGATATTTCTTTCTGGACTCAATTCCTGATGTTCTCCAAACTTGTCCAAAATAAAAACTCACTCTCTCCTTCTCAACAAACTAACACTAATTAAAAATCATGTCAATGGGACACCTGGGTGGCTCAGCCGGTTAAGCATCTGCCTTCGGCTCAGGTCTTACTCCCAGGGTTCTGGGATAGAGCCCCACCTTGGGCTCCC
Source organism: Eumetopias jubatus (assembly GCF_037043125.1). Lineage (NCBI taxonomy): Eukaryota > Metazoa > Chordata > Mammalia > Carnivora > Otariidae > Eumetopias > Eumetopias jubatus. The sequence goes on along the minus strand of NW_028274809.1, from coordinate 130,410,569 downwards.
TGCTCAGCAGGGAGGCTGCTTCTCCCTCTCCCACTGCCCCCCTGCTCATGGTCTATCTCTGTCTTGTTCTCTGTCTGTCAAATAAATAAATAAAATCTTTAAAAAAAGTCAATACTGTGTTTCTTTTTTACCTCAGAAAATGACTCCCCCCCTCAGTTACATAAGCTGGTAACTTCCCTCTTATTTTTTATTTCCAATTTCTTCGTAATTGTAATTTTGTTTAACTTTATATGCCTAGGAAATCCCTTTTTTACTCTGGATTTTCAGTGCTACTGCATTATTTTTGTTCTGCAATATTTCATTGCCTCTATTACCTCAAGAACTCCTGTACTTGCACGTACATACTTTTATGTGCAAGTACTATTATGAACCGTCCTTTTCTGAAAGCTGTCTTTCTTATCAGTGTGAGTTAGCCCCCTAAGGGATAGCATAGACTTATAGTTCAACATGGCAGATTAAATACATGCTTTTTTGTTTTCTCTCATCCATAAAAATCTCTAAAATCACAATGAAAAGATGTAAAACATAACAGACCAAAAAATGAAAAGAACTGAAGAAGAGAGAACAAAGTATTATTTAAGAATATTTAGGGAGATAAAACTTTGATGATGCACTTTCACCTCTGTCCTAGATAGAGTAACAGGGACTAGATTCACCTTTCAATCTAACAAATGAAAAGCAGACAAAAATAAATGAAACAATGTTGTATGAGACACTGGACATCAAACAAGAAGGGCCAGTGATCCCTGAGAGAGAGAAAACAACCTCAAAGTTTAATGAAATCAGAAAACATACTCTTAATTATTATTCCCTTCCAGAAAATTCAGGTATATTTTTTTTCCTATCATGATAGTCAGGAAACAGACCCCAAAATGAATCTGATGTCATACGAAAATCTTCTTTTACATGAGATAACATGGGGAATTCAGGGTTTACCTTTCCACATTTTAGACACAGGGATCTCTGCTAAAGACAACTCTGACTTTTCCTAAGTTTGAAATGACACTGGGAATTTTCAGGCAATGTCTATCACCATTATTAATTCCATTACAAGTGGAAATTGAGTGCCCTCACAGAGTCTAGAAGGGTGGATACTCAGGTCTCCTAAAAAGAGAAGGCAGAAAATCACTCCACATGAAAGACAGTGCATCTTAGTTTCACACGAGGCAAACTTGCCTCGAGAGAGTGTCTACTATATTTGGAATAAAACAGAAAAATTCACCTTTTTCACCTTCTTATGTCCCTAAAAATACTTCCATTGCCATATTTCCCAGTTTATGGTTTATGAAGAAATCTGTGATAGTCTCAGAAGGAATAATAGAAAAGATATGTAGCATCTTACACTCAAATATAGAAGAAGAGGGATTATATAGGCCAAAAAAATTTTTACGTAACCTCAAAGAAACAGAAATTGCTTACCTTATGAACAAAAATGAGCTTGCTTATGTGTTTGATAAAAATGTGAAAAAAAGTTCTGGGCTGTTTCCAGGACTTTATACAAAGTTACTAGAATGATCTTCTGAGGAGAAGAGCAATGGTTGCAACAGTCCGACTATCCAACAACAGAGTAAAGATGTGCTGTAAACTCCAAAGGAGTGATTTCCCAGTAGACACAATGTAATTCTAGTGAAAACAGAATGATGCCTTCAAAAAGTTGAAAGGAAGTGCCAGTATAGGATACCATACCCAAGAAATCCTAGGAATAGAAACAAGATCAGACAAACAAAAGCAGATTTTATTGCCAGAAGCATGGAAATAAATAGTAATATGTTGATTCAACTGCAGCTTTTAAGATGGTCACATTATTTTTTCTTTTCAGCAATTTTACTATGCTGTGCTTGTTTTCACTGCATTTTTTTCTACTTGGACCTTCTTTGGGTTTATGAGGCAAAGATGTCTATTCCAGACCCTGAAGAAAAGCTCAGACCATGACCAGTACTGATGAGAGGACTAGGTAGCACCCAGGACAAGATCGGCTCTGCACATACCTCCTCAGAGCTCCTGCCGGAGGCTCACCAGCAGTGCCGTGGCAAGGAGGAATCAGAGCCTGACACAAGAGATCACAGTGAACTTTTAGTAATGTGTTTTATGACTGGATAAAAATGTCATTTCAGAATACGACTTTCGTTATTCTAAAAAAGTGGAATCTGAGATACAGAACTCCTCTCTGGTTACATTTTCAAGGGAACTTGCATGACTCTCAGGAGCCTAAATGATGTCTTATCTTTATTTGGGGAGATCTGTTTAATATGATATCAGTATTTCATATAATCATAAGCATGAACAGAGTTCTCAGTTTATAGATTCTAAAGGACAGAACTATTATATACGAAAGTGTGTGCAATGACAAAAGCTTGAAAAATGGATGTTTAAAGGGAGTAGGCAAATGAACAGCTTTTGCAGAACTTGGACATACTGATGTAAAGCCTTTTATTCTAAATGAAGTATCTCATATGATAAGTTTATGTAAATAGTCTCTCTCAGGCAGGTGGTTTAAGGATTAGTAAACACATGTATGCTCTATCTTCCTTTTGGAGCTCCGGGAGCATTTATTGAGACCATCGTGTTCACTTACCAGGGCTTACCATTCACATCATTTTAAAGTTTGCCAAAACCCATGACAAGAAAAATTGCTTTTGGAGTTCCAGTAGGAACTTGCCAACTATGGGGGGCAACATGCACTACTCTTCTGTAAGGCCCACCATGCACTTTGTGTATTCTGTTCAGGATTGCTTGGCCTGAATCTGCCTTACTGAGATTATTCCCACGACCTCCGAAGGCCATCATTTTCATGTGTCTTTGGAGGACTTCAGGTTTTTAGGAGACAGAAACTAACACAGTTATTAACCTTTCCTCGAATGGAGGGAGCCAGATTATTATTCAATAGGAAGAGTCAGGAGGTGCCTGGTTAGCTCAGTTCTTAAAGCATGTGACTCTTGAACCTGGGGTCATGAGTTTGAGCCCCACGTTGCAAGTAGAGATTACTTTAAAAAGAGAGAGAGAGAGAGAGAGCAAACTTAGATACTTGTCACTAATGGATAAAGTGAAAAGGCTGAGGTCAAGTTCTTGCTTTCCTCCAAAATATTGACAATGCTACAGCAACTGTGATGACAACTAACAGTAGATGAGTAATAACACAGGAATAATAATGATGTATCAACTCCAGGCTCTGAACTTGGAGCTTCCCTAAAGAGCTTTCATTTCCAGTGCAGAGATCTGAACACCTCTTTGACTATAGCTGCTTCTATTCATTTTTCCTTGAACTGATGATAGATTATTTTTGTTTTTCAAAAATTTATGTTCCTTCATTTCCCTTTGGTTTTGGTCTTGCTCTTCATTTTTTAAAAACAGCATGTCTTTTCAATAGAGTTGAAGTGATCCAGAAGAGCAGTCACACTAGTCTGGGATCTGTGGGCAGGAAGGACTGCGAGAATGTAAGCTCATGGAAGAATGTGGGCACCCTTGCCATTCCAGGGCAAGCACAGTCAGGCTTTGTGCCATCTTTTCCCTGTCTTGTGGGTGAAGTAGATCCCCAGGAGATTTGCTCTTGGGTTGTTGTTTTTATTTGTTCGTTTCATTTTTGTTCTTTTGTGGGCTCTTTGTGTTTTTTTTTGTGGGTGGTTTTTTTTCTTTGAAAATAAATAGCACAGATGTCAGAGTAGTCATACAAATGATAGGACAGATTTTTTAAAAGGTGAAGAAAATTGGAGGATTAGAGTAAGAAGCCAATTAAATTATCCATTTGGTCAAACAAAAGAAGACAAAGTTTGGGTAAAAGAGTAAATAAACCACATGCACAGTATTCCTAATTCATTTGGGTGAAGAGGCCACCTTCTAAATGACAAGAAATAGTTTCCATGAGGCTATTTAATAACATTGTATTACTTGGCTCTCAGTCATTAAAATATTGTCAGTAAATGTATGAGACCCTTGACTATAATAATTAGTAAAACTATCAACTAGAATCCTGTTCCTGTCTGTTTTAAAGAAAATCAGGTATATCATGTACCAAATATTGTCTTGGTTAAACTTATTGGTACCTATAATTAAGTTTAGAAAAAGCACTTGTATACCTGTAGACATATTTTCATTAATCATATTTTGTATTTCCCAATATGACTTTCATGGCCTAAGAGAAAATATTGCTCCAGCTTTCAAATGAACAAAGTTCTGAATTTAGAAATTATAATAGTTTATTATGTTTGCTATCCAGTACCTGAGGCTGGATTTTGCTGTATTTGACAACTGATGGGTTACTAGTCTTAACCGAGACAACTATTTAATTTATCTTTGTGCTCATCAGTGTGTACTTGCATCTTAAGTATTTACTGTCTATCCCTTGCCAACAGGGTCCCATTTACACTCCGTCAATGTGAGTTACATGAACTTTGGAAGGCACACAAAGAAAAACCACTTTAGGAATGTGCATGACCTTTGGTGAGGTGAGGATTTGCCAGCAGTTTCCAGGCCTTGTCCTTTGACACGCAGCTGAGATAATTGGCTTTTGTCTCCTGCCATTCCCTTCTCTCCTGGATTTTTAAAAGGCAGCAGAGGTTTTCCTCGATAATTTTCTACTACTTTCTTTCTTTTTTTCTAAAGATTTTTTATTTATTTATTTGAGAGAGAGAGCAGGAGCGTGGGGAGGGGCAAAGGGAAAGGGAGAAGGAGACTTCCCGCTGAGCAGGGAGCCTAATGACTCCAAAGACACCAGGCTCAATCCCAGGACCCTGAGATCATGACCTGAGCAGAAGGCAGCCGCTTAACTGACTGAGCCACCCAGGCACTCTTCCCCTCATTTCTTTCGGTGGTAATGTGCGCCTCTAATTTCCTGCTTTTATTGTTTAGGGTAGTTCCTTCTCCTGAACAAACCCAAACTGATAACAGTCCATCTCCCACCACCATGGTCATTCAGTTCATTCTCTCCCTGTTTACACTATCAGTTTAATATTATCTTGCCCCATTTTATATTTCTTTGCAAATGGTACAAGGAAACAATTATTTCATCTGGAAGACTATTCCAAGTTCTTACTGGTTCAGTTACTCTTTATAAATAAAATAGAGTTTCTTTTCTTTCCCTCAAAGCCTAATACTTAGATATTTCCTTTTCCACCAACCTTGGCAAAATAACACCATAGATGCAAGCATATTTTCTATAATCAAAATAATAAGTTGTATTGGAAAAGACACTTTTGACAAATATTTCATGATTTTAACTTAAATTATCAATGATAAATCCATTTTCTTCTTGATTTAAATTAAAAAGGACAATAGCATGTCTAACCATTTTAAAACAGGTTATGATGGCATTTAAATTTACTTATTGTAAAACAACACAGGTTTTTAATAAAACAGAAAGACATGAGGTTTTGAATAGCTTAATGAACTGTTGCTTTTCCTAATTAGATAATTATGTGCTTATTCGGAGGTCAGAATAATTAAATTTATATCTATTTACCAAACTGTGACAACATTAGTCTATAGCAGTAATTGATGCACACTTCCAAAGAATTTCAAAGATAACTGGAAAAAAATGACAGCTTTTTAGAGCAGAAAATGTTCTAAAATATATGATGCAAAATATTTTTTTAACAAATAAGTAAGCATATTATCTAGAAAAATTATAACCATTGAATTCTAGTTGGTCCTGGTTATACAGTGACCCTTGAACATCATGATTTTGAACTATATGGGTCCCCTTATATGAAGACTTTCAATAAATACAGTACAGAACTATAAATGTATTTTCCTCCTTATGACTTTCTTAATAACATTTTTTTTCTCTAGGTCATTTTCATAAGAATATAGTATGTAAGACATATAACATACAAATTATGTGTTAATTGTTTATGTTACAGTAAGCTTTCTGGTCAACAGTAGGCTATTAGTAGTAAATTTGGGGGGAGTCAAAAACTATACATGGGTTTTGAATCATATGAGGTTTGGCACTCCTAACCCCCATACTGTTCAAGAGTCAACTCTACTTCTACTTTCCTCTTCCTTCAGATTATTCACCACTTTTTTCTATTGCTCTCCAAATGTATTTAGGGCCTGCAAACAAACAAAATCCTGTTAATTCACACACATGACAAAAAGTAATCAAAGAAAATATATAGATTAACTTTTACCTCCAATAGATTTTCTTTCATAAGTGGAATAGCTGGTACATACTTCTGTCTTTTTAAAAATATTTTATTTAATATAATTATAGAATCTAAAAAGAAAGTGACATAATTCAGTAGCCTAATTTACCTTCTTGACTCTAATGGAAATAGAAAATGAGTGTCTTTTTTTAGAAAAAAAAGTCTTACTTTGAAATAATTTGTACATATAGAGAAGTGTGTAAATGTATTGTACCCTTTAATTATAACTGATTTACACATTTATAATTTAAATCAAGAAGAAAATGGATTTATACATTGCTAAATAGGTTAAGAAGTACAATGTAACCAATGCCTTGGAGCAACCACACCTTTCTCCAATTACATCCTTCTTTCACTCCAAGGCAATTAGTAATTGAATGATCATTCTTTTGTTTTTCTTTATAAAATTTATGTCCAATGTAGTTATACTTCCTACTTTTTTTTTTTTTTTTTTTTTTTTTACTTGGGAAAGGCTGAGTAGCTGTCACAAATTCAACTTTGTAAGGAAAGGACAAATTACCACACCCTGGAGAGGATAAGCCAAAGAGTCTGATTTCAGCTTCCCTGATAATTTATAGAAGTCCTTTCTGGAAAAGTTAATGGTTAATGTCATTGAGGAGTCTTGTGAAACATATGTCTTATCACAGTAGAAACATTTTCAGGATTGTAGTGCCAGCTAAATGCTGGACATCCAGCCCTAATAAGTTCATGAAGGCTAGGCTACTCTGCATGTTTTGCTTCTAAATTTACCATGGCAAAGACCTGATCTTAGGAGGAGGTCTAAAAAGAACACCTCTCTGGAATTAAAGGAATATTTTCAGCTGATCCAGGCACTGGGGAATGAAGGACACAATGTTTATCACCACACTGTCAAGACTAATATTCCCAGCTTAAAGATGGCACAAAGACTGGGGGCATCCGGGAGTGACGACAAGAATATGACTTTCTTCAAACATAATCTGCAGCCTGAATTGATGATCCTCCTCAGTGTTGTTGATTTCTTCCCCTCCGTTTAGCCTTTGAGGAAATTTTCTGGTTCAGATTTTGGACACATAGACAAGACTCTACATTTTCTTAAGTTTTCTCTATAATTTTTTAAATGCCACAGTTTTGTTCTACTTTCTGAGCTATTTCTTAAAACTGTCTTTTAATACCTCCTTTAATTTTTTATTTTTGCTATTTGGGTGTCCATTTGAGTTGGCCAAATGAGTTTCTAAAAACTTATTTTCTTCCTTTGTAAATAGAATTCTCTTTTGGTTTCATTGATTTGATATTTTCTCTCCCGTCAAATGCCTGGAGGCATAAAGGCTTAGCTGCTTGTCTTGCTGGGAGCTCATTGGAGGCAGAGGACGAGATGCCTCAAAATTCAGTACAGAGTCATGCTCTTTACTCCCCAGGCGGAGGAAGAGGAGTCTCCATGATTGCATATGGGAAAGGGGCACGTGGGAGCTAACTCCTGTCAATCATGTTTCAAATGTCTGCATTTATTTTACACCCAACACTCCAGTTTTGGCTGATTCTGAAACTGTTATTTGCTAAGACTTTAAGAATCTTCTGGTCCGTTTGAATTGGTTTTCATTTTTCCTGACTTCTAGTTTAGGATTTAGCTTTCTCCAGTCTATTAAATTAAGTAATTAATACTTCAGTCTGCATACCTGTTTCTAGAATTTTATTACTGTCATCTGCTCTTCTGTTATGCCCCTCCTTTTGCGTTTTGTCTTTAAAAAAATGGGTGTTATATGCAACTAATGAATCTTTGAACACTATATCAAAAACTAATGATGTACTATATGCTGGCTGATTGAACAAAATAATAAAAAAATAAAATCAATGAGAAAAACATAAAAAAATAAAAATACTTCTGGAGGAAAAGGAAAATAAACAAGCAAAAAAATTCTCTTTATTGTAGCTTTACAGAGAAGATTAAATTAGAAGCATACCTAGAAAAATCCTAAGTGCCCTGATTTAAAAAAAAAAATGTATGGGAATGGAAAAATTCTAATCTGGTTATGTCTGTGAAATGTGTTTTCACAAGGTTGATATAGGGGAGATAGAAATTAATGCACTGTAATTAAGACTGATTTTTTTTAATTTAAGAAAAGCTTAACAAATTCTAAACATATGCTATTTATGAACAAATTCTTAGCAAGAACTCTGCTTCTCTTTCTCTAGTGCCTTTAGTACCTAATAAACATAATGCCAATCTCTGATGATCAGATCACTGGTTTCTTCACGAGGTTGTCAAACACTCAATTCCTATAACATCGTAAAAAGAACACTGGCCAAGAAAATAGTAGGTTTTCCCGAGGTTAAGAATATTGCATATATTAAATTTTATCAGTCTTCAGTATTCCCAATGTCGCTGAACCCAAGTTGGATTGCTGGTGGCTTGAAAGGCCGATACTCAAGAGACAAGTTTTGATTGGAAGGAAGTTTGAGGAGGCCAGCCACCTGCAAAGGAGGCAGACTCAGATCCAAAATCCAACTCTGAGGTTTTTGTCTGGTTCAAGGGCTTTAAAAGGGGTCGAGGGTAGTTAATCAGCACTGGGAGTACAGTGGCCTGCAACATTTCTTGATTTTGTGCAGACTCGATAATGATGTCAGCTACAAACATTATCGCAGTGCTTGGGGGTTGTGTGAGGGAGGACGATTTATGTTCTATGATTTGCAGGAGTACCTTCTTCTTTCCGCAAAGGAGGGCAAGTTCTATAGATACGCAAAAGGAGGTTAGTAAAATCATCTGTGTGACCTAAAAAGAAAAAGAAAACATTTTGCTAAAAAATTGCTAGGTTAATCAGAAAGCCAAGGTGGCTTCAAACAGACTTGCTGCCTTCTGTAGCCTGGGAAAGTTCTGGTCCTTCCCTCCTCAAGACCAGTGGTCTGCAAATCTCAAAGAAGGCAAATTTGGATTGTTACAGATCAAGGGTCTTAGGTCAGCAAGTGAGGAGGTGTTATGTTGAAGCGGGTTAATCTGTAAGACCAGTTGGAGTGCTGTTTCAAATCTGAAGCAATTTAGCTTTGGGTACTCTCGCTAAAACCCTGGATGACAGAAGAATCTAAGGGCATTATTTCTGTAATTTGAGGACCGCTAGTGTGCTTGAAAAACTATTGTGAGAAATCAAGATAATCCAATTAAAAAAAAATACCTCAATACAAAGATAGAAATTACCTTGTCAAGAGCTGTGAAATGTCTGAGATTTTCATCCTATTTGTAAATTAACAAGTAGTCTGCTCCAGTTTTATGGATACTGGCAGAAGATACAAGACTCCTGGGTTTGAGACAAAGGACTTCATTACTTACAGCAATAGGAATAGCCAGAGTATTAGAATGTTCTTGTACAAATTGACCGAGCCCAGTTTCTACCAGGCGGCATGGAGAGGGCCAGTTCACACCTGCATATGCAATGGGTTGTATTCCAGGGGAGGAAGCCTGACACTAAATCTTTTTTAACAGACAGCAGAAAAAAAACTTGACTTTTCCTCCAAAAGGACTTGTCCTCTTTATTATATTGGACAGTGTTCTTTGTTCTAGAGAGGGGCACTATCTATATCTCTAAGCCTGTGAACATACCTGCCGTTTGCTTTGAAGGGAGGCATTGTTTATTTCTTCCAAGATTTTTTGTTATATGAACATTCTTGAAATGATCATGAGGAGCAAAGCTGCTGCTGGCTGGCACACAAAATGTGTAGAAATGTCAGACAGAGTGGAGAATTTTCTCCAAGCTGCCTCAGGACACTTTTCAAGAGTGTATTGCATTCCTAGACTTAACCTTTACATCAACAGATTTAGTGGTCATTCTTAAATAAATTGAAAAGGGAAGTTTCTGCTATATATTTTATAATGTATTAGCAGATTACTGTGGCATCAGGAGAGAATGATTTTATTTAAAAATGAAGCCTTGGGAGCCTGGGTGGCTCAGTTGGTTAAGCGACTGCCTTCGGCTCAGGTCATGATCCTGGAGTCCGGGATCGAGTCCCACATCGGGCTCCCTGCTCAGCGGGGAGTCTGCTTCTCCCTCTGACCCTCCCCCTCTCATGCTCTCTCTCTCATTCTCTCTCTCAAATAAATAAATAAAATCTTAAAAAAATAATGAAGGCTTTATGTTTTTAAAGATTATAATTCCTTTCATTTAGTGTATTTTTAGTATATTCTGGAATTTATTCCATTAAGAAGATTAATGGCATCTTTCTGTGTTCCTCTGTAGAGTGCAGTTTAGAATTACTTCCCAAAACTATTATATTAAAGCATTGCCGGGGCGCCTGAGTGGCTCAGTCGTTTAGCATCTGCCTTTGGCTCAGATCATGGTCCCTGGGTCCTGGGATCGAGCCCTGCATCGGGCTTCTTCCTCAGTGAGAAGCCTGCTTCTTCCTCTCCCTCTGCCTGCCACTCCCTCTGCTTGTGTGCTCTCTCTCTCTCACTCTCTCATTCTCTCTGACAAATAAATAAATAAATCTTTAAAAAACATAAAGTATTGTCATAACAAGGCATATTATTTATTGCATAAACAGGGCAATATTTCTGCTACAACATACAGGATCTTGTTTCATCAAATTCCTTACTCATAAGGAATTTCTAAGAATTATAATTTTCTTCTTCAAGGTAAATATTTTTAACAGTTATTCTTAAGTAAAGATTTTAAGGTTTCTCCCAAACTTAGCAACTCATCAAAGTAATATTTCTTTCAATTGTCATTATTTCTACCTAATTTACCTTTAACAGCCACACACTAATCTTACCATGAAAATGTCAAAGCTGACAAAAATGTATGACAAAATTAATATTAGCCAAATTCACTCTTGAAAGTAATTGTTTCCAACTCTTCATCTCTGCAAAACTTGTACATTTAATATGCTTTTATCTCATCTATGCCTGCTGAAATCCTGCATATATTTTGAGATTTGATTCAATTTGAATGGCTTCTCATGAAAAATTGCCTGTTTTACTCCATTGGAATTAATCATGTTTTCCTATCCCCGCCCTCCCGCCCCGCCCCCCACACTGTAGAACATGGTTGATATCTGTTAGGTCACCAACACATTTTGCTTTATCACTTTTTTCCATTTTTGTTGTTTTCTCTACCAGACTAGAGAATGCTGTTGGAGGAAAAAAAAAGTCTGTCTTGCCCATTGTGATGTCCCTTATATTGTATTTATTGTGGTAGTTTGTCTGTTTGTTTGAAGTCCATATGCTCACAGAGACATGGAGATTTGCTTGACACACAAGTGCAGAGAAGATTGTATGGTGGGTTTTATAAGGGTGTGTGTGGAAACGAGCAGAGGGAATCTAACTGGAAGAGCAGGGCCACATGTCACAGAGACTGGATTTTAGTCTGGGAACTGGCAGTTGGTTCAGGATAAAATCAATTCTAGATTTTAAACACCCTCTTTGAATTTCTCACCTCTTTCCTTTTCACGGTCGCATTTCACAGATAGAAAAGGCCAAAGTCTTTACAGTATTCTCCAAAACCCTATGTGATCTCCTCCCACCTTCCTCCACTACTCTGTGCCTTTATCATGTTTGTCCTGGCACAATGGCTTCCTTAGGGTCTTTATGTGTGCTGTTCCCTCCTGCTGGAAAGCTCTACACACAGATAATGCCACAACTCACTCCTCTGCTTTCATTAATTCATTACTTGGTCACCTTCTCTGATATTTTTTACTCATTTAATATTGAACCCTGGTCTTTGTACCCTTTAGCTCACCTCTGTCTATATTTTATGTCCTTATTGCTTATCTTGGTTTTTTAAAATTTTTTTCTTTTTTTAAAGATTTTATTATTTATTTGGAGAGAGAGCAAAGATAGCGACCGAAAGCATGAGCAAGCACTGGTGAGCATGAGCTGGGCGGAGAGGGAGGGATCACGACCTGAACGGAAGGCAGATGCTTAACCGACTGAGACACTCAGGCGCTCCATTGCTTATCTTGTTTTGACATACCAAATGTTTAATTGATTTGTTTGGTCTATTGTCTATTACTTCACTAGAGTGCACACTGTGCATATAGGAATTTGTGTCTTTTTTTAAAATTAAACTTCCAATTTTGATACCACTGTAGATTCACATGCAGTTTTCAGATACCAGAAGTAATACAGAGAGATCCCATGTCCCTTTTATCAGTTTCCTCCAATGGTAATATCTTGGAAAACAGGATGTGGACATTGAGGCAGCCAAGACACAGGACATTTCCATCACCAAAAGTAGCTCTCACGTTGGCTTTTATATAGCCAGCCACATCCACTTCTGCCCCACTCCCTACTTCCCAAACCTTGGACACCATCAATCTGTTCTCCATATTTATACTTTTGTCATTGCATGAATATTACATATATGGCATCAAATAGAGGTTGACTTTTTTTCACTCAACATAATTCTCTGGAGATTCATCCAGGTGGTTTTGTGTATCAGGTTTGTTCCTTTACTACTGCTGACAGTATTCTATGGTATGCAGGTCCCACAGTTTGCTTAATCTGCATTCATTGAAAAGTATCTGAATTATCTCCGGATTTCAGTTATCACAAATAAAGTTGTTATAAACACTAATGTACAGTGTGAACATAAATCTTCATTTCCCTGGTATAAATGCTGAGGATTGCATTTGCTGAGTCATATCCCAGTTGCATATCTGGCTTAGTAAGAAATTCTATACTGCCTTCTATTGTATCTGTATAACTTTCCAGTCCTACCAGCAAATTCATAATTCACTCTTTGTATGTTCTTGCTCTTGTTGCTTTCTGGGATTGCATCTCAAAATAATCTATCTGCAGTTAAATCCTTGTCCCTGACTTTGCATTAAGGGACCAAATCTTAGACACAATAATTCCATTTATACACCTTATTTCACACATTAATAATTTGCAATAAGTTTTTTTTTTATTTACCTCTGGAGGTATCAAGTTACTCACATCTAGGTCAGCTCCAGGTATAGTAGCTATAACAATTTGTACAAGAAATAATTATATTACTCAGATATTTTGAAAATGTTTAGTATGCATTTTGCTAGAGAATCAGAAACATGAGTTCCAGGTGAATGTGGTAGTGGCCATCTTTTGGTACTCGCTTGTCATTCAAATCTCTGTCAATAAGAAAGCAAAGATAAACTTCACAAGGAAATGCAGCCACTGTTTGTGACATAAGCTATGGGACCACATGTAAGTTATTTTTATAGCCACCAAACCTAGCAGAGTATCTGGTAAAACACTGATCCTTAATGAATATTTACTATTGAATATTTTCATGTTTATTATTTGGTAGAACTAATAGAGACTTGAAACACATCTTAGTTAACCATACCATCTGTCTGGCATGTTATGTTTCCTTAGCGTGAGCATTATAATAATCATTCTGCAGTTCTTATGCAGCTTTCCCTGAACTTGAAAGTGTTTGTCTCCATTATTAGCAACATTAGAGATACAACCATTATCAACCTCAATAGAACAATGTAATAAATGACGAAAAAAATTCCCCCTGACCTGACATATTTAGTGAGCTCATTTATTTCTCTTCTTGGGTTAGAGGAAATGGATTATACATTTAAAATTTAAATTTCTAGTAAATTATTATTCTCCTTCTGTCCTGATTTCAGGTTGGAAAAAAACACCAATAGGATTGTCTGATGAGAACATGAGAAGAATGGAAATAATTTTACTAATAAGAAAAAAAAGGAGTAGAATGTGTGTATTTTAAAAATCCACTTGATTTTCTATCAGAATTTTACCTAGTCTAGAAATACCTTTAAAATTCCTGGAAACAAACAGTATCATTTTTCCTTAATGTCATAAATTTAGGAAAAAAAGAAAACAAAGCTAGAACCACAAAATAAAGAACACTGTGATGAGCTACTTATCTCTTGACCTCCAATCTCTCCAGTTAGTCATTACCTTAGGATGAGTTCCCCCAGAAGCAAATGCTAAGACTAAGATTTGAGTTCAAGTAGTTTATTTGTAAGATGGTCCCAAGGATCTCCTAGAGGTGAATGGAGTGGTGATACAGGGAAGGGAAGGCTATAGACAATCCAGTACAGAATGGCCCACTGTGCAAGGAAGGTAGATCACATTTGACCAATTTGCATTCACCTTTGATTGAGGGCTGCGCCGGTGGGTGTTAGTTTCCTGGCACTTAGGACTGCTCCTCTCACAGGTAGAGCATACTCCCATGTGTCTACAGAAGTCCCTCCAGATCAGAGTCATGGATTCCTTATGAAGCTGTTAGTAGTCAACTTAAGAATAAGTTGCCAAGGGCATGAGAATCAGACATCAAGGATACCTGCTACAGACCATGCTTGGCATTACTCAGATCTACTTGAGCCCCACACTTGACTATATTCTGCCTGTCTCTGATTCTCTAAATCATAACAATTTAAAAATAAGACTTAGCTTCAGAGGGATGGTTCCTACCACTCCAGTTGGCCCAAGGCTGTAACTGATCACTATTATCCCCTTTTTTGTTCACCCCTTCTTCATTTCCCTCAACCATGGCCAGAATTTCAGTTCATCTAGATTGCTTGACTTGTGGATTGATAGTTGAGATTTTCCTCCCTGAATGGTCCATACCCCTGGTTACCATGACCTGGTATGGTCACAGTTGCTGTAATTTTCTACTTATAGTTTTCAGTGGTCATGTAAGCAGTAAGAGTCACCCTAAGGAATTCTTTGTATTCCAGAAGTACTCAGCCTTGCTTTATAGAATGAAAACTTTATGTCCTAATAATAACTGTGGTAAATCACCCACTCTAGTAGAATAAATCTGTTGTTTGCCTAATGGTCTATCTACACGAAAAGACTCTGATGTAGCGATTGCAGCTCCCGGTTTAGTTGAACACTCATTGTGTTCTCCTGTAGTATCATCTCCCTCCAGGAGCCAGGAACTCTAATCCAGAAGAACAGTAAATTGTAATGACAGGAAACATAAATTCATCACATATGCCATTGAGAATGTTGGTGAGAAAAGAATTCTAGGTATAAGGAACACAGATTCATATAATGGCTTTTGGTTCCAAATATGTGCTACATCTAGCAAAACAGTGTCACCATACAGTGGAGTGTTATTTCTTAGTTGGCTCATTAGCTGAGGCTTCAAGATCCATTTCCATAAGTCTATCAGGTTTTGGTGATGTGGTATAAGACTGTTTAACAGAAATAGTTCCTTCCTTCACTATAAAGAATGTCACTTGGTCCCTGCTATAGATCATGTTGGTAAACCCTTAGATAATAATTCTAGCCAAACTCCTGTGGACAGGGAAGACAAACCTCCACACAGAATACATATCGATTCTAACAAAACCTTAAAAATACCTTAAAAATTCCTGGAAACAAACAGCATCATTGTTTGTTTCCCTCTTTGAGGCAGAAATGTCTGAATCAATCAACTTGTTCACTGTCCTGAGGAATAATATCCTTTCAAGGACTCAACATGGGCCTCTGATGCTGACAGTTTAGATATGTGACAAGGTGAGTAGCTTGGCCAGTTGTGGGAGGAGGGAGCCCACATTCTCGAGAACCTATCTTGCCTTCATTTCTGCTGCCAGGGCTACTCCATTTGTTGGCTCAATGTGATAACAATGGTGTTCCAAGGGCTGAGATTGTCTAAATTCCCCTAGAAAAGCCATATCATGTTCTCATTTGCTCAGACCCTTCTCCGTAGAGTGTACTACCCAGTAAGAACTCATGTTAGACCAAAGATCCACACAATTTGTGACCTTTCCCATGGTCCATTTACACATCTCTTCTCCATATTTCCTTGCCTCCAAGTCTTCAAAACTTGTTCCTTTCAGTCTCCTGGCCTGTCAGCCATGCTATTTGCAACTGTCCAGGTTCCATATCTGTTCTTATCTCAGACAACTTTTCCCACCACACAGGCTTGGTAACTGTAACTTTCCAGAATCTTTGCCTAGAGAGAGGATTTTCTCCCACCAAATCTTTTAGAGTAACTACAGAGTGTAGCTGTGAGAGCAGTCCACGTCTAGCTTACACTGGCAAATTGAGGCAATTTATTCATGTTCTAAGCCTGGGATATTTCCTTTTTCTCTTTTTTTCTTTAGCTAGTTATGGTAGTTATAGGTAATTTGCCTCCATAAGACCTTAAGTGCTAAGAAAGAGGTATTGTTGCAACAGAGATAAATGACATCTATATGTCATCTCTATGTCTGGGACACTAGAATAAGTAACTGATTTGTGTCCTACAGATCTTGCTGAGCCTGATCACAAAAGCCTTGCTTTTATTTTATAATGTCCTATTGCTGTCCCTGCCTAATACTGGTATCTAGTGGTCTGACCATATTCAGCTCATGATGGAACTCTGGTCACATAGTCACTTGCTATCCCATGGCCAGGTACTCAGTTTGCACTAGACCCCAGTAGCATCTCATAAGCTGCTTCTAAAATGGTACAGAGAATGTAACAGCTTCTTAGACCTGTGCTGCGCCCCTTCCATCAGGGATTACAAGTCCCTCTGGTACTCCTGTATCTGAGAAATCATACACCCAAGAGTAAGGCTGCTTCTCGCAGCCTGAAACTGCTGTAGAGCCCTTTGTTGTTTTGATTCCCACTCACAACTGTAAGTCTTCTGTTGTTCAGTAAATGGTTAGCGTGGTATTATGCATTACGGAGTATGCATTCTCCAGAATCCAAAAAGACGAATGACGTGCTGTTCTTTATTTTTCAGGGCAGAAGATGCAAGGTACGATAACTCATCTTTGATCTTGAAGAAGATGTCTTGCCTCCTTATGTGTTGTCATCTATCCCAACTTCTGGCATGCATGAGACTTACCATACAAATCAATACTTTGAAATCCCTGTCACAAGGCCTAGGGTGGAATATCAAACAATAAAGTTTCCTTTAGATTACATTGTGACAATGAGCAAGAAAGTTAACATACTCCTAGGAAAAGACAGTGAATATGTACTTCTTCCTGTGCCAGGAAATATTTACAACACGATGTAGAGTATAAATGAGTAAGGCAGCTCACCCTGAAGGTAAGTGGTGCAATCAAGAAAAAGTATCACGTAATTAAAAATATCCACTGTCTATAGCACGGAGAAAGCTTAAGTAATAATTTAAAAGTGACTGAGTAAAGACTTTCAAAGGCACCACACTTCCAGTGCTCATGAATTGTTGAGTAGGGCCAACTGTGATAGTGCCAAAAGGTATGTCAGTATCAATTACACATGGAAAATAACAAAATGATGCAACAGAGATAAAGAAAGTTGCATGAGTGTGTTATAGAAGTGAGATGTGCAGGATTGCTGTGTTACATTTAAGATATAAGCCTGTGAATATTAGGGATGTGTGACTGTGCTCTGGTTATGTATTTTTCTTAATTGAAAATTGATGTCATCAGTTAGTGATATAAGTGAAATGAAAAATATGATATGGATTGGGAGAAAATAAACTCAAAACTAGCCTAGATAGCATATCCTGAGAATGGGATTCGGAATTGTGTTATTCATCAGTCAGATGGCAACAAAAATACCAATGCTAGTGATAAATGGGAATTCTAGAAAGCTGGATCACCGAACATTTTTGTATATGGTGGATGGGGATGGGGTCAGGTAGAAGGGGACACCTTGACTTATGTAAGTGGCTAGGATTTGATATATATGATATATATATATTATAGTGATAATATACTCAGATACTTGAAAAAAATGTTATTATACCAAAATTGAGGACTGTTCAGGGCTGACGAGTGGTTGTAGGGGCAGGCAGACATTAGCTAGCCACTATTTCCTTGGAACATTTTCTAAGCCTGGAAAAATAATAAGTGGGTGAACTTTTGAACAAAGGACTCAGAGGACTACTCTTGGGGGCATAGAAACTATCAGAGCCTTTATTATTCTCACAGAAACAGAGACAGAAATTGGAATCTCTAGGGGTCAGGAGTCCGATGTGAAGAGAGGGGTCAAGAAGTGATTCAATACAAGGGCGCCTGGGTGTCTCAGTCTGTTAAGCGACTGCCTTTGGCTCAGGTCATGGTCCTAGGGTCCTGGGATCGAGCCCCACGTCGGGCTCTCTGCTCTGCGGGAAGCCTTCTTCTCCCTCTCCCACTCCTCCTGCTTGCGTTCTCTCTCTTACTGTGTCTCTGTGAAATAAATAAATAAAATCTTAAAAAAACCCAAATGATTCAATACATATATGAAAATGTAGGTTTTCTTATTATCACATATGGTGAGGCCAAGTGATCAGGAAACGACTGTCATTGAAAAGATGGTTTGCTATACTCACAGATCTTTAAAGGAGAGGGCACACTATGACTTGGGGCAAAGGGCACACATGGAGAAGCATCAAGTTAGGAGGCAGAGGGAGTGAGGGCAAAATGTCATCAAAAGACTTTGCTGTGGCTTTCATATGAATGAACGGGCAAGAAAGGGAAGCAGGTTTGGGATTGACCAGTCTGAATAATAGCAGCAGGCTCTGGGGTGTAAGGGCTGTCGTTAGTTGTCTGGTACCTGATGCTGGAGTGATCGGGGCAGAGCAACAGTGGCTCAGAGTATAAAAGCTCAATAAAGAAAGTTGGTGGGAGATTTGGGCTCTGGATTTGTTTATTTGCATATGAAAGGCATATTTGTGTGTGAGTCCTTTACTATCTCCAGGAATTGGCTAGTCTTGGGAGGAGCCGTCCTTCAGCGGGTTTCCAACATGTCAAAGTACCACAAATATAGAAAAAAGACATATGAAGGGTTCAGGACACCCTCCCCCCTACCCCCGAATGTGCCACTTTGGCATGTGGATTATTTTGACCTGAAGGTCCTTGAGACCCTGTGGGCTCAAGTGAAACTTTTGTCCCTCCCTTAACCACACAGAAGAATCTAAATTGGAGGTCTTTCCCAGAATAAGGGTTATTAACAGAGATAAATTTTATCTGAGTGACCCATCTAATTACCAAACATCTGTTCTTCTTATCACCCTATGAGGTACATTCCTTCCCTCTGAAATGCCAGACCTTTATACCCTTCTCCTTAGTTCAGAATAACATATATATGTCATTTTACCTGTCTTTGGAATTTCCATGTCTATGTAGATTCCCAGTGTGTACCCCTATTAAATTTGATTTTCTCCTGCTAATCTGTCTCATGTCAATTTGATTCTTAGTCCAGCTAGAAAGATCTTTGATGAGACAGGAATTCTTACTCCCCAACACATGATTAATTCAATGAAGTTAGTTTTCCCTCAAATTGTATTTGCCATTATCTAATGTACAAAATGAGAGTCTAAGAAGCTAGACAGAAAGCCTTGGAAAAGCAGAAAGGAGATTCTTGTAGTCTTGTAGTGCTTAGGCACAATTCTTAACCCATCCTGTGAAAGGGCCAGTTAACAGCTCAGGCTCGGAGCTGGAACTGCTAGAAGGTTATTCCATGGCAGTCAGGTAGTAGAAGTAGATGGAGCTGCATTTAAACAGCAACTTGGCCTGAATACAGTTCAACGGCTAATTGCTTGAAGATGAATAGGCCAAACTCTACCAAAGAAAAATATGAATTCTGTCTAGACTAAGAAAATATTATTGAAACACTATACATTTTACACATAATATTCAAATTTCAATGAAATTTTTCCAATACCAGGCACACCAAAAGACAGGACCAGATAATTACAAACAGAAGAAAGAATAGACAAATTAATGGTCCCATGTGTGATACAGATATTGAAGAGAATAACAGTAATCTTAAGATAACTGTGATAAATATGATCAAAATATAAAGAAAATAATGAAGAAAAGAGTTTAAAAGAAGATTTTCATCAGAGAATTGGAATGTTTAAAAATGAGTAAAATAGAAATTTTAGAACTTAAAAATAAAATAATTGAAATGAAGAACTTACTGGTTGTTCAGAACAGAATAATTGATTAATAAATAGGAAGATAGATTATTCAAAAAATCTAGGATCCAGGCCAGAGAAAAAATTATATAGACAATTCAAATCAGAATGTAAGAGATGTATGGGAGAAAATGAAAAAGCCTAACATATGTTCAATTTAAGTTTTAGGTGAAGAGACAAGGAATATATAGAAGAAATATTGAAAGTCACCAAGAATTCTCCAATGCTAAATTAAGATATTAAGGTACAGATTCAGAATCTCTATAAACCCTAGATGGAATATGCATAAAGTAAAACACTCTGAGGCATATCAGGATAAAAATGTGAAAACCAAAGCAAAAACAGCAGCCAGGAAAAAAATATCTGTTGTCTTCAGAATAACAAGAATGACAAACTAATATTTTTAAATATCAATAATGGAAGCCCAAAGCTAATGCAATGAGATTACTAAAATGCTTGAAGAAAACAATGAACAACAAACACAAAGAATTTACTGCTGGCACACCATTACTAAAGAAAATACTAAAATGATTCTTTAGAAAAAAGGAAAAGGATTTTAGACAAAAATGTTACAATTCAAATACCCTTGAAGTTAAATATGTAGATAAATTTAAATAAATATCAATTCAAAACCACAGTAAAAGCAGTATTAACAATAATAAATGTCTTAGGGTTGAAATAATTACATACAATTAAATTGCAAGATAATGACAAAAAGAAAGGAAGCTAGTAAATGGATTAAGTACTTTAAGTCTCTAGAAAAATCAGGGAAATGTTTAAATTAATTATATGTGTTAGGCTCTAATTGTTTGAGAATGCATGATGTGATATTTAGCTTAACCTCTGGATAAATAACAAAGGAATGTACAATCAACATGCTAATAGAGGAAGGAAAGAAATAATGAAATATCATTGGTTAAATCAAAAGAGGAAAAGAGACAAAAAGCATATATGTATCAAATTAAAAACAAATAATAAGATAGTAGATTTAAGCTTAATATAGAACTTATTTTAAATGTAAATGGACAGCAGCTCCTGGGTGGCTCAGTCCATTAAGCATCTGACTCTTGATTTCAGTTCAGGTCGTGATCTCAGAGCAGTGGGATCAAGCCCCTTGCTGGGCTCCTCACTCAGCGGGAAATCTGCTGGAGTTTCTCTTCCTCCCTCTACCTCTGCCCCTCCCCCCCTCAGATAAATAAATAAATCCTTAAAAAATGTAAGTGGACAAAATCCCCAATTTAAGACAGATGTTAGACTGGCTAAAATCTAACAACACTACACAGTAATACACTAGATATAAGAAATTTGGTAAAATTCAATATTCAACAATAATCATTATATTATAGAAAAGATGAAAATGAAAATATAAACAAACCAAGAATAGAAGGGCGCCTGGGTGGCTCAGTTGGTTAAGCGACTGCCTTCAGCTCAGGTCATGATCCTGGAGTCCCAGGATCAAGTCCAGCATCAGGGTCCCTGTTCAGCCGGCAGTCTGCTTCTCCCTCTGACCCTCCCCCCACTCATTCTCTCTCAAATAAATAAATAAAATCTTAAAAAAAAAAAAAAGAATAGAAGAGTACTTCCTTAATCTGAATGGGATTATGTACAAAAATTCTTCAGGAATCATTATACTAAGTGATGAATTATTGAAAACATATTTCTAGAGATAGAGAATGAGAAAAGTTTATAATTGCCTTTATTATACATTTCACTGGACAGTCTAGCCAGAGCAATGTAACAGGAAGAATAATTAAATCTGTAATGATTGGGATGAAAAAAAAATAAACTGGCATTATTCATCACAGGTTGATGGTGTATGTAGAAACCCAAAAAATGTTCTGGGATAAACAGAGATGAATTTAGCAATATAGTAATATTAAAAATGATAGTTTAGTATACCTGGAACAAAAAATAAAAAAATTAGAATTTATACAATTTATGCTAATATTAACAAACATCTCTAGCTAGGAACAGATCTCATAAATTGATAAGCAAGAGTCTCTACTAAAAAATACAAAATATTATTGAATGAAAGAAAAGAAGCACTTAAGTAAAGAGCTATCCCATGTGCACTGTTTGGAAGATTCAATATTTTTAATATATTGCTTCTTCCAGAATCATTCTATATACTTAATGCACTTAAAATGAAAATATAGTGTGTGTTCTTTGGGTGGAAATGATAAATTGATTCCAAAATTCAGATGCAAGTTCAAAGGCAAGAATAGCTAAGACAGTCATAAAGGAGAATGAAACAGGGTGTCACAATACAGATACCAAGACTTAGAAAGGTATAGTTATTAGTTTGGTGTGGTATTGATTCAAATCTAGACAAACTACCAAAAGGAACATAATATCATCTAGAAACAGACACTCATAGTACAATTTATGACAGAGATGATACAGAACTACAAAGGAGAAAGTATGGTCTTCACAATGAATGGTGTCATGTCAATTTGATATTAAAATGGAAATATAATGTAATGGTTTGTATTTGGGTGTATGTGTGTCTGGGTGCATGTGTGTGTGTAGATAGATGATCGATCGATCGATAGATGATAGACTCTTCCCTCACACTCACACCATATGCAAAAATCAATTTAAGATGAACTGTATATCTTAATATGAAGTATAAACCTTAGTTTCTTGAAGACAACACAGACCCATATCTTCATGATACTGGGAACACAATGACTTCTTAAACAAGATTTTAAAAATGATTACCCCCCCAAAAATGATAAACTGGACAATATTAAGATTTTTCTTAAAGATACCATAACAAGGGTGCCTGGGTGGCTCAGTCGGTTAAGCAACTGCCTTCGGCTCAGGTCATGATCCCGGAGTCCCGGTATCGAGTCCCACATCGGGCTCCCTGCTCAGCAGGGAGTCTGCCTCTCCCTCTGATCCTCTTCCCTCTCGTGCTCTCTGGCTCTCATTCTCTCTCTCTCAAATAAATAAATAAAATCTTAAAAAAAAAAGATACCATAACAAGAGTGAAAATGGATAGTATAAAGTGGGAAAAGACATTTGCAATCTGTACACATGACAAAAGATGGATAGATAATACAGGATGGACACGCAGATAGACTTCTATAAGTGAACAAACAAAAAAGACAGACAAGCCATAGGAATACGAACAATAACTTAATTAGGCACTTCACAAAATGAAATGCATAAACAGCCAATAATAGATGAAGTTTCTCAACTTTTTTTAAGCAGGGAAATGAAAATACATGTGCCTCACCCTCAAGACATAAAACTAGTAAATAGAGTACATTAATACTCTGATTCCAGTTTTTAGTATCAGTGGAATCCTTTCTTATAGAGCAATAAATTGCCCTTTGATGAGTTCTAAATGATCTTGAGTTTGTGCAAAGCTAATTAGTGAAGATTCTGTCACATAAATGTTGGATGTGCTCTTTTCTTTGGCAGAGAGCAACAGACAGCTAGACATTAGTCTGTGAATTCCATTTTATAACCCATTGTACCCAAATACTGAAATGTGTGTAAGGCACAATGACAGACCACATTTAGGCATCTGAGAGCCAATGTTTTACTAAGCAACCTTAAATCTCTCAGGTCACTTTAATAATCAAATTTAAAAGAATAGTAGCATAATAAACAAAAATGATCTCATTTTAAAATACTAATATGAAAATGTAATATTTGCCAGGTAGTATTCTGAAAATTTTACATATATTAACTTATTTGATGCTCACAGTAACACTCTAAGGTTGGCAATATTACTGTTTCTATTTACAAATGACAAGTGTTGAGTCAGGTAGATTTGGTAATTTGCAAGATCACTGAGCTTCAAGTGGTGAACCCACTATACAGCGTAATATGTTTTATATTAGTTTCTACTATTTGCATTTTAGGGTTATTTCTGCTTTATTTCACTGTGTTTATTTTCTCTTCTACTTCATTTACAACTTGTCCCACTAATATGTTACAGACGTATAGATTTAATAATTAATTTATAGTGGCTGGCACTTTAAAATTTGGCTTACTGGAAACAAAATTGGAGATGGTTTTGTGGAAATTTTTGTATTCTTCAATGTTTTATACATTGTGGAAACTAATGCAAGCTTCATAAGCAGTAAAATAACACATCAGAAATCTCTCAGACATTAAAGAATGAATTCATTATAGCATCTTCTATGTTTCTATCTTTGTCAAATAAAGGCTGTGAAAAGCAGGTTCATACAGTCTTGGCATGTTTTTAGATGCCAGCAGGAAGAAATTTTGCAGATAGTTAATTTTCTACTCCTTTTCTCTAAAATCTCTCTAAATGTTGTGTCTTTGTCCGTGAAAAGTAACTATATTTTACATTTTTACATAATATTTATAAAAATATTCCAATGTATAGGTACTTTCTCTATGTACCTATAGAGGAAACTCTTTCTGCAGATTTTATTACTTCTTCAGAAAAAAATATTACTACTTCAGAAATTCTTTCTGCAGATTTTATTACTTCAAAAATAATTGATACTATTGTTCCTTTTTGGTAAGTATGATGAGGGGGATAAAGATAATTTTTTTAACCAGAACTTTATTTTTGCGAGTGACAGAGGCTCAGCTGCTTAGGAAGATGAAATGCATTAATTTGCAAGGTAAATGAAGGAGTGACATCACCATATCATGGGAAGATAGGGATGCAGCTGGGCCTTAGCATCAATTAGACAAGAATCTCAGACACTGGGGCGCCTGGGTGGCTCAGTTGGTTAAGCGACTGCCTTCGGCTCAGGTCATGATCCTGGAGTCCCAGGATCGAGTCCCGCGTCGGGCTCCCTGCTCAGCAGGGAGTCTGCTTCTCCCTCTGACCCTCTTCCCTCTCGTGCTCTCTCTCTACCATTCTCTCTCTCTCAAATAAATAAATAAAATCTTTAAAAAAAAAAAGAATCTCAGACACTGTAGGAATCAATCTCCTCTTCCACCCATCTGTATCTTTGATATTGTTTAGCAATCTCTCACTCTGGAGAGTTTCTTCCACATGGTAAGGGACGCATATCCAGTGACTCTCAGATCTCATACCTCAAAGCATTTCCCAGCTTGGAAGTGCCCCTGTTTCAGTTTTAAAAGACTCAAAAACTACATGGTTATTCTGGCTGGGTCTAGAGCTCAGCTCAGTGGCGTGTGTAATAGAGTCATGGGTTGGAATGGAAGAGTCCACGGGAACCACAGGACTGGAGAGGCATGACAAATGTGCTGAAAACCATGGGGCTGCTTTTGCCATTACGACAGCAAGGTCCCTGGCTTAACAAATCAGTGGGTATTCATTGTGATAGCGACTTTGATGATCATAAGGATGGTGGTGGTCCAGCAAATTCAGTTGATATAGCTATGATTGTTGTTGAGAACAATGCCTAGGGAGAATTTGGCATGCTTCTGTCCTCCAGGTAGTTACAATCTAGTTGGGAGACAAAAAATATATTAAAGCATTGAATAAAATGTGACTCTTCAGCATTAGAATATTGATATAAAGAAATACAATAAAATAATCATTGAGTCATCTCCAAAGAAGCTTAAATTTTAAAGGAATTATTTTATATTAATTGGAAAATGAGTAGTTTTATAAAGCCTATGCCATGATTTCATTTTCATGGAGTTTTGATTAATATTTTGTGAAAAATATTATATTGTGCTACTATCTTCTTCTTCATCAAATATTTTCCCACCTTCCTTAGAATCCACGGAAGATTACCAGGTCTATCAGCTACCACTATGCTGACTGCCAATTGGTAACTATATAGTTTCTATCATTTTTCTACCTTTATTAGTTTTCCTGTGTAAGCAGGAGCTTTTCCTACATACACACACATACATTTACACATACATATATATTTAGCTTAATGGATTTCTATTTTATTCAGTGGGTTGTAGTCTGAGATGCATTTTTTTTTAATTCTGATATTATCCTAAATTTAGCCAGGGGATGCCCTTCAAGCTGATTCCTGTGTTCTTTTCCTATGCTCCATTACTATTTGAATATTTTCTTACTCCTTATTCTTTCGCCCAATACAATATTCCAGGTCAATTTGTACTTTCTTGTGCAAGTCCTGAAATCAGTGATTTCTGAAAAGCTCCCTGGTGCTTTTAGTAGAGGATGCTATTTAGACACCAATCTCTTGGCATTGGATGTGTCTTTGCGATAGACAGAACTAAGAAATAGGTACATATATATAGACATAGATACATAGTTGATCCCCATTATTCATGGGTTCCATTCTGGTAAATTTGCCTGACTTCTTAACAGTTATTTGTAACCCTCAAATCAATACTGGGTACTTTTTGCTTCATTCATGGAATGCAGAGAAGGGTAAAAAATTTGAGTTGCCTTACATACATGTTCCTGACTGAGCTCAAACAAGGCAATGCTCTGTCTTCTTATTTCAAGAAAACACTGTACCGTAAACGAGTGTCCTTTTTGCAATTTATTTAGCGCTATTTTTTTGCATTTTGCTTTTTTTGTAATGTGTTCCTCAGTGCAAGAAGCCTAAGATGTGCCTTACAGAGTAAATATGTGTTAGATAAGCTTAATGAGCTCTAATGTCATTGGTCATGAATCAACTATATATATTGCATAAGGTGTCTTTAAATAGAAGCACACATAAAACAAAGTTACGTATGGACCAGTTGATGAAATGTGACCAGAGGTTTGCAGGAACCCAATGGTGTTTTCCCTAGGAGTAATGGCTCAGTATTTGCTAATTTCATCTTCACAGCAATTTTATAGAACTTAACTACCATGATAACAAAAACTGGCCCTCTATATACATATATACACACATACGTATTCATCTGCAGCCATTGTTATTTCTGTGTGTGTATGTATAAATGCAGTCTGTGAGGTCATGCTAATCTTTCCAATACTTCCCATTTCCATTCAGTAGGTCAAGATTCTTTTCGGCTCTTTACCTTTCCATAACTTCTACTTCCTTCTCAGACACTAAGAAACTTGACTCCCACAATCCTCAATATACTTACTTATCTGCCCAATTTCTCCCAAATCAAAACCATTTTGGCCCTCTTTGTTGCCATCTTCTTCACAGACCACATCTGTGCCTGGTCTCTGCATCTTTCTGCTTCGTTGGCAACTTGGAACTTTCTCCAGAGCATCCATGGCACACTTTTGACCTTAGTGTCTCCTTAGTATTCCTCAGGTGCTGGGGCATTGTGCTGTGCCTTTCTCCTCTTCAACTCTACTGGGCTTTGAGGCTGACATCTTCCCACCTGCCATCCCCCAGAGTGGAAGAGAAGGTGGGGGGGGACAGTTGGGAGGGTGTTTAAAAAAATGGAAAAGGAAGATGGGAAGACAAAGAAATGCCAGGATTATTTATGACGCCTTTACAACTAAAAGAACACCCTGCAGTTTCTGTCAGAGAAAGCAAATATATTTATCTGCCAGTGATAAAGATGTATATACATATAATATGGAAGCAAGGATAAAAGGGAGAATGCGCCCTGAAGGGTGTAAAGTGATAGAACGCATGTAACTGTATAGCGTAAACCATTTTAAAGCTCCCTTTAAGCCTAAAATATAATGTCTGTGGTGGCCTAGTGACTATGATGCACACCTAAGACTTAATTATCTGTTTACTTCAGTGGTTCATAATCTCTCAAATATTGGTATTTTTTAGTAATTGTTTAAACTATGTATTAAAATCTCTATCAAACAAGAAAACTCTTTGTTACCCATACACTTATTTATAACTGATCGATTTTACTTCCTTGACTTTTTTTTTTTTCAAGAGGGAGAGAGAAAGAGAGAGAGTGAACAGGAGCAGAGAGAATCTTAAGCAGGCTCCATACCCAGTGTGGAGCCCAATGAAGGGCTCAATCTCACGATCCTGAGATCATACCCTAAGCTATAACCAAGAGTCTGATGCTTAACCAACTGAACCACCCAGGCTCCCCTTCCTTGACTTTTCGATATCTTGGCTAAGCATAGGCCAGTACATACATTCATACCTCCTGTTTAAACATGAATTAGAAATGCGGCTGGATTTTCAGGAACCATACAAGTTGTTAGACCATATACCATAGAGAGAAACTCTGCTCAAGGGTGATAGTATACTGACTTAAATAAATAAAACCCTAAGTATTTATCTCAAATGGCATTGGGATCGAATATACATTCTGTCATAATTATTTTTTTCCTTAGCCTGTTATAACTTTCCTTTTTTTGTTTCAAATTTTTATTTAAATTCCAGTTAGTTAACATATAGTTAAAACTTTACATTTAAAAGTAATGCAAGGGCGTCTGGGTGGCTCAGTCATTAAGCATCTGCCTTCAGCTCAGGTCATGATCTCAGGGTCCTGGGATCGAGCCCCGCATCTGGCTTCCTGCTCCGTGGGAAGCCTGCTTCTCCCTCTTCCTCTCCCCCTGCTTGTGTTCCTGCTCTCGCATTGTCTCTGTCAAATAAATAAATAAAATCTTAAAAAAAATTAAATAAATAAAAAAAGTAATGTGAAATGTTAGTATTCATGCTTTCTCAGAATGTGTGAACTATGGTGAAAAATTAAACTCTGGGGTAAGAGTATTTGGAAAAGAAGAAAAAAAAAGCACTTTCTTGAAGACATTAATACTCCCTTACACAAACCACCTGAGATACCAGCAATGCTGCCCCTCCCCACCACTTGTTCTCTCTCTCTCTTGCTCTCTCTCAAATAAATAAATAAAATATTCAATAATAATAATACTGTATTACATATTTAAAGGTTGCTGTGAGAATGGATCTTAAAAGTTCTCATCATAAGAAAAATATTTTGTAACTATGTGTGGTGATACATGTTAACTGGACTTACAGTGGCAATTATTTTGTAATGTATGTAAATATCAAATCATTGTGTACACTTGAAACTAATATAAAGTGATTATTAATATAGTTGGACATATTAATACAATACGTAAATATTAACATCTGCCACATCTGTTACAGTTTTCTATCTGTTGCTCTTGTTGCCATCTTTTTTTCTTTTCCTTCCTTCCTTTCTTCCTTTCTCTTTTTCTTTTGTGTCTTTTACTGTTTTACTGCCTTCTCAGTTTTTAATTATGCCTTTTATAGGATTTTATGATTCATTTCCTCACTATCTTAGCATGTCAATTATTTTTCTTTTATTACCTTTTTAAGTAGTTGTTCTTGAGTTTACAATAAATATTTGCAAATAATCCAAGATAGCTTTCTAATAACATTATAACATTTCATGAGTAGTACAAGTAACTCAACAGAATATAGCCAATTCTTTCCTCCTATCCCTTGCTGTTATTTATTTAACTTATTTACTAGTTGTAATTACCATACACTTTGTTGCTATCATTATATTGAACAAACTGTCATCTGTTAGATCAATTAAGAATAAAAAAATAAAAGGTTTTATTTTACTTCATATATTCCTTCTTTAATGATATATATTTTTTTAATTTAAATCTGAGTTAGTGACGTATTTTTTTACTTCTTCTTGAAGAATTTTTTTAATGTTTTTTCCAAGGCAGGTGTACCAGCAAAAAATTTCCTCAATTTTTAATTTTCTGGAAAAGTCTTCATTTCTCCTTCACTTTTGAAGGATAATTTCACTTAATATACTATTCTAGGTTGATGAGTTTTTTTAATTTCTTTCAGCAATAAATATTTTACTCTCCTCTCTTGTCAAATGTGTTCTGCCGAGAAGACTGAGAGGGTTCTTATTCTTCCTCCTCTATATGTAAAGTGTTCTCCCCTGGCTTCTTTGTTTTTGATTTTCTGAATATAATATACCCTAGTGCAGAGTTCTTGATATTTAACTTCCTGGGTGTTTTTCTAAGCTTTTCTAAGTTTCCTGGACCTGTGGCTTGGGTCTATTAGTACTTTGGGGAAACTCAGTCATAATTGCTTCAAACATTCCCTCTGTTCCTTTCGCTTTCCTCTCGTTGTGATACTCCCATCACATATATGTTTATCTTTTGTAATTGTCCCCAAATTCTTCAATATTCTGTTCTGTCTTTCAAATTCTTTTTTCTATTTGCATTTCAGTTTTGAATATTTCTATTGCCATTATTGCAAGCTCACTGATTCTTTCCTTGGCCATGTCTGATCCACTGATGAACTTATCAAAGACACCTTTCATTTCTGTTACAATGTTTTTGATTTCTGGCACTTTCTTTTGATTCTTTTTTAGCATTTCCATCTCTCTGTTTACTTTATTAATCTGTTCCTGAATGTTGTAACCTTTCTTCAATGGATCCCTTAGCATGTTAACCATAGCTATTTTAATTTCCAGTCTGATAATTCCAAAATCTCTCCTGTATCTGAGTTGGGGTTGATGTTTGCTCTGCCATTTTGTTCAAACTGTGTATTTTTTGCTTTGTTTGGTAGGTTTTGTTTGTTCTTTAGTGTGTCTTGAACATTTTATTGAAAGCCAGACAGGATGTGCTGGGTAGAGGTAGATCAAGTAAATAGACCTTTAGCGTGAGGTTTTATATGTATCTCATTAAGAGTTAGGCCGTGTTGATTGTTTGTGGTGTTTGTAGGTGTCTGAGGCTAAAATTTCCAAATATATCCTTGTTTTTTTCCCCTGTTGTCCTTGTGTTTCCTTAGAGACTTCCTTCTGTGTTCTCCTGCAGAGATCCTATTCTTCTTTTTTTTAAAGATTTATTTATTTGTTTGAGAGAGATGGGGGGAGGGGCAGAGGGAGAGGGAGAGAGAGAATCCTCAAGCAGACTCCCCACTGAGCCTGGAGCCCTCAATCCCAGGACTCAATCCCAGGACCCTGAGATCATGACCTGAGCTGAAATCAAGAGTCGGCTGCTCAACAAACTGAGCCACCCAGACACCCCAGAGATCCCATTCTTTTATTGAACCTGGTCTGTTTCTTTCACAAGTGTTTCTCAGGGTTTTGTTTTTATTTTTATTTTTATTTTTACTTTTAATCCCCTTAGGCTAGAGAGAGCCGGCATTGGGCATTTCCCTTCCCCACATGGATGGGTAGAAGGGGCTAATGTTGGGTGTTTCCCTTCTCCTATGCTGACAGCAGAGCAGGATGGATTTGGGTATTTTTATTTCTCAGGTTAGTTAGGTTATAGTAAAACCCCAGGCAGTTAGGCTCTGGTAAAAGAGTTTCTCTTGATGCCATTTTGAAATGGCCGATTTTCCATCCATCTATCAGAATATGGGGACTTTTTTTTCTGACCCCACTGTGAGACCTTAGGAGGGCTCCCGAAGATAAAACTCACAGAAGCGTTGGATCCCCCTTAAGACTGGGCCAGACTGGGGTTTTACTCTCAGACTTGGCCACAATGAACATCAAGAAAATCAACAACTGCAATTTTTGTTTTTCTACCGCGGTACTGGTGCCCATGGAAGTTTCTGCTTTAGGTTTCTACTCCAGCGAGCTGTGATCTCTGTGTCGGCCTGTCTTCTAAATTTGCCCCATGTATCGTACAGATGGAGGTTACTGTGATTTGTCCTGCATAACCAATCACCCCGACCTGCATGTACACATTGTTTGTGAGACATAGGCTGCCTGAGTGACCTTGGGAGGCTGATTAGTTGACATTAGCTGGCCTCCAGGTCAGAACTGGCCCTTCTGGTCTGGACGCTAAGAGCTGGAAATCTTGCCTTACATCCCTTCCGGCTCCAGGCTGGGCTGGCCCCCCCAGAATGGAATCTGGGAGGGGAGGCAAACACATATGGCTCAGGCTCCTTAAATATGTAAAGACATGATAATATAGGAATGTGGCTCGCCCCAAACTGCAAGTAGGCAAACAAATGTTTAACTCCAAACCCTGTCATTTGCCCTATAACTACGGCTCTTATGGGTTGGTCAGTTGGAGTCTTACCTGAGGGGAAGATTCTGCGTCCAGACCTGTCAATCCCAATTCCAGCCTGGCTGTCTCCACAGGGCTTCCCCAGCTGATGAGGTTGGTTGTGGCAACTACCCAATTTGACGTAACTGTCTTATTCTCCTTTATTGCTTACAACTGCCCTCATCAATGCACAGATTTCCCTTTTCTTCTTTCTGTTTCCATTAGATTTTTTTATAATATCAATAAATTGGTTTTTCCCCTTTGAAACTGAGAGTACAGCTGCTATGAATCTTTTCTCTGGAATACCGCATGACCTCAGTTCTCTGATGTCTCAAATTTTCAGTTTGTTCAGTTTACTTCT
Organism: Eumetopias jubatus; assembly: GCF_037043125.1. Lineage (NCBI taxonomy): Eukaryota > Metazoa > Chordata > Mammalia > Carnivora > Otariidae > Eumetopias > Eumetopias jubatus. Next base: position 130,378,478 of record NW_028274809.1, on the reverse strand, counting down.
CCTTGTACGGACAAACATGATGACTTCCAATCTCCTTCTCTACGAGATCGGAAACCAGCTATTTAACTTTTTAAATAGAGTATATTAATGTCAATAAGAATCAAGATTTTCTAGTGCAAGAAGAAAGTGAGAGCCACTGTTTCATCCCTCAAAAATAATAAACTTTCCCACACCTGGGGTCTTCATATAAGTTGACCCTCTACTTTAAAAATTCTTTCCATGACAACCTGTCACTCCTCTTCAGGTCACATCTTAAATGACACTTCATCAAGGGTACTTTTCCTAACAATTCAGATTAATATTGTTTGAAAATTTATATATTTTCTTTTTTTAAGATTTTATTTATTTATTTGACAGCGAGAGACAGAGAGAGAGAAGGAACACAAGCACGGGGAGTGGGAGAGGGAGAAGCAGGCTTCCCGCTGAGCAGGGAGCCTGATGCGGGACTCGATTCTGGGATCCCTGGATCATGACCTGAGCCAAAGGCAGATGCTTAATGACTGAGCCACTCAGGCGCCCCTGAAAATTTGTATATTTTCACATCAGCCTGCATTTCTTCATTTTAGATGAGCAATGATGATAATATTTATGTACAATATCTATTTAAAGGCTTTCTCTCTAAGGGCACCTGGGTGACTGAGTTGGTTAAGCCTCTGCCTTCAGCTCAGGTCATGATCTCAGGGTCCTGGGATGGAGCCTTGCATTGGGCTCCCTGCTCAGTGGGGAGTCTGCTTCTCTCTCTCTCTGCTCATGCTCTCTATTTCTTTCTGTCTCTCTCAAATAAATAAAAAAAAAATCTTAAAAAAAAAAAATAAAGGCTTTCTCTCCCAATAGACTGTGAAACCAGGGACTGTGTCTCTTATTCTCCTTTGAATTATCTGTATACAACATACTTCTATGGCACGCCATAAAGAGTCAATACACAATTGCAAGTAGGAATGTGTGAGTGAACAAGTGGGGTGCTATTCCTATTTCCAAAAGGTGCAGAGGATATCATATTAGTCAAGCTAGAAAGAAGGTTATCATCCCCTATTTTTTTTTAAAAGACAGCAATGCAAATTTTGCCCAAAATATTCCATTCAATAAATGTAAGCTTCAAAATTCAATACTCTTCAATTTATTACATTTGATTAAACATGAGAGTGAAAATAGGTTTCACAGGTCCAGGCATAACAGAAATAAAATCATAATATAAACATTCTTTTATTCATTAATTACAAGATATTTACTGTATTCCTCTCAGATGTGCAGCAGATATAAGTTCATCTTATAATTGAATTTGAATCCTGACAGTTACTGAGGCACAAGAAGGAGTAATGGGAATCCCTATAAAGTTTCTCAGAGATTTTCCATGGCTCTATTTTTCCCATTTAACTTTCTTCAAGCATTCATTAATGAACACCTCTGCAGAAGGTGTTCTAATTAGTGACTTAAAAACAAAACAAAACAAAACAAAAAACTGTGTTCAGGGGACACCTGAGTGGCTCAGTCAGTTAAGTGTCTGACTCTTGATTTCGGCTCACGTCATGATCTCAGATCCTGAGACCAAATCCCACATCAGGCTTCCTGTTTAGTGTGGAGTCTGCTTGAGATTCTCTCTCTCCCTCTCTCTCTCTCTGCCCCTCCCCTGTTTGTGTGTGTGCTCTCTCTCTCTTTCTCAAATAACTAAATAAAATATTTTAAAAATTGTGTTCAGTATGCTTTGCTCAGAGATTGCTGTTTGTTGATTCATGCGCTCCAGAGGGTACTTACCTACCAAGGAGAGATTGCACCAATGAAGACAAACCCAAAGCAAGGCATAAAGAAACAAGACAAAAAAAAATCAGATCTGTATTTAGGTCTTTGAAGACACCATTTATTTTCTCTTTATCCTGGGAAAATACATTCTCTCCAAAAATATACAGAGCCACCATAAAAATGAACAGAACCAAGGGACGCCTGGGTGGCTCAGTGGTTAAGAGGCTGCCTTTGGCTCCGGTCATGATCCCAGGGATCGAGTCCCACCTTGGGGTCCCTGCTCAGTGGGGAGTCTGCCTCTCCCTCTGCCTGACGCTCCCCCTGCTTGTGCTCTCTCTCTCTGACAAATAAACAAATAAATAGAATCTTAAAAAAAAAGAATGAACAGAACCAAAATTAAAACAAATTATAGATGCTCTTATAGTTATATTGCATGCTATTTATATGATCATCTCTGATGTTACTTTTCAATGTCATGTGAATATATTTTATTCAACCTGTAGGTTGAAAATGAGAAATGTTATTTGCGGAAAATACAGTTTGCACCCCACAGAAGAAAAGATACCTAGGATGTAGTACTAGATTTACCAAGTAAATGCGATCCAAAAAGTAAACAGAAGTTTAACCAAAACATCAAAAATTTAGGCTAACATTAGTTATATATTGGAGTCATTTATTCATATGATAGAAAACTGTGTATGTTAAAATTAATGAAATATATCTACATTAATCAATTTAGATAAACATCAACAGCATAATATCAAAAGAAAAAACATATCATGGTAAAATAATATTTATGTATATGTGCAAAACAAAAGAAAAAAATTATAAATATCATTCATATACAGTAAAGTATGAAATCAAGAAAATGTAGCACACCGATTTTAAGGAAGAGAGAAAGAATGCAGGGGAAGGCCTTGCCTAAGTTTGTAACTTTTACTCTTTTTAAAAATGCAAAAATAATTTTAATGTTAATATGATAAAATATTAATGTCTGCTTAATCTAAGCAGTGGATATAGTGGTAAATGTTAGATTATTTCTATATAATTGAAATATATCTACTACCTAGCTATCTTAGATACATAGATTTTTTAAAAATTAAAATTTTCCACTCATAATTAGCACTCATTTTGCACTCATTTTTTTCTTAATAATTCAGTCTAAGTCAAGGAAACAAAGCAAATAACTTGGCATAGAAAGCATTCCATTATAAGCTTTAGAATATTGTTATTTATGTAAATGTAACCAGATTTCTGGCTTCATTTAAATCCATTTTTTAGAAGTTGAAATGTAGACACATCTGGAATGGAATACAAAAGTTTTGTAAAATTTATGAACTCCTCCTTAGTGACTCCCACTTATTTGAAGTACAAATTACATAAGGGTTTTGTAGATCTTTAAGAATGGCACTTTATGGTACATTCTAAAATAGCATTTCTGGGGCGCCTGGGTGGCTCAGTGGTTTAAGCGTCTGATTCTTGATTTTCTCTTAGGTCATGATGTCAGGGTCATGATCTCAGGGCCCACCTCCATGCTCAGCTCAGAGTCTGCTTAAGATTCTCTCCCTTTCCCTCTCCCTCCCCCTCTGCCCTTCTAGAACACCCCACACTTGTACATCATGCACAGGAGCTCTTTCTCATAAATAAATAAATAAATATAATAAATAAATAAATAAATAAATAAATAAAGTCTTTAAAAAATAAAAATAAAATAACATTCCTTGTTATGTTTTATTTTGATTTTTCACGAAATGGAGTATTTACATAATATTTTCTTTAAATTTAATGAATAAGCTTGAAATGGTTTCATATATTAATAGATTCAAATATACTTTGAAATTTATATCTCATACTTTAAAAATATTCTTATGCTTTAAGTTCTACTTATATCTTCAAATGTAAATTTTTTTTTACAATTTTTGAAAAGGTAATGATCACGTGATTGGAGTTGGGCTGCCATTTTGAGTGTTCTTGGCATGGTCTAAATAAATTCTCATGAGCTGGAGCAAGACTTTAGGCACAGAAGCGGAAACCTACAAGTGCTTGGGGTGGGAAGCTGTCAGCCTGCTCTCAGAAACATACAGGCAGCTGTAGGTTAACCCAGATGTGGGCTTAGAAAGATGGGACATCAGCAGCATGTGGTTCAGTAATACAAGCACATGCTACAATCTAGAAAAAATTATCAGAGGGTATAGAATGAAGATTAAACTTGCTTCAGTACCCAGAGACAACCAGAGTTACTGGTTTCTTGATCATTTTTTCCAGAGATAGTCCATGTAGAAGGAAAAATAAATATGTGAGCATATGGGTATATATTTCATATACACTTCATATATACAGATTAGTTTTCATGCAAATTATTGCATACTATACACACTGTTTAGTACTTTGCAATTTTATTTGAGACTATAGCGAAGGAAGTTGCCAGTAACAATACATTTGGAGATGCCTTTTAAATTTTAAGCTGCAGTATTCCTCTGTGTGGATGTATCAGACTTTGATCTGATCTGTTCCTTAATGCTGCACCTTTAGGTTGCTTCTACTTTTCCCATTTCAAAAAATAATATAATTTGCATATTTGCACATGTAATATTTGAAATATATGTGACTATATGTCTAATTCTCCAATTATTTATGTCCAGATTTGAGTCTAAATTGTAGTTAGCATCAGTATATAGTACATCAGAACTATCAGAAAGTTTGTTATTTTAGGGTAAAATCTGTTATATGACATTTCATTTTGCATTTAGAAATATTTTATACACACACATGAACATACACAGAATCAGAAATTCTATAATTAACTATCAAACATTAATAAGTCGCATGTGCTGACTAAAGATTTTTTTCCTAAAAGTGCTAAACTCGAGTTTTTTAAAAAAGGTAGCTGTTATAGAATTCTCTATAAAATGTTTATTTCTCTGATTTTTAAACATTAAAGACACTTAATATAATCCAACATTTTGGATGACTCAGGTTCATCAATATGAATTTCAATCATTGTGCTCTGTGCTAATACAGGCTAATTTGACACTTAAAACTTGTTGCCTCTGTATTATGTGGTCCAGATCCTAATGATTCTTATTGTTAAACTTTCATAATGTTTTTGAACATCTCTGCTATATTTAGGCAATCTAATTCTTCATTAAATTACTGCAAATGTCTTTCAGAGCTTTCATGCATTTATTCAACAAACCGTTACCTATGTGTCAAACATGGTTCTAGATCCTTGGGATGCATTAATGAGCAAGTGGGGAGTCTCTCTGACCTGATGGAGTTTATTTTCCACAGGGAAGTTAGATAATAAACATTTGCTGTCATCTGGGATACCAGATAAATTGTTATTTACCCTGATTTAGTGGGTAATAAAGCTCCAGAACTTTGTTTGATAGAAAACCTTTCTCATAAAACAATGTATTTTAGTCTGACAACATTCTTTCTTTGATATTGCAGCCAAGCAGAATATGGTAGGAACATTTATATTGAAATATCTTGGGTGAGTATTAGAATCTCTTCTGTTTGACACTATAACTGCCAAAATTAGAGAAATGTGACCAGAAGCATTGCAGATTGTATTCATGGATTCTGATAGAACTCTTCATTTCTTGCTTTGACAAATACTTAGAAAGTAAAAGAAAGGAAAACTACTAAAGGCTAAGAACATTGTGTGTTTTATTACTTTGGTTTTTATAAAAGTCCCATAAAACAGGTCGTATTATTTTATAGATTCAAAAAAAATCTGAAGCCTAAATAGATTTAATGGCTTTTCCAATGTCATACACCTAAGTGGGAGGGAGATGTCTTCCAGGCTTCAGAACACAAGATTTCTTCAATAAGCCGCAAATAAACTAATAAAGAATCCAGATTTTTTTTTTTCTGGTACTATATATTGTGTGTCTACTAGGTTGATTGGTGAGTGGAACTGTGTGAGGGAGAGGCAGATGCAAACATTCCACAGAAAGTTGGCAGGCTATCAGGTGGTCTGAGGGCCACAACAAATATAGGGCTTTAGAGTCATAAAACAAATATTTCCCAAGTATAGACATAACTCTAGGGAGTTTCTACCACTGTCTCTGGAATGCAATTCAACTTTGATCTGGCTGATTTATATATACAGAAATATTCATTCACCAACATAAGCATTCTATGTCTGCTTTCCCCCTGTGAATTACTCTTTCCAAATTTACTCTATAATTACAAATTGATTTTCTGATGGAAGAATAGTAAAAGCCCTTTTTCTGATCTGTTTCCAAACTAAACTAGAAGATGCTGTTTCCTAGAGTTCCCCAGAAATTAATAACACTTAAAAATCATATGTCAAGTTGTAGCTATGACTTCTTATGGATAAGTAAAGAAGGACATGGAATAGTCAGTTTGTAAGTTTTCTTTTTCCTAATTTTCAATGAATATAAAATTCACTAGGAGATAAAATTCATCCTCAAATTCATACTTAGACATAAAAATATCCACCACCTTCTTTAAAAGAAACTACATATTTTTAATTAGTATTTTCCCACAATAGTTTTTAACTAAAATATTCATCAGTTAGCAATTTTAATTATAACAATAGTAATAATAAGTACAGTTTTAGGGTGATTTGTATGACTAGACTTAAAACTTAATAGATTATCTCATTTAACATTTACTCAATATACCTGTTAATCAAGATATCTATAAGCTAATTCTAAGAAAAGTGGACCCTACCTACACACACACCCCCCACTCAAGTGGCAGCCAGAAAAAACAATGCTACCTTATCTTCCCTCTTCCTGACACCCATGCATCTACTGATTGGTCCAAGTGTAGATTTGTGCCTCAACATTCGGTCCAAATCTCAACAAGTCACCAGTAATTCTGTATTTTGGCAAAACACGAACTGAGATAGTTATATGTCTTAGTCTTGGAAATTGAGCTAGAACATATTAAGAGAGTAATCAGGTCAGTGGGTTTAGTAGATTTATAGTCATGAAAAAAAAAACAACTAACCTGGGAACCTATGTCATGTTATATACAATTTAAAGGAAGGTCAAAGTTGGAAACTATCAGTAAGTAAGAGTTATTTGGTGGAAGCTGAATAAATGAAAACAACAGATTGGATATATATATGAAAGAGAAAACACAGAAGACAGAAAGAATAATCTGAAAAGAAAAGGTCTTACATAGGACTTCTCGGTTCAAGAGTTCAGTTGCCTTGGATTAAGAATTAGCCTCTTGCTCATCCTCCCTAATGAAGACAAGAGGTACCGCAAATTCTTTCCATGGATCTTCTTCCTCTCATTATTCAAGGATTATTTTTCAAAACAAACCCACCCTGACTCAGCCCTAAGACAGATATTATTATCCTATTGACAAAAGAGAATTTGAGATTTAGAGTGTTAACAAAGTTTTCTAAGGTTTTGTAGTTCAAAAGAGGCAAGATAATATTTGAATTAAAGTCTCTCTGCCTCCAAATTGTGCACACCAAACCAGTACACTTTACTTTTTCCCCATTGTGCACTGTTCCTACTCTTCTTTATTGAAACCTTGATTTAGACAAGTGAACATGAGTTTGAAAATTAATTATAGTTTTCCACAGAATGTTGCTGAAATTTACTCAATCAACTGTTGCTTATACACAAAAAAGCATAAGGGCTTGTTGAATGTAGAATGTACTCATTTAGCTGAATTATGATGTCATATTAATTTCAAAGATTATATTTAATAGGAATCTTTCAATCAGAATGCCACTAAGCCTAAATAAAATGTATAGATATTTTTATAGTTCTTTATTAACAGAACTAACTAGTTGGATTCTGGTGTGGAGGGTTCATTAAGATGTATCTTTATCTTGAGGGAATGAGGAGCCTCTCAGATTAGAACTAATCCTAAGGAAACAGAGAAACAGTCAAAAAGAAAGCAAGCCTCGATCATAAGTAATCCAGGGTAGAGTATGGGGTTGGTGTAATTATAGATTTTCTCAATCTAGGCACTATTGGCATTTTAGACCGGTAATAGTTTGTGGCAGGGGCTGTCCTGTACATTGTAGGACACTCTATGGCACTAGATGTCAGCAGCAATTTCCCCTGGGATGGGGCAAAATCACCCCTGGTTGAAAACCACTCTATCTGATGGGTTTTCATAGCAACCTATGAATGGCACATGTATGAGTTTTATAAAGAAAAGAATGTACAGGTTAGGACTAGATGCATCACTTCACTTTTACCAATGGGAGAGGGGACATTCGTTGAGACACAGTTCTGCTGAGGGGGAGAGGAACTGGGGAGCAGTGCCCAGCTCTCCAGGAAACATAGGGCTGTTTCAGCACATTGAAAAATCCCAGACGTGACGGTCTGTTCTGTAGTGGTGATTCTTATAAGAAGACAACTCAACTGTTCACTTTGTGCTGGTAGGAAGGGAATTCATGGATCTTGGAGAATAGAGCTACAAATATTATAAATAAAAATGGTATTTTGGGAAGATGCTAGGACAGCAGATTCTAGGATCTAGATATCCTCTACGAATGTGCTGCACATCTTCTGGAAACACTATAAAACTGTTGAGGAAAACATTGAACATATTTGCAATAACCACTTGGAGAAAAATAAAAGCAATATCCAGAGCATTACTTTTTTTCTAGCGTTTTAATTGTAACTTTTATATTTTTGTTCAATGATGATCATGAAGATTTAAAAAAAAGGTCCTTGATTTATTACCGCCTAGTTTGAGTATTTTGCCAGTGCACAAAAGTGCAAAAACAGTTTGTACTATTTAACATCCCCTCCCATGGTACGTTTATTGTTTTGTGTTTTGCTGTATGTATTATATAAATGGCATATCCCTCATTTTTAAAGATCTAGCAACATTAATTTACACATACTCAAACATGTGTACTCTTCCTTCATGCTTTTCTGACTGCTCGGTATGTCTGAGATTCTTTATCTTCAGCCATTTAAGTATGCATTTTGGAGAAGATCTTTTGGAGAAGATTTAGAAGACCTTCTAGATCTTCTTTCTAGAAGATCTTCTATAATGAATTGTTTCAGTATAAAATTACTTCCATCATTTTAGAGGGTATTTTCACTAAGTATAGATTTCTGGATGGTCAGGGTTGTTATCGATGTTTACTTTCAGTATTTTAAAGTGTTGCTTTATTAAGTGCCGGCTTCTGTGGTTGTTGATACAATTTAACCACCAATCTTGTTTTTCCTTTGAAGATGACTTTTTTCTCTGACTACTTAAAAAAAATGTTCCCTTTGTCTTTGCATACGCCTCTAGGCATATCACAGGACTATGATATGTCTAGATGCAGTTATCTTTTTATTTATCTAAATTGGGTTTTACTAAGCTTTATAAACTTGTAAGTTGATAGCTTTCATCTGATTTAAAAAATTCTAGACCAGCATTTCTCCAACTACTGCTTCTATCCCATGTTACCTATCCTTGCCTTCTGAGAAACAATTACAATTCAACTATTTGATCATGCTCCATATGTTTATTGTTTTATTTCTCTTTTTTCCTTATTTTTTCTCTCTCTGCTTTAGTATGTACAATTTTTATTAACCTGTCAATGAATTCACTAATTATTATGCTATATCTAATCTACTGTCAGATCAATTAATGAATGACTTCAAATATTTTCCTCAGATTTTTAAAAATATATGAATCAGAGTTAGTCTGAAGTCTTCTTTTTCCTAATTCCATCATTTGGATCATCTCTGGGTCTTTTTCTCTTGACGATTTTTCTCTGTACTGGCAAGCAGCTGAATCCAAACACATTTTCCTGGTCCTTTCAAGGTTTTGTTTTAGGCTTTTTAAAGGTACTCTATCTGGTTTGTCCTTACTCCAAGGAACTGGTTCTTACTCTTATAAAATGATCTTGTTGAGTTTCAAGCTAAAGCTCAGGGTATTCATCAAATTCTTTCCACTGTAGCTGGGACCAATGCCGTCTTTCATCTCCCAAGTACTGTTTGGTTTCTGTGCTCTTTGCTAGGATCTCCACCTTTTAGAAGCTATTCTATGCAAGGCCTTCCCAAATCACCCCCAGTGCATTCACAGTTTAGGAGTTGGCCAAGAACCCAGGAGAATTTGTGTGACACTTTGGAGGCTCCTTCTCCGTGTCTCTCATCACTCTCCTACTAATCTAACCACTTGGGCACCTTGGAACTCTTTCTCTTTTCCCTCTGCCTAGTGAAACTGCCACTCTCATCTTGGGCTCTATGTAGCAACATAGTAATTGGAAAATGACCTTGGAGGAAAGCTGGAATGCATATGGTCCTAACCTCCAATGCTTCCTTCATTCAAAAACCATAATCCTGCATTGATTGTTTTCCAATACCAACAAGCAGTCATTGTATACATTTTGGTTCTGACAGCATTAAGGATCCAAGACATGTCTTTTAATATGCCAGGGCTTACATTGTTTGAGAATCTTATTCTCATGTGGTTTGAAAAAAACAAGGTCTTCAGAGGAAAGAGATAAATACAAGGGAAAAAAGCACGCATTATATAGTGATAGAGAAATATTTTTCGGCATATGACTTGGATTCCAGACATATTCAATCCAATCTCCAGTGATTTTTTACATCTGCAGGATTATAAAAGAAAGATTAATAGTCACTGTTATGATTCCTAGGCACAACAAATTTTGAATAATCAAAATAAAATTGATTAATATCCAGTAGATTTTACTTATTAAGCTATAGAAGTATTTTACTGATACTCTGTGAGAGATGATCTTTAAGAAAATAAATTTGAAAAGCTTAACCATCTTTATATTTGCATCCGGAGAATGAGAGCCACTGCCTTTTTTCTCCTGTATGGCACGAGTGCTTGGACTCAGCGTTGTTGTAATGCCATTCAGTACTGTCAGCCATACCTCACAACACCCCAGTGGGGAAATATAAAATATCTTTCCATTTTGAAGGGAGGAAAGGAGGCTCAAAGAGCTGGTTTGCTTGTATAAAATATCACACCTAGTTAGTGGTGAATAAAATAGTAAAAAACCCACATATTTAAAATTTTCCATTGTAAGACTTTTTCCAATATACCACACTTTTATATTTAACAAAGTTTTGTGTGTGTGAGTGTATAGGAAAGAGAAGTAGGGGCAGGATCAAGGTGAGGAATAAAAGGCTTATAATTAACCACATAACTAGCGAACATTATCTAAACAGTAAATCCCAAAAGACTCTCATTAAGCTGGGTTTTATCAGAAACCTTCTTCTGAATCTCTAGCCCACAGTCTAAACAAAGATTCTGGGAGGCTGCTTCAAGAGACGTCCAGGAAATTTCTACACAATACTGAGTAAGGGGCTGAGGCTTGTTTTTAATGAATGGTGTTACTTCTTCAATTTTGAACTAGTCCTTTCACTTGTCTTTGGAGTACTGTAAACTTTGTATTTTACCCTAATTACAGGAACAGATTCAATAAAATTTTTTTTTTAATTTATTTGACAGAGAGAGACACACAGAGAGAGAGGGAACAGAAGCAGGGGGAGTGGGAGACGGAGAAGCAGGCTTCCCACTGAGCAGGAAGCCTGATGCAGGGCTGGATCCTAGGATCCAGGGATCATGACCTGAGCCGAAGGCAGATGCTTAACGACTGAGCTACACAGGCGCCCCAAGATATACATATTTTTTTACTCCTCTTTTTTCCTCTCCAGGAAACATTAATGATCCGGAAAGAATCCAAACTCAGCCAGCAGAAAGATATTTAAAATATACGTTTCACCACCCTTTAGCTTTAAACTGGGAATTTTCAGCATAAAAATTATTGGATATGCAATATATGGGTATGCCTAATGAGAATACAGTGATGCGGCAAATTTAAATAGCTTTGTTTAAAGCCTGAATTATAAACACAAAATATATTGTGGGGATGAATTTCAAGATCTTTTAAAAATATGCATGTATTCTCTCCCCTTTCCACCACTTGAGATTACAGATTCTCTTTGCAGCCGCAGAGTGCATAAGACAGTACGAAGCATGCCATTCCGTGTACACAACCCCAGGCACATTTATTTTTTTCCATTCTACATTAGTGAGTTAGACACATCCTGTTGCTCTAGTTCCTGGGGAAGATTGTTGTTTTTTGGTGGGAGGCTTGCAAAATGAAGAGATTTCAAAACTTCCAAAGTTGGCTTTGCAGCTGTGGCATGCCACCTTTCTTTAAAAATGGCAGCCTGAGCTGCTTCTCATTTCTCTGGAAGGAAAGTACCACCTGTCATAGAATACTGCGGCCCCTGCTCATATGTTTGATAAGCGATTTCCATTTAGGTTTTCTTTTCCTGGTGAAGGGTCTAACCTAATTGAAAAGTGTTTTGTTTTGTTTTTTCTGTTGTAAGAAACTAAAAAAAGGATACTTTTTGGCAAAGTGTTTATATTGAATAATCAAAATTTTACAGGCAGGATGAATTTTGGAACTTGTCTAAGTCTCTTGTTTACACATTAATGAAACTGAGGTGCTTATCAGTTCAAAGATACACATCTACTTAGTAACAAAAGTCAACACTAAGACCCATTTTTTCTAACTTTGTTGATATTGGTCTTCACTTTATTTGAAAATTTTTTAAGATTTTATTTATTTACTTGAGGGAGACAGACAGTGAGAGAGAGAGAGATAGCACAAGCAGGGTGAAGGTCAGAGAGAAAAGCAAACTCCCCACTGAGCGGGGAGCACAATGCAGGGCTCTATCCCCAGACTCCAGGATCATGACCTGAGCTGAAGGCAGAGGCTTAACTGACTGAGCCACCCAGGCACACCAATATTGCTCTTTACTTTAAAAACTAAATAAGTTTCAAGAGGACCATGTTCCAACCTCCTTTTATTTTCTCAAAACTAAAATTACCCTTGTTTACATATAAAATACCCTTGAACATTTTGCTCCACTAATCAATTACATTATGATTAATTTTGGTAGATTTTAATGATTTTTTCAAATGAACTAATTAAGCATTCAAAAATTGTGGTCTACAGAAATAGATTAGAAACTGCAAAGAGATAGTCATGCTTGCCATTTAATTTATTATATAACAAATACACACCAAATTACGCAGGACACAGATGATGCATGTTAACTATAAATATATTTAATAATTAAATATATGCAACATTTTGAAAAAAACTTACTTAAAACATGAAACTTCACTTTCAAGAACTTCACTGAGGAAGACAAACCACTTAAACAAATATAACAGAAAGTCCAATAAAATGAATTAATAAGTACATCATTTATGTGGAAGTTGCAATAATAATGAATTGAAATGGGGATTTCAGAGTATTTACATGTAATCATACTTACATTCTTATAAATGAACTATTATTTAACAGTTCCAGTTCTGTATGATTGCAGAATGTATTTTAAATTTTCTCAGTTCCTGATGTAACTGTTAAATATCTGAAGTTTGACTAATTATCGAAAAAGTTGTCAGGAAGTATATAAAGGTTTTGCAATATTTGATTCCCATGGAACGGATTCACATGGAACTGATTCACATGGAACTGATGAATAATCAAAGAATAAATATGAATATCCAAGCAACCCCTGTGAACTCATATTAAAGGATTCTTTTGGCACACCAAAGGTGATAGCAGGATAGATGACTGGAAAGGAGGCCAGTTAGATTGTGGCTGAGGTCCTTCGAATTCTACAGATGTTAATGTTTAGCTCAGATTTTATCACAAATCTAGAATTCAGCTTGAACCCCAGTAAGTAAAACTGAGTGCAAAATGTCCTATATAGAATGGAATTGGTTTTTTGTACTAGACAGCTGAGTATTTTTCTTTTGTAATAAAAACAACCGTTTATCAAAGATTTACTCTTTTCCAGGTAATGGGACTATCTCAACCAGTTATCATGATAATTCATTGAGATAAGTAAATTATGTTGTCATTTTATAAGTAGTCACACAACTAGCAAAGGGCAGAGATAAGATCTACCAAGAAAAAAAAATAGAAAAAAAATAAATGGACAATTGTCTAGTTAATTTTTATCTTAAAGATATCCTTATCACTTGCTCAGGAACAAGAAAATAACATTTCCTCTTAGTTATCTGAATGAGGGGTCTATATAGGTTTTATATCACTTCTGATATATAGATCTATTATTGAAGGCTGTAAAATGTCTGTTGTTTAAATCTGGTCATACACCTCCTTTATGGTATATCACACTTCTAGAAGACAACTTAGAAACCATCTAGTTTAATCTACTTATTTTCCATCTGAGTGGACCAAGAGAGAAAGAGATCGAGCCCCGTGTTGGGCTCTGAGCTCAGTGAAGAGTCTTCCTGGGGTTCTCTTTCTCCCTCTCCCTTTGCCCTCCCCTGCTCACATATGCATGTGCTCTCTCTCTAAAGTAAATAAATAAATATTTTTTAAAAATAATGGTTTTAATGAGAAATAATTCACATGCCATACAATTCATGCATTTAAAGGGTACTATTCAATAGTTTTTATAGTCATATATTCACAGAAGTGTGCTACCATCAATAAAATAAATTTTAGAACATTTTCATCATCCCCAAGAAAACCTCATATCTATTAGTAGTGACTCCCCATTGTACCCAACCTCTGGCCCCAGCCATAGGTAATTACTACCCTACTTCCTGTCTTACATTTGCCAGTTCTGGACATTTTATAGAAATGAAATCATACAATATGTGGTCTTTTGTCACTGGTTTCTGTCACTTGGCACAATATTTTCAAAGTTCATCTATATTATAGCATGCATCAGTATTTCATTTCTTTTTATTGATAAATAATATCCCACTGTATGGATATACTACACTTTTTAAAGATTTATTTATGTATTTTAGAGAGCGAGAGTGAGCATACAGGCACATGAGTGGGGGGAGGGGCAGAGAGAGAGAGAATCTAAAGCAGACTCTGCACTGAGCGCAGAGCCTGAGACAGGGCTCGATCCCAGGACCCTGAGATCACGACTTGAGCTAAAATCAAGAGTTGGCCACTTAACTGACTGAGCCAACCAGGTACCCCTGGATATACTACATTTTTGATCAACTGTTCATTTTGTTGGACATTTGGGTTGTTTACAATTTTTGGCTTTATTTTTTTTTTAAGATTTTATTTATTTATTTGAGAGAGAGAGAATGAGAGATAGAGAACACGAGAGGGGAGAGGGTCAGAGAGAGAAGCAGACTCCCCGCTGAGCAGGGAGCCCGATGTGGGACTCGATCCCAGGACTCCAGGATCATGACCTGAGCCGAAGGCAGTTGCTTAACCAACTGAGCCACCCAGGTGCCCCCAATTTTTGGCTTTAATAAGTAGTGCTGCTATGAACCTTTATGTACCAGTTTTTGTGTGAACATGTCTTTTCATTCCAATTGGGTATATATCTAAAAGTGGAATTGTTGGCTCATAAGTTAAGTCTAGATTGGGGAATGGCCAGACTGTTTTCCAATGAATTGGAACATTTTATATTCCCATCAGCAACATATGAGAGTTCCAATTTCTCCACTTCATCTTCAACATTTGTTAATATCTTTTTTGTTATAGTATATGTGAAGTGGTATCTCATATTTCTGATTTACATTTCTCTAATGGCTAATATTTTTGAATATCTTTTTATAGGCTTATTGACCATTTGTATCTCTTTGAAGAAATGTCTATTCTCATCCTTTACCTATTTTTAAATTGGGTCTTATATCTTTTTATTATTGAATTATAAGAATATATATAAATATATATGTATATCCTTATATATTCTAGGTACAAGTCCCTTAACATATCTACGATTTGCAAATATTTTTCCCATTCTGTGGATTGTCTTTTCATTTTTGTGATGGTGTCTTTTGAAAACACGGTGGCATCTACTTCTGTTTTGGGGGATTTTGTGTTTGTTTTTATTTGAGTATGTTTCTTGGTTTGCCTCTCCCCCCTCCCCTTTGCTGGTTTGTTTTGTCTCTTGAATTACACAGAATGAAATCATATGGAATTTGTCTTTTTCTGACTTATTTCACTTAGCATAATACTCTCTAGCTCCATTCATGTCATTGCAAATGGCAAGATTTCATTCTTTATTATGGCTGAGTAATATCCCATTAAAAATATATATGTGCCACATCTTCTTTATCCATTCACTAGTTGATGGACAGTTGGGCTGTTTCCATAATTTTGCTATTGTAGATAATGCTGCTATAAACATCAGTGAGCTTATATCTTTTTCAATTAGTATTTTTGTATTCTGTGGGTAAATACCTAGTAGTGCAATTGCTGGATCATAGAGTAGTCCTATTTTTGACTTTTTGAGGAAACTCCATACTGTTTTCCAAAGTGGCTGCACCAGTTTGCATTTCCACCAATAGTGCAAGAGGGTTCCCCTTTCTCCACATCCTCACCAACACCTGTTGTTTCTTGTACTGTTGATTTTAGCCATTCTAATAGGCATGAAGTGATATCTCATTGTAGTTTTGATGTGTATTTCCTGGATGATATGTGATGTTGAGCATCTTTTCATGTGTTTTTTGGCCATCTGGATGTCTTCTTTGGAAAAATGTCTTTTCACATCTTCTGCCCATTGTTATTTATTTAAGACAGAGAGAGAGAGTGGGGGGAGGGGCAGAGGGAGAGAGATAGAATCTCAAGCAGACTAACCACTGAGTATGGAGTCCCACGTGGGGTTTGATCCCACAATCCTGAGATCGTGACCTGAGCTGAAATCACGAGTCAGTCATTTCACCAACTAAGCCACCCAAGCACGCTTCCTCTGCTTATTTTTTAATTGTTTTATTTGTTTTTTGGCTGAAAAACATGGTGGCATCTACTTTTTTTTAAGATTTCATTTATTTATTTGAGAGAGAGAGCATGAAAGAGAGAGCATGATAGAGACAGCACAAGCAGGTTGGAGGGCAGAGGGAGAGGGAGAAGCAGACTTCCCGCTGAGCAGGGAGCCCGATGCAGGACTTGATCCCAGGACCCTGTCATAATGACCTGAGCTGAAGGTAGGCACTTAACTGGCTGAGCCACCAAGGGGCTCAAGGGTATTTTTTGCTTTTAAAAGCTGCATTCCATACATAATGTATGTGTGACTGATAGATGCCAAAGGAATGAAACAGACTGCATCCCTCTTATAAAATGTAGAGGTCAGGACCAAGAATTTTATGGCATTCAGGACAGGACACAAAACTTAATAGTCAGTCATCACAGAACTCAGATATAATGACCTTCAAAATTAATTTAGCATAATATATCATGCCTCAGGTATAGAGTAGTATGTCCAATCCTAAAATTCAATATATAAATTCATATATATACATACGTATATGTGAATGCATATATATATATATGAGCTAACCATACAATCACGTAGAATTACATAGAATACTTATATAGAATAAATTACAAAACAGCTGATCCAGAGAGGCAAAAGGACTAATGACAAAACAAGGCACCCTGTGCGTCTCTGTTGGAGATACTTTTACTAGGCATCTTAAGACCAACATAACTTTATGAAGCCAGGAAAGCTGTTCGTGGAACTAGAGTTCCACTGATTGGCTTGTTTTCTAGGTTTAGGTTACGCCCGTCCTCTCCCAGTTCTGATTTATTTATTTATTTTTTAAAGTTTATTTAAGTAATCTTTACACCCCACGTGGGGCTTGAACTCACAACCCCGAGATCAAGAGTTGCATGCTCCAGTGACTGAGCCAGCCAGGTGCCCCCGACCCAGTTCTGATTTATTTGAGTACAGGGACTTCAAAACCCAAATTGAAGGAAGAGAAGTAAACCAGGAATGAATGAGAGGAAAGAAAGACTTGAGTACTTATCCTCTTAAGGTGCCTCAATTCTCTGAGATCTAGTGTTTTGGGTTAGATTCCAAGAAGTTATTACACACACACACACACACACACACACTCACACACACACACTATTGTGTGTACTTATTACTGCCCAATATTAATTGATACTCAGCTCAGAGGAAAATATATAAAGAAGCACCTGTGGTTCATTACTTTTTCCGCAGAATCTAAAATTTATACTTCAGTTCTTATCACCCAAGATGAGAGTATCCAAACTACAATGCATTGGTGCCCCATGAGATCGTTTTTTACTGAATTGTATCTTTGACTTATCATTCCAATGTGAAGGATACTGTAAGTTGTGTCTCTATGTGTCCTGAAAAGACCCTTAAGTAGTGACGTGCTAGTAAATGTTTGACAACTAACTCCCCAGGGAGCAAAAAGCCCTCATTTATAGAATGTACTGATTCCCATGGTGTAAACTCTTCCATAGCGGCTGATTTCAAGACACCAAAGTGACATCACTGGCCTCAGGGTTGGGAAAAGAGGCTTATAACTGAATCCTATGAAGTGGTTGAACTGGTGTGAGTCAGCTCCTGACCACCACCTCCTTCAGGAGTAAGCATGCTTCTTACCTCATGGATACAGTCAATTACAAATGAGATCAAATTGTAGGTCTTGCATTTGTACCATTAAGTTTACAGCCAAACTGGAAGCTAATTTAAAACAACATGTGTAGGTCTTCATAGTATGCTTTTTGATATCTCATTCCTAGGTCCATTTGTAAATCAATCCTTATTTTTATCTCTTCTTTTACCCCTACTTTTGGTTTATTCAATCTTTCAAAATTCTATTGTAAACTGTCTCAGTTATTTCCCAGAATGAGTTATGATAGATTTAAATAAAGAAATGAATAATCCTTATACAACCTCAGGCACAGAGTGGGGATAAAAGGCGAAGTACTGGCTTATCCCTGGGATAAAAACACAAAAAGAAGGTTCCCTGTTAGCCCCACCTCTACCCAGACAGGAGCAATTCACTTCTCCCTCTGGTCCTCAGAGTCCTTGCCTATGCAGTTAGGTATGTCTGGAGGAGTTCTAATGTCATTCAAATTATCCTTAATTGTGTAATTCCAAAAGCCTCTGATTCATTCTAAAATTAAATTCTATTGATATTCAACACAGTTTGAATAAACTATGTAATTTTATGCCTATGTTCAAATGACTTTAATACTATACTCAATTTTAGCTTTTGCAGATTGCTATTGGCTCAGTGGTGTTGACAGGCAAACTTGCGGGTGCATATAATTAGCTTTTTATAAAATGACATTTCATCTGTAGGCAGAGTAACAAATTTTGAATTTTATGCATGAAAAGATTGATAGCTGGCACAATTATTAATTTCTGTAGGCTTCCTGTTGGTGGTATATGATTTGGAAAAGCATTTGCATTTGTACTCTAATAAAAGAAAACTCTATCCTCTCCTGTAATTTTGGAAAGTATAATAGTTTAAGCAACTCTAACTTAATAGTCCTAATACCTAGGGATATGTTAGCAATTCATATGAGCAGGTAGCTATGACATGGTAGAAAATGTTCTGGGTTTGTTAGAATTTTGGCTGGAGTTCCAGCTATACCTGGATAACCACTTGACCTTAAGCAAGTTCAACACTTCAACCTGAGTGTTCAATATGTCTAAGCCTCAGCTTCATGCTGTCAAATGGGCAAATCTATTTACCTTTCAGGGCTGGTTTGAAAATCAAATGCAATAATAGGTTAAATATCCCTAGCATAGTTCCAATTTGGCAAATGTGAACATTAATGAGAACCTTCTCACTAGTCTTTCAACTGTTTTTTAGTGCAAAATTGCTCAGTGATACTCAAGTGCTTGGCTTAAACCAAATGGTATGGGAATTGATTCTTCCCAAACTCCTTAAAGTAGTTATATTCTTTCTTGACTTTTCTCACCAGAACAAATGTGGTAACCTGTTGTAGTCACAGGTATTCAGAAGAAAAAACAAATCTAAATCATTGCCCTAAAAGGCAAGTGAGGCCTTTGTGCCACAAATATTCTGAATTTAAAAGACTGCTTAATTCTGTTTTTTTTTTCTATTGCTTAAATATATGAAAATCACATTTCTTGGTATCTCACACATAAAATAAAAATTCACTGACCTATTAAAAATTTAGGAATGACTACATTATATTCTAATTCTATATTATAAGGAGACATACATGTATTTAGAAGTTAAATTTAAGGAATAAAAAAGACTAAAAGAAAATCCTTTAAACATTCTATGGATCTGTACATTCAAAATAAAGCTTACTGTAGAAGATATCACCTTATTTTAAAAATGTGTTGAGGAAAGAAACTGTCAGATGGTGAACTTGTGAAAGTATCATGTAAATGCAATTTATAGGGTACAAAATACACCTTATTAAAAAGAAAAAACAGAAGTTAATGGATTCTTACTTTCAACTAGAAACTGTTAAATTTAAATCCCAGATAAAGAAGATATGAATGATCTAATGTGTATCAAGTAAGTGGCCATAACAATTAAGTATGAGATTGTGTCATCATATATCTATTTCAAAAATGCAATATACAAATGTATCATAAACAAATACAGTGGTGGGAAAACCCAAAACCACTCTTGGAACAGAGTGAACTGTGGAATAATATTATGAAACAATAAAGCACCTTTCTAAAAATATAAGTGAAATCTACAAATATATAAAGGTAATTGCCTCTTTATCTTATAATTTAATGTATATAAGCATGTAAAACTGTATTAACATATGGGCTAGATGGTTCATAATTATCACCACTAGTAGTGTATATATATAATTACATCCGTAAAAATATTAATACAAAATATATTATTTTGAAACCTTGACTAAATATCATCTATCTCCAAATAAACGTTCACAGATTTGAGTATTCATTTTCAACCTGAGTGTTTTGCACACCCTTTCAGGTGTAGAGAAATGAACAAAATTTCTTCCTTCTCTCCCATCTTGTTAGGTTTACTTGAGCCTCTGCCCAGACACCAGCCTAATGGTTCTCCAGGTCTTGGGAAGCCCAGGGTGTGACTGCATTAATTTCAACAAAGAGGGACCTCCTTCACACCCAGGAACACAGTCAGCAATGCAAAAATGATGTGTTCCCTCGTGGACTGTGCACCCTTCCTTATCTAAATTTTCAGCACAGCATGAACTGAGCACTTTCATTCTCAAGACTAGTAACTATTCTCACTGATATTTGATTTGTTATTTTCTCCTACAGCAACTATGCCCAGTACATAGTAGTCTCCCTATGCATTTTTTTTTAACTTTTTAAAAAAAGACTGGGGATGGGGCACCTGGATGGCTCTGTTGGTTAAGCGTCTGACTCTTGATTTTGGCTCAGATCATGATCTCAGGTTGTGGGATTGAGCCCTGCGTTGGGCTCCACGTGCAGCGTGGTGTCTGCTTGTCCTTCTCCCTCTGCTCCTCCCCTGCTTGCTTTCTCTCTCTCTCTCCCCCTCATAAATAAATAAAAATCTTAAAAAAAAAAAAGACTGGGGAAGATAGCACCTACCTTTCTTATCTCTGTGAGGCCAATGAGTAAGTTATACCAGATGAAGAGGTGTTGTTATTAAAGGTTCATATTATTTAGCCCCAAATTTGTACATGACTTCATGTAAAAACATGCTTGTATTTTTATGAGCTTGTCTCAGGGCCAGCTGTCACTGAAAGGATTGGAAACGAGGAAACAGCAGGTAGGAGGCCATCGAGTGCTTTCACACTTACAACTGTTTCCATTTGCTTTCAGAACCATCTTTCCCAAAGAGAACCTAGAGAGGAGAAACTAACTGGCAAAGCTACTCCTGTAAGACCATGCTGACACCCTGATCTTGGACATCCCAGCCTCCAGAACTCTGAGAAATAAATTCCTGTTGTTTATAAGCCACCCGCTCTGTGGTATTTGTTAGAGCAGCCTGAATGGACCAGAGGAGTAGCCTCACGCTAAATTCATCGGTAAATGTGTGTGTTCCTTCTGCTCCACTGACTGGCTGTTCCTTTGTCTCTTCCACTCCTTGGGCCTCCCTATAACCTGAGACATAATATTGAAATTAGTCCAGTTGATAACCTGACAATGGCCTCCGAGTGTTCAAGTGAAAGGAAGAATCATACATCTCTCACTTTAAATCAGAAAGTAGGAATGATTCAGCTTAGTGAGGAAGGCTGAGAGAAGCCAGGAGCTAGGCCTCTTGTGCCAAGCAGTTAGCCAAGTTGTGAATGCAAAGGAAAATCTCTTGAAGGAAATTAAAAGTGCTACACCAGTGAACACATGAATGATAAGAAAGAGAAACAGCCTTGATGATATGGAGAAATTCCTAGTGGTCTGGTTAGATCAAACCAGCCACAGCATTCCCCTAAACCAAAAGCCTAATCCAGAGCAAGGCCCTAACTCTCTAAATCTGTGAGGGCTGAGAGAGGTGAGGAAGCTGCAGAAGGAAAGTCTGAAGCTGGCAGAGGTTGATTCATGAGGTTTAAGAAGAGAAGCTGTCTCCACAACCTAAAAGTACAAGGTGAAGCTGCAAGTACTGGTGGAGAAGCTACAGCAAGTTATCCAGAAGGTCTAGTTAAGATAATTAGTGAAGGTGGCTACAATGAACAATAGATTTTCAAAATAGATGAAACAGCCTTTTATTGGAAGAAGATGCCATCGAGGACTTTCATAGCTAGAGAGGAGAAGTCAGTGCCTGGCTTCAAAGCTTCAAAGGACAGGCTGACTCTTGTTAGGGGCTAATGCAGCTCCTGACTTGAAGTTGAAGTCAATGCTCATTGACCATTCTGAAAATCCTGAGATCTTTAAAAATTATGCTGAATCTATTCTGCCTATGCCTTATAAATAGGACAGCAAAGCCTGGATAATGTGTAAATGTGTTAATGTGTAAACACATCTGTTTACAATATGGTTTACTAAATACTTTAAGCTCATTGATGAGACATACTGCTCAGAAAAAAAAAAGTTTCTTTTCAAAATATTACTGCTCACTGACAGCACACCTGGTCACCCAAGCACTCTGATGGGGACGTACCATGAAATTACTGTTGTTTTCATGCCTGCTAACAACATCTATGGTGCAGCCCACGGGTCAAAGAGTAAATTTGACTTTTAAGTCTCATTATTTAAGACATACATTTTGTTAAGCTATAGCTGTCATAGATAGTGATTCTTCTGAAGGATCTGGCAAAGAAAATTAAAAACCTGGAAACAACTCACCATTTCCAGATGCCATTAAAGACACTCATTATTCATGGGAAGAGGTGAAATGTCAACATTCACTGGAGTTTGGCAGAAGTTGATTCCAACCCTCATGGATGACTTTGAGGGGTTCAGTACTTCAGTGGAGGGAGTAACTGCAGATGTGGTGGACATAACAAGAGAACTAGAATTAGAAGTGGAACAAGAAGATGGGACTGCCTTGTTGCAATCTCATAATAAAACTTGAACAGATGAGGAGTTGCTTCTCATGGATGAGCAAAGAAATGGTTTCTTGAGATGGAAACTGCTCCTGGCGAAGATGCTGTGAAGATTGTTGAAATGACAATAAAGTGTTTAGAATATTATACAAACTTAGTTGATAAAGCAGCTTCAGGGTTTGAGAGGATTGACTCCAATTTTGAAAGAAGTTCTACTGTGGGTAAAATGCTATCGAATAGCATCTCCTGCTATAGAAAAATCATTCATGAAAAAAGGAGTCAATCTATGTGGCAAACTTTGTTGTTGTCTCATTTTTAAGAAATTACCACAGGCACCCAGCCTTCAGCAACCACCACCCTGGTCAGTCAGCAGCCATCAACGTCAAGCCAAGCCCCTCCACCTGTAAAAATTACAAGTCGCTCAGGTCAGATGATGGTTAGCCTTTTTTTAGCAATAAAGTATTTTTCAATTAAGGCATGTACACTGTTTGTTTGGACATAATACTCTTGCATGCCTAATAGTATAAGAATAACTTTTATACATCCTGGGAAACCAAAAAATTCATTTGACTCACTTTACTGCAGTATTTGTTTTATTGTAGTAGTCTGGCATGCATGGAACTCACAATATCTCTGATGTATGCCTGTACTGACTGATTTTTTTAAAAGATTATATTTATTTATTAGAGAGAGAAAGAGGCAGGCAGAGGGAGAAGCAGTCTCCCCGCTGAGCAAGGAGCCCAATGCAGGACTTGATCCCAGGACTCTGGGATCATGACCTGAACCAAAGGCAGACGCTTAACCAACTGAACCACCCAGGTGTCCCTGTACTGACTGATTTTAAGAAAATAGCAGATTTAATATATTTATTTAATACAGAAATTTAGTGCAGAGATACAATAAGGCTTATCAGACCAAATCTTCTCATATGAAGACACTTAATAACCAGAAATATTCAGTAGCTTGCCCAAAGTCACACAAGTACTTACTTTGTAGTTATATTGAATTTTTCTCTGGTCCTCTGCTCAGTATACTAAGTTCAAAAGAAATATACTCCACGTTCTTATACTCCTGGAACTAGAATGGGCCATTTTGTCAACCTAATGTATTTCAGATTACTAGATCAGTATGGCATAGAGGTCAAGCACATAGACTTTGAGGCTAATTACCTGGGTTTTAATCTTGACCATTCACCTCCTAGGAAGTTTGTCCTTGAGCAAACTACTTAAACTCAATCTACTTCAGTTTCCTTATCTGCAAAATAGTAATAATATGAAAATTAAATAAAATAAAACTCTAAAAGTACATAGAACACTATCTGGCACACAGCAAACACTTTATAAATGTTAGTATATTATTAGTGTTATTACTTTAAAATACAGTGATTATACAACTTGATTTTTTTTCTCTGTTTTCAACGTAGATGAAACAGCCTTCTATTGGAAGAAGATGCCATCGAGGACTCTGTTTACAGAAAAGTAAGCCATATTTTATAAGATGCAAGAGAGACCTGGATTCATATTTTATATCATCTTCTCAGTTTGACATTATGAAAATATGGAACTTTTGTGGTGATCATAGCATCATGTATATACTTGTCAAATCACTCTGTTGTACACCAAAAACTAATGTAACATTGTGTGTCAACTGTACTCAAATAAAAAAAAATAATAAAATACCTAAAAAGAAAGAAAGAGAAGGAAAGAAGGAAGAAAGGAAGAAAGAAAGAAAGAAAGAAAGAAAGAAAGAAAGAAAGAAAGAAAGAAAGAAAGAAAGAAAGAAACTATATATAAGAATGAAATTCACCTGGGGCTCACTTTTCTTATCATTGGGTAAATAATGGTTTGATTCGCCAAAGTAGGGAAAACACACTGGGGATGGGGAGAGGTTACAGAGCAGGAGATGGTTTAAGACATATTTCTGTCAAACCACATGAGGCATTGTAAAGTTGTAATTGGTATGTGAGTCTTGAGTTTAAGGGGAAAAAAGACATTAAGATATAACAGTACAAATACCTATTTTTTAATCTTAGCTCCACCCTGTACCAACTGTTTGACCCAGGACACGGCTATTAATTCCTGAATTTCAGTTTTTGGATTTGTTAAAAATCAATGGAAGGATCAACACCTAACTAAACTGCAAATAATGAAATATTGTATGTAAATTGGCTAGCACTACAGCTTAGGCTTTAGTTTACCTTTTATCTGTTTTTCTTTCCATCCAATACTTCCTCTTCCCTTCCCTTGCAGTATAGTGGAAACATCATGGGTTGGAGATAGGAAGACTTGTTTTGAATCCTGATTCTATCACCTTCAATAATGTGACCTTGAATATTACTTAATCTCCATGAAATTACCTTTATCATCATTGATAAAATAGGCATGTACTTATGCATTGGATTTTGTGAAGAATAAATAAAGACATAATTAACATTTACTATTATTTAATTTATGATTATTATTTAGGTAATATGCCAGGAATATAGAAGATTTTTGTAGGGTTGGTTTCCATTATTATTCCTTTTTTGTTTTGTACTATTTCTATTTTTTATCTACACTTTTTCCTTAAATATTTTTAATTACCTTAAGAAAATGCAGAGTAAATATACTTTAGAAATCTATGTAAGATCTTGATTTTGGTGTTGTTCTGTGCTTTCGCTGGGTTTTCTATTATTGGTCACAGTAAAACTTAAGTGATATCTAAATACAGTTTTCTACTAATAAGTGAAGGTAACATTAAATGTTATGCATGACTTACTTGGTTGACACACTTTCTCATTTGTTGAAATAAAAGAAAAAAAAAAACCATCAGAGATTCAAGTGTCAGTGTGAGTGAAATCCGAGGAATTCTGAATTCCCAACTTACTTGATCTTTTTCTCCAATCCTTTCTTAACTGCCCCCAAGCTTTGAACACCACAAAATGTATTGTAAAAAGCAGCCAATGCAGGATAACAGTTTTATTTTAATAATGATGCACTCTCTGATATCAAGAAATCAGAGTAATAAGCCTTTATTTTCATTTACCAACTTGCTTATTCTAGTAAGTCAGTCATTTTTTTCTACATCCATGAAGCACAAATAATATTTTCCCTTGTCTACCTCTTCAGATTCCTGAGGTGATGAAATAATCTCTATGTAATTTTTAAAACTCATAAATTAGGACAGTGTTGATAATAATACCTTAAGGAATGGTAATATAGAAGAAATTAATGCATAAAATGATACCCTGTTGTATATCTGACAAAATCAGTTGTCACTAAATCCTGTGTATAATCCAGCAGAAGTTTCTATACCATTTTTTCACTTCAGAAGTAAAACTTTCAGGGAAGATACCATTTAGGTGAGTTTTAAAATGTTAAACATACTGTGTGTAGAAGAAATACAAATGCTGTTGAAAAAATAAGTTTGTTGGCATTCGTTTGCAAGGACACACATAAAACTGTAAGTGTCTATCAGTTGTACAGCACTAAAATAAACCTGTCCTCATTTTTCAGAATTTTATCAATAACCATGCAGCTGTGAACTGCACATGCTAAATTAAATCAACATGTTGGAAGAAAAAGAGTTGATGATGGCACTAATCACTGAGTATTTAAATGATGTAAGAACTAGAAGGAGAAGAAGAGAGAGGAAAAAAAATGGTAGAGGGCAATTAGTAAGTAGGGCAAGCCAGTGGCTCTAATGGACATATTCTATAAAAGAGCATAAAAGCATTATGCTTAAAATATTGTGCCTACAATTAATTATTGCTGCTTCTCTCCCTGCCCAGAGGACAATAGACTGAATTTGTAATTTTATTATTCTGGACTAATTGGTTTTATACATAATTCTGACAGAGTCCTTTAAATTCTTCATGAGATTTCAGTAGTAGATATGATTGAGTGCCGTAAAGTGACTGGATATACTGCAGGAATGTTTCAAGTGTAATTACTAAGATAGCAAATGTTTTCAAGAATATTCCATTATTTAAATCCTAAGTTAAATACTTGCCAAGAATAGCTAAAAACTGAAAACCAATGGTCTACATTATTCAACTCAGGAAGTTAGAGAAGGGATTTAAAAGAAACTAAGCAAGTTGGCAAGAAAAAAATAATAATTTATTCTATTAATAGTTAAATAGCTGAAATTAAAAGAAAAAGACACCAAGGAAAGCAATAATTAAATGGTAGAATAGAATCCAACTTTTATTGATAATCACATTAAATGTTAATGGAAACACAACTAGAAGGCAGAACCTGACAGAGTGAATTTAAAAAAAAAAAAAGACCAATCAATATGGTTTCTAAATAAATGGACTTTAAATATAAATGCACATGGAGGTTGAAAGAAAATTGATGGAAGTGTATATCATACAAACAGGATAATAAGGCTTGTTTGTATAAGGCTTGTCTACAATAATCTTAGATAAAACAGATTCCAAGACTGTACTGCAGATATTCTTGCAAATGCTTCCCGATACCCATTTCTATGAGACTCTTCGGTACTTTTCTGAAATTGAAAATGCTTGGTCACAAGTATGCATATCTTTCAAATTACTTAGCAGCACACTGTCTTCAAAAGTGTTTATAACTGTCGACCTCCACAAATGCTATATAATGAATTCCATTGCTGCATGACCTCACCAAAACTTAGTCCTTTCCAGGTACACTACCGTATGTTGAATGTAAAATCATATTTCACTTAGTGAGCATTTCCCCGATTACTAATGAGCATTTTTCATATATTTATTGACCATTCATACCTCTTCTTCCATGAAATGGCTGTTCATATCTTTTGTACATTGTATTTTGTTTCATAATTGTCTTAATTTTTCTCTGACTTTTCTTCCTTCTTTTTTTATATTGAGTTTGTACATAATTTATTCTTGTATCATTTTTTTCCTCTTGAACTATTTTTCCCACTCATTATTGAAAGATAGTTTTGTTGAGTATAAAGTTCTAAGTTTGCCATTCTATTTGCTAACATTTTGAATACATTATCCCAATATATCCTAGTTTTCTTTGTGATTCTTTTGTATGTGATGTCCTTTTTTCTTCCTGAATTTCATATTTTCTTTTAGTGCTCTTCATTCTCACTATAATAGAACTAGGTGTGGATATTTTTTTTATTTTGTAATTGTGAAAATTCACTGAACTATTTGAACTCAAGCCTTCAAGTCTTTCTTTTTTTCTGAAACATTTTCAGACATTATATCCTCATATTGTCCCTCACCTCCCTTTTTGGAACTCTGTTTAAAAAACATTAAATTTTCTCATTTTATCATCACACGTATATCTCAAACTCTCCTTCATGTTTTCCATCTCTACTTGTGACTCTATAATGCATTATGTATAATTTTATAAGTATACCTTTAGTTCAATAATTTTTAATCTATCACAAAATCTGCCACATTATTTATCAACTGCTTTTTATTTCAGTGACTATTTTTTAATTTCTAGAAGTTCCTTGGTCCATTTTTAAATATTTCTGCTTTATTAATAACCTTTTATAAATGGTTATTTTGTTTAAAGCTTATATTCTATTTCTTAATAACTTACAAAATTGACTAATTTTATGTTTTATCTCTAATAATTCCTTCTGAACTCGAGTTTTTTCTTATATTCACTCATATTGACTTACTTCTTATTTTTTTCATTCTTTCTATTGAGTTCATTTTGCCTAAACATTAGCTTGAGGGCCTTCATTTGAAGAAATTCTCATCCAGAAAATTTGAACTTACCTCTGCATGTACCAAAGAATCCTATAATTTACTTTTTCACCTAGAGGTCTTCTAACCATGTGGGCACAACAACTTTACATTCTAGGCCCAAGTGAGACAGCACTTCATTACAAAATCTCAGGAGAGATCATTTTTTAATCTGGACCTAAAGTACAGATAGATTTTCTTTTGGGTTCCTTGCTCACAGTTGTATTTGAATTCTTTTAGTTGTAGTCTTTCTCTGAGGGAGGAGTCTTCCTCTGTCAAATCCATTAAGTTATTTGTAAGAGATTTCACCTCTCCTCCTTCTACAGGAAAAAAAAAAGTTTTTATGTTGTCTTAACACTGATTCAGCTCGCTACATTTTTATTTTTATTATTCTTTGGGGGTTTTCCTTAATATTTTGTGAGCTTAACTAGATATTTAAAATTATGTTTGTTGTAACTTATCGAGAATCAGGATGTTTTTAAGCAGACTACCCAATCCATACTACTCATAAAAGCAGTAGTCAATTAGATAATATTGGCATTATTTGAGATTTTTTCCATAATTTGGTGATGAATTAAATTAATATTTGACATGCTTTCCGTTCTAAGAATCTGAAAGAAAAGCAACGGTTAATATAAATGGTATAGTCTTCTCATTAACATCAGCTTTTAGATGAAAATTACATTACTCTACCAGTCAATTAGATGAGACATTCTATCCTGGTACCATTCAGAGCACACCACTGACATTTTGTAGAAAACATTTAGTCATTTGTTTTATAGGGAGATGTTGGACTTCTCCATGAAACTGAAAGGAATGTGAAAGGAAGACAAAAATATACTTCAGGTAGAAGAGATTGAGAGAGAAATTTTATTCCAAACATTCCCACTTAATTGGGGCTCAAGTGAAGCCCTGTAAGGAGGCAAACATTTATCAGAGTAGGATAGGCAGAAGGAAAAATGAAAATTTTCATTTCATGTGTAACTGACTGAACATTAGTTTAAAGATGGAAGCCAGAAACTACAGCTGGTGAAAACAAAGAGGACCAAGTTGTTGATATCTTTTAAAATATATTATTTCAGGGGCGCCTGGGTGGCTCAGTTGGTTAAGCGACTGCCTTCAGCTCAGGTCATGATCCTGGAGTCCCTGGATCGAGTCCCGCATCAGGCTCCCTGCTCGGCAGGGAGTTTGCTTCTCCCTCTGACCCTCCCCCCTCTCATGTGCTCTCTCTCTCTCAAATAAATAAATACAATCTTAAAAAAATAAAATAAAATATATTATTTCAGTTTCAATTTGAAAAGTTTTCAATTTAAAGGAAAATAATCAACTTCTATCTTAAGCTTCTGCATTTTTTTATTTTGTTCTGCCAACTTAAAATTAAGACCTAGCTGAGCGGATTGAAACCTGTGTGATGTCATTCATAAACACACACATCATTAGAGTGCATTGAGCTTTTTAAATGTAAAATGTTATCTCCCCTATTCTCCTATCAATGTTTTCTTTTAAAAAAAGACACTCCTTGTATTACATATAATTTAAATGTGTGTGCTTGAGTGTATGCATACATATAATTTATAGATATTTTGATATTTTATAAATAATTGCAAGTGTGTGCTTATGTGCATACATATAATTTATAGATATTTTTCTCTTGTCTTACAAATAAACCTGAATGACAATTTTTATTAATATTAACTTACCTATTTTTTTTCTGTGAAATTGCCTTTGATGGCACATGAGCTCTAAAAAGCTATTTAAATAATAAATTGACACTTACTGCAGTGTCTTATTGATTATTGAGAAACATAGTGGAATTTCTTCATTTTATAAGCTAAGCTAAGTATGGACAACTAGAGCACATGAGTAGCACAATTGATTTTGGTGGCAAAATCTGAACACGATGTCACACTCTGGCTACTTTGCCTGCCGATGGTGATATGTTTCACAATCATTTGTGCTGAGAATTGGTTTTCTCGTAGACATTTCCTGCTGAGTGATCTTTTGCTCATTTCCAGCTGTAACACCATGCTTTGAAACTGTACAGGTTTGATTATTTCGGAGCTACTGACATATACTATTCAGGAAGCTGGAGAAACAGTGGTAAGTATTACTAATAAGACCCCCAAGTTCATAGATCCAACTATGTGAAGAATCCCTGAAGA
Organism: Eumetopias jubatus; assembly: GCF_037043125.1. NCBI lineage: Eukaryota > Metazoa > Chordata > Mammalia > Carnivora > Otariidae > Eumetopias > Eumetopias jubatus. The sequence goes on along the minus strand of NW_028274809.1, from coordinate 130,347,691 downwards.
AAATTAAATAAGTATGTTTAATTATTTTAAAACTAAGAGAACTCTTTCCCAGTTTTTTTTTTTCTCCCCAGAGATCTGCCTTTTCACAGTCTAAGTAGATTTTAAATACCATTTTGACTCAGGAGTTAGATTTAGTATTAATTCATATGAAATGGGTATCAACAGAACTTCCTCACTGTAACTGAACACAGATTTTGTATGATTACAGAGTAAAGTAGCAGTTGAGTTACCTGTGAGTCATATCAGATCAGGCTGATTTTCATCTTCTAATTAGCCCAGAATCAGTTTGAAATAGTAGTAGCATGCACATGTGCATGTATGTGTGTTTAGGAGCATATTTATGGAGTATGTGCTTGAGTATGTGCACCGTATGTACACGTGTGAAAAATAGTTGTTCATGAGGGGATAGTAGGGGAATGGCTGGGTTTAGGTGAAAAACAGTGAGAGTAATTCACCAGTACTAAAGAAACTGCTCTACATTTCAGAAACAGTGATGTCTTTTCAGTTTACCAAGGTAAAACAAAATCAGTCATTAAATTTTTTCTCATATATATACTTAATTAATAATTAACTATAATATTCTAATTCAGCAGGCAGATATTAGTGCTTGGAAATTATACACACACACACACACACACACACATGCACACACATAAAATGACATTTCTGGACACAATACTTTCAAAATTGCAAAACTGCTACCTTATTTCTCAAAATGAACAATACCCTTGGCCCAGAAGAAAAGTACTTCTTCAATCATTCACTTATTCCTTCATTTTGGCAAATAAACAATTTATTAGAAAATGTCCTGGGAGCTCCATGTGACATTAGTGAAAAAGATTAATGAGGTACCTGCTCATGGGCTTTTATTAAGAATTTGGTAGGTAAAGGGTAAACAACCAAAAGTGTGTAATTTCAGTTTGTGATAACTATTTAGAAGGAGACTAAAGCAGTGTAAGGAAATAGTAAACATGAGAGTTTAGGGGTTTGGCCAGTTTAAATGGGGGTGGGGCAGGGAAGGCACATTTGAAGAAAGCCACTGAAGCAGAGATTTGAATGAAGTAATGCAATAAGACAGGCAAAATCTGGAGGAACGGCATTTCCGGGGAGGGTATCTGAAAATACAAATGTAGCTTGTTCAAGGCAATAAATGGGATATGGGAGCAAAAGATGAGTACAGGGATGTTAGCCATGAAAGTATGAGATTGATTCTGAGGGTGGTTTAGAAAAGGAGTATAGAATTCCTGACTAGAATATTCTCTAGTAAGTTTTGTATATCAATGTGAGTGATTTTTAAGACCTGTCTTAAGTCCAAAGGAAGAAGGAAAAAAAAAGTGAACATGTAAATCAAAAAGTTCTGCTTCCTTTTTAAATTTTTAAAAATTTTTATTGTTATGTTAATCACCATACATTACATCATTAGTTTTTGATGTAGTGTTCCATGATTCATTGTTTGTGTATAGCACCCAGTGCTCTATGCCGTACGTGCCCTCTTTAATACCCATCACCGGGCTAACCCATCCCTCCACCCCCCTCCCCTCTAGAACCCTCAGTTTGTTTTTCAGAGTCCATCGTCTCTCATGGTTCGTCTCCCCCTCCGATTTCCCCCCTCATTCTTCCCATCCTGCTATCTTCTTCTTCTTCTTTTTTTTTAACATATATTGTATTATATGTTTCAGAGGTACAGATCTGTGATTCAACAGTCTTGCACAATTCACAGCTCTTACCATAGCACATGCCCTCCCCAATGTGTATCACTCAGCCACCCCATCCCTCCCACGCCCCACCACTCCAGCAACCCTCAGTTCGTATATAGAATGGAATATTATACAACCATCAAAAGGGATGAGATCTTGCCATGTGCAATGACGTGGATGGAACTGGAGGGTGTTATGCTGAGTGAAATAAGTCAATCAGAGAAAGACATGTATCATACGACCTCACTGATATGAGGAATTCTTAATCTCAGGAAACAAACTGCTTCCTTTTTTAAAAAACAGATTTTATTTATTTGAGAGAGAAAGAGAGAGAGAGATTGAGAGAACAAGTGGGAGGAGGGGCAGAGGGAGAAGCCGACTCCCTGCAGAGCAGGGAGCCCGAGGTGGGACTCGATCCCAGGACCCCGGGAACATGACCCGAACCGAAGGCAGACGCTTAACTGACTTGAGCCACCCAGGTGCCCCAAAAAGTTCTGCTAGCTGAGTTAAAGAGAAATTGAGAAATATGGATCATATTCTCTAAAATAACAGAAGAGGCACTTTCATTGTATCCAGTTACTTAGAAACTATGTTATAAAGAAAAAATCATATCCATCATATATGATGTTGTGAAGGATGCATCTGTTTCATTTGCATTTATAATCTATTGGCTATTTGAGTCAGTTTGGGAAGAATCACACACACATATTTTATCAGATAACTGATAAGTGATTTTGTAAATGTTGTTATTCTATAGGAGTTTATTTCTTTAACAATTAATAAACATGAGATCCTTTCAGAAACGACTAAGAAGTCTCTATGTCTGCTTAAAATAAAATTGCAAAAACCATTATTCTCTTTCTGCAACTGTAAAATGCATAGGTGTGTTTTGTTGTTTGAAAAACTGATCAATTATCGATTTGTAGACTTAGCCAGTTCGTTTTCCACATAAACGTGTAGCTACAGAATGAACTTACTGCAAATTTTTCTTTAGGCTTTGTCTTTCCAGCTTGAAATAGGAAAAGCAAAAACAACTGCCTCCAATCCTCAGATGACTGAAATTAGAGGCAATTACAGGTTATGTGTTTGGTTAAAACATATATTAGCTTGAAATACAATTGAGTTACCACTGATGGTTGGAAATAAAACTAAAAGAAATTTAAAACTATCCCCTTTGGCTGGAGGACAAAGTTTTTTCATACTACAGGACAAAAGCAAAATAAAAATACACTTACAGCATACAATTGTGTAGTGAGCAAAAGTATTTTAACCTCCATATATTTAGTTTCTCCAATGCATTAGTTAAATAATTGAAAGTCAATAAATTGTTATCTTTTTAGAAGTAAAGAAAGATAGAATCTTAAAATTTTTAGGGTTTCATTCTCAAAATATAAAAAGAAAAATCATTGAAAATGATGCATTTAAGTGAGGGTCTTCTGCTTTCAGATATAATGGAGTAGTTGCACAAACCAAATATCCTATCAAAAGAAGGCAGGAAAAAAAGTCCAATAAACTATAATAGATGAAAGATCAATGGTAGATGATAGATAGATAGATAGATGATAGATAGAACAAACATTTGTTTGAAGGTATTTGAGAATCACTGCAACAAGCTAGAATTGTGAGTAAAATTTCCAGAAAAGGAAGAAAGGTAAGCAGTCATGCTGCAGTTTCTGGTGACCTCAGGACATTTGTACATTCTGCGTATGAGGCAAGATGCAAGGGATCCAGGTAGAGTACCTGGTCAGAAGGCTGCTGTTAATTGGCAGAGAAACTGTTTATGTTTTTGGTAGTTTCTCAGGGCTAGAAAAATGAAAATCAGAGAATCGTGAGACCAGAATCTTGATGTTAAGAGATGGGACATCCAAAATATGAGCCCCATAATTTATTGCTTTTCTTTAAGCAGAGGCAATCCAGAGGTCAATAAAGATTGCCGGCATTACAAAACAGAATTTAGATAGCTTTGTCCCTAATTATATTGAAGTGATCAGTCCTAGTCTAGCTGCCTGAAAGGGTAAACACTCTTTGGAAGAAGATAATCACCCCAACCTCCAATGGCCAACATGCAACCCCAGATTATGAGCTATGCCAAGAAAAAGACTCCAATGTCACTAATTTATAAGTAAACTTAGTTAACGTTAGATTTCTATTATTATCAAGAAAATGCTATTACTTAACAATTCTAAAATCAGTTTTACAAGAACTCTAAAGTGAAGACTCCAAAATACTAAGGAAATCTAAAAACAACTAAATGAATGGAAAGATAGATCATATTAATGGATTTCAGTACTCAGTATTTTTTAAGATATTATTTCTATATGAATCTACAAATTTGGTGCAAATTCAATCAAAATCCCAACAAGTTTGTATGCATTTGTGTGTGTGTATGTGCACTTACTAGTTCCAAAATTAATTTGGAGGTGTAAAATGCCAAATGTAACCAAAATCTTGAAGAAAAGTGAAGATAGAGATTTTTCACTGCTAGTTACGGAGAAAAACAACCTATAATGATTAAGATGATGCCACATGGGCACACACATAGACAAGTAGAATGGAATCAAGTAGAGTGCAGACCCACACATACAGGGTAATTTGGTTTGTGACAAATGTGATACCATGGTACGATGAGGGAAATGACAATTATAAATAAGTGTTCTGGGTCAACTAGTAAACTATATAAATATAAATTAATCTTGCCCAACCACAGATCATTTGCAAAACTCAATTTTAAACTGATTTTAGATCTTAATGTAAAATGTAAATATGTAAAACTTTAGAAAAAAACAGAAAATATTATTGAGGTAGGCAAAGATTTTTTAAACAAGAAACTAAGATCACTAGCAATAATGGAAAAATTGATTAAGTTGGACTCCATTCAAAATAAATACTTAAGTTTTACCAAAAGACACCATAAGGAGACTAGAAAGGCAAGAATGGAGCAAGCCACCTGCTGTTGGTGTATCTGGCAAAGGTCTCCTATCTAGAACACGTAAAGATCGACAAATCAATAATAAAAAAAAATTAACAGCTCCATAAAAAATTGGACAAAAGGCTTAAACCCACACTTGACAATATCATGAAGGTAATAAACATATTCCATGTACTTTGTACTAGGAAAATGCAAATCAAAACCACAATTACTACTACTCCATACCCACCTGAATGACTAAAATAAAAAAGATAATATCCTGTGTTGGCAAAGATGTAGAGCAACCAGCACTCTCAGACACTAGTGAAGAGTGTTGTTAGCAACCACTTTTGAAAATTATTTAATGGTATCTTATATAACTTAAGTATGCATACCCAGTGATTTAGCCACTCCTCTCCTATGTGTATCCAAACATAAATATATACATTTGTTTGTCACTAGACATGTGCAAGGATGTTCATAGCAGTATTATTAATAATTACCAATGTCTGGAAACACAAAAATAAATTTGTAAATATTACTACTTATAAAAAATGATAAGTGTCAGAAATAGATTTGAAAGAACACGTGTACAAATGAGTATATGTTACATGATTCTATTAATAAAAATGTTATTCAGAAGTAAAACCTATCCATAGAGGAAGACATCAGAATAGTGATTACCTTTGTTAGAACATTTTGACTGGGAAGTAGGCTTTTCGGCTATTGGTAGTGATTTATTTCTTACATTGATGCTAATTATTCTATTAATTTCAGTATGTAAAAATCAAGTTGTATGCGTTTGATTTCTACACTTCTGGTATGTGTATTCTAGTTCAATAAAAAACAACATCTCTGACCGAAAGAAACATCCTTTCTACCTCAAATAATGAATTATATTAAGAATATTGTAGTAATAAATACAAGTGATTCATTCTTAGCTAAAAATTCAGTTTTATTGGGGCACCTGTGTGGCTCAGTTAGTTAAGCATCTGCCTTTGACTCAGGTCATGATCCCAGAGTCCTGGGATAGAGCTCGGCATCAGGCTCCCTGCTCCGCAGGCAGCCCACTTCTCTCTCTCCCTACGGCTCATGCTCTTTCTTGCTTTCTCTCATTCTCTCAAATAAATAAATAAAATCTTTTCCAAAAAATTTCAGTTTTATTTTATATTCTAAAATTGGACAAGAACTTCTTATTTGATAATGAGGTTTGTCTTATATGTGTATATATAATAGTTTGTAATTCCCTCATTCACTCCCTCATAGGAAAGACAATTCTTTGTTCCTTTGTCTTGTCAGAAGGCACATATTCGTAAATCTGCAGGAACATGCAGCTGATCATAATGACTAGAATCATGTAATCTCCTGTTAGGGCAGAATGATCTGCTTTTGAAGCAGACTCACACAGGCTACTGGTCTCCTACCACACACGTCCAGGGACTGTGAATAAACTTTATGAATTTAAACAGTTCTTTTCAGTGTAGATGATACACTGCCCAATGCTTTCTTTTTATTAGTCTTTTTAAAAATAATTTTGTGCACACAAAATTATTATATATATTATATATAATATTATATATATTATTTAATTCACACATATATAATATTATATATATTATTTAATTCACAAGAATATAAAAATGAATTATTTTAATAGCACAGAAGTTAAGAGCCAGACTATTACTTGATGCTCAATTTCCTTTTACATTTTTTGGAGCATTCAGAGTTGTCATTTTACAGAGAAATCACTGTCCTATCAATCTTATTGTCCTCAAAATGAACTGTTAGGGAATTATTTAGAAAACAGTAAGTGGCATTTGAAGGTGTGTAAGGACGGGTAAGTGGCATGATGGGAGCCGGTGAAAACTAAGCTGGCAGTACGTTGTAGGCTGGATTCAAGAAAAAGTGCCTGGAAGACACAAAGCCAGACGAGATAATAATTAGTTAAATCTAAGCAAGAAGTAAGTATAACTTAAACTAGGCTATGAGACGTAAAAATAGAAGGGAAAAGGTAAAAGTGAAAAATAATGATGCCATTTAATCAGCAAAAATTAAAGCTGCTTGGATGTTGGGAATTAGGCAGAAGGATACATCCGAGATTTTGTGCCTGGCTCACTGGGTGAATGGAAGGTGTTCAGTTTACAAACACATGGCTTGTATGCATTGGGAGTCCACTTGAAGTTTTCCATCTGTGTACTAACTCGCACATTAAATCCACTTCAGCACTGCTAACCTTTGAATACTTGATCTTTTGTTCGAACTCCTGGAATCTCCACTTTTCTTCCCTATGCTTGTTATGGCACAGGGGAGGAAGTGCCAGGTAGAGCAAACACCACATCTTACGCAAATCCTTGTCATTAAAAAAGGGAACACCAATAAATAAATAAAATCTTAAAAGAGGGGGAACACTGGGTGGCTCAGTTGGTTAAGTGTCTGCCTTCGGCTCAGGTCATGATCCCAAGGTCCTGGGATGGGAGCCCCACATCGGGCTCCCTGCTCAGCAGAGAGCCGCTTCTCCCCCTGCCTGGCGCTCCCCCTGCTTGTGCTCTCTCTCTCTTATGAAAAGGGCACATTGACTGTGTTGTAGCACAGAAAGAATGCTTGACGGAAGCTGTGTCCCAAGAATGAGGACATTATACCTCTCCCCATGTCCTTTCTTTCTCTCCTTTTGACAAACCAAAATTTCTGGCTTTGTAATAACTTGATATAAATTCTTGTATATTGACTCTAACGCTCAATGTTGAAAGGCTCGAAAAGGTGTGATTTGGAGAATGACTACCCATGAGATTCAAAATCGGAACGTGTGCCTGAGGTAAGTGAAATGTGAACCCAGAGGCCAGGCCAAGTCAAATTGTTGATGGAGCATTTGGATCAAAGAATATTTTTATGGATAAAATCAAAATTCATTTCTGCAAAAATTGTCATGCTGCAGGAGTGGAGCCAGAGTCTTAGGAATTCGGACAAATTATATCCACTCTGCACCAAACAGTATTATTAAGAACACTGTGAAATTCATGGCAGTGATTCCATTAGTAAGTGTGGCTTTTACAGGAAGGGGCAGACGAAGGCCACGCCCCCAACCGTCTGCAGAGAGGTGACCTGTTTAATAGTAAGGAAACATTACTTTGTGCAGGGAGGGCGCCAGCGAGAGAACATAAATCAGTCTCTCCGAATTAGAAGATTGTTAGCCCCTAGGCAGCTCTGAGTTGGCATGGGGCCATTTGTTGCAAAGCAAATGTTGCTTGTTTGCAGGATGGTTTCCTCATTTCCTTGTGTCAGGTTCCTGACAGGAAGATTTGTTAAGCATGCACTGTTTGACTAGTCCATGTAAACTCACAAACTTCCTTATTTGCCTGTGGTTTGGAAGCCCAAAGTGATTAACCTGCTGCCAGAAACAAACTATGGCCTGTTTGTACTAAATCCACTACTCAAAGACAGTCTAAATATTGATAAAGAGCAACCGAAATAAAACTTTCCAAATCTTGTTCACTGAAAGACCTCATAATCCACAAACTGGGAGAACACGTGAGTGTGCACGGGTGTATGCATGTCTGGGGAAATCTTAACATACAGAGTATAAAGAACTCCTAAAAATTAACAAAGAGATCAATATGTGAAACAGCCCCATAGAAAAATAGGCCAAACATGTGACACAAGAAGAAACACATAAGGCCAATTAGCGTACAAAAACTGCTAAAAATTGGTGTTAATCTAGGGTACAGAAATCAAAATAAAAATGAGAAACAACACATATATAGCTCAGGTCTCCAAAATTAAGAGGTCAAATAATACAACCATGATCTCATATATGCCTAGTGAGAAGGTAAATCGGTCAACCATTTTGGAAAATAATCTGGCACCATCTCTTTAAGCCAAATATTTGCAGGCCCCATTCCCAGTAATTCCATCCATAGACTTACACTTTGCCTGTTGCATGATGTGCAAAAGCATGTTCTCACCAATACAGTTTTTCTTAGGGAAGAAAAAAGCTAGAGACTATTCAAATTCATAAATTGTGGTATATTAACACAATAAAACATTATACAGCAGAGAAATTAATGAAATACAGTTGCACAGAGCAAACATGGATGGATCTTGGAAGCATAATGCTGAGCAAAAGCAGTAAGCCCCACAAGACTATCTACAGTATGTCACCTTTTATTTGCTAATTTAATAAGAAAAATTAAGTAACTCATTTTTTGAAATATATATATACAATAAATATGTATATATGAAATATGTATATATACTATAATATATATGCACATGTATGAAATATATATCTATGTATATATATATACACACACACACACACAGTAAAATACAGAAAGAGGTGGAGAGAGAGACACAAAGCAGCAATAGGTAATACAAGTCATTTGTTGTATTCTAGTTCTTGGACTGGGTGGTTGTTCATTATATCATTTTAGTTGGTCAGTTACATTAATATTACTTATATCTATTTGTATTTATCCAGTACATTGAATTTGATAAAGCAACAACAGAGAAAAACTTAAACTGCTATATACAACTGTTTTCTTAATATTGGGACAGTAACAGCTTGCTCCCTCAGATAGTTTCTTCCACATGCTGTATGAAAAAAGGATACTTCATCTTATTTTCCATATAGTTTGCATTTTCTTATGATTTTTGACTAAGCACAAATCAAATAAGAAAGGTTTCATTGTACAGAGTTCATTACATATGATTTAATACGTTGAATAATACATTGAAAAAAGGTTTAATATCGGGCGAAATAAAAGGTGGTTGAATATCTTTCCCTTCATAGACAGTCTTATAGAGAGCATTAAGGAGATATTTGTATATATTTCTTTAGGAGTACATTTTTCAGAAGACGAAGTCTATGTTTACATGTAAATTTTTGTAAATCTAATGAATGTATTTTTAAATGTCAAAATTGAAAATTCCTCACAGTCATTCAGATTTTCAGAGTGTTTTTTTCAATAGTCACATAAAAGACCAATAAAAGATCTATTTTATGTGCTCAGTAAGCCTTCAAATTGAAAATGGTTTTCAGGACACTGTTGGTTTCTCCAGTCGTGTGTTCATGTGATTCACAAATGTATTCATTTTTCTTGGGAAATTTTAAGTTGCCACTTGCATGCAAGAAATATTTACTATTTCCAAAATAGTTAGCCAGTTGCATCTTAATTACATCATAGCTGTAACTAATTAAAGAATATTACTCTGCCAGTTTTAGGTAAAGATTAACCATTCTGCAAAAAAGGGGTCTAAAGTTTCTATCCATGGCTAATGGAGCCAACACGATTTTAAAAGTCCAAAGTTCAGCACCATGCAAAGACTTAAATAGTAGCCTGTATTACAAGGTTGCAACATGAGAATTAGAGTATCTTAAAGATGAAAAAGGGCTTAGAGGCAATATCTAAGTAATCCACCCAAACAAGAGATTCTGTCTGCAACATTCCACAAAAGTTAACTCGTTTATCAAACTAAATTAATATCTTTAGTTCAATTCAAACATCTTTCTCAAATGTACTGTAGTAATATATGAACCAAATAACTAAAATTAAAAGGGTACTAGGTTAAATTTGCCTATCAAATATGCCCTTGATCTTAGTGTTATTCATCATCAGATAACCTTCCACTATGGTAAAACGTACACAAATCCCAACATTCTTTCTTTGGAATAACTATGCTGCCTGGCAACTAGTTATTAGTTATAAAGGATGGATAGTTTTGCAACTCGTCAGAATAAGCATTGCTTCTAAACCACCAAACCAGACGCTGGTAATTTTTCTCTTCTTGATGTATTCATTTTCATATGCTTCAAATGTTTTCATATGGTGCACACCAGGGATAATGGGAAAGATCTCCCTGATTTAAGAAAAAATCTTAGAAACACCCGGAAGTTGCACTTTAAACTATGGTTAAACAAAACTGTGTAAGCAGAATTGCCTGATAAAATTGTATTAGAAATAAGGGGGCGGAGCAAGATGGCGGAAAAGTAGGAGACCTGGATTTCGTCTGGTCTCTGGAATTCAGCTGAATAGGGATCAAACCATTCTGAACACCTACGACCTCAACAGGAGATCGAAGAGAAGAATAGTAACAACTCTCTGAACAGAAATGCGACCACTTAGTGGAAGGTAGGACGTCCGGAGAAGTGAATCCGAGGCAATACTCGGGAGGATAGACGGCAGGGGAGGGGGCCTCCGTCGGCGCTTCTGGCAAGTGCTAGAGCCACGGAGCACAAAATCGGAACTTTTAGAAGTCGGCTCCGCTGAGGGACGTCGCTCCAGTGGCTAAGCGGGGGGTGGAACCCTCGCGGGACAGTGTGGTCTCAGGACCCTCGGGGTCACGGAAAGACCGGGGGTGCCTGAGTGCAGCAGAGCTCCCAGGTATCGGAGCGGGGAAGTGGCTGCAGAGACGGAGCCGAGGCGCGGGCTCTCAGCTCGGGGTGACCATAAACTGTGATCCGCGGCCCAGTCGGGCCACTGCTCCTCCAGCAGGGACCCAACAAGCAGCAGAGCCGGGGAGACTCCCCTTCCTCCCCTGGGAGGAGCGGCGCGGGAGCGCACCGCAGGGATCTGCTGGGTTTGGAGACTCCACACGGGGTCGGGTGCCAGAGATAGAAATGCTCGATCACAGGCCGGGTGAGCACGGAGTGCGGCCAGAGACCGGGGAGATAGGAGTGACTGCTTTTCTCTGGGGGCGCACTGAAGAGCGAGGCCCCCAGTTCTCGGCTCCTCCGGGTGGAGATTGGGAGGCCGCCATTTTCACCCTGGTCCTCCAAAGCTGCACCGAGAGCTTGCAGGGAACAAAAGCTCCTGAGAGCAAACCCGAGCAGCTTGCTTAGCCCGGACCGACAAGGGCGGGGCAATTCCGTCTCCGGCAAAGATATTTGGGAACCACGGCAACAGGCCCCTCCCCCAGAAGATCAGCACGAACAGCCAGCAAGCCAAGACCAAGTTTACCGATCAAGGAGAACAGGAGAACTCCAGCGCTAGGGGAATACTGCACGTAGAATTCATGGCTTTTTTTTTACCATGATTCATTAGTTTTTCACAGTTAATTTTTAAAAAAATTTTTTTAATTTTTCTTTTTCTCTTTTTCAACCAACATCTTATCAATCTCTTTTTTAAAAAAACATTTTTTATTTTTCATTTTTAGAGTCATATTTTATCCCTTCATAGTAGTTACCCTTATTTTTGGCATATATATATAAGTTGTTCTCTTTTTAAAATTTTGAGATACAGTTTCTTCTAACATATCAAAATATACGTTAAATCACTAGTGTATGGCTTTGTTCTAGTCTCCTGCCTGATCACATTCTCTCCTTTTTTTTCTTTTTTTTTTAAATCTTCTTCTTTCTTTTATCAAACAACTTCTTATCAATTCCGTTTATAAAATCTTTTATAATTTTCATCTTTACAGTCATCTTCCATTCCTTCATTGTTTCAACCCCTATTTTGTACATATATAAATCTTTCTTCCTCTAAAATTTTAGGAGGCACTTTTTTCTAACAGACCAAAATACGCCCAAAATCTAGTGTGTGGCACTGATCTATGCACTAGCCTGATCATATTTGATCATATTCTGGGTTTTTTTGTATTGTTCTGTTTTTGTTTTTATCTTTTTTTTTTTTTTCACTTTCTTTTTTCTTTCTTTCCCTTTCTTTTCCCCTGGTTTCAGGTATTTTCTGATTTGTATAGAGTATATTTGCTGGGGACGTTGTTACCCTGTTAGCATTTTGTTCTCTCATTCATCTATTCTCCTCTGGACAAAATGACAAGACGAAAAACATCAACTCAGCAAAAAGAACAAGGGGTAGTACCGTCTGCCAGGGACCTACTCAATACAGACATTAGTATGATGTTGGACCTAGAGTTCAGAATCATGACTTTAAAGATACTGGCTAGGCTTAAAAAAAGCATGGAAGTTATTAGAGAAACCCTTTCTGGAGAAATAAAAGAACAAAAATCTAACCAAGTCGAAATCAAAAAGGCTATTAATGAGGTGCAATCAAAAATGGGGGCACTAACTGCTAGGATAAATGAGGCAGAAGAGAGAATCAGCGATATAGAAGACCAAATGATGGAAAATAAAGAGGCTGAGGAAAAGAGAGAGAAACAACTGCAGGATCATGAGGGCAGAATTCGAGAGATAAGCGATACGATAAGATGAAACAACATTAGAATAACTGGGATCCCAGAAGAAGAAGAAAAAGAGAGAGGGGCAGAAGGTATATTGGAGCAAATAATAGCAGAGAACTTCCTTAATGTGAGGAAGGAAACAGGCATCAAAATCCAGGAGGCACAGAGAACCCCTCTCAAAATCAATAAAAATAAGTCAACACCCCGACATCTAATAGTAAAACTTACGAGTCTCAGAGACAAAGAGAAAATCCTGAAAGCAGCTCGGGAGAAGAGATATGTAACCTACAATGGTAGAAATATTAGATTGGCAACAGACTTATCCACAGAGACCTAGCAGGCCAGAAAGGACTGGCATGATATCTTCAGAGCACTAAACGATAAAAATCTGCAGCCAAGAATACTATATCTGGCTAGGCTGTCATTGAAAATAGAAGGAGAGATAAAAAGCTTCCAGGACAAACAAAAACTAAAGGAATTTGCAAACACGAAACCAGTCCTCCAAGAAATATTGAAAGGGGTCCTTTAAGCAAAGAGAGAGCCTAAAAGCAGCATAGATCAGAAAGGAACACTACCTTTCAATAGTTACCCTGAATGTAAATGGGCTACTTGCCCCAATCAAAAGACACAGGCTATCAGATTGGATTAAAAAACAAGACCCATCAATATGCTGTCTGCAAGAGACTCATTTTACACCCAAAGACACCCCCAGATTGAAAGTGAGGGGATGGAAAACCATTTACCATGCTAATGGACACCAAAAGAAAGCTGGGGTGGCAATCCTTATATCAGACAAATTAGATTTTAAAACAAAGACTGTAATAAGAGATGAGGAAGGACACTATATCCTACTTAAACGGTCTATCCAACAAGAAGATCTAACAATTGTAAATATCTATGCCCCGAACATGGGAGCAGCCAATTATATAAGGCAATTAATAACAAAAACAAAGAAACACATTGACAACAATACAATAATAGTGGGGGACTTTAACACCCCCCTGACTGAAATGGACAGATCATCTAAGCAAAAGATCAACAAGGAAATAAAGACTTTAAATGACACACTGGACTAAATGGACTTCACAGACATATTCAGAACATTCCATCCCAAAGCAACGGAATACACATTCTTCTCTAGTGCCCCTGGAACATTCTCCAGAATTGATCACATCCTAGGTCACAAATCAGGTCTCAACCGGTACCAAAAGATTGGGATTATTCCCTGAATATTTTCAGACCACAATGCTTTGAAACTAGAACTCAATTGCAACAGGAAAGTCGGAAAGAACTCAAATACATGGAGGCTAAAGAGCATCCTACTAAAGAATGAATGGGTCAACCAGGAAATTAAAGAAGATTTAAAAAAATTCATGGAAACCAATGAAAATGAAAACACAACTGTTCAAAATCTTTGGGATACAGCAAAGGCAGTCCTGAGAAGAAAGTATATAGCAACACAAGGCTTTCTCAAGAAACAAGAAATGTCTCAAAAACACTACCTAACCCTACACCTAAAGGAGCTAGAGAAAAAACAGCAAATAAAGCCTAAACCCAGCAGGAGAAGAGAAATAATAAAAATCAGAGCAGAAATCAATTAAATAGAAACCAAAAGAACAGTAGAACAGATCCACAAAACTAGGAGCTGGTTCTTTGAAAGAATTAACAAGATTGATAAACCCCTGGCCAGACTTTTCAAAAAGAAAAATGACCCAAATCAACAAAATCATGAATGAAAGAGGAGAGATCACAACCAACACCAAAGAAATACAAACAATTATAAGAACATATTATGAGCAACTCTATGCCAGCAAATTAGATAACCTGGAAGAAATGGGTGCATTCCTAGAGATGTATCCACTACCAAAATTGAACCAGGAAGAAATAGAAAACCTGAACAGACCTATAACCACGAAGGAAATTGAAGCAGTCATCAAAAATCTCCCCCCCAAAAAAAGCCCAGGGCCAGATGGCTTCCCAGGGGAATTCTATCAGACATTTAAAGAAGAATTAATACCTATTCTTCTGAAACTGTTCCAAAAAATAGAAATGGAAGGAAAACTTCCAAACTCATTTTATGAGGCCACCATTTCCTTGATCCCAAAACCAGACAAAGACCCCATCCAAAAGGAGAATTACAGACCAATATCCTTGATGAACATGGATGCAAAAATTCTCACCAAAATACTAGCCAATAGGATCCAACAGTACATTAAAAGGATTATTCACCATGACCAAGTGGGATTTATCCCTGGGCTGCAAGGTTGGTGCAACATCTGCAAGTCAATCAACATGATACAATACATTAACAAAAGAAAGAACAAAAATCATATGATCCTCTCAATAGATGCAGAAAAAGCATTTGACAAAGTACAGCATCCTTTCTTGATCAAAACTCTTCAGAGTATAGGGATAGAGGGTACATACCTCAATATCATAAAAGCCATCTATGAAAAACCTACAGCGAATACCATTTCAATGGGGAAAAGTTGAGAGCTTTTCCCCTAAGGTCAGGAACGCAGCCGGGATGTCCACTATCACCACTGCTATTCAACATAGTATTAGAAATCCTAGCCACAGCAATCAGACAACAAAAAGAAATCAAAAGCATCCAAATCGGCAAAGAGGAAGTCAAACTCTCACTCTTTGCAGATGATATGATACTGTATGTGGAAAACCCAAAAGACTCCACCCAAAACGGCTAGAACTCATACAGGAATTCAGTAAATTGGCAGGATATAAAATCAATGCACAGAAATCAGTGGCATTCCCATACACCAACAACAAGACAGAAGAGAGACAAATCAAGGAGTCAATCCCATTTACAATTGCACCCCAAACCATAAGATACCTAGGAATAAATTTAACCAAAGAGGCAAATGATCTGTACTTAGAAAACTATGAAATACTCATGAAAGAAATTGAAGAAGACACAAAGAAATGGAAAACCGTTCCATGCTCATGGATTGGAAGAACAAACATTGTGAAGATGGCAATGCTACCTAGAGCAATCTACACATTCAATGCAATCCCCATCAAAATACCATCTACTTTTTTCAAAGAAATGGAACAAATAATCCTAAAATTTGGATGGAACCAGAAGAGACCCCGAATAACCAGAGGAATCTTGAAAAAGAAGAGCAAAGCTGGTGGCATCACAATTCTGGACTTCCAGCTCTATTACAAAGCTGTCATGATCAAGACAGTATGGTACTGGCACAAAAACAGACACATAGATCAATGGAACAGAATAGAGAGCCTGGAAATGGACCCTCAACTCTATGGTCAACTCATCTTTGACAAAGCAGGAAAGAATGTCCAATGGAAAAGACAGTCTCTTCAACAAATAGTGTTGGGAAAATTGGACAGCCACATGCAGAAGAATGAAACTGGACCATTTCCTTACACCACACATAAAAATAGACTCCAAATGGTTGAAAGACCTAAACATGAGACAGGAGTCCATCAAAATCCTAAAGGAGAACACAGGTAGCAAACTCTTCGACCTAAGCTGCAGCAACTTCTTCCTAGAAACATCACCAAAGGCAAGGGAAGCAAAGGCAAAAATGAACTACTGGGATTTCATCATGATAAAAAGCTTTTGCACAGCAAAAGAGTCCACAAAACCAAAAGACAACCAACAGAATGGGAGAAAATATTTGCAAATGACATATCAGATAAAGGGCTAGTATGCAAAATCTATAAAGAACTTATCAAACTCAACACCCAAAGAACAAATAATCCAATCAAGAAATGGGCAGAAGACATGAACAGACATTTTTCCAAAGAAGACATACAAATGGCCAACAGACACATGAAAAAGTGCTCAACATCGCTTGGCATCAGGGAAATCCAAATCATCACACCAGTCAGAATGGCTATAATTAACAAGTCAGGAAATGGCAGATGTTGGCGGGGATGCGGAGAAAGGGGAACCCTCCTACACTGTTGGTGGGAATGCATGCTGGTGCAGCCACTCTGGAAAACAGTATGGAGGTTCCTCAAACAGTTGAAAATAGAGCTACCATACGATCCAGTAATTGCACTACTGGGTATTTACCCCAAAGATACAAATGTAGTGATCCGAAGGGGTACGTGCACCCCGATGTTTATAGCAGCAATGTCCACAATAGCCAAACTGTGGAAAGAGCCAAGATGTCCATCGACAGATGAATGGATAAAGAAGAAGTGGTATATATACACAATGGAATATTATGCAGCCATCAAAAGGAATGAGATCTTGCCATTTGCAATGATGTGGATGGAACTGGAGGGTGTTATGCTGAGTGAAATAAGTCAATCAGAGAAAGACATGTATCATATGACCTCACTGATATGAGGAATTCTTAATCTCAGGAAACAAACTGAGTGTTGCTGGAGTGGTGGGGGGGGTGGGAGGGATGGGGTGGCTGGGTGATAGACTTTGGGGAGGGTATGTGCTATGGTGAGCGCTGTGAATTGTGCAAGACTGTTGAATCACAGATCTGTACTTCTGAAACAAATAATGCAACATATGTTAAGAAAAAAGAAAAAGAAGAAGATAACAGGAGGGGAAGAATGAATAGGAGTAAGTCGGAGGGGGAGACGAACCATGAGAGACGATAGACTCTGAAAAACAAACTGAGGGTTCTAGAGGGAAGGGGGGTGGGGGGATGGGCTAGCCTGGTGATGGGTATTAAAGAGGGCACATTCTGCGTGGAGCACTGGGTGTTATGCACAAACAATGAATCATGGAACCCTACATCAAAAACTAATGATGTAATGTATGGTGATTAACATAACAATAAAAAATAAAAAATAAAATTATATTAGAAATAAGACTGAATGTGTAACAAAATAATCAAATAACAGATATTAATAATTGACATTTTACCCTCTGATGCGAGGAAAACACTTAGTGCCTACAAATACTAAATCCAAAATTAACTAGATTATTTAATAACTAAGTAAATGTCTATTCTTATTCTTATTGTTGCAGTTTTGGTTTCACAGATAGAAGAGGGAAAGTTGGGTTTAGAACTCCAAGGGAGAAAAAGAAGGCACACTTGAATAAGAATAAGAATTAAGAAGGATGTTGTAGAACATATACTTAACAAATCTTCATGTGAGACCAGTGAACATGCAGATGGAGTATTTAATCAGATCCTATATTGCATTAAACTAGCAATTCAAAATGTAAGAAGTCTGTGCTCCTATTGTCATAAATTATTTAGAATCCATTATTGCAATCTCAAAATCACTTTCCAAGATTAATTCTCATACCCTGCAACCCCCACTGCTTGGAATCACATAAATAGGGGAATAAAAGCCTAAGTGTGTGTGTGAGAGAGAGAAGCATTAAATGTAATTGTATTTTAGAAGGCAATGTAAAAATATTTATATCCCAAACTTTTATTCAAATGTGTCCCAATTTGTGGTTCAAAATATAAACATATATAGAATAGTGTCTCTTGCAAGAAAGGTATTAAAATGAGTGTGTTGTGATATTCTTCCCTTTAGGTGCTAGTTGTAAAGATATTCTACTAAGTATTCAACAAGACAGGTTTAAACAATGTAATCTGTACTCCTCTAGTTGCACATAATTTAAAACTCACAATGCTCCAGAACTGATTAATTACATATAAATTATATTTTTCTTTGTGTGTAACTCAATAGATAATTATACTTAATTGTATTGTGAGAGAATAGGAGTTGCATGTCAGAGGAGTTTCTATTATATGAAATTAAAAATTTAAAAAGGTTTCAAAAATAATTTTTAAAACAATATTGGACTTGTAAAGAGTCCTAATTAGCCAGAAAATTTTGCATTGGCTCTGTCCACATTTAATAATAATGTACATCTGCTCTTTAATTTGATTTCTTCCAAATGTTCTTATGTTAGGAAAACAGAGGAATCTGCATGATACAAATGAATTCACATAAATTTTTCTGCCCACCCCTAGACCTAGAAAATCACCCTTATATACAGCATAGACTGTATATAATCAATTTCCTCCATATTTTCTTTTTTCTTTCTTTTTTTATTGTAAATACCTATTTCTTTTAGGCCATCATGATTTATTTCATAATATTTTCTAGATCTATAGACAAGATCAGGTTAGAGGTTTTAAACTTTTGTGACACTTTATAGTCAATTTCAGGATAAATTGAATTTCTTTCCATTTGTGTAAGATAAAGATTAGGTTTTCTGCTTCAGTGACAGAGCTCTGGGAGACTGTGAAGGAACCACTACCATGATCGTACTCACTTGCAACTTACCTTCAGCTTGAGCTGCAAACATATCTGAGCTCATGTGGTGGTGGTGGTGGGGGCGGTCAGTGAATGTAGATGGGAGGAGGTTAATTTCACCTGTACAAAACCTAAATTTATTTTGGACCCTGAATTAAACTGTTGGTTCTCAATTAGGCAGAGGTAGCAACCTCATCATACAATTGATATTTTCTCTCAAATTACCAGTTATTATAGCAAATGCATCTTTCCCATTGAAGCTTTTCCCATGCAGGGTTGAACAGGGTGATAGCTCTCCCATTATCCCATTGTCTTTACAAAATATATGCAGCCCGCTACCTAGGAAACTTGAGTGTAGGAGGAGCTGTTCTGAGAGATTGCACATGGCTCCAGTTGCCAAGGAAACCCAGGCCTTTTTTTCCTGTAAATGTGCAAAGCAGTTTCCTTATTAGGAATTGGGTTAACAGTGTTCTCAAAGGAAAAGCTGAGTGAGGAAGGTAGTAAGTTCTTTTCATACATAAAAACTGAATTGTAAACTCTGTATAAGCTGTGATGAATTGTTTTCAGCATGTAGGTTTTAGTGATAAAAGTGAAGTTTTGTGGATTATCACACTTTTGCTCTGACATAATTAAACATGTTAGAAAATGTAAAATCTTGCTCTTAAATGAAAAACAGACCATAAGAATGTAGAGAAAGTGGACTTTTCTCAATAATAAATGACAGATACCGACCATGTATGTAAGACTTACCTAAATCCATGTGTTGCATGTGCACTTTTTGAATGTTATGTTACCTCAAAATATTTTTCCTTAAATGCCTTTATATGTAGGAATTGCAATGAAGTTTTAAGGTTAGCCCTCTTTTTTAAACATCCCTCTGTTATTATTGTGCCAGAAATCACATATTTCTTATTATACTAGCATTTTATTTTTTATGCTTTTGGGGTAATTAAAATATTCTAAAATAAAAATATCCCAAGTCATATAAATATCACATCAGCATGATCTATCATAATTTGTCACCATTCATTAAGCTGCCACTTACCATCTATATAAAACAACTTTAGCAAAAATTCCTAATAATATTTTTCAAAAATATCACAAAAAAACACATAGTATGAGAGAAAAAAAAAAACACCTAAATGTGGGGATCTTTGCATACTTAGCAAGAAGGCCATTTCTTGGAAACATTAGCCCTGCCTTCCATGTTAAAATATAAGCACCGTGTCCTTAGGTTTCCAACCTAAATGCAGATAGAGCTATATGCCAGTATTTTATTGCAACCACAGTAGCAAAATTTAACTTTCTTCCTCTTGGTAAATAATTCATGAAGAACTATAATTCTTTGAGTATTCTATTGAGCAGCCAAGGTGGGTGAAAGTAGGCACCTTCATAATCATTGTGGAGGGTGTATTGTAACACCCTATATAGAGTACAATTTGGAAAAATATCTTAAATGTCTGAAGATATCAATAGTTTTCATCCAGCTCAGTAATATAATTTCAAGGCACCTTTCTAACAAACTATATGTACCAGGATAACCGTCAATCTTTTTATTTTAAAAAAAAATCAAATTCCAACACATGATCATGGCTAAAGTTATGGTAAAAGTATACAGTAGGTAGTGTGTTAATAGTCATTAAAAATAATCACAGTGAGAATACACTCACCATGATGAGCACCGGGTAATGGCTAGAATTGTTGAATCACTATATTGTACACAAGGAACTAATATAAAACTGTGTGTTAACTATACTGGAATTAAAAAAAAACTTAAAAAAATAATCATAGTAAGAAAAGTACATAATCACATGGAAATTGTTCACTATAGAATAAGTGAAAGTAAAAGATATGAAAACCATGACATGAGAAAATACTGGAAATGTATGAACCAAAGGGTGAAGAGTAGATGGCTTTGTGTATTACTTTTTCTGGTGTTTTTCTACTTCTGCCAAGTCTTTTGCATTGAACATTTATTACTCTGTATTTAGAAATGTTTTAAAGTGTTATAAAGGACAAAGTTTATGAAGAGTTTAAATGACTTAGAGGGATACTTAGATTATAATGAAGAAAAGCGGGTTTGCCCATGGTATAGACATAAATATCACAGGGACAACAGCCCCGCTGTGAGCCCCCATCTTGGAGGAGCTGAGCGGTCTGCTCTCAGCTATTGCCCACAGACAGGAGAGGCCATCTGCAGGAAGAGTACAAGTTCTTGACACCCGAGGAAGCCTCAGGGAGTTGATATGACTGAGACACTGGAAGTAGAGAACACAGAATAAAAGTAAAAGAACCAAACCCCTTGAAGCCTCCAGCTGAGAGCAAAATGTTACTGAATGAGAGGCACCTAAATATTATTACTACAGACTTTTATAAAGTAGATAACTGTATGGAAAATTCAAATGATAGGAAGGCAGGCTTATGCTTAAGAACTCGGGGAACTATTATGTGATTTGTTCTGATTTTATGGGTTTTTTTTTTTACATTTATGTGATTTATGTATAAATAAATGCATTTCACTAAGATCTGAAAACCCAAAATATTTTCCTAATGAAAGCAGCATCAAAATATGGGATTTGGGGATAGTGTTTGAGGATCTCTACATGGCCACCAGCCTAACTGATACACAAGTCCTAAATAGTCTTATATAGCTGGTAATACATGAGTCCCAGATGGTTTTACATAAATGCTACACTATAAGACATGTATTTGGAATATGAAATGCTTTGTTTATGAAATACCCCTCTCGTCACCAAACATGCTTGGCAGAAGACAAATACCCTTGAATGAAATCATCTACCAAAAATTATAGCCTAGCTGATAGAACAGATGAGAACAATGTCAAGCAAAAACCCAAAGGAAAGATCCTTTCAAAGATATATTCAATAGCAGATATGACATAAAATTCAAGTCTTTGTTTTTGAAATCTACAGAATTAAATACTAACATATAATTATTGAAAAATTTGTAACTCCAAATTCAAATGTGCAGCCCAGTGATTTCAGTGAATGCTGACAGCAGTAACAAAATCACCCCATCATTATTTTTCAGAGGTCCCAAAATAAGCAAAGTGGGTAAATACAATATTTACTCCGAGATGTATCTGTGGATATCTACCTGCCAGAAATACCCAGCTGATGAAAGCCACCCAGCAAGGAAGTCATAGAATAAAGAGCACTGGAAAAACGAGCAGTATGTCAATGATGAGGGGAACTAAAAAGGAATTGCTTAATCCACCTTAATTATCCTAGGATCCTAGGATCTCCGTGGTTCTCATGAACTGGGAAAAATGGTCCTCATGTAAAGTAAGAGCTCCCACTTTAAAACTAACTATAACTCCAGGCTTGACAATAACGTTCCCAGACACTTTTGTCCTGAAACCATGGGGAAGTCTGTGTAGCCCTTATGCTAGTTCCTAATAAAACAAGGAGAAAAGCCTTGACTCCTTGGAGGATAAAACTAGCAGCCGCAGGTGCTCTGGAGGAGAAAGTCCAGCTTGGTAGCATGGGCCAACGTCAATAGCATAAATCCTTCTACCACAGCCAGTGATAAGCTGTCAATGGGACATCACTAAGTAAAGGAAGGAAGGAATGTGCACAGTCAGCTCAGCCTCAGCCCACTACTGAGATCCATTTGTCCTGGAAGCACTAGGAAAAAACTACCACAGAGCATAAGGTAAACCCAGCTGGATTGCTTCATAGTTTTATGTTAGAATGCTCCCCTTTTAAGCAATAAAGGAAGAACACATTGAAAGTCTTTACCTAAATAGGAAGGAAGGAGTTTCCTAGACCTTGGTGTTCTCAGATTGTCAGTAACCTAGATCCAGAGATGACAAACAAGATACAGACAATGTCTGCAAACAATCTGAGAAGTATGAGAGTCTTAAAAGCATATATCTCTATCACTAAGAAAAAGGAGAGGTGATTAAAGCAGCCCCGGGAAGAGGTTTCCAACTCTTTTTCATTTCATGGCTTTTACTGAGAAAACATCCCTGAGTGCCACAGCAGGGCCAGCTAGGCCGCCTCAGGTACATTTCAGAGTGCTGTTCAAGGTATTTGTCTGATACTGATCCAGGTTTACACCCATTCTCCTAGAAATTCAACTGCATCATCCAACGAGGTTTGCTATGAAAGGAAAAGTCATACAAAATGAAATGAATGATCTGGTATAGTAAATTAAATGTGCTCTAGATAGGAGTGTATAAAGACACATGAAACAAATCCCATGACAAAGTTCAAGGTTTATCAGAAAGACTGGGATGTATCAATATGCCATGGCTGCAAGTAGCAGGAACTCAAGCTCCAAGAGCTTTCTCTAACAATAGTGCCAAGTTTAAATACTAAAAATAGGGAATCTGTTGTGATCTTAAAAACTACAGTAATTTGGGCATAAGCCTTTCAGAGATGGAAAAATTTAAAGAAGGAAGAAAGGGAAGAAAGTGATGTATTTGTGCTTGTCACATGGAGAAAAGTAGAGAAGTGTAACAGTGTGAAAGCTTTCCAGCTGAAATCTTTTTAAGCCAACATAAAAGTTTGAATATTTGTGCTAATCTGTTTCCAGAATTTACAGCAGGTTTACATAATGATGGCACTATTGACATTTTAAAATAGATAATTCTCTGTTGTGGAGGGCGGTCCTATGCATTTTAGAATACCTGCTGGCATCCCCCCAAAATTAATAAATAAAACTTCAAAAAATAAAGAGGGGGGCACGTGGGTGGCTCAGTCAGTTACACATCTGACTCTTGATTTTGGCTCAATACATGGTCTCAGGGTCATGAGATCAAGCCCCACGTCAGGCTCCACGCTCAGTGAGGAGTCTGCTTGAGATTCTCCCTCTCCCCCTCCCTCTGCCCCTCCCCTCCCCTGCCAAGCTGCGTTATATTCTGTACTGTGTACAATAAAGAAGTTTGCTTTCAGTTTACCAAGTGCCTGAAAAAAAAAAAAAAAGAATCACCTATGTAACCCTACCACCCCACCGCCTCCCTTTTGGTAAGCATCTGTTTCTTCTCAAGAGTCGGCTTCTTGGGACCAAGCTGGTGGGACCGAGAAGCTGGTCAAGCTGGAGCCTGGGCTGAAGGCATGTGGGGGTGACGACCGGATCTCGGCCCTGACTCACAAGGCACACACCTGTCCACATTGCAGGTGGAGTCTCTCAATGTCAAGTGACTGCCAACACCATGCCACACTTCTAGACACATCTGCTACTTTGTGAGCAAGCCCAGCAGCTCTGAGCCTCCTGCTGTGTTCACAGGTGACACCTTGCTCATGGCTGGCTATGGGAAGTTCTGTGAAGGGACAGCGGATGAGATGCACAAAACTCTGCTTAAGATCCTGGGCCAGCTCCCTCCAGACACAAGAGTGTACTGTGGCCACGAGTATACCATCAACAACCTCAAGTTTGCACAGCACATAGAGCCCAACAATGCTGCCATTCAGGAGAAGCTGGCCTGGGCCAAGGAGAAGTACAGTATTGGGGAGCCCACGGTGCTATCCACCCTCACGGAGGAGTTCACCTACAGCCCCGTTCATGAGAGTGAGGGAGAAGACTGTGCAGCACCATGCTGGCGAGATGGACCTGTGACCACCATGAGGGCCATCGGCAAAGAGAAGGACCATTTCAACGTGCCCCGGGACTGAGGCGGCTGTGGGGCCTGGGCTGCCCATGGCCGCCACCTCTCTCAAGCACATTTGGGTATTCAGATGTTTTAGATAAATTTCCTGCCAGGAGTGCAGGAAATCCAGTCTTGGTTTAATTTTAAATTAATCTCAGGGCCCTTTGCCCGTGTTATCAGATGTTCTAATGCATATTTATAAGAGAAGTTGAAAGTGTAAAGGGAGGAACTCCCAAATCATGACAATTAAAAATGTCTCCAGACATTGGTAAATGTCCCCTGATGAACAACAGTGTCCCTAATTTAGAACCACTGACTTATATTTAATTGAAAGGATTTATGCTCACTCGTTTTTATTTGTCTGAAAATATCTTTATGAGAATATAACAGATTAATAGCCATTCAATCTGGCCATAAAGATTTCTCTAGAAATTTTGTTGTGAGTCTTACCTGAAATAAACATAATAATAAACTAACATTTACATAGCACTTTCTGTGTCTCAGGTACTATTCTAAGTACTTAAATAAATAGTTTAATAGTTAATAGTTTAATCCTTACAATAACCCCTTTTGTATATGGAGAAATTGAGGCAGAGAAATTAAGTTTTTCATGATATCACAACTAATAATTGGTAGCACTGAGAGTGGTACCCATACTTTGTGTTTCTAGAATTTTTGTATTCACACAATATGCCCAGAAAGAAATACCAGAGTCTGTGAAATCAAATGACTTCTGAAATCTTTGCCCTTTCAATTAAAATATTAGAATTATTCAGTCACTCTGAGCCCTGGCCATATTTTGCCTGGATTATTGCAGTAGTCTCCTAAATAGCCTCTGGGTTTCTATCCCTTCCCTTCCTCTGTAGTCTCCTCTCTACAAAGCAGGGAAGCAATCCTTTTAAACATGTCAAATCATGTCACTCATTTCGCAAAACCTTGCAGTGGCTGCCCATGTCACTCAGGTACAAACACAAGTCCTTACCATGACTATAAAACCCTATAAAACCTGGAGTGGACCTGTCTACATCCCACAACCATCTCTTAATTTGTCCTGCAGTCACCCAACTTCCACGTTGATCCATGGCCTTGACTTAATGCCTTGGTACTCACCACTCTTTCTACCTGCAAGGGCCTTCCCTCCAAAGACTCGCCCCTCACTTGTTTCAAGTCTCTGCCCAAAAATCACCTTCTCAGCTGGCTCTCCCTGGCTACTCTTTGTGTGCAGCCACACACCCATCTCTTCAGTTCTTCTTTTCTCTGCTTTATCATTCTTCATAGCACTTATACCTACCTGAACTACTTTATATTCAGCCATTTTTATGCTTTTCACCAAGTTCATCCCATAGAATGTAAATCCCATGAAAGTAGACGGCCTGCTTTGTTCACAGCTCTACCCCAGCACTTAGAACAGTGTCCAGAAAAAAACATACTTGTCCCACAAATATTGTTGAATATAGAATATAAAAGTAGAATGATGGCATGAAGTTCATAGCACTTAAGTGAGATAATAAATGTGAATATGGCTAAAAAAGGGCCCTTGCTTCCTTCAGTGATAATTTCTAATCAATCAATGATAGTAGAACAACAGTGTACTTTTAACTTTGCAAGAAGATATTCAATGTTTTATAGCAATCAATTGGATAATTAGAAATGTTAGTACTAGTGGTGGATTAATAATTGGTGTAATTACCTGTGGATAGTGAGCCCCTGGCCTCTCTGAAGGGTCAGAATCTTCTTGCTCTTCGACTACATCAAGTAAACACATTTCTAATCACCGATTTTTTTTTCAACAAATACTGTGCACACTCTCAAATCTTAAGATCACAAAAAACTAAGGAAAAGAAAATACATTGGATGAGATCAGCAAGAATCAAATAGATTTCAAAAATATTCACACCATTAAATTAAAGATTTAACATCCCTAGACTAAAAATAGTCCCTAAAATTGAAAATAAAAATGAATACAGAAATATGCTAAATTTATTACCAGAAAGCTCAGTATTTTAAAATAAATATAAGATGTTAGTCTTTGTAAGTAATCAGAAAAATCCAAATTGCAACATGTGATGATAATTTTCATTTTTGTCACATGGGCAATAGTTTAAAAATTGATAATTTTCAGTGCTTACTGTAATAAATATTCTCTCATCTATTCTGGATAAGAGTGAGGATTGATGAAATTTATCTGGAATGAAATTTGATGGTGTTTATTAAAATTGAAAATGTGTGTATATTTTGACAATTTGTCTAGGATTCCTCAATATCTGCATGGGTTTCTTAATTTAGGGGAACCTAGGACCATATCTCCTGCACAGAAGCTTCAGTGCAGCAGATACCCCCTTGAAATTTTTTTAAAGAACAGTAGTAAGTCTTGGCCAATCTGATACTTCTGCACAGGACTTTGATCCCTAAAAGAATGGATATGATATGCAGGGACAGTAAGAGGTCATTTGTCTTGCCAGTGGTAGGATTTAAAATCCAGTGCTATAGTAAAGGTTTTTCACTAACATTTAGCACTAATATTTGTAAAATTTTAAGTTCAGAGAAATAATGAAATGCCTATTATTTAAGTCTCAAAGATGTACAAACCTGTGATGAGATATTGGTTATTCCTTACCTTACTTTTCTGATTGTTTTTCTAAGTTCGTGACTCTAAAATTCCTGATGACATTCTGAACCACAGTATTCTTATGATAAAGTATTTTTGCCCCTAAATTAATTAAATTAGTTCCTGTATTGCTATCAGGACCCATGACTGAGATAATGTACCTCCCTTTGGACCAGAAATCTGATTTCTAACCTAGTATATAGAGATACTTAAACAAATGTGAAAAAAAAACCCTAAATTATGAGGAAGTTCAATGCTATATTATTTATATTCAAGACAGTGTGAACCTTGATAAGGTAATTGTGACATATAGCATTCTTATAAAATATAATATAGACATGAGAAAGACTTTCATCTGTATTAATATTATTTTTAATATTAAACTTCCAAAGCTTGATGTATATGATCTCACGCCATTAAAAAGAAAAAGATAGAGATGTGTGTGTAGTTGT
Source organism: Eumetopias jubatus (assembly GCF_037043125.1). Lineage (NCBI taxonomy): Eukaryota > Metazoa > Chordata > Mammalia > Carnivora > Otariidae > Eumetopias > Eumetopias jubatus. Next base: position 130,320,051 of record NW_028274809.1, on the reverse strand, counting down.
TTGCTTGGAGAAAAGAGATGTAAGAGATTGTTTAGGAAAAAAGTATAGAAAGAAATCACTGATTTACTAACTTATTAAACTGGTTATTCCCTTATCTGTGCATGAAATGGCCATGTTTTAAAAAGTGAGAACGTGATCTTACTTTTAGGAAGAACAAGAATGGGTAATTAATACTAATGTTCTTTCTCTACACTAATTAGGTCAATATGTTTCTGTTCCCAGTGAAATATTTTAAGAAGGACGAAGTAAATTAAAACACAATTAAAAGAGGATGACTGGATGTCAAAGAGTCTAGAACCAGGCCAGACCAAAAAAAGAGGTAGCATAATTATAACCATTTAAATGAAAACCTGAAAGTATATAAAAATCCACTGGAGTTTTTCCTCTCTCTCTATATATAATGGAATATTATTCAGTCTTAAAAAATAAGAAAATTCTGCCATTTGTGACAGGATGGATGGATGGGTGGATGGGTGGAGGTACCTGGAGAACATTATGCTAAATGAAACAAGCCAGACAAAGATAAATACTGTATGATATCTCTTATATATGAAAAAAAATGTTGGTATACACACTAATTTATAATTCTCTCCTTTTTAGTGTTGGTGAGGCCTGGGTATGTGATTGGAAAATCACATCAATAATTAGGTTACTAATTAACTGATTTCCAGGTAATCATAATGGAGATCTAATCTTATCTAACCTACATCTTTTTCTGATCCTATTTAAGTTGTTGGCAGAATTTAGTTCTTGCTATATAGTGTGAAGTTTCCTGTTTTCTTGGTGGATGCTGACAGAAGATCTCTCTCAGCTTCTAGAGACTACCTAAAATTCTTTCACATGGCCCTAACACAGCCAGAAGGAAAGTGTTCTTCTGATGTTTCTTTCACTCTTCATTTCATGTTTATGATAAGTTTTTGTGTAAAGGGCTGATTTGATTAGCTCTCTTTTAAGTGGGAGCTTTGTAAACTATAACTTTGAGGATCATTTAGCATGGCCTTGTGCCATGTATCTAATTATTTGCTTATTTGTTTGGTTTATTCTGTAGTACCAGAGTTTACCAAATTTTCATCTATTATGTAAGCTTTATATTTCCAGGTAATTCTTTTAAATATTAGACTCATATGAAGGGCAAAAATAGTTCAGTGAGTCCCCACGTACCCTGAATCTACTAGCTTCCCTCAATGATAGCCTCTTACAATACCACAGTACATTATCAAAACAGGAATCTTCTTTTTTGATATATAGTTCTAGAAAACTTGGATGGATGGATGGATGGATGGATAGATAGATGGATGACACAAATTGCTTCATAATCTCAAAGAAACCCCCCAATGTTATCACTTCATAGACTTACCCTCCCCCAACTTAAAGCCCTGATAACTTCTGATCTGTTCTCCATCACTTTGATTTTGTCATTCTGAGAATATTAAAGTAATAGAATAATACATTATGTAACCTTATGATATTGGTTTTTTTGGGTATTTTCACTTTTAAAAAAACTTTTGCCATTCTAATAACAGTGTAATGTTGGCTTATCCTGACTTTAATTAGCATTTCCCCAATGGCTAATGATGTTGAATCTCTTTTCATATGGTTACTACCATCTGTATATCCTCTGGCAAGTATCTGTTCAAGTCTTTTTTCCTATTTTCAAGTGGGATTATTTATTTTCTCATAGTTGAATTCTAGAATTGAAATGATATGGACTGATTTCTCAAATCCACAAACTGGAAACAAAACAAAACAAAACAAAACTTCACCCAGGATGAAATTAGACAATCTGACTATGCCTATAACTACTGAATTCATGGTCAAAAACTGAATTCATGATCAAAGAAATTGAATTCATGCTAAAAACCTTCTGAAAAAAAAGTACTGGATCCAGATGTTTTCATGGGTGATTTCTACAAAAATTTACAAAATCTTTTCTAGAAAAAACAGAAGATGAGAAAACATCTCAACTCATTTTCATAAGGCCAGCTTTTCACTGACATCAAAACCGAAGACAGTAGCACCAAAGAAGCAAAACTAAAGACTCTTATGAACATAGCTGCAAAATAAGTATTCCTTGTGAATATAGATGCAAAAATCCTCAACAAAATATTAACAAATAGAATCTAACAATATACAAAAGGAAAAATATGCCATGACAAACTGGGGATTATTCTATAAACAGAGGGCTGGATCAGTCTTTGAAAGTCAGTTATTATAATCTACTATATTTACAGTCTAAAACAAATAGATAATTATAACAATTGAGAATCGATCATTTGACAAAATTCAATACCTATTTAAGATAAAAAAATGTGAGTAACTGTGTACAGTGATCTATTAATATATTAGTAGATATATATATAACTATATGTAATACTATTTTGTTTTAAATAGTTTCATGCTTTTTAAAAGTGATGGGGCACCTGGGTGGCTCAATAGGTTAAGCGTCTGCCTTTGGCTCAGGTCATGATCCCAGGGTCCTGGGATGGAGTCCCACAGTGGGCTCCTTGCTCAACGGGGGGGGAGCGTGCTTCTCCCTCTCCCTCTGCCCCTCCCCCCAGCTCGTGCTCTCTTTCACACCCTTTCTTTCTCTCTCTCAAATAAATATATTAAAAAATCTTTAAAAAAATAAAAAATGAAAGAATTAAAGACTTATGTATGTATGTATGTATATATTTATTTATATGTATATTTTCCACATATTTACAGTTTTGAGATCTTTTCATCCTTTTCTCTAAATTAGTTCCTTCAAACTAACTTCTTTTAGTATGTCTTATAGCACAAGACTGCTGGTAGTGAATTCTTTTTGGTTCTGTTGATCTGAAATTTTATTTCATGACTGTTAATGAACATTTTCAGTTTTTTTGTATAATTTTGGGTTGATGGTTCATCCTTTTTCTTATCATTTTAGCACTTTAAAAAATGTTTCTCTATTGTCTTCTGGTCTTTATCTTTGTTTCTAATAACAAAAATATAGTCATTCTTATTGCTATTATTTTGCTATCCTACTATATGTAATGAATCTTTTGACTTTGCAGTTTTAACATTTTTCTATTTATTTTTAGTCATCAGCACTTTCAATATGATGTACCTGTTTTATTTTCTACCATATTTATCTTGTTTGAGGTTTGCTGAACTCTTTAATATGGAAAACATGTGGCCATTTATTCAAATATTTATTGTGACTAATTATTGTTTTTTCCTCTTTGTGCTTCTAATTATACCTCTATATTAAATAATATTGTCTCACAATTTACCAAGACTGCTTATTTTTAAATTTGTTTTTTCCATCTGTTCTTTGAATCAAAGAATTTCTGACAACGCAATTTCAAGCTCACTGACCTTTTCTTCTCCCATTTATAATCTATTAAAATCTCACTCAGTACATTTTAGGTATGTTTTACATAATCTTATATTACATTTTGAATTTCTCACATTTTCAAGTTTTTTCCCATCTCTTCTTATCACCACATATTTAAGTCCTTGAAAACATCTAAAATAGCAGCTTTATGTTTTATATTTTTCTTGTGCTAATTCTAATACATGAAGTGTCAGTTACTACGTACTGCTTTTTCTTTTAACAGTGGGTCGCAATGCGTTTTCTTTTGCACATTTAGTAATCCTTTATTATAAGTTGGACATCACATATGATAGCTGTAGGGCATCTGGATAATGCCAAACTAGTTAAAACGTGTTGAATTTATTTTGACAGATAAATTGCTGGTGGATAATTTTGGTCCTGTCAGACTCGGATTCATTTGCTGTTAAGGCATATCTATTTTGTTTTGAACTTAGTCCCATGGCTCAGCCCTTACTCTTGGATGTGGTCCTTACTAAAAAATATGGTCTTTCTGGGGTCACAACCGACAGCCAATGTCCTCAATAATTACTTTCTACTCTGGATGACCTGTAACTCCTGTGTCCTCTTGCTCAGCTGGCCTCTCAGTATTCAGTCTTCTGCCCCATGGTACCCATTCTCTGCTAGGAATCAAAGAGCTTTGCTCTTTGCTTTTTCAGCCTAATCCCTGGCCAAGAAAGGAATAAATTCACATGGACTTAGGTAACC